>NW_024881261.1:2679691-3945941 GCF_018691265.1 Tyto alba | reverse complement strand
CTCAGACTTTGAGAGAGTAGAAGAAGAGAACAGAAAAGGAGAGGAATGGTAAAGGAGGGTGTGACTGGTGTGGACACAGTACAAGAAAAAAAGGAGACTTGGCAAAGAAGACCCTTTGATGGAAGCAAAAAAATCACTTCCCACAAAACCAAGCGTGGGGTTTGGGTAAATCTCTCGAGAGCAGCATAATTTCTTAGAGGCTGGAGGAAATGATACTTAAATAAGAACAAGTACCTGGAAAATGGAAGCCAGGAAAGAATGAGGAGATGGACACCTACATGGATGTGCATGTGCATCCTTGCTCTCTATTTGTACTTGTGTTGTAGGGGCTCCTTCTCAGCTTTTGGATGTGCTATCCTCTTGACCTGGCCTGAAGAGCACCACAGACCAAGCACAGAGGGAACTGAAGGTAGAGCACAGCTCAGCACTGAGTGCTCATGCTTCCATCTGATGTGTCACCTCTAAGAAATTAGGAACTGAGCATGTCCTGGCTAAGTTTTGCCTTCCTATGGAGCCCAGCCAGCCCAGCTGAAGCTCACAGAACACATCACATCTTTCTTAAATCCAGGTGCCTAGTGCAGCTGCCTGCTAGAAACATCCCTGGCTAAGCCAGCCTTACTGACAACGATTTCATTGCCATGGAAAGAGGCACCTGGACAAGAGAGGTGGTAGCTACGAGAGGAGGACCTTCCTTTTGGCAGAAGCAAACACCACCACATCACTCCCACTCCACCAAAGACGGCAAGAACAGCAAATCCAAATGCGTAGGGCTGTCCATCTCTCCCTCCCACCTTCCTTTCGCTCCTCTTACTGTAGCAGGAGGGATGAGTCTCTGGCACCTCAGAGGCAGCAAAGTTCAATTTTACCAGTGCTGCTGAAACACCTGAATGAGTTCTGCCCTACTGTGCCCAGAAAAAGGTTTAAACTGGTCACAAAGTCTAGATCATCCAGACAAGCACTGAAGTTTTCAGTGATTTTTCTTCCACAGCGACAGTTAGAAAACGCCTGTGGAGTCAAAGCTTCCATTTAAATGTAAAGCACCACATTTCCTTGAGTGACCAGAATAGGCTATTATGATTTGTGTACTAAAGCCTTGTGTTTTCCACCTATCGAGTGCATAAGCAACAGTTTAACCTTTATCCCAAGGCATGTACACCCTTCTACTCCTAGAAAAAATGAATTCCTGTTTAGCAGTCAAATCAGTATCAACCTGACCTTTAAACACATCAGTGTTTCTTGGAAAAATATTATGGCTGAGATGCCTACTGTGGTAAACAATATTAGCTGCTCCAACCCATTGTTGAGCCATGCTGTGCGGAGCCTTATCAAAATAAGGGGGTGGAAATCAGCAGGGACCACAGATCTTCTGACAAACTCCACAGGATATGAAGAACAATGTAAATGTAACAGTACTGGCAGATATATTTCTATATTACTGTTCCAGAGATAACAGCTAAGGTGAATCATTTCCCACCACCTACAGTACTGAATTATTTCAAATTCTGAAGGGACCATATTTATTTCATTGGTAGGTAGCAATTTACTTAGCTGAAGATCATTATATTTATGTGTCTGTGAAATCCTCACAATAATTATATATTTGAGATGTCTCAGAAGTGCTATATATATTCTCATTAGTCATGTACTTCCAAGGATATTATCATTTTTTTTTTCCTTCAACAACCTTTGCAATCTGAGTGTGAAGTACTGCACTGACTATGAACCTCGATTCTTATAGTTTTCTTAAACTCCAGTTTAATCAAACAGCAGGGTGGCCTATATTCAAATGCAAATGCTAAGCGTGCTATGAAATATCTTCATTTCCTTAAATGACTGCACTGTAGAGCTTATTTAAAACAGACCACACTGTGCAACAAAACAGAGGAGGACATGGGAAAAAAGTCCTCTGTTTGATATTACTTCTGCAAAACTTTTCCAAAAAAGGTCATGAAAATGTTTAGAGCAGGGTAAGGAGATAAAGGCGAGGTGGTTTCCTTGGTTCCAAGACTATCTTTGCCAAGTAGTTAATTATACCTCTCCAGGGTGGAGAGAGGTCCATTTATTCTCTTCAATGCACTTCAGAAGTTTCATGTGAAAAATATTTTCAAAGCACAAAACGTTGTATGAGACTAAATGGAAGTGGGTAGTCAGTCAGCCCTCAGACCCAGATGAGAAGATCATGCTTTCCTTTACCCCACAGCTTGTTAGCCTCTGCAATGTTCCCGCAAGTTTACCAGGTAATTTTTTTATTCCCTCCTTTTTAAATGCAACCATGAGAAGTGCCAGGCTGACAGTCCTGGAGACTGAAGGTCCTTGCCTGTGATTAATGTTAATGCTCCACCCTTTTGCAGAAAGTTCGAGCCAAAGAAATCCAAGAGCTTTAAAGATATTAATCACTCGCATCACTACTCTCATTCTGTCTAGTTTCTTATTTATTTGAATACCTTCCACGAGCAATAAGGAAATGGCCTCAGCTGTATTTTCCTCTACCTTCCTTGCCAAAAACAGATAGACTCTGTAGTTTGTTTCTCTTGGTTTGGCTGATGGATTTTGTTTTTTCCTTTTTGAAAATAACTGAGTACAAAAAGATGTACTGTAGAACTTGTGTGCAAGGTACATCAGGTCATAACAATTACCCCATAGCCTTAGACCTACTGAAATGACAAATTACGGTTACAATAAACAACAGGAATTCATAGAAGACTCGACAATATATCTCATGCATGCCATGTAGTAAGTGACAGTGGACAAAGCAGACCCAGCCACTGTAAGCTTGTTACAGTCCAGCAGCGATGCACTACAATTACCAAAATCAGGAAGGAAAAGGTTAGAGGTTAAGTTCTACCTAGACTGTATAAACAAAGGTTGAAACAAAGATAAACGGTTCTCACTCCTTTTTCTGGTTTGGGAAATTGAGTAGCGAGAGAGATGCTGGGGTATCTTGCCACACTCTTCGGAGTTTTGCTATCACACACAGTTATCCTGGCAGAACACGCTGCTGCCAGAGACCACCATCATCTGCAAAGCTGTGTGGTTAAGGCACAGAGAGGTAGGCAAACACACACAAAGCACTATGCAACAGCAGTAAAGCAATTTAAGTGAAGGAGAACATCAAGAGATGTTTTGGCTTGAAACATCAGTTCCTCTTGATCATTAGCCCATGGCTGTGGTAACCTTTATTCTTCCCTCTGCCAAACACGCTCCTTAGTGCGGGCATTTGCCACGGAAATTAAAACTCTATCCTATTTTTAGAAGAAAAGTTTAGGATCAGATAACTGAAGAATCAATTAAAAAAGCATAGCTACAAAGTTACTTGTAAACGACCCTTAGTAGCAAACAAGAGTCAAGTAGTAGCTGTCTTTGAGGAGTTCACTGCATCCCTCACCTTATATATGTATGAATATATATACACACAACCCTGTTGACTTTGGTGGGGCTGCTTCCATAAATAAGAAGTGCAGCTACACATAGTATCTACCTTCAGGTGAGCACCTATTCCCACCAAAGGCATAGGAAATTTTATTTTATTTTTTTTTCCCCCCACACTCCATGATTGTGAAAACAAGCATTGAGCAAACGTAAATAAGCATGACTTGGCAAATAGACATACCCATTGTGAAACACATCCACAGCAAATTAATAAGCCTAAAAGACTCTCACAGTTTGAAACTGTGCTTCCTAATCTATGATTGCTGCCACATTTATTTTATTAGGATATAAAATAAACATCACACCTTTAAACTTTTCATATTGCTAATAAATCAGCTCAGAGGGGATGACTCTCACGAGAGGATCGTGCCTGTGGTTAGCAGAGTCCCACAGATACACAAGAGATGCAATTATGCTAGAATAGCCAATTCTACAGCTCTGACACGGCTTATTATTTGACTAGCAAACAAGGAACTTTTTCAACTTAATTGCAGCCTGGCTTTTCTACCACTGATCTTTTTCATCCTTCTTTTCCTTTAACTTTGGCCTTCACAGAATTTTGGTTTAATTCTTTGGGTGTTGATGCACCCGTTTCTCGGGTCTGTGTTTTGTTCTTGCTATGGATATGCACAGCTTCAGAACAAGGTAAGCAGCAGTTGCTAATGAGATTTACCCCATCACAGCTCACTTGTTCGAAATTTGTGGATCAGATTAAAGGAATTTGCAGCATTAATTCGAGCCATGCACTGATAGAGGATCTTAACTATACTGGTGCAACACCCCTGAAACCTATGAAACTATGAAGCCTTTTGTTGAAACGTTGATTTTTGGATGTATCTTCAGACTGTACTGTTCCTCGTATCATAATGTACGTGTTTGATAAGGAATTTAAAACAGAGGGCAGCAGTAAATATGCATCAGTAATGACTTGCATGATCTGCTAGAGTGTGAGAGGAGTTGAGCTTTGACCAGTGTTAAAAGCAGAGTTTGTATCCCCCCAAGCAGTGCCCTGCCCTGTGGAGCTGCAGGTACTGATCACTGCCTCAACCACACGCCAACGACACAAACTTGTTCTGCCCGAACATCACTTCAGTCCCTCTGTAATGTAACACTTCGATCTCCCTATGCATAAGGAACAACTGATTTTCATTAATTAACAAACAGCCCTGGCACAGGGCCCAGGGACCCGTCTGCCCATGCTCTGGTACTGGCTGGAAAGCACACGGCGGAGCGACTGCTTTTGCAGGATTGGGTCTTTAAAGGTCAAGTAATTACCAGCCTTTCAGGAGTATAAACTGCCTTTAAAGTCAACAAAGTAAACAAAAACTATTAGGAGATTCATCCAACATTTATCTTTTAACTTGTTATCTCCGATACATGAACTCATTCTTATACTGTTTGCATTGCAATGCATAAAATATTAAAATTAAAAGGCTCAGGGACTTCTGAGAGGAAAAAAAAAATAGTAAAACTATTTTAGATTCAGAAACATTTCATCAGTATGTAATGTATTTGCATACTGGAATCAGAGACTCCTGATTATGCATGTTTATTGATTTTGGCTTTGTTTTGATTAATGATAAAACTGATACATCTTGTGAGGTAGCAAGGCTTGAGGGTGCTTAACACAATATGAATGGTTTGTATTTTAAGAAATCCTATTTATGCAAATAAGCATACATTCACATGCATTTTGCTCAACCATGGTTGTAACAAAGCTCTGAAAAAATTCTCTTTTATACTCTGGATAATTTGGGAAGGCATGTTTAATACAAAAATGCTGCATAACAATTACTTTTTTCTTCATTATGAATTACTTCCATTATATCACCTTCGACAAAAAAACAAGCTTAAATTCCCACTCTGTCTAATTTATTATTACTACTGAAGGTATTGTTTTGTGTCAGAGTGCGTACAATATTTCTAGAAATGTATTGCAAAAATCCTACTGGCGTGATTTAAAGGGGAATGGGGAGAAGTAGGGAAGAAATAGCAAAAGGTAGTTGGCTATAGAAGTTTTTGCATTTTTTCAGAAGAGCAATGTTGGCATGTTAGCCTACAGTCATGCCACTCAGGAAAGTGGGAGAGAGGTTTTCACTATACAAAGCAAGATGTAGATACTCGTTATTAGAGGACAAAGGGAGTATGATGACAAACTTCCTATGTGCAGTGTACTAAGGACATCAACAGTTGTGACACATTAGATTCCTGGTTTAGCTACCAGCATTTAGACAATACACTGGGCAGTGGACTGAGATTATTCTGAATTCATCCAGCAAGACACCTGCACATCAAGACAAACAGAATTATCAGACGGCCTGCGTTCTGACACATGAATTATTTCTACGGATCTCAGCAGGATCTTTGCCTGTGTGACAGCTGCCATATTGGCTTCTGATATCTACCTTGGCACTAAGATCAGAATCTAGATAGTTTACATGTAAGAGCAACCAGAGAATAAGGGAGAGAATGGAGGTGAGGAAGACCTTCCTCCTTAAGGTAGTTTTGGGACAACTTGATAGTCCAAAGCTGTCTTGTAGAAGAAGAATATGGAACAAAAGTGTCCACTTCCACAACCAAGGGCTGACTCATCTAACAGACCCTGTGACAACTTATTTTCAGAGCACAGCAGGTTTTGCCTTCTGTGGGCTGTTGGGGCTGGAGACAGCAGAATACCACTCTTCAACATCATCTTCCCGTGAACTAAGAATATTTGCTTCCACAGCAGTTTAGAGCTGCCTCATGCTGCAGAAAATCTGGTTGAATCCCTTCTGCAGGTGCTACTTTGTATTTGGAGAGAGAGCTGTCCAGTCTCAGAGGGAAGAAGTGGGGTCAACTGAACAGCAAGAAAGGGTCAGGCTACCACACGGTCATTCCTGCATTTGAAAGACCGCATTTGTCTTAGAAATTGTGCCTCTTAATGTCTTTGCTGCTTAACAAGCCCTCTTCTACTTCAGGGACTTCGTTATACGAGATAGATGAAACGTTCATCTTACTCTTTCAGCTCAAGATGCTGGAAATTTTTCTCCATCTTCAGAAGAATAGCATTGCCCACTGAAAGCCTTCGTTCTGCAATCATTGCAGGAATGTGGGACTCCCAGGTTCCAGGACAGCCTCCTCTTAACAACCCCGCAGGGATCTCCCTTTTGTGATGTTCAGGGCTCAGGAGCAGCCGAGCCAAACGGACAGACTGGGGAGATCACAACTGCTGCCTGGGAGGGTGTTTCTGAATCTAACAGTCTGTCAGTGGGGACCTCGGCACAAGCTCAGCGTGTAGGAAGCCATCGTTGTGGTGGGGTCCCTCCTGATCACTCTGCAAGAAGGGATCACCTAAGCCATGAAAGCACACACACACTTCTTCCTCTAGCAAAACAAGTTTAATTCATTTTTCCACTCACTCAAAAAGGCAAATATGGAGTGAATGGAATTTCAAATTTCATAAGGAATTATTTAATCCAGAAGCTAAAGCTCTTTTATATTTAAACCTGTATTTAACTTGAAACATAAAGAAAACTGTAGCATAAATTAGCACATACTGAAAACTGAACATTGGAAAAATAAAAAGTTAAATTAAATCTAAGTAGTAAACTAAAGAACTAATTTTGTTAATTTGATCAATATTGTCAGTAATTAAATAAGTAACTATTCAGATTTTAGGCTCACAAAAGGCAAAACAAAGTAACAGTGGATTGAAAAAAATCTTTGAACTTTATAAGCATCAAAAATTAACAACTGGAAAAAGATATTTAAATCCATAAAAACCATGAGACTTACATATTTCCATTCGTGTCCGAACCAAGTTGTTGCATTTCTCTGACATGATTGAGAGCTCACCGATACTAGTATAAATCTGATAAGTCAACTCACTACAATAGTTCTTAGACTAATGTAACAATATTAAAACAAAGCTGTTCAACACATCTGCCCTCCTATGGTACTTAGTTGTATTGCGTGTTACAAAATATTTTTAAGATTAAATGTTAATTCTATTCCAAATGATAGCAAGTTTAATTTTCAATGAAAATTAACACCACACTTGCACAGAAAGACTTCACAGTAATGCTTAAAAGCTGACAATGTAGAGTTTAACACCAGTAACAAAAATAGGATTTGGCATTTTTGATGGAAAGCATTCTGCTTCTGTATCAACAGTCTTCTCCCCACCAGTCCTCCTTTTTCTTTTTTTTTTTTTTTTTTTTTTTGAGTCTTTAAACCTGGTACTTAACTCCATCCATGAAATATTACGCAATATGTTGATCATGCTGGTTTTTAATTTCAACTCAACTGAAGAAGCATTGTTAAAAAGAATCACTATATCCCAGGGGAATCAGGAAATTAAACTTTATTTATTGGGTTTTGACTTTCCCATAAGTAGATACAGCCATATACCATCTGATTACCATCTGAGGGGAGGCACAGCTTGAAAAAGAGCACTGCCAATGTGCCACTGGGCCATTGATTAATTAAGCAATAAGATGAGAAGGTCTGTCGCTTAGGGTCATTAATGCATGCCTAAAATGCCATTTGAGGCATGAATGTCTGGTTAGTATTACAGAGCCTGATCCCACAAGAATTTACATCTGAGCACAGCACTTGATACTTCTGTTGGTCTGCTTGTATAGTAAGCACTGCCATTTGTAGGTATTAGAATATACTGGACAATCTAAACACCATCTTTATTTTGGGGGGCAGGGGGGAGAGAGAGGGAAAGCGGATGTTCATTTTAAATTTAAAAAACCACTTCCATTTCAGAAATAGCATGCTTCGAGTTACAAAGTTTGTCTCTCATTCCATAGAATACTGAAAGGGATCATAACAACATATACACAGCCATTAGTTTCTTAAAATAATACACCGGTAGGCAACTAGGTCTCTAACGAAGCTCTAAATACTCTATAGCAAATCTGTGCACAAGGAAAGAAGTGCTGGTTACAGCAAATCTAGGAGTCAGGACTACACCACCTTCTAGCCATGGCTTTGCTGCTGACTGAGTCATCACCGTCAGCACAGCATGCCACAATTAAGTCATCTGCAAAATGAGTACTAATACACAAATACTTAATGAGGCTACTGTAAGGATTAATTCATTGCTATTAGGGTAGTGCTTTATGATCATCATATCACTATTTCTAGACATCCCACAGCAAGGGGAAAAAAAAAAAAAAAAAAAGGAAGGTATTTAAGATTCTTCTGATTTTCTGAACTGGTTCACATAATCTGGAGAAATGACCACTTCTGCCAAAGCTTCTGCAGTTTGTATGAAATGGTTAAACACTGGGCTTGAAAGCAAGCACAGGGTTTTTGCTAGTTCAATGGTCTGGGCATTCATCTGTGAGTGAGCAGATCTGAGTTCCAGTCTTTGCTTCTATTAATGTTTACTTCAAATTTAAAAGCCATACAAGGACTCTGACCCAGGCAACCCCCTCTCTCCGGTGGGTGTCCTTACCCCTGGGCTAGATCATCATGCTCACTCATGTATACATGTGAACATTCTTTTGCTGAATTAATGAAGATCTAAATGTTCCATGCATAGGAGACAGCTTCAGGAAGAGGAAAGTAAAGAAAACTTGCACCCCTGTGTAATAAGCCATAACCATCTCCCTGAAACAATGCAAGGACAGAGAAAATAAAAGAACCTGTTTCAAATGGGTGTTGTAATAATTAAGCTCTTACACACAGACATGATAATAACTGCTCTTCACGTACCCTCTGAAGAACTTGATATGTTTGAGTATTCTCTCATTTAAAGCATGGTGGTGACATGAGAATAATTAATTTGTGGATCACTTCCCTGATACAGGTTTGAGCTTGCTGCTGTCAAGACTAAGGCATTTTAGACTTGTCCAGAAGTAGCACTGTAAGCACCCATGGAAGACTTCTGAGACTTGGGTGTCTCTAGCACCTGCCACCAGATTAACCCGAGTTCAAATATATACAGTCTGCAAATTCTACATCGTTTCCACTTTTGTTGCATACAGAATTAGCTCCATAACCTCAGAAAGAAGGAGAAAATGCAAGCTCACCCATCTTTTTTTTTTTTTTTTTTTTTTGGTTAAATCCTGTTTTACAGACTGTCCAAACAGATGATTTTAACCCCTTGGCTTCAGGAGAGATTAAGGTTTTAAGAATCAGTTCCCATGAGCAGGCTGAGAGATGTTATAATTGCCTCAGTATTGTAAACTGAACCCGGAATACAGTGACCAACTTCGGGCTGCAGAGAAATAGGACAGGAACCATCAAAATGTAAGAGGGTCAGAGGAGCATGAATTGTTGAGGAAAGTGGGTTTGTTTGTTCTGGTGAAGATGAGGGTAAGACCAGTCTGTGCATACTTGAGGAACAGTTACAAAGGTGATGCAGCCAAACTTTTTAGTAATGCCCGATGATGCACGAAGAGGCAGCGGTCGCAGAGAGCAGACTGGGCGCTTCAGGATGGATATTAGGAAAACATTGTTCTCTAGCACTGCACTACAGTGCTGGAACAAGTCACCCAAAGAGGTTGTGCAAGCTCCCTCTTTGGAGGTTTTCTAGACTCAGATCAACAAGGCCACAACTGAGCTGATCCTGTGCTGACGAGGGCCTGGCCTGAGTGGGAAGCCAGACTAGACATGTCCCAGAGGTCCTTGCTGAGCAGCACTTCTTTGATTCTATTTGGCTAAAACCTACCTATTTCAAATTACATTTCTTTCTGTACACCACATTTAAGAAATGATAGTTTAAGATATTTCACTTTCAGGTGAATATACTGAAGTAAAACAAACCATGATCAGACAAGAGAGCAAGCTAGTAACATGCTTTTCATAAATGCCACACAGTTGCCTGCCTGGATCATAAACTGGGTGCTTTAATGATTCGCTCACACTCATATTGCCATACATCCAAATTAAGGTCAGTTAGGAGTACTTCCGTGTTTAATAGGCTTCCCTTTAACTAGATATTCCAGAGATAATGCTTTAACAGCTCACTATTTCATTACTTTGTTGGGGAGGCAGGCATAAACCAAGAAATTGGGGATGAGGCAGCTCTATATAGTCCTTTCCCACTCCAGAGTGGAATAGGGCTCTGTTCTTGACGTCTAATGCTCATTAGATAATGTAGAAGGGGAGACATTAAGGAATAAAAATAATAAAAAGTTTGCAGGCTGCGATTTAAAGATAGAGGTGCCTAATCCAAAGTTTCTACTTAATTTCAGAAATTTTATTTCTTGTCAACCAGCACGGCCACTGTGTCAATACAAACATTTCTATTAGATACAGGCCTATCCTTTCACTTCAACATTAGCACCATCACAGTTATACCAATATTTTGCTCAGCTACAGAAAAGTTAAACCAGTAAAAGAACATTTTTAGAAGCTTAATATTATCCACACTTGAACTATATTGCTGTAAATAAATCTGCACCAGTTTTGGGTTTAGACAGATATCCCACAGCATTGCTACTGTGTCATTGTGTAGCCCAAGGAAGGAAAAGGGCTCATCTTCAGTGCAACGTTTATATCAAGTTACTCCACTCAGACTAACCTTGAGAGTACATGGTAAGAAACATTATTTCAGCTACACAGAGTGATTCCATTATGAACACAGAGTGATTAGATTAGCAGCAGATGACTTGGAAGACAAGCTGCTTCATCCCCATCGAATTACCAGCAACACGAGCAGCAGCACTCCCCCCTCCACCCAACCCTCCCCACAGGCCAGGCAGGTCAGGCTTTAAGCATCTCTTTAAGATCCTTTAGACACCAAGTAAACAAAAGGCAAAATTTAAATTTTGTCTCCTACTGTATCAAAGCCAATCTGCTATCATACAACATCAACAGTTTTTCTATCAGGATTAAAGTCATTATTCAAAGCAATTCATAGGCCACAACATTTCATAAATTAAACAGCTAGAAAAGCTGCCAACCAGCTTACCAGGAGGCCACGTGGTCCAGGAGACAGCAGCTTTGAGTGAGACCATTTTCTCAGATCTAGTTATCAGCAAGCAGAGTGGAATAAAGAAAAAACAAAACAAGCACATTTTAAACAAGTGGACATAACCATGAAGACACAAGCATAAGATTGTATTCCAACGCAGCTGAACCAATGCAACCCAAAAAGCAACGTGTCTTCAATCAAAGCAAAGTTAAGTGACAAAGTCACTGCTCCTCAGCTGAGCCATATTAATCACCAACCTCACCCTGTTGCCACGTTCAGCTGATGAGTAGCAACTCATTAAACCAAAGGAACTTGCAGCCTTCTGCCCACCCCCCTGGTTTAATTTTTTTACTCAATTTTGCTTGAGTTCTGTGAATTTAGCTAACATACTGAAAACACTTTTAAATTAACACAAGACTCCTGCAGAAAGCTGTATAGACAATCCCTAAATCGATGTAGGCTCAGGAGAAAAAACTGAGGGCAATGATACCTGCTCATGCAAAAGGATTAGTGTGCGAAGTCTGTTTCCATAAAGAAGTTTTGGCTGTGTTCACATTGTTGATAATACTGTTCAAGGACATTTTGTAACAAACATGCTTGTTTTTTGAATTTTTATTTTTTTTTAAATAAAACAAGCTACAGAAAAAGTCCATCTTTATCAGCACCACCTGGAGCATAACCTCTACTTCTCCAGAGCAGTACCTGGCTGAGTTAACCCATAGTATGCTCATTCTGCTGAGCCTACCTACTACTCCCATCTGATCCTAATTAACTACCAGCTGGGAGCACTTTCCTGCACTGCCCAGGAAACCTTTACAGGAGTCACCAGACCTCCTCCCCACTCTTTCATCCCCCAAGAAGCAAAAAAACACATATTGCAAAAATATTTTAAATAAATAAGCCCTTCTTCTCAGAGGCCTTATTATCACAAAATTAAACAAAACTGATGATTTCTATCCAAAGTATGCAAGGCTGTGACCTTCTGGAATTTATCTGGGGCATTTATCATTCATTTTGAAATTCAGTGTATTGTACTTCATGTTATTTACCCAAGAAACACAGCCGGAGTGTGAGATATGTGGGAATCACCTGTTTTGTTCAACCCACCACAGTGTATTTCAGTTTGTATAGAGGTTTTGTGATCTCTCCCTTTTCTCCTCTGAAATCTTTTATCACAATATAGCTGAGAAGATGTATTAATCCACAGGTATTAAAAAAAAAAAAATTCCATGTTTGAGTCAAAATGTGAACAAAAAAAAAAAGGAAAAATAGATATCTGTAATCTTTCTATTGGTGTTTTAAGGCATAACAAACTACAGCAATTTATTTCACCATATCCAGTTGTAATGCTAAACCACAGATAAACATTACTAATGTAGCAAGAATGTGTTTCTTCCTTCTGAAGGAGGTCCAAGATTGCCCTCTTGAGTATGCCAAACAGCATGGGGTACTTCATTTACCATGTGATTGGCACACACTTTAGTTTTGAATCAGTTTAGAGATGAAATTGTTGGCTAAAGCTGTGGAAATTCTGACTCTAGAGTTGTCAGGCGGGCTGTCTTTACTTTGAGAAAAAAATAATTCTTTTTAATAACACTATGTTACTTGGCTTTTAATCTGTTTTTACATTGTTCATTAATGTTTTGCATTTCTACATATTGTGCAGCACCCCAAGAACTTTAGTAGGGGGAATTTCATAAAAAAACTCCAAGTTTATTATTTCAGCGTGTGCTAATAAAATAGCTACACGTTTGGGGAAATATTCTAATACACTCTATTTTGATGGCACACAAAAGGTCAGCCATTGCATGCTGGTACAAATAAGACATATCTGTTCACTGAAGGGCAGAAATAATTTCTTAACATAGCTCATTTTTAAGGCATCTCTTACAGTGCAGGGAATTCTAAGGGTTGAGGTTTTATTTTTCCATTTATTTTGTAAACTAAAGATATTATCCCATAAACTTATGCTTGATTTTTTTTTAGTCAACATTACTTTGCATAGCAACAAGCTTATTTCTAGTATATTTTAACACAGACAGTTTAGCTTATTATTTTATTGATATTAGTGGAAATGATCCAGAAGAGAAAATCATATTATTTGGAGGTCTAACTCTAATGCCTTCCATATCCTAAAGCCAGTAAGTATTCGGGGAGTGGAGTGCTCAGAGGATTGGTTCTGAATTCACTCCCTTAGGAACATGTAACTATAAAATCACGAGTTCTTCTCAGATCCAGCCCACCTCAAACTCAAACTTTCATGCAGCCTTCCACTTTCAGCTTGAGCTTTTTCACCCTTACTGCCATGAATGATGCATACATGCGTACACTCGCATTTTGTGAGTGCACACGCAGGCATGTAAACATTGTTCATTACGTTCTTTCTTTCTTTACTTACACAGCTGCTGTGTTATAATCAAACATTACAGTTATTTTGCACAGCAATCAAATGCACAGCTTCTTTTTCAACCAGTTTATCTAACTGCTAAGTAACCTCCCTTCATAGCCATGAAACCTTTCAGGAAAGTTGATCTCTTACCTGAGCAGGCAGTTTTGGCTCCCTGTTGTGGGAAACCCTCAAGGATCCGGTTCCATTACATCCTTCTGTCACCACAGATGCTGTCAGCTGCTTGAGGTACAGCCATACCACTGATTGTGAGGTTGAAGGAGCTTTTGTAGCAAGATGAGGGCCAACCAGTATCAAATAACACAAGTACAATCACTATGTCTGTTCTCCTAACAGAGGTATTTCTGAAAATATGTACGATCATGCTTTTCCTGATAATTCTCCTCTTCATTAAAATTTTTATAGTAGTGTATGTCTTCATAGTAACATACGATGGTTGATTTCAATGAACTCTCAACTGTACTACCACATTCACTTTACACAAATGTTTATTTCCTCATCCATTTGAATAAGAAGGAGTTCAGATCTTAACAAAAGACTCTAATGATGATAAATCAGTGCCACAAAGGTGTTTTTATAAGTAAGATGACTTGTTTGGCTGCAGGTTTTTTCATTCTCAGGAATGGGTTTGTCAGTGCAACGTTTTTGTGAGTGGTGTTTTGGATACCGCCTACAAAATGGGCTCTCAGTACTTAGATCTTTCACAAATGATGTCTGATAAATGGTAAAACCATCCTCACTGCTAGGAATGGATCCATGAGCCCACAGGTAGAAGTTCTGTGAGTTCTGTTGCCGTCTCTCTGGTTCCACCTTCCTCCGACCCATGCCCTAGAAAAAGAATTGTAAAAAAAAAAAAAAAATAATGTAAACATACGACTTACAATCACGCTTTCACAGACAAAGCTTGTAACAGTTGCTACCCCACTGGGAAGTTAACAAAGCTGTTACCACACTGATTTGAAGATCTCATGGTTGATCTTTAGCAAGCTTAAAATAATAGTCAGACTTGTCTATATGAACATTTCTGGTTGCATATATAATGGAAAAGCTGTTGACCTTCCACCTTTTAGTACTAATAAACTACTTATACTTTGCATTTCTGTAGCATACTATATACTCAAGGCTATTTAGCTATACCCAGCTAAATTAATCTTCAGACTAACCCAAAGAAATAGGTTAATAATTTTACGTCCGTACTGCAATAAAGAAACTGAAACAGACCATGAAATCTGAATCTTCAGTTATCCCTCGTGTGTCCAAACACAGAGAGATGGAGCCTGATTTTCACACTCCATAGCTTGCAGGAAATTTATTTGGAATTATGGCTGATCAGTATCTCTAAAACTATGAGACACTGCACAAAGTGCACACAAATGGAGGTTACTTGGTGAATAATGAATACCAAAATATCTAAGTCTAAGAGAGCCTAAAGTCAGACAAACTTTCAATGTCACAATTCACTGCTTTCTCTACTCATTATCTTGTGAATGGCACTGTTTCTTTTGCTGCCTAGAAAGATGTCAACGATCTAAGAAAAGTAGAAAAAGATGAAACAGTTGCACATACAGAAAAGCCCAAAACAATTTAAATTCCATTCAAAGTTGTGGCTTTTGCAACATACATTTAAACAGGTATAATATAAAGAGATATAGATTTGAAAATAATACTTTCTTGAGATACATTGGGAGTGTCCTATAGATTTTGGTTAGATTTATGATAAAGCTGAATCTGAACCAACTATGTGGGACTGTGAATTATGAGTGGCTGAGACCCCTACAAAAGCTCATCACAAAGCCAATCACTTTTAGCAGACTAACAGGACATGTAACCGGGTACAAAACCATGTTAAGACATAAAAAACAGGACCACTAGAAAATGCCTGTCAGAGATCCAAATCACGGGGTTTTTGTTCCCCTTGAATTCTGCCACCCTCAATGACCATGTGTGCTGCTGTATACCATGTGTGCTGCTGTGTCAGCCCCAGACGAGTCCCATCCCTATACTAATAAAAAGTGTGGGGTTTTTTGTTTACATTTTTCTCTTCTCACAATTTTTAGTATCTAGAATTTTTGCAGGGGAGAGAAAAGAAACTGTGTTTAAACTCTGGCAGACTGAAAGATATGAACTTGCTTGATTTTCCTTAGTGCTGGGTACTTACAAAATCAAAATACTCTCCTACATTCTGTAGACAGTGTCTGTTGTCATGACAAGAAAATGGGAAAATGTTGTTCGCTGCTTTCTGAAAAAAAAAAAAAAGAAATTGTAGCAAAACAAAAAAAAGAATTTTCAAATACCTTGGAGTCTATTAGTCTTAGTTCTTATATTCTGACAGATGCTGAAATTACAGCAGTCTATGTTCTAACACAGAAGTCATATTCCTATGTTGAATCTTCAACTGCATGTAATTTTATAGCAGTAATGTGGACCCTCTGTACTTAATTTTATTTTTCTTTTACAAAATTGGCAGGAGGATTTGCACTCCCTCGACTTGCTGAATATATACATGATTAATATAAAAGTGTGAATTTTCAAATAAGAAATGATACATTCTGTCTGCAAGCAGCAAAATATTAGATATATGTCAAGATGCCTTGTTTGATTCACTAGTAAGCCTAAAGCTAATTAAAATGAACTACAAAAGGGACCTCAAAACTGAATTAATCTATGATTTATGTACTGAATGTCATGTACACTGCTTGTTGCAGGGGAAGTGGAGGAGGTATTAATTGCATAACTAATTTATAATCTCATTCTTTAACATAATGTTCATCCAATCTCTAAAATGAAATGAGTTTTAGAAGAAAAAAAAAAAGGAGAACTGCAGGATTATTTTGAATGTAATTTAACATATTTATTTTTTTTAAAGTTTGTTTACTACCTATCATTGCAATATTATTAAAATAGCTAAAAACTGAAACACTGAAAACACTTCTGGACTATTAGATAGCCTATGTTCTTCCCCAAGCATTATTTTCCTGCTTTGTATTGGCAACTTTAAGTTTTTTTCTGTAAATGCTCTAGCAATTTTTACTTTTAACTGCGTAAAATGCATTTTTCATCTTCCAACCGTGATATTCACCTCCAAATAGAACAGCAAGTTTTAATGTAACACAATTTTTTTAAAACTGTTTCAAGAGTAAGTGAATCTGAAACAGTTCTAATGATAAATATAACTGGAGGCCTGATCCAGCAAGCAAAATAACCAAATACAGAAGTTTCCTGCATGGAGTTAGCTGCATGATCATACCCTAGAGTACTTGGTATACCAGACAGTTTCTCTACCTTTTTTAGGTATGTGCCATACATTCACTTGTGTCCTCATACAGATTCAACCAGACTGTAGTTCAACGGATAAGTAAATTCAGCAGATACATTCTCATATATGTGTTTAAAAATAAGCACCTTCTAAGTCAGTATAATGTAAGACTTACTAAAATATCTTACTGCAATTACATGTCAATCTTAACATTTTAGAAATAGTGTTTATTACTAGTGCCTGTAAACTGCAGGAGAATTGAAAACCACCAAGACGATAAATACAGAATATCATCCCTTGGAAAGATTCCCCATATAAACTAATGCTTAAAAAAAATCTATCACAGAATAATTATAGGATTATCATGAAGTAAGAAATAAGGTAATAAAAGCTTAAACAGTACTATATTTCTGAGAAAATTAATTAATCTCACAGCCAGTGAGTTCCCTCATACAAAGAGATTAGAGACATCCAGCTTCACAGGCAGTGAGCTTCCAACACTTTATCAGCACTTTTTAAAAATGTCACATAAACAAACTTCCTCAGATTGTTCCTGTGACATTGTATTTTAGCCTTTAATGCATCTTTGTACTTTCACCGCTGATCTCATTGTAATTCTTGATTTATGACAGGTAGGAAATCCACTAATTCTTTTTAACAGTGAAGGGCTGGTAAATACAAGACATAAACCATCAGGTGAACAGTCATTCTAGTGTTGATAAAAGGACCATCAGCCTGGTTCTCCTTTTCAGACAGTGGCTAAGGCCAGATGCTCTGCAGAAATGTATACGTAATATCAACATAATGTATACTCAAGTTACAGTATAACCTTCTTTTCTTTCCACTAGCCTCAAGCTTCCCTCTTAAATATTCCTTCCTAGCCTGTTTCTGCACTTCATTATAGCAAAATCTGTGAAATGAACTCAATATAATTGCTATCCTTATAGAAAATGAAAATAGAAAATGTTCTGTGCACAAAATGGGTGGGTAAAGCAAAGCTCAGTGTGATAATAAAATAAGGACATAAAAACGTGCTTATAAAATTGTAAAATTTTAAATACTTGTGATTTTAAAATACTGTATTTTGTTTGTTTCCAAAATTGTCCCAAATCTCCCCATTTTCAATCAAGCCTTAAAATCAAATGGGAAGCTTCTCACTGTTTAATGACCAAAAAATAATCCTTTGCCTGAATATATAGAATTTCTGACATTCAATTCAAAACAGAAAATCAAATTTCAATTAAATGTTCTTATAGGGCTTTACACACAGGTTTTGAACTGAAATCGATCATAACATAATCTGACACATAAACGTGTCTCAAACTGCTAGTAAAAGGAAAAGTAACTGATGCTGGAAATCAGCAGTAACTACAGCAGGACTCTGAGTATCCAAAATTATAACTGAGTAACAGCAAAATATGTTTCTTCCTTAGCATAACTAGCCCTCATTCTACTCCCTGAGGCACAAAGTCTGCCAGTCCACTAGGACTGCTTTGCTACCTACCATGCTATTCTTACTTACAACTTAGCAAGTGATAACTTGCAAAAAGGAGCACTGTAAATTGACTGCATTGCCACAGTAACTCACCTGCTCCCGAGTTCTGTATGCTAGCGGCAATCTATCCTCAATATACTGAGCTGCTCCTGGGTTCTGGACCTGCTTTAGTGCATAGCCTGTAGTTGACTCAGGTTGACTCTGGCATACTTCAACATGAGCAAACTAGAAAATAATGAAAATTGTGAACCATAAAAAAAAAATGTTGACAACAACCAACCAAATAAATCTGTTCAGAAGTGTGGGCAAAATACTATTTTCCCATTTATTTTTTATTATTTGGATTGCAGCAGCACCTAGCGGCCTCTGGAAAAATCAGGAGCCTCCCTCACATAACTGAAACCCTACCATAAAGAGCCCACGATGTAGATCAGTAAAAGAGACAAAAATATTATTTCTTCAGGAACTTTCTGAAAATTGTTTGTATAGCAATAATCCATCTAGCAAAACCAGTTATGCGGTAACGTCTTTTTTTCCCCCCACGCTGCTCCCATTGTTGTACGAGTGCAGGTTTGAAAGCACAGAACTTTTGGGGAACAGCTCAGCCAAATGTGAGGCCCATGGGTTCAGAGACTGAAGAACAGTCTGTGCCAGGGGTGTGTGGCAGTGCCCTGGGATGCCCTAACGTCCTAGGCCAGCGCCTCCAACGGGGTCTGTGCCACTTCTCTTCAGGGTGAGAACCGAGGCAAAGCAGGAGATATTTGTAACCAGAAGATAAAGAAAATCAGCTAGGGCTAAATGTGAAATAGGAGACCTCCAGCACTGTTAGAAAACTGGAAAAAAAAAAATCCTGCAATTTGCTTTAGCACACTTCCACTGAATACCTACAGCACTTCATCCGCATAAACATCAGAAACAGGAAACCTCGTTTCTGGCTAAAGGACAAAATCACCCTCAGCTCAGTGTTCTTTCCAGAGTTTAAGGATAAAAAAGCCCCACGGGGGACATAGGGGCTCCTGCCCAGCCCTCACCCAGGCGCCGACATGCTGCTCGCTGGGGTGGGACCACCTGCCCTTGGGCATGGCCACTGTCCCCGGCTGCTCTGCCCGGTCCCCCCGGTTGCCACGGCAGGCGCTTGTCCCGCTCACAGAGCGGGGTGCCGGGGTGGGGGGAACCCCCACCGTGACTTCAGACCCTCCCTGACTGCGTCACTGAGTGATTCTGGTGTTTCAGTAAGAGCCAGATGAGCAAAGGCAACGCTGCATTTACCCGTCAGCTGCTGAAGAGGGGAAAAAAAAAAAAAAAAATCCAAAAGTTGGTAAAAGTATTGAATGCTGTCTTAAAATGGGAGAGAAATGGGAGTTCAGTTTAAAAATTAATTAGTTCCGCGCAATTACTTCAATGGCACTTTACAATCTGAATGGTAGTATCTGAAGAAAGAAGGGTCATTTTTGAGGAAAACTGCAGGGACGTTAGGTAAATTATTTTTAAGATGTAACTTCATGATGTTTTTAAAATTGCTTTACACATACATGTGTTTTAGTTGCATACACAAACAATATTTGTTTAAAAAAGCACCTGACAGTACCTTGCCGTCGAATTTGAGCACTGGCTTGTAAATATCCATACTATTTAACTGTCAGGATGCTCTGCCAGCAAGCACTGCCCAGGCAGGGCTTCAGGGAGACACACAGGGGATTGTCCCCCGCAGGGAATTTGGGGGGGGGGGGCTGGAGCACGGTTGCCATCTGCACCGTGTCACTTGCCGGCTGGCCAGGGAAGTCCCCAGTCTGTTCATTCATATTACAGGCACAGTCCTTGAGATGGCTGTAGCTGAGTTTCTGTTTATGTATAATATTTTGTAACATGTTTTTAAGGATGGGGTAGTGGAGAGCCCACCAAAATACAAGGGTTATTTCACAGAAGGAAGAAGCCCTTGCTTACAGTGAAACAAGCCTGTGGGTGAGTTGTAGACAAGGCAGAGCTTCTCACTAAACCACGCACAAACCAAGACTTTGCCTCCTTGGCCCTGACAAACTTTAAAGAACATGACACTCTCATGGTAAGTGGCCTGCTTTACTGTACGTGGATATTCAAGACTAACTTATGTGGGAATCAGATACTACAGCTGGCAAATGGAACAAGAAAACACACGGTACTTGTATTAGATAAGTATGAATGATTCTGACAGTCATAGCATTTCCAAAGTGCAATTACAAAGTTCCTGTAGGAAAATCTAGTTTTCTATCTTACTATAAGAGATAGGTAATGATATTTGGGAATACTAGCTGCCATCATGGAGTTTTTCATGGTTTTCTTCTAAATCACCTACTTCATTTCTCTAAGTATCTGTTGAACTGTTGATAATACAGATAAGAGCCACTACTTGGAACTTATTACTAACAACATCATGCTGCAAGTTACTTTTAAGTACAAAAGTAGGTGAGTAACTTTTATGATGACTTACAGAGGCTAATGTAAACTTTGTTTATGAAAAATAAGTTGTTCCAAATAATGCAATTTTGGTTAAGGAAAAAAAATAGCAATTGTAAACAAGCTGTAAGAACAACATGTTTTGGAACACTTTCGTGATTATATTGTCATCTCAGCATTGACTGTAATAAACTGTGCCAATGTCTGAATGTGCCAGGATCAGATCAGAAGGCTGTGGAGATAATTCATGCTATTTTTAAGACTGAATAAGCCAGTGGTAGAAAGCAGAGAAGGATGAAGGGCATGACAGACAGAGGAACCTGTAATTTGTTTTTATTTCACTCTACACATTTTCAGATTCAGTAACTTGGGGGCCATTATTGCAAACTCAAACAGCACTTTGGCTTTTAAAGTATTACTCCATTAGAGTCTCTTTTTTCCTGAAGGGCTGAAATAGTTTTGTATTTACTGCTGTTTTACAGTGTGAGATGGGTAAAGCTGAAAAACTGTAAGGATGAAACTTAACAGGTCCCTTCGTAACACCATAAAAGGATTCTAAACGAACATAAGGAATAAATAATTAAACTAAGGAAGAGTTGTACCAGTATGCAATGCAGTAAGCATAAGTCCAACGTAGTAAGAATTTGACAAAGACTGCTTTAAAACATTATCTTAAATAATTATATTTCCTAACTAGATTCTGTATGTGCATTTTCATACCAAAGTGTATTGTTGTACTTACAATATTATTGTTACTGCTAAGACATATGCTTTGTGTTAGTAAAAATATGCAAAATTGAGTCTTTTAGCTTGGTTCACAAAGGAAAGGAGGCTTATGCAACTGCACTTTCTGTCTCTGAGATCCCGTAACAGTTCTCAAATCTTCAGGCCATTTTTAATCAACTTTGGGAGAAAGAAAGAAAGGTGGAAGATGACTTAGGATCATCTAAGCTCCATGAGGATCAGTGGCCGGACAGATGTCAGTGAAGAAAGGGCAGGCCCTGGACCAGCCGTTCTCTCTCTATATATATACATATATAGGCTAGGAAGATGACAGGCAGTCAGCATTTGTGAAAAATCTTAAAAATCCTTTGGGCATTATTCAAGGCTCCATTTGCTTGCTTAGGCCATCACCACTAAGCCTTTGTCACATTCAGTGTGTAAGCAGAGGCAAGCACACTACAATTCTTGATCCCCACACCAAGCCTTCGCTGGTTCCACGAAGGCTACCGCTATTCAGCATGTCTGTAAAACCCATCCGTAAACCCTGCTGACACATCTCCTTACCTAACCTAACACAGCAACGCACTGGTTGTTTCTGGGCCGGCCCCAGAGGCTCGGCACCTCCCCACCACACAGAAACCTGAAGACAACACCACCTCACTGCCCTGGGACGGCACCGAGTGGCGTGGCCGGACCAGCTGCTAATGGTGCAGCCCCACCACAACCACCGGCTTCGGTTCAGAACTCCCGGGGCCGGGAAGCCACTCAGGAAAAAAAAACAAAACAAAACAAAACAAAAAAAATCAAACAAGCAGCTAAACCAGGCGAGAATCAGCCCCACTGCCCGGCACCCGCCATTCCCGCCCTTCCCCTCACGCCTCAGACGGGCCCCACCCCCCGCTCGAGCCCCACCCTCCACCCCCTCCTATTGGCCAGAGCCCGCTTTCCCCGCCCCCAGCGCCTTCTCGGGAAATCGCGCGAGAGGTGGGTGTTCCTGCAGTGACACCCCCCCGCCCCGCGCCGCCCGGCCGGCAGCGGGCGCTGACCTCGGCCTGCACCCCCCCCTCGCCCCCCCCTCACCCACGGGCACCGGGAAACACGCGTGGAAAATGGAGGAGCTCTGCGGTGTGGGGGCCTCCGCCCCTCTGCGGGGGGACGCGGAGGAGCCCAAGCAGGTAACGGCGCGGGGAGCGGAGGGGAGGGGGGAGGGACGCGACGCTTCCCGCGGCTGAGGGTCCCCGCAGCCCCCCCCCCACCACGGACACAGCCTGTCCCGCGTGGGGCGGCCGGACTGGGGCGCGGGAGGGCGGCGGGCCCTGTAAACGCAGCCCCCAGGAATGTTTTACGTTGCCCCATAGGCGGGCATCCTTCTTCCAGTCCGGCCGGTAAGGGAGTGCCATTGTCAGGGCTGGAGCGCAGTAGGGAACGTACTAATTATGATTAAGCTTTAATTGTAAGCGCACCGTTTCCGTTGTTAACGCGTAAGTGCAGTGTGCTGCGTTGTATTTACATAAATAGTATCCTGTGGATCTGTTTTTTCCTTCGCATATATCGGTTCAGAGCTCTTAACGCAAGTGTGGCAGCTGCGCTTGGGTTTTTCTGTGTTTGAAAAGAAATAGTCACAAGGCTGAATTATTAAGGCAGAAACTTGTTTGGCTTTAATGTGAGTGTTAGTGAGCACTTGCTTTTGTAGCGTTAGCGAGAATTATATTTTAGTTTTGGCCTTTCTGAGTAATTTCACATTCTGCGTGGAGCTGACCTTAATAGCGCTTTAGTCTTATAACTCATAAAGTGGAGCATGTGTTTGACGCAAGTGTTGGGAGTCAGGGGAACTCAAATATTCGTGAATACCTCCAGGAGAAAATTGTGACAGAATGCAGGACAGGGCTTCGGTCGCTTTCCATTAAAAATAGCTTATTGTAAAGCAAGTCTGATAGTTTTAATTGCTATTATTCCCTAAATGAAAGACTAATTTCCCTTTGAAAACTAGGGGTCGGTGTTGTTTCTTGGAGGCAATGAAGTGAAAAGCAGTGCTGTGGTGAAATACTCGTCTGCCCCACCGCAAGCAGCGTTTGCCCGTCTTCAGGAGAAAACGGACTTGAAACTTCCTCCTGCCAATTGGTTACGTGAGAGCGCTAAGCTGGGACCAGCAGGTACAACCATTCTTGGCAACAACAAAAAGAGCAAACCATTTTCAAGGTAAATAACAGCAGGCTCTATTTTTATCCAGGCCTTTAAGAATAATTTTAACAGTTATCTTGGACCCTGTGTAATTCAAAGTGCAAAGTACAGACTTTACCCCATAACAATTAGCTATCAGTTTTTCTTAACCATTCTCCCTCTGCTTTTTAATCCTTAGTTCTTGCTCGTACTATAATCTTTCCTTTTTTGTAAACCATTAATGATGCTATTAATGCTGTTGATTTTTTTTTACATGTGTGTTGACACCTTGCATGTTGATGGTCAAACTGACTTCATGTTCTTCTCTGATTGACTGTTGCCGGCTGGCCAAAATCCAAATTAGACTGGTTCAGCCAGCCATGCTGCTTTTGATAACAGATGGAAATTGAACAAAAGTGGCTCCCCTTGGAAGTTACAGAGACGATTTATAGCTCTTCTTGATCTTTAGAAACTGAACCTGTCTAACTAAGGGCAAAAGAAATTTCATAGTCACGTCAAGAGTGAACACAGAAGGTGAAACAAAGGGCAAAACCAGAAAGTAGTGTTACCTTTCAGTATGGATGCTTGTTAAATATTTGGATGAGTTGAGTTCAGAGTGTTAGTAAAGGGGAGGCTTAAATCCTGTGCTGAACAAGCAAATTCACACTAAGTCAACTAGTTAGTGAAATTTCAGTTTGTGGAGGGTCAGTGTTTAAATCCTCATGATTTGTTTTAGTTGTACATTTCTGAGCCGAGTAACATGCTTTTCAGGGCTTTATGAATTTTTCTGTTTATTTTAGATATTATATTTGTCAAATAGAGGCTGGCAGTTTAATCTCGCTGTCTCTAGTGTCAGTATTAAAAAACTAATAGCAAAACTATAATTTTGGACATTTGCACATCATGTATTTGTTGCAGTTACACTAATAGCTCGTAATTTAGAGAGGCCTTGGTGAGGGTGGATGAAGATAGAAGGGTGTGTCTGTTACAACATGTAGGCCAGTTTTAGAAAACATAAATAAGAGGTAAAATGAAATGACAGCTGCTAACATGAAAGAATTTAATGTGCTTAATGCCTTAAAGAGAAACTTTGAAAACCTGGGCTTGTTTTTAATGTTAAAAAAAAAAACAACCTAAAAACTCAGTTTCTCTAATTTCCCAATAGCTGTCTTAACAACCATTTTAAATACTTCTGATTTTTCTTGATTTCAACAAAACTTTAGACATCTTGAAATTGGATCTAAGCACTTCCAAAGATATTTCTGAAAAACTTGTAGAATGTAGATATGAAATGATTTTACTAATTAACTTTAGATCTCCTTATATGTGGTAATGTTTAATTAGACTCTTTCTCTAATGAAGAATAAACTTGCAAAGTTTTACTGAGCTTAAAAAAACCCAGGTGCCTAATGTCACACTGCATTTGTCTTAACTTGTAATATTTTCTAAATAGCTTTGGGATGGCATATGACTTCATTGACTCAGTTGGAAATGATGTAGATGTTGTGTCTGATTCAGAGGTATGTATAACTTCTATCATTCAAACTCTTTATATAGTATAAACCTTATTTTAAGTTGGCTTCTGTCATCTTCGTGTCCTTTGAGGAAAAGTAAAGATCCCCTAGTGAAGCACAAACAGATTGCCCAACTTTTGCTCTGCCATTTGAGGGGATTGTGATCACTGAAGAAGAAATGTAGAGATTAAGTCGTATTTCTTTCCTGTGGTTTTCTACAAATGTTCAGCTAAAATACATAGTTCAGTGAATGCAGCACATCAGTCCTGCAATGTAGTTGTCTTGTGTGTTTGAACTTGGGTATTTTGATGCAAATTATTACTCTGGAGGTGTTTGGTGTTTTGTTTTGTTTTGTTTCCACCCCACCCCCCCCCCATTCTTGTCTAGAAGAGATAGCCCCTCTCCAACCTTCTTCTTCCCTCTGAGTTTTACCAGCTTTTTTTGGTGCTGGTAATATCTATAGAATTCAGATGAGGCTGTTCAGAAGAGGAAACGTCCATGCTCATTTAGTGTGTCAGTGTTGATTGGCAGATCTTTATTCAGTCTGAGATCTCTGTCCAGATTCCTCTGGGTATCTGACAAAGTGTTGGTATTCCTGTTGTGAAGATAAAGCTTTTAAAATCCAAACCATCTATTTGCATTTTTTTTGTCACTTAACAATACCTGGTTGTAATGATCCAAAGAGAGATCATGTTTAAACCATGTATGTGGTTTATAGTGACTACTTGGTCTCTTTATCACTGCCCTGAAGTTGACCTCGACAAATGCAGTTTCTTGTGGAATGACCTTCTTAAAATATGCATCACTATAAGGTTTTATTTGCCTGCCCATGCCTCTCCAATGTTAGTAGTGTATTCTTTGCTTACAACTTCCTAAGGTCTGCCTTACAATGCAATATAATTATATTGAATATTACCTCTGTTCTCTTTTTTCCTGCAAGAATATTAAAAAACTTCTGAAGATACCTTATAGCAAGTCACATGTGAGCATGGCAGTACATCGCATTGGGCGGACACTCCTGTTGGATGAGCTAGATATTCAAGAACTCTTCATGAGATCATCTCAGGTTAGCCATTTCTGTTTTGTTAAGTTTGTCGTATGGTCAACACGCATTACCTCAAGAATAGTGTAGGCAGCGAGAAAGCATATATGTATATATGTGAATTCCTGAGAACCATATGTCAGTACAAGAGGTCTACATGAAGCATATGCTGCTATTCTGCAGCAATTCATTTACCCACACACTGCATATGATGTCCTTTCCTGTATGTACACTTTCCTGTAATTACTTCAATATTTCTATACTGTTTTATTAATTTTATAATTAGTAAGTATTTGTTACGGTGTCATCTTACCATGTATCTGACTTTCTAAAGAAGTCCATTTTTCAGTAAGAATGTAACTTTTCTAAAAGATAAATTTTCAATAAATGACCAGTTCAAGACTTTAGCCGTGAAGTTATTTTCTGGCTTTCTTTAGTTGTTGTGGATGAGTGTTCATAAGTTAATAAGGCACTTGGTTTACTTTGCAGATGCTTCTTGATACTAATTTCATATTTATGATATTGCCTAGACTGGGGACTGGACATGGCTGAAAGAGTTTTATCAAAGGCTGATCGATCAGAAGTGGCAACGAAAAAAGAAGAGTAAAGAGCACTGGTACCAGAAGGCTATACTTTCAAAATTTTTGTATTACAGGTAACCTTATGTCTGCGAATCTTGAATTCAGTACCCCTTGCTTTTGCCTGGTTTCTTGCAGTAAATGTTAATTCCATTATGATCTGTCTTATTTACTGATTTATACTTATACAGAAGAAATTGAGGGATGAGATCAGGAAATAACACGTAAATGTTTTTAACAGGAATTGAAACATTTTTAAATAAAAGTATGAAAGTATAAAATAATGTGTGATTTTAAGTGTGAGAATATCTCACTATTCCTTCTGAGAAATGGATTTGAGGGAAGAACAACTTACAATATACAAGGTAGATTTTGACACCTGCTGTAGTATTATAAGAGTTCGAGCAACTTGTCGATACAGCAGTCTTTTAGCTTACTAGCAAAGTAATTCTTTGAGAACAGTACATCAAATATAACAATTCTAGAGTGGATTCTGTTTGCATATTGTCATATGAAATTTTGAATGTTGCTTTGTCAGCATTAATGGTGATGGAGCTGCTCAGCCTGTTCCTTCCACTTCAAAACAGCACCAGGAGGGTCCTGTTTCAGGTGAGAGCGATGAGGCAGGAAGGGCCTCCTGGCCAGCTCCTTTTGAAATGCCCTCTTCGTTATCTGAAGATCCAGGTGCCTCTAACCAGGTTAGTGTATACAGTGTTTTAAATGGCACCTTAGTTTTTGTAGACATACATATTGAAAGGCTTTCAAAGGTGCTGCTGCAGTAATGTTTGCTGAAAGAAATGAACTAAGGCATTAGAAAGACTTGGCAGTATCTACAGTTTAACTTATGCCAGTGTTTCAGAGCTCCAAATTTCAGGAAATATTTTTTTTATTGCTAATAGTAAATACATATTTACCTATGCGTTTTTTGAGGAACAAAACATTTGGTTTGGAGTAGCTGTCAATGACTTTACCTAAAAATAGGAAAATCTGTTATTCAGAATGTGTCTATGGAAGCCTAGGGTTTTGGCCTTTCCTTTTAAATTTGCCATTAAAGTGAGGCTGATGTGGCCCTGAATTTATTAGATAATGAGGAAAGTGAAGATCTATGAAAGTGTTTGCAAAACAGTTAAGCAACGTTTACAAACTCTTGCTGGGAGATTACACAAGTGGTAGCGGGAGATCTTTATAGTAATTGTGCAACAAACTATGGTTAGTATTAGGCACTAATCCAGGGTTTCAGTCTGTGGCTAAACTTACTTATGAAAACTGTTAATTCCAGTGGGTTTTGAGTAGTATAATACAGGAATTGGTTACGTTTTTGAGAGGTTGAAAGATCTGTTGGATTCAGTCTACATTAATGTAATAATGATGTTACAGTTATGCTTAGACGGTATTACCAACTGGCATGCCAAATGACTTGGTGAATGATTCTTCAAAATGAATTTATGAAGAATCTAAACTACATTATCCATAGAATTGTAACTGCATGTGTTGTGGTGTAGTAATATTATAAAGTGGAGAAATTTCAGCACTTGAAAGCTTTTAGAAAAAGGACTATTCTCTCTTCCACTTTCTTCAGGAACTATTGCCTAGTACAGCAGACTTTATCATAAAGAAGCTGTTGTGCATATTTACAGTGTTATTTAATTTATAAATAAGACCTCAGGATAGAGGTTTTACTTCTGG
Source organism: Tyto alba (assembly GCF_018691265.1). Lineage (NCBI taxonomy): Eukaryota > Metazoa > Chordata > Aves > Strigiformes > Tytonidae > Tyto > Tyto alba. The sequence goes on along the minus strand of NW_024881261.1, from coordinate 3,917,306 downwards.
AGACTGACAACCTGGTGCTGACCCTAGGGTAATAAAGAATTTCTGTAAAAACTTCCTGATTCCTTTCCAAAGCCTGTGAGAATATAAAGTACAAAATTTTGGTACTAACTATAGAGAAGAATGATTCCAGTCACTGACAAGAGACTTTTTCTGGTTTAATACATATTTATTTAAAGATGTTAGAGGTAACGTTTTTTCCCTTACGTGCTTTTGTTGTTCAGGCTTTTTTTTTTATGACGGAACTTTACCTCAGCAGCAGAATCACTCCTTATCCTTGTGCTTTTCACAGGGAAGTGTGCCTCTTGAACCCTCATATATAGTGGGGCATGTGGCCTCAGCCCCCAAAGAACAAAACCTGACTACTTTGTTCAATGACGGGGAAAACAGTCAGGTATGCTATATGTGAAATTTGAGCTCAAACACTGAACCCCCAATTTAATCAAACATTTTAAAATTTGGTCTAAATTGGAACCAAGAGAAAAACTTAAGTCCCCTGTAGAAGTAGCTTTTGTGGAATCTGTGATCTCAGTCTTTTTAAGTTAATGTGAATGCGTAGCATAGTTCCTCATGTGCTGTCTTTTATTTGCTGCTTTTGCTTCTTGCTTTCTCATAATTCTACAGAGTGACACAGAGAACAAGTTTCATATTAGTGATTTATAGACTGATTTTTTTTTTTTTTTTTTTTTTTCTCTTAATGAAGGGACTTAAAAATGACTTTGTTCGTAATATCCTGTGGACCTTTGAAGATATCCATATGTTAGTAGGATCAAATATGCCTATATTTGGAGGTGGGAGGTACCCTGCTGTGAGCTTGCGTCTCAGGTGAGTTTTGAAGTTAATGAGATGTATATCTATGGCAGCCTTGGCTGACATGTTGCTTTGCTTCCTGCTTAGCTACCTGCATTTTGTTCAGTTGACTCTTATTCTTTAAACTGCATGTAAAAATTAAAATTCATGCGTTAGACTTAAATGGTGATGGCATTGTAAAGTGTGGGAAAACGGAAGCAGTTCCAGTGCCGTGCCACTGCACTGGGACTTGAGATGTTCTGATGATTTCTTCTGTCTCTGTAACTAAATCTTTATTTGAAACTACTGGCAGTTTTCAACCTTTCCTGGCTTCATTGTGAATGTTGAGTCTTAAAATGCTTCTGTACATCTAGTCCCTAATTTCATTGTATTGTTATTTTTATAAAAGAGGGCAGTAATGTTTCTCCTGCTGGAATTCTGATTTTCAGTAGCTGCTAGTTGGGCATAAGTACTTAAAACTTGTGACTGTACTAGTTCTAAGTTCTGACTGTCTTACTGTTCATTAATACTTTATGTAGACCACCTGATTACCGGTCTTTCTGTTCGTGCCTATACATAGACAAAGAATGAGCAAAAACTTGAGACTCATTTGGTGTATTTGTCATCTTTTTAAGCCACAGCTAGGAATTAATAGTACCTTGCTCTGCAAGAAGTTTTGGAAGGTCTGGGAGAAGGCTTCTGCTGTAATGAGTTGCAGATAATATTTCTGTTCCTGTAGAACTTCATAAGTACTTAACATCTTTGGTAATAGTGTGACATCTGAAAGTTGTTGAAGCTTCGGTATAAATATAGGCAAAAATGCAAAATTGCTGAGGGAATGTGAGTGTATTCCACTGGAGAAATCAGTATGTCTGTTTTGTTCGCTATAACTCACTGTTTGCCTCTTTGTAACAATTCACAAATAATTGTTTTAGTATCCATCCACTCTCAGGCGACTTAAATCTAAATTCCATTAGTAAACATCCCTATTTTTTTCTGAATAGTAAATAAGGACTTAAATAACACTGAAAATATTTGTTTTTAGGGATAACAACAAGCCAATAAATGTGTTAACAGGAATTGACTATTGGTTGGACAACTTAATATGCAACGTACCAGAGCTTGTGATGTGCTTTCATGTTAATGGAATTGTTCAGGTAATTCTGGCTCTTCTCATTATGCCTAGTTAATCCATTCTTCAGTTTCTGAAATTGCTCCAGTTGTAACAGATCTCTTTCTAATCTTACTGTTCTGACAAAAAGATTATAGAACTCCTTTATTGCAGAATGGGAAGCATCGACACAGCTTGCAATAGTCATCTAAAAATAGCGTTCTTTTTTTTTCTCCCTTCCATTCATGCAAGATTAGATATATGAGTGAAGGCAAAAATAAAAAAAATGTAGCAGAAATACATCAGTTTCTTGCATCTTAAAATCTGTAGTGTTCACTTATCAAGATAGATGCATGCTTTTTAAACTTTTATTTATTTTTACTATTTTACCGTAGACCACACATACTAGCTGAGTCTCTGTTGTACCTTGCAGCATATAGTTGCTCACGAGGCTGACTAGGTTTCATTGGAGTAATTAGATGTTGCGCCTTCACCACTTTTTTTGTTGCCTTTTGTGTTCTCCATTGACCATGTTTATTCACAGAAGTGAATCCTCTTTAAAACTTTTATTGAGTAGTATAATCAAGATGTCCTTGCTTTTAAAGCAAATCACAGAAATTAACTCAATTAATCATGACACTGTATCATAATAGTAGCCTTTGTTTCTTTTAGCAGTTGATAGAGACACTCATCTATAGATTTTTGGGGGGGGGGGGGGTAAGTGACAGAAAATGCTCCTAATGTTGAGTTTTAACATATATTCCTTGCAGAAATACGAAATGATCAAGACTGAAGATATTCCAAATTTGGAAAACTCTAATTTTTCTACCAAAGTGATAAAAGATATTGCTCAAAATATCTTATCTTTTCTGAAATCAAATTGCACCAAAGAAGGACATACTTATTGGTTATTTAAGGGTAAGTAGATCTAGAACAATTTGAAAAGATTTATGTTGATGTCCTGTTGATTAATGAAAGGTCTTCCCTTGCAGCAAGTGGGAGTGATATAGTAAAGCTCTATGACCTAACCACCCTTTGTGAAGAGACAGAAGACAAATACCAAAACCCATTTACAATGCCAGTGGCAATTCTTCTGTACAAGTGAGTTTTTATAATTTTTGTTGTAATACTTAGCTCTTGGTGTGGTTATATTAAGAATACAGACCAAAAATTATGATGAAATGAAAATAATCTTTTACACATAAGCTTGGTAAGCCTCAGTCCCACTAAATCAAAACTGACTTTCTCCTTTTCACCATTTTTCCATGTAAACTCTTGCTGAGTAAGTCTTGTAGACCCACCATAAAGTTTGGGAGATCTACGTTCGCAGTAGTATTGTTTAAAGCTTTTTTTTTTTTTTTTCTTTTAGCACAAAGAAATTATCTAGGGATTTACTATTTCGTTCAACTTCCTTTTAGAGTTGCTTGCAATATGATGCTGAAGAAAAACCAAAACAAGAAACACTATGGCACTATCAGAACTTTGCTCCTTAATTGTCTTAAGTTATTAGACAATGGCAGACATCCTCAAGTAAGTTACATGTTTTCTTGTAGCTTTGTGTAAATATAATAGAAATGCTGTCATTGTAATACACCTGGTAATATTTTGTGTGGTACTTCCTCCTCCCTTTGCAAGGGAGAGAATTTAAAGTTATTTATAAACTTAGAAATTTCTTTGTTTAGAGAAGCCCCAGACTTACTTTTTTTTTTTTTTTTTTAATTAGTAGCCTTCACTTATCCTCATTGCTGCACAGGTCTTCTGTCCTGCTCTAAAAAAGAAACTTGTCATTACATTTGCTCTTTTACTCTCGTTCCCGAAGAGCACTTTTGTGTTTGGAAGCTGTACAGACACTGAAGCAGATCTTACTCACATTTTGCAATGTCTAGCTATAAGAACATTTTTACTCTGAAGGTGTTTGAATGCTGGGACAGGTCAACCAGTGGGGTTATAGAGTCTCCATCCTTTGAGATACTTAAAGCCCGACTGGACATGGTCCTGAGCAACCTGCTTTGAGCAAGGGGGTTGGGCTAGTAAGTCTCCAGGGTTTTCATCCAACCTCAGCTGTTCTGTGGTAGGTGGGAGAGTCAGAAAACAGAACCTCAAACTCTTGGTCTCTTCATTAGTCCATTGTATCAGTCATTGGAATGTTGAGATGCTCTGCACTTTGAGAAGATGTAAGAAAAGTAGTGAAAAGGGGATGAGGCTGTATTGACCTCCTTTATTCCAGATACTTGGTTCTGGTTTCTCTTCTGAGAAAAACAGAATCCAGTTGCCCTCAAAGACAGGTAGTTTATTAAAGATTAGGGATGTAAAGAAGCTGTGTATATCTTAAGTATTACTGCTGCCAGATGATCTAGCTTCCTTTATAGTTGCAGGAGATAATGGGATGTGCTGCTTTCTCATTGGGATTTTGTCTGAGTCTATTCACAATCTCCTCTGTCTTAAATTGAGAAATCTGTAGGTTCAGGATGGCATAAGGGAGTATCAGTGTGTTTAACCAAAAATAAACTGGGAATACTGCAGGAGGCTTGGAAGTTGATTGGACAGGAACTGCTTTATGCAAGCTATGGTACACTGACATGATAATGCAACATTTTTACTATTTATAGGCAACACATCGTAAATTTCAAAAAGAAATATCTATACTGAAACTGAAATCTAATCCAAAATATAGCAATTTACATGTAAGTGGTCTAGATTAAGGTGTTTTCAACCAAAAATTGATCCCAAAAATGCGATATGAAATACTTATTAAGGTTGTGGAAAGCTCTTAAAATCCCACTAGAAGCTCTTAAAAATACATTTTTGCTTGTGTAAGATCCTTCCCTCGTTTGCCTCTTGTGATCTACAAGCTTTTAGAATGGGTAATACTTATTCTCTACCAGCTGGTTTCTATTCTCTTCTCAACTTGATCAGGCTTGAATCCTTTTCCCTTCCCTGTGCAGGATTTTTAACTCCATAAGTATTTAGTAGGGCAGGAGAGAGTGCTTTTTTGAGTTGGTTAAATGAATTCATACGGCTGCACAGTTGTGGCCTTTGCCTTACCAGCAGTTGTACGTTGGTTCAGAAAACAGCCTGGTAGAATAACTAATTTTCTGGGATTTTTTTTAACACCTCTGCAAAAAGCCCTCTAAAAATATGCAAGAAGTATAAAATGTTGTTTGGCTGGCAGTTTAGCCAAATGTCTAATGCTAAAGGGCTGTTCTGGTGGAAAGTTATTTAACGTACTTTACATGGTGTAGCAGTGCTGCTGTGGATAATTGGTATCTCACTTCTCTTTGTATGGAATTGCTGGACTGTATTCTGGTCTGGTCTTACTAGACTCCAGCAGAACCAGGAGCTAGAATATGCCCTTTATTACCAGAACCAGGAACGAGTATCCCTGCTGTCCTAAAGAGAGGGCTTCAGTGTGGTATTACATGTAATGTCTTTTTTGAACACTCAGAAGTAGAGAGGATGTTGGGAAGTGGAAGAAATGAATGTGACCACAGTTTATTATATGGTACTGAGCTTTTGTATTTTTTTCTTTTTTTTTTAATTCCCTCTACTTCCTTGCTACCCTATTGCTGTGTTTTAGAAATTACTCTTGACACTTTTTATATTCAGAATGTTCAGGAAGTAAAATGTAGGAGTTGATATCCCTAAGGTGAATTTCAGGAGAGTTGATTGCAAGTCCTTTACTCAACAGTCACTTGGCATTGAGTGGACAAAAGGCGTCTTGAAAGCAAGAGATTTTACTGTAAAAATGTGTTTGAGAACGTATGCTCTGTCATAGTCACTCCATGTGCATGAAGCTATAATGCAAGTCTTTTGGCAGCCAGATCCTCCTTAAGGTGCCTAAATCCAAAAGTTCAAGCCTGAAAGCTATTACTTGGTGTTTGCATAATCCTGGAGCTGCACAAGAGTCAGTAATTTAAGGTGGGGCCTAAGCACTTAGTATAAAGCTGTTCATTCCAATTTGGGGACCAAGTGCCCAAAAGCATGTCACTTTAAAGCATGTGTGTGTGTGTTGGAATTTTTTTTTTTTGTTAGCTGGATCTGATCTAAATTTCTTAGCATATTTGACTCATCCCTTATTGTCAGAACTCCTCACGATAGGAGTGAGAGCTGTCTGAGCGAGAGCTCAGTCTTCAAGTAAACCTGAGGTAGAAAGAGAAGGGCTTAACATTTATTGTAAGGATTATTTATTGTATTGTTCTTACTGGCTTAATTGTTAGATGCGTTTATAGTTCCAAGATAAACTTTTCTCTGAGCACTTCTGTTCTTGGAGGAAATAAGTGTATGTATGTGTGCTTATAGGGTGTAAACATATTTCTCATCTTTCTGTCTTAGTCTTTGATACTAGACCAGCTTGGCTTCCAGATGCTCATGTTCCTTCTATTCTGAGCAGTACAGTTAGGCAAGAAATGAGGTTGAACTTTGGTACATCTTGCCTCAAGGCTTTTTATTTCTGTATAAACCCAAACTGAAGCAGGAGGGAATGCTGCTTGTTTTAGGCTATCACCAGTGTGTGCTGTATTTCTCCTGGCTTATTGTATAGTTTTAATTCCTTTCTTGATATGAAAATCAAGCTACAATTACCTCTACTAGTATATGTTGTTTGTGCCCTGATGTCTTGCTTGACCTTTTGAGTTTCAGTGTGAATCTCCTATTTGTTGGGTTGTCGGTTTTGGTGGGGTTTTTTTGTTTGCTTTTGAAAAGTTGAAATAGCTGTTCTAAATTTTTAGTACTGTGGATGTTGCTGCTGCTACAGGATAGCTTTTAAATACACGTCTAATATCTCCTCATTCATCAATGCATTTGGAAACTCTGGCAGTGTATAGTACTAAAGTACATAGAGGAATAAACTGAAGAAGGAGGAAGGAATGAAATGCACACCCCTGAATGTTTAGCCCTACCAGAACATAGCTTTTGTTACTCCCTCATTTTTTTTCCAAATGACAGCAGTACAGAGAAGAGAAAAGGTAAATACCATTTTCTTACCATCAACTAAGAAGATAGCTGCTGTTGGATTTTTGTTTTTGTTCTTTTTTTATAGCAGATTTTATCTTGCTTGCCTGATGTAGAACAAAAGTGGAGAAGGTGAAAGCTCTGGAAGGCAGCATAGCTGCAGTTTGAGAGACTCTGTAAAACTCAAAAGATGCAAATAAACAAGGAGTTTTTTTGGGGTAACGCTGAAAAGAAGTAAATAGGGAGATCAAGACCTTCTCTTATTTTTTCTTTTAAAGGAAAAAAACAAAGCTGTGTTCCAAATGCCAAAGCTGTATTCCCAATTTTACCTTTAGACCCTCACTTGTAAAACAGTAGATGAAGTCCTTGTGAGGTGGTGGTTGAAACCACACGTGGGTAAGGTTGATTGCAGGGGCTGCATGCACATATATAGTTAAAAACATGCTGTCTGCAGTGATTAATTTCTTAAATATTGTTAAAAATTCAGTGCTCAAACATACGGTCACACAGTATGTGTGTGTGTACAGGCTGTATTTACTACTTATCAAATACCTACTTGCATGTACTGTTTACTCCCTATTCTAAGATAAGTTATATTGATGTTGCCTCTCAAGAAAAATTTAACTTGAAAATAAATCACTATTTTTTTTTCTCTTATTTAAAAAGATTATTGCTTCAGCAAACTACATGTTATCAGAGCTTTTTCAGTTGGACGAACCTAAAAAAGATGATGGTACAGACTTCCCTATAAATGGAAATTCTGATGAAAGTTACAGTGAGGAAGAAGAAGAAATGCCAGACAGTGATGAAAACGGTTCTTACAGTAACAGTTCTGATCCACCGGATGACAATAAAGCAGTGGCTATAATCAAATCTGTTGGAGAGTTATCAGTACCAGAAAAATACAAGTCTGTTCATCGCATACGTGTAAGTGACGGTGTAGATTTTTTTTTTTTAAGGGTTTTCTTGAAAGATTCAGTTCATGTAGCAAGGTTTGTTACTGAAATTCAGTAACCTGTTAGTTTTGTCTTCAGGTTTACTGAAGCATGAGGCAGTAGGGAAAGAAACTTCTTATGAGCTGTCCATAAAATCTGAGGTCTTTACATTAAACCTACTCTACTGTAAAATGTAGATTTTTCCCCTGCTGCCTTGCATGTGTCCTTTATGGCATGATTCTGCATAGCTCGCTACAGGAAAATTATTCCTGACACAGCAACAGAGAAAATATTTCCAACCGTGGCCATGTGTAAGAGCTGTAGGTGACCACAAGTTTGTGTGGATACCTAGATTATTTTAGTTTTTTCTAGAGCAGGATTAACACTTGTTTGTTGTTTTTTTTTTTTTTTTTTTTTTTCTTTGGGAACATCAGCTACTTCATGTCCACAGAGTCTTTGATTTCCCTCTTTGATTTGTCTTTCCAAGGTAACTGGTCAGAATACAGCAATTTGATTTCCTTGAAATTTTGTTTATGCTTAATTTTAAGATAGTGATGAGGCTTTACTCTGCACATGTGTACATGTTGTGTCTAAGGGGACAGCTGCGTGCGTAACCACAGTATTCCTGAAACTTCATTGACATACATGTGCTTCGTAAATTAATCAGCAAAAGTGTAATACTGCTACCTTCATCACACTTTCTGTGTGTTATTACTAAAACAAAATAGAACTGGGAAGATCAGTGAAGAAACCGTTCGTAGCATTTTACTTGGGGTATTTTGCTTGTCTTTAACTATGTAGGGATATGATTATGGAATTATTCTAATTGGTAAAAAGCTAAATCTTTTTTCTAATGTCTGTTCTGAGTAGCAAAGAACAAGATTTCCTATACAAATTTGTAAATCTTATTGCTATCTTAATTTCTAGCACTTCAAGGTCCATCGGCTGAAAATACAACTTGTACAGGTGCAGAAGCACTGTTTTCCCTTTCTTCTCCCTCTTCTACTCCAGAAGAAAACAAAAATAACCCCACGCCATTCCCCCCCACCCCCCCCCCCCCCCCCCAAAAAAAAATCAAAATCAAACCCCCAAGGCATTGGGTTGTTCAAAAGTGATGAAAGTGCAACTTTGATGGATAGGCCGAGGAAATGATTTCTGCATAGTGTTGAATCTGCTTCTTTTCCTGGGTCTGCATTGCAGACCATCTGTGGATGCTTCTGTAATTACAATTACGGAAGAGACTCATCTCATCTCTTCTCTTTGCTTTGTCTTTGGGATTTCCAGGAGAGACCCAGTGTAGACAACCAGGTATAAAAATTGCTCACTGTGACATTTTATAGTGTAGAGTTCAGATGTTTCATCAACAGGTCTCCTTAACGCTCTCTCTGATTTGCGTTTTCTAGCCAGTAATTTTGATATTTCATATGTTGAATGCTTATTTTCTTCTTATTCCTTCCCTGCTGCCCCCCTCAATGAAGCCCAGTTGTGCGTTTCCTGTCTGCCATGGCACTGAGGAGCGCTGCAGGCTAGTGCTCAGCTATGTCCTGGAGGTAAGTTTACTGTCTACTTTCTAAGGGTGTTTCACTTAGTTCCCAACTGATGTATTCTGTAGTTGCTAAACATTGCTTTCAGGGTGAATTAAGTGATTATTTCTTCTTGCAGGGCTTGAAGTCTGTTGACAGTAGTCTTAAAAAAGAGGGTGACCTTCCTGCAGCTGATCCCAGCACTCCAATCCCACTGAAATATGAAGATGAATCCACCAGTGGTGGTCCCGAATGTCTGGAAAAACAGATAGCATTATTTTTAGACAAAAGTAAGTTGTATTGTTGTGCAAATAAGACCTTTCCAGTGCCAACACAAACTGCTGCTACTTTATTTTGATTGTCAAAATGGTGTCCTTATAAGACAGTAATTACACTGTTGCATAAGCAAAAGTAGTATACTGAGAATTGGAGAACAGTCTGATCCTTTTTAAATATTAAAAGAATAGCTCATTCAGCTTATTTTGCATATCAAAGCGTCTTTTATTACTGAACACATGGTTTTACTGTACCCTATTTAGATGTAACTCACAGATGACTTCCATAAGTATTTAGGGGTTTGGTATGTGGAGCACCATAAATTGTGTGGCTTGTTTTTAAAACAATCTTCATTCTTCTTTTGTGACGTAAGAAATTCTTCCACAAAATTTCCTATTCTGGCAGGTTTTTTCCCTACATTATGCTCGCTGCTGAATTGCATATAAAATGTTAAATAGGATTTGGGTTTTTTTTCTTTGTACCTCTACAGGTGTGGAAGGAAGCAGCAAATAAAAGACATTTTGTTTGCTTAAATACTCAAACTTCAAAAGTTTCAAGCTAGTCTATTTTATTTTCCTCTGCAGTGCCATAGAAGTGCGTAGGAAACGCTCTTCTGAAAGTAGTAGAGTTTTCTGCAGGATGAGAAGCCCCATAAGCATAACCCAGAAAGAAATTTAGGTCTTGCATACTTTTGCAAGTCTTTATTCTTTCCTTTTTTTCCCCCTTCGAAAATCTCTAAAGATTAAGCAAGTTCAGTTTTGAGTTACTCATTTAAGTGTTCTTATGCTTCTCTTCCAATTTTATGTTTTTCTCTTGAATGTCAGTGACCAGGAGATGCATGCAGACTTTCTTAGTTTTCATCAGGTATGTGACCACAGAATCGAACACCTCCATCAGAAAGCTCCGTTGTGTTGAGCTTGCATAACTTCTGCACAGTACAGTTAATGTGGACTGTGAGACTAATTTTTAGCAAGATCTACCGAGAAATTTTACCGAGGTCAGCTCAGCAGGAACAGTGTGCTTATTTCAGCTCTCCTGCAGCCAGGCTCTTGTCTTCTGCCTTCACAATTTGGAACTGATGACACATTGCAGCTGCTTGCCAGCTGGCAAGGCGGATGTCCGCATGTTGACTTTCTCTGCTTAGAAACAAGTGTTTCCTGGGGGATGTGGGAGATAAATATTGCACAGATCAGGAAAAAAAAAAAAAAAGTAGTTGATTTCTGAAGCTGTGCTGGGGTTCTTCCTTGAAGTAGCAGTGGTGCTACTTGTTCAGAACATAAGGATTGAATTCAACCAAGCATAAGGGAGAAACTTTCACTTCTCAAATATGTGAGTCTGTTTTCTGTGATGCACATTATGTAATTTCTTGGCTATGTGTGTATGTTTACATACCTATAGAATGGATAAGTGCTCTTAATTCTTGAAGAGAAATACTTCTGAATAGTATCTAGGTACAGTATATGTGCATTCTGTCTTTAACTGCATGAGTTGTTACTGTATTAGATTTCTCTTTGTCCTAACAGAAACACGTAGTTCTTCCAGAACTTACCAAAGATAGTGGGCTTGCAAGTCAGACCTTATAGGTCCATCTGTAAGCAAGACACTGATTTCTGTGTGCAAATATTGTCAGGACCAACTTCTGTCCTTTGGTATGCTTAAAGTCAGTGGCCTGTTCTTTCTGGTTCTATAACCACTGCAGCACTGAAGAAGGGGCCTTCATAATCTTCTGCTGATGTCTTGAAAGGAGTGTGAGAGGACATTAGTTTTTTTTTCCTTGTGGGAAGGACCATGTTACCCAGTTCCTTCTGTGCTGGAGGCTAAACCCACAAATGGAGGCTTTCTCACTTTGAGACTGTTCATACAGAAACAGAGCGTGTATCTTAAGGATTTGGTGGAGAACGTGACAAGTTATGCCTGTGGCTTTCCCGTTCTTTTCTACTTCATGGCATAGTCTGGGCCACTGCACCTGTATTTCAAAAGCTGTTGAAAGTAGGAGCAGTTAGCTGCGTTATCACTGTGCTCACTGTATTCGACCATCCCACTATCAGGTGGAGTACCTGGGAAAGTTCCAAGTATTGGGTCCCTTTTGCAGGTGAAAAATGTAGTGGCAGACAAGTTGGCATAACTCTACTTCTGTGGAGCTGTAATGAGGCAATTTACATTCTATCTGTATGCTGATGAAGTTGTGTCCAACCTCTGGCATATGTTACGGAGATGAGATTTACTGATGAGGTTCTGTTTGTGTTACAGTGGGCTCATTTCAGAAGGGTAAGCATTCCAGTCAGTCAGGAATGATTCCTGGATCGTGGCAATATAAAATGAAGCTCCAGCTCATTCTGAAATCATCAAAGGCTTATTATGTCCTATCTGATGCTGCTATGATTCTGCAGAAATATGGGAGAGCATTGCGATACATCAAGCTGGCTTTACAGTGCCATGGTAAGTTGCTGAATGAATTTGTCATCTGTGCCATTGCCTGTATATACCTTTCACAATACCAAATATTTCTCTCGTGCATGATTTATCTTAGTGGCATGGAGTGACAAATCTGACAACTGCGTATTCAGCTAAACTAAGCATCTAGCTCATTACTCAGGAGGGAAGTCTGTAGTAAGAATAACTCTTGTGTCTGGTGGAAAGGTGCTCCCATTTTGACAGATTGGGAAACTGAAGAGTGCAGATGTGGGGCTTCAGAGCACTTGAAGTTGGGAGAGTTGGTCCTGGTACCAAGACCAAAATAGTATTCCATGGTCTAAGTGCTAGTGCTGCAAGCAGATTTTTTTTCTTTTTTTTTTTTTCTTGGAAATGCCTGGTGGGTTCCTGATTCATTTAAGTATATTCCTGACTCTCAGAAATACCAAACGTGTTCATCAGCTGAATTGGATGCTCCTCTAAAATGAAATACATCCTCAAGTATTACCAAGGAAAACGAAGGAAGTAAAATCAGGCTGTTTAGAATATTATGAACGTAATGAAAATTGATTGGAAAATGCCATTATCTTAGTACTGTGCTGCTGCATTATCTTAGTGCTGCTGTTTTGCTTCCATATTTGTAGGGCTTGGGGCGGGAGGAAGCTTATAAAGCAACAACACTTGATCTTAACACAAAGCATCAATATGTTTATCAATACTTGAAAGCATTCTTCAGCTTTTAGTCTTTTAAAGACTTGAGAAACAAGTTTAAACTTTGCCTTTTGGAAATTATTTTTTCAGGCTGTGTCTTACCTGAGTTAATCTGTAGAAAGTCAAATTTCCTTTTAGTGAAATCTGAGATTAGCGTTTGTAATTGCCAGATTCACTGCTCATCTTGGCCAACATAGTTGCTCTTTTGAAACTGTCAGCTGCGTAGAGCAACTGTGACTTTAAAATAGGTTAGTAGTTCTTAGAAGAACATGTGTTTGCATACAGAGAATAAGTGTGACAGGTAACATAAAAGCCAATTATATCGTCAGTCTGTGTCAAACCTTTTGATGTGTAATTCTCTTCTTTCCTCCTCCCTCATCCATGGGATTCTTTTCTTTCTAACAGATACCTACTGTTGTCTCTGTGCCAGCATGCTTCCTGAAGTATTAGTATTTCTTTGTCAGTGTTTAACTCTTTGTGGAGATATCCAATTAATGCTTGCTCAAAATGCAAACAACAGAGCAGCATATCTTGAAGAATATAATTACCAGACAAAAGAAGATCAGGAAATATTACATAGTCTTCATAGAGAATCCAGGTGCCAAGGTAGGATACCGATAAAAGGTAACTGCCATGATTTGGTTATATGACAGACCCAGGTAATTTCATTGTGCTTTCTCAAAATGGTGCACTAGGAACAGGTCTGGAGGAGGGTTTATTACACCTCAGTTCTGTTTCGTTCAGAGAAAGCTTATCATGCCTGTCATATATAAGGAGATTGTCAAGATATTGTTTGACATGCCTGAAACAGTAAAATAACTGAAGACCGTAAGTGTTTAAATAATGGGTAAATTATATGTAGACATTGTGGGATTGTTATGACATGGGGCTTCTACTTGGTCATCTTTTGGGGCATTTTCCTGTAGAATATCACAGAATATCACAGTTTGTTTGGAATTTGACATGCAGGCTTTGCATTTTGTTTTCTAGTGTTTGCCTGGGCTACGGACTTGTCTACAGACTTGGAATGCCAACTTTCTGTCAGCTGTAAATGTTATGAAGCAGCTTATGAAATTTTACTTTTCAGTAATTTAAAAAACCAAAATCCAGAGCAGCATATACAGGTACTAAAGAGGATGGGTAATATCAGGAACGAGATTGGAGTGTTTTACATGAACCAGGCAGCTGCAGTGCAGACTGAGAGAGTGGGCAAGTATTCTTTTGTCCAATAGTTAATATTTCATAGAGCTACAGTGATCATAACAGTGTGAGAAATCTTGAGCATTTCTGATAAGGCCATTTAAAGAACTTTGCAGTGAATACTTTTCTGTAATTGATGTTATGTAACTTTAGTGTCCATTGTAAATATTGTCTGCAAAAGATTATGGTGGCTTGTACATTGTACTAAATTGACCCTAAACGGATAATGGAGTCTATATCTTTGGAGAAATTCTTTTAAAGTGTGTAGAATGCCCTCAAAAATCATAATGGAAACTTTAAACCAACTCTGTTATAGAAAGGGGGGCATGTTGCATTCTTGATTGTGTTCAGTTTAGCCCAGCATGAACAAGCATAAGTTTAATTTAAACTTAAGAATAGTTTCAGTGAAGTCAGTCTGAATTTTTTGGTAAGTAAATCCTTGGAGGCTTTGCTTTTGTTTTCTTTTTTGTTTGTTGTTGGTTTTGTGTTTGTTTTTTTGTTGTTGTTGGACATTTTTGTTTTTGTTTGGGGGGGTAGTGTTTGCTTTGAAGAAGTGGATTTTGTCTAAGCTTCCTTGTAGGGTAAGGTGTTTGGGTTTGGTGGTGTGTTTTTGTTTGTTTTTTGGTTTTTTTTTCTTGTTTTTTTTTTTTTTTTCCTTTTGAGAGCAAAGCCAATAATGTCTTGTTTTCACCCAAGAGTTCTATAAACTAAAAAATATTAGATGCTGGTGGTTCATTGTAAACAGCCTCAGTCTCCCAAATACCATCTGTTTTCAGTGACCTTTGTCCAATATTAATATTTGAAGGATTTGGGGTTGGAGTTTTAATTTTGCGATTTTTCATAATATCCTTGATCATGCAGATCTGCTATTTAGCTGAAGTCAAAGCTTGAATACTGAATTTCACTAAAATGTCCCTTTTCAGTTGTTTCATACTCTAAGTTTATAGAGGTAACTGCAGTACCCTGAATATTACTGTGGGGGAAAAAAAAAAAAAAATCCATATTTTATCCTGTTAATTTCCCCTGGGTTTTGTGTGTCATGTTATCACAATTCTTTTGAAAGTATAGTATGTGTAATAGTGCACTTTAGGTATTAAGATTTTCACGTTTGAAGTTTTCTTAAGAGTATTTTCCATTAATTGGGTCTTCAGAATCATTTATCAGCCTTAAATTCTACAAGGTCATTTACAAGAACTACTACATAATGGAAGTGTTTGTTTAGTATCTTTCAAGAATTTGAATGAGATGATAAGCCTTGTGTCTTAACCCTAGTGAGTAAAAACGTATCGATGACAGAGCAGCAACTCTGGAAGAAAAGCTTCTCTTGCTTTGAAGAAGGAATTCAGAATTTTGAGTCAATTGACGATGCAACCAATGCTGCTCTTCTGCTGTGCAACACGGGCAGACTGATGCGAATTTGTGCTCAAGCACACTGCACCACCGAAGGTGACTTCAAAAGAGAGTTTTCCCCAGAAGAGGCACTTTATTATAATAAGGTAATATACTACTTCTAGAATGGCCCATACCCTAATAGGCCTTTTACCATAGAATATTTATAAATATCTGCGAGTCTTGATGTAATAACTTGGGATACCTCTCCTGCTTTTGGATTGTCCTAACTCTCGCTGTATAGGCTTCAGTATTGTTGTTGAGGTTTGTTTCCTTTGCTCTGATACATCAAGTGCTGTGACATTCAGATCTTGATGTTTAACAGACTGCAATACCACACACAAGGGAGACTGAAATGCGTGGTTGGGATTAAAGTTATGACCAAAATGGGTGTAAGGAAAATACCGAAGAAGGCTCAGACAGATTATTTTGGAATGCTTCCTTTAGAATGAGTAAAGGGAAATTAATTTCTAGTTGCTATACACTTAAGCAGTAACCATCTACATGTTTTGTTTTATAATCTGTAGGCTATTGACTACTATCTAAAGGCATTAAGGTCACTAGGCACGAGAGACGTGCATCCAGCTGTTTGGGATTCTGTGAACTGGGAGCTGTCTACTACGTATTTCACGATGGCAACACTACAGCAGGATTATGCTCCACTGTCTCGAAAGGCTCAGGAACAGGTAATGCAGAGTGTTTGTGACACTGTCTGGTAAAATAAGCTGTCGTCTTCCTGAAAAGCTAAGCAGTGAGCAAAATTGATAGCGGAGTAACTTGTAAACCTTCCTTAGCAGAATAACTTGTAAACCTTCCTTAGCAGAATAACTTTGTAAACCTTCCTTAGCAGAATAACTTGTAAACCTTCCTTAGCAGAATAACTTTGTAAACCTTCCTTAGCAGAATAACTTTGTAAACCTTCCTTAGCAGAATAACTTTGTAAACCTTCCTTAGCAGAATAACTTTGTAAACCTTCTTTAGATTGAAGAATTCTTGTTGAGTATTTCTTGCAAACCATAAAATGTTTAGTCACTTGCCATTTTTAAGGTTTTGCTTAATGAAAAGATAGTGCTGCAAGTAGAGTTTTAACCCTGACATGTGCACATAGTGCTGTTCTAGTTCCCAAGTAATCACACATCATCTTTTTTGTTTTATTTTGTAGATAGAGAAGGAGGTTAGTGAAGCCATGATGAAGTCCCTGAAATACTGTGATGTTGACACAGTGTCTGCACGACAGCCTCTCTGCCAGTATCGGGCTGCAACCATCCACCACAGGCTTGCTTCCATGTACCACAGTTGCCTGAGAAACCAGGTATGAGTACAGTCAGTTTTAGTTTTGTGTGTAGGTTGCACACTTAACACGTCCAGTGTGTGCGGAGATTTGGTTAAAACACTTAAATATATTCCAACTACAGGTAGAATAAATATCAGAGAAATGTGGCTTATTTGCAAATCATTGGGAAATACAATGTTACTTTTAAGAGCAGTCTGTCCTATATAGAGTGTATTGAGCTTTATAGCTCTGTCTCTTTGCAATAGTTCTTTGCTCTCATAACAGAAGCCACTGATAGTAAATATTTTATTTGGTTTGGTTTTGTGTCCAAGCCACTTTTCTGATACTTCAGCAGCCAGCCTTCTGCTAGAACATTAGCATATGATTTATTAAAGCCTTAGTGTAGACTTGCATGTCACTTCCTGATTTTTTTTTTTTTTCCAAATTATTATTCTTTATGGTTAACTTAGTGTGAATTTGCTAGCATTAGCTATAAAATTACTATAGCTTCAAACAGGGCAGGCTGGTGATGTATCCTAGGAATGTGCAGACATTTAGATGAGCCATTATGAAATGAGCTGGGGCGTGGTTGTTGTTACCTCGTGTACCAATGTAGGTGGGTTTTTTCTAATGGTTACCTCACGAAGATGCAAACTGTCTGGGATTTAATATGTACCCTACTTTGAGTGCAGGTTGGTGATGAACATTTGAGGAAGCAACACCGGGTACTTGCTGATCTTCATTATAGTAAAGCAGTTCGACTCTTCCAACTCTTGAAGGACGCACCCTGCGAGTTCCTTCGTGTGCAGCTGGAACGAGTGGCATTTGCAGAGTTCCAGATGGCAAGTAAGTCTAGCTCTGTCTTACTACAGCAGCTTTCCAAACTACCATTACCTGTTTAGTTTAATTTTTAGATAACTTTGTATCTAAGAGCAGGAATAATCTGCTTCTCAGAATAAAGTTTTCTTCAACAGATGCATTTTTCTCTTACCGATTTTCTGTTGACTGGGACAGTACGTGCTTTTCTTGTGAGAATTCTTGAAATGTTTGGGTGGAAGAAAAAACTGCAATCTGTAACATAAGCCATTTGGGTCCTTCACTTTTTTTTCAGGTCAGAACAGCAGTGCTGGGAAATTAAAGACTTTGTTTGGGGCCCTAGATATAATGGTGAAAACCAACAGCGCGTTCCAGCTCATCAGAAAGGAGCTTGTGGCAGAAAGTGAACAGGTAAACAGAAGTCAAGTGGTCTGATTATCTGCTCCCTTGTATCCCTTGCGTTCACATAAAACTGGTCATTTGGCAATTTAAGATGTATTGCTTGGTTACTTTTCAGTAGAACTAGTTGCTTAAATAGCGTGGGCAGGGTCTGAACCTATTGCAATTCACTGCTAGCCTTTAAGTGGAAGTGAATAAAAAAAGAAGTTGCTATAGAACAAACCTTTCATCTGGAGATGGATTAAAACATGTTTGTATGTGGATGTATATACTGAGTGAATGGGGTTCTGTGCAATGCTGTATTATCCCTTAAAAAGTTGTCTTAAAGGACTTATGAATGTATGTATAATATAAATGGGAATTCTCTCTATGTAGTATATCTAATATTGAAATATTGAAATGTGGAAGGTTAACTGTAGTTAGTGTTTGTAGGTTCTTGATGCCTAAATAATTAATTACTTGCAATATATGATGTGTGTTCATCCCTTGCTGGCAATTTCAGCGATTAGATTGAATACTCAAGTCCATGTTTTTATAAGGAGATACTCCAATATATATGTACAACACTGGCAGCCAGTGTACCGTGTGGATCTGAGCTGACCACTAGAAGCCCCAGGAACAGGGTGTCGTGGCAATTGTGACGTTGGCACCACTCCTGTAAAGCATTAAGCTAACCTGCAAGGGTGGTTGTCTGACTTTGCTGAAGTGTGTTGAAATGGTGGGGTTGGGTGAAGTGATTTTTGTGTTTTCTCTCCTTGTAGATGAGCAAGGATAAAAGTAGTGCTGAGAATATGTCACCTCATGATTCCTCTGCTGGCCTTAACAAAGAAGAAGTATTGAAACTTCTTAGTATTTTTGAGTCCAGAATGTCATTCCTTCTCCTCCAATCCATTAAATTGTTAACTTCAACCAAAAAAAAAATTGGGTAAGTTGAACCTTGATATGTGTGCGTAGATGTGGTGCTCATCCCTAAATCCATACAAACTCCGTGCTCTTAAGCACGCAGGAAAGTGTGATACCAGTTCTTTTATGGAGGTGACCCTTCTGTGTGGAGAAGGAGCTGAGACGCGCTTTGATCATCTAAATTTTTCACGTTTTCTGTGGGGTTTGTGTGTAACTGAGGGAATGGCCAAGGAACATCTTCACTGAGTGTGTCTTGGCAGCTTTTATCTCTCCCCTTCGCTGATAGCAGGCCAGGATTGAGCAAGGAAAGAAGACTGGAAGGGCTGTATCCAAATAGGAAAATAATAGTTTGTAGTTCCTGTCCGAAATGCACGGTGCCGTTGGGGATCACTGATGCTTTATCGTGCTCTGAGGTGTCTAACTTATCCTTTAGAGGATACCAGTCTTGTGTCCTTCATAGTTGTGAATTCACACACAAAGCAGTCTAACTTGGACCGCCGTAATTTTCCTGGCATACCTTTCATTGTCTCTTTGATCAAACTGTTTGGGGAATGAGCTATGTGTATATGGTGTCCTTTATCTTAACCAACGTTGGTCTACAGCTGTGACCGAGCACTTGAAAGTCAGTGGGGGAGAAACTACTGTGTACTGCTGATCTTTTGATGTATCTTGATAAAATGTGTCAGCGACAGCATCGTTTAGTGAGCAGAATACTTCACAGTAAATGTAGGCACATCAGAAATGCTCTAAGTAGAGGGAAATGTGTATGGGGGAGATGCCGGCGTTAAAGAATTCTCTAATGCCTGATGACGTGCAGTGAAATAATAATCTTGCCTTGCTGCTGTGGGATTCAGAACAAACGTGACTCCTCCTTTTTGTGTTGACCTTGAAGTGTTGTTGGGATTAGGTGTGGCAGTGCAATTCCTCACACTACTCTTGCTTCTGTTGGTTTGATTTGAATGCGTGCATTATTGCTTTTGGGATCCAGAAAATACCTTTTATTCCCTTTGCAGCAAACGTGTTTGATTGCAGAAGCTACAGCAGCATTCGATTGCTGTT
The DNA here is from genome assembly GCF_018691265.1 of Tyto alba. Classification (NCBI taxonomy): domain Eukaryota; kingdom Metazoa; phylum Chordata; class Aves; order Strigiformes; family Tytonidae; genus Tyto; species Tyto alba. Next base: position 3,897,563 of record NW_024881261.1, on the reverse strand, counting down.
TCTGTTGTTGTATAAAGTTAACTTATAAAAACGTGGCGTTCCTTCTAGTACGTAGTTCTAGAGAATTCTTTTCTTGTTAGAAGTTGTGTTACTGGTTTTTCAGATTGAAGCACTGCTGATGCAAGTGCTGTTTTGCTAAAAGTAAACTGCGAAGTGAATTCATTCTGCACAGTAACTTGTCTGCTGACAGCAGGAGACTGGCAAATAGAAAAACATGAGATAAGAAGAAAGCCCGGGTGCTTTCTCAGCAGTGCTTTAGGTGCGGTGTGAGGTACTCTCACTTTTTAAAAAAGAGCTTCCACAAGGTGGCAATCTGAATATGGGAAATGCAGAGAATTAAAGTACAATTTGTATGTAACCAAGTAGATGTCCCAAGGAACAGAGTAAATTAGTTTAGTTCTGTTACCTCATAATATGGGTTAGTGGTATAAAACAAAAAAACTCGTGTTTTGGGGTTTTGGTTTTTTTTGTTTGTTTGTTTGTTTTGTTGTTGTTTTGTTTTTGTTTTTGTTTTTTTTATGGAGGTTTTTCCTCCTGTTTACTTTCTCATTGTCTCTCTTTTGTGGGGTTTTGTACGGAAGATTTATATAGGAAACCTGTTACAGTTTTAATATGAATACTGTGAAATGGAAGTGTTGCTGTAATGTGTTAAACTTGATTCAACAACGATGGATTGAGGCTAAGCTTAAAACTGTCTTTTTTAATCTTTCTAGTACTTTGTGTACATCTTGTACATTTTCTCAGTTCTGCTTTGTAGAAGAAGATAACGTCTGGCTTCTGTTTTAATAATAAGCTGAAAAGGGAGGAAATTGTAGCTCACAAATGCTGTTTCAGGGTCTCAGAAGCACTTTGGCAGAGAACTGGAGAACATGTGGCAAAATTAATGTTTGATAGTGAAACTTGCAGGCTAGCAATAAAATTGGATGAAATCAGAGTTTCACCCTCTAAAAGTTAAATGCATAAGCGTGACTGAACTTGGCTATGTAAATTGGAGGAAAGAAGGGATTGGAAGTAATGCTTCCTTCTGGGGATTGTTGTAACTTATCCTGGAAATACTTTGCATGTCAGTGGCTTTTTATTGACTACCCGTTCTGTTTAATAAATAAACCTGTCTGATTTCTGCCAAGTGTTATGAATTTAATTTGTTTCACCATTTCTTGGTAATTCCCAAAGCCTTTGCAATTAAACTGACTGCTGCTTGCACACATACACCCTTAATTTATAATTCATTTATCATATCAATGGCAGCATTTTTTTTTTTTTCTAGTTTGGGTCACTTATTTATTAGTCTTTGACATTAAATGTAGCAGAGGAGGGGTGACAGTGTGGAAGCAGACAGTACATGTGATAAGTGATTTACAGTATTTACCCAATGGAGAAAATTGGTAGGAGCTCAGACTGCAGCCTGGCAAGAGAGGAAAAGCTCTTTTGAGTAGAGATATTGAGCATGGAACAGTCTCTATTGTAGGGAAAAAGCTTAGATGTATGGAATGGAGGGAATGAGGGTAGATCATGGGCTTTAGACTTGAACAGGAAGGTGATGTCTGGAGTGGTTTAGAGGGGAGAGGGAATGGCAGGAGAGCAAACGGACCGCGTCTCCTGAGCATTCATGTGTCTGTCTGCCTCTGGCATGATCAGACTGGACACTAACTTAGGCAAAAGTACAGAGTTTTGGCATGGAGACCTTGATTCGGAGGGTTTATGATGTGACATGGGATTATGAGTTAATAAAATGGCCAGACTGGAGCTGAATAAAAATTGGAACACCTTATCTCTCCTGTAGTATGAACAGAGACTCCGACTGCAGCGCTGAGAAACGGTAGGAAATGGGAATTGAGGAAGTGAGAGACTCAAATCAAAATGCCAGCCACGAGGTTTCACAGGGACAGGCATCAGTGTTGGTGCTTAGTAATTGTTTTGATAACACGCAGAATAAAAGATTGCCGTCAATAGTTTGTATTATCCGTTTTCTTTATAGGGGCATCAATGAAGAAGAAGTTGTTCTTAAAACAAACAAGCAAGTTTACTCCCTGCTGTTGCGTGCAACTGCTAACAAAAGCATGACTCTGCTAGAACGAATAGAGGTAATCTTAAATTTACTGGAACAGCTGACTCAAAATAACGAAGCTAGTGCTGGAGGAATTCAGTGACTGAAATGCTGCTAAACAGCAGAAACAGTGCCTTGCTATGCATGGGATCAGAGGCATTTTTTCCCATGTGATATCTGTGTTTATTGAAGGTGATAAAATCACCTACACTGTTACATCTGGGAACAGGAATTCCTTTTGATCCTGCCAGAACTCTGCAGTGGTTGGGTTGCTAGAGTTTCTTTCTTTGAAATGCCAGTTTGGGGGTCTGGATAGCCAACGTAACCATTTGCCATGTTGGAGAAATTCATAGTTTTTCTCTTACAGGTATTGGGCTTTGCAGTGATATAAATGTTTTGCATAAAAATGTAATCTCACAGTTGCTCTGGTTTGGTATTGAATGAAATACACTTTGTAAGCAAGGCTTCACTGGAACACTGTAACCCGTACCGTGAACTGAAGTTGTACAAGGAAACTTCTGTTGAGTATATGGACACAGTACTTTTATTACAGTCACTATCCTGCACAAAACTCTGTGCCTTTCCAGCTTTGATGCAAGAGTCTTGCAAGTATTAGCCATCACTGGGACTTCATTTATGCCAGAAAGTGAATGGTTTTAGTTGTGTTTGAATTGATTAAGAATAGTATTATCTTTTTCAGACTTGAAACTGTGAATAAATGAGAGCATATTTTTAAATAAAAGTTTATTTATTAAATATAAACTCACAAATTGGTGGTTGGTTTTTTTGGTTTTTTTTTTTTTTTTTGTTACGACTGTTATGACCCACATCAGAGAAGCAAGCTGCTCAGCAGAATTAAAACTATTTGAAAGGAAGTAGGGCCTGGAAGAACTGTAAAATTGGGCCTAACAAATGAGCGTAGTCTGAATCTCAGCATATGAGGACTCTGCTTTCCAGAAATATGTATTACTTGAAGTTCTCAAACACAACATCTGATGTCTTAGTACTACTTTAGAAATAAATGTGGTTCATTATTGTATAATAACAGTGTAAAACACTGTTTATTATAAGGTATTAAGGGTTCCTACATGTGTGGACACATGTATTTTTTTAATCTTTATACTTAATACACAAGTAGTTAATTCACTATTTAAGATGCTTGTTCTGAGGTGGTGATTCTATCTCTCAGCATGAGAGGAATAATGATGGGTTTTTAGGGGATGTGTTTTCACCCTGGAATTTATAGAAATGTAGAGTTATTTAGAAATTACAGTTTATAGAAATTTCTATCCTGACAATTTAGACCTGGTTTTACAGGTGCATCCTTAGATCCGTCTTCAGAAGAAACCTGATCGTTCTCACAGAGCACAAACGCACCTGAGAGAAGCAAAAGCACCTCGTGAAAGGATGGATGATGGGCTTTGTATGTATCTCCTCTGCTGCTTCTGATTTTTCAGTGGTGGATTTGAAACGGAAGGCAGAGCTCGGGGTTCTGTGTCTTTCCCTGCCTTCCACCCCAGGGCTGGCTCCATGCAGCACCCCTTCCACCCCCCTCGCTTTTGGCGAGGTCAAAGCTGCAGAAAAACGAGCAGCAGGTTTCTGATGTAAGATGGCTAAAAGCACTGTGCTTGAAATTGTTATCATTGGGAAGCCTGGCAAGGGTGAGGGGTAGAATAAATATGTTCAGGACAAAAATCTCTTCTTCAGAGCAGAGGAGCTGAGGGGTGACTAAGCAAGGCTGCTGAGATCAGTAGCAGTGGCTCAGGTGCAGAGAACAGAGATATTCCTGGTTAGAGAACATTAATGTCCTCCTGGGACTGAAACAGGTGCCTAAATGGGCTTTTTTAGAAAAAGATTTTGCCTGCCTGAACGCATTTTACTGGCATAGCACTGCACAGCTCCGTGCTGAAAGGCAGTGCTTCCTCCTGGGGAAATCGGAGGTTGCCCGCACGCTTTGGGAAGGGAGGGAGGAATGGAAAAGGGTGGAGGGGGAGCAGGCACCAGTGGGGAGGGTTTTCTGCAATTTCCCCCCACCCCAAAAAAAAAAAAAAAAAACAAACCACCACTGAAATGAGTAAGTAGTCAGAAAACACCCATTTTGTTTCTGCAGCTTTTAGAAGCAGCTGCCAGCAGCTGCCTGTGGGCACTGCCCCGGGTTTGTAGCACTTGCCAGAGGGCTGTCAGCCCTGCCAAGCAGCGACAGGCTCTTGGTGTGATGGGGGGGGAGGTGGCGTAACCTCCTCCCGCTGCCTTGTAACAAAAGGGGAGTAATATTTTACAGTCCAGGAGAGAGGCTTGAGCTGCAGAAGGGTTCCTTGGCTAGAGCCAAGTCAGGCCTGTACGTCGGCTATCGGGCTGGGAAGGGTTACAGAGCCATTCAGCCGCTGCAATCCTACCCCCTTTTCTCTTTTTACTGAAACGTGGTACCAAGTACAGCGGGGAAGCTGCTGGTTTTCACTGCCAAACAATGAGCAGGGCTGAAGTTCAGATTCCGAGCTCGTGGAGGCCGAGTCCCAGCAGCCGTTCGTGTGGCCTCCGCCTCCCCCAGCAAGCGCCAGCTCTACCTCTTCTGTCCCAGATCCAGTCCCCCCAGGGATCTCCAGTTTGCCACAGGTCATGAAGGAGCGCGGCAGGGGTAGGGCAGCTGGATTTCCTGCTAAAGCCCTCGGCGGGCTCGGTTTTGGATTGTTCTCTTAAACGGGGGTAAGTCTGTGTTACTGGGCAGTGGTGGTTCCCGGGGAGGGATGTGCAGCAGGAGGCCTGACGAACCCCGAGCGGTCCTGCGGGCTCTGTAATGACCCTACGCAGCTGAATCTGAATGTTCAGCAGCTTAACTTCATTTTGTGGTGCCTAAACCACGACAGTCTTTAAAAAAAAAAAAAAAACAAACCCAAACAAAAAAACAAAACGAAAACAAAAAAAGAAACAAAGAGGCAAAGCCAACAACTGCTGCATAATCATTCCCTTCCTTCTTTCCCCGGGGCATGTCTACACTGTCCTGCAGCTCCTTCCAGTTACCACAGTGATTCTAGCATCCTACAAGATGATGTTCTCTGATGATGAAGTATTCCTCCCACTGTTCAACATTATCTTCCAGCAATTACGGTACTTCTGAGATTCTATTTCATCTCAAGAAATTGAACTGCTTTATAAAGCAAAATGGCGGTTTTACTGTGCCCAGTCTGACTGATGAGAATCCACATACACAATCTGAAATGACTTCAGTTTATAACTGGGTTCAGATTAACTCTTATTCTAGGTATGGAGCATCTTACCCAATTGGAAACTCAGAATTCAGCTAATAGAAACTTATAGCAAATGCAAATTTCTCTGTTATTCTATGAAACTCAGCACTATACTAACCACACGGATGACTTCCATGAGGATTATAATTGAGTATATTAGGACTTAAATCTTTTATGAATTTTTTAGCATTAGCAGAGGTAGCACTAGAGCTAAATAGGATTACTTTTTCTCTTTTTACAGATAAACAATTAAAGCATAAACCACAGCCCAAATAGAGAACTCTAACACCATTATTAATGATGATAAGCCAATTTATTTCTCTGTTAATAATTCTCCTTCATTACAGGAATAGAAACCAAAAACTAATGTTTTAAGACCCTGTACTGTAAGGATATTGAGTGGCAATAGCTGATCTGCTATTAGCTCCACACAGTGCAACTTCACTGCAAGAATTGTCCTATTCCATTGAGAATCTACAATCATCATTTTCATATAAATACTTGAAAAGCAGAGCAACGAACAAGTAAGCTTTACCACAGAAAATACTTCCGTGTAAGCATGCTTTTCTTCTACAAAAGAGAAAGATGTGCACGTAAAGCTGATTCTACAGAGAAATGAAAACCTTACCTTGTGTGCTAGGAGATACCTGAGGTGATACACTGCACTTATTTCAATATACTGCTCTGATGCAGTTAGTGTCTCACAACTAGTCTTCCAGGAATGTCCACATAAAATACTACACACGTGAGAAAAGGGGAATAGCTAGATGCTTTAAGAGATGCTGGACAGATTCTGGATTTCTTAGATAGGTGCAAGCTTCTCACAGCAGGCCCTGACAAGGGCACTGCTGCATGTTCCTGAAAAATACTTTCTTGCAGGACAACAGCTCTGCAAAATGGAAAGAAAAAAAACAAAAAAACAAAAAAACAAAAAAAAAAAAAAAAAAAAAAAAACAAAAAACCCAAAACTTCTACAGCACCATATTCATCTTCAGCTGCACGCTGTGCTCTTATTTAGACAAACAGCAGTTCTGGCAGTGAAGTGCTTTCTGGAGCCCCGCGGCGAGGTCTGGGGGAGTCGGACTCTCTGCAGTGCAGCTAACTGGGATTCCTGCCGCTTCCATGGCTTCCGCAGTTGTTGGACCGATAGCAGCAAACTGAAATGATGATATTTTCAGGTACAGCATCAGTTCTTCCTAGTTATTTCAGTACATAACCTTTCTTCCTTTACCCACGCTGTCCCTGGGTCAACTTGCATGGCTGAGCTCACTAAACCGCGCTCACCGTTTCAGGTTGAAGATTTTCAGTGTTAAAAACTGCCTGTCGATTGAACTACTTAGAAATTACTTAGGAAAGATGATTATTTATCTCACCCCTACAAACATTTAAAGGTCTTAGTTCCGCAAAACAGGAAAAGTGAGAGGAATTTCAATGTGCCTCAGCCTGATTCAAGCAAGAACTACTCCCAGCTTCACATAACGAACAGAAAATAAAGCCTATACCCAGTGGAGACCGGGTAAGTTATTCAGGGGAAAAAAATTCTAGGTGAAAACAATTACTGTTTTTCAAAAAAGGCTCTCAGCTATATGGTAACATTTGTGCTTGCTGTAATCTGTTTTTTTCAGAGACATAAACAAAAGAGAAAAAGAAGGTTTGTAATAGGTTTAACAGCCTTCCTATCTCTCATTTGCCCACCCCAAACTTACTCCCTGTTGTATTTCATGACTTTTAAATAGAAGATACCTTGATATGGTTGATAAAATCCCCAGAAAGCTTCTGAATGTGCTGGAGGCAAAACTTGACACCAGAAGGACTGAAGAACACGATGCTTGCTGGAATTCCCTGAGTAAAAGTAACCATAGGTTGGCATAGATTACTCACTATTCCAGCAGTATATCAGTACACTTTTCACATAAATCCCTCCAACTCTCTCTATATGGACGTGAAGTGTTTCGATTGATGAGAAACAGCAGTTAAGCCAACAGAAATGTTTTTCTGTGGCGTAGACAGCCTGCCAAACCCCACCACAGAATGCTGAAATTCAGGTGTGACTTCAAGTACTTTGTCAAACAGGCACTTGCTGATAAACGTACTGGAAGTGTTCTGGAGCCACACTCACGTTCCATACTCATGTTAAAAAGCAAGTTATTTCCCGAAATACATTCCCATCTATCTCAGTTTTGCATATATTCTCTGTTCCCCAGCTCATGTTCTGCCTGCCCTGAGATGCTCTGGCAAAGATGAGGCGTTGCCTTAAAACTGCAGACCCCTGGAAGGGCTTTCTCTCTCTCAGAATAAGCCTGCCTTAAAATAGCAGCAGGAACCTTCTGTGGCCAAAAGAAAACTGCAAAATTCTGTCTGGAGTGAAGGTCCCAAGCTCCTGAGCTGCAGACCCAAAGCACATGCTGGCTTTATCATGATTTTCTGTCTGACAGGAAAGATACGCTAGTTCCACTCAAACTACATCTGTTGTTATTTTACAGCGCGTGACTTGGAAGCTAGTCTTAGCTCACGGAGGCCAGAATGACAGTTTAACACAGGGCTGTTCATTGTCTCACAAAGTGCTAAGTGCTTGTCATTTTATGTCAGCTTTCCATGCGCTAAATATAGAACCACAATATCATCAGTTAAGAACAACTAAAAAGCCCGAGATACGCATTTTAACAGCTTTACACTGAACCTAACATCTAATTACAGCAAGCAAGGAGTTCCATAAAAAGAGTTCAGAAAGTTACAACGGGCATATGTACTACTGACTCACTTTTATAGCTGCTATAAACTAAATATGGTGGGGATCAGAACTGTGATACCCACCTAGGAACACCAGGATACTACCAAGCACCAGTTAGGCTGCCCATGCCATAACCTTTTAGGACCTCTTGAAAAAGGACTTTAAGATCAATATGTAATTTAACAAGGCATTAATGCACAGATTTTTAAAAGTGGTGCAACATGCTCAAGTAGGCCAAGTTTCCCTAAGAAGGAAAGGCTGTATTTTGAATAAAGTTAATTCTAGGTATCATGTAGACTCCTACAGATGGAAAATTCAGAAATCCCATCTCGAAAAACTAAAAGCAAGTATCAGTACCTTCAAAGCCTTTACTATGCGCTGATCCTTGCTTAATGACATTTACTACAGGGTTTTAAAGAGGGAAAAACAATAATCCTAGCAAATATAGCTCAATGCACTTGTCAACAGCATGTCACTTGGAATTCTAACACTTAAAATGAGATCGTTAATGTACAGATCATAGATTGAACAATCGGAGAATGAACACTGGAACTATGCAGGGCAGATTACCCCTGGATTCTGATTTGTAATACAGAGCAGAGATGTCCAGTGATATTTCAATTACACTAATAAAAATTAACAATAAAGCTGTTCAGTAAATATCCTCGCTAAATGTAATTTGATATGGTATTGCTTAAAAAGCAGTCTCGCCCAGCTCACAGGAATAAAGTGAATAGGTAATTATACATGCAGTTATTTCCCAGTCATTCTGAACATATGTATATTTTGAAAGTTAGACAAAATGTGAAAGGTTTTGGTTTCTTCTTCTAACGGAGGCACTGTGTCTTTTAGGCTTGTTTATAATTGCCATAACAAGTAACTGAGGGACTCACTCTCTGTCTGAAAGTTTCACTAAAGGATTTTCTTGCTAGTCATTGGGGAAACAAACCAAGAAGGCTATGCAGGATATTCTTGTATCCCCACACGTATCATTTCCAGACAGCTGGAAAAAAAGGAGTATATTCTGCTAGGCATTATCAGATACTGCACAAATTCTCAAATTACATCAACATCCAGTACCTGTTGCGAGAAATAAGCGCTCAAAGATTCTTGCAGGTCAGTGTGTTGTGTCGTTTGATAAACAGTAAGGCTTTCCAGAGGTATACCTGGAATCAAGATGCACGTTTCATAATTAAACAGGCGTTCATTAATTTCTGTTATTTCAATAAAACACTCTCAGCATACTCATTACACTTAAGTGTACTGTTTCAGGTTAAAAAGACAAAGAAAAAATTCTGTGAAGGATCTGTAAGACAGACTAAAGCATCTGTAATCAGAGGACCTGGAAACACACTGGAAAACTGGTGAGTCCTGCAACAGTTGTGTAAGTTACCTGCCACCTCACAGAAGAGAACGTGAGAGAAGAACCAGGCAAACAACCTTGCTCACATCATGCTACAGCTCAGTCCCAGGGCTGTGGGCAGCAATACAGCCTCATAGCTTTTAATCCCATCCTCTATATTCTAGCCAACATAATAGCAAATTCAATTCTTACTTATTCAAATTTGGTTCACAAGCCTTAGATACAACTTTTCTCATAACTAATTAAAATAAGGCTCCAAGGGAAGTCCAACCTTTTTCTCTAAGTACTGTAGGAAGTACTTCTCTTTTCAGGGCTCCACAAGGAAAAAGAAGAGCTGAGGAATTAGGTTTCTCCCCTGTAAACACACAAACAAGAACTTTAATTAACTTATCTTTTTAATAAAGAGTAAACATGATACGTTTAATACATTTTAAAGGTATCAAATGTTCAACACTGCAGTAAATGCCATGTGCTTCACCACAGACACAGCCCTAAGATAACTGAAAACATTTGCAGTGCAACTGCATCCACAGTTCCGAGGACAGAGGCTACTTAGCATGTAAATTAAAAAATATTCCATAACTATAATATGAATACATTGGCTAAAAAGATCTCACTAAAGATAAACTATATTTCTATTCCCCTTGCCATTCTACAAAGAAAAAAAGTACTGGGCAAGTTATCTCCTCCTCAGAAACACAATCTTCCTCAATTCTTCTATTTAAAATCTTAGTCCTACTCCACACATGACAGCTTTCTCTATATAAAAGAATGTTCAGGCAGACAAAGAGGAGGACAGAAATACTGTGCTTGAAAGTTTCAATCTATCTTAAGGAGCCCTTCGAGCGGCCTCCCAGGGCTTAAAGGGGGGACAGGGAAGGGGGGGAGGGACTCTGGGTCAGGGGGTGGGGATGGGACAAGGGGGGACGGTTTTAAGCTGCCAGAGGGCAGATTTAGGTGAGCTCTAAGGCAGAAATTGTTCCCTGTGCGGGGGGTGAGGCACTGGCCCAGGGTGCCCAGAGCAGCTGTGGCTGCCCCCTCCCTGGAAGGGTTCAAGGCCAGGTTGGACGGGGCTGGGAGCCCCCTGGGCTGGGGGAAGGGGGCCCTGCCCGGGGCAGGGGGGTGGAACTGGGGGGGTTTGAGGTCCCTTCCAACCCAAACCATTCTGTGAATCTGTGATCTGAAACTCTTATTTTCTTACTTCCCCAAGCAAAAATAATTCTGCTTCCAGTGCTAGGGTGGAAGTGGATATCCTCGCTTGCCCTTGCCTTTAAAATGGCAGTGACCTCCAACTTTAATTACTGTTACATTGCCAACACCTGAAAGTTCCACAGAGATTTTGGAAGCACCTTTCTGATACATGGCTGTTTGTAACTTAACTCTAGTAGGACATGACACACCAGGGAGGTAGTTTCCATATCTTTTGTATGTTTCTAATACATTATCAGAAGGGGAAACCAATTCTGCTTAAAAAATACCCCTAAGTAACAGTATTCCTGTCACCACCCTTGGGTTACACCCCCATTCCTGCAGCCCCCCTGTCCCTGTGCACTCTGTGCACCCACACACCAGCAGCGGGAAAGGGCAAACACTGACAATAACCATCACACTCCGAATGCAAACACCTGGCTCAGAAGAAGGAAACAGCATTGACAGGATGAGATTCTCAATAATTTGCTAGGTTTAGGGCTTAAACCAGTTGTTTCATAAAGTTTTTCACTACTAGATTTTATCTACTAAAAGTGAAAGTTGACGCTTTGCAAAAGATAAAGAGCATTTTAATCAAGGAAGAATTTGATTTTTACATAGGAATTTAACAGCAGACTTGTTCTGCACAGCGTTTACCTTTTCTATAAATAACAGAGAAAATGTCAAGATTAAATTCTACACAGCTGCATACCACTGCATTCATCTTTTAAAATAAATGAGTTCCTCAACACATTATTTTATTACTAATTCACATGTTTAAGAGACTACTACTAGAAAAATAAATGCTTTTTTTTAAGTGCTGAAAGTAGATTCTTGGTTTATAACAGTAAGCATCAGAGACGCCCCGGGGTAAAAACAGAAAGGACAGCACAGTAAAAATCGAATGGAAAGATCCTCATAGGAGTCAACACAGATATATCTGACTGTCCTAACTGCACACTGAGGTTTTATTAGAAACCATGGATATGCTTGTAATAAATTACAGGAAGAAAGATTTGGGACAGAATTTATAAAAGAGATTTTAAAATAATAAGAAAAAAAAACTAACTATTTCAGTGTTAATCCTCCTACAACTTGTGTCAGTTAATTGAAATGTCATTGAGATATCTCTACAGAAACACTAATCCTTTTTTGACTTGTGTTTACAAAGTACAGAAAAATTCTTTAGTAGGCCTGAACAATACAACAAGCATTGGCTCCAGTGGTATACCCTACTTCTGTACCCAACACAAATGTTACACTGTAACAAAACTCAAAAAAATATTTGCCTTGAAAAGAGAGTAAAGCTAGCCAGCTAGTTAAGGAGTAAATTCTGGTATTTTCCCAATTACTTAAGTTGAAGTGGGCACCAAAGCACAAAAGAGGAATAACAAAATAAATATCATTGCTTTGGATTTTATTTTTATTCTGACAATAAATTCTAATGACATAAAAAATGTAGAGCTATTCATTTCATTTACTTATCTTTTGATGCATACATAAAAATAAATTTATATAATAGGGAGTATGATGTAATTTAATCTGTACTGCAGAGGCTGTTATAAACCACTTGATAAATTGAGAGCACATAAGTATGCACAATCCAATAAATCATTGAGTATGATTATACATATCATCAACAGGCAGTCTCCAATGACTGAAATTCACTGTTTGGTTATCAAAACTGAAGGGTATTCCAAGGCAGTCATTTTTGCAAGGATAATGGAAGCACTGCAGCAGTGTGTTAATTTAAATAACCTGCTGATGTATGAAACTGCCCTCGGGACCCTCTCTGTAAAAGGCTGTAAAACACCCCCCCTCTCTCTCTTTCCCAGCAGTGGCTGCCAGAAGCTGCTGCTGGCTCTGGACTGAACGTCTCTGCTCTCACCAGAAAGCGCTGCTCCCTGGCTGGCTCCGCCGTGACCGCCAGCTCCTGACTCTGCAGGAAAAGGGGAAACACCCACGGGACCGAAGAGGCTCCCGAGTGACGGGGTCTGAGAACCAACCGGCTCCCAAGGGACGAGGCAGAGCCAAGACAACCCTCAACTGGGCTGAGAAAGTAACCGAGAAGATGCCACCGTGGATGACCAGCCGCAGGCCCACCAATAAGGAATTTTTCCATTCCTGGTACTACATGCATTGTTTTCTTTAGAACTGATCCTAGTTTTTTTCACATTCATACAACAGAAGAGACAGGTATTTTTCTTGCCTTCCTTCTCAAAAAAAAAAAAAAAAACCAAACCTCCATCTGCAAACTGGCAAACTTCATTTCATTACCAGAAGTAGATTTCCTAGCACTAAAAAAATCAGCTAAAACCTCTTTTTGTTTTAAAATATCCGTTGAAGAGTAGATACAGGTTATTCTCTACTTATGGCACTTTTGTTCTGAAAATTTCATTTTTAATTTTCAGAATTTATTAGTTAATCTTGTGTTGGCAACTATCATTTTTAACATGAAATACTCCATACAGTTAAAATATTTGCCAATGAACTGCTGAGCACTCTGCCCATAAAAAACAATCCTTGCCAGCTCCAATCACATTTTTCTTTTACCTTTAAACCTCTGCTACTATGCAGACTTTGCTAATCAACACTCTCTTTCATACCTAACACTATGCCTAGCAGCCAAAAATAACGTGTCAGGGTTCTTGACATCATTTCTACTAGTGAATCCCCTCGCACTTTATTCAGCAACCTCATAAAGTGTGGTCAGCAGCAGGGCTTTTAAATCAGCAGATACAATAATTCATCCAACGTCCAGAATAATTGCACTGACTGTCATTTGTTTCTCTGACTAGGGTTAGCCAAAGGCAGAGTATTTACCTTGAATCATAGGGTTTTTTCAAAGCACTGGTCATTCTCTGGTCAGTTAGTGGACACTGCATGAGCTGCTAGATGAAGGTTTCTGTTTGCCTTTTTAAATCTGGGGCAGAAAGTTCTTCAGGGAATGACATATCTTTGTATCAGACTGAAAGTTTCCCTCCAACATCACTATGAGGCTCTGCTATACACCTCCCTGCTTTCCCACATGAGTGGGGTCGTATGAAAGTCCAGAGGAAGATCTGCCAGCTAACAAGCTGCTGCTGAGATACTGAACCTTAGGTGGGATTTTTTTTTTTCTGGTACAGAGATTATTTTAGCAACGAGTTTCAGAGTGCGTGGGGACTAATTCTGTTGACTTCTTTTGGTAACTGCTCCTGCCAGGCGATGCTCAGGCGGACGCTCTGAAGGCAGCACACACCTCAGTCGTGGATCCCCCGGAACATCGCCTGCTGTGGCAGAAGTTTTGAAGCCAAAATCATTGCGCTGGCAGGTCCCGCTTATGACATCCTTCATCCAACTTCTCTAACCCAGGCTGTACAAAAACACAGCCTCTTTTCTCACAGCTTGTACCGACTCATCCACACAAAAAATAATCAGCCCCTAAGCCTGAAAATGTTTATTACTATTGGAAATTTTAACAAATTACAGTAAAGAAAAATGAGGAAGTAGACTAATTAGACTTCTAAAATTACCCAACAATCTGATAATACACTTAGAAGCAGCAAGCAGATCAATATTACAGCTTTAACCGTAACAAAAATGGTTAAACAGAACATAAACCATCATTTTAACTAACCCTTTCTGCAACTTCTTCAAAATCACCCTCCTCTGGTGCTGAAAAATAGACTCTGAAACCACATCTTTATTCTGAGGAAAGGAGTTCCCCTTATCTACTCTGAACTATGGCACGGTGAGAAATCCCCAGCATCAACTGGTGTGAAGCAAAAGTCAGGTCACCCAAAGGTCACAGAGAATCAACACACCTATAGTCACAATCTTTTAAATCATATGATTATAGCAATGCTTAGGAATATTATGAATATATTCTTATGAAAATAGCAATTTCCAATCATTACAGCTCTGATCTTTTAGTAAAAAAATACTTCGTCTACTGGGTCATATAGTCTTATTATTCAATTGCAGAGTCTAAGTTTTTATGTAAATTAATATTTTGTATAGGTATTTCAAAGTATTTTTTATCATCTTTTAGAGATACCAGCCACATTCCCAGAAGTCTAATTCACGGGTTCTACATATAAGAGATATATGCAGTATGTACTTTTCTGTTTCAGTGTACACTTGATTTCATTTATAGGAAATTCTGAAACAATGGAAGGTACATTGGCTTAATTTAAGTAGAATATTTTAGACACTTACTTGAGCAAATAAATTCAGCTAATTTTTCAGCATTTCCAGACTTTTCTCCTTGTGGAATAAGACCAATTTCCTCCACTATAACCAAAAGCAGCAAAGAAAAACAATGAAATCACTGAGAACAATTCAGATTTACTATCACAGAAACATGGGTTGAAAAGGGAGACACAACTTGATCCAGGCACACAAATACCTCTTTCAAAAGCAAAAAATCAGAGCCTTTGAAGTAGTAACATCCTATGAAAGTTTCGATTTTGGTTCTAGAAAGGCATGCTTGAAAAAAGCACAGATGAAGAATTCTGAGGAGAGCTAAGCTGTTTTGGAGAGTTTTTAACCTCTCATACCTGAAGCTGTGAGACAGAAAGCACAGACTGCTGAACAGGCTGCAGTTCCTGGCCTGCTCTGGCTGCAGCCAGCTTCCCAGTGAGCGTATCGCGGCTCTGTAGCAAAGGCTGAAACCCTATTGGAAAATCTGAGAGTATAACACTGGTCTTACTTATGCAAATAGGGAGGAGATGAATTCCTCAAAAGTTACTGGTCTAGTGGAAGGCGTCCTTGCCCATGGCGGGGGGGTTGGAATTAGATGATCTTTAAGGTCACTTCCAGCCCAAACAATTCCATGATTCTATGAATCTGGGACTTAACTGATTCGAGACGCTTGCTAGGTGTCACCAGTTGGTGATCCAGTGTTGGCCTGCCTGAATAAATACACCACTTACAGAGGTAGCCAGTAATTATCCAAATTATTTTTGGACTAGAAGCAAAATCATCAAGACTTTTAAAACTCTCAAATACTAGTCTTTCCGTAATACTTCCTGTGTGGCTCAGTGAAAGCTAAAATGCAATTTTACAATAAGAAAGGCTTTCACAAACTAAAATCTACATTGCATCTTTGTTATGCACCAAAAAATGTGTATTGCATCATATTAAAACCAGTTTCAAGACAAATAAAGCAGCTGAGCCAGTGAAGACAACGGGTTGGATACTGGCAACTTCTGTTTGGCAAATGCCTCACAGGAACACTGTGGGGATGAGGGGCCAGAGCACCTCACTTTGTACAGCCTCAGACAATCATGAGATAACCCCTTTCATCCAATTTCATTTCCAAAGTGAAAGACAAAAAAACCACATGCAAGTTAAGAACAAAGGGGTTTTTTTCTTTTTTGACCAAATTTTTGAAGTCATTGCCATCACATTACACTAAAAGTAATGACAACCCAGAAGCTAGATCCTTAGCTGAAGTAAGCATGTATAGTTCTAATGCGTATAAAATTACCTGTTTATAAAATTATCCATTTATAAAACTTACCTGTATATTTTTCTGAGCGCCCCTGAATAGCAGCTAATATTCCAAAAATTGTACTTACATGACAGATTTATCTAGACTTCTTTTTTTAAACCCCGGCTTACCTAGAGAAGCTGTAGCTTTTCCTACCACGTAGGTTGGTTTGCTATTCCATCTTTGCTTAAAAGATTTTGACCAGGCTGAAAAACATTAAATTAAATTTAAGCACAAGGCAACAAAATATGAATGTTAAATGAATATTTGGACTTCTGTCTAATCTACAAATACAGCAATATGATAATGATTAACACTCCAGTACATATTTCAGCAAATCTGGATATATAAAATGAATTTTTAATGTGTTTTTTTTTTGTTGTTGTGTAAATAGTAGTCTAGAAGATGTTTTTAAAAGCCTAATTTGAGTAAACAGTTCTTAGCTGTTTTCGTTAAGTAGCATTTTAAATGCACATTTACTCTATGCCAGATCACATGCAACTTGCAATGTTCATTTATATTTTGGCATTAAGAACTTAAAAAAAGCCTCAAAACTCATAGAAAAAAACAGCACATAGTAGAAAAGGGGATTTACACATATAAGCTGGTAGTTTAAAACTGGAGGCTTGGACAAATAACAAATATAATCTTCTATGACAACAAATAAATGGTAAAAAACTAATCCCTGCACTACACTATAAAGCAATTCTTTCTTATACCAGAAAAATACTGAAACTGATTGTATTTCAAAATACACCAAAAATAAGTTATCAGCTCAGAAATAAAATGTATCAGAGACCAAAACAAAATTATTAAGAAATGGGTTTCCTCCTTCAGGCAGTAAGTGTGTAACAGATTATACTTCTTGGATCCAGCTACCTCATCCCCATGCCTGAAACCCCAACGGGTCAAAACCAGATATTCTTTTGCTATCTTGTCTAAAAACAGCATAGCATAGGACGCTGAGTCCCTTTCTAGTATTCTTTAAAAAAAAGAATAATTAGAAATAGACTACAATAACAGTAAACAACGATCAAACTATTCTAAAGAAGGAAGAAGGCAAGGATTGATTAGCTTTGAAAAGAACCCAAATAGGAAACAAAGACTCATATTATTGATTAAAATATGTATTTCAGCAACTCCCAAAAATTGTAATTGAGATCAGGCATGAACTCTAGACCAGAGATTACATTTGACCAAAAATCCTAAAACACAGCCCTCTGCTGTTGAAAATGCTAAAATGTCCTTACTCAAAAGTGTAACCTTACTCACTGTGCTTTAATTAGTATGACTGCAGCCCAAACATGGAGCAGATAATGATACAATTTAAGTGTAAACAGAAACTCAAAACCAGAAGTTACCATTTCGCATAAGAATGTTTACAAGGATTCCACAGATCATTGGTATGGTAATTTCTATTTAGCACTCTGCAGGATTCTTAGAACTAATCTGTTGGCTTTTATGTATCACTATTTCCTCATCACTTTTTAGCTAGTACTTAATTCACTGAAGAAATTCCACATTAAAGTCAGAGAAATTTTTTTTTCTGTAAAAATTCATGTGAATTAGATAATCACAGATGTAGCAGTGGCCAGTTTCTACAACATGCTCCCTCCCTTTAAGTGAGAAAAGCAGTAAGCAAAACTAGGCGTGCAGTAAAACATTCCCTGCAAAATATTACAAGGCCTTTATGACATCAAAAGAGCTGTGAGATAAAGCGTTTTTTAAAAAGGCATACTCCAAACACCTACTGGTGGGTGAAATAAAATTACAAATTTCACAAAATACAGAATCAGAAAGACCAAGGAATGTAAATATGCACTTACCTTCATTTTTACTATATTCTTTTAAACATATTTTGATGGCTTCTAATGCTCTTGGACTGGTAAAAACTAGGCCCCCGTAACATTCTGGATGAGAGAGCTACTTATAAACAGTAAATTTAAGAATGAAAAAAAAAAAAAAAAAAAAAAGAGCAAATAAATTTAAAAATTAAGTTGATCAATTCTTTATAATCTTGTGAAGAACAAAACAGCATCAATAAATATCTGAAATTGAAACAAGCTAATATTTAATTACTATCAGTAGTCAGAGTATTTATAAGAGAAATGTATAACAAATCTCAAATTCAGAACAAAATTTGCAGATTATATTAATTCTGAGAATCTGTAGGAATGGACAAGAATTCCTGTCACTGAAATGAGCTGGAACCATACCGTTCGCCCATACGAGGTACTTAAAAATTCATACAACAGAAATGAACTGTTATTGCAAGTGGTGACACAGAGGGTGTTACCCAGGCAGCTCCTTACCCCTCCACCCCCTCAAAGAACAGTTAAGATTACTAACAGGCTCTCAAAGATCAATATGAAAAAAGAAAACATGTTCTTGGATCACTTGTAAATGCAGACCATGACACGTTCAAGCACCAAAGTACAGTGCTGTTGGAGATTCTCAATAAAGGAAACCTCCCCGAGAAAACCTTTCCAACATATTAAAATGAAATATATATATTGAGGAAGGAGTAGAAAGAGAACACTGATTATGCAATTTTATTCCATGTAATTAGTAGATGAATTACACAATTTTGCTACAATGTAAGGGTTAACCTCAGGTAACTTTCAGTTGTCACTACAGTTTTCTCATTTTTTGTTGTGACAAAATGCCCCCATACCTGACCTAAATGTGAACCCACATAATTCTTTAACAAGTATGGGCAACCTACCTGATGTTGTATACAATGTTGCATTGTGTTAGATACAATATATTGCATTGTATACAACTGTGCTTGTGGAAACGCAAAAAGAGATACCACAAAGGGCATTATTAAATCAAGATATAAGACACAGCATCTTGGCAACCATGACCTAAATTCTGTTGAAAATAAGACAACTGAAATCATTTAAAACTTACCTTTTCAAATAAGCTTTCAAGAGAGATGAATTCAAATGACAAAACTGGAATCAAAGTTGCTTCAAATCCATATAATCCTAATTCCTACCAAAAAAAGGTTTACAGCTCTTGAAAGAGATTTCAAACAGTAGGTTTTTTCTTTTTCAAAGAATTGACAAAGTCAGCAAAATATTTGCTTTCATTAAAGTAAAATACAAAGGCATCTTATTTGTTTCTACTAGTGAATCTAGTTTGGCTTTGTTACTTATTTAGTAGTACAACATAATACTAAACTGTGGAACTGAGGCCTCCTACATAGCTACTGAAGAGTTATGGTATACACCAGCATATAACTCTGAAGTCCCAAAGTGACAAATGATCGCCCAGTCCTGCAAACGTTCTTGTACTCACAGGACTAAAGGCAATAGCAGGAAGGACCACAGCAACAGGAACACTTTTTGTAATTCTATCCGTACTTTGCTGAGAGCTTCAATGGTGAATTCAGAGCGAATGTTCCATAACTAAATTATTTTTTTCAGCAACAGCAAATTTTCTAGCATACGTTCTTTTCTTAGCATAATTTCAGACACGCATTCTTAATTTTGATTATTTTTTCTTGGAAAATCTCATCATTTCAGAGATGCACTCCTAATTTTGATTAAACATGTTTTTCACCTGAAACAGTTAAATTCATCTATCTTGCTGAACACATATACTACCTATTTAATAGGAAAGTGACACAATTGCTTATTTCTTTTAAAGTTTACTCACTTTAATATACGGATCCGGTCCTGAATCTTTGTCTTTGGGATCCTTCAGCAACAGAACCTTCATTATTTACCAAATAACTGCACAAGAACTCTGAAATACGATAATAGAATTTATCTAAATTAGATCTAGAGGACTTTCTACTGAACAGTGACTTTAATAGCTCAGCTTCAAAGAAACTGGGTTGCTAACAGTTGCACTGCTCTCTATACAATGAGTAAGCAGTTAACGTACATTCTCTGGGCATGAATACCCACCCTGATAAGACCAACAAATAACATGCTGCCTTTAGATAATACTGCTTCAGGGAAAAACTATAATGAAAGTCATCAAGGCGAATACATTTTAAAGGGTAATATTTTGTAAAAGAAGTAACAACCCCTAATGCAGTCACGTTCAGCAGAGTAATAAGCTCCTATCTATAAAAACTTAGTCTATTAATTTCCATGCTAGTTTTCACCCTATGCTAATCATAATAAGTATGCAAGGGCTTATGTATCAAGTGATTTAATTTGATTCATTCAGGGTCTCACCCTTTCCATGGGAGAAAACGTGCAGGACAGTGGTTCAAAATGTTTTTAAAAAATACAAACATATGAGTGTGCATATACACACATTTATATATGTGAATATAATATATATAATATTCATATGTCTTCTTTGATATATCAATAGTAAACCAGATAAGACTGAAAAAAATATATTCTGCCATTAAAATGGAGGATGATAGTTGTCATTTCCTTAATAGTTGACTTTGGTGCTGAATTCAAAGCCTCTTACAACAAGTTAGCAAACATACCAGGCATCAAAGTAAACAAATGCAGTAATACAAACTAACAGAAATCCATTCTCTAACTGCACATTTACCTAAATTATCTATGTGTTACTCTCCTGATAGATTACATACTAGCAAATTATCTTTAAAAGGAGTAATGATGAATATTCAAATGTACAGAACATCTTAAATTTTACTCATTTGCATGACATGCAGTGAAATCCTCAAAATTTCCTCAAAGACAAAAAAAACCTCATCATACAAAAGTGAAAAGAGAAAAGACAAAAAGCAGCTTTAGACAACATTGGACAAAACAGGATCTGGTACAAGTAACCAGAGCTCAGTGTCCTACATCTGTCTACAGCCAGAAGCACTGTGAAATACAGGCAATGAAAAGAGCACCCAAAGCAAACCACCCCCAGGAACTCAATATCCAACTGTCAGACTACATCGATTTTGTGGATTTTACACTTCATTTTTTTTTTTAATTTAGGTTTTAAAATGGGGTGTCAACACTGAGGTGTTTCATTCTGAACGTCTTACCAGTAGACATTTCCACAAGACTTCCAGCACTCAGTATTGACACAATGAGAACTGGTCGGGCTTTGCAGTTCTGAAATGCCAAGGCCAGTGAAGTCAAAGACAGTGACTAAAAGCGCACATGGAAGAAGACACAAGGACTTTGTCGAGGGCCGTATTCACAAAAAGTGTAATTCTCACTGATTTCAGACTAGAGCAAACACCAAAGTAGATCCCATGCATGGCTTTCAAGAGCTGGACTCCCAAATACTTTTGAGTATCCAGTTGCTACTAGCTTGAAGGAGGTAGGGCTAAGTGACTTCTCTCCGTCACTTTAACATTGTAACAGTCTTCACTTTAAAAATCGAACATTCTTGTAAAAACATATGTTGCGCATAGCTCTTTGTAATACAGATTGTTGTTCTGATGTTACTATCTTTACTACAACTCCATCTTCAGTGCTTATGCTCTAAGTATGATACACTTACATTTCTACTAGTATGCTTAAAGTCTACCAGCACCAAGAAAAATGTGGTTGACTCTAGCCTACCACACCTTCCTACTTCGAAAATACATAATGTTTAATAACATTATGAAGTCATCAAAACATAAATGTAGGGGAAATGTCCAAGAGAAGACAAATTTGACCTAGAGAATCTATAAGTTTGTGCATTTGTGAATAACACGTATATTGATCTGCAACCACCCTCCCGACTGCTTTTGGTTTTACTGCTGACAAAACTAGCCTCTTTTTCCACAGCCAAAACCCTCTCAGAGGTTTTTGTTCCTTCTGCCTATGTAGTTCAGACAGGTTCACACTGATTTGGTGACAGGTGTGACCAAATGAAAACTGGTGGGATATACTCATTTCCAAACGCCGGGTCCTCACACCCAACACTTTCTTAGCGAGTGTGCCTCACCACTGTGTACACAGCACTGTGAATTGAGCCAAAATGCCCTCTGAACAGACAGGCAGAAGGCACACGAGATCCCAAAGAGGGACAAGCACACAGGAGCACATTTTCAGATCAAAAATATGCCAATATACATTCGAAGGGGGAAGAACGTAAAACTCAGTTATGGATTCTTTTGGGGGGAAAAACATTCAGATGAGTTTTCAGAACTTGCTGCAACGATGAAGGAGTCCCACTGCACTGGGAATGGTAAGACAAATACAGTATTTTTACTGGTTATTGTGTCCTTGAGATGTTACTAAGGAGAGCCCTACAAATGAGTGAAATGCAATTCCTGAAACAGCTAGGTCTCTGCTAAATACTTAGAGTCAACAATCCTGCCTCACATTCCTACTGAATGGAAAAGCATTAAGAGAAAGCACATAAATAAGACATGCAGCACCTCTGGTAATTTTTGATGTATTCTGAGTGAAGTACTTAAAATACAAAGATATACTTTAGGTATCTTATATATTTTATCTATAGATGATATATTACATATTTAATCAAGAGGCATGCACAAACTTCTAAATAACCATTAAAGCTTTCCATTTAGAACAACAAATGACCTTAGCAGAGTCCCGCAGTGCTCAATCTGTATCTGGAAAAGAGAGTGTGTATGAATAACCTTGTCATGGTTTAACCCTGGCCAGCAGGTCAGCCCCACGCAGCCGCTTGCTCACTCTGCCCTGGTGGGATGGGGGAGAGAACCAAAAGGGTGAAAGTGAGAAAACTCATGGGTTGAGACAAAGACAGCTTAATAGGTAAAGCAGAAGCCATGCATGAAAGCAAAGTAAAACACAGAATTCACTCCCCACTGCCCATGGGCAGGCGGATGCTCAGCCAGCCCCAGGACAGCCGGGCTCCATCACGCTTAACGGTGACTTGGGGAGACAAACACCATCGCTCCAAACATCCCCCCCTTC
This sequence comes from Tyto alba, assembly GCF_018691265.1. Lineage (NCBI taxonomy): Eukaryota > Metazoa > Chordata > Aves > Strigiformes > Tytonidae > Tyto > Tyto alba. The sequence goes on along the minus strand of NW_024881261.1, from coordinate 3,874,680 downwards.
CTCCTTCCTCAGCTCTATATGCTGAGCATGACACCATACGGGGTCGTTTGGGGTCAGCTGTCCCCGCTGTGTCCCTTCCCAACTCCTTGTGCCCCCCCAGCCCCCTCGCTGGTGGGGTGAGAGCAGAAAAGGCCTTGGCTCTTTGTAAGCACAGCTCAGCAGTAAGGAAAACATCCCTGTGTTATCAGCACTGTTTGCAGCATAAATCCAAAACTTAGCCCCATTCCAGCTACTCTGAAGGAAACCCACTTTACCCTGCCAAAGCCAGCACAAACCTTAGCAAGTTTTATGCTTTGTTTACAGGATGATGCTGTCCACCCACTTTTGGCTCACTAAACAAGCACTCTGTTTGCCTGAGCACCAATAACAACACTGAAGAGACTGTTCTTCAAATGTTAAAAAAAATACCATTTGAAACCCATTAGGCTTGCAAACAGCTAATAAGAGGACAACAGGTTTTTTTGTCCTGAGCACACAGACACAAAGATGAAGAAAACCCTGTATTAGTCAGTCTGAGGTCTGGGAACCATGCAATTAGCTCTGATAACAAACTAGAAGATCAACTGGAGTGTCTGAGGCATTACATCATGACTGAAGGCTAAAACCAGTTTGGTGTCAATTTCTGTGTCACACAGTAAATTCAACATCCTGTGCCTTCAATTAAAGTATAAAGCCAATTACAATGCGCACCTCTGGGTCCCTGATATTAGTACAGTAAAAATGAGCAATACCCTCTCATATTAAAAAAAACTTTGCAGATTTTTTATATACAACATTGTACAGAAAGAACATGTCTGTGGGTCACTCAAATTTCATTTGAAAAGCTGTCCTCAAATGAATTTCAAACTATCTTTAATACAGAGGACGGGCTGTAAAAAGAAATAAATGGGTCCTTTTGTTTCTTGCTGCTAAGTGGCACTGGGAGCTGCAAAATATATTAAACTTTCCTAATACTATTCTGATCATAAGCAACCATAAGGGTCACACAGTAAGGTTTGATTGCCAAGCACAGAGGTAATTGCTCCATCATAAACGGAGATGAATTTTGATACTACTGAAATATGATATTTTAAAAACCTCTAAAAATCTCTGGGCTAGGATTTCTGATGTTATGCATTTCTTACCAATATTCTTTCACTATGATTAGATGGGTTCAATAACCAGAGGAGGAAAAAAGCCTACCTCTAAGGCTGACATGAAGTATGGTTCAGAAATCTACCAAATTCACACATAATGTAATACATATATCATCAAGTAACAACAACAGATTTGAGAATAATTCCTACTATTCAGGCATTTGTGCCACAAAACCGAACAACAAAACCTGGGTTTTCACAAGGCAATCTAGAAGAGCAGTGAAGGACTCAGACCATTCTAGTACATCATGGATTGTTACCAAAAGCAATGTTAGTAATTAGTGTCGTTCTTGACTGATATATTTTCAAAAATAAAATGGAAAACTGTATATAGATACAGATTAAATCCCCCACAGAGGCAGTTTTACTGCAGCAGAAAAGGGCTTTGACAATTCATCTTTCTCCACGCTGAATTCTTTCTCAGTGTATTAGTATTCATATTTTGACAATGACCAAAGTGCTCCCAGAGCAGACACAGCTCTCAAAAAATAATAAAAGAAAAATAAACACAGACATCCTTGATACTTTAAAGATACATGCAAATTCTAACCTATTTGGACTGTATTTATAAAGCCAAAATTACATCCCAGATCCTGTGCCTTGTACTTCTGGCTGACAATAGCCAATGCCCAATCCTCTTTTTCAAATGATCTCATTAGCACCTACCTTTCTTCATGAACTTGACAAGAACACTTAAAGGGGACATGGTCCCCATGAAGGCTCAAACATTAATGCCCACCTCAACACTTTTAGAGCTTTGCATTTTTCAGCATGTTTTCCTGATCGCTGTTTTTATAAAAAACACGTTTACATTGTGATTACCGTACTCTACCTAACTCTATCTTATGTTTATGTGGAACTATTTATAACTAGCCTTGGAATTAATTTTTAAAGTCAGCACTTGATTCCTTTTTTTTTTAGTTTGGCTTTCAGTAGTGTGACTAATGTCCTAGATGCTCAGTACAGATTTTTGGGCCCCAGTACTGTGTTCCGGTTTGGCTCTTTCCTTTACAACAGCGTAACTGATGGGTTCAACAGCAACAGGCAAGGACAGGAGTGATGAGGGTGGGGGAAACGCGAGGACACTCGTTGCACGGACAATTATTTCGCTTGCCTTTAAACAGAGGATGTTCCAGCAGGGCAGGGAGCTCAGCAATTAAAACGCACCTACGCTTCCACGGACCGTTTTCAAGTGTGTTTTGGGTCCCGATGACTTTCCCAGGACGCTGTATTTCTTTTAAAGCGGGTTACACGAGTAGCACAAAGAGGAAACCCCGAGTTTTCCGGAGAGAGGAGCGGGGAGAGGGCGGCCTGGAACCTTTTCCCCCCCAGCCCCGCTGCGGCCCCGGCGGGGGCAGCCCGGGCGCCCTCCCCGGGTCTCTTCCCTCACCCCAACGCAACCTTTCCCTGTGATCCACCGCGGGCAGGCACCACATACCCCACGTCCCGCCGGCAGAACTTTGCCGCCCTACGCTCACCGCACACCCGGTGCTGACCCGCTGCAAGTCGGCTCCGGCGCGGATTCCCACCCCCCCACCCCCCCCCGAGGATCCCAAGGCCGCGTTACGAGCCCGGCGCTCGCCTGGACAGCAGGCCGGCAGCCGGGCGGCCCCGGGCGGGCACGGCGCCTGCCCGAGTCGGCTCCCTCCGCCGCGGCCCTTCCGGCTGCGGAGCGCCTGCGCGCAGGGGCAGCATGGCCACGCCGGCCAAGCGGCGGGCACCGCCGCAGCCCTGCGCCGAGGAGCCGGGATCGGGATCGGAGCCGGAGTCGGACTCTGAGGAAGAGGAGGAGGAAGAGGAGGAGGAGGAGGAGGAAGGGATCGATGAGGTGAGCGGGGCCCTCCCGGCGCTGGCGCGGGGCCTGGCCTGCTCTCCCCTCCCCTCCCGGCCCTTGCCGCCGCCATCCCCAGCCCTCGGTCCTCCGCTCTGCAGCCGCTAAAATAAGTTACAAAGCGATGGAAACGATCAGCCGGGCTCACGGAGCCGCGGCCGGGAGCTGCTGGGGAGGGGGGGCTGTAAACCCCCTTGCGTGGCACCCGTGGGGCCGTGGGTTCCTGTGGTGAAGCGAAGGTGACACGGCAGTGTGTGTCCGTAATCGGTGATGTAAAGTGCGTTCGGTTAATCGGTGTGGAGACTTTTACTTTTTGTTTGTTTGATTGGTTGGTTTTTCTCTTTTTTAAAATGTTGGAATCCCGGAGGCCGCAGTCAGTCGTACAGACTTGGCCCTTGCGTGTAGCCTGTCGATTGGAGGCAGCGCCTCAAAAACTATGCTTTTGACACAGAAGTTTTGCTCTAATTTCCTTTTTTTGTATAAGAAAGGTAGAATAAAAAAAGAAAAAAAAAAAAAAAAGAGAGCAAAGAAAACCCCATACTTCCCAGAAATAAAATTTTAATTTATTCTCTGAGCTCTCTTTACATGTCTGCACCTGGACATACGTGAAATTACATTATTTAGTTATGAAACACAATACTGAGGGAGGAGTCTCTAGGAAAGGAAGAAATATACATTGATTTTGAACTCCTATTAAAATCTTTGGATAGTAAGGTAATGTGTCATTTTCACAGGGCTTAAAAGAGTCAAATAATAAAAGTATGGGTTTTAACTCATATTTAAAATAAAATATTTTGGTAACTTGATTGTCTTCATTAGAATCACTTTGAGTTAATCTTAGATGAGGCTTTAGTTAGCTTATGTTAGCAAAGAAAAAAAAACAAACCCTACCTTTCTTAAAAGCTATGTAATGGTAAAAAGTGTAGGTTTAATTGTGCTACCAGTCATATTAACATGATCAAAGAGCACATTTACCATTTTCTAGAAGTGTGTGTCACATCAGATAGGTACTGACTTAGTTTGAGCTAACATATGTTTATAAAGTTCTTGACTAGCACTGCTAGTACTTTGCGCACTGCTCGGTGTTTGTAAACTGATACAAAATGTTGCACTAGTTAGCCATTAAAGCTAATGGCAATAATTCTTGTTTTTTTTTCTTTAATTTTTAAAGTACACAGCACGATGTAGGTAGGACAGCAGGTTTTACTGTGGTGTTTGTGGATGAAGTTTCTTGAGTCTTCAGTAACAGGAGTTTTGAGGATAGTTTCTGTATGTCCTGCACTGGTGTGCCCTACTGAGTTTTATTTGCGATTATGCACTGGACAAAATTTGTAATATAACGCTTCTTTTAATTTAGTAGTTCAGCTTTTGAGGATAATATATCACTATTACATCTCTTTCAGTTTGGAAGTCTTGCTATAAAGATATAATGAGTTTCCCTTGATTCTTATGCAAGACATCGAGGTGTGCATTGCTAATATTAAAGAAATGTACTGAACATTTGTAACTATACAAACTTAGAAATTTGTAGAAACATATACTTAAAGGATATTTGTTTCTCTGTAATTCTCAGCATTTTTATTTTTGCCATATTAGCCTTTCCCTTCGTCTCTTACCACTTCAGGTGAAAAAAGGAAAATCTCTTCCTTTATGTAGTCATTCTGTGAATCTGAGAGCAACAGTAAGATTGCCAGGCAGGACCTGGTTGCTGAGAAGGAGCTTTGCTCACTGCTGTATTGTATGTAGCAGAGTGTTGTTGCATATAACAGCTTGTTTTGCAGGCTCTTGCTTTGCTTTAGATGCAACGCAGGGGGAAGAGAATAAGCACACAGTAGCAAGGCAGGACACGGCAAAACATATGAGGAGGTTTTATTTGCTTTTTTCTTTTTTTAACAGATGAAAGACGGAGGATTTGTAAACTCTCTCATACAAGGCTGTTATTCTGGCTAGTGAAGCAAGACCAGTGCTAGAACATCTAGTGCTCCCGTGGTTTATATCAGTTTTTTGGCTATGATTTGCACAGTATTCAGAACCGCTGTACACTGTGTTTTGTTCAGAATTGACTGACTTAATCATTCAGTGAGATCCTTGAATTTGAAAGCAGTCAGAAAGTTCCTGAATGCCAGGAGTGAATGCTCTACACACAAAAGATACAGTCTGTTTTCTTATATAGGTAGCTTCTCAAGTAAATAAAGTGCTCTCAGTTACCTCTATAGAGCTTCCTTGCTTTACTAGACCATAGAAGAACATCTGATCATGTCTCCTGATTTTTGTTACCCCCCCGAGGGGTTGTATACCTCTATTTTTGCATTGTAAACAGGCTTTATAATCCCACTGGACAATAAAGACCATGACCTTGATACGGGATTGGAAAGATTGATGAGTCTTAATTGGTGACAAAAGTAAGACTTAGTTGTTTAGATTATTCAGAAAGTGGAATCCAAACCAACAATTAAAAGGCAAAGTAAATTTGGATGATCTTGGTAGTTCACGGAAGAATAGGCAGGCAAGACGACCTTGGCAGGCAGTACTGTTAATATAGAATACCAGTAAAAACGTTTGGTAGGTGCACAGCATTTGTTCTGGAAGGAGAAGCAGGAGTTCACATTCTGTTTTTGCTGTGACTGGGTCTCATCATGTGCCTGCTGAACAGACTTCCAGAGTGGGGTTAATGATACCATTAGGGTATGAGGAAATAGCAGAAGTATGGTTCTGGATGTAATTGTTTAAATGTCTGCAGCAATCTTCATCTTTAGCCAAGGCATTACACTCCAATCCTGCAGTTTTAGGAGTTTAACTGCCTGGATCAATCCTCTCCACAGTAAGAGTCTATGTGGCTACGATAAACATAATTGTGTGAACCAGATTGCAGGAACAAAGCATTAAAGGTTTGTTCACAACAGTTTGTAAGTCAGTTTTAAAAAGTTACTTTCACAGATGCTCGCTGAAAATTACCGAAGAAATGGTAACTGTAACAATTGCTGAGATTACTGAAAGATGGAAGTTTAACTTCTGATGTTGACCATTACTTGTCTTCATGTTTCTTATAGTTTAGCTTTGTTTTCATATAGCTTCTTGCCAGGTATTTTTCATCACCTCTATTTTGCTTCTTCATAGGAAGTGAATATTGAATTTGAAGCACATTCCATATCAGACAATGACTATAATGGGATAAAGAAATTACTACAACAGGTACTTTGACATCTTGTTACCTGGGTTATACCCACTGATAAAAAGAGTTATGCAAAGTCATCAGTTCACATTATCTGTATAGATTCATAGTATTACTGTCCTTCCGTTCATGAAGATTAAATAATTACAGCCACAGTGAACATGTGTTTCCTAAGTCATGGTTTCAAGAATTTTACCCATTGAACTGTAGAGCTGTTCTTGCACAGTTTTTGTATAATCTTCTCATCTTCATTGTGTTAGTTGCTACCCAGAAAACCTGGTTCAATGTTAATCAGCTTCCTGGGTTGGTGGTTTTGTTTTTGTTTTTGTTTTTGTTTTTTTTGCAAATTACAGCCCCTAAAAAACAGAAAAACAACTGATGTCTCTGTTTGATGTGGCAGCTTCCAGTCTTCTTTTGGCTGTTTCTGTTGGAAACCTATGCTCAACAAGTATTCAGATCATACCAAACTCAAAAGGATACCAGATATGCAAAATGCCAGTTTGCAGAGGGTCAAGGAGTGAGCAATTCAAGAAGCTGATTTTTAGTCTTTACAATATTATATGAAAAGAAGTTAAATAAACAGTCTCAGTAGAAATTAAAAATGGAACAGATTATTGCATAACAAATTAGAGAAATTACTGACTTGATTTTCAACTAAGTGGCTTGTGATAATTCATCAGGCCTAAAACTCCTTAATCCTTGTTTCTTCTTTTCCAGTTGTTTCTAAAAGCTCCTGTTAACACTGCTGAACTAACTGATATAATAATACAACAGAATCATATTGGAAGTATTATCAAGGTAAGGCAATTTACATTTGGAAATTAAGTACAGTACTTTTTTTGTTGAAATGACATAACAGACTTTCAGAAGGGGATCCTCTCTTTGCAATTGGTATGCTTTTTGTCTTTGAGAATAATTCATGGAATCATGGGAAAGGACCTCAAAGCCCCCCCAGTGGCACCCCCTGCCCCGGGCAGGGCCCCCTTCCCCCAGCCCAGGGGGCTCCCAGCCCCGTCCAACCTGGCCTTGAACCCTTCCAGGGAGGGGGCAGCCACAGCTGCTCTGGGCACCCTGGGCCAGCGCCTCACCCCCCGCACAGGGAACAATTTCTGCCTTAGAGCTCACCTAAATCTGCCCTCTGCCAGCTTAAAACCATCCCCCCTCATCCTATCCCTACACCCCCTGATCCAGAGTCCCCCCCCACCTCTCCTGTCCCCCCTTTAAGCCCTGGGAGGCCGCTCGAAGGTCTCCCCAGAGCCTTCTCTCTCAGCCCGGCCCCCCAGGGGAGCTGCTCCAGCCCCCCCAGCATCTCCGTGGCCTCCTCTGGCCCCGCTCGAGCAGCTCCGTGTCCTTCTGCTGTTGGGGGCCCCCGAGCTGGCCCCAGCACTGCAGGGGGGTCTCCCCAGAGCGGAGCAGAGGGGGAGAATCCCCCCCCTGGCCCTGCTGCCCCCCCTGCTCTGGCTGCAGCCCAGGGCATGGGTGGGTGTATATGGTATATAATTCTTCTGTGGGAGATGAAATTTTCCATACCTGCTTTCAACCAAACAAGGAATTTGATTTATTATTTTGGTTGGTTTCTTTTTACATATGGAAGGCGTTTCACTTTTCTCTCTGAATTTTGGTGTAGTAGAGCAATAATGCTGAAAATGCTATGGAGAAGGTTGGTACCATCCTGCATTCAGTTTCCTTTTGTGCAGCATTCTTTGGGCATAGGAAAGGACCCTGAAGTGAGTCCTGAACAAGTTCTGCTCTGGCAGTGGAGCGCTGCAGAGGCTCCTGAGTTTTGGCTAAGGAAGCTGTTCAGTACTGTGTGGTGCTCAAGGTTTCATGGCCACGTTGCTTTCAAACCCAAACAAGCTGCCCCCACAGCACAGTTGTGCTGTTGTACCACGTTGCATGGTATCATTGCTACACGTTGCCTTTTTGTCCCATGCCAACAGTTTTTCCACCCAAATTTAATATGATCCTTATATTACAACTGCATGACCCCCGGTTCTTTCCCCACGTTTTTCACTGCGGAGTTTTATTGAGCTTTTTGTTTCACTCTCTGTCAAAGCTCTATAGCTGTATGGTTTTTAAGACTTTGCAGGTTTATTTCCCTACATTAGAAACTGAAGAAAATTGGTTTTGCTTAAGATATTGCCATGCCTTGTACCGAGATGCTGCTTATTATATGTGAGCTATCAAATTTTAATGCCTTTCAAAAGATCCTGCTGTAGAAGATACATGACCTGGCTGTCTGTATAGCTGGCTCTAAGTACACAGGGACATTCGATGATGTGGCACTTTCATAACCGTAACCACCATTCGTAGGTTGTGTGTTTGCACAGATTACCTAGATGCTTGCCGTCTGCCAAGCATCTTCTGGAAAGAAAAACATTTTTGCTGCAGAGTGGAAATAGCACGTCAACACAAGTTGTTGCATTTTCTTTCATTACACAGCAAGCAGAAGTCGAAGAAGACAGTAGTGACGATGATGAAGATGATGACGAAGTCTTTGGTTTTATAAGCTGCTTAAACTTAACAGAAAGGAAGGTTGGTATTCCTCATTAATGTCTAGACAAGAATAGGTGAGACTGCGTCCTGCTTTGCTGCCTGGTATAACAAGCCTAAACAGCTGGATCAGGATTTTGAGTTCCACCATAGAGGACTGTGGCCTTAGAAGTTGCACATCACTTAGCTTTCTTTTGGACCTAGTCCTGTGTAACTTGCTGAAGATCAAACATAAAACAAAGAATGTAATAGAGAGTTAAAACTAGGTCTAATAGTAGTTCCAGGGTAACTGAGCTGTCAGCCTCTTCCATTTCTTCACTTTAATCTTTCGCAGCTTTTGAGTTTTGCTGTTGAATGTACTTGTGTTGCAGCTCCTAGCTGCCTTCCTATCAGTTAAGAACCCTTTTTTGCCCTCAGCTTCAGGGTTGGTAAATAATTTCAGAGAAATTGTACAGTGCTTTAGAGACTACTTAAGGAAATTACCAGTAGGGCTGTAGAATATTCCCTTGAAGTTCACATTCACAGTTTTCCTGTGTAAATAATTATTCTATAATGTAAAGAAAATAAACCTTTTAATTCTAGGGTACACAGTGTGCTGAACAAATCAAAGAGCTGATTCTAAGTCGGTGTGAGAAGAACTGTGAACAGCACATAGTTGAACAACTGAATAAGCTCCTAAATGACAGTACTAAGCCAGTGGGTCTCATACTGAGTGAAAGATTCATTAACGTACCACCACAGATTGCTCTGCCCATGCACCAGCAGCTTCAGTAAGTTTGTTTGTTTGTTTGTTTTTTTGACATGATGTTGAATAGTACTTTTTCTTCATATTTTTTGAGAAATCTTATATATAAAGTACTATGTTAAAAGGGGTGATACTTTAGATATAAGTAAGATGTGAACAGAAAAAAATTTCATCTCATATAAGGTCTTCAGATAATTTTCAAAGTCTTTAAACTTTAAGATAGAGGAACTCATTTAAGAATATGTGCTGTTCTACTGCAGAATTAGCTGTGTATACATTGTAGTTTATCTTTGTATTGCAGATTATTTTCATATTGATCTAGGAAAATTTAAAAATGAGAACTTTTTATAGCATGCTGGTAACGAGCAACTCGGATGTTTCTGCTCATGTATTAATGTCTGGCTCTGGAATGGAAGATTCGAACTGAGGGACAGGTTTATGAGGTGGATGAGTTCTGGCCCATGAAAACAATATGCAGTGTTTTGATTAGTTTCAAGTAAATTAGTGAAGCAGGTTAGGTGTTGCTTGATGTCTGCCAATTCATGGAATTATATCATAGGATGGGTGACAGTAAGTAAATTAATCTGCTGAGATACAGCATTATATTGTTTTAGTGCCATGTTGAGAACCAGGAAATTATGTTGGATAAGGAAATTCAGTAAACAAACAAAGATTTTTTTTTTTTCCCCCCTTCTGTTTTTTTCTTCTTTTCTCTCATGTGAGGTGAGATTAGAAGTCAGATTATGTTGATGGCTGTCATGGCTCATTTAAACAATAAAATAGACCTTTAAGGATTACTACTATGATATGAAAGAAAATGTGTAGATAGGGTTGGTCAGGAAGGTTTTTATGGAAAGAAATGAGGTGCTTGAAGGCTTAGCTTTGAGGTTTACTGCTAGCACTTGTCACAACTCAAATTCAGATCTTGGCCTCTTTGTCTTAAAGGTTTTGGAGTGTTGCAGGGACAACACATTTAACACGAGGGTGGGCAAGAGTGGTTTCTGGCTCTTCAGTTATAGTTCCTCATGGAAGTGAGTGTGATGTATTTTCAGGAGAGTTGCACTTAAAATCCTTTCACAGACTCTCTACCATAAACAATATTCTCCATAAAAAGGGTTCTATTGTGAGGTGTGGAAAGACAACCATATTTTTATTGTTTTAAAGTGCAAATAGTATGGTTAAGCACTAGGAATGCGTATGCAAAATTTATTTTCCGAGGCACTCATAAAAGAATAGGCTGTAATGTGAATATCCTTTCTATACTAACACATTATAAGGCTTACACACTTGTTGAGAGTTTGAATTTTGTATGTAAACATATCTTTAAATTGTATGTGTAAATATTTATTTACCTTTAGGAAAGAGTTGACTGAGGCACAGAAAACAAACAAACCTTGTGGAAAGTGCCACTACTATCTTCTTATCAGCAAGACCTTTACAGAAGCCACAAAGAACAATTCTAAGAGGAATGAGAGGAGAAATCAGCAAAAGGAGGAATTAATGTTTGCAAATGCAGAGGAAGAATTCTTTTATGAGGTAATATATGTGATTCTTTAATTTAAAATCTTTGGTTTTCTTTACGTATCAGCAAATAAAGGTGTTTCACCTAAATTCAAGGGAGGCTTTTAAAAAGAAATGGTAACATATCTTTTAAATGAAACCCAGCTTTTTTTAGAGTAGTGTCAAGAGATGAGCAAGCAACCTATATTTTTGTGTTTTGAACACAACACCTTTTGTATTTAGAGACTCATGGAGAGGTGTGCCATCCATAGATTCAAATGATTAAATTAATCCTCTGTGTCAGCATGAATTTACTAATATTTGTATCAGGTCACAATTAACCTGACTATAAAATGGTATGGTATAGACTGACTATGGCCATGTTACTACCTGATAGGATCTCCAGTGCCACGAGGATAATGGAAGAATTCAAAGCGTATCTGAAATAAGAAGAGACTTTAGAGGAAAGACGAGGTGTTACTTTGCCATGAGGCCAGTGTCTTGGCCTCAGAGAATTAACAAACTTCATCTCTTCACTCATACAACAGTGCTGAAGCGATTGACTTGAATGTAAAAATTGTCAGACTTGTTGAAATACTGTGGATGGAATGTCCACGTTTTCAAGATGAACAAATGGTAATTGGATACTGAATTTAGCAGGGTGGCTCAGGCCTTCTGAGTTTACAAAAGTTTGAGATTCCTTTTGTTTGGGGAACAGTGAGGTTGTCTCCTTTAATCTGAATAATAAGAATTGTGAAAGACTTGTAAAATCGCTGTCAGCTAAACAGAGAAGACTGACGGTGGGGGTGTGAACTGCAAGAAGCGCAGGTTAGCTTGAATATCTGTCAGTGAGATTCAAGCTAACATGATTTACATCACAAATGTTCAAGAGTGGCAGCTCAAACAACAGGTAGTAACTTGCAAGAGTGCTCTAACTCAATCAGGTGTTGCAGCTTTTAGCACTTAGAAGAAGATTCAAAAAAATGCAGAGGAATCTCTGTTGTTAGAGACTCGGTCAGCATCTGCAATGCATGTTAATACTGGATTAATGTTAATACTGGGTGGTCGCACTCAGAGAGTTGTGGTCAACAGCTCGATGTCCAAGTGCAGAGCAGTGATGAGTGCCGTTCCTCAGGGGTCGGTGTTGGGCCCGGTGCTGTGTAACATCTTTGTTGGTGACAGGGACAGTGGGATCAATGCACCCTCAGCAAGTTCACCAATGACCCCGAGCTGTGTGGTGCGGGGATATGGGGGAGGGCAGGGATGGCATCCAGAGGGACATGGACAGGCTGGAGAAGGGGTCCCAGGCAAACCTCATGGAGTTCAGCAAGGCCAAGTGCGAGGTCCTGCCCGTGGGTCGAGGCAATCCCCAGCACAAACCCAGGCTGGGCGAGGGGCGGCTGGAGAGCAGCCCCAAGGAGAGGGACTGGGGGGGTTGGTGGGGGGAAAACTGCCCGTGAGGCAGCCCCGTGCGCTGGCAGCCCAGAACCCACCCGTGCCCTGGGCTGCAGCCAGAGCAGGGGGGGCAGCAGGGCCAGGGGGGGGATTCTCCCCCTCTGCTCCGCTCTGGGGAGACCCCCCTGCAGTGCTGGGGCCAGCTCGGGGGCCCCCAACAGCAGAAGGACCCGGAGCTGCTCGAGCGGGGCCAGAGGAGGCCACGGAGATGCTGGGGGGGCTGGAGCAGCTCCCCTGGGGGGGCGGGCTGAGAGAGTTGGGGGGTTCAGCCTGGAGAAGAGAAGGCTCCGGGGAGCCCTTCGAGCGGCCTCCCAGGGCTTAAAGGGGGGAGAGGAGAGGGGGGGGGGGACTCTGGGTCAGGGGGTGTGGGGGTAGGACGAGGGGGGACGGTTTTAAACTGCCAGAGGGCAGATTTAGGTGAGCTCTAAGGCAGAAATTGTTCCCTGTGCGGGGGGTGAGGCGCTGGCCCAGGGTGCCCAGAGCAGCTGTGGCTGCCCCCTCCCTGGAAGGGTTCAAGGCCAGGTTGGACGGGGCTGGGAGCCCCCTGGGCTGGGGGAAGCGGGCCCTGCCCGGGGCAGGGGGGGGCACTGGGGGGGGCTTTAAGGTCCCTTCCAACCAAAACCGTTCTGTGGTCTCTTTTCTTTGCCCCTACATAGTTATTCCTGTATCAGAAAAAAACATCTGTTGAGGCAATGTCTAAATCTGGTAATGCAGTTCAATGCATTTCTCCAATATCTCATCTCAAGAAGTTTAACAGATGCGAATCTTTGAATTTGTGTCAGTGTTGCTATTATGCCAAAAGCCAATTTATTCGTTTACTTTCAGATACCTGTTACTGTCAAAAAATGCTCAGAATAAAAAACTTCTGAAGATCCAGAGAAGTAGCTATCACTTCACTTTTTTTGTCTCTATTCTACTCAGGACAAGTATATTATTAATAAGTACTAAAATACTGAGATGAAAGTATTGCTTCCTATTTCCTCATACAACCTTCCTACACAATTCAGCTGGTTCCAAGCCAAATCAAGCGAGGGGAAGATGCAGGGAATTAAATTAAAAATGTACTTTGAAATGTAAAGACGTTTTCATTGTTCTCTTTTTATTTCTGAAAAGCTTTAAAAGTATTATTCCACAATATTGTTGCTTTGTCAAGAAACCATTATTTTTAATTTCTGGTAGTGCCTACAGCATAAAGTACTTACATGTACATCATATGGTTAATGGCAGAGGTTCCTGTATGTGATCATTTATAACATTCTTTATGAGAGGCTATGATACACTGTAATTTTATTTCTTGGGAAGAAGAAAAATGTAAGCAGGTGAATTCACTGTTAGCTATAGGGAATACTCCTGTAGCCTCTGTGCAGTAACAAGTTTGGGATATGCTTTTTGTGTTCCTGCCACAGCAGCTTTACCAGCTGAACTGGAACTCGGTGTAAAAATGTTATTGAAAAACTGAAGGGGAGAAGTTTGTGATGCCCATGTGTCCACGGGTTTTATGTTCTAGAAGGCCTGCTTTGTATTTATCTCTGTTTTGTTATTTTGAGTGGCATTTTAAAAACAAATTGTGTGCTTGTATCTAAATTGCAATACTTCTCAACTCAAGTGGATAGACTCGAACTGAACATGCTTTTCTTTTTAACAGTCTTTCTAGTGTTTTTAACAAATTCATTTGAAACATTATGGGGGATATTAGATTAAGTGGGTCCCTGTGCTTAGTAATGTATATGTGTTAAATTAGTGTTGGAGTGTATATCCTCCCTGATCACACATAACATTAATTAGATTGCCATAAAACAGTATTAAATGTGGTGAGGCAGACGCTTAGAGCCATATAAAACAGAGAGAAGCCGTTTTGCACTTGTCAGTTCCCTGTGCTTTATTCTGTTCCTTAACATGTTATCGAGGGAGCAAAAGAAAAGCTCTATTATAACCAGACTCAGAATTGATTAAAGTTTTAGGGCCTTCATTGCTCAGATTGTTTGTTCTTGTGCAAAGCCACTCAATTAATGTGATCTTTTTTCCAAAATTAAATGCACAACCTTGAAATACTGTTGATAAATAGCAAACCTAAAAGGAGACCGGATCTTAACTTTCCCTGCAAAGGGAAGAGGATAGGGAAGTTGTTCTATTTAGGAGTTCAGTTCGTATTTCTTAATCTGACTTGTGTGGAACTAGAATCATTTGTTAGGTAAGATTTTCTTACCCATCAGAAACTTTAGGAAAGCTAATAGAAAGGAACTGTTTTATCTGTATGCAGTATATATCACCGAAAAGAAATAATACATGTTGTGGACACCTACCTCTCTGAAGAAGAATCCTTTATAAATATGTCTTTCAGTGGCTCCAGCCTTCTAGAGGCATTCCAAGAGCTTTTTGAAATTCTGCTCAGGATTCATATTAGTGCCCATGTCCTTAATACTTAATTTCTACCGGCAGTATGAAAGAGGCGGTTACTGTACCACATCTTCTTACAGATATGCTGATTTTTAGGACTGAGTTTTAGAATAGGCCAGGAAGAGTGCAGAGCCTGTTTGTTGCTACAAACCTTCCAGATGTTGCCCACACCAAGTTATCATCTTCAATGCAGGCTCTATTCTACCAGAAGTCTCTCGCTGTTGTTTTTATCTGGGTGATTTGCATGTTTTTTATTTTTATTATATTTTATTTTATATTAGCTGATCTGCTAATTCTCAGAATTTCACAGCTAGTGGTTTGCTCTTCTTCCAGGGTTGAAGGTCTGTTAAGAGCCTGATGTTATTGGTCAAGGATTCCTGCTAGTTGGCACAACTAAGGGTTGATGTTTCTTAATGTGGTAGTATGGAATGAGATGTGTCTTAAAACCATCAAGACTGAGGCACAGTAACCACGTAAAGGGTGCATTGATTTTGGGGTTTTCTCTTGTCTTTTTTTTTTTCTCTGATACCAAACTATAATGATAACAGCCATTTTAGAATTCAATATGAATTATAAATTCTGTGAAAAATGATTTAAAACCTTGAATAGTGGATGTTCTTGTAGTTTTTTTGGTGGATCTTTTGGAAAGTAATAAAGTAGCTTCTTAATAAGCATGTGCATAATAGGGTCATTAATTTTACTTTGTTTAGATGTTGCATTATCTTCATGCTAATTAAAAATTTTAATCCTAATGCATTTATTTCTGTTGTTTAGAAAGCCTTTCTGAAGTTCAGCTACTCTGTGCAAGAGGAGAGTGACACCTGTTTGGGTGGCAGATGGTCCTTTGATGATGCACCCATGAAACCTTTGCGGACTGTTACGATAGTTCCAGCTGATGGAATTAATGTAATTATGGATAAACTCAAAGACTATCTCTCACTCTGAACTTTCCTATAAACACCATTTTTTGTCAAGCAGCCGTGCTGAACTAGGACTTCACAATGTTTTCAGAAGACTGCTACTGAATTAATGGTTTTGTACTGCTCAAATGCTTCCTCTGTACACTTAGAAGACAAGTAGGTGATACAATTAAAAATATCCATCAAATTAATATTTTAAAATATTATATCTTATTATACTTTGGTATCATCATTAAGCAGTCAATAAAAAACCCAGTGTTACAAGAAAACATGAAGATCTGCTCAATATTTTTTTAACCAAAACTAAATAGTGTATTTTTGCTATGAAATAGTGCATGCAACTCCTTTTGTTAAGAAAAGTGCTTTTTTTATATGTTTGTTCTGTTAAATACATTCATGTCAATGGTTTGAAATAATTACATTGGTTAAGATAGGGTTGTATACTGCATATACCGCTTTTATTTATATTTGTCCAATATGTGATATTTCAGTCTAAAATCACTGAATAATACATCTTTGTTCAGTGGAAGTTTGGGGAAATTTTTCATTTTCTTTGTTGTCATTGTGAGTTTTCTGTTCCTCCTTCATGGTTGACACAGGTGACAAGTGATTGATCACTTCCTGCAGAATATCCTTACTTTCACTAGGAGGAAGATTGCTAAAATAATACTGAGGTACCAGCTCCACGAATCTGGTGAGGAAATAAGACAAAACATTATTATTTCTTTTAACTGAATTTTGAACTGCTTGAATAGCTATTTCCAGGCTTGTACAAAAGCTGTCAGCAACATGCTGATGCATACAGCTACAGAGTTGGTATTTCAACTCAAAACCAAAACTCTCTGCAAGATTTAGTAGTAGCTTGTGCTTTCAGTAGACTGGCACTTAATGTACTCAGTCTACACTTAGGTGATTGTTTAGTTCTTAATGCTGCAGATTGCATTAAGTAGTAATTTTTCTGGATTTGAATATATTTTTGGTTCAATAAAATGATGAAAAAGGCTTTCTTATAAACATTGGAAATAGAAAAGATAGGACAGTGAAATGTATGTTCTCAGTGTAAAGAGATTTTCTCAGAAGGAAGACTGTGGTCTTGCATCCATAAACAGTTGATACGGGATGATTTAGCTGACTGGGAACAAAACATGTTGAGAAAAAGATTTGCTGGAAAATAGCTTTTCAGGGAACAAAGAAGTTTCCAGCTACATTAATCTAGGAGTACATGGCTGTGTTAACGCTTCCTTGATTTTTTTTTTCCTGTATATTTTACTTCATAAGAAACTTCAGTAACTTATAAGGTGTTTTTTCAACAGATAAATTGATTACAATTACAGTGGCAGACATTAAGACTTACTTCAGTACCTAAACAGATCAGCACATGTTAGGAAATTCAAAAGGCTGACTTAAATGATGTTTTGTTTTGCATTAAAATAACAGTAAGGGCATGAGATCACAGTCCTTCATTTTTTTTAATAGTTCTGAGCTGTAATGCAGTGAGGCTTCTGAAGGAAAATGAAGACATTAAGCAAAGCTACACACAGTGACAGAACAATACTGGCAACAAAGAAATAAAATTTATCCCATATATATATATATATATATATTCATATTCACTAGTGAATTATAAAAAGTGTGAAAAGCAACAATTTCTTCACCCTTCCAGAGATGCCAGCTCCTCTCGCTTGACTAGGTATAAAGATTGGCCTTTTGTCTTATGCCTATATGACAGATTTTTTTAAAAAATATTTTTTAAACCCCCATCTGTACCAAGAGTGGATCGATTGTGCACAGGATGTTTTCTCAGCAGAACCAGAAGGTAGTGACAGAGATAGAGGAAAAGGAGAGGGTGACTGAGCTGACTGCTCCAAGCGCTGCTCTCAGTGTACGCACACATCCTTACCCCTTTTGTGACTTCAGCTATGCTTTTGTGGTAGAGGTACCAGTGAAGAAAGTTTCACCGTTGTTAACTTACAGATTGGGTGATATCTCAGAGACGACTCTGATAGAATTATCTTCTGATATACTAAACTCGTGGAATAAAACCCACTCAGGAATCCTTCTGGTGTTATAATATGATGAGAAAGGATGAAGCTGGGCCACTTGTCTGTGTGTCAACATTAAGTAGTTACCTGAGCCATCTACATCACGAGCAATCTAAAAAAAAAAAAAATGCCAAGAGTTATCCATTACTTAATTAAATGTACAAGTTGCATAGATCAGTGTTTGCCTGTTACATTAAGTTGAGGAATTAAAGTTTTATTCCAGTACTTTCAACTGGAGAACCTAAACCTCTTCCCAAATTTCTGCAGGAAAACTAAGGACTAGTTACTATGAAATGAGGCTTAGAGTTAAAAAAAATGTTGATCTGTGTATTTGAAACGGAACTGCACCAAATGAGAGCAGGCTTATACAGAAAGTATCTGAATTTGGCTTTGAAGGGTCTGTGTGAAAACAGATGTATTCTTAAAGAATTATAAGATTACAGTGTGTGACAGGGCACTTGAGGTAGTGTAATTTGGAGGGGTCATTTTTGTATTTAGGTGGAGCACAGTGATGTGAAGGAAAGCATGTTTTCAAGTGGGAATAAATTTTTCTTGTTTCTGTTTACAGTTAAAGTACCTCATTTGCTTCAGATGAAGAAAGCTGTGTATTATGTATACGTAAACATATTCACCAAGTCAATTCTCTGTTTCCAGGGTATTTTCACAAAAACATCTTAAGGAAATAATGTCTGAAAGAATATTACCAGTTAAAGCGTTTTTTGAGGTGAGAGAGTTCTTTGCATGAAAGGCATATTGACAGATTTCCTCTTGCAGTGAAGTGTGTGGGCTTCATGCTGTGATAGCTGAACCCCAGACAGAAGATTAGAATTGGCAGAAGTGTTTGATACACAGTGGAAAAAATGGCTTTTATCCTTTCTGATGATCGAGAGATTTCACAATCTAACTTAAGTCTCTGAAAGCATTCGATATAACTTAACAATGCAGTAAGATGAAAGCATAATATTTTTCCTTACGTGCATAAAGTATCCAGATAAGAGAGATTTCTTAATGCTTAGTATATTTTCTTTTGATCCAAAGTCTGGTTCTGAAATGGGCAGTTCAATGCGCTTCATAATCTCTACTAGTTCGGCTCTGATAATTTCTGCCGTCCTCAGTGCAGAGCAGTTTAGAAAATAATCACGACACCATTTCTCATTGCCGTAGTCTGTGGAGGAAAACCAGTATTTTGGCTTAAAGCAAAGTCTTACTGATAGGTGCTATCCACAGAGATACTGCTCTGTAAAATGCTCTTTGACTGTTGCAATAGATAAAAACATTTTGGAGCAAGTAGGTGTGTCAGAGCTGTCGAAAATTCTGATAACAAGAGCCATATGGACAGCTTAGGCTCATTGATGCTGCTTGTAAAGTGAAAGGGCAATACTTGATATCCTTACTTAGTTTTATAGAATTTTAGCTATATTCTTCTGGATAAAAATACTCAAAATCCCTTATTCAGTCTGTAAAAAGTAATAGCTTCAAATAGAATGAGTAGCAACTCTGTTTTCAGGCTTTCTGGATTCAGGTCAGGATGTGGAACTGAAATCACATTTGCAGTGCTGGTGATGATCCTGCGTGCTGGTGAAGGACAGGTTCTCTTGAACCTCTCCTCACAGCATTCAGCATGACCGAACAGGAAACAATCCTACTGTCCTGTCCTAAGTTTTTACTTAGTGTATGCAAATATATCACTGCACTAAGTACTGGACTCAGGCTAAACGAACCTGAGCAATGTTTGAGCACAAGAAAATTCTGTGAAGAGCTTCTGTCTGCTGTGCAGTCCCCTGGCTTTTATTTGGTTTCCTGTAAATGTGAACTTTATTACTTTCAAGTTTTTCCCTTAAACTTTGCTCTTAGTTGTCTGCTATCAGAAAAACACCAGAATTGTTAGGCTGCTGGGGGAATCAAGTCCTTCCTCGACTGTATTTGTGTCATTTCACATTTTAAGCCTGGATTATGTGCTCTTACAGGAGGAGCCATTAGTCTGGTTTTGTACAGCGTCACTTCAAATTGTAATAGTGCTTAGGTATCCTTGTTGGATGAGGTATGCTGTCCTAGGTCATTTTCAGTCAATAAGCTAAAACTAATATTCACTGGCAATGGCTACTATTTTAGGTTTCTCCCTGCAAATTAGTAATTCTAGAAGGAATCTATTCAAAAAGGGTTCATGAACTAAATGCTAACAATGACTGTTCAGATTTTTTTTTTTTTTTTCCAAATGGGTTACAAAGTACTTCATTTTGTCTGGTATGGGTACACTTACATTGGCTTGCAGAGTTTGAGCTGGCTTCCTTGAAGGCGTTGAAGACATTGATAAGAGTAAAGTGATCTCCTGCAGGGTGTGAGAATTTTCGCCAGCAAGTAAGAGCAATCTCTTCTGTTCCAGGAGGTGCGTGTAAGAAGCAATTAGGAGCTTAGAAAAAAAATCAAGCCAGTGGTTATTAGGTTATTAGGCATAGGTGCATGCAAGGATAGTAACTCTGCTGGTATTTCTGTTTTTTTTCCTTTCTCAGTTCCCTTTAATCTTCCGTGTTGGATTGCTGCTGAAGAACTGAATCTATTGCATTCACTAAAGTTTTATTTATGGATGTTCTTTCAATCTCTTGTTTAGTTAATTTATTCTATAAACACAGTAAAAGGTGAACAGCTTTCTCCTAGACTGATGCCAAAAATGTTTTGTAATGGCATGATCCAGTTTATCCAGAATCTAAGCATTTTGTTTCTCTAATATAGGAAGAAACTAAATGTATGGATGTAATGCCTTAATTTGCTCCTATATGTTGAAATCTCTGCCTTCCAGTGCATTCTACATCTGTTGTGATACTGTGATACATAATTGTGTCTTTTGAGATGGTTGAGCTTTTTAAAAACTGAAGTGTGCCAGTGCTACATCATTTTACATTTACTGTGTGTACTTAAAAATTTTATCGCGAGTCTAGGCTTGATTAAAAATCAAGCCAGCTTGGGTATGAACCCAAGTTGTTCTGTAAGGAGAACAACTAATGCTGCTTGGTGTTGTGTGGGTTCATGTCCTTGCTGCCAAAGACTCCTCACCAATTTCTGGGCCTAGGATATTCCCGAGAGCACAATAATTCCATGCCAAAACATTCTCGACAGGCAGGGTTAAGCTGTGGCTGTTGAGCAGTAGGTAGCTCTCAAGCACTGGTTCTGTACTAGGGTTATGCCATAAAATCAGTAGCATAGTGCTCTAGGGTTAGCAGGCTGCTGTGGAGAGAAGCGAGACAGCTAAATATTGCTGGAGCCAACGTGGCTGTGTAACACTGAGACCTGAAAGAATGTAAGCCTAGCCCTGTCTGCACTACCTGGTGGGATGCGGAGAAGTCGTCGTCATTATTCGCTCTTTGAACTTCTGGAGTCACCCTCCTCTCAGTTAACCCAAAAATCTTTGAAGTAGTAAGATTTCAATAGCAGCTTTCGCAGAATGAGTAAGTTTTAAATATCTGGAGTTTATGTGTTGGTTTGAAAGCTCTGTCTCATCAAATGAAAGAAGTTCTATACAGCCTTCTCATAGAAATGTTCTTGCTCCAGACTTAATGTGTCCATCCTTTTGGGCCAGCTGGTTTGTCTCACAGTGCCATGTAGGAGCAGAGTGATCCGTCAGGCCAGAATGGTATGGATACTTCAGGTTATGTTAGTTTTATGAAATATTTGAAGTAGAGAAACATCACAAAGTAATTCTTTGTAGGTCAGCAGTTCAATAACGTTTATAATTAGAACTTCCCCTAATTTGCTGCTGCAGTCTGTAGCAAATGTACATGAATATGAGATAAGTTCATTTTGAAGGGATGTTCTATGTATGCTTTCTGACAAAAGGTTGGAAGCTAATGGGGCAGGTGAAGCATGGAAGTGGAGTGCTACTTAGGAATTCATTACTTGTGTTTCATTGCATGCTTAAAGTCAAGACTTAAGCAGCCAAAGATATTAATTTACTTGAAATAAGCAGGATGTGAATAACAAAAGTTTGCCTTTGGGTTGCCCTTGTGACTAGGCTTTGAAAGAGTCTACGTGGATTTGTCAGGTGGCACAACCCCGTGCAGTAAGACATTATTTATGAGTACCTGTTACCATGGCCGCAATGGTGAGCATTTCATCAACGCACTCAAATTCACACGAAGCCAGAATTGACTTTGACAGTTGTGGATCCAGGGGAAATTCTGACATAATAATTCCAAATTCAGAAAGGTTTCCATCGTTATCCAGGGCTGCTAGATAATCGAGATCTTCCAAAGCCTGCATTAGGCTTTCTGGAGCTAATAAAAAGGAAAGGTAATTTAAATTCTTGAGAATGGCTACATAGAAATGAATGTCTGAATTCTCATTATAATATTTCAATTGTATATTTCCTGTGTGAAAATTATAGAAGTCAGCTTTTATCATCTGACAATGAGTAACAGGACAAAGTAATAAATGAGATGAATGGAAGTCTGAGAACATTCTGGAGGAAGAAAATGAGGGGTAACAATTATAGGGCTGCAGATAACTTTGTTGATCTTTTTTTGTGTCAGAGCAGTTTTTGCCAAAAGTCCAGACGCGGTGCTGAATAGTGTATTGCACCCAGGCTATGTCAAAAACTCCTTTCACTGCTGACATCAAAAACTCCTTCCACTGTTGACAGACTTCAGGTATTTTTTTGTGTGCATGTTCATTTTTTTTAAAGAGGGGTGGTCACATTTGAGGCGTGCTGAGAGATACACAACAGCTCTAGGAAAGAGGAATATAAGCAAAACCAAGTATTTACAGAAGTTATAGTTGTCTTATCATTCTTGCAGGTATTTGGAGTTCTCCTGATTGCCTTTTATTTTTTTATTATTATTTTTTTACAGTTTCCCATGATGTCAGAAGAAAAATGGGAACGTAGTAAAAGAAAATGTCTCCCTAGCAATTGGCTGTACTTTCTCACTGCATTAAATTAAATGTTCCATTTTCCCTTAGTGTAGATTATAACTTCCTTACAACCTCCATAGGTAGAAGTGAGAACTGTGAGGCAGAAAAATTAATGAGTTAATATAAGAAAATAATTAGGTAGGCTAAGAGACTAATTTGGGAAAAAAGCAGGAAATAAGTGAATTTGGGCCACACAGTGAGTAAGGAGCATGAGTATGAGATGGATTGAACAGAGGCAAGCATGAATGATATAATGAGTTAGAGTTTGGTGTTTAAGATGAGGGTCTGAACCAGGGAAAGCGGAGGAGAATGAAGACTGAAGTGATGGGGTTTATATCTGAGATAAAGCGGAGGCTTCCCAGGAGTGTTCACAGGGAAGGTTTGCTTCTGCAGATGTTGGACACTGAGTTTCCAGGCTAACATGGTCCGCGTGTGCTTTTTTCTGAAAGCTGCTGGAGTATCAACAATTAATTCAGTTAATTGTTCAATTAGTTCAGTTCTGATCAATGGCATATTAAGCTTATTCTGTGAGGAGTACTTCCACAAGTCATAGGTATATCTTTCATGGATGAGGGTGAATGAAATCAACAACCCACAAGATCTGAAGATACGGAAAAGGGCTTACACACACAGACACAAATACGCCTTTTCATCAGTTACTACATCTCATCAGTTATTTCTGATTTATAGACCAAAAGATGACAGTTGCAGTGGCTCTTCTGAACCTCTCAGCTGGATGGGAGTAAGTAACGAAGGAGTCTGACAAAGACTGTCTCATTATGTATCTTGCTGAATTTCTCCTTTAATTTTTTTTTTTTTTTTTTTTTTTTTGCTATTTTTCTCTTGCTTTTCTGTGCCTGAGGCAGTGGAAGATGGAATCGGCTTATGTATACCCTAGCCGTTTTACTATTATTGACCGCTTTTTCTTTCAATAGATGGTGCCAAAAGAATGTGAAGTGCTTTTCTGACTTTCTTATTTTCCAGATTTTGAAAAAATTAGTCTGTTTTCTCAACAAAACTTTGTTCTGCTGAAAGAATGGGGTAGTGAATTCAGACCCTCACAGTTGCAGTGATAAGAAAACACGTCTGAAAGGACAGGATTAAGCAGAGCAGTACTTAAAATGAGAACTTGAGCAGCTCTGCAGGAAATCTGCTGTTGATGAAAGTAGGTCCCTCTGGCAAAACAAACATAGAAGAGCTTTAGGTGCAACCATGGTGGCTGCAGTTCTGGGGCTAGAGAGAGTGAACCTGAAAACTGAGTAGAAGTTGTCAAGCCTACGGTCTCCAAAAAGTAGTTGCTAGAGCATGAAAGGTACTGGTGGAAATTTGGGAACTCTTGAAGTGTGAAGGCTCTTTTCTCCCAGCTCTTTTCAAAGATACATTTCTATTCCAGGTCTTATTGTAATGGTCAGTATCTTTTATATGCGCCAATTCATTTAAATTTGTAACTTCTCTCTTATCACTGCAGCAACTTTTTTCTTATTCCAGCTCAAGGAGCTGTTTGATATTTTCTCTGTTTTATGGATAACAACTTAAAATCTAGTCCCACTGAAGTTAGTGGCAAAAATTCCACTACAGCAGGACTTGGCCTCGTCCCCAGCCAAGAATACCCAACACTGGGAAACTAATGACTGCACTGGCAATTTTTCAGGCTTCTGTGGGCAGCTGTCAGTTTGCATATTAATGTCGAAAACAGTCTCTTAAATACAAAACCCCAAACCACAACCACAGCTACCCACACAGGCAGGGTGTGTATTTGTTCTTGTATCTTGATTAGTAGATGACTAGAAATAATTTTGTTGCTTGAATTCATTATGAATGGGGAACCTGTCTTTGGCAGGCTACTTCTGCATCATGAAGATTAAAAGCACAGCAAGCTTGTAAGGAGCTGGTGGGTCCCATTCAGCTGTAACACCGCACTTCAGCTGCCCTGCCTTCCTGCAAGAAAATCTTAAGTATAGAAAAAAGTAAAATGGGAACTAAGCAAGCACCTGTTGTTTTTAACCCTTTTCTGTTAATGATGTCTGAATGGAAAAAGTAGTTTATTAATTTCCCTTACACAAGCCTTTACGGAACTCCAATGTGTAAATCTGTTAGTGTTGCCACTTACTTAAAACACGTACTATTAGTTTTCAGATAAATTCTCTCAGGAGTCTATAAATTCCTGTTAAAACAGTGGACCTGTTTCATTTCAGTATTACAGTTCATATCTCTGCCTGTACAACATGAGGAGTTTCTGTCTAGAGAGAACATTTGTTACCAGACATATGAGGTTTAGTGGGATAAAAGATGAGACCTTGCAAGAGCTAAAACATGAGAAGAAAATACTTAAGAAGTTTAAAGAAATGAAAAGCAGCAGCTGATGAAGAATAAGGGTCAGTGACAGGAAATTGATGTGACAGGAAATAGGTATCACTGATTGAAAGTACAGGGAGAGTAGAGTGGTCATTCAGACATATAGTAATTACTAGGAAATCATGGAAAGCTAATTTCCAGAAATCAACAAAGTAGTTTGTTAGAACGTGCAAAATATATGGTTATATGGCAGCCAATTTCAATCCTTTGATAGCATCAGTAATTTGCATTTTTATGCCCTAGAGTTAGTTGCATTGAGATTTATAAGCACAAATTACTTTTTTATTTTGCTATGAGTGTTACAAAAAAAGAAAAAAAAAATAAACAGAAGACTCCTGGAGTTTTGTTGTACTAGAAATGACAAGATAATAAAGGTAGATTAGAGCAGGTAAAGGAACAGT
This sequence comes from Tyto alba, assembly GCF_018691265.1. Lineage (NCBI taxonomy): Eukaryota > Metazoa > Chordata > Aves > Strigiformes > Tytonidae > Tyto > Tyto alba. The sequence goes on along the minus strand of NW_024881261.1, from coordinate 3,849,331 downwards.
AAATAAATAAAAAAAAAAAAAGAAAAATATAATAGGGCTTTCCAATATGGGTCTGCATTTTGAGGCACAAACTCAATCAATAAAAAGCCATTGTAAGAACAGCAAACAGTCATTTGAGAGTTCTTTATGCTATGGCTCCTATTTAAATAAAAGCTATGATAAAACAGAAGTAGTGTAGATGTTTAGGTATGGAAAGGTCTTTTTTAAAGAATAGAAACCTGCATTGTCTTATAATGATTTCTAGCAAACAATTGTCATTATTTTTAGGGCTGCTTGCCAATGACAACTGCTGCTGCCATCAAGGCAAACCACGAGGCTTTGTGACTCGACTGCTGCTTTCATGGGAGCAAAATTAAAAAGAAGATCCCAAAATGTGTCCTGTGCTTTCAACAAGAAACTGTCACATCCATGGAAGTGTAAAAGGTATTTTCTTATCTGATATTTTCTTTCCCTTGCCTGTGTTCTCTGGCTACTTAACACTGGTTGCTCTGGACTTGTTTCAGGAAATCTGAGCAGTTTTGTATAAATACAGATCCTACTCTTGATCATGTGTAGGCTTAGTAAAGCAAACATGTAACTAAATGTTATTGTTAGCACTGAAATCAATTATCTGGGAGTTTCAAGCTGACTTAAAATTATATTCTTTATTTCACAGTTTTTTGTATCTTTGACATGAACAGAGTAAGTTATGTTTCTAAAGGTAGCTGGACATCTAATCTTTACAGTATCATATCCTACATGGCTGAAATTGAAGTGCTGAAGGTGTGATAAAATAAATACAAAAGTATTATTCTTGTTGCATAAGGAAGCAAGTGATTTAGTGATTTGCTCAAAGTTCTGTAATAAATGAATATTACAGATAGGAATGAAACATAAATTGCATTATTTTTAATAGTCCATTTAATTGCTATATTGTGCTTACCTGGAGGATTTACAAGTCCTGTGGTCTGGTCTACTCTGTGAAAAAGTTGAGTATGTAAAATACCTTTTTATTGGTAGATCTTTTCTTTCCTTCAGAATAACTGTTATAAAGTTAGAGCTGACATGAATGTCAGGTGAAGGGATGTTGTCTTTGAAGAGCTGATTCACTGCCTGGCAAACCACAAGTTTTTCCAGCTTCTGTTAGGCTTAACAGCATGAAGAACTGCCAAAGTAATTACTGCAGAAAGAATAGTCCTGGGGAATGGCTTTTCCTCTTATTGTTTTTTTAACATTGCTCCTTGGATAGCAAACTGAAGATACAGAGATATCTAGTGCCAAGTTTTCTTCAAATTATGCAAAGATTTTTCTTCTTCAAGGACAAACTTCTGTGTGAGTTTCATCTTGATTCTCTTTTTTCTCCTATAATTTCTGAGGTAAGATTTGTTATGAGTCTGTCGTGCTCTGAAGCCATCAATTTTATAACTATTATTTTGAAATCATAATTACAGTTGATCATTAAAAATTTCTCTTCCAAACTCATACTTTGCAATCTTTCCATTCCCCCTTATGCTGCTTCTTCACTCCTCCAGGCTGGCTGATAACGGTCCCTCTTGGGCTTTTCTGCCAGCAGGGACAGCCAGGACAGAGGCTCACCTGCATTTTCTTGACATAAATATACCGAGAAATACCCAAGGGATAGCACTGACTGTTTGGTGAAGGCAGTTTTCTATCTGCTTTGAGTCATCCTTAAAGCACGCACATGACTGTGCAAGATATATTTCCACAAAGAGTATAATTTAAAGAATATTCTATGGTGGCATAAAAATTATTTTTAATCACTTTGGTTTCTTCTGTTACTCTCCAGTAAATGACGTGTAGTCCAGCTTTAACAGTACCGGGCTAACTCCTCCTCAGTTTTGGGATGCCCTTTGTGATCCCACCTCCCTACTCTAAGCAATTGCCCGCCTTCAGTGTGTATGTGCTCAGCTCTTGGGCTGTACGTACATCCCTGACTCCCGTTCCTGATGCCTCCTGTCCCATGGCCATGGGACTGCTGCTAAGGGGCAGGTTGTCCAGTCCATACTTCGCTTCTTGTGTTTGGTTGCTGCCTGGTTCTTACCTCCTCCAATTCCTTCTATGCTTTTCCACTCGTTTGTGCAGTACAGACTATGAAGTATGTGGTCACATCTATGCTATTGAAAGCTTTTCATTAGGAGATATGTAATATTATTTATCAATGAAATTCAGAAATTGAAACATCAAAGAATCAACAAGTGAACTTAAGATAATAAATCTGCCATGAAGTGATCTCTGTTGAGCAGACCTTACATGGCACATTGAGTTTCTGTCTTTGGCAGTCTGTTTCTAATGAAGAATTATGCAAACTTTTTTTTTTTTTTCCTGAAACAATTTGAAATTATATGCATGTATACAATTCTTATGTTTCTGGAATATCCATAATAATATTCTCAGTGGGGTTATAATAGCATAGCTCTCAAATATCATGGTATCCATGACCATCAACAAATATTTTAATCTGAAAATTGTTTATGATAATTCTGTATTAATTCAGAATCTACAAACTGCTTTCACCTTGATTTCTTACGGAAATTTTACATGCCTTCATCTTTATACTGTTTTGCATAGTTTAAGTAAGGATTTTCCAGTGATTTCCAAAAATACATAATGTTGCTACCATCTATGGGAAAGGAGTTCTTTTGTCCCATGATATAACATAGTAAAGATCTGGCCGATTAACTGATAAAAATGTAAACACATCCCTGTTATAGTGGCACAGGAATTCAAATAATGCACTTCAGAACTGCAGTGCCAAATACATTTTCATATGGCTCATGAATTCTAAAAAGGGTAACAAGTCTGCTGCATTTGCTCATCTCGATTATAGCATGAATTAAATGCAGCAGCTGTAAGCCTGACATGTTTGTTGCTTTCATAATGCAGTAATGAGTCAGAGTTAATCCAGGCTTTTATTTTTCCTCAAAGAGCAGCAGAAAAAACCTTGTGCACATTGTGGTTGAGCAGAAATAAAATGTTTTACTGATGTAATTTTTGTTTTTATCTGCTATATGTTCTCTATTTCATGTACAGAGAGTGGACTGTGAAGTACTTCTCTGAATTCTTGCTATGAATTTCAGTGTACTTTAGATTTGCTTGTTCACCAGTTCATGTTTGTACGTTACTCTGTCGTCTCAGTGAAAACATTATTTTGTCTAGGAGAAATTCACCTTGGGTTAAAAAACCCCGAAGCCTCTATCTGTTTCGGTTGCAAAGAAAACTTGAGAATGTTAGCTGAACAGGAATGGTCCATAGGAAATCCTGTGGCACGTGGGAGATGCTGCAATGCGTTTACTTTTACCCAAAGGGAAATCAAGTCCAAGGAGGTGAAGAGACATGGAATAGTCAAGCCCAGGACAAATTGTGCTGGGGAGAAATAGAAATGCTCTTTGTGTCTTTAGTATCTGTGTGCTCTGAACAGCCCTTGATTTGGCCAGGTCAAATGAGAGCATATAGAAATACTGCTGTGTCTTTTTTTTTTTTTTTTTTTTTGGCTTGTTTGTGGGTTTTCTTTTTGCGTTCCAGCTGATCTTGTGCCATGTTTGGTTGAGGGTGGTCAAACTGGCTTTGTGTACACTGGTAGTAGATGTGAATAAGAACAGTTATGCCCACGAGTTTTCTTAGGGTATGAAAAGCCACACCGCTTGTTTTGTGAGCTTTGTTGCTCATCTTTTTCACTGAGGCCTGTACACTATCTCAGAGACCCCTCTTCCTCTTCCTCAGTCTTTTTCATCACTTTGGATTACAGAAGGCTTATGCAACTAAACTGACTGCAGCAAAGATGATGAAGCCTTTTTGGGAAACTAAAATCTCTTGCTCAAGAGAGGATGCTTTCCATCTCTGATAGCTCTTCTCTTTGCCTCCTCAGCAGCACTCTCCTGCAGTACCTAATCCAGAAAGGTGTAATACCTGTTTGACCTTATGACTAGCAATGAGTTCAGGGCTACCCTTTCACTGGGTACCAGGGGTGTCTGAGTTGGGCGGGGAGGACTCCGTGGTGTGACTTTAGGGTCAGTCTCTGCTTCTGCTGGAGGACGTCATGCTTCTTTAGCCACTGGAGACCACTGTGGTATCGAGTGTGCGCGGCAGGTTGGGGCTGTCTCAGCACAGAATGAGAAAACTTGGGCTTTCACAGGCTGAGATTGTTGACCCAAAGTTCTCGGGAGGATGAAGGGCCCAAAACAAGGTTTTATGCGCTTGGAAGCTTGACATGTGTTTTGAGTTCTGCAAGTTGGTCTAATACAATAGTTAACTCCCCTTACAAATTTGCCTAATCAGTATTCCTGTTTCTTTCAAGCAAATGTATTTCACAGCAGGTACTTCAAACTGTATTCTAATAATGTGAGTTTTATAGTCATCTCTGGAGAACTGTGGTAGGGATATAACTTAAGTGTTAGTAGGAAGGAAGTTTGTTGCCCACTCAGGGGTAGGAAAAAGAAAGCCAATGTGTGATCTATTCTAAGGTAAAGGAAGAGTTGTAGTAGACAATTAAAGCAATGTTTCAAATATTTAATCGTGTGAGGCCATAAGATGGGAAGGAGACCAGGAAATTGTGAAAACTTTCTCATCTTCTTTCAGTGGGCCCCTACCGTGTTTGTAGGATTTTTTTTTCTTTGTTCAAACAGTTTGTCTAACATTTCTCACTGTTTCAGTAATTCCTCAAACTTCTCAATACCTTGACTTCACATTTTGAGCTAGTTAGCAAAAACTTTTTCATATTTGATGCCCATGCAAGTAAAGCTGATGAATTCGTCAAATGCTTTTACAATTTTGCCAACATCAGCAAGATGCTTTCTTCAGCTGCATTATCTCAAAAATGCAGACAAAACTTAGAATTCCTACATCTGTGAAATCTTTAAATGCCTCTGCCTCTAGCATTTCATTCTCTCTAAATACAATCTCCTTTGTGCCTTTAAACCCCAAAATACTGAATGCTTTTCCTAATATAACTTCACTAATTCATTCTACAGTTCAAGAACAACTTTCTTCATATCCAGTAAAAACACTAATACATTTTAGAATATTTCTTTTTTTTTTTTTTTTTTTTAATAAAATACTTTCTAAATTTTAGTGGAAGCCAACTGTATTCCATAATTGTTTTCTATGAAGGCTTCCTAGATTCAACACAGGGGAGTGATAAACACAAGATCAAAATATTCTGATTTTCATGAGTCTTGAATTAGTTACCACTCAGACTGGCAATGTTTTTCACATTTCCTTTAGGCATGTTTCTGCTAAACAGGCAAAGGGAAAAGTAGAATAAAATCTGCGTAAAAATTCCACTTACAATCTATCACATCCAACTGTGGGAATTAAATTCTTTATTACCGATTAATTACAGTGCACAACACGTAGAAGACAAGTGACTTCCAATTTCGTGTATGTACACAAGGAAAGGGAGGATAATATAAGAATTCTTTCTATTTGCACGGGAGAATTATCATAAATGAAGCTAGCAAGAGATCACATGATCCCCAGACTGGTGAAATCAGTGCTATTCCCCTCACTTTAATTGGCTTCAAATCATCAGCAGAATTTGCAGTGGTACTTGGGTTTTAGGTCTGTGGTAGGTCAGAACAGGAGAATACCCTTCTACAGAAAAAGCCCTAAAATATGAAGTCAGAAAAATTAAAAAAAAAAAAAAAAAAGCAACCACTTCCACTTTCTTCATACTCTTACATCAAAATTCAGAGTATTCCCTGTCTAGTATTGAAAGTTTATTTGGGTTTAGTTTATAAATAATGTTGTCTTTAAGTAACAGCTTATTGTAAATTTGGAGTGGGAGATGCTGGAGGATAAGAAGAAAGCTGATTTCCTCCAAATATATCTCCTAGGTAACAACAGTAGTTTATTTTGATTGTAAACTTTTGATTAAAGGAATATATTTTGTTAGATATCTGTACAGTGCCTTGTACAATGGTACACAAATTGTCTTTATGGGTTCCAGAAAATAATATGAAACCTAGATGAGGAGATATTTGGAATATTGATTATTTTTCTTTGGTTGTTTTTTTTTTTTTCCTTCCAATTCCTTTCAGATACTTTATAGTCTTTTTCAGAGCAAACAGTTCATACACAGTACCATTTTTCTAAGTGCAACTATTGCATTGTGAACAGGGCTAGCAGGTAAGAGGTAAGTGATAAAAGCAGTGGCAATATTATTACAAGCACTTCAATAAAAAAACAGTACTGTGAATAACAGGGCAAAATTAACTTATAAATAACTGCAAAAATAATAATAAAAATATGGAAATTTGGTGTATCATCATTACCTGGCCTGCTTATGAAGTCACAGTGTCCTAAACCTGCTATATCCATCCTCTTCAAGAAGAGAACCATGCTTGTTAGGTTTGATTCCTGTATTTTGGCTGGTAGATGTGGTTGCATTTCTTTGTATGTAAATTCTTCAGGATACAAGCAGAAGAGTTTTCCTGGAAGAGATTTGGGGAAAAATTACCCTTTTTTTTTTTTTTTTTTTTATATTGCCACATTGATTCTATTAATAATTTGAGCTAATGGATGTAAATTTTGAGCTAATAATTCTACCTGATGAAGACATGCCCAGAATTTGTTTATGCATCTCTGCTTGACTTTTGCTGATAGGCTGCGTTATAACAGAGTCTGCTCTGATTCTAGGATTGTACACCTTTAAATGAAAGAGATATTAAGCATCAGATAAGTGAGTGAAGACTACAAAAATATTAATGGTCTGTGTTGAATTTTTGTCTAGGTCATTTTACAGAAAGACTAGTAACAGTTTCATTTCTTTTTATGCTACATATTTCACCAGCTTGGGAATGAGCAGTCAGCATTTTGATAAATTGACAGGCACGTTTTGCAATAACTCTGTAAGTATACTCTAAGATAAATGACTTTTTCTGAAGAAATGTACTTTACTTGAGCAGAAAATGTATATCTATGGTATCATCAGGAAAAGCATCAGAAAAGATGATTTGTTTCTTCCAATGACAGAATCCCAACATTGTCTGATAACATTTTGTTCCATAACTCCAGATTTTTGTTTTAATACTGAAATCTGTCAGTTCAGTACAGGAGACAGGGACAGTAACAAAGATGTACAAAGCCCTGTTTTACTTTTTTTCTTAATTGTACTTCATTTTGATTAAACTGAGGAGCCAATTTACTTGCTGTTCTGAGCACCAAATGATGTCTGTAAGCACCTGTAGTATAGGGGAAGACATAAAACATCTGGATAAGGCAACTTTGTAGTCATGTCATCCGAATCGACTTTGTCTACTTTAAGCAGGGTTTTAATAAAAAAGATAAAATACGTTTCAGTGCAGGGGGACAAATTTCTTTTCCTTTGGTAGATTTATTATATATCCCAACGACAAGACTTATGCGGGATTTTTTTCTGCACAAAACTTTGCCTGTTCCTTCTGTGTTCAACTGACTCGGCCATATGGATTGAATGTGAGTTTGAAGTGCTGAGGAATGAATATTAGAGGACTAAACTTTAGCTGGTAGGACAAAGTAGTTGAATTAAAGGGTAAAAATTGTGTAACTGATGGAGGTGATTTGATGACCATCAGGACTGTGTTGAAACTGATTTGTTCCCATTGCTTCATATTTCTGATTCACAGAAGTCTGGGAACACTGAATTTTAGTTTGGGCTTCAGATTTCCATGAGAGTGAGATTCATCTCCATCATCCAAGACAACTATAGTTTCAGAAATAAGTTGAGTTATGCATGACCTACTTGAAAACTGCTTTTAGGTTTTTGTTCATTTCAGATGTAACTATGACCATTGTTTTTTTTTCCTTGACTGGAGATTGAGTTAGTTTATAAACCCATATGAGAACCTTTAAAAATTACAGTGTTAGGCACAGTTTTTTACAATTTAAATGAAAGGTAGGGGTAGTTCTCAAGCTTTTGCCTGAACTGCTTTCAAGGCTAATCAGGATTAATGATTCATAATCCAAAATTTTAGCAACACTTCTATTTTGATGATTCCATTCTGGATTATATAAAGAAAATGTATTATATTGTTTCTTTTGCCTATTACTGCAATATTTATTTTGACGATTAAAACATGTAGGACATTTACAAAGCCTGTAGTAGTGCAGCTTTCCAATTCCTGTAATGACTTGTTCCTGCACAGTCACTCATTCCGTAGGACATCAGTTTTGTATAAATGAAAGAAACAAGAGATATGTGTTTGCAGCTGCACTAGTCCTTCCTAGGATGGGGTGGAAGACAAGAACTGAGGATGTAATTAGAATGAACCGTAAAAGGTCAAAGATTAATTTGATAAATTGCAGCATTTTGAGGCACTTCATGGAGGCATGTATCTGGAAGGAGTGATTCCCTGTGTGAGCGTCCCTCGCCATTACGTGATCTGTAGCACTAAACTTATTACAAAGTTGTTACAGAAAGGATGAAGTTAATTTACTAAATCAGGTAATCTGCAATAGATAGCCAAGAACTGATTATATTTACCTCTATCTATAAGATACCAAAGAGATAATTATGACTGATAGGCCATACCTAAGGTGAGATATAGTTTGCAAAGGAAATATCTTTGGTTTGGTGCCCAAATGAGTGGCAATTTCAGATGGGAGTGTTAATCTGGCTTTAGAAACTTGAAAAAAAAAAATTATTGAATTTAGGAAGTAATTGTGTTTTCTTGCTTGGTTTTCACAAGATGTCCATGAATGTTATTCAAAGTTTGTTAATGTGAATGTTAAAACTATCATAGAATCTGACTTATGGAAGAATAGAAAAATAGTTGATCTTTTAGAAATCATTTGCATCAATCTATTAGCTGCCCATTTCCCTTTCCCCCACCCTGAAAAAAAAATCTCACGTGTAGTTCATTTTTGACATACTGATTCTGGTTAACTTTACTAACCTTTCTTCTTTCAACACCGACATCAATGACAAAGGTTACATTTTTAATCCAAATCAAAGATTCTCCAAAGCTTGTGGTGAGTAGCACTTTTCTTCTGTATTTTTTGCAGCATTTCTGTTTGTCTTGATTTAGTTTTGGAATTAGATCTTGTTTTGTGGGGTATAAAGGAACTGGGATGAGTTCTCCAAGGTCAGGATTTAAATTAGACTTTTCTTGTCTGATCATTTGGTAAGCTTTTTCAATTTCCTGTAATCAGGAGAGAGATTTATTTTTTTTTCCTCATGAGTATGAAAAACAAATCTTAATCTTTAATTTTAAAGCAACTTTTATATTCCAAAACTAATTTTAACTGTGTATCAAATTATAAAAGCATTTAAGTCTTACACAATTAATAATTAAAGGAAAAAAAAAAAGGGAACAGAACTGTGTAGGAGAATTTACTGACTGTATCCACTAACTGTAGACCAGGGAAAATCGGGGTTGTTTTTTGACATGTCTTTTTCTCTTCTGCAATTTTCAAAATAGTCTTCTCTGACTTTAATCCTATCCAAACCAACCTCCAGGGGAAGACACGTGCAAAAACATAGGATAGGAACAGCCGGGCTGCGAAATTATGAAACGGGCACTAAACTTTATGTATATAAGACATGCAGGGTGCATCCACATCGGTGATATAGTACCAAGGAGCTTGGTGTGAATTTGTCACGAGTGTAGGGCTGGCGATGCCGTAGCAGATACTCAGGTTACCCCACTGGGGTGCCCCAAATGTTTTCTCTTCCTCTGGGACCAAGGCTGTGCACGTGGGTGCCCTGAGTGGGACACAGCTCTCCACGTAAGCACCGTGCAGCCCGGGGCTGGCCGCGGGGCGATGTGCACGGGTGCTCCTGGGGAGCTCCTCGGAACAGATGACAGCAAATCCCTGCTCCAACCCTCTCCGATCCCTCCTCTCCCCGTCGCTGGGAGGGCTGCGGTGGCTGAGCCCCTGCTTGGGTCACTGGGAACTACCGTTATGTCCTTAGTCCAATTACAATACGTAAAAAGGTCAAAGTATGCAGAAACCTCCCTGCTTTACCTTAATTATTATGCTTAAGAAGATATAAGCATTGTAACACGCTTTACTGTTTGGTTTTGTGTTTTTTTTTTTTTTTATTTTATTTTTTTAATTTTCCCCTATTGATTAATAAACTATATGAAGACTTAAAAAAGTCAATATAATGTCCCTCACTGTTAATGAAACATCACCTTCAAAGCAGTCCACAAATTCAGAGGTCAAATATAAATTTTAAAAGGTTGGGGTTTTGGTGTTCTTTTAGTCTTTTTTCAAAATAGAAAATACTTTGTGTTGCAAGCTATTTTTTTTTAAAGGTATACAAAAATCAAACGTAGTCTTTTTCAGTTTGAAAGGGATTTTTTTTCTTCAAAAATATTTTTATTAAAAAACATTTTTCAAAATTGAAAAACCAGATTTTCTGTTTGAGAGTGCCACTATATCCATAGTAGTTATATGTTGAAAGTATTCTATAAAAATTCTCATGAAGATATGACAGTGGCATCTAATAGCAAGGCTGGCATGAAGACAATGCATAAATCTTAATGTTCTTAATTTATTCATATTTTTATTCAGTTTAAAAGACAGTTGAGTGCCAGGGAACAGCGAGCCATTAACAATATGAAACTTTAAATCACAGTTAGGCAAGAATGCATGCAATGTGAACTGTGCAGTAGCAGTTCATAATGAGTGTTTTGTTCATCATGAGAGTGAGAATCAAGTAATCTCTTCTTGGCAAGAAAGAAACTATTATTTTAGTATTGTGTGGGACTTACCCGTCAAATATTTTTTAGCACAAATAAAACTTTCTTCCCAGTCCTTCAAAATGGAAAGACTATGTGTTTTTTTCTCTGACATTACTTACTGTAAATGTGGGAACTGATACAGAAAATTCATTAATTCATAATTTGTAAAATTTGTGTCTATAAAGTTTACAACTGTTTATTAGCTTTATGAAGAGTGTTATGTGCTGAGCCCTTTTTACAGTGAAAAGCAATACTACCTGGGTATTTTATGGTAATTTGTCTTTGTGAAAAGTCATTATCTCCTGCAACTACTAGGGTGACTTTGCTGTTCTAAAGCAGATTTAATGATACAGAGTGGAAGGTTGAAGTTCACTATCAGGAAATAAATAATAATAATAATTTATAAGAATTTCAAGTCTTAAAATGTTTATTTGATGGGCAGATTGCTTTGACAGCAATAAAGTACTGTGAAATTTTTTTGAGAAGGACCTGATGGTGCAGGCCTGGCAGCAGTGAATTTAGGACATCGCTGCTGTCTCCAGGGATTCAGAGATGCCACCATTTGGAATAGCCAAGGCAGTGCAGATTCCTGGCTTATCTGTAGCACCTCCAGAGTGATGCTTGCCTCCTGCTGTTGTGTACACAATTGGTTGGGAACTTTACAGCCTTAAAGGAGAATGCAAATGGGAAAACCTTCTAGACAGGTTTAAGGTAAAAACATTTATGTGAAGTGGGACATCTATTCAAACTGGACATGTGTCTATTCCTGCAAAACAGGGATAACACGAGATGTGGGATACCCGATGCCAGAATTGGTTGTAATGTATTACTTCCCTGTATCTATGGCCCCTGCCCCTGTATGCCACTTTGGATACTTCTTGCATCACACAGAAGGATGATGGCCTTTCTTTAAGCCTGCAGAAAATCTGATAGTTCCTTGTGTTAGTTTATGCTATATATATATATATATATATAATAATATAATATCGTATTACATGTACCATAACTTCTTTGTAGGAAAAACCTGAAATGGTAAATATCTTGGCAGTGTCTGGTGTCTTAGACACTAGCAACAAGATATTTATAGATCATATAAAAACACTGATGTAAATAATTTCTCAATTAAAATCAGAAATATTGGAATTGCTTAATAACTTACTTGCTCACATGCCAGAAAGATCACAATGTTCCCCTTCTCTTTTGTATGGTGTATTTCAAAGAGCAGTCTTAGTGCAGACAGAAAGTGGTCTTTCTGAATGCTGCAAGAGTATACAACCTCTGCATGGCGTTTGTTTTCCACTCTTATGATGGGGATGCTGCCATAATAATTCTGCAGTTTGCTGGACATATGAGGTGCAGTGAGTATTACCAGCCTCAGTTCTGGTCTTGATATCAAGATATCTTTAAGAAGGCCAAGTAACGCATCTGTGGCAACAGTTCTTTCATGCACATCATCTAAGATGATAACGCCATAATAGTTCAGAAGAGGCGTAGACATCATTTCCCTTTGTAGCATATCATCTGTACAGTATCTGCAACATACAAACAGAAAACTCTACCAAGTTTCTTGGAATATTCAGATTTGTTTGTAAGAAATTAATTCAGGATCTTGGGGGCAGCTTGGTTCTTTTTTATTTTAACAAGAAAGACTTGATAAGAACAGAGAGTCTATTTTGTAGACAGTATCACAGTCTCAACTATATGTTTAAGTCTTTCTTTAAGTAGCTAGAAACTCAGTGTAATTCAGTGACAGTGAGTGGATGCTCTAGGCAAAAGAAGAAATACTTCTGCCCTAAAATCATAACTTATAATCCCTTTCACCTTCCAAACTATCTAAGCGTATCGCAAGCCATAACAAATTCTTGAGCTAGGAGCTAATACTTTTAGATGAGGAAAAGAAGGTGTACACGCACAGTTGAGGCAGTGCCAGAACCAAGATGACAGACACCGTAAGGCCCTCCTCACTTTTGTCCTTATTATTTCCACTACTGAAAGTTTTTTAAAAGGATATTATTTTTTGCTGTGTTGCTCAGCAGGCCCTTAAACTCTTGAACAAGGTTTCGATGTGAGAGGATAGGATTCATCTCCTCACCACAGGAGCAGCTGCAAGGAGATGTGCTGCAGGATGAGGTTTACAGAGTTCTCCATGAAAGAGAAAGGGCACACAAAAGGAAGAGTGATTGAACTTGATTTTCAGGAGTGGTGAGTGTCCTCTTCTCCACTGGCAATCAGTGGCTGGGGAAAAAATCTTATGATCTAGATTTTCTAGTTTGTACCTGCCATATTAAGGGATCAGAGAAAACAACTCTCATGACTTTGAGAGGCTCAAAAACTGAATCCCAGTGTTGGTGCTGTCACCTGCCTTTATTTAGTACATCAAATGCATTTTTTATCTCTTAAAAATGCTCCTAAATGCTTTTTTCTTTTGTTACTGAATGTAGCCTTTCCTAGCCATGAGTTTTGATTGCTTTTAAATTCCAGCTTTACTTTATGATAGATTATCCCATGTTCTTTTATGGTAATGAACACTCCTCTTCTGGAAAACAGAAAAAGAAAATGTAGAATGATATGGAGGTTACTGAAGTGCTTAATGAAGTTTTGCACAGTTGATAACCTTTCCCACTTAAGTCTCTATGACCATTTAGCATAGAATACCTCCTTCAAGCCTGTTACAACTTGGTGATTAATCACAAAATCTCCAGTATCTGCATTTTAAAATATTATACGCAACTTTCTAAAGCAGTGTTGTTTTTTTTTTTTTGTTTGTTTTCATACTGTATGAAAAAATCTTTTGCAACTATAGCAATGTTCCCCCACGGCTGTCAGGTTATCTGTCCTGACCATGATAGCGGGGTGGTGCAATGAAGAGCTAAGGCCTGGAGTGCTGTCAGCTGCAAGCTTTTGCACTTGCAAAGAACTGTAAGCTACATGTTTGAAGGCCTTAAGATCCAAACGCACGAACCTCAGGATAGTTTCTGTTGTACAGCAGCTTTCAAATGGCACGAAGTACCCCACTTCGTGGCCAATGTTGACATCCATTTCATCAGCCACACGCAGTGCCAGCCACACCGCTGTCTGCTTGTGTACCTGGGTGCATACGACTACGCCGTGTTGGTAGCGGACAGAAAGGCAGTGCTCAGCACACCACTGAGGAATCTGTAAGTAAATAAGAAAACAGATGTTTTGGGGATTTAACACAGTTAGCAGGGACTGTAACGCAAAAGAAGTAGGCAGTGTGGAAGAGCTAAATCAACCGGAGCACCCACCGCTTACCGTCTGCCGGACTGCTGCCGGATGAGCTGCACCGAACACAGAAATTATCTGCCGTCATAAATGTCAAGACCCAGAATCTCTGAAGTAGTGGAGTGATGTGGGCTGGCAGGTTTACCTGGGAATTTCTCATCTGGACTCAGTTTAGTTCGAATGTATTGCAGAAGGGACAGAACTGGCCTCTGGGGAGCAGGTAACACCGGCAGTATCATTCTTGAGCATCTGCTGATTGATCCAACAATATCAGTGCTCTTGTTGTCAGGGGCTTCGCAGCTGTCGCAGCGGTAAACCTGCCCATGCTGTATCTTAGGCACTTGACATGAGAAACATGTCCCAGGAAGAAGAGGATTCAAACTGACAAATGCCACGGTAAATATATGTAACTTCAACTTTATTACTTGGTAAATAAAGGTAACTGAATGGCTACGGAAACCTATGCAGTAGCTCTCTAATGTATATATTTACAGTAGAAAATCAACAATAGACAATATTAATGTGTTATTACTTGTGCTGTTAACAAGTAAAATTACATTATAAATATTACTTTAGTGAAAGTATTAGTTTTCAAATCCTTTACTTAATCAACATATATAAACTAGGTGCATCAGCCACATAGAATTTCTTTCTTTATACTTACTTATGTTTCCAGAAATGTTTACAAAACAGCCAGAAACATGGCATCTTATTAAACTCCTTTAAGGACAATTTAAGAAACTAACATTTCTTAGCAAGTAGTTTATTATTATACAAAGTTTGTTTTGTATAAATTGTAGTCAATAACAAGGGGTAAAGAGTAAAGACTTTGCACTTTTGCGCTCCAAAAAATATTCCAGGCAGCGGGTGGGTGTGTATCCTTTTCGTAGGAACACAGGAATTTTCGGTGAGAAGTATGATGTCTCTAGTTCACTCTGTGATCTCTAACAGTGTCCAGCGTCAAAGTCTCTGGCAGATAGGAGATGCCCTGCAACAGTAATTATCCTACAGCTTTACCTGCAGGAAAGTTTTCTCCTGATCCCAGTCATGAACAATAATATTTTGGTTTATAACACTCGCTTGAAAATTCTCCGCTTACTGTGGTAACAGGTTGTTATGTATTATTAAACCAGAATTTGATAGTCTTAGTGGATATCCCAGTGTGTTTAGAGTCAACTGAGATCTTGGCTTCAGTTATGTCCTTTAACATGAGTTCTGTCAAATAATTGTATATTCTTGGAAAAAACATTTGCTCTTGCCTGAAGTGAGGGAAAGACCATTACATCTCCCTGAGAAACAGCTCTACTGTTTTCAATCCTTCATTCTCTGAGAACTTTTTTTCACCTTTTCTTATGACCTACCTGCAAATCCACTATATTTCTTTCCTGTTATAACACTAATCAGAACAAAACCACACTTTCCAAGTGAGACTATGCATTGAATCCAACACAGACATAGCAGTTTACCACTTCCACGGCATTCAATGTGATGATGGACAAAAAGAGGATAAAATGACCAGTTTAGTTATTATTAAGGAGGAGACAATAAAATTCTCCAAATTAACAAAATAGTGGCCAGCCACGTGTAGAAGGAATGATTTATTGCCTTGGTGTCTCTGAGGGCAGTGGAAATACACCTGTAATTTCAGTAGGGAGTGATTTTAGCTGATACTTTCTGAATGTATGTATTTTATAGGTTTTCAAGTTGAGATGTGTTGTTGTGATATAAAACAAAGCAAAAATTGCAGTGCACATACTGGTAGAAACAATAATATTTTTTACAGATTTTTTCTAAGGTTATGTGTATATTTGGTTCTGAATTTTAAACTATAGTAGTTAATGCATGTGGTCTTCAGTGTTCAGAAGGGGCTTGATCTTTTTAGATTTAGTATTTAGTACAAAAAATATTGTAGTCTGGGGTTTTCCTTAGTTGTTTATGACAGTGTGTCAGACAAACAGTCTGAGAAGTGTTACTCTTCTGTGCTCAACTTACCCTGAAGCCCAAAAGACATCATCAACCGAGTAAAAATGGCTTGTAATGGACAAATGTAAAGTAAGTGTCAATTGTTTCTGAATATGTGAAGGAAGTTATTTAAATGTATGCTTATGTATACATATTTTAAATCTCTATTTGACTTCATTAACCTTTATTCACCTTCCGTATTTCACTTTCCATCTCTGGCCTTAATACCTCAGGTTACAATTGATGGCCGCGCCTCTGTTTCTGCACTGAGAACTAAACTCAGTGCTACCATGTGTGCGTACACTGCAGCTGGACTCTTCAGAGCTGGGTCTTATTATATTGCAATACCATACAGTACTCAGCAGAGCAACAGCCCACTACTAACAGAAACCAGATACTAGTATAATATCAGTCTGGATATTGATGTGCCTAATGTAAGTAAAGGGCAGCAGAAGTGAACAGTAAATTAATTGCAAAAAGATTTTTCTGTTTTAGAGATATACAATATTAGTAAAATTAGTAACTCTGAAAAATATACAACTTTAAATGTTCTAACAATAATTTAAAAACCCCAAACCAAGTATGTTGTACTGACCTGGGAGCTCTTGCCGGTCTTAGCATCTCCTGACACAATCACAATTTGATTATGAAGCAAACTTTCCATAAAAGTATATTTCTCTTTCCATACGGGAAGTTCTTCTCTTTCTTTCATAAGTTTATAATAACGGGAAGAGTAAGGCAAGCCATCAAAAGGATTAAGCTCTAAATCTTCTCTGCAGACTAGTATTTCCTCTTCATCACCATCGCTGCAGTCAAGCAACTCTGAAAAGCAGTGGGTCTCTGGAGAAAAGGTTAAAAACTCCATTTTTCTTACATATATTATGCCCAGCAAAGCCACATTAGTAATGGAAGGAGTCCTTTGGGTACTGATTGATCACTCAGGCGCCCTAAACCTGAGGAAATCCATTTCTGCTTGTTTCAGGATTAGCACTTCCCAGCTCTTCGGTTTAAAAGTTCAGCCTTAGGGTCCAGCTGCCTTCTTTTCTGCCCGTTTGTAGCTTAATAACCCAAATGAGCCTCGAGAAAACAGCTTTTAAAAAAATTGCCCAAACTCTTCAAAACAGCGGTGATTAAACCAAAAGATTTTCGACAGAAGCGGAGTAGTTTTTGCTCTTTAGTAGCATGTTCAAGCCAGACCGTGAGCACCAGCCAGTGTGTTTGCTCTTTGCTGCTGCTCGGCCGGGCTGGAGAATAATTGGGAAAGAGGACGCTGAGCCTGACCTTTATCGCTCCCGCCTGGGCCCCGGCCGCCGTGAATAAGAGGCTACGGGGCGATTATTGTGATTGCAGTGGGGGTCATGTGCCCGGCTAATCCCGGCACAATGGGGCTCACCCCTGGGTGCTGCGAAAACAGCGCAGGGGCGGCGAGCGTGCCGCCAACGGGGGGTAACTGCTGCGGGAAAGCACCCGGCAGGAGCGGGTGATGGGGGTTTTTTTTTGTGTTTTTTTTTTTTTTTTTAGGTTATTTACAGTGTTTTACAAAGTCAGAGTCGTAAAGAGTCTTTTTATATACTCTGTGTATTAACTCTACTTGGAAATCTGGCGAGGCTTTAACAGCTTTTGCTGCAATTAAAATCTAAACTATACTTCATACGTTAAAAAAAAAAGCAGGGAGATGCCAATTCTAATCCTTCAAGGGCACCAGAAGTGGCCTTGAACGATAGGGGAAGAAAAAAATGACTGACGTAAAATAACTCCAACTCCTGGGACTCAAAAGTAGCAAAATAGAGTTTTCTAATCTTCACTGACTGTACTGTAACACAAATACTAAATAACGTTTTTTATTTTAGTTCCAGAGGCAAATGTCCTGTTGAACAATGATACTGATAATGTCTTGATGAACAGACTATGAGCACAATGCTCGTATGATTTTTCTATATCAAGCTTTTTCTGCACTAAGCAACATAATAAAAGTTACTGCCTCTTCATACAATTTTTTCTTGTTTCATGGCTTTGGACCATATTGGCTACAATGTTATTAATGCATTCTCTGATGACAGCAGCATAGAAAACCAACAAAGAGAAGTAGGAGAAAATCTTTTGTTCAGCAGTCTGAATATCTCAGTCCAAATGAGATAAGTCTAATTATACGGTGCTCACAAAACAGGCTGATTGTTGGCATTTAGAGTGGCTGGCAGCAAAGACTGACAGACTGCCCAGTTTGAGGGCCAAAACCAAATGTGATCCTCTGGAGGAGCATCTCTGAAAGGCAAAAAGGCCAGGTGACTTACCTGCCCACACTCTGACATTGCAGTACTGCAAAATATGCTTTGGACTAACCACCAGTGAGGGTGCGCCTGATACCTGCGAAGGTGAGAGTTTGACGTACCGTGATACCTGTGAAGATGACAGGAGTCCAGTTTCTGTGCTCAGTGACACTGAATTAGGTCATATTGAGATGAACCTCAAAACCTCTTTTCCCGTGACCTTGGTGGATCCCTCGATATCTAATGGTTTCCCTGATTTTATGTTACCTCCTTCCCTACTGTTGCAAACTTGCTACCATTGGGGTCTCTGCCTCTCTCACATGTGGTTGAAATCACTCAATATGGCATAAATGTCACGAGGGGACTGAAACTGAAACCCTGCAGAGGACTTTTTTTTTTTTTTGGTGAAATTCAGCTTAAAGTGATGTGAAGGAAACAGGTGAATTGCCGTTATCCTGCATTTTACTTGTTTTTCACATGCTTAGCAGCAGTAGCAGTATGTGCTCTCTGCTTTCCTCAGCTGCAGTATAGGCTTGTCTTCAAAACATTAAGAATTGGACAGCACTATTTTCTGGTTCATTGAACAAATGTGAGTGGTTATACCACAGCAAATTTTTTGTTTTTCTTTTTTGGTACCTGTAGTGGAAGAGAGGAAATTTAAATGTTACCAAATTGCGAAGAATGTTTGCTATATGAAAACCAAATATTTTGAAACTAATACTCCTTTCATGATAATGAATGTTTTAATAGAACAGGTTGTTAACAGGTTTCCATTATTTATCTTTGCTAAAATGGGCCATGTAAAAGCTTTATCCTGATCTTCAGCCAGGTATCTGATTGAGTACTTTGAGCCTCTTCCTGGAGCATCAGCCCAGCAGCTCTGGCAATCGAGGAGCCTAATGAACAAAGCCAGACACAGGGTCAGGAG
This sequence comes from Tyto alba, assembly GCF_018691265.1. Lineage (NCBI taxonomy): Eukaryota > Metazoa > Chordata > Aves > Strigiformes > Tytonidae > Tyto > Tyto alba. The sequence continues at coordinate 3,830,267 of NW_024881261.1, read as the reverse complement.
CGTGATTGAGCATTGCCTTTGCAAATTGAGACATCCAGGCAGTACCTCTTTGCTGCTCAATATGCCTCATTGCTACAGCTCTGCCGTTTTCTTCCAGAGTACTGGTTTCTGGTCTTTCCTCTTTCAGTCCTTGATTTTCACCTCCTGATGCCTGCTTATTTTCTCCTGGTCCCTGTTGCTCCACCTGCTTTTGACCATTCTGATGAACATCTCCTGTAGTGCCACTGCAGTTCTTCTTGGCTTTGACCATGCCCTTAAACAAGATCTCTTCTTCCCTTTGAAGTGCTGGACCCTTTTCTGATAAGGCTTCTTGATCATCTCTTCTGATTGCTGTCATTATAGCAGGCCCTTAAGGATTTACAAGATACACTTTTTAACATAATACAGAAGGATTTGATTAATTCTAATAAATAACAGAAACACTCGCTGCAGATGAGTGCTTTTAGTAAATTAGGGTATAAGCTGGTTTCGAAGATATCAGTGAGAACTTTGCTATTGATTTAGATATATTGTTGTGCAAGTGCTTATGATAATATGCTGTAGGAAAGCAGTAAATACCACATAAGATATTCTGTATCTTTCATAAAGCCTTGCTAATATATGGTTACTCTTTACAGCCTTAAATCTTTCAGAGGATGAGAATTTCCTGTGTGTAATTTATACAGAATTTGGATTTGTAATATCAGTGATATTACAAAGTTCCTTCTTCTCTGTTCCATTTTTCTTCCCCCATTTTGGCAGCAGTAGTTTGGAATAGCAATGGGAATTTAAGGATGTCACTTCTTTTTTTCCACAAGAGTGTTGTTTAAATAGAGGTTTTCAGATTAAATTTACTTTATAATGAAGCAAATGAACCCTATGAAATATGAATGTGAAATATATCACATTTTAAAAAGCAAAATTATAGTTTATTCTTGTTAGATGAGAACCAGCAGATGCTGTCAAGAACAGTTCTTCTTTCCATCCTATTTTCCAGCACAAAATCTTTTGATGCCAAATCCCTCCAGTACTCATGTGTAAGTCCACTGGAACATGGAATTGCATCTTGCAGCTGAAAATGGAGGAGCCGTTTCTAACCTTGAATTATATTTGTCCTGAAGGCTTTGCTGATTTTCCCTTTTAACATAAAAAAAAAAAAAAAAAAAGTATGCTGGTAACGTATTTCTATTTGTGTGCCAGGTACAACGCCCAATTGCTCCCCTACATTTCAGACCAGATCTGTTTGAACCCTTTGTTTTTCTTAATGAAACCAAACGAGGGTTAGGTGGAGCCAAAGGACTTCAGAAGACAGATGGCCTCCAAAAGTAGACATCTTTCTGTTTACCTACCCAGATACCTTAGTTTATTCCCTGGGGCTGGATTACCTTCCTGAGCCACCTCTGGTTTCCCATGCCCTGAGGCTGGTGGCCTCCGTGGAGGGAGCTCAGGGCCGTGGCCGTGGACATGACCAGGACACGCAGAAGGCCAGGCTGTCCCCTGGACCTGTGGCTCACCATCCCCAACACCGTGATACCACCGTCCCCGAGGGCAGCTGCCCTGCCCAGGCGGGTGCTGCAGGTAGGAGGGTTGGGCGATAACTAGATTTTAAATCCTCATTGAAGAGCTTTTCTGTGATAAACGTAGGACAGGGCACAGGGACAGGGGTCTCCTTGTGTGTAATAAAAGCTGAACCAGTAACCTGTATCCATAAACCCACTGGACCTGATTGCAGGGGGAGGCAGTGCCAAGCACTAGTAGAACCTGGAGATGAGAACATCACCATGATTTATAGAGCCCTATTACTAAAAATGACACTTTAATAGTCTCTGCAGGATTTTTTTTTTTTTTGGGGGGGTTGCTTTTTATACTGCAATGAATATGAAAACTTGGTGCCTGGCCAACAGACAGAAAACAAATGTGGAAAAAACCCCTCTTATTTGAAGACTCTGTTAGCTTCTCTCTTGGCCTACTGACAGCAACGTTTAACCTTGATTATACTGTAACTATATTACTGTTTATTGAGCGACCTCAATAAACTAAAAATAGAAAATTTCTGTAATATAAGAGATTGTAGCGGTACAGACAAGTTACACGTCTCTTCTGTTTTAATTTCCACTTAGGTTTTGTTGGCTGGTAAAATATTACTAGTTTTGCATTACTGCTCTTAAAAGTACTGTCAGCCAGTGATAGATTGGTTTAGAACAAAGTGTTTCAAGTCAGCAAATAAAAAAAAACAATCTAGTTTTAACTCACTGGTTGCCCAGTATTGAATGAGAATGTTACGGATTTTGAGCTGAAGTTGTGCATGTGTAAGCAATATATTTGCTTCTTTTTGAGATTCTTCAGTTTCAAATTTGTATGAAAGTGAAGTAAAAGTACGTAAGACGCTACTTGAGGTTTTTTTCTTGTTTGTTAATTGTGGACTGAAATTGGAATTCACTTAAAAATATTGAAAATAATAACAAAACCATAGTATTTTAAAATTCCAATCAGATTTATTAAGAAAAGGGAGTGTGACCTAACAGCTAGTCACTTGCGAGGATGGTTTCAGATTAGCATAATCCTACAAGATTCAAATCAATAAAATATTCTCATTTCATATGGAGCTTGTAATGGTCAGAAGCTGTTTTATCATTCCAGCAGGCTCTGGGTACAATTCATTGACTTTGCTCACTTCAGTAGTGGCAATAAATGTAAGCTGCTTGAGTATTATTTCTACCAACGGGGTACAATGAGTTCAGGACTTAATATTGTTTCTCACAAATTGATAGGAAGTTTAAGTAAGTTTTCTTTTTAAAAGGAGAAAAAGTAAATTAAATACACAGATTCAGTATTTTATTAACTGTTCCATATCCCAGACATCCCAAATCAGTATCAGGAGCAATTTTAATGATTTTTGTTAGTGATATCAGTATTATTTTGTAGATAAGGATGCATAAGATTAATTTGTGTACCATTTAAACCTAAACAGTACTTCTGCAAAGACCTGGTGTTTTGCCCATGTGGGGTAACAGGTGTTAGGTTCCCATTATCACCCCCTTTTTTTTTTTTTTTTTTTTTTTTGCAACATCACAACTGCAGAGGTGGGAACATCACAACTGTGGTGGGCGGTGGGAAGAGGAGCTGGTGTTGAAGAAGGAGGTTGGGATGTTACTGCCAGAACCCCGTGTCCCCCCGTCATCTCCAGGATGAGATGGACTGGCTTGGTATGAGGCTGAATGCCCTCGACTCTCATAATTAGGAAAAAAAGCTCAAAACAAGTATTTCTTGTATATTACCGTATTTATCACTATCATTTGCTTAATAAATCCATTGGCTATCTCATTATTTGTCATAGAGCTGTGTTAGGACATTATCCACAAAGCTGTCAGCCAGGCATCACATCTGATTGTTTACTCTTCGTTTGAATGTTGATATGAAAAGCAAACTTGTAGCTATACGTATCTTTTGCAAGTACTTTTTTTCCTCAGCCATTTCAGAAAATGGCTTTAAGTGTTATTTAAACACCAAGACATCTTAAGAAGACGGATGATAGGAGGCCTAAATGGAATTTTATTCTAATTTATTAGTGTTTTTTTAATGTAATGGGATATCTTCATCTGTTTTCTATTGTCTTTATGTTGTTTAGAAAAAGCAAGACCAGCATTCTCTTCTCAATTCATTAGTGTAATATTCATCCTTAATCTAGGCTTAACGCTTTCCAGAACTGGAACAGCAGGAGAAGGAGGAAGAAATAGAGATAATTCACAGGGAAGAGAATAAAGGATGTTTTGAACTTGGATTTGAAGTGAGATGAAGAGTGAGCTAGACAGTATTAGTACGGTTTGTTCCAGATGACAGGAACTACACACAAGAAGTTTGGGTAGGGGCCAAAATGTCTGATGGGGCGGCAACAAAAACTAGTGCTTTAGCAGTGCAGGGACTAGAGAAACATCAGACAGTTTGTCAGAGAGTGCTTTTGCTTTATAAACTGATGAAAAATATTCTCTGGAATGTCTCTTGGAACAAGTTGGGAATTACGTTTGTGAAATTATTAGTGATGTGGTTATATTTTTTCTTAGAATGAGAAGGCTGAAATATTGTCATGGCCTGGAATATGAATTTCTGGATTTTGGGGAGGTAAAGCGGGGCATGTGGAAGGGATATTGAGCAATGAAAGAGAAAGGTGTGCAATGTACTGGAAAATGGACAAGGTGAAGCATTTACAGATAGTGGTAAATAGTGGTGGTGATAGATTTATGGGCAGCTGACAAGGGATCAAGTGGAAGGCAAACCTTTAGTCACCTGGCAGTCAGCAGGCTTTTGCAGTTGATGAAAAGGAGCCATGATTTAACCCAAGGAGTTTGAAAAGGAATTATATGGGTTCCTCAGATTACCTAACCCAGAACCAGAAGATGTTTCCAGCTGTAGAAGAGGTTACTGCAGAGACAAGCAGACCTGCTGTGTCGGCAGAGTGTGCCTGGGCAGTTGTTTTGTGAATTCAAGGCTTCAGTTTTCTTTACAACCTTTGGCAGCAGGCGTGAAACTTTTAGAGTGGCCATTGCTGCTCTGATGGATGATAGAATGAGAAGTCTCTGTACGCTAGGAGTAATTTTCTGTATTCTAAAATCTTCCCACCACCTCTTTAGGATTTGTTTGATGTGGATATTTTTTATATTTGCCCAATAAAATACATTACACGCCCCCCCACCCCCCAAGTGTTTTTATTTCGCAGGTGTCTGCCTTTCTCTACACTGAGATTTATTCCTTTCTCTGTGGGTATGGATTTCTAATGTTTTAGGTAGTGCAGAATGGAAAAAGCACATATAAAGTTAACCTCGTTTATTTCGTAATATTAAAAAGTATATTGTGGCTACCTTGTTGCAAGTACAAATTTTATAGATTTTTTTCACATCCCAGAGATTTTCATTTGTTAGTATTTGTTTATCCTTACTAACTTTTAAGGAACTTGTAACTTAATAACTTATTTAATAACACATGAGATGTGAAAACGTTACACATTACGGCTGTTTTCTGACAAACAAGTACTGCCCTTCTGCAAAACACGAAGCTGCAGTACTGCAAATAAAAACTGAAGCAAAAGGATGAGAACTTTTCCTTCGTGCAGGATTGGCTTTGCACGCTGGGATTGAACGTTTCTTTTCCAGTACTGTTTGAGCTGGGTGAAGTTGACACGGCCGTTCTCCTCTGATCACAGAGTTACTGTCACTGGGAACTGGCAAGGATCGGTGTGCTCTGAAATAAAAGTTTGTTTTGTTTTGACATTAGGAGATTGTTTTCATGTGACAGTGCCCTGGCTCAGTGCCTCTCAGCTGCATTTGGTCTCTGTCACTGTTGGGTTTCATTACGGAGCTGTTGTAGTGCCATGGTTGTCGACTTCAGACCCAGAAAACCCCATGTCATTGCTTTGGACACCATTTTGCATTGATTTTGCCTGAGATGTTACAATTTTCTGACCCTAATCAGGTCAGTCAGAGTTTTGTTGCAGACATAAATGGAGTCAGTCTTCGTTCTTTGGCTGTTACCCTACAGCCATTATTCAAGCCAAAATATTGGGGAAGTCAATGTGAATTGGCATTGCTGTACTCTGCCAAATCAGGTCCTTCTTGTTGCTGTATACACAGATAATATTTAGTATGAATCTCTGCTTCATTACAGATGCAGAACTAAATGTTTGGCCTTTGAATTTAATGGGAATTTTGCCACAGATATAAATCAAGCCAAATTTTCTTCCAGAAAATGTTGTTAATATATCTGGGAGACGTGTGGTTAAAAGAATTATGGAAATGTAGCTTGTTTTCTCAAGGTAGAGTAACCCTTTCTGTGGGGTCAAACTTAATTACAGTCTTCAGATGCAAGCAAAAAAAGTAAATGTGAGATAATGAGTGATCTCTTGATCTTGAATTCCTGTTTACCTCTGCAGAAGAAAGCAAATATAATTTTACTGGTTGATTAATAAAAATACCTGCTTTATTATTTTTTTCTTCATTTTCAGTAACTATGTTGCTCCTTCTGAGAAAATTTCACCTTTTATGTCACCTTAACTTTGAAAGTTTCCAGAAAGATAACTTTGACTTTTTCCTTTGATAGTGTTAAAGCAAACTGCAGCACTAGAACCTTTTTGCAGTATGTTTTGGAAGGGCTATATGGTCATGGTAATGAAATCTGATATCTCTTATAATAATAATTCAATTAAAAAAATTTTAGAGCCTCTGAAATGGGAGGCAAATAAAGTATCTTTGCCTTTTGCAGGTGTGTAAAGGTAGTATTTTGCTCTACACATCAATATAATGGGATGGTATTGTTTTTTTTTTTTTAAGAACTACATGTTTTCATGAGCTCTGAAGGAACTATTGAATATTCAAATTTACCTACTCATTATTCTACACTCTTTCTTTTCAGTTACTTTCAGTCGTGGCCTTTATTGAATAAATCATTAAGAACAATTTTTTTACAAGTGGGACAATGTATCACAGTCTTGGCTCTAGCACGGTATAAAGGAGGGGTGGTTTGTTTGTTTTTTTTCTTTCTCCTGTAGGTAAAAATATGTCTAATACTAAGCACTGTGTTGTATATGATTTTCTGTTTAATGAAGAGCAATGAACGCTTCATGAATTAATAGTGAAGTGAGACAAATGTGATTCAAGTTACGTGGCAGTGGGGAAAAGCTTTTCAGAAATAATATTTAAAGCAGTAAAATCATATTAATTGAAATCTGCAGGCAGATAAGCTTTGCTTTCTTCGATGGGGAATCCAGTGACCACATTATGTAATAATCTGAGGTAAAAAAAACAAACCACACACTCATCCTTCAACTCCTCTCCCCACCTTCATGTATGATTTCTGATCTCCAGGGCAGGAGCAGTGACGTTGCATCCAGCTTGCTTTGCTCTTTGTCTAGGGCCAAAATCCAAAATGTGCTCACGGAGGCTGCTGAAGAGAGGGTGCCCAAAATGGACTAAAATTGACTTTGTTCTCCTGTGCTTATTATTATTCAGTGGGTTTAAACTGTAGAAAATTTTGAGCTTTTCACTGTCTGTGGAAAATGTGATTTCCTTGAGCAAAATGGCAAGAACTTTTCAATTTTTTTTACAGATACAGTATTTCTAATATCATGCAAATTCTTGATTAGTGATTAAAACTGTCCTATGCATAGCAATAGTTAGATAACAGTATTTGCTATTGCTAAACTGTATCCAGTGGATAGAGATTTAGCTAATTCACCTGTTGAAGACAGTATTTTCTCTTCTTGTAGAGAAAATTAGATTTAAGTGAGAGCAAATAATTAAATGGAAATGGTAGAGGTATGTATATGGTAATAGAAATAGAGTATGTGTATGTATAGTATATTCCTTGATACACAAACAGCTGTAAATGTTTTAGGTTAACTTTGAAAAAAATAGTCTCACTGTTCTAGTATAACTTTGCTATTCCAGGCTGTAGAAAAATCATAGGTAGGAGTGTGGGAATATAGACTTCTGATAAATCATTTTTTATGCTGTTTCTCTGTGCTCCAAAAATAAAGAGGTAAGATGGGAATTGAAAATCATTCAGGAAATGTTTGAATTTTTGAGTTCCTTTGAGTAGGGCCTACTTACCTAGATAGGTTGGCAGCAGAAATGTAGCCATAAAACAGGGTTTGGATTATGTGATCCCCATCTCTTTCTGAAGGTGTCTTTGGCCAAAGAACTTGGCTGGATGGAGAGCTCAGTTCCCTCAGTATGAGGTTGCTACTTTTCTGGTTTTTAGGATATCTGAAGTTGGTAGTAAGTCTTGAAGGCTTGTGTTCGCTAAGGTACCATTTGCCATTGTATGCTTCTGGAAAGTACACAAATTGTAGTTGACTGTTTAAAAATATAATGGAACGGGAAGCTTAGAGGGCTTTTCTTCAAATTAGATGCTGCTTCATGGCTTTGCAATGAGAGGTGACTTTTCTTTGGGGAAATCAAACTGTTTTATCCAAAAAGCAGGCACCTACCACGAAACCCCAGGTCCTTCTAACAAGAGCAGATTTAGACACTGTAGTAATTCAGACTGTATCTTGAAAGGGAATATGCCCTGAAAAAGGGATGTCTTGCACAGAGGGGATATAAAAACTTGCTCAAAGCATTATACTACCTGGGTGGAGAACATTAAATCATGTAGTTAGGTGTATGGGTGTTGCTGAACCTAGTTACTTCCTATCTAAGCCCACTGCTTTTGGTGGTTACCTTGTGTTGTATAAAAATGATAGAAGTTTTAAAACCAAGGGGTATAATTAACTAATAACATGTTAAGAATATATTTGTAAGGTATTTTTGTCATAAGAGTAGTTAAGTTGACATTTAGCTTACATAGGCTTAAATGGAATGAATGCAGAATAGTGTGAATCAGAGGGAGAATAAATAATGAGTGGGTTTTGTTAAATGCAACAGGATTTATGTTACTCAGTGACTTAAAAAAAATACAGTATTCATACTGTTTTGGTACAGTGTATTATAGCTCATAGAAAACACTACTGGATTTCTCATAGTAGTTTCAAACTGGTAAGTATATCTTGCAATGTTTTAAAACATAGCTGAAGAGCAATTTACATTTTTTAAGGCTACATTCACAGTCTCTGTAAATGGAAACTTCTTAAGGAAACCTAGCAATATTTTTATGGATTTCAGGTAATATTTATGATACCAATACCTGTAGAGTTTGCTTTTTGTTTTCTTTTTAAAAGGGAATATATGTAAAAAATACATTTTTAAGAGTCAACTGCCAGTGTTGATATCACTGGGTATCCCAGCTCCTCAGGGGTGTAAGGATGTTTTCAGAATTTGACTCTTTCACCCCCTGGCTTTTTGAGAAATACATTCTTGCCAGCCTGACTGACAGACATGCTAATAATTTGCAAAATCAAAGGCTTTCCTCATCATCTTCAACTCTTCTGCCATTTTTATGGGATCTTGTTTTCCCTTAAGGTCCATAATACCAAGTTTTCTTGTCCCTTTTCACCCTTCACAGATTATTTTTTTTTCTTTACATGTTTTTCTCATTACATTAATGCTTATCAAGAGTCGTATTTTGTTTTCAAAATTGTCTTTCTTTTATCCAGGTTTTTGTTAATAGAAGTAGTTTAACCAGAAGAAAAATGCTGGTTGGGTTTTAAAATGGCTTGCCTTAGCTGAGTATGTCTTGCATAATTTAAAATTCCTGCATACAGACTTGTGTTGTCTTCAATTTTTGGGTGTGTGTTTGTAAAGCAGTGCTTTGCAAGTATAGAGCATCATGTGTTTTGTCATCCAGGCTGTAACAGCAGGAGGGAAAACACCTCTGCTTTTTGCTGTCATCATAAAAATAGAGATTTTCCTTTTATACAGTCAGCAAACTCAGTATTTGAGGTTGAACAGTTATTGGTTAAATAAGCAGCTCTTCGTAGACCCATACATGCATGATGATTTACATTATTTTTTAGCATTATATAACTAATATGTACTTTTTCCCAGGTTATGTATATGTATTTGTTTTTTATTTAAAGAAAATAGAAAAATATAAGGGAACTTCTGAATTGTTATTCCAAATTTTTGGTCTTTTTATTTCTCAGATGTGCTTGCTTTGTGACTTGAGCTGCATGTTGGTGTACAGCAGCCCAAAGCCTTTCTGCAAGCATCTCAAATTTGTTGAAAATAAATTTGGTAGGAGGAGCTCTGTGTGTATAGAAAGATTTATAGTGAGAAGTAGAGACTGCATTAAAACTGAATGCATGCTGGTATGGCAACTATGCCAGATTTCTAAAGTAATCCAATGCAACAACTTTAGATAATTTTACTCCATCAAATAGTGAATTTCAAAGTTGATTCTGTTACTTAGCTATATATAGATGCAATATACATGCATATTTTTTGTGTGCACTTGTGGTTCTCCAAGCACCTATTGTAAGTACAAGTGCTAAATCAAATCATAACATCATTTATTATTGAATGTCCAAAATCCATGTTCTCATATGTGAAAATATTTATACTCACTGTATTCTAAAAGTATTATTTTTATATATTTATTCATTTTTAGGAAAAAGAACTACCAATAAACACATCCTCCAGTTATAGAAGTGATACACCATTATACTCAGTTGTTTTGGGCCCCAGAAGAAGAAGCAAGTAGAGGAGGATCATAAGGGCAATGATTACAATAAGCAGCTGAAGAATGGCGATCCAGTGTTGCATACTTATGGGGTCATATATACGTAGGTACAAGGTTAATGTGGTACTATCTTTAGATTTGTAAAGTATGTTAAAGCTGAGAGTGACTGAAATGCTGAATATTTGCTGTAAATATCTTTTGCAAAATTAAAATGTAAAATTAGAATTTTGCATTACACTATTAATATTGAAAATATTTTATTAATAAATATCTTGAATAATATCATTTGTACTTTAAACTTTATCAAGGAATATTTTTCTACTCTGCTGCATGTGGATTTTTTTTCAGAAGGGGACACTGCAAGTCCTGAATAATTTCAGAGCTATTTCATACCTAGGAATCTGCCATGTCTTCCTCCTTCAGATCTATCATGGTGTGATTTTTTTTATATAGAGTCAGTCCTTGGAGGGATAATGTGCACAACTTCTATTGACTTCAGTGGGGCTCTCAGGTTTTTTTGGTTCATTTTTGTTGTTTTTTTTTTTTTTTTTGGTTGGTTGGTTCATTTTTTTTTGTTTGTTTTTTTGTTTTGTTTAGTTTTGGTTTTGTTTGTTTGTTTGTTTGTTTGTTTTATTGTTTTTCTTTTTTTAACACTGCTTGTGTGTTAGGTATCTCCCAAATGAACTCTTGACAATTCTGGAGTCTCTTGCAACAAACCAGTACCGTCCATATGCTTAGATAACATGCTCACTTTTTAGGTACTGCCACAAATGAGTACAGAGTTTTTCTGTTTCCCCTTGCTTTGAAGTAAATAAGAAGTGGTGGTAGTAGTAGTAGAATTCAGAGTTTGATGATTTGGTTATAAAGGCTCATACTTTGGTCCTTTCCCTAAAGATGAATGTGTTTTCTAGAGCCACATATACTAATGTCCTTTGAAAATTTACGTAGGAAAGTTTGTCACTAGGTGGCAGAATTGGACTGTATCAGCACTAACAATTTTTACAACTTGTCCAGTTGGCGGCTTCTTTCTATTCCATAAATACCTCTTTAACTATACCCAGCATTCAAAAGTATCTAAATGTTAAAATAAATTCTAATAAATGCAGCTCTTATGAAGGAATATTTTTTTAAAAAATAACAGGTGTAGTATGCTGTACTTCAAAATTGTTATAAATATTTGATTAATACGTCACCTGCTGCTCTTCTGATATCTTCACTCCCACATTTTAGAAGTATTGTAGTATTCAATTTTTTAGATGATCTGTAAATGAAAACATGTTGTTCCCCTTTGGTGTTTTCCAAAGTTGTGTAATATTCAGATATTGCTTTAACTGCATGTGCAGATGAGGCATTCATATGCGCAAATATCTTTTCTTGTCTCTAAATGCCCTTTTTCATATGAGAACAGCAAATTCACAGGCACAATTAAGTTCACTTAAAAATTAGGTTTTTCCTGTGTGGGACAGTTTTAAATCTCCTTAGTCAGGGACATAAGCAAAACGGGAAAAGCTCTGATTTAATTGGAAAAAACAGTGATTATAGCATTTGAATTCTGGTCTTAATTTATGACTTAGCTTATCCTGAAGAAAATCACTGTATTCCCATATAGATTATATCTTGGTGCCTAGATTTGACAGACACGTCGGTATGGGAGCAGTGATGCAGAACTTGAGGACGTTTTATTTTGAGGAATAAAGCATATGTTTTGAAAACATTGTAGAAACATCTCTGATCAGTTGCTATGCGCTGAAATGTTTGGAAAGTGATTTGAATATTTGAAGGAGCATATGAGACTTTCTTTTCTTTTTAGAGGATATGCTGCTCAGCATGTCATAGGTGGCTGTGAGCCAAGAATGCCCTGAGATATCGATTAAGGGTCACTAGCCTTAATGGAGCTTTTGCTTATAGCCCAGTTATCTCTGTGTTCCCTACTAGAAGGTAGTACAGATTATACATTATAATGAAGCAACTAGTTCAAGGACTCCTTAGACAGATTTAAAAAAAAAAAAAAAATCTTAAAAAAATGTGTATTCTGAGCAGATATTAGAGAAATGACGTAATTTAAAACTCAGATTGACTAATATGGACTAAAGTTATTATGTACATTAAATTATAGTTAGAGTAGTCTCTAGAGTGCTCTCTAACAGAATTTTAAAAGTGAAGAATAAAACATTATCTGATTTCCGCCTTCTTCTTTTTTCTTTTAATTACTTTTAAAAATCTTTTTTTCTTAGCCAAGTATTGGTCATTCGAGGTAAGCAGGTGGAAAAGGAGCTGTGTACTTTTTATGTAGCCTATCTCATGCCTTCTGGATTTAGAAAGATGATTATGATACCAGAAATGTTTCTGTCAATTGAAATGTAAACATTCATGCTCTTTCATGTGACTGACTTACCATTTTTTTACTGAGAATCTAAGCTACATTTCTTTTCAGGTGTCTGAGACACTGGCCAGTGAATACCTTGCCTTGAACATGTTGTACTTCTGAAGTTGTTAAAAATTGCTGTTGGAGGTGCCCAGTGGGATGAGGCCAAGTACAGAAAGGGGGTTCTTAAGCAGACAGAAGCAAGAGGAACTTCTGTAACTGGCAGATTTTCAGCTATCATGAGAATAATATAAAAATCATTAATGATGAAAAATAATAGGGTTTTTTTTTCCCAATAAACTTTCACAGGCTTGAATAACGTCTGCTTGGAATCAGGCAACTCATTTTCAAGTTTTTCAGAAGTTCTAGTTTTGCCTATTTTTAGATAACACCTGAAATGACTTCAGGAATTGTTTTTTTACTGCGAGCCTTTTTCATTAAATCTCCAAGTTGGCATTGCAGATGTTTTTTCCACAGTGAAGGAGAGCTCTCCTAAAATGTGAACATATGTTTTTATAGATGCTTTTGATGTTTAAAACTGATAGAGTTTAAGAATTGTTCTATGGAATATTTGAGAGACTTAGATGCGGTAAAGTAAGCTTAAGCAGATTCATTTGTTTTGGAGTAAATCTTCCAAAGCTGAGACTTATTTCTTCATGCATTTGTAAAAAACCTTCAGCTTTTCAAGTAATCAGAGCTTGCTTAAAATAAATTTTTTACTTGAAAAGTATTACTGCACAAGTTGCCAATATCATTATGGGCAGCATCTAACCTCTCACCTAGCCTAAGCAATAAGATTTTCTTTTCAAATTCTTGCTCGTGGCTGAACTGGAATAATGGTGGAGAAGTAGGTAAATTGTTTCAGAGATTAATTACCCCTGTTAAAAAGGTATACCTTGTTTCTGGTGTGTACTTCCCTAGTTTCAGTCTCCAGTCAATGCATCTTACTCTGCCTTTGCCTACTACATTGGAGAGCTGAGATGTCATCATCAATTTTTGCTCCCTGTTTAGATACTTTCTGCCTGTGTTCATGCTTTTATATTTCATAACTGCACAAAGCAGAAATCTCCTCAGGTAGTTTTGCTTTAGGTTGGTTGCACTACAGGTTGGACCGTGCTGGTTCATAGAGATCCTCAGCTTGCTCTAACATCCAGAAAGTCTTAATACTAACATGTCGGTTCATACTACTTAATATACATCTATATAACATAAATATGAGTGTTTGTGTGTCTATCTGTGTATATATACAGGTGGACTAAATAGAAAAGGAAGTGTAGTTTAAGCCTGAAAGAACTTGTTGCACCAACTGTTTTTTGTTACAGTTTATTTCTGATTAACATTCAAATTATTTTAACGTTGTTTTTTAAAATACTGTCTGCATATTATACACAACAAAACAGAATACGTTTCTAATTTGTATTCAGCTGGAAGGATATTCAATAAATCAGAAAATAAACTACTCTATTTGAATGAAGTTTTCTCTCCTCCTTTGGTAAAGTACAAGAGAATTCTGCTTAAATGAAGCATGCAATTTTAATCAGTTGTAGCCTAAGCAAAGAAGACCAACAGCTGCTGCTTGTTAATTGGTGAATGTCTTCACCAATGGACTCATCATTTATTCACTTCTTTTGGTGCAGCCTTAAATTCTGTAAATAAAGGTGTTATCATCATGTTATATGACTGCCTGCACATTTGCAACTAAGCAGCTCAGATAATACATGAAGAATATATTTCAAAAGACAAATATGTAACCTTCACTGTCATAGATTCATTGTTTTCATCTAATAATCACATTTTCTGTGAAAGGTCAGATCTCTTGTGTGAAACCAAGGGGAAAATATATTTAATCTCCCTAGCTGAAAGATTAATTTCTTGTTAAAAATTACACCAAACTGTGAAGATTTCTTACTCTGAAAAAAGGTTCTCGTGTAGAACCACAGACTCTTGTGGGTTGGAAGGGACCCACAGAGTTCATCCAGTCCAGCCTTCTGCTCAGATCAGATCTGGCTACAGCAGGTTGCTCAAGGCCTTGTTCAGTTGGGTTTTGAAGCTTTCCAAAGATGGAGATCCTGCAGCTTCTCTGTCCTCCAGTCCCAGTGTTTTACTACCTCGTGGTAAAATAAATTGTTTCCTCAGATCAGGTCAGAACCTCCCATCAACCAAGGTGAGTGTGTTGCCATCCGTCCGACTGTGCACCTGAGGGAAGAGTCTTTCCACCTCTGCACCCTCTGTTCGGTAGCCGTGGGAAGCCGTTCTCTCTTTTTTCCTCTTCTCCATAGGTCTTCATTTAGTTGTAACTTTTTTTCCACAAGCTCTCTGTTACTTTAATTTATAGGTCCTTTTTGGGGTTGGGATTTTGTCCCACTCCCTCTTTCTGACTGCTCATTTGCAGGGTTGCAGTGGAGTTGCAGTTTTCCAGGGAAGTATAATACAGTGAAATATAAGCCTTCAGTTCAACTTGACAGAAGTTTGAATCTTTTCTTCTTCCTTCCTGCCTCTTCTTTCATATTTATTCTCTCTTGTCTTGTTGCCTTCTGTATCTCTTTCTTTTCCTCCTCCTTGCAAGTAATTTTTGCAGTTAAGCACTGTCACTCTGCTTAGTTGTTATGTTCTTATCTTTTGTTTTTCCCTTGCCTCTGGGATTGTTCTTCATATTTTGGTTTTGCAACTTGTTTCTTTGAGTCTTCATTGTTCTTGTTTCACTTTTTCATACATGGAATGACTGTTAGGGGCCTCTCTACATGATTCTGGGACTATTCCAGTGTTATGTATTTACCTGAAAAATATTTACTTTGAGTTACCCAGCTAACACAAATAACTATAAAAATGCAAAATCCAAACATAAGCTCTGTTTTTGTTCTAATAAAAAGAAGTTAAAATTAATTGGCAAGCAAAAGGATACAAATGCTTCATTTGATCCTATTTTGTTTCCTTTAGAAGGTATTTTTAAGACAGACTCTGAAGCAATTTCAAAGTCTCCAGAGAAGGCCATATCTGGAATATTTTGTCATATTAATGGTATCTGATCTTATCACAACTTTGAATATTACATGAAACATAGCTGAGACTTGAGATATGGGTTCTGCTGTTGGAGTAAGTAAACTGAAAACTAAAAGATATCAGAACATTGTATTATGAAATGTGAAGATTGATCATCTACCAGCAGTAGCTTAATATATATGACTAAAATGAATGTGTCCAGCTATTTTTTTTAAAAAATACTTTGTGCTTTACTTTCTGTAGGAGAATCAATGACTGTTAGTGTAAATGACTGTTAGTGTAAATGACTGTTAGTGTAAATGACTGTTAGTGTAAATGGTGTAGAGGCAGTTTTTTACGTTCTTCAAGGAGGGTAAGAATATGTTCTGGTCTACAAGAACAGATTTAGAAGTGTTAAATAGCTTTATTACATTGTTTAAATGTTTTAATAATGGTGTTATACAATGTTCTGTAAATGTTATTTACGTTATAATTGCCATTATAATGTTAAAATGCCATAAATGACATGCTATTGTACTTTCATAATTCAATTATCAGTGTATCTTCTTTTATATCAGGTTTAGCTGTTATATTTGCAAATTTTATCTAAAACTTATTCTGCAAACATTCATACTGGAGGATAAAGGGACAGAAGAATGGAAGTGAAAGAGACAGGTATAATGTGAATATATTTTCTGTGTGATATGTAGAGTCTACCTGACGTATAAACATTGCTGCATATATCTAGAATCCTATCAATATCTATATTAAAATATATTAAGTACTCTTTATGTCATTGCTTTTTCATATCTGGAGATTGGGATTTATAATCTAGTTTAGATCACAGTTAAAAATACCGTGATAATTTTTGTCTTGGGTTGTTTTATATCTTCCAGATTTTGCTATATGTGTTGAAGGTGAGTACAATTAAAGGCCCATTCAGAGCCCTGGCTGGGGGTTCCCATTCCCTTAGCCCATGCGTAGGATACAGGTTCTCATCTGCTTAGTTTGAGCCACTTAGTTTAATATCCAGTGAATATGGTTGGAGCTGGTTGAACTTGCACTGAAGCAGATTAGAGTTTGCTTGCAGACTCTCTGGAGGGGATGATTATTTCCAGGCAGAGAATTGGTCTCAAGCAGCTGAGGGATAATAGCACAGAGCCCCGTAGCTGTGTCTGGCACAAATGTGTGTCCGTGCCTTCATGTCTGTGTTGTTCAGGAAACTGGGGGGCTTTGATAATCTGCTTTTGCCTCAGTTCTGAGCACTGAATGCAGTAGGTCAGAAGCAATGTCTTTTAGATGGGATCTAAAGAAAGGAAACTTTTGCTGTATCTATTTATGTATTACTGAAGGTCTGTATGTACTTGGCTCTAACCAATAGCGATTTTTTTTTTCCCCTTCACTAATCCATGTATGCATTCTTAGATTTGCAAACAAAGAAATCAAACAAAATGAATATCTGTATTTTAAAATGTCTGTCCCAAGTGAAACTCTAGCAGACTTCCACATAACACGGGAGCACTGCCAGATAAGCAGCAGGCATCCTTTTCTGTGTCAGACCTCGCCACTTCATGTACATTTTGTGAGGGAGTTGCTTGAAGAAAACCTATTTTTCCATATTCAAAAGCAAAGAATTGCTGTACATCACTGGACACTGTGCTGTGCGTCCTACTGATTATCCTCCCTTGTATCCTGAAAGTAGTATTATGCTGTTTTCTCTGAAAATCCAGTATGTAGTCAAATGCCAGTGTCTGTTTGTTGAAGGTCAGTTTTTAAGTCCCTTTTACTGAAGGATTAAAAAGCTGCATTTAAGTAGCTCAGGCAGGTGAGTTCAGTGTGCTGGATGTGCAGAAGCACTGTTTAAAAGCATAATGCTGAAGAAAGAGGGAGGTATCTCTGAATTAAATTATTCTGCGTTAGGCATTGCTCTTCATTTACAGAATTTAAGGACATTTTGGTAGACTAGATGGTACCATCCAAATAATGTCATCCAGGGTTCTGTAGATGGGTAACCGTGTCTTTAATTTCTAGGTTGTTACCAAGCACCACCTCCATCCTGTGTTTTAAAGGACATCAGCTAGGTAGTCCAGTAACTTAAATTACAGAACCTTGGCATAAAGACTACTTTTGGAATTTGGTGAATGTTTCTTAGATAACCTGTAAATTCATAAAAATCCTTGTGTGCTGATTGCTGCATTGTTTGACACTTATTCAACCCTGATGGTTGGCAATCACAGAACTGGAGAGACTGATAAAATTGTTGTTAGCCTCCAGCAATCCTATGCTTAAAACCTGTATTCCTTGTGATGATTTTTGTTAACTGTCTTGCCTTTTCTTCCCTGGGCTCTGGTCGTCCCCAGAAGTTATTGCTCTTATCTGTATCTTGGTACTCTTTGGTAAGTAACTTGTGTGCATGTTCTTGCAGTGTTGTCATATTTATTCATCTGGTGGGATAGCCACCCAGCTTCTCTAGTCTTTCCCTTGGAGCATCCATGTGTCTGTCAAATACCTTCTGCTGTTTTTCCCATTATTTTGGTAAATAGTGCTGGTTTTACTGGGCAGCTTTATGCCCCACATGCAGCTGTGCTGCTCTGCATGGAAATTTGATAAATGGTGCAGGAGGGAATGGTGGTGTTTGGTTTCTTTCATGACCTATCCTTTTTTCTTGGACTGCCTAGAGAGTTTCAAGAACTTATGGGTTCACTCTCCTGCATATATTTTCTTACACATGTTGTCACAAAATTTGAGAGATTTCTTCTGCATTCATTGAAGAAGTGGATGCTATGATTTACTGTCTTTGCTTGAAAAAAAAGGCACTGTGTCATGTTTTCATCTCTGTCAAAGTACATATATGCAACTATGGAGCCAGGGTTTGAAAACTTTCTGAGCTTACAGAGTATTTAAGGTTTTCTAGCTAAAATCACTGTGCAACTCTACATTCAATGGATACAGTGTATTGTAAGCCAGGATAGTTTCTTTTGCTTGCTGAGATCATGTTTTTAGATTAAATATCTGTATTGTGAGTTGCATTTACACACTCAGCCAGCTTGTTGAAGTGGGATACATGACATGCTTTCAACACTGTCCCATGGGCCCCACATGCAAGTCTTTCTACAAACCCATTTTCTGCAGTGTCAGCTGGACTGTGACTCTACGGGTGACTGAGGATGATGGACAGTGATCACACTTGCATTTTGCTTTTGGATTAATTTGCTTTACTTACATTTTTACTACGTATTTAGTAAAAGTATTGATGTGGTGTAGAATTACTATATCAGTGATGGGATAAGCCAGTATAACATATTTTGAGACACATTATACATTGCCATATCCGAAACAAGTCTTTTAATGTGAGTTTAACCATGGTGTAGCTGAAACTTTGCATTTTCATTTCCATGGAGGTTGGTCTGCTTACTAGTGGGTTAAATACATCCTAGTACTTGAAAAAGCACGGTGGTAAATATAAATGATTTCTCATTTAGAAATGAAAAAAAAAAAAAAAAAACAAACGAACAAACAAACAAACAAAAAAAAGAACCCAAAAAACTTCAACTATTGTTAACTGGAACTTGGTTTTGATGTGATTGACACAGAAATGTTATCTGGCCAAGTGCTGCATTGAAGACTCATTAGTTGAGAGTCCTACAGTTTTGTTAATTATAACCTCTGAGAGATAAATGCAGATAATTAAGCACCAATCAGATTTGGGTCTGACTCTAATACACAGAACTGACTAAAGATAACTGTCTCACTAACAAAAAGAATTTTTTCTACATCAGCATAGTGAGATTTTTGGAATATCTGGCCAGCTAGCAGGGGAAAAATTCTTATCACACTGAGGACTGTGTGTGTTAAATTTTTAAAAAGCATAAAATAATATGGTTCCTTGTAATAGCAGGGGGCTGGACTTCATGAACTGGAAGATCTCTTTAAGTCCTGCATTCATACATTTTAAGATACATGTATACATATATATATCTACTATATGTAGACATACAGCGTCACATGAAATGTGCTGTCGAACCACGCTGAGGGACAGAAGAGTCACAGTAGCAGTGGATGTCAGCTGAAAATCAACACAATTATCTATATTTTAATCTTTTAAGAAAACAAGTAAAAGAATAATCTCTGATGAGATATTTCTTTAGCTGGAGTGCTACAATATCATAGGGTTCTTTCACAGTAATTTTATTTTATTTTATATATTTATTTATTATTAAATTGTTGTATCTATTTGCTTTTTCTATTATAGTTAATGTTTTGAGAACCAGAATGATTTTAAACTAAATGAAGGAATGAATCATCCAAGAACTACTGGCCAGTACAGTTAATGATGTTGAGAGCATCTGAAGCACTGTATTCAATAAGAAGAGAGAAAGGATGAGAGTGAAAATGCAAGACAGGCACCTGTTAGTCTAATGTTTTAAACTTCACTGATGCCTTCAGTCTGTCTAATCCTATAGATGCTTCAAGTCCACTGATGAGCTGACAACAGACATGAACTCAAGCAAGAGAGGTTTCTGGCTGGATATGAGGAAAAGCTCCTCAGCAGGAGGACTGCTGAGCGGTGGAACATGCAGCCCAGAGAGGTTGTGCCCCATCTTCATCCCGAGAACTTTTCAAGACCTAACTAGATAAATCCGTGACCAACCTAGTCTGACTTCAGAGCTGACCCTGCTTTGAGCAGGAGTTGGACTAGAGACCTCCTGAGGTCCCTGCCAGTTTTTGTGATCCCATGATTAAGGCAGTTCTAGACATTCACTGAAGAGAAGGTGCCGAGTTTGATTTTACTATTTGTGCTGGAGATAATGCTTAACTAGAGAGCTGATGGAGATGTTAAACAGCTGCACAAAGCTGTTCCAGGCACACACTGGGCTGTATTGAAGCATGTGAAGAACTATCAGAGAGACCTGTCTGCTGGTTTTATTTTAGTAGCTAGCGCCACTGACCCCCAGCAGTAGGTGATACAGAAATGCAATAACAAAACTGTGGAGAATAAAAGCATTTTAAATACCTTTGCATTTTAAGTACAAAAAGGATGTTTTAAGAATTTACCCCAGGAGAAAGAAACCTATTTTCAGAAACACACTTTGTAGCTTATGGAATAGAGGCATAAGTCCAGGTCCTTTAGGTTTCAATAATAGCGAATATTGAAATATATAATATTGAATAATAGCTAATATTTGGAAATATAAAGGTCACACCCTTGCACTAGAGTAGGAATTGAGAATTCAGTAGGAAGAAGAATGACATTTGGTGTAAAATACAGAAGTTGTAATGACATCCCCTTTCTGAACTAATGGATAGTTAAGGCAGTAGGAGAGTTGAGACTCGAATGAGGATTTCTCAGCTCTTGATTCTGTGCTCTTGTCTGTCCTATTGCCCTCCTCTGAAGTGAGGCGACCCTTCAGGAGGTCTCAGAAAGCTCTTAGGAGTGCACCAAGCTTTTAATATATATTTATGGTGTTATTCCTTGCTTTCACGAGGTCAGGCATTTTCAGTTCTCTCCCATATTAGAGTTAGGTTACCGTTGGTACTTATTTACTCTTATTTACCAGAAATTTACACGGTAGTCAACACCCTTAAATTTTTTTTTAAGAGTGATAATGATCTCCTGGTTTTGCAGCAGGTTAAGTTCCTTTTCTTCTGTATTGTCAATATTACAGGCTGATGTTATCTACTTTTGCTGGTCACCTGGATATGGTTAAGTACCTGAGATCACGGGGTGCTGCTTGGGAAGCCAGAGCTCTGGGAGGCCGTACAGCTTTGCACTGGACTGCAGGTGGAGGACTTTGTCGTGTTATTGAATGGGTGATTGATGATGGCTGTAATGCCAGTGTTTCATCTATACATTTTGCAGAGAAGACAAATGTGAAGAGGTTAATTCTTTATACTCATGTTAGTCCTGCACTGACAGATTTCTGAATCCTTTGGGCAAAGGAGTGCTGCTGCTTAACGGAAAGTTTTTTGTCTGACAGGATGGTGACAATGGCATGGGTTCAGAAGAGTGGAGAACTGTGAAAATGACTGAAAAATGGAGGAGTGGCTAAACCCCTACTAATATGAGAACAATATATAGAATAAACTCTAAGTTTTTAGGACAGTGATGCTTCCATTGTAGTGATTTTGTAATGAGGTCTTTCCTCTTCAGCTATATTTAATTAATGGAAAAATAACAGTTCCTTAATAGGCAATGAGGAGTAAGGAAATTTGCTCAGTAGTTGATACAGGATATAATAGGGAATCTTCCTTCCCTATAATTGTACATTTTTAGTTTTAATAAAAGTATGATATTTTGTTTTATTTGCAGACTTCCATGAAACAGGAGATAAGCAGGATTGCCTGTATTTGGTTTCACATCATAGAGAGACACAAATGTGCATTAGCAAACAAAATTGGATATATTTAGTAATGGCTCAGTAAATATTAGCAAATGGATGGTATAATTTAATCAACATGGTTGCAGTTGATAAGGTGTTGAAAAGCTCTGAGCAAGGCTGCTGTGAAGCTAAATGAAAAGCTGAAGATTCAGAGATAAGGATTGATGGATATAATGTTATTCTAATTGAGAAGAGTGGAAAACCTAAAGTACTGAGAAATTAAATTGATGACCTGTAAAACAAGTTTAGATTATGAAAAAAGATCAGATTGATAGAGGCTCCTGCTGGAGTGCAGACAGAGCAAAGGGCAAGAGAAGGCTGGGTAGGTGTTGGATAAGCTTAAGTTTTACTTAATGATTTTCTTAAATATAGTCAGGATAATACGCATTGTAACAGTATAGATGTCACTCAAAACTTGTATGCTGTGGGATAGAATTTAGTCTTGTATTCCTTTTATGAAATTGAGGGTAAGGCTGGAATTTTCTCTCCCCTCACATATCCCCTTTCTTCCCAGTGCTGTGCTGTTTGGGAGCTGTGAGTTGGGACAAGATTCTCTGTCCCTCAGCCCACGTCACTCTGCTCCCAACATTAACCTAAGTGTGTATGGTCACTCAGTTCTGGCAGCTCTCTGAGGCGAGGGAGAAATACTGCTGGACTGTCTTTGGAAGGGGGTAGGAGGATGTAAACTGCGAGATGGAGAACTGGCACATGTAACAATGAAGAGAGCTCTCCTGTGGAGAGCAGGATGGAGCAGAGTACCCTCGTTATCTACTGGTTATTACTGTCCCAGCCACCAGTAGGTTACCAGAGATTCTGTCTTAATAACTTTAATGCTGCTGGATATTTGGTATACAAGTAATTTGATGGCTAAGGTGCTTACAATTACATAATTTTTATTACTTAATGTATTTGTAATGTTGTACAGTACAACATGCTATTCATGCTTATGGTTTGATGCTTTTAGATGAGAAGGAAGGAAAAGTTATTTACTGGAAACTGCAGTTCTCTGGGAGGCATTGCCCCTGGAGACGTTCTGCTGCGGGTCAACATGTCCCGGGGGGTGAAGTTTGGAAAAGTTCCTGTTCAGCAGTAGCTGCCAAGAGGAATTTGTCTTGACTTTTTTCATGCTGTTTCCAAAGAATAAAGGCAGTAATGTGTTTTGTTCCTCAAAAGACAAGAGGCTGTGAAGAGGAAGGGCAAGATGCAAGATTGTGCCTCTCCGAGAACTGTATTGCACTGGGAAATAACCTTTCTTCTTTAAGCTTTTGCCCGTTTTCTTGTTGCCTTGTGGTTGACTTAGAGCTGGTATTGGAGATGAATATCAATTGCAAAACTACCAAGTTCAACGCATTCCCTGGAACTTTCTTGCAGCCATAATGTTTTCATTGTTGCATTTCTGCATCCTCAGTACTTGGAATAGGCACATCCTGTAAGAAAACTATCGAAGTTACTAGATACCTGATGAGATGAACTTTGCTGACCATTAATAAAATTGCTGAACCAATTTTGTATCTGTGTTTCAAGCATTCTGAGACTCCAGTGACTAGACGGTCACTCAGGATAGACATTTTTATGACTTTTGATTTCCATTCTGTCTATGTCATAGACTTCTGTAGAAAAGTTGGTCCTTATTTTTTGGTGTGGACTGCTTGCAGCTCTACCCATTCTAATGGAGTCAGCTGGTGTTTACTTGAATGAGTTTCTGATAGAACTAACTGAGCCCTCAAGGAGACCTTATCCACACAGAAAACAATTTAAAGCATCTGGGATTAGAACTTGGTGCTGGGAATAGTACTGGCTTTGCAATAACAAAGTTTTTTGGACAGAAGGAATTGTCAGTAGTCATCACTGGCTGAAGTGGTGAAGTAATAAGTGAATAAAGTTAAGTTAAAGTTCCAGTAGTAACCACACCTCTCGTTGGCAAAAAAAAAGTTTGAATTACCGCCTTCAGAAACATCAGTACATTACAGATGGGGGGAATGTGAACAGTCAGTGCTGAGGTGGTGTTCAGGTGCAGCTTCACAGAATGAAGAAACAAGGTCTCAGGGCATTTCAATAGCCTAGAAAAGTCAAAGCTGTAAGGAAAAAGAAACCTGAAATGTAAGCGTACTGATAGTGTAATTCATCTATTCCAATCAATTCATTTAACTATCGTTCCTGTTATGTATAATAGTGCTTCTGGAGATTATTAGTGTACATCTGAGGTTGCAAAGTTTCATGGCAGAAACTAGAGACAAAGGAGGGGAAGAAAAAAACCAGAAGAGATTTCTTAGAGACGCTAATATAAAATCTTCTGTAATCACCTTTAGGTTTTGGATTGGCTTGAATAGCTGAAAAAAAAGATGTTCTGGCAAGAGAATTGTACCCCAGTAAAATTTGTGCTGCTGTGCTCTGGAGTTGAAAGCTGACACTGGGAATTACTCAAGTAGTAAACCTGGAATTTGGCTTTGTAATCTGGCCTGGTATAGCAAATGTGCTGTACCCACAGTGAGCTTCTAGGGACCTGGGGCTCTCCTCACTTACAGAAATACCAAGTGTGCCCAGTTGTGGGAATGAGTCAAGTCTGCGTGCCTTGGAAAAACAAAGATAATACTCAAAAGACAGGCCTGGCTTAAATAAGGAGGGGAAAAAGAGGCTCATTCATTAGAGGATTAAGATAAAATTGGCTAGAGGAGCTCTAAGTCTGTCAAAAAGACAACAAAGCAGATACAATGAAAAGAAATGAATGATAGAAAAAGACACAAAAATGTTAAAAAGGGAATAAATGAAGAAAGGTTATGATGGATGCGGGAGGGCCAAGATTGTACAGACTTTTTTGCAGAGACCTGAATAGCAAAATGCAAGTGTGAATGTGCTTATTGCAGGGCTGCTAAGGTGCTTCATGGGTGTTGCTAAGAGAGGGCGATCCCCGAGCTCGCCCATGCGCTGCAGTATGCGCGCTCCCTCGGGCGATGCGTAAAGGATTCCCCTGCTTGAAAGTGGAAATGCAAGCTTTGGGAGGTTAAAAGCATACGAATCGTATTAAAGCTATTGTCCTGTAGTTTGTTATGTCTTACTGAATGATTGAGAGTATTGGAATTTCATGTAATCTCTCTGCTCTAGTAAATGCAGAGGACTTCCATTCGCCGGAGCTGTTAATTTTCTATAATTTAGGTAAGTAATTTAGGGTAGCAGGTTGAAAATAATTGGAAAGGAAGGAATAGTCCTAAATTTATCCAAAATACATTTTCAGGGAAAAGAATTGTAAGTGCTGAATGAACATATTTTTCATACATTCCTAATGCACTTCAAAGTTATGCTAGTGCTAAACAAGGAGGAGTTTGATTAATTTTTCCAGCTGTTCCTGACCTACCTTTTTATATAAATGTGTAAGTCTCATGCGGACCACTTGGGCATCACCTAAGAATTCTTTCAGACCATCTGTTTGATGCAGTTTCCAAGTTACTAGGTTTTACTTACTGCCAAAGTCAAATTAATGGTTTCTGTACCAATCTAATGATTCTGCGATGCATCCTTCTGTGGCCTGTAAGTAGCAACAGGGGTATTAAAGTGCTTTGATACTTTATGCTTTGTTAAAACCTTAGTCCATACTTTAATGCCAGTCACCATCACCCTGGATTAGATTGGTATAGGACGTAGATTATACCTTTCAAATAAGATTTAGGGTTATTGTTGCAGTATGAGCTCCTTGGGCTGCAGGAGCAAGTACCCAGACGTGCAGCTGCAACAGCCAACTGTTGAGATTGTTTTCTCAAATAATTTTTAGGGTCTTATTTCTAATGTTGATTATTCTGTAAAGTATTGATTATTACGGTTCTCCTTCAAGCCTGTAGTCGTGACTGGGGCTGTGCAGTATGAGTTCCTGTTGGCACATGGCAGGTAACATAACGCAACTCTTCTAAAGTGCCCTTCATCAATCTTACAGGTGTCAGTATTACATGGTAATAGAGCACTTGTTCTATTGCTGCTGGAAAGTGGAGGAGAAACTGCTGTTAAAAATGAGATAGCTAAAGTAAATGTAGCTTTATCTCTCTTTTTTATTGTTAAAAGGGATATGCTATTGCTTTTTGCCTTTCAGTATTATAAAGGACTCCTGGAAGACTGGAAGTTTTCACAGGCAGATACGAATAATTTCTATATATTGATTTTCTGACTCCGGGTTTATTTTTTTAAATGTGTTCCCTTCTGTTTTTTATGATTTTTGTTCGTTTGGAGCTTGGACAATTTGTTAGAGGACAAGAAGAAAAAACTAAGAGAAAAACTGTTATTTCCCTATCTTCCAGCTCGGAGAAGGGGTTGTGGTTTTAAACCCAGTTGGCAGCTAAACGTCACACAGCTGCTCGCTCACCTTCCGCCAGCCCGGAGGATGGGGGAGAGATTGCAGGGGTAAAGGAAGAGTCGTAAGTTGAGATAAAAATAATTTAATAATTGAAAGAAAATATTAAAATATGAATGATGATAATAGTAAAAGCAATAACAGAAAATACAAATGAGTAATGCACAGTGCGATTGCTCACCAGCCACTGACCGATGCTCAGCCCATTCCCAGCTAGCCATCCCAGAGGGGAGAAAATCCCAAAACTGTGATCCTGGAAGTGACAGAGAGCTTCCCCATCAGCCCTCACCTATACACCGAGGAGGACGTTCCATGATATGGAATATTTCAGTGGCCGATTTGGGTTTGTCGCTCTGGCCGTGCTCCCTCCCAGCTTCTTGTGCACCTGCGCACGGGCAGGACGTGGGGAGTTGGAGAGTCCTTGATTTCTTAGCAACAACTGAAAACACCAGTGAATTGTCAACATTCTTCTCATACCAAATCCCATACTCAAATGAAACGTAGCGCTATTCTAGCTAATAATAAAAAAATAGCGCTCTCCCGGCCGAAACCGATGGGTGACAGATAACTTTTTTTTTTTTTTTTTTCCCATAAAGGAAGTGAAAATATGAATACTAGACCCCAG
The DNA here is from genome assembly GCF_018691265.1 of Tyto alba. Lineage (NCBI taxonomy): Eukaryota > Metazoa > Chordata > Aves > Strigiformes > Tytonidae > Tyto > Tyto alba. The sequence goes on along the minus strand of NW_024881261.1, from coordinate 3,803,496 downwards.
TTAAATGCTGTAACTTGCCTGTTTCACCTCTAGTATTCAGTTTTCTGAGTCCTTGTCACTCATTAAATTGTGGAGCTCAGCCTCCTCTAAAGCATGTTCTCCTGTATTTAAGTGTATCTATGGGATTTACAGTCACTGTTTTCTCATAACAAAAATGAAACCCTCTTGCATGCAGAGTTAGATGTTAAGCTAGAAATTGAAATAAACAAACACACTTTTTGGCATTCCCCTGAGGATATTGCAAACTGCCTTTAAGCTGCTGGAAATTAAATGCTGAATTATTTTTTTTCTTCTCTACTGCTTCCCTCTCTTCTTTAAGACCTTTTTTACTTTCATGACTGTCCCTTTAGTAAACAAAAAATTAGCATTTCTTACCCAACCTTGTTAATACTCATCTTTAAATTTTCCAAGGAGATGCTCCTTTACTTCAAATTATGAGCACAGTGTTTGTGCAGCAAACTTAGCTTCAGCTCTAGAAGTGAAGAATGTATTCAGTGTGGTAGGGCATCTGATATTCTTTCAGAAATGTGTACTTAGGCTACAACTAACCCGATGTATCTGTGCAAAAAGAATATACTTTAGCTTTTGGCTTTCAGAATTAAAAATTAATTTAAAACTTTAATAATAAAATAATCTGATATAAATGACCTGAAGTCTTTTCAGACCTGTGTGACAGTGACACTGATGGGAAGGTAAAAATGAATTGCTACTGTTTAATTCTATCCAGAAAAAGATACTCTTCCATTCAAAGATGTAAAACCTTTATTTTTGCATTTGACTTTGCATGGTATTAAATAACCTCATAATTTACTTTAAATTATTGCATGTAGGATATTATTTTATGTACCTTACTCTGAGTCATTGAACAAAACCTTAGAGGAAGCGATATTTTTATATCCACACATTTTTACTAGGAGGCCATGTTGACTGCACAGAAAGAGGCAAATGGTGGTTAATGTGTATAGACTGGTGAGAAATATTTGTATTTTAATACACATTGCATTAAGTTTTCACAGCAGGAGGATTACGTAGAAAGTAATAGGACACTGTAAACTTTGAGAACAGGCAGTAGAAATTGTTCATCTTAGCCACAGCTAGTATTTGATGGCTGTCTGCATATTATAGTGTGAGATATACATAGAATAACATTTAAAACTTTTTTTGTTTTTTTTTTAAATGCATTGTAATTCTTTCCAGTTTGTAAAATGAAATGCTATATTGCTGTCAGGTACTCCCTTTGCTTTGAAATGGCCATGCTACCCGGCAGCCAAAGAATAGCTTGTACAGACTTACAGGGCTAACTGTGTCAAAATACAAAGTTTGCTCTGAGAAGAAGTAACTTTCAGTTTTTGATGAATTCTAATCAATATTTATTAACTTCCATGATAATGAAAAATGCAATGTGGCTTTCTCTTCACTTCTTGTTTTCCCAAAGATGCTTATACTAACACCTCAACTCATCATTTTTCTAAACCATGATGTGGACAAGTTGCCAGAACAACAAATACATTCATAGAAAAGTGCTACCGAAAATTGAAAGCAGAAATGAAAATACAATTAAAAAACATAATTCCATAAGTGACTTGAACATTTTACAAGAAGAAAGCTTCTAAAATTGTTGCAGACACTTTTTTCTTTACTGGGGAATACAGTAGTATCTCCCTGTGGTATTACTTTACTATCTGCCTCTTAGGTATAGATAGCTCTAGAAAAGGGACCATATTTCTCGGACATGCTTTCATCTATTCCTTCTGCTTTAGGTAGTTTTAAAATCAGAAAACATTTCTAGCATTCTTTCTACTTCGTGGTAGTATCTGCAAGGAAAACTGATAGCAGCATTTTTGAAACAACAATCAAAACCTTCCAAAGAAGCCACAGGAAATTCTAGAGCCCAGTTTTCTGTTAATTTTTCTTTATGTGATGCAGACTTCAAACTGCAGCAGTTCAGGAAGTTTTCAGAGAAACCCGGACGTGGAAAAGGGGGTGCCATTTAACCAAAGCAAATAAACGGGAGGAAACGAGTCAGGAGGGTGGGAGTGGGATTCGAAATCTGCTGCCTGGGATCTGGGAATGGCAAGTGAGGAGGCTTGGGCCGGCTCAGGGAGATCAGGAGGGGGCTTGGAAAAGTCAGCCTGGCTGTGATGGAGCCGAGATGCAGGATTCTGTGGTCCGTTTGCTGGCAGCAAGCATCTGTGACGCTGATAGTCAAACACAAATCTTCCACCCACTGCTGCTTCAGGCAGCCCGTCCATTGCTGCTGCTTATTACAAAAAAGGGCGGTCAGGTAGAGTCAGGCATGCCCTGAGGCATGATTTCTGTGCATTGGGGGTTTAAAAAGTAGTCTTAGATGTCTTTATATCAAGTAACACCAAGATTAAAAAGTCAAGCACTGAAAATTTCAAAATTAAAGTTGCTTATTTTTTCAAAAAACCCCTGTCCTGTCCTCCAAAAAAGCATAAACTAATATATGGCATAATCAGGTATTTATTTCTTCCCCACAGGGTCATTCGCACATCAATAATGTAAAATAAAAGTACTAGTATATACGCATTGCTTATATTTTCTACAGTGGAAAGTGTCTGCAGGTAATGATTCCCCTGCTCTTGCAAATTTGCCAAAACCTGCAGGGCAGAGTTGGAAGCTTTTTAAAGTTGCTGGCATGCTCACACACAGCTGAAACGCAGCTAGTGGGAGTCCATTCCATCCCATCTATTTAAAATCTTGAAAAGTGACCTGTCTAGCGTGCTTGCCCAAAGGTAATTCTGGCCCATGGAGAAGAAGGTCAGCTACTTCTGCAGTACTAGATTTCTGCTCTGTAATCGCCGGAACAAAGGCTGCTGTGTGAGACTTTCTGCTTAGTGGCAATCACTTTATTTTCTGTGTCTCTACCACACGCTCTTTCTGCGCTCAGCTCTGTCTGCGGTTTCCATTTGCAGGATAGACAATGCAGCTAATGGCTTTTTTTTTTTTTTCTGAATGGGATGCTTTTCTCGGTTTAACTGAAGTTCTTTTATTTAGCAAATCTCTCCTTTTTCAATTCTGTTTAATAGAAGGAAAATGTCCAAGAACATCTACACGTATAAATGTCAGTGACATGCCAGTGAAAGGTACACACAAGGAAAAGGCCATCTACTGCAGAGTATTTTTATTTTTTTTGATATGTGTACTTGAAGCAGTGAGAACTAAGATGCCCCTTTCTCTTAGCATATTGTATTTTATGTTGAGGAAACTGGCATTTTCCTAACCATTTGGGTAATTACACAGGCAAAACACAAAATATAATTAAGAACATATTTATTGATAGTACTTAATGAGCAGATAGTTTAGCTTTCAAATTACCAGATTGTGTTTGCTTGAAGCACCTTCAAATGGAAGATTCTACTAGAAGTGTAAAATGCAAATGTAAAACTCGCTGCATTGGTAAAATCTGCTACATTGTGAAAAGTTTAGCAAACTGAAGCTTTACTGAAGGATTGTAAATGAATGGTTCATAAAAACGGTATGCTGGCCTATCTGCATTCATACCACAAACAGTCCGTAATGACTTATTAAATAGCTCATTGCTCACCACTCCTAAATTATTTTTTTAACACTAGCACCTTTTCAAAAAAAAAAAAAACCAAAAAAACCACTTTGTATTTTTAGATAGCCTGACTTAAAGTGTTTTTTAAATGTTTCTATTTCTTCTCCTAGTTTGATTGTTTACAACCATAGGAAACACTGTGTAATGTTATATTTAAAAATATATAAAATTATTCTTGTGCTGATGTTATAAGCCAGAAAGTTGTGTATTCATAAATATGTTAAAGGATATAAATTTAGATATGTAAAAATTAGACAGGTAGTAAAACATTACAGATTTTTTTGTTCATTTTTACAGACACACAATACTTTGCATATTGCTTCAAAAAGTAAAAAAGAGAAATGGAAAAGAAACAAATTTTTGCCATGGTGATGATGTTGGGTGCTCAATTTCTGAATTAACTGAATTGCAAGAGTTCAAAACTTTATCTCAGTATGTTCTAGGGTTTTAATGCTTCTCTCTGAAAAGTATTAAGTAAAAAGGGCAGCTGCCTGTAATGTGTGGGACATCTTTAATTTTTGGTAGTGCACGGTATAGTTATCTGGAAGGATGGTCTGTGTGCAGAAAGAGTTTTAGCATTACTGAGTTTAGAAAATTATGCTTTGGAGAATAATTGTAGGATAAAGAATGAATTAGTTTACTGTTAGATGGTAATTTATAGTTAAATCAAAAAATACTGTTATTTGACTGGAAGTTAATAAAAGACAATTATTATTGTATACTCAAATGATTAGAAGAAATCAGAATTGAAACTAAGAAGAAAAAGCTATGTATCATTTCTTTTCTGAGCTTTTGAAACGGCTCTTAAAATATTCCATGAAATTTAAAAAAAAAATAAAAAAATCTTGTTACTCTGATAATTGATAGCTCTTTTAAAAAAAAATCTAGGAATACTAAACCCAAGAGATTTGGTGGGAAGAAAGAGGATAAATATGCAGTTTTCTTTTTGTTTACTGCATATTTCTTAATTTTCTCTGACGGTGTTTTGTACTTATGAGTCTATTGATTAGCACACCAGCAGCATGGTCACGCAGTGCTTTGGGGAGAGCACACTGTGTTCTTGCCTTGCCTCTGGAAAGGGCACTTGTCTCTACCAGTGTCTCGTGTTGGGTAGGCAGGAGGCTGAAATATGTGTGGAAGGAGAAGATGGAAAGGAGGAGCAGGGGTCAGCATGGTCTGGTCAGAAGAGCTCTCCCACGAAGATAAATTGAGCGCTATAAGAACCTGAGGATTTAAAGGATGATGTATTTTAACTTTTAAATCACCTTTAATAATTAAAGTTTGCTGAGAGGAGAGATAAGTGAGTGTATTCTAACAGGACTTAAAGCCTGTGCTGACAGCACGTCTTTGGAAGTGGATACTGCACCTACCACAGAGTAGCAAATGTTGAATTTCATATCCTGGTGTTTCCCCCGGTAATTGGTTTTCTTACACTGTTCTTAAGAATGTAAAACCATGAATCTGGTTTTCACAATGGAATTTTACATGACATCTGCACGTCCTAATCATAAAGACGCTAATTTGGTATGAAAACAGCGCACAGCCGGCTACTGCTCACATCCTGGGGAAAAAAATAATTGCACCCAAACAAAAGAAATATGTGATAGCTTGTTTAATTTTCTCCCCACCCCCTCTAAAAGCTACAGCACCTTTTCTGCCTGTAGTAGTTTGCATCTGAATATATGTAAATGTATTTGCATACCTGCTAACTGTAAAGATTTGAGGTTGCATGACTGTTACATCCATTGCACCTACTTGTCTGTTTTACCATGAAAAAAACCAGCTTGTGGTATGGCAGCAACTACCTTTTGTTGTTCTCAATGGTAGTAAATTTTAGACGACATTCAGGTTTGTTAACCCCGGTTTCAGAGGGAATTTTTTCCAAATGGCTACAAATCTCTAGCTTTAGCCATGCCTAATGTAAGATGGAATTCCGTTAGATAATACATACATGCAATCATGCACTCGTAACTGTAAGACTACATTCCATGTCACTGGATACATATGCTTCAGCTGCTTTATTTAGAAAAGTATTAATAGTTAAAAAATTTGACATATACTTTTCTGCTTAGTTCACAGCTTGTTTAAACATATTTTTTTTCCCAGATTGCACACTCTCTCTCTCGATGAATTAAAGACAGTAAAAGGTATTACGTTGACGATGGCCCATTGCCTCTTGCTCCTCAACTGCAGAAGCCAAGGGTGCCCTCTCCCGGCCTCGTCCCCGAGGAATGGCTGGACCTTCCCCTCCTCGAGCACCGGCGGATGCGATCCTGGGCAGCGGTGGTGGGCGCCAGCGCTGGCGCTCAGCTCGGGAGCACGCGGACAGCCAGGCGTGGGGCTCTTTGAGGGGACACAAACCCGTAAGACCATCCAGGCATCTCAGACTTAAACCTCCACTGTGCCGGGACTGGGGACACCTAGCAGCGCCCTCATCAGCATTCTTCCGCTGCCTCTTCCTCCACAGGTGAAGGAGCGTGTCTGTGTGTTCTCCCGGGGGGGAGGCGGCGCTCCCCGGCATACCCAGCGGGTCCTCGGCGTCACCCCGGGAACGTTCTGGCTTGGCCGCGCTCGGGTGCCAGGGCCGATGGTCCGTGCGCTGTTCCCGACTCGGCGCTGGCGAGACGGCTGCTCCCCGTTACAGGGCTAGGACTGGAAATACCTACAGATATTTCTGTTTATACACTTGTAAGACTGCACAGGTGAGTCACATTTATTTCAAACCTAAAAATGTGCTTTAAAGCTTTACATTTATACACATTCTAAGTCTTACCTAAGATGCTGCCGTTAAATTCTGATGTTAGAAATTCTGATGCAGATAATACAAACTTCTTAGTAATTTAATTTCACCCTCTTCTTTCACTACTTACAGGTTCATCTTAGAGTTTTCAGCAGTTAGCAAGAAGCATTTTAATACAGCATGATGACGTGTCGTTCTAAAAATGGGAGCATTCAAACAAGCAGACTGAGATCATGTGTCTGCTTCAAACTGAGATGCCCCTCTCACTCCCCCATTTTAGATATAAAGTTACTGTTGACAGGAAGAAACTAGTGTTTTAAATACAAAAATATGTAAAACACACAGAAAGCATCATTTTGGTTTCAACTGCATTGCTGAGCCCAGGGTAAGTTAGCATTCTACTGTTGTGATTCTCCATACATAAAGCACTGTTGTTGCTATTAGAGTTGCTTTAAGAATTCAAATGCTTTTGGGAAGCATTTACTTTGCTATTCAGCAACAAACTAAACTATGGTTTATTTTGGTTTATTTGGTTTATCAATAAACATAAGCGCTATATTGCTACAATGGGGAATAACTGGGAAAATTAAATACAATTACACTTACTGAAATGAGATCCAAGTTTCTACCAACGTTTTTATTTTTGCTTAAAGAAACAAAAACTATAAGCAATGAGGAAACTAACCTATATAAGGTAATAGTTCCTTCTCCTTCTACTTCAACTGGTATTTGAAAATTGTTTTTATTACAGCATAGATGAAACAACTGTATTCAGCAGTGCTACTGAGAAGGTACAGAAGAGATCAGAGGTAATGCTACCACATACTAAAGAGATGAATTTTTTTTTTTCAATGTCTTAGGATAACCAAAGTCTATTTATTAAAATATGCATTTTGATTTGAAAATTAAGAAACCCAGAACAATATTTTAGAAGTTAAATACAAACCAGTAGTAAATATGCAAAATACAGTTGATAAGCAGAGCGATGATGCAAAAGAAATAAGTATAATAATCGATTCCTAAAATGTAATTCTTCATAATGTTTGGCTTCCCCCCTACCCCCTACGTGTGATGTATTGTCAGTCTAAACAGGACAGCTATGCAACATAGTGAGATGCTACTACCTTACACGGTGTAGTTGAATTTCCTTACCAAAGCATCAAAAAGGTAATGACACTGTGAGGCCTGATATCTGCATTAATATGTACTAACCAGATTGTGTTTGAGGAAAATGAGGTTAAAAAAAAATACAGTTTTACAATATACAGTACTTCTTCAGTAAGAGGACTTGTCCAAAGTGAATTCATCCTCTTTCAGCACAGATTTCTTGACTTTTTAGAACAGTAACGTCTAAATTACAGTACAACTGCTAACACTGAGTGATACTTTGGTTAAATACATATGTTACTCATCAGTGTGCAGATATCAGGCATTTCACCATGTTCCAGAAGAGATTTTTTTTTTTTTTACCCTGACATATTTATTCAAAAGTTTTTTATGAACCATCAAGATTGAGTTGCTTATACATTTGATTTATCCATGAGTATCAGCCCTCTTTATAGAACAGATCAAAACTAAACACTCTACATAGGACCAATAGAGCAGAATTATTCAAGTTCAATGAAATATTACAAAAAAGGCTTCCTTCTTAGGAAAATTCAGCTATGGTAAAAATATCTACTACAGTGCACTGCACTGTAATAAATATTCAACATAAATTAATAATTTACAAGTACCTGAGCAAGTATACAGAGCACCATAGCACAGCACAGCACCAAAGGCAGTAGCTCAGAATTCTTAAAAATAATGCTGTTTTAAACATTAAAAATTCTAAGTATTGTCATAAAAATGAACTCCAGCTGGAGTTTAAAGATAGTGCAAACTTCTGTCTTCACTTTTTAAACTAAAGGTGTCAGATTTTCTGGTCATTTCACATCAGCAGTGTTGCTGGACCTGGATACCTGTGGTGGATGCTTAGGAGCAGGTCTGTTGGAAAGAAAGAAAATAGCAAATTTTTATTTAAACTTCTGTTAGTTCTCACTGCCAGCATCACGCTTGAGGCATGAAAATGAAGGGTAAAAGCTTTTAGGGTTATCCAAGTTAACTTCAGACATATAGCATGGGACTCATACCGGGAGGAGATCAGACGTGTTACTATATACACAAATATCATCAAGAAGCATAAATGGCACTAGCAGACTCCTTTTTTTCATTTTATGTTTGAATTACTGCTTGGCCAGTGGGATAAGCTAGCTCAGTGTTTCAGGTGTTGTTCTTTAAACTCTTCATTTCCTTGGGCGCTCATCAATTTTGCACTTGCTCAAAAATGCTACTTAATGTTGTAGAATAGCAGTTGGTTTCAAAAAGTTGGAGTAGTCAGCTTAAAATATTATTACTTTCAGAATATCATACTATAATGGACAGCCAGGACATTAATCAAAGTTCACTCTTGCAGTCTTTTTGCTATAAGTCTTAAGAAACTAATTTGATTCTGTTTTTATTTTTTTCTGAGTAATTAAGTGCCTCCATAGTAGAATTCCTGTAGCTTAAAATACTACTTTTATCTTCCTTGGAGCTCACTCTTTTTTCTGTAGGAAACTGAAGAAATTTCAGTAAGAAAATATCATCAACTATGCCCATTAACATTGGGCATATAGTTACTGCACTTCCAGATTATTTTTTTTCAACATCATTTTTTTTTGAAGTGTACAATTTGTGTGCTCTCTGAATGTTTTGGGTATTATTTTCAGATGATATAAATTGGTGTTGCATTGTGAAATGTGTGAATGGAAAATTGCGTTTATTGGTGGTTGATCTTAACAGCATTCAGCCTAATTCTGTAGGTGGTCTGAGTAGGAAATTTTTTCCTGAGCGCTTTGTTTCTCTTGAAATTGGTGCTTATTAACGTCTTTCTTTTGCAAAGAATTTTATTTATTGGGCAGTTATTGTAAATACACAACCAGATGCTTATAGCCAAACCTTCATATATAGTATAAATTTTCATACTTCTGGGGAAATCAGTGCAATTGTGCTGACATAATCCCAGTGAGAATCAGCCCGATACTGCTCACTTTTATATAAGCAGATAGGAAATGGTGGTTGTGTAGCTCTCGGCAGTAGTTACAACACAGCATAGTTACCCAAGACATTTTAGACCTCTCATTGAACAAAATGTTGTAAAACCATGGAGAACTAACCTTACAGGAGTAACGTGAGGCAGAGCTTTTGTGTGTCCAGGCACCGCTGCGCACGCACTGGTATGGCGGGCTTTGGTCAGAGGGTCTGCTGGTAGGGGCTTCTGCGGAGGGCTTGGTTTGTGGTTTTCCTGTTATAAAACATAAGGTCATATTAGTCTTCGGGACTGACATAATGTACTTAATACAGCAAAAACTGAGATAAAATGAAGATGAGTTCAGAGTAGTTGTGACCAGATATATTTAAATGAGTAAGCCATAACTTATTTTTAATAAACTTATTTTAATAAAACTTATTTTTAATATTTAATTAATAAAAATTATTTTAAAAAGATTTAATACCCTATTGTAATGATTTTGTTTCTTTTGATTTTTTTACTCTAGAAATACTAGATGCATCTATACTGGAGTTAATGATTAATTGGTGGTAAATGAAAACAACATAGATTGAATATATAACATTGTACAAGTAGTTATATAAAAAGATGGGAATACTAGAAATTACTTTAAAGTGCAAATTCAGAAAACCATAAAAACAAACTGCTCAAGTCCAGTTTGAATTGGTAGCATCTGTGGAATTGTTTTTAGAGATGCTGCTGTGCTTTCATTCTGTGGAATTAAATGATTCATTAATAAAGAACAGGAGTCATCTGCCGTCAGGCATGAGCTAATGGCTCTTCTGTGTGGTCCCTGAAACACTGGAAACATGGTAACATGTCTATTTGTGGTCTTCGTTATGAAGAACTGGGATAGATTAACTGACTTGCTCAAGGCACTCAAAAACTCTCCAATATATCCAAAAACTCACTTAAGATCCTTCTATCACTTGAAGTGCATAGTCATGCTTTTTGTAAGTAATTTTACTCTTTATTATTAGTTTGTCGTAACTATAATCAGTAAAGTTGTCCAAAAACAAATAAGAAGAGCTTACAGACATAATCTAGTTAAAGATCCCCTAAAAGATGTAATCGAAACAGAGTCATGAATTGCTCATGAATAAAGTACAATTTTTCATTAGTTACTTTAAGCATCCTTTTGTTTTCTTACTTTTCATGGTAAATGTTTGCTCTTCCAAGAAGGAAAAGCAAGTTGACTATCTGTACGCATTTTGATAAGGAAAAGAATACGGGAGTGTAGGTAAACCTCATATATATTAATTTCAAATTTACCACAAACTACATTTTAAAGCTGTATATAATGACCCTCTTCTTTTTCACTCTTGGCATAGTATGTACTAGTTCTTGAGTGAATCAGAAATTGCAACATGAAAAAAAATTCTTATTTTATCTTATTGTTAGAGCCGAATCTCATATTCAGTATAAAATTTAGTCTTGACCGTCATCCAGAAGAACTTCCACTGTAAACCAAGATAAACATATCATGCTATAAGAAGTTTGTCTGTGAGCTCTGTCTTTTGGGGTAAAAATAATTGCAAATACTCTTGAAATAATCAGGGCTGGAAAAATGATGAAATAACCAGCATGCTTGTAAATACTTTAGGTAGCTTCACCTCGTAGGGCTATCCTGTTGAAAGTCACAGAGTTTATTTAGACACTAGCACGGGAAGTTCTTCAAAACATGCTCATTTCCCATGATACAGAACTAGAACCTTAAAACTATTAAGAGAAGAGATCTTACCTCAGGATTTCTTAACCAAAGTTTACTTTGTGCACTAAATTTCTTACAGAATGAAATCTTAATGTGTGTGTTTTGAAGTGAAATATAACAATTTGGAACAAGTTAGATCACAGCAGAAGCTGATACTTTTTAAATAACTGAATTATCTCTACAGTGAAAGATAAATTTAAGTTGCTTCGGTAATAATTTTGTTAAAAAGTCACAATGTTTATTACATGGGACAGTATATGCATCATCAACTCAAGTGTGACAGCATTTAAAAAACAGTTGTAACAAACACACAAACATCAGCATCATAAAGCCAGCAAAACCCAAATACATCTCTGAACACCATAAAGCCTTTATTCCCTTGAGTCCCTCAAATACTTTTACATGATTAATCACATGAATTAGTCTGATCACATGAGCATTCAGCTGTTTGCTTGATCAGTCCCTAATTGTTATTGCATGATTTGTATTTACTCTTCAGCTGGCAGAATGCTGAAGTTCCATAATTGGGAAGAGGAACCGATCCAGGCTCAGCAATCTAGAGAAACAAAGGTCTGAAGAGCTTAAGATCTGGTAAGGATGAATGAACAAAGAGAGAGGAGAACTGTCCTCGTTGATTAGTTCATATTAGCTGTGTCCTATGTCTAATCACCTGCAACACCTGATAGTAGGGGAAGATTGACTTTCTGAGAAGCTCAGAGCAGCTAAGTACTGATGGGACTCTATCAGTTGCTTTCCCCCCCTGTTTTTGCAGGGAAAGCTGGCTGAAATGGCTAATCCATATGTGCTGATCTAGAACAGTTCTTCAGCTGTGGAGTGAGCATCAAGATAATCTTTGATGCCTAAACCAAACTAATTCTTTAGGCCCTCTTATTCCAGAAGAAACAACTATGTGAGGAAATATGTTGAAATATAAGTTATTCTATAAACATAACTCTGATGGGTACACAAGCCCAACACCTGATTTCTTTTTTTTTTTTTTTTTCTTTTTTTTTTTTTCTTCCCAGAGCTTGTAAAAATGTCGCCTTTGAGTTAATATCCTTAAGTAGGAAGCAGCAAAGCGGCTTGACAGAAAGTCTAATGTGGCAAGCTGGCAAGAAAGGGTAAAAGCAAGAGGAAAAAAAAAAAAAAGAGAGCAAATTCACATAAAAATGGAGATGGAGAATGTGTAATGGCGGAGATGAAGCACAAGGGAGGAGCACTTCACAGAAAGGAGATGCCAGCACTGGAAAACGTCACCAGGAATACATACATTCTTAGAAGCAGAGGAAAAAATATTTGAAGAAATAAAACCTCTCCCCCAAACTGATTACAGTATGGTCTTTTATATTCTTTATGTGCCACAAGAGAATCCAGACTGATACAGCTTTGTATGTTAACGTGTGGAAACTCGCTGTAGCTTTTGATGTCCTGGCAAGTCCGTAGCACACTCATAGTACCACCATGCCTGTGCTTCCCTCCTCCATCTCTCTCTTCTTCCTCCCAGCCCATTTTTTTTCCCCCCTACAGAGCTTCAGCTCTTCAATACAAAGACTTTATAGATGGATTTTCTTTGTCCAGCAACTTAGCATTTAAGGCATTCAGTATCTATCTGTATTTGGGGAAGTATTATTTTAAATACATGATTTCTTTTTATAGTTCTGCTCGGAAGAAAAACATAATTCTCCTACTGAGCAGCTACAAAGACATCAGGTGCATGAAGCTTTATTTTTTTTTCACTGATATATTTTTTTTAAATAAGTAACTGGAATAAGGTGCTTGCCTGAAATGCACTGGGTGAGAAGGGGTGTCTTTCTCAATCTGTTTAGATGAGAACTTAATTTGTGTTAGCCCTCTGTGTCTAAAGCCAGTCTGAGGTGACATAGGGAGAGGTATTAGCAAGAATAATTGTGGCAGTATGAGCAGTGAGGTGAGCCCAGCTCAGTTTAACTAGGGGAAAAGTAAAAATACCAAGCTATATTTCCCGTAATAAGGTTGACCTGTAAAATATAAGATATATTTTGGTAATAAGAAGATGACAGTATCAGAGGCAGCAAGTGAATGCTAACAGTAACAAAACCGAGAGAAGTGATCAGATCAGAATGCATGGACTGAACCCATGGTTAGGATAAGCCTGTGCTGTTTCCATGATTGATATTGACTGTGAATAAGTAAAATAAAGTAAATAAAGTATGTTTGCCTTGCGAGAGTATCTGAAGGGAGAGAAAGCTGTTTATCAGTCAAGATTGTTAAATGTTAAACTTGGCAACAGTTCATTTGCTAAATGTTGGGTTGTTTGGGGTTTTGTTTCGTTTTGCTTTTTATGGGGGGTGTTTACTATTTTATTTACATCTGAAAGGAAATTTTATAGCAAAATAATAATCCATTCGCTGGCCACTAGAGGAGAAAAGAGTTGTCTTAAAGTCTACTTAGTATGTTATGCCTTAGCTGTCCACTGCTCAAAGCCCAGAGGTGGAAGGAAAGTAGCTTGTGCTTAAATACACCTCTCAGAAGGGAGAAGCAGGAGGCAGCAGCTGTGGGTCCATAGAAGCAGTGAACGGTTTCAGATCCTCCTCTTCAGCACTGTACTGCAGTACTGAGCATCTGGATGATATTATGAATGTAGCAATGATTTTTAAATTGCCCCTTCTTGATGACCTGGTAGATGCAGTTCCAAGAGAGTGCTGAAGCAAGACATTAAGTACTATCTATATAAACTAAACCAAAACTACTCTCAAGTTAATATACTTCTTCCAAGCTTTGAGTGAGTCAAATCGTTAACTTCAGAAGAAAAGATTTTCTTCTCATACAGTGTTTTCTGCGTCCCTAGTATATAAAAAGTAGCTATTTCTGACAATCTTGAATTGAGGTTATGGACATAATTTTGAAAGAAGCCACTCGTGCTTATTCACCAGGTTGCCTTGAGTTGATTTCCTGTTTGTTTTACTTCTGTTTCACACAGCAACTGAAAATTGAAAGCAGAGATATTTTGCTTGATGGAGGAACTGTTGCAATTAATTTGAGCTGCCAAACTGAAAAGCTTTTTGGCAGTTTCAGATCTGTCAGTGTTTGGTAATGATAGTAGTAGTAGAGATGTGGTGTTCTACCTTATGTTTTATGTGGGATTTGAAGGGGGGGTCATGTAGGAACATGAATTGGAGTAGTGCATTGTGCTGCTTTGATGTGTGATGACAGGCTGGGTCAGATATGGATGCACCATTAGAATGAGAAATAGTTACTTTTTCTTGGAAAGCCTTTTCTCCATCTGTCTTTTTCATAGTGGGAAACCGTAAGCTTATAAGTTTCTAGATAAGAAGAAATAGAAGTTATTTCTTCTTCTTTTTTTTTTTTTTTTTTATGGAACCATTTGATTAAGAAATAGAAAAGTACTTCCACTTAAAATCTTAACTCTGACTACTGTAAAATATGCAGAATGTTTTAAGGAATGCAAGAAAATAGACAATGAAACCACTGGAGCTAAAGACAAAAGCAACAGAAACCAATGCTACTTCAGTTTTCCTATAAAATTGATTTTGGAAAGAATTGGTATTTCCCATTCCCCTGAAAAGGAAAATAAATGACTAGCAAGATGGAAAATGGAAGAATAAAAAGCTTAAATACTTTGAAAGCATTTAATAAACTGGCCACAATTGTAGAATTTGGTCTAAGTTGAGTGATTCAATGTTCAGACTTAGACAAAATTAAAACTAGAGAAATGTTTTTGCTGTCATAATGTGTACACCCTGTGCCATGGCAGCTCAACACTGTCTCATCCCTTTTTGTTTCTGTGTTATTTTTACAGCTACTTTTCAAAGCACTGCACGTCAGCAACTGTTTCTCATGGCCATCTCCACCTATAAATCACTGGGAAAGTGGGTCGGAGTAGCTCACGAGGCTGCTGCAGGAAGAAGGTGCTCTGTCCTTGGACAGCCTAGCTAGGTTCAGATAGGCACAGGCACTCAAGACACAGCTATTTGAGTAGGGATTTGCAGTACGTGCATCCAAATCAGTCTGACACTCATTTAAGATAGCTTGGTGATAACGACATTCACTTCTTTTTAATCTTGTACTGTATCCAGAATAGCACAATGCCTACAAAACAGAAATAGCTGGGTGCCTGATTTCTTTGCTTAGACACAGTCACACTACAAATGCAACCAATAGAGAGAAACCAGTGACAAGAAAAGGGACAATTTAATACAGGCAACTGCACAGACAACCTCATTTACCCCGAATATTGCCTTGAGATGCATCTTATTACAAAACAAAGAGTTACCAGTTCTAGTTAAACATTGCAATGAAAGGTACATCTAGATGAAATAGTATGGGTAATTACAAGTCTACTTTTCAGATCTGGAAAGATCTCTGGAAAAAAAATAATGCAATTCATATACCCCTTGGCAGAACAGAAGCACATCAAGCTAATATACCTTTTGCTCTTGCACTAGACATCTGCAGCTTGACTTCCTAAACTCTATCACTGTATTTGGCACCTTGCTAACAAACCATAGAGTTTCCCCTCTGGTTGGGCAGCTGGCAAAATGAGCCTGTTTGTCTGTAATATGGAGCTTGTTTATACTGTTGTGTCTTTTGGGTGGTGAAGAGAGAGTTTAGGATCACAGCCTCAGTTGGCATAAACCAACATATCTACACTGTATTTCTAAATGTGTACAAAATACAAAGAAAATACTACTGGAAAAGGCCAATACGAAAGACGAGAAAACACTTAATCCCTCTTCACCATATGCAGATTCTCACATGCTAATTATTAAACAGAAGAGAAGCTTAAAGAAAATTAATGATTACCTGGGCAAACCTCAGCGAAGGGTTAGCTGGCAAGGGTCTTTCAGGCACAGCTTGGTGACATGGCAGCTGGGGAAGTGGTGGTAGGACTCGCTGCGGTGTTTTTAATTGTGGCAAATCGTGTGTCTTCACAGGGTTACTAATGTCAATGATCTGATATGGCAGCGGTCTTCTTGGACCATCTCTCTATAGAAACAACCCCAACCAAAAAGTTATAAACTTCAACAGTGACATAAGCATTGCTGCTTTAAAATCTGTGTTATTCACTTGCTTTTCTCTTCTACTCTGCTTTCAGCTACCTTCAACACCTCTGCAACCAGAGAAGCGATTAACAGCTTCCAGAGTCCTACTCAAACACTAATCCTTCACTGTTCAGATGTAGTACTGTGGTATAAGCTGTCTGGCTCTATCCTGGAGATGAAACTATTTCTTTTCTGCACTTGACATTGCCACCTGTTTAAAACTTGGAAGCCATAAATGTATTTTGATGCCTACATCATTTCCCATTTTGCATGTTGTTAGTTCTACATGATATTAAGATCATGTAATAATTGTGTTACAATAAATTACTTAAATGACATCCAAAACATATAATATGAGGGGGGTTGTCTTTTTTTTTTTTTTTAAAAAAAAAACAAACAAACAAACAAAAAACCCCCAAACAACCGTTATTTAGGGACTCACTTTTTGTATGTTTGTATTTTGTGGCTTCATGATGAGATTTTTACTGAGAGATGTGGTATGAACATGGTTAGGGTCAGATGAACTGGAAGGTCTTGCTGGACTTACAGATCTGCAAAGCAAACATATATTTATCGAACACAACATTCTGCTTTATAACATTTTTGTAAACAGTAGCCTCTTTTCAGAATGAGATTTTGCAAGGACTTTCTGACTTTTCATAGTAAACAAGGAAAGTAAAAATTGTCTAGCGCTCCTGCAAGAATAAAAATAAATATTGATTTTTTGGAAACCAGTAGTCTGTTAAATTAGCTTCTGCAATCTGTGGAAATGCAGCTTTGTAACACCCAAGAGACTATCCTAATGAATCTAGCATTTAAACAGTAATGACCTCAAATATGAAAGTTTGAGCTCACTCGACTGAGTTTAGATAAAGGGCCATGCAATGTAATGAAACTATTTCAAGCAAATGAAAATAAAGGAAATAATTCCTTCAGTTCTTAATTTTTTATCACAGAAGAGAAGAGGTATATAGTCAAACCAAAACCTACTTTATTTACTGGCAATCAATAAAACTAAAGTAAACCTGGGAAAACATTGCTGTTAATACTTGGTGAATATTTTTGTTAAGGCTGGATCTTTGTGACATATTCACACTGTTTTGTGATAAATGTCAAGATGAGAGCTGCCATGTTTACAGCTACTTTCTACTAATGTCTATTAGAGTATAATTAGGGAAAACAATCATACCTTAGTTTCTCTATTGTTGTTTTTTTACTTGTAAACAACCATCTCATGAAAGTCTTCCTCTTCAGATACATGACGGATCCAGCAAAGATAAGGCACAGAATGGTTATCAACACTCCTATGGTTAAACTCTTATTATCTGCAACAAAACACATTGAGTTATCTTCTACCAAAACCCATCTTTATTGAAATGTGTTGTGTATATGGAGCAGGACATTGCTGCCTGGCCTGGATTTCTAACTGCAATGGAGGTGAACTGAATAAATTGTGAATGAAAAACTAATAAACTCTTTATTTTTTTCTAGCCTGACGCTTGAATTTTGGCCTATGTAAAAGTCATTTAAGATCGGGGGAAAAAATGGTTGAAAATCATGCTGTAGGTCTCTTCCATTTGAATTATTCTACTCCATTCTAGTCAGGTATCTGAGTCCAAACATGAACATCTCTACATACTCTCTCTGGACCTATGGTCAGGTCCTGCTTAGGTTGTCACCTGCCAGTGGGGCCAGAAGGTGTACGGGCTGTTGGCCTCATCCAGACAACCACAGGGCGATGGCTGTGTCAATGCCCACGGGCACCTTCTTCATGGGCTGCCTGCTGCCAGGTGTGGTAGGGAGACATGGCTGAGAGGGAGAGAAAAGGGACAGAAATGCCTGGATCGTGGTTTGGTAAAGCGCAAACTTTTAAATATTCTGTCCCTCAAACATAAGCAGTGGCCCTAGCTCCAGTTTTTAAAGGCTTCATGGTGATTTATCACTGGGCAAACACTCTGAAATCTGGACTGTTGTGGTCCAGCCCAGATGGTTGTCAAGTCCAATCTGGAGGCAAGCAAGGAGCTGAAGGGAAGCCTTCATCAACGATGCTGTGTGCTCTCACAGGCATCTTCTGCTCAGCAAGGTACTGCAGCCTTCTGAACTCATTCCAGTTTTCAGCTTTTTTTTTTTTTTTTTTTCCTAGTACTTTAAGCGGCTTTAAGTACCTTGCTGGGCCCTAAGTGAGGCACAATGGTGAGATGAACCCTGACTAGATGGCTTGTATCAGCAACTCCCTGAAAGGAGGTTGTAGAGAAGTGGGTGTCAGTCTCTTCTTCCAGATAACAAGTGCTAGGACAAGAGGAAATGGCCTCAAGTTGTTCCAGGAGAGGTTTAGGCTGGATATTAGGAAAAACTTCTTCACTGAAAGAGTTGTCAAGCATTGGAACAGGCTGCCC
The DNA here is from genome assembly GCF_018691265.1 of Tyto alba. NCBI lineage: Eukaryota > Metazoa > Chordata > Aves > Strigiformes > Tytonidae > Tyto > Tyto alba. The sequence continues at coordinate 3,784,933 of NW_024881261.1, read as the reverse complement.
AAGGAGCGGTTGAGTCACCACCCCTGGAGGTATTTAAGACATGTAGATGTGGTACTTAGGGATGTGGTTTAGTGGTGGCATTGGCAGTGTTAGTTTAATAGTTGGACTCAATGATCTTAAAGGTCTTTTTTCCAATGTAAATGATTCTATGATTTTTAGGAAGAGGTAAGCAGCAGCTCTGATTGTTGTGGATATGTGATATGATCATTGCCTGGAAGAGAGGATGCTGCTATTTCTTCAGGACTGCTGACCTAAAAACCGCACACTCCCACAGTGGGAGAATCTTTAATCTTTGCTCTGGTAACCTGTCATCACTGTCGCAGTCTTACCCTGACTGATTTTTCAGCCAGCTGGCTCTCATCTACTGGCCTAAACTCACTGGGATGCTGGTGAACAGAGTCAGCAACGCTGACGGAACAAACTACACGTGGGGCTCGATGGGGCATGAAGTGCTGCGCTTTTTACCTTAGAGCACTGCAGAATAATAAATCTCTTACCACCTCTAAAAGATTAATAAAATTAATAAGGTAAGATTATGCAATTTAAATTAATTAACTTGTCTACCTAACAATTAAATACTTGAGACTTCTTTGTAAGAAAAATATAGACTGTCAAACACATAGGTTTATTCTAAATCAGCTGGGTAAAATCGGTTACTAAATACTAATGAGAACATGTGCCTTGTTTGACTAAGATGAAAGTATTTTATTGAACTAATCCTTCTGTAATTTGATTTAGAGATGTGCAAACTACTCAGATCATAATCCAAACCACCCCATCAAGTGTTCATATTTAAATCCAAGTGTCAGCAATAGGAAATTAGGTCCTCTAGCAATTTCCATATTTTTTTATTCCCAGTATTATTGAATGTAGCACTGTCTTTTGAGAAAAATGGTGAAACTACCACACTATATTAAACCATTGTTAAAACAATTTTCCTGTTAATTTGAGTGTTGGCTTCCAAAACACAAAATGCTAGACTTATCAAAGATGTCCTATATTTGTCTTCTCCAGTTAACACTGCCTATGCAGCATGCTATTATAATACATTTTGTAGGTCCCTAGATACTTAGCTTTCAGGTAAGCTGAAACAGGACTATAATGCTTTAGAGCAAATCTTAAAAGAAAATATTTAACACAGAAGTAATCACACTTGTTCAGTGCCTGAGCACAGTTTCTTTGTTATATTACTGACTGGTAGGTATTTTAAAAAAAGATCTTTCAACAGTGAAGTCATAATATTGAGCTTTGTCATAGAAATGACTGTGATGTCATAAATCCAGTATTACAAGTCACTGCAGGGTCTGGCATGTAGGGGATACAATCCATTTTGGTTTTGAATAGTATTAGTCATATGAAAACATGCAGATCATTTCCAAGCAAGTTTTAGTTTATATATGTGCATGTGAGTAGACTGCTTGTCTTGTCACGTACTCAGGCATAAATCAGAAACATCTCTGTGGAAGTCACTGAAGTTACAGTACTCTGGAGAAAAATCGGCATGAGATTATTATCAAATCCTATAAAATTCACAACGTGCAGAAATAATTCTTTCAGAGGTTGGCCAAAGGTGAAGTAAGATACTATAGCCAATATTCTGCAGACTGAACAAGAGGAAATTGAAATACAAATTACAGAAAATGCACGTCTCCTACTACTATCATATGTAAGGGCATCTTCTGGTAAATGTGTGGAAGCTATCTATAAAATGTAGTTTTAATCTGGTACGGTCAGAAATCTACTGTTTTCCACAATGCAAAAGATCCTCCTTAGAAGAACAATGTAAAATATATTTCTAATTTTCAATTATGCAATAATTTTGCATTTATAATCATTGTAATATCTACTCTTTACTAGACACATAACTATAGGAGCAGTTTGTGTGTACAATAAAGTATTTCTGGAGAACACTGGAGCTTGGCATATCTCAAGGTGAATCCAAGAGTACTGTAACATTCATCTACCATGGCAACAGGATTAGCACAAGTGTGGGAGTTAGCTCCTCATCCTCGGCTTAAATTAATACCATTTCCTATCTATTGCAGTCAGCTACTAAACTTGACCACATATCTTGAAAAAAAAAAAAAAAAAAACAAAAACACCACAAAAAAACAAGGAAGACAAGGAAAAGAACACGACAGGACCACTGTGCCTTTAGTTATGAAGAAAATTGATGTGCTCAGTATCCTTGGTTTTGCTTCACTAAATTTCCAAGTTGGTGCCAATACATTTGGATTAAGCCATTTGATTTACTGACTCATTTCCTAAGTCTTGCAAGCTCACTGCTTACAAGACGACACTTTGTAGTTCCACTCTTTATCACGGAAACAACAGAAAAAGCATGAATTACTACTGACCCGCTTGCCTAATGGGCCCGCTGTCCACGCTGCCACCAAACCCCGGCTTGTCGCAGTAAGGGGGGGCCCAGTCAGCCTCGCAGTGACAGTTCTTTTTATTGTTGCAGACCTGCAAAACAAGACAAATGACTTAATGTGAAAAGGATTACCCTACACATCTGAGCGCAGCGCTGGCTGATAAGGCCTCCTAATCAGACAGGGACACATCTGAAAGAAATAAAACTTAGGGAAGAAAAGAGAGGCAATGGTGTGTGCCTATTGGCACAGCTAAGATGGCATAGAGCAACTCTGAGTGCAAGACACCACGAAGTAACAGGGATCCTAAAAAAGCATTATTTAGTTGGCAGGTAATCGTTTGACTTGCACCAGCTGACAACTTCAGTAATATAAGGATAATCACACACCTCTTAAGTCTCATTCTCTCTTTGCCTCTAGCAGCAACATTATCTGCTTTCTAACTTCTGTTCCTTCTGCCTTCACGGGAACAAGAGTTTCTCTATGCTGTTAAGGCTGTAAAGCTTTGTCAGACCACTTGAACACTCCTATCCATCAAGGGCTTACACTAGGCTGCATACTGATTTTTCTACTGCTCAGATCCCCCAGCTCTAAGATGGACCAGTTGCTGGAAGAACGTACGCAACTGGAATCAGGGCTGAGGAAACCCTCCCTTTGATACCCTATCGGCACTGTCTATAAAGGTACAAGTCCTCAGTGTTTTGGTGGTTTTAATCCGAGTTAAGGAACAACTAGCAAGACTTGATTTACTAAATGCTCCCTGCACAGTAAGAGAGCTCCAAAGGACTGGCGTCCATCACTAACAGCAGCCTGTTCCCGCTGCACAGAGCAGGAGCTGGAAGACTCACATCTTTTTCCTCAGGAGGTCCCAAGGTCCCAAACACCCATCAAAAGAAGGGCTGCCTTTTATTTCCTTTTGTGGCCACCCAAGTAGTGGCTATGTGACTAATACAGAGGCTAAACCTCTGTGCTTGACCAACAGAATACATGAACAGACTAAAAAATTCTGTTGCAGAGGAGAGACACGGCACAGTCATAAATAGATGCTCAAACTGATTTTTAAATAAAGATTTTGGGCTCAGTTAGTTGTCAATATGGTCCTTAATTCTGTGCTAACACTGATCATCACTTATTTACCACTGCCATGGAGAAGTCACACAACAGATTAATAAATGTGCTTCTGAGTAAGACACTAGTTGGTTCACAAGAGTTTGCAAATATGCATTTTTCTGGCAAGGTCAGCTGATAGGCGTTCAGAAAGAATATACTGGCTGTGCATGCAGAGTATTAAAATATCATTCACATAGCTTAGACTGGCTATGGTCTTGTAAAACAAAAATAAAACAAAAAAAAATGATTTATTTTTCAAAGACAGCAAGATAATAAAAAATATAATTTGTTAAGCATTATTTTAAAAATTAAAATGCTACCGGAGTTCCCATCTACAGGTCCACAAGGTCATTTTTTGCTACTCAGCCATCACCAGAGGGTCTCCATTGTGCAGACATAAAGATGCCAGTCTAAGCTGATGCCCATTCCAGCACAACGATACCATGCAGCACCATCAACACTGCACAGTTTTCCAAATGCAGGAGGACAAAATAAGTTAAAGCAAATTAAAATCCCTTCTCAGGAGAGGACAGAGAATTTCCTATCGCTCTTCCAATGTGGCTGCTACAGCTTTTCACAGAAACAAACGGATCATCATCAAATCAAGATTAATAAGTCATAGCCTGATATAGTTAACATTTTCATAATATAAACTAGGTTTCAAAATACTTTGATATTATTATCTGATATAATAAAATTTTTCATTGTCCACCATTTTCATACCATGAAACACTCCAATATGGTTTTATTTTATTTTAATACTTTTGGAAATGCTTTTCCATTTGACTCTCAATTCAAATGCATATATTAACTTCTCTGTTTCTACATAGAAACTGTATTTTTTAAAATGTTAATGGGAATTCTTCATGAAGGGAGGTTAGACATAAAATTACTTTGAAGATGACAATTTTTTTTTTATCATAAGCTGTCAAATAAGAACAAGATAATTACTACTTGATAATTATTTCTTTGTTAAATAAAAATAATTTAATTTCTTGCAGTTCATATAAGGGACACTGAAAATGGAAATACATAATAAAAAGGTATCGGAGTGACTTTGACTGATATATTACAAACAATCATAGATCCAAAATCTATTACATAAAATTACTTCTTGGCCAGTGTTTATTGACTGATTGTAAAAAAACTGTTCCTATAACACTTACTCCACGTCCATGGCACTTTGTGGCACATTTATGTACACCAAAAACACTTGTATTCTGGCACCGACGATTAAGGCAAATCTGCAAAATAAGAGAAAAGGAGTTTTAATAAGGACAGAACTGCTGGTGCTCATAAGGCATCGTGTCCCTCTTTGTATGTCTGCTCATCCATCAGTGGTACTTTTAGCAGTTAAAGATTTCCCAATACACACGCTGCATTGATGTTATATTGACAAAAAGATAAAGATGCCAGAATTAGGTGTCTTCTTCTTAGGCCTTTGTAAGTCTTTTAGGTCCAGATCTGTGGACGTCGAATTCTGCTCTCGATCAACATTCTGGCCAATATTGAATTTCAGACATAGTTCATATTCAGTTGATATGCTGAGCTTGTGTAAATAAACACTCAGTTTCCCTGAAGTGGAACTTGTGGTGAGCTGCTGGGGTTTAGGGTTTTTTTAAGCCAATTTAAAAACCAGTAATTTGCATGTTCTCGGGACTAGGAATGCACGGAGCAGGATTCTTCCATGTACCGGGGCTGGCTGCGTTCATGTCTTCACAGCAGCAGATGATTCTTCAAGTAAAAGTTCAGGTCCCCTCATGGTGTTAATTAACATAATTGTGTTTATATTGATAGTTCAATACTTTTTATGCTAGTACAGAACTTGGACGCAGGACAGCCTGAATATTTAACTGAGGTCGTTGATACATATGGGCTCATCATTGTTCTGCAGCAAAACTGAGACCTTTCTAAGAGTTTTGCCAGGTTAAGCAATTTTTTTAGTGTCAAATAAAAACCAACAATATTTAAAGTGTAATAATAATCTTATAGGAAGTGGAACTAAACAAATAGCATATGCAAAGTAATAAAATCCAACTTGTTTTGTTTTGTTTTCCAGTCATTATAGGTAAACTTTGCCAATATAGCTGAAAGTTGGGGTAAAGCAAGATTAGTGCAATCTAATAATAACATCAAACAATCAAATGACTGATGAAGATGCCAGTTCTCATTACTGAAAAACTTAAAAAAAAAAAAAAAAAGACATTAGGACTGGAATAAATGTTACTATGCTATGTTGACCAAAAATAAAAATAGAAAAATGGTCACTGCACAGTTTTGTTCATGTTTAACTGCAGTTCAGTTCAGCAGTACTAAAAGTCAGTCACAATAATTAGCATTAAGCAGGGAATAGTGTTGAAGGAGACGACAGGGATGCTTAATCAGGGCACTTATCCCCTGGGGAGAAGGAAAAATGGAAAGGAAATTAGAGTGAATTGGCATCAACACGCACGCATGTAGAGAATATGGTCTGATTACAGCAGTATTCACAATTCAAATATTCATAGTGCAGTAGCACACAGAATTTTGATCACATTAAAATGGCTGCATTTCAAATTGTGTATCTTCAGCTTAGAAAACTCAAGAATATTTAAATTCATATTCTTAATCCATAATACAAATGCACTAATGTCCTCCAAGTAAAACATACAATTTCCTAAGTATTAGCCTGTGTATTCTATAGTGTGTATGTGTATGATTAGATAGATTAGAAAGATTAAGTACTCATTAGTAAAACATAATGGGGTGCTTTCCCAGCGTTGAATTTTCTTTGAAAAGACATTTTATAACAGATTGACTTAGAAATATTGTAAGGGTTGTTTTCCTGTAACAGAACTGTAGTTTCACTAGGGATGTATTTTAAACCCATTCCCAATGCAGTGTGATAACCCAACATAATTCAAAAGCATTCAGAAATTCAGAGGCTTACTTGAATTTACCACAAATTATCAAAGAATTATTTTTATTTTCTTTTTGAAAGTAATTCACTGAGGGTATGGAAACCTTTATTTCAATAGTTCTTGGGCTCCTTTCCATTCCTCCCCCTCTGTAAACTCATGGCTGTTTCACACTTTTTTTTTCTGTTCCTTTTCTCACAAAAGAAAAAGTAAAAATGAGACAGCCATTTGAAATTTGGACTACATTCGTATCAGATATTTCACAAAGTTTGCAAAATATGATTGCAAAAATCAGTTTTGGTGGCTGAACATCAATGAGCTTATATTTTTCTAATAGTGCCTAGATAGATAGCTTTTCCTGCAGGAAAAAAAAGAAAAAAGTGGGAGGAGCCATAATCAGCAGATATAATATATTTTAAAACCTAAAAAAATTTTTTCAATGCCATAGTAACTGGGAAAGTGAATACTTTGAACTCCTCAGAAATTTATTAACAAGCCTGTAATGTATTTTGCTGTACTTCTTTTGCAGAAAACCTCTAGCCTACATGGACAGATGCTTGGGACTGCCCTCAAAATATCAGTTATAAACTTAAGCAATTTTCATTGCATCTGCAAATCTACAATCCAGAACAGTGGCCAAAAGAAGGGAGTAAAACTCTGAGTCAGTGTGAGCATGAGAAACAATTCCTTTGTGGAAAAAAAAATCTCAAGGCAAAAACCAGCCAATTTAGTACAAAACACTTGGCAGCATGAGGGTAGAGATGTTCTCCTTGTTTGGGAGTATTTTGGAACCTTACTTTTCCATCTTCACACTTGGTTCCTGACAGCACAAGACCAGGATCGGGCATGTCATCACCCAAATACACGTGGGTACCACGACACAGAATCTTGCCACCTTCCTGAAGTGGGATATTCGTTTCTATGGAAACAGCATTGGTACCAATTACAGGTCGATTTGCTCCTCCTTGACACTGGATTTTTCCACATTTAGCATCTCTGCAGGAAATAAACCCAAAGATTAGTTAAATAATTTCAAATGCTATAAGCCCTCTCCCACCACCCTTGCATCTGTTCCTGTGTTTGCTGGGAGAGACCCTACCTGGGTTCACATTTAGCAAAGGAGCTCTTGGAGTCTTTGCCACAGTTGCCGTAAGGATCACCTGCAGAATTTACTCTCTCAAAGCAGATCCCAGGAGCAGGTTTCGCACCTGAAACAAAACCTAATCAGAACTTTCATCTCATACAAGGTGTTTTTAATAATTTTCTTTGAGCTCCACTGGTGCTTTAGGGGAAGGTAGGATGTGATCTGCGTATTGATGAAGCACAACAAAACAGTTGTGCTGGATCAGCATGCTAATTGAAGAGCCTGAATGTGCGGCTTTTCCACTGTTATTTGTCTCTCTTGGCAATGCTGAGCAATAGACAATGCAGAACTCATTCTCTTTCAGAATTTCTCTAGATGATACCCCTCTTGTGAATCCTCTTAGGACACAAAAACTTTTAGCAAATGCCAAATCTAGTTTGGTGAAGAAAGGCGAAGGCCAGCTGGTAAGGTAACTCTCTTCTTTTTACCGGAGTCCACATGATTCTAGTGAGACCCCAAGAGCGGAAGCCAAAGAAAAAAATTTTCAAGAAAGGCCTTTTTAAGTGCAATTCAGAACAAGAAGAAACCAGGAAAAAATCCAGTTGCAAACTGGAGTGCTACATGCCTGTAAAAACATGACCACATGACATGACAAAGAGGATATGCTGCTGTTAGCTCAAGGTAATATACTGGGGAGAGGGAAGGAACCCTTCCTCACCTTAATTCTCAGTAAATCCAGTCCCGAGAGGAAAGACTGACTTGAAAGAAGGGTTGTTTCTACCATGGTGGTAGAAGTAGGAATCTGGGAAGACAGGCAGCATCTTGTTCTTATCTACTGTAGTCTTTCATGATGGAGACATATCCTAACAGCAAAGGAACTTCCCTGGTGGGAGTAGTACTGGAAATGTTTGTGCAGACAGATTACTCATCCCTACATTTTCAAAGTTAAAATGTACTATTAGAACATCTATTCTAACATCTTATATGGACAATCTGCTATCCATTTTCCCCCAGGTTATGACCAACTACTGAATATCTTCTAGGGGAAGATACATGCATTCATCTGAAACATCAAGGAGGTGGATGATCTACTTCCCTGCTTTGACTGTTGCAACAATTAATTAGTCCATGCATTAGCATTTAATCCCTTTGTTCTACTGTGAAGCGTGGCTTTTATTTCCAATAACTGTTGGTCCTTGCAAGATTAAGAGGCCCTTTGTGAGGGCCCTTTACTACCCCATATTTTCTTTCCATGAAGATAACTAATACCACAATCAAGTCATTGCCAACATTTCAACTACTCCAATATGTAGACTTGCTTTGAGGAGACAAGGTGGTAAGGAGATGTACTGGCTAAAACCCTTAACAGATATCTGCTAGGTACATATTTCTACTTTTGATAAATCAACCAAACCAAAAAAAAAAAAAAGAAGTGGCAGAAAATGATGTGATAGCCTTAAGGCTGAAAATATACCATTTCTACAGTGTTCCCTGATCTTTAACAGAGACAGAATATCTGAGTTAATGTCACATTTTTTCAAATGTTTTGAGCTACTTCCAAGTGTGTACGCCTCTAACTGTAGGAAAAACATATCTTTTATTTAAACATTGCTGAAGATTTCATTTGAAAGCCCTCAAAGAGGAAGAAGGTTTTTTTAAAGAAAAGGGGTCAAATTCCTGGAGAAGAAAATACAAATACGGTTGTAAAACTTCCAGTTAGTGTGGATCTTTTCACTAATCACTCAGAGATTAAAGCCTCAATTAATTATCTGCATTTCACAGTCAGAAGCTTGACTAATACTATATACTGCTGAACAGCAATCTAGTGCTATTAAGGACAAAATATTAAATCTTGGAGAGGCTTAAGATGGCACCCTCTTTTCCTTCTAACATTTTTACATACTGAAACTGGAAAACTAAAAAGGCACAGAAGGAACAGAATATGAGCTGTTGGTTCCCTGGAGAGCAGGACAAGAGCTTGAAATTCTTTGGAAGATTACGATCAAGCCCGCTGAGTTCAGAATATTTCTCAAATCTGGAACTATTAAAAGTGATTCACACAGGAGTCTTTCACTTCTTTTCATTAAGCCACAAGCAATAATCAAAAAATCAACAAAAGCATCCAGACAAGGCACTGTGCAAAAAGCAAAAGTAAAATTTCCATTTTCGGCATGTAGATTCCTCCTCATCATTCCAGGGCAGGCATATTAACTATTCAGCTTGATACAAACATTAACATGTGCATATACTATGCCAGCTTTGGAAGGGAAGGAAGAAAACATGCTGTAAGAAAGAGGCCAAGTAAAACTGCTTTTCTCCCACAAAGACTGATTTGCTCAGACCTACCTCGCCAAATGAATAAGCCCCCCTCCACCTCCCATGGTTCTACGTAATTGCTGTGGGTCTCGATATTTCTTGGCCAGGAGCCTTGTGCCCCAACTAGTTCATCCAGTAGCATATCATTGCAATGACTGAAGGCTTCCAGGGAGCTGTGGCAGCAGCAGCCCAGAGCACAGCCACACTTTCCCCAGAGTGGTGTGTGGCTCCAAAAGCTGCCAAAAAGCAAAATGAATGCTCATGTCCTGTGCTTTGACTGCAAATGACCCAACACAGACTTATTTAAAAAATGGTGTTAAAAAGAGAAAGGGCTCACTGAAGTACTAAGAGAGTTTAAGGTATTTATCTTCCTCTCTCACCTGGTGCAATTTTTGTTTGGTTGGTTTTTTTGAATGTAGAAGTCAAGTGTGCTACACATGATAGAAAGCAGCCTGCAGGAAGAAGAACACATCTGCAGCATCCTTGCAGGGCTCAGACAGCGAGCTTTAACTCCAACCAATAACACTTGACAAGAAAAAAGATCTCACGGAGTACAAAAAAATGTTCCCCTGCCAGGCTCAGAGCAGTCTGTGTATGAAAACACCTGGTACCCAGTGATCATCTGCAGCTTGGAAACCAAAATCTAACTTCAATTTCTGTCTTTGGTATCAAACCAGCACACTTTGTTGCTTGGGATTCAGATGGCTGTTCCCTCTCCTGACTGGTTTCTCACAATATTTGGACTTTTTAATAGATGAAAACATATCGGAGCGTAAGAAGCTGAACAGATGGAGCTACCAAGTTAAAAGGAGGTTTGCAGAGGATGCTGAAGGAAGAGAATTGTAATGTTGTGTTTCTGGAGGAAACCCATTTATCATGATTCCACCATATAAACTACAGCAGAAAGTCCTGTCGTTCTCTATTTTGCTACCTCTACAGGCAAAGGCAAAATGATTTGTGAAAGATTTCCAGTGGTTATTAAGTGCGTTGAGCAGGATGAGCAGAGTTTATTTCACTCTGCTATTGATAATTATAGTATCATGACCCTGTAATTAAGGTCCTGTCAGCCTTTCCACGCCAAGCCTTATTCAAGGGATTAAATCAGCTGTTTGAAACTGCAGAAGGTCAAAGCTCACCACTGCAGTTGTCAGCCTGGAGACTTTTTTTTCCTCCAAATGTGTATATTGATGAGCCCACTTCTTTCCCTATAAGGCTGCAAAAAAAAGAGATGTTCTATGCTTTTGAAAGCAATACAGAAACACTGTGTCATTTCAGATCAGTGCAAGACCTGCTGCAATGAGAAAACACCATCACAGACTCCTGAAAAAAGAAATTTCTGACCATGGTGCTGATTCCAAAACCAGAGAAACACCCATTATCAGGCAGAAAGCAGAAAAGAAAGCTATTTCAATTCAGCACCCAACAATGTCTCAAGACCTATTGAAAAAAAAAAGAAAAAAATATGCAGTATTTATGGGTGTGGAGGGGAAAAAAAACCTTTGAGTAACAGACTGGAGTTCTGTTGCTCAGGCTATGCCAACTAGCACTACAAAAAAACTATAAATAAATATAGGCACAAAAATACGGTTCTCTGTCATGTGATTTGCACCTGGATTTTAGATCTCATTAAGGTTGTTTTACTGCACTGATGATGCAAAGTAAACTTTCCACAAGCTCCTCTTAGCCTCTCTCTTCATCTTGGTGATCACTGTTGTTAAGTCTGTGCAAGAGTGAGATGTGGTTGAGCTGTTATTTTTTGCGTTTAAGGAGTATGCTAGCTCTCACTACCTCTAAGAATACGGCTTAATGCTTTTCACATCTCCAAAAGAAAAGGCCTGGCCATAAATATGTGATGATCAAAATAGTTTTATTTTACTGAATTAAAATCTTTCCAATGCTTGGATAAATTAGTATTTTTGAAAAAAAAAAAAAAAAAAAAAAAAAAAAAGGTTAACAATGGTATGGTCAGCTAACTTAGATGGGAAGCCCATCTATTTTGCCTATAGGGTTGTACCTGGAAAAAATGGCAAAGCTCTTACACCAGTGACAGGCCTTTGTAACAAATATTGACATTAAAATTAAGATTGTTCCTGACTGAACTGCCACGTCTATGCAACAGATTAAAGTATGTTCTAATTACTGTCATAATTAGGGCCATTGGCTCCCCAGAGTCATTGTTTTTTTCCCTCTTGGGGAAATGTAGGAAAACACACTGACAAATATTTCCTTTTCTTCCCTAAAGAATCATTTTCTTGTCAATGTAGAAAAAGTCATGAGTCTAAAGCTGAGAATCTTCTATTCCTTGGTAATCAATAATTTTTCTCTATCAAGTAGCTTTATCTTTGTATCTAGTAGCTTCTGGAAAATGCCAATGGAGTACCAGACATTACACAAATACATTACTATCGATGTATCTTTCAGTCACACTACTATCAATAGGTCAGATCAGTGAAATCTGATATTTTTGAATATGAAACAAAAAAGGTCACAAGCAATTCATGCACATTTCTCCTTAAGGATAAAAATGACATGAATTAATGTGAGACAGAGAGTAGAGGAATGTGTGTGTTCTGGGAGCAGACTGGAATGAACTTGGTCTTTAAGAGGAATTAATGGCTATTTTCAGAGACTGTTCCCCAGGTGCTCCTCCCCTCTTCCACACCAAGCTTTCCATGCTATTGCGGACAGGGAATAGCAAAAAATATTCCTCTATTTGATTCAAATGTATCTGCTGAAAGTAACAAAAAAACCCCAAGGAAATGCAAGTACTTTTTTCTGGAAACAGGTCCCTGTTGCTCAGCCTAACGTAAACAAGCTCTGACAGTGCTCATCATTTTTCTTTAACTAGATCTAAAAGTACTAAGATTGACTTTTATCATTGGGCTACTGGACATATGTAACCTGATGAATAAAGACAGATATACAAAAGAATACAATGATAAGAAATTCAATATACTGAAAATTATTTTAAGAAAAGTTACTGTATTTTGTACTGCATGGCTTTCTCCTAGTGGGAAGAAGAAAAAAGGAAGCAATGTAAATGAACTATGATCTGTTTTTTCTTTACAGTATAGAACTTTTAAAATTTTTTTTTAAAAAACTGCACAAAACTATTCCTTCACTCCAAAACATGCAGTGGTTAAAAAAAAATATATATAATAAATTACAACAATTTAGTAAAAGGTTCAATATATCTTTTTGATCTGAAGTTCAGAGACAACATCTTAGAGTGTCAAGTCTCTCTGCTGCAAGGAAGGCTGGAAATAAAGTTTTTTCATCTGTGCCATGATATTTTTCCAACTGCATGGCTCACCTAGCATTCTCCCCATTCCACCCCACATCTGCCAGCTCATGCTCCAACCAGATGTAAGTGGTTTCAAAACCCTTTCAAAATCTTTATCCTTGGGTATTCCCAAGAAAAATAAGGGTATTCCAGTTAAAGTCTGTTTGAGCTCTGTTCTTAGCGAAGTCATCTTTCTCAGAAGCAGACGCCCACAGCCTTGACCACTGGAGACTCCATGCACAGCAGTGCCCGTACTGAATAGTCCCAAGAAGGAAGACAAGAAAGAATTAAGGGAGCCCAGGGGGTTTGGAGGACTTGATGTGTTAGGAAACAGCCCTGGCAAGGGAGATACAGCAATTCAGCTCCCTGACCTTTAGCTGAATTTTTCTCAGCAACTGAAATTTTTAACAGTCTGACCAAGTAACTTTCCATGGCATGGGAAACTGGGTCGTAAGGAGATTTTGCTTTATACAAGAGAAAAAGTCTCTGTATCCAGGGGATTAAAAATCCCAGTATGACTAAGACTGGAGGCTATAATTGTACTTGCCTACATGAGCTCATGTCAACTATACGACACGAGTGGGATTCGGAGGAGTGTATCAGATGCATGGTCTGTTCCACGTGGGTAGTTTAATTTTGGTGTGGAACAACTCTAACATGTTCTTATACCCACATGACCAAGCTAACCTGCTATTTGTATCAGTGGCATTATTTCCTGAGATGCTTAATGCTCTTTAAAACAAAAATTGTGAATTGTCCAAGTCCCTGTGAAGATAACAGATAGATACTACAATAGACCTCTAATGAGGGTTTAGACCAAGGGAAACATCTGTGTGTCATTATATTGGTACGTAAATTTTGAAACAGAGTTGAAGGCAGAGAGATATTGAACTGAAAGAGGCTAGGGGAGCTGAAAAAGTTAGTTTAAAAGAAATAAATAAATCTAGCTCTAAAAAATACTTCTCTTCAGGAGAAGTAAAAATAGTTGTCCCATTTGAGAGAGGGGGTAAGTGCTGAAAAGATGCTGAAGGAGACTTATTCCCAGTGAGTTAGTGCTTGTATTTGCAAAAATATGTTACAAGTACTTGAGTTAGTACTTGTGTTTCAGTGGAAGGGCCACAGGACAGTACAGAAAGGTGAATGGCTTTCCTGGGATATCATCTGTTTTGGATAACCCAAGAGCTCATGCTATGAGATTTTTGCAAAAAGTAAGTAAACTTCCATGGGAGAATAAAATTTCTTTCTGCTTGAGTGTATACTGTGCTAAGAGTACTGTCAGGAGGTAGGCTTACAGGGTAATACCAATTATTAAAATACTCACAATGATACAAAAATCTTACATTAATGTCAAATATTGGACTCTGTTTTGGGATGTAGATATACATACATATTTTGCAGATGAGCAATTTAGAGCACAAAAGGAAGCTTACATACCAGCCTGAATAAGGATGGGATTTTGACTTGCCAAGAGCATTCAGCACTTTGTAGGATGACATAAGGCCATATCAAAGTCAATATTAAGAGATTTGTCTAAGTTCACCGAGCCATTTGCAGCAGTGTTGCAGAATGAACCTAGTCACTGTTGCTCTCTACCTCCTGCTGCAAGAAACGAACATGACTGCAAATCAAGGATAAAATGAATCACAAAATGATTCCCTCATTATTCAGTTTGCCATTTCAGAAAAGAATAGATACAGATTGGTAGCGTATAAAATTCCTCCAAATCACACTTTTTTTTTTTTTTTTTTTTTTCCCCCCCAAATCTACCTCACAAACAGACCTCCTGGTTCTCAATCTCACCTTGGCCCCAGAGGGTGATACACTGCTGCTCGTGGGTCTGGCATATCCCGTTGTAGCAATAGCCGTCCACCCTGTGGCACGCGTGCCCGTCGTGCAGGTACACGTTAGCCGGGCAGTGAGGGCTGGCTCCTGTGCAAAACTCGGGCAGATCACAGGAATTACTTGACTCTCTGCAAGAAATCCCCGCTGGTTTTAACTGCAAAACAAACAAAACCCCTCAACTGCTGTAATTCCAATCAATAAGAGTTATGCAGTGGTATAACCCATGCAGTGCATGAACAGCTTTTTCCACTGGCTCTGCACCAACTGACCACAGAGGACAGTTTAAGGATTACACAGCTCTTTAAATACATTTATTTGACACAGGTTGCGAGGGGTTTGGCAGGAAGGAGGGCCAAACTGAAGTTGCAGCTGCAAACACGGCTCAGGTCAGAAGGTAAATCCAGACTGCTGTGAAGTTTTCAAATATGAATCAAAGTTTTCAGCCTGCCTCCTGCAATCACACCTAAATACAGAGGCACAGAAAGAAGTTTGGGCTCTACTGCACTGACCACAAGTCAAACCAGACACCTTTTCATTCATATGGCTATAACCACACAGCGGTGACCAGGGCACCAGCTGAACACAAAACATGTTATTTGTTATGTTACGGCTCATGAAGCCACCAGCCCGCCTGACTCCGGATTCAGCTCCCTGGGATGGAGGTGCATCTCCTCATGGAAGTGTCGCTCTGTCATGGGCATCTAGGTCTTCAACTTATTTATACAACTAGTTCAGATAACTGTTCCTGTCCTGATTTCCCTGGATAACTTACTTTTTTTTTTTTTTTTTTTTTTTTCAGAGCTGAAGGCAACTAGTAGTTAAAGGTGGAAAATGGCAATCTGAACATTCACTTATTGACAACCACCACAGAAGAGGGGTGCGCTCTGGGAGCAGCACTGATTTTTAACTGCATGCCACAGCGCCTTTGGTAAAAAGCAAAAAGACATGAAGATTGATTTTGCTGACAAGCATTTGCTAGCTGCTTTGATAGCTTGCTGCCACTGAACTTTTAGGCAGATGGTTGCCACAGACAATGGAAACTTGCTGAATGCTTTATTAGCCCATATGCAAGAGATAGTCTGAGAATTCAAGAAGGTGAATGCCTGCAGCAAGCTGGCTTTTTATAGTATGTTAGGAGTCCACAGGAGCTGATGATCTGCCATTAGAAATATATATATATGCTGCTGACAGAATTAGTATTTTAAGAGTTTTCCCATAAAAAGAGGGTCCAGCATTTAACGACTGCTTGCCAGAGCACAACCTCCATATAAGCATGAAAAAAAAAAAAAATCAAAGCATACAAAAGTTCATGAAAAAGAAGACGTTTTGCTTGAGCAAATGAAGTGGCTATGAATAGCACAGACACCATTAGAAAAGTCTGTTGATCTGCTCCTTCTGCAGGAAGGAACTGTTACAATTTGAGAGTATTTTTAATTGCTTACATGAAATGCAAGTGTCTTAATGCTTAACGATACCAACTTGCTTGTTGTCCATCCCTGCTTACTGATCTGCAGTTGGGAAGACTGTGGAATTCTGCCCACCCCACAGAGGTAAGAAATGTTTCCATTGGTTCACCTGGCAGTCTTCGCAGCAAAGTCCATGTGCACACACCGCTCCTGGTTTCAAAGTACAGGTAGTTGCATTGCAGCACCGGTTGGTACATTCCTAGATGGAGGATAAATTTAGAGCAGACAACTTTCAGTCACAATGAGCTGTAAATCAAGAGGCTGCCTATAGCTCTGCCAAGAAAAGCGAGGCATGAGATAATGAATTATGCATGAAATTCTACAACTTGATCCAAACAGTCTTGTCTGTCTTTAGTTTCAACAAGCACAATAATTGTAGTAAAACCAGAGAAGCCATTGAGGAAGGCTGGTTTATTCTAGCTATGGGCCTAATCCCAAATATCACAAACAACTCAAGTATGCTGATAACAATCTTGATGCAGCAGTACAGTGTTTTATTTCCACAAAAAAAATCAGCGGAATGATTCCACTGCCTCCACTGAGGATCCAGGACCTGTGTTGCAGTTACTGAGCATCACGACTACAGCTCTCTCTTTTGTGATAGTTGCTCACCAGACTTCTGTATTGCTTGGAGACTGGTGGCTGCCACAGGGAAAGATGATGACACTATTCCATGTAATCTCTTATCATGGTATGCCAGTAATAGAGCTTTGAGAAACGAAATGAGTATGAACTGCATTCTTGCTAACTGATACATCTCAATTTCACACTTACAGATTAGATGGTGGCTTGTGTGGGCTTTTGCAAACTTTATTCTCAGTAGAACGAGCTAGTAAGAAGTTTCAGAAAATAATGGATTTGTTTTTCCAAGATTATGCTCACAAGCTGCAAGTTACATCAGCTGTGCTGAAATCTCATCTCTCTAACAAAAATAGCAGCAGATAAAATTGCTCTTCAGCTGTGTTAAGTCAGTTTGACTTAACAGGGGATCACTAACAATATAGGGAACACAGGAAAAATAAGTGGGTTAGAATGATGTTCACAGCCTCTTGTTACTTTATTGGCTTTTGTAAAGCTTTCCAACTGGAAGATGGGGCTACCACTACACTCACAAATAAACACTCAGAAATAAAGACCAAAATGATTTTCAGCATTTCAGTGTTTTCTCAGACAATATCTGCCTGAATATACAAAGCTAACTGTGCCGCTCTGAAGTAGTGGAACAACTTGCTGCACCTATTTTTGATCATGCCGGAAGGCAGCAGGCTACTCAAATATTTCTGTGCAGCTGTTACATTTAAGAAGCAACGTTCCTCTGCACGGAACTTTTAATAAATTCACCTCAATAGCAATCTGTGAAAAGCAGAGTGGAGGAAAGCAATGTCAGTCCAATTAAGGTACTTCCAAAACAGTCAGCTCCTGTCCCCCATCATCTGGCCCTACATCAGCCAGCCATGGAAAGCAATCAACATTCCACAGGCAGATTGGGGTAAAGACACAGCTCTTTGAATGATGCTACCACAGCCTGTGAAATTTCCAATTGCTCACTCACTTATTACTCATTGTAGGGAATAAGCTTAGTAAATAGATTTTTGTGTCTGGGCTATCAAATTGTCAGGAATGGTTTTAATATTAACAGGCAAGTAAACAGAAAAGGCTCACAAAGCTTTCGGAGGCTGGAGGCTGTCACCTGAAACTATTGCTGTGTTGTAATTTATTATTATTAGTTATTATTAGTAATAACAGCAATGATGGGAGTTAGGTTTCTAGGTGTAGCTCTCCTGGGCTCAACATCTCAGACAAACACAACAGCAATTCTACCACTACCTACATGACTTTGGATACTGTAGTCAAGACATCTTGTTTTCAACCCCACTCTTCTAAGAACACAAGATAGACCACATTGGGTCAGACTATTATCCTTCTAGCCTTGTTTCCCCCTGACAGCAGCCCACAGAAAATTCTGAAGGACAAGAATGTGAACACACATACATGATACCTTCTCAGCCTCCTGGCTTTCCTTTGGCTCCACGGACACTTTTATCAGCTCTAATCTTCAGCAGAAAGGAACTTGCAAGTAATCGACACAATGTGGGGAGCAGCTCCTTCTGCTTGTTTGAATCCTGCCACTTTCTAACTTTGTATGCAGAGTTCTTGTTGGGGCAATTGCTCCCTACTCACTCTTTCCATTTCACTCATGATTTTGTCAGCTTCTGTCGCATTTTCCTTCGTTTTCTTCTTTTCCTGTCACAGCCCCTCCAAAACTTTGAGCCTCCTTATTGCTTTCTTTCAACCTTTTTCATTCTGCTTTATCCTTCCTGAGAGCAGGGTGGGGGTAGGAAAAAAACTGCACATGCAGCTTCAGACGCAGCACGCTGCAGATTTATAGAGGTCTACTGGTGTTTTGTTTTGTTTTTCTATTTCTTCCCTAGTAATTTCTAACAGCCTATTTACCTTTTAGACCACTCTTGAGCAGAGAGCTGACATTTTCATGAGACTATTTATTGCAATATGAAGTCTTGCTCCTCTATGGTCAGAGTCAGCTCAGAGTCCATTATCTCATATGTGATGTTTGGAATGTGCATCACTCTGCACTGAATCCCATTTGTCATCTTAATGCCCAGTCCAGCTGTCTCAGGAGGTTCCTCTGCAGTTCTTCACAGCCAGCTTTCATCTCTAACGTCCTAACTAATATCATGAGCAAATTTAAGACTCTTCACAGGCTATTTATGAATATGCTGAATTGTGTAGTCACCAGGGCACATCTCATGGATACATCACAGCAGCTCTCCTTCCACGGCATAAAATGGATGATTTATACCTGATTGTATTTCCTATCTTTTAACCCAATTTTCGTCCATGCAATATTCTCTCATCCGACAGCTGCCTAGACTCCTAAAAAGGCTTTGGTGAAGGGCATTGGTCTAAAGCCTCTCTGAACTCTTTACAGGCTGCAGTAAGAGCATCATCCCTTTCCATCCACTTGCTAAGTCCTTCAGATCACTGTGCTATGTTTGTAAGACAAGATTTCCTGGCACAAAAGCTGTGTTGACTCGTCCCTGGCATGTCACAGCTGTTCAGGCACTAGCTCTTAATTACATTTGGAAGTAATTTGTCTGAATTCTGATTTACCAATTTGTAGTTTTCTGATCCCCCTTGCAGCCTGTTATAAAATTAGCCACATGTGTCACCTTTCAGTTCTCAGGGACCAAAGATTTTTGCTTTTTTTTTTTTTTTTTTTTTTCCCCTTCTTCTATCTTTATATGTATAATCTACATTAACCCTCCTTCAACAGACACTGTAACACACCAGACTTTTTATGGTAAAATGAAGTTGAAGCTTAATTGGTAGAATCATCCTTGGTCTGGTCTTACACACTTGGCCTGGTGGTGGGCATGCTGGCATCCATTCTACTCAAGAAGATAACCAACACCTGGTGCACATGAGACTAGTGTGGGTGGAGGTGGTCAGAGTCCCTGCTGCATTAACATTCCCAGGGTTATCTGACAGGTGGGAGCTGTGCTACAGTCATGACTCTCCACCTTCATTAATCCACTGCTGTCCCACTGCTAAGGAATGTCAGTGAGCACAGAGCTCAATGCAGGGCTAATATTTTACTTAAAAGAGAAATATCCCTACCAACCACCTGTATCTACATATTCAGACTGATATATATCAGTCTAGCATCTGTTATTGTACATATTTCCATGCCATATAATACTGCAATACTGTTGACAAAACTCAGCTGGTATAAATGACTGGACAGTGAATAATTAACTAATCTAATGGGTTGTCTGGAACCACTCAGATTAGAGCAGTACATTCCAAATTAATTTAATTGGGACCAGGCTGTAGTTCTCCAATATAATTAAAAAGGAAAAACATAGAAAGAAGAGACAAATCAAGTCGGTACTTGCTGATGTTAAGTGGCTTTGACTTGAAAAGGTATCACCAGCATTCAGAAGTGAAAATGAGAAAGATAACTGGGTTAGGAAGACATTTGCAAGCTGCTTGCACTCTATTGACTTTAAACAAGAAGATAAGCTTGCTTCCAACCTTGTTACCCCGAAGAATGAGTGAACTGTCAGGAAATTCTTATGGCTTGTGTAAATCCAATACACTGTATAGACAGAATACAGCAATATCTCGCTGTTTAACTGCCCCGATCTATTTTCTCTGCAGAACCAAATTTATCACAGGAAACAAATCCCTCATCTGCTGATGTATTTAATTCAGATATTCTGAGAGAAGTTCAATGCAGTCAATGAGCATGGGATGCCAAAGGGATAAGGATGTTGGCTCGGATATTATTTGACCCCCAGGTTTTGCCTATTTCCTCCTGATCTGAGCAGACCTCTGACATGCTCTCTAAACTAAATGGAACAGTTTTTGAAGTAGTAGCAAACTTTTTGAGAAGATGTAAAGGCTATTTCTGTTAGTAAGGTAATTGTCTAGTGGCAAAGAAAAATTTCATGGTGAAGGAGGAAAGGTCTTGTACCTAAAAACTGAAGCTGGCTCCAGTGAAAAAATACCTAGCCTATATTAGTATTTATATAGCTATTTATATTAATATTAATATAAGGCTTCTCATATTCTCATACCTTCAATTAACACATGGTATCTTGACAAATTTGAGCAATGTTAACAAATTTATTTTGAGTTTAGCTTATTAGCTAGTACTTAAGGGAATTTCTGTTAGGAACATGACAGTTAGTCGTGGTTAGTCTATTGGTCAAGCCATGCAAGAGTTTCTTCTCTAATAGTGACTCAAACACAGTCTTAATTAAAGCAACTCAAATGCAAGTCAAGCAGAAACTGCCCGCATTTCTCAGGACTTGCAGTTTAAGCTGGTAAGATAGAAGCAGAGAAGGGAGAGTTTCATTTTACATCAAATAGCGTTAAACATGTCAAACCAATTCTTCACTGTTTGAAAACCTGCAGACAGGGGATGAACAGAAATTCTCAGGTGGTGTCTTACATCAGGCTCCCCGCAGTCACACTCCTCTCCATCTTCCACATAGCCATTCCCACACTTCTGTCCACCAAAGGACTCCTTGACCTCAGGCAAGTTGAACAGACACATTCCCACTCCTTTTTCCAGGCTGTTTTCCAGGTCCTTTCTACTGCAGCTACTGAACACCATGGGAAATGGATAGCTAGAAGAAAAATACAGAGGCAAAAAGAAAGGTGGTATTATCAGACGAAAACATCTCTTTCCTGTCATGCTGGTGACCTCCTTAGCACATCTGTGCACAAATGAGAAGATTGTGTTTATTTTTTTAAAAAACCCTTTAACATAGGATTAAGATATAGCACTTCACTGTAAAACTGAGACAAAAAGATTTATAATAATTTCTGAATATTAGTAAGGGAATTTCCATCTTTTTCACTTAAATTTGTAGTTGCAGTTAGGGATTGGACGCATTCACCTTTGGAATTCCTTCTCCCTCTTTTGCATATGTAGTTATAAAGCAAATTTTTATCATGATCCTAAAGAAATGCTGGGCTTGCAAGGAGGATTCCTGCATTTACAGGACTGCAAAATGTCCTAATCCTTCTTGGAAAATTTAGCCTAAAATGGCAAATTCATTCATCTTGCTCCACAGTACGGCAAACTTCCTATTCTTTTCAGGAAAAAAAAATAGAGAAAAACACCGAGCTACTTGATAAGAGCCTGCTTCTGCAATTCATCAAAGTCGAGCTTTGGAACCGCATGATTAAAGCAAATACAGTTCTTATTTTAAATCAGGATGACTGTAAAGACGCTACTGAAAATACCCATAGTTTGAATTTACACTGCTGAGAGCAGGATTTGGCCCTACTGTGCAGGCACGTAGCGACTTCGATTTACTTTGCAAAACACATGGGCAACATTAGCAAAATGATCCAGCGTAGCACAAATATCACCAGGTAATCTGTGTTTTTCTGCTGGAGGACTTAATTCCATTTTTAGCAATGAACGTTTGCAGCTTGACTCACAGATGTGAGGCAAAGCGGCACCTGGATCTGGCCATCAGAGTCACATCCTAAAATCTGCTGTGCCCTCTCCGCGCTGAGATGTGCACAGAGGTGCCTTGAGTCTGTAGCACAACTGAGGCATAAAGCATCTCCCCTAAGACTTGGTACCTCCCTCACTGCTGCTCCGTGGCCCAGCAGTAATTCAACATTATGGCAGCACAGGGAGGCAACTTGATAATGACTGGACTTTATTCACTAAATGCCTTGTATCACTCATGTGTTATTAGGGCATAATCTTTACAGAACAGCAAGGTAATAGATGGACGTTCTGCACTGCTGAACTTCAGACTTCGATTAATCTACTGTTGTTTCTAATATCCTGAAATGAAAAGCTTGTTTTGTGAATGATGATGCCTATAGGCATCAGGAAGGGATCATTTCTATTAGGAAAAAAAAAAAAAAAAAAAGAAGTTTGACAATTACAAATGCAATAGAGCTTCTATGCTGACATAAGGAGGTTAATTAGGATCTTCTAGAAAGGTTATGGGTACCTTACAGAACAGAAATCATTTTGTGTCTATTTAAAATTACCTCTTTTACAGATTCTTTTGCAGTTAAACAGCCAGCTCATTGGAAAAGAACATAAACGTGACTGAAGAAGAAAATAATTTTGGTATATCACTATAGGACTTGTCTGGTTAAACTAAACAGTTCTGTGATTCATTGACATATGACTTCAGAAAGTTAATAGGCATCTCCACTTAAAAAGCTGATTTCTGGAAAATATCAATGTTTAGGCAAAATGACAGAGTCTAAGATAAATAAAGAGATTTCAGAATAGCATGAGGTAGGAGTCAGGCTGCTAGCTGCAGCTCTGGGCCCCAAGAGAAAACAGTAAAGGTATTCAGAGTAATGGAACAGAAAACAAAGGCATTTGGGAAACCTCCTACTGACCATTCTATATTGAGCAACTGGAGATGTTCTTAACAGAACACCATGAACTCCTGTCTTACTCTTAGTTTGACTGGAAAAGAAAACCCACAAAATTTTGCGTACATGACTATGAAGAAGTACATGAGTGTACACTACTATAAAACACTAGAAAACCATCAGGAAACCCAGATACAGCTGACTGATAAATCCTGCACAAAATATGAATGCTTGATCAGACATGATCCTCATATCAAATTATGACTAAATGAATACTGCAGCATCCAGGCAAGATCCTTCACTTCAGTGACCCAGATTTACGTTGGTATCCACTGAGACAGGGAGACATGCATACCTTACACAAACTGAAATCAATACTAGAACACAAATAACACATTTTTTTTTCCCTGTGCCATATGTCTCAGCCATACATGGATCATGAGAATAGCTCACCAGTAAAAACTGTCAATATTTTAGGACTGTTCCTTTGTAACCATCGATGTTCAGGGTCAATTGTATGAATGTGAGATGTGTCTGTCCATCACTGGGAGAACAGAATCCTTACTCTGTACCAGAGGTGAAATAATGTCATGGTTAACAAATGAGGTTTCTGTTTCCCCCCAAAGGAACTTCAAGCTGTTTCCTATTTTGAACGAAGATATCCATTCATCTTCTGGCTTTTCCTGCTCTTGACGTTGATTTCCTCAGCTGACATCAGTGCAGCACATGTTATTTGATGAAATTTTCTGAAAATACTTTTTCTTTACCAAGTAAGCTCAAAATAAAGCAATGCAAAACCAGAGATGAACCCAACAAGTGAAAACAGAGAGCAACTGAAGGGTAACCACACCATGCAAGAGAAGATCCCACATCAATTGATACCAGTTGGTATTTCATTGGAAACATAATTGATCTTTAAAACTATGGTATTCTGACACACAACCATTCTTAATTTTTTTGACAAAAAAAAAAAAAAATTCCATGTAACAGCCACAGCATTTGATCATTGCGATTTTAGGCTACATTTTGGCTGTCTTTGCAATTTTAAAGCTGTTTCATCAGAAGCATGAAATCCCTGGCAGATGGGAAGGGAAGCTATAGATATCAGATGTCAGTAGCATCAGGCACGATGTTTAAGTGAATCTGGAGCTTGTGAAAAATGACGAAGTAATGGTCATGTGAAAGAAACTCATCCTCTGAACAAATGCAGCAAGCTTCCTTGCATCCTGGCTAACAGGCCTCAGACCTCACCTGGAAGTTCTGTCTGTAGGTGGGAAAAGGTAATGGGGTCTCCACAGTAAAGTCAGTCTTTGTCCTGTCTCCCAGACTTCAGTAACATGCTGAACTGGGATTTTTGTGCTTTCTGTGGTAGCTCAGACACTTATTCTATTGGAAAAACCCTCAGCTACCAGCTCATATAGGCCATTGGAAAACTTTCCAGAGGTAAAAAAATTAATTAGCAGTCAGTATATTCCATTATATTTCACTCAGGACATTTTCTTTTACAGATCTTTATTTTTCTGCAGTTGGGAAGAGAAAAGAAACTTTAGTCCAACCTAATTCCCGTTCTAGGATGCTGACTAGCCCACTCATTTTTCTACACTGTTTGAATGTGTAGATTTAATACACAGTGGATCATTTCGTCAAACTATTCTAGCTGTGGGTAAAACTCTACAGAACTCAAATTGTGCCCAGCACTCCATCAGTCTCTTCAGTGGGTTTACAGAAAGAAAAATAATTTCAGAGTCTTTCTACCCCTCTTGAATCCACAGCACTCCTCGGTGTCTTCTTGGTGCTTAAAACATGCACTTAATCTCAAGCAATGAATATCCTAGTTCCCAGCAAAAATACCTTTGACTGCTCCTGCAAACGAGAGCTTCACAGTAGTAAGAGGATGCCTGGTAATTGATTTCTTCAGAAACAGAGTCTGGTTGGGTCCCATTCATTTATATTTCAAGCACTCAAGCCATTCAAATGCCCGTCTCCTTTATGTAGTTTTGCATTTAGCCTGTATTAGATGGTTTCTTTCACTAACTAAGTGAAGTGGCACCATCACTGTGTCAAGTCCCTTTTAAGAAGAGAGCTCTTTGTACTAGCACCGCGCTGCCCAGCACAGGCTTTTTTTTTTTTTTTTTTTTTTTTTTTGCATGAACTATAAAAGTCCATCTTCATCATCTCCATTTCAGAGGCATTCCCCCTCCTAACGGGCTGAGTAACAAGAGTACAAGCACAGAAACAGAAAAAGTCACTGCCCCAGAAAATTATAGTCTTAAGAGATCAAACAGTCAAAGCATTCAGGAGAAACAGAGTGGCTACCAATTCATGCAGGGTAAGACAGCAGATCATCTATAGACCTAGGACCGGTGCCACCATTGAAGCTGGTGTGACATGTTCGCCATTGCTGTCCATCCCATTGCTCCATCTAGAAAATGCCTGGAGGGGCACTGACTTGGGCTGCAGGAGATCTTTGCTCCATTCCAAACCCTACCACTGCAGTGCAGCAATACCTTGCGAAAGCCATCGGAAGTGGAACTCCCTTGCCTCCCCCAAACCATGTCTATCTACACCTTTACGCGTCTAAACGTTTAGTCCCCTGGATCTACCTGCTCTGTGTTCCTCCACCATAAAACACAACATATTGTGCTGTTCCTCAAGAAGCATCACCAAAGTGGTAACACCATCAATGCTTCTGGCAATTCTTTACACCCTGCACAGGAGGAAAAACTGCAGGTTCACAATATCTTGAAAACTAACATTTTGATTATTATGATTACCGCTATCCAATCTCAGTTTTTTTTCTTATTCATGAACTGTAGGACTTTTACAAAGTAACTGCCTTGTTCTCTCCAAAATGTTGGTATATATACACACATACATTATATATACATATAAATTATATATCTATCTATAGGGTTTCTTTATTCCTGTTCATCTCGCAACCTGATTATTCAGCATTATGACAATGTTTATACAGAGCCTTTTACCAAAAGACCCTGAAGTGTTTTACAATTATTCGCTCAATTAAAATACACAAGAGCCCCAAAGAGCTCTATTAAGTACCACCATGCCTTCATCCCTGAGGTAATATGATAAATGGATATTACTTTAATTTTGAAAGGACATTTTGATTTTCTGGAGCATACTTACTGAAACAACTGTTGACTAGCTAATTTCCAAAGGTGCAGAAAACTGGGACCAGGCTTTGTCCAGAATGCTTGAAAATATCAAGCCTGAGGAGACATACATGGAAACAGCTAAGGTATCAGCTGTGTTTTTTAGGAGCATGAAGGTTCTCACAGTCACGAGGGGTGCTGAATCCCAGCCCTCTGAGTCAGAAATCTCACTGGTCAAACACCTGAATTTCCAACACTTTCTATGACAACACCTTGTCTGAACTGAGCACCGCATTGTCTCTTTGTGTCTGTCTCAACACTGGGACCCTTTGAGATTCACAAATATGAATACTTACT
Organism: Tyto alba; assembly: GCF_018691265.1. Classification (NCBI taxonomy): domain Eukaryota; kingdom Metazoa; phylum Chordata; class Aves; order Strigiformes; family Tytonidae; genus Tyto; species Tyto alba. The sequence goes on along the minus strand of NW_024881261.1, from coordinate 3,758,205 downwards.
CTCCTTTGTCCCCAAAATTCCTGATTTTTGGCTGCACAATGGCTCACAACAGGAGAGGAGGAGAACAACTCAGATTCTTTTACTGGAGGCAGAAGATGTGAGTTTGAGCTCCCTCTTGTTCAGACTCTACAGAATGACTTGCACACAAAGGTGTAGGTTTTCTGTTTCATATCCCAGTCTTACATTGGAACGTAAAAATAGTTTTTTTGTTTGTTTGTTTTGTTTTTTTTTTGTTTGTTTTTGTTTTTTTTTTTTTTAGCTTAAAAAGCAGAGATAGGGTTGCCTTTTTTAAATTCAGATATAAGTAATTCTTCTATGGAAAAAATGTCATCAGTAGAGAGAATGACACAAGAATAAACCTCTAGAAGGTAGAAGCTCAAGCAACATGGATGTTTCTAGACCCAGTGAGGTGTTGATTTCAAGGGACTATGACAATTTTCCATCCTCCTCTAACTCCTGATCTAATTGATATAATTCTTTCCCACTAAAAAGCATCCCCCTTGGTTTTAACATTCTAAACATTATGACTGCTCTCCAACAACTTTTTATGGTCTCCTAAAAGATACGAGCCTACTAGAATAAAACTGAATTTGGTATTAGATGACATTTTTTGACACTTCAGCTATTCTGTACAGTGTTTATGTGAATGAATTAGTAAGCATACAGAACCTCACAGAATTACGTATTAAGCAGGAGATAAAATCCAGTTTTCTTTGATATTGAAATAGGTGTTCAAATACTACAGATCCCTTCATGTACCAAGTTCTGTCATTACACTTTATTTCATAGGCCTCATATTTTAATAGCAATTGTTTAGAATTAGACAGGTGCGATAATATGGAAGGGCTTTTTAATCTATTATTTAAACAATGTCTTCATTTGGAAGTACTTTAGAGAGAGAAAGGCACAAATACAATTTTAAAGTAGATCTCACAAGCATAATAAAGTAAAGGGAGACCCTAAAGGTATCTGCAGATTCCCTCCCACCCAAAGCTTTTGTAAATGGTAAACACCCAGGACAACTGGGAGGAAGGGGTAAACTGGAGGATGCTTTGGGCTCCTGGAAGATATGTAGGCCCCTTGCAAGCAGCACACGATAGAGCTTTGTACAAGATACCAGTCCCAGAACTGATGTGGCACACCATTTTCATCAGTGTTGGAAGGATTTAGCTAAAAATGTAGAGTGGTTTTATGTATATATATAAAGTATTGAAATGAAAAGTTTGCTTCAAAAGGCACTAGATTCTGACAACTCATACTTATTTTTCTAGCCTATTTTTCACTCTCTTGCTCCTCTTTTATAGTTTTAATCCCTAGAGAATCAATAAAGTAGAGCACGGAATTGGGCCATGTAGTTATACATGACATCAAAGCTCTTGCCATCCGAGTTCATGGTCAGTGATTTAAAAACAAGCCTAGATTTCTCCTGCAGCTTCTGTCATGTTCGCTACATGGTACTTTTTACACTTCCAGTAAATGTGAATATGTCACACTAGTGGTTCATTTAATTGATGTGTAGTGGCAATGCCTTGTTGTTCTACAATGAAATTTCCAGGGTTACTGAAAAGAAAGTCTTTCCAAGGAAATGTTTAAACTTCACACACAAATGCTTTAGGTTCATTTTAATTTGGCCCTGGGGATTGTGCAGATTCCCAGAATGCATTCAAGTAATCTCACTTCAGGTGCCTAGATTGGATTGTCATAGCTCCAGCTGAGACTTGACCTCTCCCATTAAACTGAAGGTGAAAATTTAACTACCTGAAATATTCAAAAAGGCAGATTTATAATACTGAATGTGGGACTTGAGGGCAGAAAGCAGTGATGGAACAAATGGCTGGATGGTTCAGAAAAGCACTTTCTGCAAAGGAACAACACTTGATGGCTTTATACAGCATACACTGTCATGGCTTGATATTTTTGCAGTCACAAAACTGCCAAATAAAACATTATTAGCAGTTATTTTTACTTTGACAAATGTATGGTCAGAGAAGTTTTTTCTTGTTGAGAGGCCTATTGTGACTTTCCTTTCTGTGTTCTGGGGGTGAAGCAATACTAAACCAATTTATCAAACCTGACAGTATTCTGACTGTATTCTGGGGTTATCTGCATTGCAAAAGCTCTATGGGAACTGAACTCAGGCAACTGTTCTTCCTGTTGGAAACCAGACAGCCAAGGAAAGTAGCTATAATCAGCTCGAATTTGCCTCTGGCTCATCCTTTGCTCTGTTTCCTTTTAGACCACTACCTCATTAATAAAAATTTGCTGGATTGCTGAGAGTTCAGGTTTCACAATCTACTACTTAGAATTTGAGGTTAATCCAATGCTGACTACAGTAAAAGGAAAAAAAAAAGCAACAAATAGCAGAGGGAGGGATGAAAAGGCCAGGTCAGGTCTGGTCCCAGGCTAAAGAGAATGAGGGCAGCAGGAACACCGTGCCTGCCAGTGGTTGCCAGCAACGAAGGAGAAGGTAGATAAGAAGCACAGCCAGAATGCCCTATGTTTAAATTTGCCACACAAAACACAACATCCTCAGCACATGACAAGCAAATAAAGAAAAATGGTCCATCACGTTGCTTAAAATACCTTTCTGAAGATCAGCTTCCTACTGATTTCTGGTTAGATAAAAGATACTGTTTGACCTGGCTTGAAACTCTAGGGCAACTCGACCTCATGATGACACTTCATCTAGTTCCCAGCATGATTTTACAATCAGTTTTTGTTTTAGGCAGTTACATTGTGATTTTCTTCCTTGAAAAAACTTGGAATTGTTTCTTAAATGGGTCAGGAGCAGATTGGGAGAAAAACAAAACCAAATCTGACTTTGGGAACTCAGTTTTGAGAGGAGCACCTTACAGAGAGCAAGTCTGGGTGAGGGAGAAAAACAAAATAATTTTTCAAAAACCAAAGCAGACCAAACAAAAGGAAATAGCAAACCCAGACTGAAATACAGAAATATAAACCCGTGATATTTATTTATGGACATCTCCTCCTTTCACCAGTACAAGCTCCTGTCCTGCCTCTGTGTATTGTAACCACAACTCCTGACACACTGCACCCTAAAGAACAAAACCAGCACACACGGTTATTGTCCCAGCTGATGTTGGGATCAGTGCGACCAGCTTGATTTAGAGACCTGCCATACCGTGGGCACTTGGCCTTGGGTCCTTGGGTGAGGATGAGCTTGTACATCAGGTGAGCAGATCAAATGACAGCACGTTCAGGGAAGGGGACTCCAAGGAGGGCTCAACCCCACAAGGAGGAACACAGGCCATGGAGAAGAGATTTGGGACGCAGCCCTCTGGACAAAGCACAGGAAGAAGCTACCCACTGGAAAGAGCAGTAGCAGAAGCACTAGGATAATGAAGTTTATGGAAATGTCATTCAGCAAGACATGGGTGCTAGACAAAAACATCTGAGCCCTGCAAAAAGCTGGAAAGAATATATACTTGAAGGACAGGCTCATATTGATTTCACTTAACATCTGTACTACCTGGTCTCTTAATAAATCAGGACTTCAAGACAGAAGTATCTGACTTGCAAGCAGCATGGCTCTGTTTTTTTTTTTTTTTTTCTTTTAGAAGATCAAAAGGGATGAAAAGTGAGGCATAACAGTGCCAGAAATCAGACTGCATTACCCCATCATTTCTACCTTCCCTTCTTCTGATACAAGATAGACATTTAGAAAAAAAGAATTTTGTCCCATATCACCTAAATCATCTCAGACAAATGGAAGTGGAATTATTTTTTTAAAAAATCATAAATATAAAATAACAATGAATCGCTTTTTCTAGCTTTCCTGTTCTTTTTCATGGAGTTTGAACAAAGTAAATCAACCAATTAGAAGAAACATTGTATGTAATCATTATTTCAAGCCATGAGAAAAGAATGGATCCAGCCATGATCTGAGACTTACGGATCCTTGAGCGAGCAAATTAAAACTTCCACTCACAGGAATGAAAGGCTTCTGAGAAATCTAAAGGAATCCATAGGTATCCTGATGAAATCCTGGCCTTATTGAAGTCCATAGGAGCTTTCCAACCAACTTCGAGGGAGCCTAGATTTCACATCTAGTGCTGGTTGGCTGCCAGGAGAACATCAATGACAAAGATGAATGCAATTTCCATGCTATGTTAGAAGTAGCCAGAAAGGCTCCCTAGGATACTGAAGTTATTTCACCTCTTTCTTTTCAGTGACTTTACACTAGAATAGGTGGTTGCTTATCTTCATCTCACCACTGAGGCCGTGCCATTCAGGTTTAAAAAGCTGAAACGGAGCCTACCTGCATTTCTGCCACAGGGATCCCACAGAAAATGCGTCGGGGACTTTGTAATGGGCTTTGACATCAGAAAAGGAAAAGAATGACTTTGCAGGAACCAATTGTTGGGGTAAAATGGACATCTCCCCTCTCTGAATTTTAAACATTTTGCACATCCATCCCAGGCACAAAAGAGACTGTGATTCCCATGACAACTGTAGCAAATGCAGCTGTAGGCATCATTTAATTACAGTGATTCAGCCTTCCAAGTCAACATCAATTCCTTAAAGTGCTTCAGGGCATACAACACATGTTCAAAAAGGAGCATTCATGTGACCTTAAGAATATGCCCTTTAAGGTATGTTTCCATTTATACTCTGGGAATTTGGAATTCATTAACACCAATTAGAACTGGACATTGTGTGCTTAATTCTCCATGCACTGCACTACAGATTTATCCCTGTAGGTTGAAAAGTTTTTTTGATGAAACAGAAAGCTAAGATAAAGGGAAATGTCCTTGTATGATTTGTTCTCATGGGTCATAGCAATAGCAGTATTGCAGGAGAAAAATGTCCCTTACAGAGCTATATTTTCTATGGATATTATGCCGACAAGACAAAAGACAGCTGAGATCTCACATACCAGCATCCAAGCCAGTAAAACTGTACCCATTCTGGATTCATCACATAGTAGAAACCACGACTTGTCCTTAAGTATCTGCTATAAATAATCACACCAGAAGTAAAATGTGTTTTCATTTGAGAAGTAACCTCTCTCCTTGTCAGCTTCACTTACAGAAAATGCATGCTGTAAATCTGTATGAGTTCTCCTCTAGAATACACCAGAAAAGCCAAATATTTTCACTTCTAACAGCATATCTACTGAAATGTGAACTAAAATAAAAAGCAGTACCTTTTGTTTAAAGACCTGTCCCATAGCTCTGTGTGCTAATTGTTAACAGTGACCCACTCCTGTAAATGACTGGGAAACATGCAGTGTATTTCAGTCATTACCACTAATTCTTCAACGCAGATCTTATTTACCACAACAATTAAATATATCTGTAATGTATGGAAATTATTAACAAAAAGGAACACCAAATGCACTGCAGACATGGGGTGACTTGGAGTTAAGTGAAAGACTAACATAAATCTATTCTGTAATCTCGTGGCTGTTTCCTACTAAAGGAAGGACCAGAATGCAATGTGCTAAATTACTTGGGCATAGGGATATGTTACTTAAGTTTTTTTAAAAAGCAGTTACACTGCTGGCACAACAGACCTAGCCCTGTCACAAGCAATTTATTACATCAGTATATCAACTTTATTAAAAAAAGAAAAAGACAATGAAGAAGTCTGTCTTTGTGCAGAGCTCAGCTCAGACTGGTTTGGAAACATAAACAGCTTCAGAGTTTAATTAGAAACTGTTTACATCTTGAAGATAATTTCATTTTCTTCAAATCACAACAGAGGTAATTCCAGATAGTTCTGCTGACTCCACAGTTTAATGTCTCTAACTAAGCTGCCAGACCGAAAAATGCAAAGTGAGGTCTGTGCAGCTAAAAACAAATTGAGAGGGGTCAGGAAATACTGTGTTAACTAATAATGGTTTGATTATCTAAAGTTTAACAGGTCTGCAGCTACAAGATGTTGCAAGATGTCTAGAAAGAAGAAAAGAGAATCAGTCAGTAAATTAAAGTGTCCTCTCCCACACTGTATTTCTGATTTCTGTCCCATTTCTAGCATGAACTTTTGACTTTTTTTTTTTTTTTAGCTTTTTTAATTTTATTTATTTATTTTTTTTACCTTGTGAAGTGTTGGAATAAGTGGTTTTCATGTGAAGTTGATTTGGTACCAAAACCAAGATGCTGTTGCCATGGCATACCCGCCTGTCTCCTGAAGCTAGCGTGCTGGAAATCTCTGGAGGGTGTATGTTTTCCTAGCCTGGCTCAGTAGACTCCATTTCAGAGTTTGAATAACCAAAATCAAGATGACCTTATATCCTGCTTCCTTGAGATCATTTTTCAAAAAGAAGAAATATGATTGAAACTAATAATTTAGTAAACGGCACATAGGATTAGTACTTTCCTAACTTGTCCTTAATGTATTTAAACTATGTTTTTTTTTAATATGGCAGTTTAAAAACAAAAAATCGAACAAGAGCAGATGACAAAATAACAAGACTCCTCACAAAATTCTTTGAGAGGCAACCCTACTGAGCAAAAGGGTTCTCCAGGAGACATCAGCCACCCATCTATCATGCAAATATGCATTTATGCATTATAAAATCAGCGTTACTGTTACTAGCCTTCTTTAGGTGTGCAGTCCTAAATCTCTTTATTGGTAATGGGTGATACAAGAGCGAAGAACAGACCTTCAGCACCATCAAAGGACATCAGCTGTGTAACACAATTTAACAAGAGGGACATCCCCTGGACGCTGCCCTTGGTGGTAAAAGCAGACCAGTCGCTGAGCATCTCCTCACTCTGACCCAGTCCTGCTTTTCACAGTTACCCCAGTTGCATCAGGATAACTGTGCACCTGAACTGCCAGACAGATCACTTAAATAATCCTCATTAGTATACCTTCCTTTGCCCCCTCCACCTTATTTTTAACTTGGATGATTTCCATCATCTGGATTATCATGTAGCCCCACAAAATGCTATTCCAGTTCACCAGCGGTGGAATTAAACTGCAGCACAGAGCAAATCAGGTTGGAGTTTAGATCCACAGGCCAGTTTCTCCGCCCAAATCCATATTTCATTGTGTTTGCTGTGCATGTAATGAGAGAATCAGAAATATCTGTTGGCTTTTGGATAGAGACCCTTCATGTAGATTCTATAACTCACATACCCATGACCTACAATTTAATTTTACTTTAATAGAGAGAACAAATACGTAATCCAAGTTGTGATGCTTCAGTAGCTCTGGGGAGCAGTTCCAGAAGTACCCTTATATCCCATCAGTTTGGGGAAGAGGGAATGTACCAAGATGAATTCCTGAAATACTCCTTACATGTGAGTGCTAAAACTTCTACTGGCTCTACTCTTACATTAAGCACGAGCACTGGAGAAAACTTAAGAGTCAGAAAAACAAAATAAGACCTTCAACAATGTGAAAGTAGCATGAACTGGGGATGAGGGGAAGAGGAGAAAGCAAATAAATAGCTATTTCAGATATATACTTGTTGTCACAGAAGGCTGTCAATAGAGGGTAACCAATAAAAATAATTTTTCTTTGCCAGCAGAAATGGATGCTATAAATGCCACAAACTAAAGTGTGGTACACCTCCCCTCGGCCACTGAAGTTCACACATAAAAGGGAAGTGTCAAATATAACTGTTTCTCACTTGCAGGAAAGCTGCCCTTCAAGCATAGGTTCTTCTTCCAGATCATACAGCACTACACTTTCAAAACAGTTGGGAATTGGCCTGTAACATGCAACAAAGAACAAACAGTTCCTAACCTAATCATTGGATGTCTGGACCACTCATTTAATGAACCTGTGGACCAGTTTATCACCAATGGGGCAAATGGGAATGTTCATATTTCTGATATCTTCTGTGCAACTCATGGTCTTGCTTGGTGTCACTTTTCAGCTACTCATAGACATCTGGTACTATTACTCAGGAAAAAATGCTATGTTTCCACTTAAATATTCTATGTAGCCTTAATTGTAACTGATGTACTCAGTGTTCAGTGCAGAATACTTAATTGTTGCTCGAGAGAATACAATACAGTATGCACCAATGCTCTTTTCCAGTGGTATCTGGAAGAAGCTCACCTGATGGTCCTTCCCATCTTTAATTTTTTTTCCCATTTCTCCTCATCAGTACTTAGTCTGAGTCAATTAGTTTAAATTGGGACTGTCATTCAGCTGATTCTTAACAGATCATATTTTGCTCTCACTCTCATTCACAAATATGCAGCTTCCCATGGACTATCTGGTTTAATTCTAAAATAAAGGTTTCAATTTTACTGTTGTGGTTTGAGCCTATTCAACAGCTAAATGCCACACAGCCGCTCACCCACCCTCCCCCCACTTGGGAATGGGGAGGGAATCGGAGGGGCAAAGGGAGACTCGCGGGTTGAGATAAAAACAGTTTAATAACAGTAACAGAATAATACACTGACAGCAATATCAGCAGGTAATGTACAATACAGCTGCTCACCACCCACCAACACCCACCTGTTCCCAGCCAGCAATCCCAAACACAAAGGCCCCACAGCCACACTCCCAGAAGTGGCAGCCTCTCCCAGCCCACTCCTGCCTTTATATGGTGAGCATAATGTCACATGACATGGGATATCAGCCAATCCCGGCTCAGCCCTCCAGCTGTGCTCCCCCCGCCCCCGCACACAGGTGAGGGCACTGGGACTTGGAGAGCCCCTGGGGTCTCAGGGGGCTGCAGCACTCCTCCAGCTACTGAAATGAACAGGAACTCTATTCCAGCCCCAACCAGGACATTTACTTAAAAACATACTGATAACAGTAGGTGTTTTTTGGATTGGTTAAAAAAAAAGTCTTCAAATTTCAACAGGAAATGAACCAGTATTTTTCTACATACTTTGTACAATTTCTACTTTATGCTCTTTCTGTGTCCTAATTGTTCTCCTCCTCCAAACCCTGCCTCCAAAAACTCAATAATTAAAGTGGAATTGTGTACTGAAAGGCAGTTACTCAAAATTAGCTATTATTTTCTAGTGAGAGGCACAGTTCTATAAAAACCCTCTAAAATGATGATCAATAGCTGAGAGGTTTAAAAATTGATCTCAATTCCATTTCTCCTTTTTCTTCACTTATGATCACTACACAAAACCCGGTCCCCTGGCTGGAGCAGAGCCCCAGGCTTTCCTGCAGCACGGGCAAAACAGAGACATTTCCACTAGCACAAAGTCACAGTGTCACAGCCCAAGCTCCACTTCCCTATAACACATGCAGTCATATTCATCTGAGTAAATTGAATTTAAAACCTGACTGAGTCAGAATGATATACTGACTTTAAATTCTAGCTGTGAAAATGGAAATGGTAACACAAGATACAAGATAAGAATGGGGGTGGGGAGGAGGGAAAGGCAGGCATAGAGAGATTCAATTCATTTTTTGACTTTTCAGAAGGAACATCACACTAAGAGGAACATGACAAAGAGGAGTTGCCGTGCAGAGAATTATCATGGAGAAGCTGCTTCCTTGTTTATGTTACTGGCTGAGACTTTCCTGCATGGCACCAAATGGATTTCTGTCCCTGACACTTTGTGTCATCACTGGGATGCAAACCAGCATATGCCTTGGAACTCTTGGAACAGAGAAAAAACAGGTCTACAAGAGACCTAGAATAAAATAAAAGTTTCTGAAGAAATATTCTTTCATTCAAAAGTCTGTTGAGTAAATAGCAATGGTCATGCCCTCTCTCACACATCAGGTTTTGCACTTCTTAAATATATACCACTTGTTTCATGTCTTGAAACTATAGCCCATACAGTATTTTTATTTTCCTGAGGATTTTTTATTTTAAATTAGTTTGTATTTATTCCATCTCTCCTTCCTCATGGTCTTTGAGGAGAAGAAATTTACAGCCAAGGTAGAAATAAGAGTTGAAGTACATGACCTGCTGCCAGGCTATGCTTGATGTGCATGAGGATTTGGAAGACTGGACACAAAGTGATGGTGCTTGATGCTAGAGTTCAAGGGTATTTGAAGGCATGTCCTTCTAGACACAGTCACAGTTCCTCAGCACAAACTACTCCTGCCTTCCAATTATTGTACTTGTTTGCAGGGGCAAACTCCAAGCTGGTTGCATTTTCCATTTGTAGTTTTCAGAGCGGTGGGGTAAGTGGGGTCTGCTGAACAGGCGTGTAAAAGTCTCCCCAGGATTTATAGCTGTAAAGACAGCTTTCAGCCTGTGGTTAAAGCATGCACCCTGCCAGGTCAATATGAGATATTTCATCTCACAATACAGGGATAGGAAAAGAAATGGGGTGTGGGTCGTAGGACAGACCTGGAGAAAAATCTTTATCATTCCCACAGCTACAAAGCATCCCTCTTCTCGTCATCCTCTTTTCTATCAGCGCAGTGAAAGCCTGCTTCTGTCTACAGAAGTGCAAAGAGAGATGAAACGAACGGCTCTATCTGAGGAGCCTGCCTGGCATTTCAGTTAGCCCTGGCTGGGATGATTCAGCAACAAGACGTGACCCTGGTAAGGGCAGCACACTTCTGCAAGAGGACAATGAAAGCAGCTTTCATTATAGCAAGTCATGGGACTCCGCAAAGGGATGGAGGCTACAGTAGGATCAGCATCTGAATGAGCTTGATAAAACTAGGTGTCCTTAGTGGATTCCTGGTCTCTCATTAACACCTAAACCAGAGCGGGGGGGAAAATGGAAAGGCATCGAGGAGTACTTTCTGTAAGAGGGAAGGAAGAACATGCTTCCAGCATGCTCAACTTCCCTGATGATAAGCTCATTGGGTAAGTCACCTATATATAAACTAGAAGAGCATGCTATTGGCAAGGACACAGACATGTGCGTGAGGGGAAGTATAAACCCTTGGGATTACAGGAGGGGAGAAGACTAACTATATAAATTTTGCTTCTCTTAAGGCTGGCAAGAAATTTCAAGCATATATGAACCCATAATCTTTCAACTGCTTTTGGGCAGCTGACCCAATTTCAATCCCCATGAAGATACCTGTACGCAATTTTGATTGAGCACACAAAAAGTGCATTTCCAAAATTATTAAATAAACAAGTACTGCTAATTGACATAATTTTGTGCCACAGTTTGTGCTAAATTCTGCTTTTAGTTGCAGCAGTATAAATCTAGACTAATGCCTTGGGTTTCACCAGCACTCTTTTGTATTTATCTAGCTGTCAGAAAGAATATTTTCACTCCTAAGGGTGGAAACTTTAGGGAGATACTTGGAAAACAAGTGGAGCACTGAAATGGCTTCACTGGCTCAGCCTAGTCCCTTAGTTTTCAGATACTGTGAGACCAGTAAAAAGATTTGCAAATCTCTTTAAGACTCCTTATGTCCTTATTTCTCACATGGAACAGTCTGTGGTCAAAACTATCTAAAAGAACTGGAGGAATATCATCAAAATATCTGCATAAAAAAAGGGAACAATGTGTTAGCATTAAATATTTCCTTATTGATACTATTTTTTATAGCAACCCCCCAAACTTCTACAGTGGGATTTATGTGATTACCAGAGCAGATATTTGAACCTCTAAAAGGCCTGAAGGGCCACAAATTTTGGGGTTTATATGCTTAATTCCATGTTACACAAAATACATTTTTCTAAAGTAGCGGGTCTTTAAGGCATTTGTAGCTCTCACACAAATTGTACACATCTTGCTGTTATCTTTTAAGAGTAAAAGCTATAGGAAGCTCATTAAAGGATAGATCCAACAGAGTTTAAATTCCACACTGATCCTCAGAGATTTTTTCCACCAAAAAGTAATTTCCAAGACCTCTTCTAAGACTGAAACATAAGAACTGAAAGAAATGGCAATAATTAATTAAATCACTTTTAACTAAAAATCCTTAAAACCTTTTGCTGCACAACCACACAAATGACTCCAAAGTTTACAGAGGCCTTTCTGTTACAACCCAGATATATCTTATTCTTTTTAGATATCAGATAGGGACTTCTCAGGGGCTTTTACTTTTTACACTAGCTTCATCCCAAAGATTTTTATTTTTTTTTCTTGCATTTGCTAACTCTACTTTAAACCAACAGAAATTAGAAGAGCACAGAGTATGTGCCAATGAGTATACTGAAAACAGGCTGTCTCTCTAAATGTATGTGGCTTCCCTTGGATACTCTTTGTTTTGACGTTTTTGCTATTCCAAGAATGTATTTCAGGTAGGGAATATTCACTTAGCCTTCCTTTAACACACACATACTTCCAGAGCCAAAACCTCTTCAGTGTTCCTTGAATAATGGTGGTCAGAGGAATACTACTATTGGTCAGATATTGGGTAAATATTCAAAGAGTTAATTTTAAATTGGTAAAATGCAGTTTGGCCTAAGGCGTAAAGTATTCTTCCAGAATACTTATTACAGATTGACAGCACAGTGTGAAGGTAAAGCCTAAGGCTATAAATCCGATGTTAAAATTTCCATTTATAAATCAATAATCACTGCAAACAAAACAGCCTACTCAGTTCTGTGAACGCCACGACTCTTCCTCAGGCACAAGTTGTATATAAAGTTTGGTAAAAATCCAAAGAGAACGTTACAAAGTTGATGTGTACCCGACGGCCCCCTCCCCAAACTGTCAGACCTGTGGGGTGCTGGGGTCGGGCACGGTGTTGCTGAAGGAAGCACAGCCTTTAATCTGCTAGAGAAACCCCAACATAAAGTGCCCTGAGCTGCTTGGACTCCTACCTGGGGCATACGTGGAGTGGGTACAACCTTGCTTTGTCCATGCCCGGGGCCAAGCCAGAGCCGAGCGTCTGCTCTGGGACACCCAGCACAGTGGACAGCTTCAGATATACCCCGAGGACGTCAGTGCAGAAGGCAGAAGTGGGGAAGAGCTATCTAATCTCACGTTAGAGATGCTTTCACAAGATGAATTCAGAAAGCATCTAGAAATTTCTGTCCTGAGACTATCTCCTGTATTTATTTCCAAAAGTGGAGTAAGTGGATGCCCAACCAGGAGCTCCGCTGGGATGACTAATGCTTGCGTGCATCTTTCAGGTGCTCAGAGCCCAGACCTGTCTGCCCACTGCTTATCAGCTATCTCATCACCTCACCTCCAAGCCCTGTTTCCAATTTCAGTTTGTTTTCACAGTGTGCATACGAGCCCTGATGTGCTGCAGAATGCAATTCCATATGGACATTTACTACCTATTGTTTTAGAAGAGACAAGTTATTTTTCTTGCCTGAACTGTAGAAATCACTCTCATTCTCCTCCACACACACAACTCTCTTTTGTTTGTCTCTTAATTTGCTGTGCTTGGCCTCTGGCCAGAATCCCTTTTTCTGCCTTGAAGGAGGGTGACAGCACGCCTTTGAAGAAAAGCCAAGGCTGCTGTTAGGCTGACCAGCGGGGAGCAATCCTGCCCAACACTCCCTGGCCTCTCCCAGATTGCTCTCCTTCTTTCCCAGAAACATGCAGTCTCGGAGAAGGCAGAGGTTGTGCTGATCACAATTCCCAGAAGAGATTTTTAAGCAACAGATGAAGTTTAAGCACAGACAGAGAATGCTGGAGCTGGAAGAGACATCAGAAGATCATCTAGACCATCCTCTTGCCTTAAGACAAATCCAGCTGTACCTACAAGACTCTGCTGACAGATATTCATCCAACTGGTTCTTACCAGCTTCCAGTCACAGGCAGTAACATTTCTGCAGGCAATCCAGTCCAGCACATCGGTTACCATCAGAAAGCTTTGGTAAATCTACTCTCCTACTTCAATTTAATCCTATCGGTTCTTTTCTGAATATTGACATGGAGAACTAATTCATTACATCATTCAGTTTCTAACAGTACTTTAAAATACAGAGAATCAAGCTGTAACTAGTTACCCTGGTCGTGGTGCCTGTATTTTCTGTGTCTACAAAAACACTATGTTTCTCTGTTGACACAATGCCTTTATCATTAGCAGAAAAACCATTCAGCAATGAGTCAGAGAGATGACCACAGGTTCATTGGCTTTATTTCCCAGTGTCTTATATTTTTTCTTGGAAGATCTCTCCCTGGCCACTGAACAGACCTAACCCTGCTGACCTTACAGATTTAATTTGCTCACATGCAAAATCTGCTACATACTTACAAGGGGTGAAACACAAAAGTTTGTGCAAAGCTAAAAATCTCATTTGCACAACACAAAGGTTTTACAGAGTCTAATAATATATTTCCTTCATTACTTTATTTCCAACACATTCATCTTAGTCTTGGCCTTGGGACACTGCTCATTTCCTATTATGACTGATACTCAATGGGAAAGATGAGAGAAGGTGAAACTCTGATTCAACATTTGCAATGCAGTTTGTTTTGTTTTGGCTTTTTATTTTTATTATTTTTTTAAATTAATCAGTTGCTTACAGCATTTTTGTCTTTCACACTGGTAACATGGAAATAGAAAAGTACAATGGTACATGTCGTGCTCTGATAACAAGTTTAATTGTTTTGGCTTGAGGGGGATGACTGCAAGAGGATTTGACAGGTGTTGAAAAGGTTTTTCTTTTTTCCCTTTAAATGTTCCTGAGACACAAAATGAAACTAAAAATTTTCCACTATAATTGTAACTTTCCAGTGCTTACCCTCGCACTTACCCAGTAGAGGGGTTCATGATGCAACCCCCTTTATCGGTAGACGCTTTGCAGTTACAGCCCCGCTCCAGTGTGTCATGATTCATTCCAAAATTGTGTCCCAGTTCATGAGCCAGTGTGACTGCTGCACCTAGAGGGTTTTCTGAGTGATCCTTAAAAAAAAAACAAAACAAAACAAAAAATACAAAAGAACTAATCAATATATAAAAATATTTCAAAATGTATATTCCCCCTCTAAAGTCCTATTGCCTGTCCTTTGAAATGTTTTATAAACTGTTGTTAAATGGACACAATTTTAAATTCATCCACATATACCAAGTGCAGAGTGGGAATTTCAGGGCAGCCTATCTGTCTGGACCACCCAGTTTCCCCAGCACATTCAACATTTGAGACATTTGGGCAGCTTTGAACATCTGGGCCATCTCTTTATTTAGGGCTTAAAATTCCCTTGCTCAGTAAATCCCCCAAGATCCCAAGACACGGCAGTGGCAGAAAACAGTCACCCAGATGTGGAGTGCTGGAAAGGGTAATCATTTATGGGTGAGGATGAGTGTGATGAAGGAAAAGCAAGAAGACCCTTCATGTCAGGAGGTAAATTACAAATGCAGCAAAAGACTTCACTTGGTCTATTTAATATTCTTCAGACTGGCTCTTTAATATGAGAAAGTCCAAGATTTCACAAGCCTGGTAAGAAAAACAAAATACCTTTGAAAACCTCCTTTTTAAAATGAAAGGACATGGCAAGTCAAAATCTTCAATGGTCCATTATTATAACCTATGATTATTGGAAATGATGCAAGTGTGAAATTGAAATAACAACATTAATCCTCGTTGAAATGCTGATTTTTGGGGCAATTATTTCTGAGAAATTCACTGCGTGATCTGATCACAGGCTACTGATCAGACTGATGTTGTGGCTTAACCACAAGCAAGAGACCTTTCCACATCGATCATCTTCCTTGAGAGAAAAAAAATCCACTGTAGTCATATGACAGCTTTCCCTAAAGGCATAAACATGTAATATAAATGTATGATCCACTATTTATCAGTCAGTAAATGGAATTACTATGTACAGCTGCCTGCTCTAAAAGCATATATGAATATATTCAGTTTAGATAACTCTTAGTATCATCTAAGCCAACCGTCAGACTAAAAAGAAGTGAAATGTAAAACTGTCTAAAACATTAGCTATTAATGAAGCCCTTAATACATGACTTGGGGTAGATATACGAGTTCCTTCTTTCATCTGTCTGTGCTAATATTTTTAGCAAATTATTTCTCAAACAGAAAACAAAATCAAAAGGAGAATACAGTTATTCTGAAAACAAGAAACTACTCCTCCTGCATTTGGAATAAACTCAAAAGAATTTTATCTTTTAATAAAGGATCTCTTTCTAGTTTTTCCTGAATTGTAAAATTTTAATATGAAAATCTTGTGACTAACAAAACAGCCAGTTTGTGTGCAGTTATATTCCAAGATGCCTGTTTGCTGAAAGAAGATGTAAAACCTGTCCTAGTAACAGAAACAACAAAGTAAACCTATGCAGTTAAATAATCTGTAATAATCAAGAAAATACATATTCCTGCACAATGACTACGTATGGAGATGTCTTAGATACTAGTCACAAACAGATTGATTTATCTTTGTACTCATAGTAATTTATGAAATTTTTAGAGAATTCAATGTAATCGAACCTGATGTCATAAAAAGAGCACAACGTCTCACTCAACTGGAAAACAATCCAGGACCAAAGATTAAGAAAACAGTAAAATAATTCCATATAATTTATCGGTGACACATTAGAGTGACGCCTTGAAATTAAGGATATGTGGTCAAGACAGAAACTCCTCTAAGCTTTAAGCTACCTAGACAGACAACAAACTGAGCTCAGGTTTTCTTTATTTTGCTAGTATTTCTTCTACTTACTGAAAAGAGATTATATTTATCTGAACACCTCTAAAGCTGATAATTAAAAAAAAAAAAAAAAAAAAAAAAAAAAAGAATTCACACAGTCCATTCCAGAACTAGAGCAATAAATGATCTGAAATGCAATTTGGGTCTTGAATAGGAAAACAATTATTTCAGCCCATGCGGTTCTCATTACTTACTCAGATACACTTGGAATGTAATTTTATCAGTTTCTAGAGAGGGTTTTTAAAACAAGGAATGTGATGTCTCAGCAAAAGAGGTTATTTGAAGGCAGCATAAATGAAGATTATCAAAACAAACAGTGACATGTCACATTTGATACTGACACCATTTAAGTATCACAAAGACTAAAGAAATGAATAGCAATGTGACTTTGATTTATTCTATTAGGGTTTTTCAAAGTTAACTTGAGCAGTAAAAGTCATTACCAAACTGTTTCACAACCACTGAATAAGCAACCATGTACTGTGAAGACATTATAAACTGTTGCACAAAAAATGCAGCTGCTTTCAGCTGAACTCTGTTTCATTCCAGAGATTCAGATCAAACTGTATTAATAAAATACTGTCACCTACAGCTAGAACAGGAAAATGCCCCAATCCTGGTACTTTCCATGCAGTTTCAGTCAGTTGGAGGAATGAGTTTCCTAAAACACACTTTTATTTCACTTAAGCAATTCACTGAAATATACGTGCCTCAGTTCCACACTTGTCACTTAGTGTAACTTCCCACTAAAGTCAATAGAAATTTGACATGAGTGAGAATACTACATCACATTACAGCAACGCAGCAATATTTTACTTTTAAAACCATGAATTTAGTGGGAAGTCTTCTGGAACAGAATGAAGACTGAATCATGTGTCAAGGATTTGCTTTAATGTCAACATTTGTTTCATCTTTCTATAACACAACAGAACCATCACAGTAAAATAAAATTAGAATGCTTTCGATACACCAAAAGTTCTCATACTCAGATGACTGTTCTCCCCACTTTGATTTTCTCTTAAAACTAGTGGGAGACAGGGTGTCACCTACTACTGAAAGAATTCAGCCCCGTACAAAAGTAGAAAGTGCACGCTCTCAGGGAGGCGTGACAAAGGAATTTAGATCATATAGTAGAGCTGACTAACTGCAAAAACAGTCAGGAAAATCAGATCATACAAGTATGACTCCAGTTTTTGTATTCAAATGTTATTTCTCATGCAATCTCTCCATTGTTTTTTCTTTCAGATCTGTTTTGGGGGTGTGGGAGCTTTTTGGTATTGAGTGTTTGGGGTGGGGTGGATAAGTGGTTGGCTGAATTATAAGGATGGCCAAATGTTCAGTTGCCCAGTGTTGAGATGGTTGAGCACTAGAGCCTCCCAGGTTAACAGTTATTCATTCTTTCATTTGTATATCTTCCATATTTAGAGCTTTCTTCTGTAGGTACTGGTATACATAAAAACTTTTTTTGTACACACCTGAATTAGCCCTTGTTAACTGCAGGGGGGAGGTTGGGTGGCTGCCCATTTGGGTTTGGGGGGTGAGTGTTTGTTTTGGATTTGGCTTCTTTTTAAGGATTTGCTTAAAGAACTGGAAAACATTTCTAGTTTTGCTGTGCAAGCCTTGAGTTAATTTGCACCTCAAAAGTTTCAATTCACTGAGGTGGGAGTCTCTGGGAAACATCACACTCCCCTGCACAGCTGAAGCTGCAGCCTGGCCCATGATTCATACACAGACATTGGGTTTCCCCTGGACGTATAAATCAGTCTTTCTCTGTCAGAGCCTAGAGAGCACTTTAAAGAAATGCTGATTCTTGTTTTCTTGTTGCTGGAATGAACTACTTTTTGTTGTTTCCTTATAAAATGACAGTTTCCAGAGAAAAGAGGACTGACTTTGCAGTAAAACACACTGTAGCATATTTTAAAGCTTATGATAAAAATTAAAAGAAAAAAAAAGTCATCATTAAGGGCATCTCCGACTGCATATAAAGCCAGGGCAGCGACTGCTGGCCTGAGGGTGAAATGGATATAAGGGGGCTGTCTGCCTCATATATGCTTTTGCCAAGATTTGGAAGTGCACTGGGAGACTCCTACAGCTTTTTCTTCCTCTTTTCCTCCTTTACCTTTTGTAACTATCCCCCAGGTACCCAGTGAAAAGCTGTAACAAACACCAATTAGAGACTCGGCTTCTAAAACTTCCAAGAGACTGAAGCCTTTGCCTTTTCTACAATTTTTGCATTACTTTCTCCAAATTGTGTGATTTCCCACTCTTTCCTATACCTCAGCTTCCCTGCTCACCTCGTAAATCCTCTCTGTCTGAACCATCTATACATCATCTTCCACGAGTGCACACATCACCCCAGCTTGGCTTCTTGCCTACTCGTCCAAGAGACCACAAAGGAGCCCTGCATTGTGGACCAGCCTGTTTCCACGCTAGTTAAGAAGGAAGGAAATGAGAGGGCTTCAAGGGGCTTTATCTCTGTGATTCCCCCGCTACATGGATTGTCTTGAAGCAAAAGCCAGGTGCCAGGTTAGCACCATGAAGCTTTGAAAAACTGGGAGCTTTGTGACCACGCAAACTCTGAACCTCGTGAGTTCCTGAGTTGCCACCTCATCTACGTCGGGATCTGCAGCTGGGGTGTCCAGCAGAGCTGGAGAGAATCACCACATCACCTAAGGGGCTGGAGGTCTAGACAAAGATGTAGGAAACACGAAGGTTTTCAGCACACGCATGCTGAACTCACAGAATATCTAAGAGATTTTTAGGGCTCCTGGGCTTTCTGCCCTGGAGTTGAGTGCTGAGGTCACCGTCTGAGCCTGCTAGTGGCCTGAAAGGTCCAGGAGACCACATCTAATTTTATTTAAAGTACTTTTATTGCAAACCTTAGTTAACACTTTTGCACAAAACAGTTAAAAACTATATATATAAAAAAAATTCTGAAAGAAGGTATTCCAGAACTACTTCCAGAAATTGATTAGGATGTTTACTTGTATGTTCATCATGCCTAACATCTAACCACAGCACTACCAGTAATATATCTTTGAGAGAGGCTCAGGTAGAATAAATGCTGCTATTGTTTGTTCTTGTTGTCTGGCAATGTAATAAAACCACTGTGCTGCAAAGATGGAAAATAAGGCCTTACACAGGAAACTCTGTAAATACAGAATAAAATCAATATAATAAAAGATACAGAATAGACTGTTGTTGCCTGTAACACTAGTATCCCCAAGTGCATAACAAATACATCCTCTGGTTCTCATCCTTCACCGCACCTGATTTAATGATAATTAAAGGTTCCTTGCAAAGAGGTCATGCTATATTTTAATGTATTGTTTTGATTTTTTTCCCTATAGAAACTATCATTTACAAGCAATGTGCATGTAGATATAGATAATATTGAGACTGCAAATTGGACAAATGAGGCTGATGTTCTGGTACAGGATACAGTACTATGATACTTGAGATTGTGTCGCACCAGTTGGGCCAGTTTCAAGTCCTGTGCTTCTATCACTTACCATGACGACCCCTCCAGACTGCTCTGCAGTGCACATGCTCATTATGGGCGCCATGCCAATGGTAGTCCCTTGGAAGTACACCCCGCTGCAGGAGGGTGGGAAAAGAGAAGAAGGATCACAGATTCACCATTCAGTGCCAAGATACCGCCCTATTATTTTCAGTCTTGTGTTTCTACCAATATCAAATAAACATCCCATTTCAAAAGTGTCAGCTCCATATACTTAGGCTTAAAACAGGTTTAAAACAATGAAAGCAGAGATTAGTCATGCCAACTTGCTGAACTGACAATGATGGCATCCCCGCTACGAGAAAGATCAATTTGATCACCTCTTTTCAGTTTACTCATGTAACAAGACCCTTCTTTCCTTTCATTTTTCCCTGACTGAAGTTGGGACTAGAAATACAAACATAAAAATAATGTCTCTAGCTCTTAGAAGGGTTATTTTAAAGCAGTGGGAAGTTTTTATGCTACTTGTTAAAATACACAGCCTAGAATGTAAAAATTCCAAACAAAGTATTATTATACATAGAGAGTAATCGAATATCTCATGAGGGACACTTTGGAAGAGCTCACTCTATTCTTACACAAACAATGTAAGAATATCTACGTAACAAGTAAATAGCTCCTTTCAATTACTAAGACGTCAGGTATGTTTATCTGTATAGTATAAAAGACGGCTCATTGATCAAAATGTTAACTGGTTCAAGAAAGAGGTGTTCCTCTTATGTTGTTTTTTAAAGAGTGCTTTTGTTTTGACCATGTTTATTGAATTACTTTAATCCAGGAAACAGCAGCAAGGTAAAAGATGTATATGGTTTAATTTTTCAGTCACAAATGCAAACATATTGTCCAATTTAGACTTAAAGTTTACTGAGGTCTTTCTACTAACAAACAGGCTTCACAAAGCGTCCCCTCAGCTGTACTTTTGGGGTGATGGCAGGACTGCCTTTATCAGTAATAATTTAGACTGAGACCAGCTTAAACTTCTTGTAAATTTGTACCCTAAGTGCTTCCCAGTTTATTATACCTCTACACTTCTACATGAGTTGTATTCAGGAAAGGCCTACAACTAACGGAACTACTGCAGAGCTGTGGAAGGAAATTAATCTGAAGCATCTGCTGAAGGGCCCTGCAAAACACTTTTATGTTTGATGTTTGCAGAGGGGAAAGACAAACCCTCAGGAGCACAGATGTTCCTCCCAACAGCTTAGCAACTGGAGAGGAATTTAGTACAGTTATTCTTGTCACTGAAATCCTGGTCGATATTAAAAATAGTGTCAAGTCTACCTTATCAGCTGCGCATTGTCATGGGGTTTACGAGGTAGTAGTTTTAGCTTTCTCCAGTCCAGAAACTCATGGAGGCTGGTAAAAGGGTCTTGCGAAATAGAGCACTTATCCATGTCATTCCATACTTCCACTCCGACCAGGGCTACTCGAATATTTAGTGGCCTATAGAACTAATGAGAAAAGAAAAACAGAAACATGTCTCTCAAACCCATTTTAGATCACATTAGATTAGAATATTTCAACAGATGCATAACGTGCATGTGAATCTTTCTTGCAGAGGCTTAAATGGTATCTTCACCAGGGCAAAAGTGAACACCTGAGAGGACTGACTCAGACAAAATATTTCCACCAAAACAGTTCCGACCTGACTAAATACCCAGAAGGCATCCACAGACATCCAGAGATATGCTACTTCTCTGTGTCCCGCCCAAGTTTGGTATCTTCCTTCAAGATGAACCACTGCAACTGACTTCACATGTCCACCACTTCTGAACAGACTTATTGCTATGGCAGATGACTATCTCCGTGGCTGCTCTCTGTCTCCAGCACCATCACAATTCAAGATGTAGAGGCAGCTGTGCTGTACTACAGTTGTGGTTCAAAATAACAGCTGAAAAATAGCCAGAATCATAGAGTCCTGCTCATAGCAGATAAAAACAAGTGATTTTAGCACTGAGGGCTACATACACTATTATCACACTGGTAAATTCCACAGTTGCTACAGGAGGGGAGACAGAGCAGCATTAGTAATGGCGTAGAGGTAACAATTCTAATGTGAGACTAATGTGAAGAAGGATTCAAGAATCGATCAAGTCCAGATTTGGCTGACACTCTGAGAAATGTCTATCTTTGTCTTGTTTATATGCATTACAGTCACTTGGATAACATCAGCATTTGCTGAGCATAAATTTAGCATGAAATACAAATATATTATAACATGCAAAATTAATTTTGAGCAGGTAACATATAAACACCTGTCCTCCAGTAATAAGTCAGCAAGATAATTATGGAAGAGGTGGATGTGTCTTCAGCAGCTTGTTTTTAATCAAGAATGCTTCTCCTTGAATTATTGCCCTTGAAGTACCACTTGATAAGTTCTCAGCTAAATTAAGACTCCCTCAGTTATCATTTCTCTACTGGACTCCTAATTTTTTCTGGCCATACAGCACAACAAAAATAAACTTTTAATTTGTTCAAAAAACTCTGTAGAGGACTCTTAGTATTTATTGTTTATTGTCAAGAAATTACTTCAAATAGAAAAAAATTTAGTGTATGCCTCTTTCCTATTGTTCAGCCATCAACTTCTGCTTCCTTAATCACTACCTATTTTTAATTCTGCCATCTTCCTTGGGCTATATAACTTCCTGACTGTGTCTTCATAGGCCCTTTGTTGGCCTTACAAGTGGACCATCCCTTGCTGCTGCAAAGGATTTTGTTTTCCACATTCCTCCTCAAAATAATCATTTTGCTATGGGCTGTTCCATATGTGATTATCCTTTCTCTCTTCCCAGGTTAATAAAATCCTAGGGCTAAATTGTACATTTCCTTAGGAATAGTGCTCAGGAATAGTATATGGGATAGATGCACCCCATATACAGCAGAGCAAAGCTCACAGCTTAGTATGTTGAAGGACATACGAAAGGTTTAAGTTTACTTTGTTGGGTTTACTGGTTGTATAGAAGCATTGCTCTGAAATACTGGAATGCATCACGGTGAAAAGATGAGTAGATATGGAGATGTGTCAAAGGCTGTGAAAGCTGCTGATCTGAGCACGAGAGCTTTCTTAATTTACTGGTGGAAGAAACATAGATTTCACAGCAACAGCCTTTAGAAAGTATAGTAAGTTTGGGAAAAGTGAAATAATGCTTATGTTCTTACCTTATCAACATAGTTTGCAATTTCTATCAGCCTCTGCTTAATTTTTTCCACATCCTTGCCTTGTCTCTGAAACTTGGAATGTAAAGGATCAATGTACTAGCAGCACATATATTACAGTTTCCCCCCAGCAGTCACCTTATTCTGCCAGCATTGTTGGTGATGTTTGGGAATCACAGAGTGCAACCAAAGGCCATCAGCAGACTCCTGGTAGCTCCACAGGACCATGGTCTGCCTCTGAGTAAGCACTCACTATGGGGTAGGATTTTGGTTCTCATGAAAAGGTTTAAAAATCCTTAGGTCTTACATAGGGATCTTTCAGGGACTGATCTTTTGTGAAAAAGAAAAGGCTCTTCTGTTAGATGTTTCGGCTCTTGCAGCAGAGGGGCTGTGATTCTCTAACTAGTGGTGTTCAAGGACACAAAAAAAAATGTAAGTAGCAAAATAATTCAAACCAAGATTTAGATCTTTGGCTGACATTCAACTCACTGGAACATTTCTACAGCCAGTCCTGGTTACTTGCTTTGGAGCTCTTTCTTCAAACTGTCAGGAAGGCAGTCATGCTTCATGCAATGTGATGCTAAAGTAGCACTTCAAAAGCAAGTGTAGGATCCTAACACGTTTTCTAAACAGTGATGGTCTCACCGAAGGCAGTCAATGGCAATAAAGACTTAACTAGCTCAAGGAGGTCGTGGACAGTGAATTTGTATTTGCCTCTTCTTCAATTACTGCCAGATATCCCAGTTATTTGAGAGTCAAACTCCTCAGGAAGCATTGCAAGAAATTTTACAATTGACTATCAGTGTTGTCCTATCTTAATAGAGCCTTCCATTGCTTAGCCTGAATTAGGCAAGAATCTTTACTTTTGAAAACCATCGTATCACTGTCTGAAGCACATAATTTGCAATACCATAGTAGCTGAACCGAGCTATCTGTTTCCAGCCCATGCTTCCCATAACTTTTTAGTTTCAATTTTCTTACCTCACGATTATCTGCCACAATAACAAGCTCCACATACTTTGTTGTCTTCAGAGTCTCCCTCTTGTACTGCCAAAAAAGATGAAAATAGTATTTTGTTTTTGCAACAACTGACCCTTGGAATCAGCTTTACCTCAGTCCAACAAAGTGCTTGCAAGAGGAGATACACAACATCTCATACTTCCAAAGATTTCACTACATACAAATTTTTATTGTATTCCTTCTCCTCATGGAAGTTTTTCTTTTATCTACTACAACAGAAATAGTCTCAACCTTTCAGCTTTCTGCAGTTGAAATGTTTGAGTTATCTTTCCTCGCAGGAGAATATCATCTCTAGCAGAAAGACCTTTGCTATTTCCAAGGCACATTTAAAGAAATGATGAGATGACTTTTAGCAAACATTTCACACAATAGACAAACTGGTTACTAAGAAAAATGAGAGATAAAGGGATATTGAGTGAAGCAGAGAAGAGATCAAGTGGTCAGCTGCTAAATTATGTAGGAAGAAAAACCCAGGAACAAAAACTGCAGAAAGAAACAGAATGAACTGTCAGTGTCTGGGGAAGCAAACTAACACTAAAACCAGAAGGCATACGTTTAATTTTGCATCTGTATATTCATATAAAACAGCTGGTCACACTACTTGCAGTTCTAAACGCAGGTCTAAAAGAATCATAATGCTTAGCTGCAGAAAGATCAAAAAGATCACTGAAGAAAATGAAATGATTTTGTAATAATATTAATCATAGCACAGCTCCTTTGCTACCCTAAATTTAAGTGACCTATTAATGCCTGTAAAACTTCTGTGATTTACAGCAGCTGAGCATCTATTCTGTCACTCCTCCCTTGTTTTTGGAATAAGACAGTTAGGGAAAAGAGATCTCAGCAGTACATCTGATCTTCATGCCAGAACTTAAGGAGCTTAAGCAGATGTATGACCTATTAACGACCATGATGTCTTGAACTAAACCAATGCTCTATAACCTAAAACATGACTAAAGCTTTCCAAAGAAAACTGTTCCAAGGCAAACTGTGTGATCCCCTAAGTTAAATCAGTGCTGGATATCACCCTCCAGCCAAATTTCACAAAGTTTTCTTCACATTACCAAAGTGTTTCTCTTTGTTATCTGCAGATTAATGATTTTGAAAGTTTTGCAAGCAGCACTGTGTTTAGAGGAAAGTGACAGATGTAACCTTTACTTACTCTGACTTTCAAACTCATATTTAATCGTTTTACGCAGCCTTCAAACTAAAATAAGTGGAAAATAGTTAAGTTCCATTTGCACAGTATTTATGAACTGAGAAAGCAGTCAAATTAATCTATCATTAATGAACTAAACATCAGTGATACAAACACGTCATAGGACTACACTTATTCGGGGGTCTGGCAAATGATCTCAGGCGGATATTCCTACAACTTCTGGAATTTGGGCTCTCTGTCACCTTCTTGTGCTCTACTGGAGGCAACTGCCACCACCATGGGGTCACGGTGTGTGCACAGACTTGGTACACGTGTCCATGGCTCGCCTGCCACACAGGTCGTCAGCAGTGCCTGGTGGTATTCCAGCTGGGAACCAGGACACCAAGGAGTCAGCATGTCCCCTCCTGCTGCTCCTGGAACAGCAGCAGATGCAATACAAAGGACCTGCCATGTCTCAGTAGACTCCAGCAGAACCTACAGTGCTCTGACAGAGCTTCATTTACCTCCCCACAAATATATCATTCATGAGTGAGATGCCACGTAAGGCAAATGACCACTTGTGTGTTTTATGTGATGGAATTGATCTTTCAGACACCAGAAGTCTAACATAAACCTGAAATTTATTATGCGGTCCTGATCAGAGATGTACCCCAGGGTGCCTCTAGTCTTCTTCCAAATGAAGAGTAAAAGATGAGACATGAAAATTCAGGTACAAAGATACAAGAGTTCTGTTACATCGGTCAGTTTAAATCATTTACTTTTTTTCCAAGAGTAAAACTATTTGGACTGGAGAGAGTTAGCCTGAGAGAAATTGGCTAGCAGGGTATAATCATGTAAGCCTCTGGTGACTGACTTGCATAACGAATCCATTCCTGTGATTTGCCCAAAGGCTATATGTATTCCTTGGATACAATATTTATTTATAAAATATACCTAATTATGACTCCTTTCAGCCTGCTTTCTGCAGCCAACTGCATCAACTGCACAATCCATTGCCTGAGTTAATCCTTCAGAATTAAAATGAAGAGTCAGTAATGCAGCCATGATAGATATACAGGATGGGATACAATATGCTTTGTTCCACTGGCCATTGTTTTTCTCCGCAGTAGCCCTTCCTCGTGCACCCCTGCCTAGGAATTGGCATGGATTGGATTCACACTGCAGTGTTGCAGCCTCTCTGTCTTTCTCCATAATCCACTTTCCCCAAACAGCTCACCTGCCTGATCTTGGTCCACCAGCATCACCAAAATGGCTTTTTTTGTGTGGCTACAGAGAAAAAACTATACTGTATGGGCTGTCTTACACATCAGGCTTGCTTTCTGCAGGATCCTATCTCAATGGAGTTCAACTGGAAAACACTTCCTGCTGCAATTTGAGAGTCCACTGAGTTATGAAATGACCCAGTATTTATAGAGACTCAGCTCCAATGGGGTAAACTTTGTCTGCACACATCTGCTGTATTACCTGACTTGCTCTATTAAATCTCGTGTTTAGATCTGGGAAGCTGAGTCTACTGTCTGTCCCATCATTTATCTGTATTTAAAGCTAACCCAAAGGCTAGTCTGACTTTGTGATATATTGATCTCACATATCAGCTCTGCTCAATAAGAATTTAATGTAGGTAGTTGAGTGAAGGGTCAGGGAACAAAAAAAAAAAAAAAAAAAAGAAACAACCTAACAAAAAACTTCCTCAAACCTGTCAATAAATGAAAAATTTTCATCATGCCCTGAACCTGAAACTCGATTTCTGCTTTCTTCTGTCACCCAGTGTAACTTGCAGCAGCATTATGTCTCCATACTTTGCAGGTCATCTTTATTCAATATGTCCTGACATTCTACTTAGCTGATGACAACACTGAAATGTGAAAACTCACTCGACATATTACATTTGACAACTTTCAAAATTCATATATTAGAAGCGTATCCAACATACTCATTATATATATTGTACCCATCCATATGATGTGACTGTTGACAGGTTTTATAATTATGTCCACTGAGCCACAGCAAAAATATTTTTCAGATATTTAAGGTGAATTCTGGCACATAGTTGAAGCCATCAACAAAATGTGAGAACCATGAGGGTAACAGTTGCTTTGACTGTATCAGCTAGTTGTATGCACACATTTTATTTCAGTTTCCTAGAGTTACATTGATTACTTCAGTGAAATTCAGTCAAAAGTTACAAAGATTTTGGGGAAACCTTAATAAAGTTGTGAAAGGTACTTCTCCAATGCTTTCAACCCACACATATTTAGAAATCTGGTTTGCCCATAAAATGGTATATGCAAAGGCTAATGCATTAGATGTGATATTTGATATTCCTAAAATGTAAAATAACTTAATTCCACTACATAAATAATATTTAGGGATGCCCTTTAGGTTGCTTTCCTTAACGATTAACCTGATGCAACAGTACATGCAAGTATATATCCCAATATGTGACATTTAATAAGTGCTGAGGGCAGATTTGTACCATTGTATAATTTCTGAACACCTAAACCAGTCTTTTCTACAATCCTCATCCAATATGAAGATGAACTTATCACAATATTTCCTCTTCCTGTTTTTTAGCTCATTTAATTTTCTACAGTTTCCATTAAATAGATGCATTTCACATTAAGTGCATTTCTTCCGACATAAAACCAACTACAATAATACATCTGTAAAATAATATGGTGGGAATTTGTTTTGTCTGCATAAGATAATTTCCTATTAGAATGTAAAGGTTCAAAACATAATTTTAGCAAAACATCACAGTTATCATGTTCTCTTCCATCTTGGGTGGGCAAGAACTTTACCAGACATTTCTCAGTGTTCTTCCAGGGTCTTAAATTTGGACTACAATCATACATGAACTAAAATACATTATCATAATACGAAACCATAAACTTTTCTGTGACATCTCCTTACCAAAAAGAAAGGAAAAAGCAAATTATGCATGTGGAATCAAGAAAAAATAATAAGGCTTTAGCAAATCATGTAAGTATATGGTTAATTTTAAGTATGCACTTAAGCACATGACATCAACAGAAGTTGACTATACGGTTTAATGTTTTGCTCAGTAGGGACTCCTTGTAACAAAGAGTTATGGTAGGCAGTAATATGGAAAGATGTACTCAGCAAACCAGAAATATAAAGTGCATCATCCACCTACCCTGCCAGCTTGAGAATGGTGTGATGTGTCATTGTCACCAGCTCTCATGGCAGACATGTCCAGCTGGTGGCCACAAGATCCTGGGGCTGTTTTCAAATTCTCTGCTCGGTAGATCTTGTGTTCATTTGTAGCACCTTCTAATGGCTCCAGAATGTAGCTTTTGTTTTCAAATACAATAATTCCCCTGTTACAGAAGAAAATAGAGTAAGATGCATGGTTTCCAAGAGCTAACGTATGTTTGTCTACAACAAAGTTACAACAGGTTTTAATAACGACAAAGTATGAAAAAGCAAAACGCTGATTTACAATGTCATGGTTGAGTGGAGCAGGAAACATCAAAGCTGTATATTTGTCATTGCAGCACACTATACTTTTAAAGAAGCAATGGCTCAAAGAAAATTTTCCTCTTCTGAAGTGCTGTACTGTAGAACAAAATTATATTTGTGTTTTATGTGTTTTCCATTCTCCCAGTGATGCATTGCCATTGCTGAGTGGAGTCACGATGTGTGTGCTTCTGAGGACCCATGGCAAACAAAAATGAACAAAAGCGTGGTGAAACGCTTTTGTTAGGAAAGGTACAGAGTGAAAGTATTCATTATGATCTGTAGTGTGCGTTATACCTTTTAAACCAAATGCTGATGCAATCATCAATTCTGCAGGATGAAAGAGGCATTGCAGTATCAAAATAGATTATTAAATATTGCACAGTGGGGCAGCAGAATGAAGCTCATATGTTAACCAGCAGATTCCTGTTTAACTCCTTTTACTAACCAAAATAATAATTTTTACAGCAATACTACCTGCTCTCTGAGGACCTCAAAGATTTTCCAGCAATTAAAGCAGTCTTGTTGCACTGTTTTAAGCTACGGTATGCAAAGAGGAAAGAGGGGCTTGGGAAGAGATACACTGCCTTGCTTCATGAAATATGTGGATGAATGTAGGACACGTAGCCAATTCTGGGCTTCCCGTGCTGCCTCCTAACAGAAAACCTCTCTCCCTCTATACTCCATACAACTCACCAAATAAAAACCATGCTTGGGTTCTGGTGCAGGGTCCTGCCCAATTCTTCTGAGCTACTACAGTGAAACAGAATTGACAAAAGGTTGAATATCTTTCCAGTTCCTCCTGCTGAGGAAACTGCTGGCATAAGGCTGCTCTTTCAGCTCAGCAGAGGAAACATAGGCAGTGTGGTATGGATCTCCGTGGCCCTCACATGCTGGAATAGGATTTCTGGTTCTATATGGCATAAAGTAGGATGATCTCCAAAAACACCACTGGAATTAGTAATTATAACTGCAACTGCAGGACCACAGAGTAAGAGGACTGCTGTGCTGTACCTCAGGCCCTGCACAGCATAAGAAGGCATGAAGTAGGTTTACAGACAGGGCCCAGGTAGAAATTATTGTAAGAAAAAGGAATTTAATATTCTGTGCCTAACTTGCAAGTTTCTAACTTGCATCCTGAACACATACTGCCAACCACACAGGAGGTATTTGTAGATTATTCCTACATCGAGCTGGACATCAGGTTTTGTTAAGTAACTGTGTGACGAGAGAAGGGTAGCCTTTAAAACCCAAATCTCTTTTCTAAACTAAGGATAAGCAGTTGCTTACGGGGTGTTGTAAGCATTCAGCAATTAGACACCACAATGAATAGTGCACTGCACTACTAATTTCTTCCATTTTTAAATTATGAAGGCATTAATCCCTACCTAAGCACTGGCAAAGGTTCAGCAACAACCTACTTACCTGGAATTCCATGAAACTTTTAATTGGCCAAGGCATTCTTCCTCAATTCCTCCTCTAAACTGCTTAATACTGTCTATATATGCTATTAAACAGCAATAATTTTCAGTCCAGAACTGGCTGTATTTTATTACTGTGTCTGTTTGGTGTATAGGAAGAGTCTGCTCTTTTTATTTCTGTCTGTACTGCAACAAAGCTAAGATACTACAACCATTGTGAGACCGATAGTGTCTCCATACAATTCTTTTGCAGAAAGGTAAAAAAGAAGAAAAGGAAATAGAGGAAGGACCCAGACGTAAGTTAATGACACCATAAAGACTGATTTAAAAATAAAAAGTATGGATATAAGGAAAAAGCTGCCTTAGCTATTCTGTTCTTAGCAAGATATGATGAAGAAACTCAAAGCCTTTGTCCTCCTAACCAGTCAACTGAAATTTTCATTCCAAGCTGACTGCAAAGTTTTGCTACAAAACATCATTAGCATCAGTTCAGCTAAGCCAACAGATGACCAGTTTACTGTTAACTAGAACAGCTAGAAGTCCAATAGAAAACAAAAAAAAAAGACTGGAACCCCATGATATTAAAGGCTGTACAACAGCGTTCCCAGGAGCCTGCTTTACTGATCTGAACCAAGAATTCGGGTCTGATAATTAATTTGTAGCTTCCTTAGTACCTTTGGCAAATCAGGTAAGATCTATTATTTACCCATCACACAGGCATGCTGTGTATGATGGATCACAGTTGGAAAAGCAGGACTGATTTATCACAGCAACCCTTGTAGCTAAATCCAGGATACATGATGGCATGCACGGCATATGAGAGACCTCCGAGCAGGTCACCTCGTGATTTGGGTAACCTTACGCCCTGCAGTTCTAAAGTATTTTCAGATCTGCCTTATTCCTTGAAGAATTTAGGAAACTAGGACAAGATATTCCCTTTACTCAGATAATCGGCAACTCTTTAATCAGCAAAATCAAATAACGATTGTTGTCTTTCCCTCGTGCAATTAATCATTTAATTTTAGAGGCAGCTGGAACCAGGAACGGGGACAGAAGTCCATTAGTCACTGTTTGAAATGGGCCAGCCTGACCATCTCCCTTTAGTGACAACTCAAAACCAACATAAAACCATGAAAGGTTTTATTTTTAATGATAAACATTATCCTGCTTAGAACACTAACTTAAAAAAATATAGACTTAAATAATTTATTTTAACTATTTATACTAGAAAGGAAGAGACTTGGTAGTACCCTTTTACTGGAAAGTGTTTCCTCGCTCTCCCTCTTTTTTTTTTTTTTTTTTAAAAAAGCCAGCATCTTCTTGTCAAGAGTTCATAGCCAAAACACGCCACATCAATGCCTAGTTTCCAATGTACCCCTTGTACACCCAGCTACTGTCTAAAATAACTAAATAACCATGTCTTCACACCTCATTTTCTTTAGCTGCAGAGGATATGGACAAATGATCAAATATCAGAGTGATTAATTTTGTTTTCTATTGAGCATGCCAGAGTCAGGGCATTCTATTCAACTGGCCACTTAGACTCCTGTCCCAAGTGACAGCAGGAGCCTTTAAGAACAGTTCCGCCTTTGCATATGAAGCAATCTCACGGTAAAAAAAAAATCTGCATATTCAGCATAAAGGAAAACATACTTTTCAGTTAATGCACACTTATCCTTTGAGTGCTTGCATACAGGATATCAGCACTTGGCTTGTGACCATCTGTAATAAGATAATGAATATCAAATATGAATTTTCTTGGCCAGCTCTCTGTTTTTGACTAATTTTCTTTTCCTACAATTGCATTTTTCCTCCACTGATCACTGCCAAGCACAGCACCTTTAAAATATAACTTGTCAAAAGCCATGGTTTCTTTCTTTTTTTTGGTGTGGCAGGATTAGATGAACAATACCTACCAGTCATTCAGTACTAAGAATTTGATGCAAATAAAACAAATCCCTAACTACTTTTTCCTTCCACTTTTGTCAGGTGTTTCAAAAAAGCCTCTGTTACTCCTAGACTATTTCTGTATCTTCCTCTTGAACATGGTTCTCCCACACTCCTGAGTCAGCCTACATTCCCCAAAGAACAAGATGGTGCAGATTTTCCATTTTGCAGAAGGCACTAATGTTAAATAATATAATGTGGCAAATAGACAGTATATTAAATTAGACATCCCCAACCAAAAACTATACAAGGAACCTCAAAGGGATTTCAGCAACTCTGCAAGTACTCGAGAAGTGGCTATTCTTTAAGACCAACTTCTACTGAAATCTATAGGATTTGTACCATTACCTCTACCAGGCAAAAGACTACCAGAATTCCAAAGCTTATAAATATTTGGGGAAAATGCAATATAAAATATACATTTTTTGGTCTCCAGGTATCTAATTTATGACATCTGTGTTTCCCCCAGTCCCAAACCATACTTATGCTGGGAAGTGAGAAAAATCTTGCAAATGAGCCAGGCAGGAAAGACAAGAGACAAATCAAACCCTGTTTAAAACTGTCGGTCTGTCCTTTTCATCACTGGAAGCAGAGAGGGAGGTTAAAAAAAAAAAAATCTGTATCATACAGCATGTCCAGACATCAGTTCACAGGCTCCAAGCCAACTGGAAGCACCTTCAGTGTGGTCCTGAGCTTGAGCTAATATTTTACTCTACTTCTCAACACAGTTTGAATCCTGTTCATGTCTGGTGGTCAGCACCAGATAAACCACATCTACATTGCTGCTAATCAGCTCTAAACATGAACAGCTCACTGGTATTTGCCTACTGTATGGCAGTATATGCCATATGGATAGATAAGGAATGTGTATATGAGATGGCCTATGATAGGACAACTCTCTTCATCTCAAAGAAAAAGAAATTAAAACATAACTTAAATAATTCATTTGTTATTATTTGCTGTTTATCTTGCCAGTAATCTCTCAATTAGGGCAATGCAACTTGATGGAATAATCCCACTACTTAAATTGTCGATAAAGTCAAATGTGATATTTTTTTCTCTTAAAAAGAAAAACCAAAACAAAACCTAATGCAAGGCCAGTTGTATTTCATAAATCAACAGACTTTAGGAAATCTCAAAATATAAATGGGATTTTTCTTTTCCAACTTGTCAGCAGAAGCAAAGGCCCTGCCAACATAAACCATCAATGCATACTTGTCTGAGAAATTGTGATGCTGAAGTAAAACTTGGCTAGGGCAGCATTATATGAAACTGTTATATATTATTCTGCTGTACTATACAGGGAAAGTTAAGTAAATCAATAAATCTGATATCCATGAATGCAATTAAACATTTGGTTTTAATGAAGCTCAAAGTTATACTCATTTCTAAACAATAATAATAAAAAGCTCTATTACCACTGGAAGAGGAATGTAGATGTTTTCAGTTTGTAGGAAATTAGACTGTAGAGGGCTGTCATGCTTACACACCACATATTGACATTAAGTCTGTCTCTGCCCACAATCACAGCGAAAGACTGTGCAGTACTCAAGTGCCACCTAAAAATCTACGGAACCCTCATTTCATAATTAATGCTGCAGCCTCAAAAGTAAAAGGTCCGATCCCACCGATTTCAATGAGACTTTTAGGAGAACAGGTAACAGAATTGGAGCCTTGTGGCCTGGGAGCGTTGTTCTCATGATGCTCATGATAGAGGTACAGTAGTTACTCACTGCAGTGCTTCTCAGCATACATGATATCAGAAGGTGATCTGTAAAGTGATAGGGCGTTTTTATTTATTTTTCTTATACATTCAGCATTCTCAGGACTTGTACAACAAATTCCCAGGGAAGTAAGCAGGTAAAGAAACAAAAGAGGAAGAAAAATGAAGCAGTGAACGAAAACCTCACTTTTACTCTATTTTAATAAGTTGCAGATGAATACTATTGGGACAAATGAAAAATATGATCTATTGGCTGTTTTTCTAATGTGCTAGGTGATCTTTAGATATTTTCCAAATGGTTTGGTCATTCTTTAACTTTAAAGGACTGGGAAATACAGAGAATGAGAGCTGGACTCCAGAGACAGTATCCTGTCTCCACCACTGCCCCTTGGCAGCCTCGGACACCTCTTTCTGCATCAGTTCCCCACCTTTAAAATGGGGTAAATTTTAGCAACCACAGACAGTAATTATCTACTGGCGAAGAGCATCACACAAAACCCAAGTAAAACTGTTATCCTACTATACTGCACAACAAGATTTCATTAAAATAACAAGTCTGACCCAAATCAACAAAGGGCAACATCCTGAAGGGAGGTTAAAGCAGTAGCATTATTGGTTTTACATATTGCAGTAGTGGTAGAGGTGTTCTCACACAGACACATCATTAGTCAAATATATTTTATTCCAGCCAATGCCCTTCATTAAGGTGAAGAATAAATTCTATAGCACAGTGTCTAAAATGTAGTCATATCCAGCTACTACTGTAGCATGCACTTAATCGTTTCTCAGTGCAAGACAGATTTCTCCAGAGTGAATGCATATTGGTCTACAACTTTGATGCCTGGAATTTAAGCAGGGAGTTACTTGAATTGAAAGCGATAATGCAATTTCATGTCCAGCATTTGGGTTGCAAGAAACAGTAACTGTGTTATCAGAGAAAGTGTCACATGTGAGCTCAACTGGGAGGGTGACAAGACAGACCAGGGAAAGCAGAGAAAAATGAAGAAGGAAAGAGATGTTGGCATCAGTGCCTTTTAGTGAGTACATTTTACAGCACTGTGCAACAAACAGCATAACAATAAAAGAAGGCTCGATTCAAACTTGAACTTCACATTAAGGCTCATAGGATATTTTTTCATGTCAAGAACTGTATAAAAATATTTTTAGTTTTAGTTTTGCGCTTTCTTTTTTTTTTGTGTTTTCTTTTTTATGGTTGCTTTGTTTGTTTTTTTTTTTTTTGTTTGTTTGTTTGTTTTTTAATTAAGTGCTGTCAGACACAGACTTGATGTAGAAGGGGCAGGTATGGGTCCTCTCATGCTTGTTCTGGCAGCAGCAGTGATGCTGGGCCATTACTGTGCACCTGGGGACAGCATGCACACAACTGCCGAAGAATGGACATATTGTTCACCTCAGATCACAGAGGTGATCATGATCCAGGACCTTTTTACCACTTGAACAGTCACAATACAAAAGCTGTGAAGCCCCAGAAGCTGAATGCTTTCCAACGTTAAGCTCAAAAACCTCCAGTAGTTTCATGGTCAGATAACACACAAACCATGCAAGATGTTTACATGAACTAAAAGCTCTTCAGAAAGTATGGAGAAAAAGCACACATCCAAAATGGTGCTTTTCTCAGCTGGGATTTTCTCCTAACCTCTTTTTTGGATGAAATCTCCCCTTCTGTGGGGAAATCATGCTTGAGGAGTCATGAGGAATTTAAACTTTTTTCTCACTGGTTTCCTACTTCCTTTTCTTTTTAAAATAGCTGATGTCTGGAGTGTCATATTTAAATCCTCTCCTCAGCTGACTGTGTCTGGGATGCAGAGAGTTCAGCCAGACCATTTGAAAAATGGATGGCTCTAGAATTGGCGGCCTTGTGGAGCATAACTATGTAATCCCATTAAAAATGACTGTCTATTCAGTTCTGGGGCCTTATCCCCATCACTGTCACTGTGGACACAGCATCTTTCAGTTGTTTATGAGGTTAGACAATGACTGAATATTTTTTGTACATGTGAATTTATCTAGCAGTTGGGTAACAGGGATTCTTATGATTTTCAAGAGCATTTTGATGTTTCAGAAGGAAAAGGCTTCCTGTGACATTTGTATCCTTAAACTACCAAGGGATTTCCGAAAGCATCTCTCAAGCTCTGCCCCATCAGAGAGGTGACTGTGGATGCCTTTGTAGCTGCACATCCCCGTGTCAGCATCCTCTTCCAGCCCCTGGACCATGGAGATTTTGCTCTTCTTCAGGCTGCATTTTTGTGTGTATTTGCTAGGTTCTGCACTTGCAGAGAGAGTAATAGGGGAAAAAAATCATTCAAGTCTCTACAAATTTATCACAGAAGATGTGTGTGGTGGCTCCAGGCCAAAATTATTTGCTAAAAACTTGAAGAGCCTCCGAGCTAGATAAACAGAAGGGTATTTCCTGAGGACAGGAAGGAAATGACTTGACTTTGTCGTACCTTCACCTTCCCACAAGCTTTGAGAGTCTAATTGGCTTTCTTATCCAGATGGAAGCGCCGGAAACCCTGATTGCCCATTGTTCCCATTTTGTGCATTCAGCATTTACCATCTCCTCTCCACCATTCAGCTCTTCCTCCTCCGGAGGAGCCAGCAGGATACAGATTACAGCATGATTATATTCTCCTCTAACCTGCATTTTAGGCTGCTATCAGTGTCAATCCACCTATTTATGCCTTTGTAATCCTACATGAAGCGAGGCACTCGAATGTTATGTCTGAGAGGATGTAACAGAGCTGAAATATGTGAGTGTCTGTGTACAAGAGAGTCGAGTCTACTTCTCACTTATCTTTATATCTCACTCCCTCTACCTGCCTGAAAAATGTAAACTAGTCAAACCTGTCTTAGTTTGCAGATTTCACACTTGATTCTTCCTGTAGCTCATCATAGAGTAATCATGTCATATTTACAAGCTAATAACACATCTCAAATGCTCAGCCACGTGGCTGCACTGTAAGTAAGAACTTGATGGTTGCAGTAGGTCTGAGCAAGGTGCTCCAGCTCAGTACCTTGTCTCTGGCCCTGGCCAACAGCAGATACTTAAGGGTAAGATATAAGAACATAACAAGCACACTCCAGTTGGTACCCCTAGCTTTGACAGCATGAGTGTCAGGAACATCTTTGGGTTTGACAGCCCTGGAGAGGCTCTCCCAGCTCCCCTCCCCAAATTGCCTCTTCTCATTTGAATCTACTGATACCTTCTACATTGACATCCAGCTGCGACAGCAAGCTCCACAGCTTCATTATGTGGTGAATAAAAAACTAATTTCCTTTGCTCTAAAGTTTCATTTGATGTCTCCTAATTTTGGGGTTATGAAAAATATTCAGCAATTGTCCCCTCTTCAGCGTTACATTCAACCTCGTTTCATCGTACCCCTTTTCTCCATCATCTCCTTTCAAAAGTGACAAACCCTGGTCTATTTTCTCTCCTTGGATAAAAGCTGTTCCATACCTTTGATCATAATTTTTGCCCTTCTCTGTACCTTTTCTGGATATAATGCTTCCTTTTCTGAGATGGGGCTGGGGAGGGGAAAACAAGAACTGCATGCAGAATTCAAGATGTGAGTGCACTATGGATTTATAAAGTGGTAATGAGGTTTTTTGTTCTATCTTTTATTTCTGTCTCAGTAATTCCTATGATCCTTTTTGCTTCTTTGACTACCACTGAGCACTCGGGCTTCAGAGCGTGCTAAAATGTGAAACCTATTCTTTATGACTAGTTTCATGTCTTTTAATGAACTCTACTAATCTGGGGGAAAGACACAGTCCCCTACCTATCCACACCTGGAACAATGCCCAAAGTGCCTCTCTCATAGGAGTGGGAAGATATTCATGCTCTGAGATTTCAGTGAGCTAACAGCTTGCACTTCCTTTCATTAGATGTTTTTCAGGCACTTAAACTTTAGCCCCATGCAACACTTGTGTGGTGTAGGTAGGAATCATTAAATGAATTTCACAGATGGAGAAACTGAGACAGAGAGATTTGTCCAATTCACTTAGAAACTGTCACAAAGCCAGAAATAGACCTTGAAAATGAGACCAGTCTCGCCTTCCACCGGCTGCTGCAAGTGAAATGGCTGCTTCAGGGACTGTCCTCACCCAGAGCTCCAAGACTACAGAATGTCTTATGTCTCTACTCCTGCAGCTTGCAGTCTTTGTCATACCATGGAAAAACAAGAGTCCTCACTCCAGCAAGTTGGTGGGCAAGTACATCATCCTATCCTATCCTATCCTATCCTATCCTATCCTATCCTATCCTATCCTATCCTATCCTATCCTATCCTATCCTATCCTATCCTATCCTATCCTATCCTATCCTATCCTATCCTATCCTATCCTATCCTATCCTATCCTATCCTATCCTATCCTAATCTTATCCATAACTATTCTTTTAAGCTGTAGTACTAGTAAAGTTGCCAGGAAATTAAGCCATGAAGTAGTTTTGAACTGTCCTATTTCTCCTCATACTATTTCAGACCGGATCACGTGCAGTAAATCATAGAATCACGGAATGGTTTGGGTTGGAAGGGACCTTTAAAAGTCTTCTTGTCCAATCCCCTGCAATGAGCAGGGACATCTTCAACTAGATCTTTCCACACAAGTTCTCAAGGGAAGAATTGCCACAATAATGTTTTGGTGGCAGAGGTATATGGTGACTTGTGGGCCTGATTCTGGAAGATGCTTAGTGCTCTCATGACCTCAGTGCAGCTACCTGGGTTTTCACACCACCTCGCCTTTTTTTCCTAACCAGTTTTAATGAGAGGGCCTGGATGGTTCAAGGACCTGACAGTGCATTATGAAGCCTTTCAAACAGATATCGCTGTCTCA
This sequence comes from Tyto alba, assembly GCF_018691265.1. Lineage (NCBI taxonomy): Eukaryota > Metazoa > Chordata > Aves > Strigiformes > Tytonidae > Tyto > Tyto alba. Next base: position 3,719,483 of record NW_024881261.1, on the reverse strand, counting down.
GATCAAGCACAGGTAAAGACTGGAAGTTATAACTATTGGCTATCAGGCTGTGAAATGAGTTTGAAGTAAGTCAACAGGCACCCTTATCACAAACTATTCTCGCTCATGGATGCTCTCTCAACCAACCTCGGCAGCAAATGCAGCAGCTAAATGTGCACAAATACTGAGATACATCCCCAGTTGTTCTCCTACTAGAGCAAAACATGCGTTGGCAGGGAAGCTTATGAAACTTTGTACTGAAAAAGATGCTGCTACACTTTTCCTATGGGGAAGGAGCCTCATACTGTCAGCTTGCACTCTGGGGATTTCTCTGCAATAGTGCCAGATGAGAGAAGAATGTCACTGCCAGCATATGTTGCCTTGACATACCTGGCTACCTAAAACTGGGAAACGAATCTGTGAGATCAACAATTGTAAAAAGAGCACATTAGAGAAGAAAGAAAATGCTTTTAATGTGGGGAAGAGTGATGTCTCTTGAGTTCTTAATTTCTTAGGTAGTTCTGGAACAAGACAATGGTGCAGACCCTGACCTGCACAGTGCAATTCTTCCCTGTGCACCTAGCAGCAATGCAAACCCTTTAACTATAATACTGAGAGCATTGCATTGAATTTTAACAGATGGTGAGAATGACTGGTGAATGCAGACTGCCATGGTCCATGCAAGGGATTAATTAGCATAAACATGTGGAAGATGCCAGATACGTACTGAAGCACCCATAAAACCCCTCTCAGTGTGGGAATGAGCCACAGGAATCCCACCCACTACAGCAAATGGGTCCTTCGGACAGGGAGAAGTGTCCTGGTAACAGTTTGCTCTCTCTGCTGCTGTCTCTCCCAGAGTTCTGTCATAAAAGCCTTGATAATACCACTATTACACAAAATGAAAAATCAAGGGAAAAGGACTCCAGCTACTCATGCTGTTTGTAGATAAATTAAACAAACCCAGAAAAGGTTGAGACAGCTGGAAATCTGTCAGGAAAACTGGGTTTTCCAGGGAGAGCACTAGAGCCAATTTACAGTTAATTACTGTGATTTGGAACAGCTCTGTGAGTAAATACCAGTCTCTGATTGTCCAAGTAAGGAACATAATTGTTTCCTGAACTGTGTCCATTGTGTATTTAAAATGTCGTCAGCCTGTTCCTTTCTCAAACTCAGAAGAGGTTTCATTTTCGGCGATGTGAATCTGCTACTCTTCTGTTAACAAGTAGCTCAAATCCTAATGCTAAGCATCATACCTGCCATGAAAGCAATTTAATGAGCTCCATGGCCTTATTTATCAAGCGATCTCTCCTAATGATGAGGCTGCTGGATGATGCATGAGTTCACAGCTGCAAAGCAGTCCTGCCATCATTGGTGAAACAGCTTTGAGGACAAGGAGGGCTAGAAGGCCACCGGGCACTGCCAGCCCAAAAATGTGCCAAACACCACGCTGCTGCAAAAGGGTATAGAGAAGGATGGGCAGCAAGAGAGAAAGGACGTCATGGAAAACTCCCAAATTGCATTATCTATTTATTTTTCTCTCTTCAGAGCAACTAGAGGGCAACTCTTTTTACAGAGATTGTACCAACATCTGAAAACCTGATATTGATACATTAATTAAAAGGCAAAACAAAAACTCAACCAGTACTAGGATAGTTTCTTAAGGAGCTCAAGTATTACTGAAATATTGACTCACCTGAGTCCAGAGCAGGTACTGAGACTGACTGAGGAGTCGGGGTACCCTTCTACGTTGCCGTGGTAATAGCAGTGACCCTGATTGCAAAAAAGAGAAAACATTTCAATAGTCAAAAATGCTCTTTGCTCTCTAGTTTTCTCATGGCTTTCCATCCCCTTTATTTCAAGGCAATTATCAATTTCAGAAACACACTGACAGCATCTTTTCTGCCCCTTTACTTAACACTGTACTTAACTGTTCAAACAGTTCCTAAATGGAAACCTGGGACATTTTTTAAACCCCAAAGCGTTGAGAGGATTTTACGTTGTTTTGTGTATTTTTTTTTTTTTTTAAGAGGGTCAATGCTGTTTAAATTGCATGACTGACAACCTTTTTCTGTGCTATTTTACTTAAAGCTAAAAAATGGAATTTTTAATAAAATTACTCAGATGAATATATCAACTGACATTTTGCTACTTTCTGTAGAGACACATATTTCTATTTAAGGTCATTTACATCTATGTATGTCTATAGGAGGTAGCTATGTATAAAGAGAAGTATAAAAAAGCCAATCTCGACCCTATAGTTTGGAAAAAATCACAGAGCAAATGAAGGGGAAGGGAAACAGGTTGGAAAGGAAACCTTTTATTGAATTACCCAACCAAGTGGCTGTATGTTATTAAGAACAACCAAGAATAAGAGAGTCTTCTATTTCGAGAGGCAACAATCCAATTTCATTTTGTGGCTAGGTTATTGTATTTCCTTAATAATCCACTGCTTGCAAAAGGCACCCACAACAGAGATACTTTCTCAGCACATACACATATCTGTCTGGAATCAAGGTTAATTTTATTGTTGACTAAAGGTTATATTACATTCCCAATTATGTGACTGGCTGGAGTGCAATGATTGTGTCACGTCCAGCATTTCTTTTCTCATGGCTCCTTTGAATGCCACCTGGAAACTGAAAACACTGTTGTAAAAGGTTCCTGTCTTATTAGTGCAAAGGAAAGTTATCACTCATGCTTCAACCTGACTGTCATCTCACTGTGCCTTTTTATTACTCGGTTCATTCACATCCATCTAGCTGCATTAATTAACCTTTTCAGTTTTGGGGCATGGCTTTCACTTTCAAAGCCTTACATAGCAGACTTCTAAAGACCACCTTGATTTTGTTAAAGAAAGCAACAGCCATGAAAATTCTGGGCAAGATGGAATAATTCAGATATGAATTTTCTGCAAATACGTTTATACCATGAAAAATACTTATTTAGAGCATTTGTATTTCCAGCATGAGCAAGTGAACACAGAACAGGAGCATCTGAATTTCTAAATACAAATCTCAATACATTTTCTCAGTGAAAGAAATGACAGAAACAGGGTAATTGTGTTTTACTCTTTGGTATTTTTATCATCAGTCCTCATAAAGAGTCAATAACACATTAGCAAGGATAAAACCACAATAGAAGGGAGAAAGTAATAGACTGAATTTTGGGGGGATGATTGCTTCGGTCACAATTGCTATGGATGTCAAAGTTTTCAGTGTGAGTGTACTACTTCACTTTATTTTGATATTCTCAGTTACATGCATCCAATTGATAAGACAGAATAAAAACCAACACCCCTCCACCCCAGCGCTGACTCTCATACAGTGACCTTGAAACAGTCTAAAACCAAAAATAAAGTAGGTTTATTCTCATCACTTAAAGCAAGTGTAAGGCAGAGATGCAGTTCAGAGCTCTTTAGAAGGCAGTCTTTGGGGATTAGCATCACCAGTGCTAAGCACAGTCCTCAGTGAAATGGGGAGGGCAAGCTGATATCTCGTCCCACACAGGCTGCTGCTGCAATCTAGCTGTCTTTATCAAAGAGTGAATTATGGCAAAGGTCCTGATTTCTTTCCCTCTCCACACACAACATGTCATTTTATTAACTTTGAGCACCTTGTTGTGGCCCATTTCACAGCTTCTCTGAGATACACATGCTATATGATGCCAAAGTTCAATACTGAAACTGTAAACTTATCAGACCATAGCCTGCAATTGGACTAGTAGAAAATTGATTTCTAGCTCAGTAACTCCACCAAACTGCAAATTTTTTCTTTTCTTTTTTTTTTTTTTTTTCTATCACATCTTTTTATTCCTGTAAACTAGTATACAAAATGGATGACTCCCTAAAAATAAATAATTACCATGTCTGATTTGTCATACTTAAAACAGTACTCTACCCTTGCTTGAGATCATTTAATAAATACCAGCTTTTGACAACTGCAAATTTTTCAAGTGTAAAACCCAGAAAAATAACCTAGACAATGACTCATGTGCTAGAGAAACTCCCCAAACAACAGCTCCACAGACCTGACTTGGTTTGACCTCCACGCAGAATTTGACTAAGCAACTTTTTAATGGGAAATTGGATTTGGTTTCAGCTACAGACTATATTGATGTCCTCAGTGAAGAAGAGGTACAAAAATAAAATCACAGACTTATCTTTTTTAAACCATATTGCAGCATTTCATGAAAAATTAATTCACTGATCTCTAAAAAAATCTTCTACACAGCAAAATTCACTGTCAGTATTAATCATGACTTACTGCCATTATGAAAACAGGTATTTTTTTTAGTAAGGGAAAGCCTAGCTCTCATTAGCTGTACGCATATTCATGTTAATGTAGATTAATCTGTCAGACTTGTGTGCTTCATTTCTTTCCTTATACTTCCTTTAGGAGTCCATACAGCCTTCCTGTTTCTAAAAAAAAATGACTAGTTTCTACTAAGCTGATTTTGAAGAAGATATGAGCATCCAGCAAAAAAAAAGAAAACACTGAGAGCTTTCAAAATGATTGCTTTACTTGGGAGGTCTGGACCTATAATGAAGATGCTTTTTCAGAAGTAAGATGTGAGGAAGAGAAATAATGCCTTTCACTGATACCAGCAAAGCCCATTACAGATGGGAACACAAAGCACGATGCCTCTTTAGACAGTGTCAACAAATAAATAACATAAAAACTACTTTATAGGACTTAGGCAGATAAAAGATAAACTTTGTAATTAAAATCGCTTGCTGTATTGTTTCTAATTAAGGCGTTCATACTGTCAGAGGAGAAAAACATTACTGTCTTGAAGCATTTTTAATCTATAAAAGTCAATTTTTAATTACTGATTTTACCAAGGATCATATCAGCCCTATTTTTTTATATATATATATATATACACATACATATGAATAAACACATACATATATATGTGTATATAAAGTATACCCATAACAGTATTATGTTCTAGTTTAAAAAATAAATCCAATCAACCAGCCCTTTCTCTCAAACCACATCAATGGCTTCCCCAATGTGGCAAGACATCCAAGCCTTCTAAACCTCTGATGTGAGATTCTGCACTGTGTAAATCAGACATTTAGGGCCTTCTTCCTAACTGAACCAGAACTTTCCTCCATAACTGATCAACAATGGCTGCATTTATTATAAAATTGTAATAGGTATATATCTAAGAAGGTGACTTCTTACAGATTCTAAAAGTCACCTGGCTGAAATCCCATAGCTTGCCTTTAAAGTGTCTTTCTAAAAATTCATGTGTAGGATTACAGGAGTCAAAAATGTACTGAAGGCAACAATAAAAAAAGATCACACATTGAGCTGTTTCATCCCATGGCTCAGATCCTGGCAGAGAGCACTTTGGGTTTTAACGATGAAGCATCATCTACCCATGAAACATCAAGCTTACCGTGTAATTGCGTGCGAGAACCACATGAGTGCCGTCTTTCAAATAATGTGTTTCTGTGAAGCTTCTGGCTAACAGGTCCCTGAAAAAAAAATAGAGCACATATAGTATTAGGGCCACATCACCTTGACTTTGTCCTTCAGTGGTTCCATTTGAGATAGCGATCAAACCCAAGCATGAACACCACAATGACTACCGGGGCTGTGTGCAAAATAAGGGAAAATATAACTCCAAATACTGAAGCTGTGGTACAAGAACACTTCCTTCGTTAACTGTGAAAAGACTGCAAGTTTCCAGACTGCTTTCTCTTCCAAATGAGGACTGTGTGCCAGCACATTTCAGTACTGAATCTTCCATGTAATTTTCAACACATTTTACATTAAATCTGAAATCTAGACGTTGGGAGTATTGTTAAGTAATGGTGGTTTGTGGAAAAGGAAAATGCTTTCCCTATGTTACTTATTTTACTATATAATGTGTTGCATTCATCAGCAAGTGACCACCCAAAGACCAGTTTAGCTCTCAGTAAATGAAACAAACTTCTTCCATTGACACTCAAGGAAAAACACTACAAGAACATTACAAAAGTTAGAGTACTGAATTTATTCTGATCATCTGAAAAGGATATTCATGAATAAAAATCTAACTACTTGAAATGATGTACCAGGAGATGGTGAAAGGCCATGTCTGTGATGAGACATTTTGTTCTCATTCTCTCCACACTTCCCCTCTTGCCTTTGGCAATGATGAAAAAAATTTTGACTTGAAATTGCCATTTTCCAGAAATCTCTAGAGAGGGGGATGTATGTGAGAACTATGAAAACTTTTCTTTTTGTAGTAAACTTATGGAACAGGGAAAGCAGCGTCTGCCTTTTGAAAAGAAAGAAATCTTGCTATTGATCTGTTTTTCAACTCCTTATCTAAAGACCATTTCTAACAAGGCCAGAAGGAAGAATACATATTCACATTTATTCCTAAAATAGGTCTTAAGCTATGCTCCTCAACAAAAACGTGCTTGAGTTTTGTCAAAACATTGTAGAGAAATGCAAAAACACAATGTAGAAGAAAGCAAAGATGAATGCCACCATCACCTTCAGAAAACTGGAGAGTTTGGACTATTGAATGTCTTTGGCACAGCATTTCACACTGTTCTTTCTGTTCCCTTTCAAAGATGTTTCTCCCTTGGGTTGTTCATTTGAACAAAGAAGGCCCTTTTATTTAAAGCTGGTTAATGTTGCACTTTTGCATATATACCAGGGTGAACTAGTACAGAGTCTTGGTACATATTTCTTGCACTTTATATAAACATTAGAATTAGAACATGAACAAACATTTAATTATTATTACTGATTTTTATGCATCACATTAATATCCAATGGCTCAGTCATGATAAGGACCTGGTTGTGTTAGGAACTGTACAAACAGTTATTAGATAGAAAAGCCATCTTTTAAAGCCTCTATCTTAAGGTAGAAGAAAATAAAAGATGAATGAAACAAGACACCCTCCCCCCCCAAAAAAGAAAGAAAATTAAAAAAAAAAAAAAAATAAAAAAAAAGGAAATAACGACGTAAAAAGATGAAGATAGCAAAGCACTAAACATTGAATATTCAAGCACAGATCCTCACTTTACATTTTTCAGCTTGTGGGAAATATTAGTGTATTAATAGATACTGAATGTTAAAACACTGCAGTTTTTGGTGGGTTCTACAGGAACTGTTCTGGATCTCAGCCAATGGCCACACCTAGAGCAGGATTTAGTTGCCCAACCAAGCATTTAGTGTTGATTTAGTTTATATATTTCACCAACCAGCCCTGTCAGGACATCTCAAACCTCCTGTGGTGTCTCGATGGGCACTTGACACCAACGTCTCTCACATCTCTTCTGCCTGCAGCCTCTAGAAGGCCTGTCTGAAACAATGTGTGCTGTATTCATGTTTCCTACTGTCGAATTATCACAAAGAGCAGCTGCTTTCTTAATCATCATTATTATTTATATAGAAACACTTTTAAGTTCTGTGCTTAGCAGACATTAATTACCTTTGTAAAGGCAAAAAGTAAGATCCCATCGCTGTTAAAGCCAACAGAGTTCTGCTGTGTGCTTTTTGGAAATGAGATTTTACATAGGATACCAGAGCAATTTTTATTTAATGGGACAAAATACATGCAAGGGATAGGGCAACAGATGTAGCATAAGGGCAAAGTGATTGAGCAATATACTTGCTTTGTGCTCTGCTATTTCCAAAGTGTTTGACAGCAGTGATGATAAAGGTGACCTTTCTGCTTCTGTTCATTCTACCCGCTAGCACAGGTTTAGAAAATATTTTATAGATTCACAGATTTTAATACCAGAAGGGAGCGCTGTGATCTACAATCTGACCTGTCACATTACATAGGTCATTTGACTTGAATTAATCTTCTAGTACAATGACCATGATGGAACCAGATCCATTTTCTTGCTGTATAGAGCCCTTGTCTAGATCTCCCATGATGAAGAAGCTATCATAAGCCTGGTAAGTTTTTAACAGTTAATTAAGTTCACTGTGAAAACACTGCACTTTGTATCTAGATTGACGTTGTCAACATTCAGCTTCCAGCCACTGGATCTCATTCCCTTACATCAATGCTTCAGTTTCACTTGAGTCTTCCATGGACTAACTTACTAAAGTGAGGAAATATAGCAAATTCCTGGTGTAGCTGTCATCAATCTCTCTACCAGGATGAAAGTTTGCTATCTACCCTGATGAAAATACCAGCTGAACATAAGAATTCCTGGTGTGAACAGCAAAAAAATGTAAAGGTCTTTTACTGGTAAGAGCACCAAGGTAAGAGCACCAAGATGATGGACTCTCACTATTGGACAAATCTAATAAAATAAAAAGTATGCCCCAATGTAGAAGCCAAAGTAGGATTTCAAATCATGGAAATTTCATGTACCACTGAAGGACCTTTTTAAGGAAATTAGAAAGTTTTTCAGGAGTCTGCATTAACACTCCTTCAGTTTAGTAACTAAGACATCATTGCCAAGACATCTGTTTTCCTGCCACGTACAGTGCTAGTGCTAGTTTGAGAGCAAGCCAGAGGAAAGGTTTTCTCCATAGTGTAGAAGCTGGGGACCTCTATGAGACATGTCGCCAGGGAGTCCAACAATTTCTGGCAGAGAAAGCAGCTGTTATCCCCACTTTCAAAACGTCTAATACCTTAAAAGCTGTATAGTTGTATAAGCATGCAGCATTAGTATCCAGGGACAGCAAGTCATGTAAAGGCATTTCTTGAAAGATTATGAAAACTAAGTATAACAAGCACTCAAATTCCACAACTGAGTGTGCACCACTTCACTTTCCAATTATGGCAATAATGTTTAACATACCAAGCAATGAATTCAACATATGTATCTATTAGGTAATTTAATTTCCCCCCTCACCCCCCCCAAAGATATGCAATGTAGTAGATTGATTTACATCTCTGTTTTTGACCCACAGTAAAAAAGATTAATAGAGGAAAGTAAATTAATTTATATGGCAAGCTACTTAACCTAATTGGATCAATGTAATTCTAAAAGAGCAGGGATCAAAATAACATTAATATATCACAGTGCAATTCATCACCATGTCTGGAGTTTCAAATGTTGTCAGCTACAACACTCAGCAGTACCGGATGATTATCAATTTTAGCACTGCATGAAGAGGCAGAAACAAATGCTATTGAGAACTACATCAACTGCTGGATGCGATTAAAAAAAAATCAGTTGAAACAACACCACAACATTCTCATTTATTCTCTGAAGATGCAAAAGTGCAATTCTTGAGTTAAATTACTTATGTACTTATGTCACTGTGTTTGTCAGCACTGCAGATTTTTTCACATTTCCCAGAGCCAAATTAACAAGTAGAATTTTTGATGGCCCAGAAGGACAAGTTTTATCCCTCCTGATCTATGACAGATACATCACAGACTTCCTCATCCTCTGTAAATCAGTAGGAAGCTTCCCTGTCAGATTTGCTGAACCATTTTCAGGTGTCAAGCAGCTTCTACTAACCTAAGCCTCAGGGAATATCATGAACATTATTTAAACTTCTAAGTCTCACCTTCCCGCACCCCTGCAAAGTGAAGTCTTAGGTAGTTGTTTGGGGAAGGAGAAAATGTCCTGTTTTAAACACATCAAATTTTTACTCAATCCATTTAATGTCAGGAATGGTAATTTAACACACTGCCTCTCACTTGCAAATGAGAAAATCAGTCTCTGCTCTCCAGGCACCAATATATTATTTCAAAAGGTTATAATGATATTTCATCACCCAGGGAGAGTCAGAAAGACAGACTTACAGAAGTTAGAGATGGAAAAAATCTAGTGGATCACACAGACGGCCTCCCTGGAAGCCAAGTATGTTATAATAGATCAAATTAGGTTCTGTCTCATCGAGCTTCAAATGTCAGAAGGAATGCTGATCCCACCACTTTCAGAGGGAGATTACTTTGCATTCCAACAGATGTTACTGTCATGATGCATTTCCTGATATTCAGCCTCTTCTAGTTTTTCCTAGTTACACTTCTTTCACTAGCTGAAACAATTGCTTTTCCTTCTTGGTACATATATCATTCAGATAGGTGCAGATTATTATCAAATTCTCCCTTAACCATCCATGTGCCAAGTATAGAAATATATATCAGGTTATAAAAAATGACAAGAACTGTGTACTTTTCATGTTAGTGCTACTCAGGAAAAAGCTAAGCATCATCACAGTAGGAGCAGACACAAGGGTTTCCCTTGGTGATATAAGAGAAACCGGTAGACAAAAGCCTAAGGAGCAAATCTCTCTAACAGAACACAGGCTTGGTTTTTGATCTGTCTTTTAGGATGAAACTTCTTTAGTTGCCCTCCCTGTTCCAGGTCATCCCCCTGCAATACAGATATAAGGGAGAAGACACCAACATTGTTATCCATCAAAACAGATTTACAACTGCCTCAAAGCTGCTCTGTGAGACTGAAGTGACACTTAGCAGCTGAGATTCAACAGCACTGCTTTAAAGCCAAAAAATATGATGTCTGGATGGTCTGGTACACATTTTGTCAACATCCTGGGTGGTGTGTGGCTCACTGTTACAGGTCTCATAAGGACTATGCCTTGCTCTGGCATGACATGGAGCATAAAACTTGACCTTTGCTTCACCAGGGCATCAGGGCCATCAGAAAAGACCCAAGTTTTTACAATAATAAATCTCTGCTTCTGCTAGCACTGTGTGATTGTTAGTGCTAGTGAGTGAGCAGGGACCTGGGCTTCTTCTCTTGGGCAGGCACTGTGTGACATACAGCCCAAACTCGCCCAGCACTCCCAGGGATATGGCCTGATCTATCATTTGCCATCAAGCATTAACTAGGACTTTGAGATGGGGTAATGTGAAGCAGGAACTAGACACTTAGCTAAAATCACACACCTGAAATAGAAACACCATAAGTAACTTCTAAAAGCATCACTGTGTTTACTTTTGAGTCTCACGCAGGTGTAAAGCAGCCTCATATTTGAGCTGGAGCTCTGTTGACTATTTGATTCTGAGGTCTGACATGCCGAGGAATAAATACTGGGTACTCTGCATATACACTGCAAGACTCACAGCACTGAGATGTATGATCTGATTTTTGTTTCTTCAAGTCCTTATCCTATAGAAAGGTTTGGAAATGCAGCCCATAATATTCACTTTAAAGCTTGTTTCAAATATGGTCACACACGGGCATCCCTTTTCCAGGGTCCAACATCGCAGCAGTCTTTGGTTAGGAGGTTTCACAGGGTTGCTTTTAATGATACAGAGAAAGTGTTGCGAACCTATTCAGCTTTGGAGAGGAACAAATGCTTTTCATGGTCTCAAGTTTGCTTTTCTGGTTACCTTTGGTTTTGATTAACATCTTGGTAGAGTTACACGACTTTAAGAACTGGTGTTTTAGGAAGAACATTAAATATTCCTATGACATCTTAAATGATGGCAGTCAGCTGCTCTGCCTACTCTGTGGGAGTATTGATCATAATAAGCCACTAGTAGTGCAAGGCTGACTCAGACCTGACTGTGGTGCTTCCCTTCTCCTCAGATATGCTGCCTGCAACTCATACAGACATCTGACCTTTACTTATACTTGTTACTCTTTCTACTCCTTCCGAATGATAAAGCGCCTGTTTTTTCCCCCATCCAAGTACTGGCTCACTCTGTTATAGAAATTCTTATTAAAAACCCTCCAGCTATGCATTTTAAACCTTGCCTACAAATGGGGGAGGTAAGGAGAGTGAAACAGGATGGCATATAGGCACTTATAAAAAATGTCATCTAAACTTCTGCCTACTGACACCAGCACGCTCCATTAATTCTTAACCATCTCAATTCAGGTCATTTTGACCTTTAGACTGGAATTAGTTGTTATTTCTTCAATTGTGATATTTCTTCACAGGTCTATCTAGAGGAATAAACAAGTCTGTTAAGCCTGCTGCTTCTGCAGTGGTGGTCTCCGTGCAAGTACCTCCTGATATTCACAAAGGCGACATTCACAGAGGCATTTTTCAATTCTTCTTTCTCATTACCATATAACAAATGAGTAAAGCACGGGTAATGAGTTTCCCATGCACAGGCACCGAACATCGTCCTATTCGCAAAACCACCACATATTCTTTAAACACGCCACATTCTTTCCCCTTGTTTAATTATCTTAAGTGATTTGAAATGCTTTTGGATATTTTCCCATGAATGTCTCCACTTCATAATACCGTATCTGCTACACTCCAGCGTGCTGCCATAGAGGGACTGCAGTGTCATAATTGAAGAACCTGAGAGATTGAAATTTGCAGAGCTTAATTAGCACAACAATTCTGAGGAAAAGAGGGGAGCAAAATAAAACTGTAATAGCTAGGAAATCAACCAAGCATCCAAAGTTTCAATATTAACTCTATAGTAGTAGCCTCTGGCCTGTTTCACGTGGTCTGTAGATAGACAATTTGAGTAGATCATATGCTACATTTGAAAAATATGTCTCTCTACTCCTACCCAGCTCTTTTGATGTAGAAATTCACATAATCCTGTGTCTACTGGAGTCCATGTTAAAATCCCACTCCCATCCCCTTGCATGAATGAAACAATATCTGGCACAAAGAGAGCAATTTTTCATAAACACATGCTACAACATCAAAAGCAAGAGCCATCCTCTGAGTTTTCCCTGGACAGTGCTCTGAAACACAGGTACTCTCATGGATAGCTGTTCTCTGGTGTGCCGGGAGTAGGGAGACAAGAGGGACAAGCACAGCTTTTAAAGCCTTCAAGCATCCTGTCTTCAGAACTAGTCACTACATGTGGTTGCAGCATATAAAAAAGCAAAGAACAGTTTAAGCAAACAAATATGAACAACTAAGGGAGAAAACCCCCTTCCTAGCTGGCAATCACTGAATGATTGAGAGCTTTCTTGTTTCCTGACTGCTTAGAAAATAATCCATAAACCTCACCTCCTCAAACTTCAACAGAAAAATACTGACATTAAATTAAGCATGTCAGTGGTCTCCCATGTTGTTCCAAGCTCTCAATGCACATTCTGCTTCCATCACTCATTGTAATGTGTACAGTAAACATTTACTTGCCAAAACCGTACCATTTACTTTATCATTCTAATTCCAAAACATTAATGAAGAGACTACTGCTAACCAGTGTTGTGGTGAAAACATGTTCTTCCCTGAAAGAAGATAAACAATACATTTTCCAACAAAGCAGATTGGTAAAAACAAGTTCTCTCCCTAAAATGGCTTAAGCTTGGCCAAAACCCTCAGGGTAGTGATAATGGGACAGCGTTAGGTACCCTGCACATCAGATGGTTATTTAGGGAAGAAGCAACCCACTTAGCATTTGGGGGGGAGTAGAAGGAATACCAGCAAGGTTCATTCTTTCTTTGCAAGAGAGCTTGGAGACATAGCAAAACTTCTCTGGCAGAAGAAGGAATGGCATCGTTTACTTCTGTGAACTTTGACTAAAACTCCTCATCTCACACACACCGAAAGCCAAAGACAGAACTGTTTTTCCAGCATCTTGCCCATGTTAACCTCAAAGATGTCCTAACTTGTTTTTTCACCAGCCAAGTGCAATATACCAGAGCAGCATTTGACAGTTTTCAGCATCTCTCTCACAGAATTGTCCCAGGAGATCTCTTTGTGAGGAATATTTTATATTACCTCCTCAAGCTTCCCTGTGTAGCAGAATAATAGAAATCACGTTATTGTTTCCGCTGGGCGGTATGCCATGAAAAACAAACACCTTCGGTAAAGGGTCTGGAGTAACACTGGCCACAAATTGTTGCCAGCTACAGAGAGATGACAGTGCTTATTGGCTAACTGTTTTTTGATGGGAAAATACAATTCTGCACATTTAGGCCAGCTATGTAGGCTGACTGCTTCAGAGATACTTTACTGTGTGAGCTACGTTAAGTAGTTTTAACTTAGAATAATGGAAGTGGCTGTGAAACCCTGAAGCAACATGCCAAAAGTTAAAGCATTATGCTAGAAATAATCACTGAACTACTACACCTCTGAAGTATCTATGGCAAAGATCAAAAGCCACGTGCACTGCTACACTGCAGGCTGAACTCGAACAAATTTATGCAACTCAGTATTCTGAATTGGCTTTGGCTAGACTAAAGACTTACACGGCTCTGAAACTTCTGGCTCCCCTTCCATGGATCTGTTCCTCAGATGACAATACTGTGGTTTCTGATGAAATGCATACTTCCTATTATTATCCTTCCACTAAAACTTGTACAAGATAATCTAGGGGCTTTTTTTAACATTCTGATCTTGCATGCAGAATACAGCATTACAGTTACAGATAGAGGCAACACAGACAGTATCGTAAAATCATGGCTCAAAAGATTCACTAGAAAACATTGAGATGTTTCGGAAGCTAAGAAGTACATATATCACAAGTGGCAGACACAATATCTTGTTGCATTATTTTCTAACATCACAGTATTGCCCTTCATAAAACAAATTCTTTATAGTCCCTGTAACCCTCTTAGGATGGCATATTTTCATTAAATAGTAAGTTAAGAGATACTGAGCTGGAAATCTGTCAAATCCTATTTGAAATGTTTCATTCAATTAAATACATCATTTGTAGCTGAGTAAAATTATGCTGCTGAATAGGCATCATTGGGCAAATTGTCTAAATGCACTTTCATTTGAACATTGACAGACTAGTACAGAATTCTATTTAAAACATCCAAGAAAACTAGTCCTGACATGAAAAATTTATAAACGTAGAAATTAAAGCAATTTCAATGAAAAATCAAAACTTATTAAAATATAACTAGCAAAATGTAAATAGTGCTGTGGGATTAAAAAAGGTTGTATGCAAGTATCTGCAGTACTTTTAGAAAGCCAGGCTCTTACATTAATGAAAAGTCACTGAGCCTAAGTTTATTCTTAGACTCTAACCAACAATCACATCCTCTCTGTATCTTGTTCTTGCTCTTCAGTGTGTGCTTGTAGGTTTGCATTTGCATTCTTAATTTAAATGAAGTTGTCTTGATGTTTCTGCCAGTTTGTTGAAACATAAAACAGTATTTTTGCTTTACTAAACCCATAATCTTTTCCTTGTCACAACAATGAGCCATTTGCTCTAAGTAGGCTGTACTCCTATTGCACTTGCAGAACACCACTGACGTTTACAGATACGCCTTCATTTTGCCCTATGTCTCACTGCCTCTGTCACTAACCTTTTAAAATTCTGGATGAAGAGGGTGGAAATGTGTAAGGATATTTCTGAGTGAAATCTGTGTTTAAGTCTCAAGCCTACAGATCTGGTATGCATGCTTATTTAAAGCAAAGTAGGTGCAAAAGTCCTAAGATTGGTGGCAGGTTGTCAGACCAAAGGTCCACCTAGTCCTATATTCTGTCTCCAACAGTGGCCAATACTAGGGAAATAACTTGTGAAGAGGGCAAGCATGCTACGTTTCCCCAAAATACTGCTCTCGCTCTGCCTCCAAATCTTTTATGAGCTGGGGACAAACGTGGAGAGGAGACTGAGATTAAACAAGAGCTCACAAGGGTGTTTTCACTTTCCCCTGACACTCTTCCTTTCCAATTAAAGCAGTGACTTCCGTGAAGATCAGTTAATTTGGTAACACAACAAGACTGCAGCTGCAGATTTCAGGCAACGTGTTAAGGCTAATGGCAGCAATTACAGCATGATGTGCTCTGAAGTCTGTTCCTGTGGAAGTCGATGGATAAGGCTTTGATTTCAGTGTCTAGCACAATTTTACTGGGACAGGAAAACAGCCAGGAAGATACCCACTGTCTCAGTAGCCTGTGTGCTTTTGTTTGGAGACTATGAACTTTTTTGACTGTGATTTTTTTTTTACTGTGCTGTGGAAATGATGGCCCATTTCCAACTAATTCTGCTTCAACATATGACTTGAAATTGGGATGAGGTGATTCAGATGTTTGTAGAACAAAAACATGGGCTTGAGGTACCAAGCAACAAGCGAGTTCATAGGGTGGAGACACCTGAAAGAAAGGATGGGGAATGAAATATTCCTCCTTCCTTTACTCTTTCTTACATATTAATTACTTTCTTACATTACCTGCATCTTTCCATTCCCTCTCCCTTTCCCCACATTATTCCTCTAAAGCCCTCCTTTCATCACCTCTCACATGCCTACGTTTATTATTACACTGTTAAACAGGAGATACATTTTTCTTAGTAAGCAAGACACAAAAAAGCACCACAACCACATTGGTGCTTTTATTATACAAACCTCACATTGGTGGGTATCACAGCACGGTATATGAGGCTGGCAGTCGCCAGGGCACCAAGGGGCCAGCTCCACAAGACGCAACTTCAGTGGGACTTCTAATGGAGATAACACACCATCATCCCTGTTTGTCAGGTCAAGCTCCACGTTCATGTTTTTCAGGCAGGAAAGGAAGAACAGCCAGCAAAATCAGGACACTGGGGTAAGGGTAAACTCATTTTTAAGCTATTTTCTTTGTTTTTTCATCTCCCTCTGCTGCATGCTTCCACTGTATCTAATTCCTTGACCCTGCCATGTGTCAGAATCCTTCACGAACCAACTAAACCTGCTAATTCAACAGCAGATGACTGCAGGAAAACGTCAGATTAATGCCCGTGGCTTTAGTAAGGTGAGTTAGCTCCTGCCGGCTGTGAGCGTGGCGGAGCTGGAGCGGACAGACGCGAAGGCAGGGCAGACAACGGGGCTGGGGCATCGGCAAGCCTGCAGCCAGAAACACAAAGAGAACCCCCACGACATCAGCTGCTTCTGCTTTTACTTATTTAGGAATTGATTAATGTCAGAAACAGATCCTGCCTTCTTGGTTTTTTTTTTTTTTTGCCAGCCCAGGGGTCCAAACTTGCTTCTCACCCACTTCGAGGGCATCTCACGGCATTGAAGCCACTGAAGATATGCTGGTAAAGAGTTTGGGCGAGAGAAGGATCAGACACTGTCTTTTAGCAGTTAAGACACAAAATTATAATTTTCTTTTCAATTCAAGAAAGTAATTAGTTTATAATAACATTTAACATTTAGTTGCTGACAGAGATATGACACTTATCTTACATAAGTCATTTTAATTATTCCTACTAACCAAGATCTCAAAAATATTGTGTAGTCTAAGCTAACAATGCCTTTCCAGATATTTTTGGTTCTACTGTCATTTGAGAAATTGATGCCTAGAGCATCAGCATTTATCAAGCTCATTATAGATTTCATCCGAATGACTACAGATAATTAAAAATATGCTTCATTTTTATTGTAATGTTTTCCCCTCTAACACCGCAAAGTAATTCTTTTGTTGCTCAGGGTTTTAGGAATTAATGTAGACTCATCTGCCAGAAAATAAAGTTCCACAGGATTATGTACAATACATTCACATGTGTAGACAGGATTCAAATATGCAGAAATTCTATATGCATACACACACTATATGGAGCAGTATATGCATTTTCACATAAATAAAATAGTTTTAAAAGTGAATGGTTATTTCAGATACACCACTTCAGACACTTGGGTAGCCATCCTCTGAAAATCAGTCTTCCCTAAGGTATTTGGTAAAGTTGGACACACAAAATCCCTTTAGAAAATGTTTGTCATATTTATCTGTTACCTATATGAAATATATGCACCTGATGCCCCATCATCTTACACCACACAGAATTATTCACACTTAACTAAAGCATACGTATGCTACTACTCCAGACAGGAGTGGGGAAATCTTGGCAGCATATTACTTTATTTTGTGTGTTACTAACTTAGAAGGTGCCCAGAGTGAAGAAACAAATCTTTTGAGAGACAGTTCAAAAGGGTTCTGGAGAGTCATCCTTCCTGAGCTGAGATTTAAGTGATATATTGGAAGTTGTTTAGTGATGTAAAACCCATTAGGAGACTTCTGAGCTAACTCAGATTCCTCTGCATTGGGAACTATGTCATTCAGATATAAAAAGCTGGATTGCTGTATAAATCTAGGACATCCATTTCTACACAGCACACTGAATTAACATCAGTTTAAATATTTTTTTCTACTATTCATGGATCAGGCTGTGTCAGTCACACCTGCAACTGCTATGATAATAGTTAATTATGCTCATACAAAACATACTTTTTTTTTTGTACTGTTTATTTGTTTGCAATAATTAATACAACACTGAGTTTGACTTATGTAAGTATAACTCATTGTACCTAGCAAACTGCTTCATTCTAGGATCCTTAGCAGTACTTCAACTAAATAACATCAGGTATGATGAATTTTTCTTGGCACACCTTTATCATCAAATGCTTTATGTTTTTACATGACTTTCCAGGTTACTTTGAAACTAAAATTACCCATAAATAGCAATGGCATTAAAAAGCAATTACAGATACATGCCTTTTTAATGCCTCTATTATAATCTACATTTTGGTGAATCAGAGAGAATTTAATGACACAGGTACAGAAGAAACTCTAATGATTTAGTATTAACATCCATGTGAAGCAGTGCTAGCAAAGGGTTGGTGAGGTAGTTTCAGAATGAGGTAAGAAAGAGGGAAAAAAAAAAAAAAAGAAGAGTAGCATCTAACATAAATATTAGGAAATAGATCTATATTTTTAAAAGGCCATTTTATCCAAGTAGTTTAGGTTTCTTCCCACTCATAGAATGAATTCACAGTGAATAAACCCTTGACTCATGAGAACATTTCACATGCAGATTTTATGTAAATTATTTAAGTATGTTTTAGAAAGTTTGGGCAGTGATGTAGAAATGTTTCCCTGCCTGTGCATATCAGTCAAAGAAACAACACTCATCACCAAGGAATTTGTAAGGGTAAAAATTTTGCTGACAGGCTTAAGACTAGACTGTGGCATGGAAACTATAGGACTATATTAATCTATCCCTTAAATTTGCCTCCTCCTGACAGCAGGAGAAGGCAGTGCCTTGGACCGGGCTGTGCTGGCAGTCCAAAAACCTCTGCCCAGAACAGCACATTGCAAACTGGAGAAACTTAAACCTAGAGAATGGGGAGAAATATGTTAATGCCAGCCAATACCCAAAAGGAAAATTTTGCAACCTTCACATCTGGAATATCAAAAGTTTAATTACATGAAAGGATAAGATTTTTTTGCTTTATCTCCTGATTTTTTCCAAACCACTCAGATTTTTCTTTATTTTATTTGAGTTACAATCAGGCCAGGACATGTTCCCACATTTTTTAGTGTAGGATAGTATTGGATAAGGCAAGAGATTGTTTTTAACAAAAGAGAACTAAACCAACAAAACCCCTAGAGTAAATATCTCCAATAGAGTTCTCCAAAAGAGAACTGTTGAGACGCTACAAGATGCTCGAGGTAATCAATGTGTAATTGTCTACTGGATGGCAAACACAAAAAATTCTGTTTGCTTTCTTGAATATCACTGATTTTTTTACTCTTTAAATTTAATCATGTCCAAAAATTTACACACAGTATTTTATTGTTGATTGTCCTACCTAAAATAAAGGGTGTTTTTCAATTTAAGCTGGGCTCTGTCAATAGGTTGGTACTAACAGGGAAATCATGAGGCTGTTTTACTTGATGAGCGATGTTACACTGTGCTGCACCATAGGAATTAGCTACAATGCTTTCATAGCAAAAAGAAGGAGATAAAATTTTATCAGTAGCATGCCAGCTGCCCAAACAACGCAGCACACACTGAAGGTGCACAGAGACTCTCTACAACTCGTGTCCGTCTGCTACCCAAAACCAGACAAGCTTACAACAGTGTGGTCAACAAAGGTTAAAAAGAAAGCACACATTACAGAAGAGATTCCAGGTTGTCAGGGAGATCTAGATAATACTGAATAAAAAAAGCTCTAACCCAGCTCGGTTAGGTGAGGGAACAGAACACACAATCAGAGCTACTAACAAAATAGCAGGGAATTCAACAATTTGGACAATGTGTAACAGGACACTGAGCCTTTCCCCTCACGACTCCTGGTTTTAATTAGGTCTGTGTCCTAAATATGGGAAAGGTTTTTAGCAACTGATGGCTGATGTGCAGATTGCAAAAAAATGGGCTGATCTGAGATTAGACAGTGATATCATAGTACAATACACTCAGTCTAGCCACAATCCCCTTTCCCCCCTCAATTCTGCCAACTGTCTACTTTGTTATCAGTCTGAGCAGGAAGAAGATACCATATAAATTCCCAACTCTTCCCTCATTATTAGGATACAGGAGGCAGAGTACTACAGAGATAGATGAGGTGGGCAGGGTATAGAAGGGTGCAGTAAAACCTGCTTACACGTTCTGCATGAAGAGCTCATCAATCCCAAGGATGTTAGTCCAGCATCTCAAACAGCTAATGCAATAAAAAGAATGAAAGAACAATAGAAATAAACACTTACAAAAATCAAAGCAACAACCACCGTAGAAGTATGCAAATTTTTTCCTTAGTATTTGTAGGCATTTTCCAGGTGTCAGTAATGCTTTGGGACACTCTTCTACTTCTTCAAATGTTTTTCTTTTCCACCTCCTGACTATTTTTTGCAGGAAGTGATTGTTTCTTCTTGAAAAAAAAACACCTTCATTGTATTCATATTTTGGTCTAATATTCCACATAGGAGTCAGGTGCTTCATTTCAGTAATAAGCCACAGGTACCCTGCCGTGGCTTTAAAGTAGGGTAGAAGATTTTGTGATAACCACTGTTATCATAGCCCTAACATTTTTAGATGCCATTAATGAAATATCCCTACTTGATTCTGCCTTTTAAGGCCAAACTGCTTGGTCCTGGATTTCCGCTTGCTCTGCTCCAATTTGTCACGCTCTAGAGAGGACAAATATTCCAGCTGTACTTTGGAAAGTGCAATGGTTTGCAATTTGCATGACCTTCTGAGACATGCTGTTGCCCCATATCATAACACGCCAAGAGAGAGGAGCTTGGTCTGCAGCCCAAAATACTGGTTTTTTTCAGCATAGAGAGCTATGAGGAAGTTTTCCTGGGAAGACAGTCCTCAGTGCAGCAGTTCATTTCTTTACCTTGAACTGATGGAAATCTTTACTCTTAAGGAGTGCATCAACAGATGAATGTACATACTTGGTTTCATAAACATATTTTGGACACACCTATAAAGTGACACAAGAAGCAATATTTCACAAATATTAGTGCAAATCAACAGAACCTCATTATCGCCTACTGAGCTATGGTGATTCATATCAGCTGAAAGAGATATGACAATAAAAAATAGAATGCAAAAGAGGCTGGTTCCTTCGGTTAAAATCAGGCAGCAAACAAATGAAGCTGGGTTTTGAACTCAATGCAAGGCAGCAATTGTGGCTTATGAAATAAGAAAACCATGACAGCACTAGAATTCCAGACATCTGCTCTCCTAAGAGGAAATTCTTCTTATCCTTTCTGATGGATGAGAGGCTCAAAGTACAGTGTCAATGAAACAGGAAAGTAACTGCAGCTACAGAGACCCAAATCTGCCAAGATACAGAGAGCACTGCCAAAAAGGCATTTTAAATTTTAACAAGACCTGACCAGAGACTATTTGGCTTGTCTCGGCTTCCTGATGGTTAAAAGCTGGAAAGGTAGCAGAACCTCAACAAAAGTACCTGGAAAGCCTAGGTAGCAGAAAAATAGCAGCAGTGTGTCTGGAAATGGAGGACACAAGGACATCAGTTTTCAGTGAGGTTTCACCTCTGGACAGTTTGCTGATATTTACAGAGTTGTAAAGATATTGTTTACCTGAAAGCCCTTCTAAACATATTAGCTTGGCTTGTGACTCTACACCTCAACAAACAGAGTATAAAACTTCCCCCACTTCCCAAAATGTCCCTCTGCATCTTACTGAGCTTAATTTTGTTTATATTTTTTCATATGTTTTTTCTCTTTGAGGGTCTAGAAGCAAGAAAGCCTTCTAACTTTTTGAGATGCAAATGGTTCCTGTAGGAAAGCAATGACCAGCCACTCTATGAAAGGATCAGCAAGAAAATGTTGATGTTTTGTGTGTTTGTTTGTATTTGAAGAATCCTCATTGCCAATTACAGTTGGTTGCTGTCAGAGAGCATTACTCTTAACAAGATCTCTAGAAACACACAGCAAACGTGATCTTGAAATTTCTAATACTCCAGATCAATAGAAAGCTTGAGGACAGTGATATCATGCTGCCAACAGCTGTCATAAGTAGTATGGTTTCATCTTGTCATTGGCCTAACAACTGTCTTTTCCTTTTCTATTTCATGCTTCAGCATATCTTCAGCTGTCATAACAGATATGTCAAATAATATTACCCTCCCAACAATATCAGTTCAAATTACTTCCCAGAATATTCCTTTTCTGGCCTCTCAAAGGCACAAGTCTATTTTCTCAACTGCAGTCAGTGCAAAGTAGAACAAATTCACTCCGTATCAGTGTATCTTTTCCGTAAAGTACCAAATTCAAGATGTCAAAGACTAATCCGAAAGGCAAATTCATACAAAATTGCTAAATCACAGCACTTATGTGCTGAGTTGCTATGGAAAACTTCCTAGCTAAAGGAAGAAAGTCTTTTGCTTACGGCATCAATGCCAAGGTAACAGGAAGGCGTGCTCTGCAGTCCAGACCAACCGACTACCTGCAGGCTTTTGCTCACCAGCAAAATGAGGAATGTGCAATGTTCTTTTTAAGTTTTGTTACTTCCTAATAATTATCTACTCCTGGAATTGCAGATGTGAAGAACATGACAGCTTACAGAGAAGTTCTGAAGAAAACAACATCTTTCCAGTGGTGTAGATTTAAACATGTCTACAAAAAAACATCCAAGATGGGGGAGGAAAGGAAACCGCCGTTCTGAGGGCTGCAAATTCAGAAAAAGCTGCCACACGTAACGAACACATTATAGGTCAGCCTGCATTCACTGATGCAGCTCTTCGTGGACTGCTCAGACCTTTTTTTCTCTATGTAAACATCAGTGTTCAGGAATCCTGTTCTTTCATGAAGACACAGCTCCTGCTGTAGCAGAGCCTTGAACCTGCCGTGTATTTATTGTAAGGTGTCAGCTGTGGGTAGCAGTGAAGAAGAAAGGCTGACAAATCCTCTTTCTTGTTGTATGTCTCTGTGTTAAAAAAGCAGGTGTGCCATAGCATGAATATTTTATTTCCACAGAGAAATTATTTCCTCATTATAACGTACTGGCTGCTCAGCACAGCTGATTTCACACTTGGTTGGTGTAGATGATGCGACAGGTCATACAGTTGCTTTCTGACACACAAGATAAAAACCTGTCTGCTGGAGTCAAAACCCAAGCTGTCTTCATCAGAGTCAGCATTTCACTCAAATCATTACAGCAAGTATGGTTTATCTGTAGGTAGAAGAAGGAAGGAGTAGGACAGCAGACAGCATTCAGTCTCAGACAGACATCCAGAAACATATCAGATAATACATAGGAGAGCTAAATCATGTCTGTACAGAGGTAGACATGCATCAAGTATCCCAACATCTGTCTGTTGCCAAGAAAATGAAGTCTAGTCAATTTAGGTTGCAGTGAAGAATATTTTCAAGTTTTCTCTTTTCCCTTTATTCGCCTGCCAATTGTGTGTGGGGGGGTACAATTTCATTTTCCTGTTTTGAAAAACATCTCCTCCTCTTCCCAGTGGGTAAAGCTTACCAAAACTAAATAGGAAACTGCAGAATTATGGCTAGGATCCAGCTGAGATTTCAGCACCCATTTAAGTAAAAACACATGCTTATTTCCAGCTCTCTTCAGAGAAGTCTTTAAGCACATGGCTGAAGCTTTTTAAGTGTTTTTTTTGTTTGTTTGTTTGGCTTTTTTGTTGTTGTTGTTTGTTTTTGTTGTTTTTTTTTTTTTTTTTTTTTTTTTTTAAAAAAAAACATACCAAACCAACTGTTTGATAAAAGTAAATGTTAAGTAACCAACTCCTTCAAAAGAGCAGCAGCACTCATGTGTGGAGGTCTGAACTGGGACTTGTACAGCATATAAACCTAGGTTTGCTCAGGGCACTTTCTGCCAAGATGTTTCTATATCTAGAAAGCCAACATGCAACAAACAGGAAGAAAAAAATGAATTGTCCTTGATCTCCTCTGTGCACAGTAACTGTTGAAAACAGCCAGACAGAAGTATGACTCTTAACCATGGTCCATTTAACAAACAAAGAAATCATCCGTAAGACACAAAGAGCAACAACAGAGTACTAGTGCTCACCATACCTATAAAAAGAGAGACAGTTCAGACTGCAGCGGCTCTTCTAGCCAAGAATAGACAGGAAAATGCTGGTTCCTCTGAGCATCTCTGAGCAAATCAAATACCAAGAGAAGAGAGTGTGGCAAGTGCCACCCTATCCTATCATGAAGGAGGACGGAGAAGTTAGCAAAGTCATTCAGTAGGTACAGGCAAGAAAAAAGTGTTTTCATTTAAAAAACATTTACAAGAAAATCATAATCTGGCATCCCCATTCTTGCTATTTTGCCCGTTCTCTCTCCAACTATCTTTAGGCAGCTAGCCTAAGTGGCTAAGGGATCAGTGTCCTCTGGCCACTTGGCTCCAGCCTCCCCAAAACCAGGTGGGCCCTGAGCTGCAGAATGCCAGGCTGATGGATCACCAGCAGTTGGGTATCAATGGTCTTTATGCTGCTGCAGGATCTGCTTCTCCCAGGCATTCATGGTCACCCGTAAGTATCAAAAGTTTTCTGCCTCATAGCTGATTAACACCCACACGATTTGGAAAACACTACAAAGAAATCTTCATTAAAATAAAAGAAGGGATAACTATAGAAAAGAGTCCCTTTGAAACCATCATAGTATTTACAGTTCCAATATCAACAACTTCTGTACTCCAGGCAGAATGAAATCCAATAAAAATCATTGGAGAAATTTCAATATATGTGGAGAAACTGGAAGAGACAAGGGTTATGGCTCTGAAAAATCTGAAGACTGCAGAAGCCTTAGACATAAGCACAATTTACAATCTTCTTGGTTTATTTATAGCAATTTCAAAGCATCTGGAGATTGCAGCTGGGAAACTGTTGGGTTGCTTCTACAGCTCCTCCACACCTTGCTTTCTCCAGGCTAGCACCAGCTGCTACCTCACCCAGCATCCTGCAGTAGCAGTGAGCCCCGTAACATTCAGGCTCTCCAGCATCTTAAGCCAAGCAGTGCAGAGCAGCAATAGAAATTGTGATACAGTACAAGGGAGAATCATTATCCTATCTAAGTGGTCCAAATGATACTCTGAGGTGTCAGTGGTTACACAGTTTCCAGAATACAAGCATCTTCTCCGTGTGGCCTCCAAAATGTTCATAACCAGTTCAAGCCAACAGCTATGACTTATTAAAGATGTGACTGCAGCTATTTCAGTATTTCTTACCGCTCTGCACTCTAACGTTAATATCTCAGGCTTCAATAATACTGTGACAGTGTTAGACTACTGTGTGGGTTTGTAAAGTGCTGAGTCACTATAAATGGATTTAAAACATCAACTGATAACAGAATGAGATTTTCGATATAAGCATGAGAAAAGAAAAAGAATGGAAGTGGCACAAAAAAGCTATTAGTCTAACTGCTATAGACTGGGAAGGGCGTTCATCCTAGGTAAAGGCTTTTGTAAAGGTATTGATCCATCATTATAAAATGTATAAGTCAAAGGGTTAAAGCATAAAGAGGTACTGGCAGACTTTTATTTATGGAATTGCACTATGATTGTATCTCACAGTGTGAAGGTGAATGAGTTTTCCTGTTTTACAGGAAGACTGCTAAGGAAATTGAAGAGTATGTCTTTTGGCAAAACTACGAGTCCCTGCTGTGGTTTGGTTATACTGGGAAGTGCTAGGATTGACTTAACCCTTCTATCCCTTACAAGAATAACTATCTACCACCCCTGAAACACACACTGAAGCTTCCTTAATATGGTGAAGAATGGAAAAAAAACAGAACATCTGATAAAGGATGACTAAAAGAGAAACATCTGAAATAATACTTGAGAGTAGTCAGTAATGAGGGAGACAAAAGAGAAAAACGAGAAGCAAGAACCCCTTGGGTCTGATCCTAACTCCTCTAAACTGAAGCACTATCAGGAACTCTCTTCATTTGTACATCTCCTCAGTTTCCTCATCTGTGAAATGCCGTTATACTCTCAGGCCCCAGTACTGCAGATTAGACAGTGGTACCTGTAGATCTTCACCATTTATATCACATAGCCCTATGGAATTCAGTGCTAGAAGACATATAGTTCCAGAGTTACACAATACGAAGCATTTCATATCTAGTTTCATCACACTTCTAATGAAAGAACTTAGAGGGACATAAAATTCCTAATTAAAACTGAAGCACAATTCAGACACTTAAAAAGAGGAATGCTGAAAATAATACTAAAAATCTAGAAGTGTTAGGGGACCAATATGGAATCAAAGAACAGCCATGCTCAGATGAGGATATCTGTGCAGCACAAAGATGGTTGAAGAGGAGCACAGGGCAATGGGTTGGTGTGGACAGTAGCATCATAGGTATGGTGGTGGAGTGCTCCAGTCATAAGAGGGAAGGGACACATATTTATACATGTATCTTGGCTACAGCCATAGGCAAATTAGAGCTAACTACACAACATCCCATAGTAGTCTCGTGATGGAAAAGTCTAGCCAAGTGGTTAGCCTGATGACTACTAATCATCAACACAAAACACATTAACACATCATCAGCAGAGAAAGACTTTATGCTTATTGCATATTAAGCTCTTAAGAATTCAGGAAGAGAACAGAATTGTGTAGGTGCATTGTATATTGTGTAGGTGAGAAGATCCAGAAGAAGGGAAATGGGAAAGCAAAAACGACTATATAATAATCCACCTTAATGTAGGGAATTACAAATTATGTAAGTAACTAAAAATATATTTACTGCTCTCTGTATAAAAACATGTCTTTCTAATGTTAATTCATTTTAGAATTGCATCAATACCTCTATCTTTACCTCCAATAAAATTCTACTGTAATCTTGTTAGACATGTGTCTTCAAACAACATATGTTGTGGTGTTCTGCTGTCAGGTATTCATGTTTTAGCAGTTTTAGACTACTTGCAACAGCTGATATTCTATTAAAATACATAGTATTCATTGGCTTTTAAAAACGTTATTTAGTCAGTAAGAAGCAATGAGGAACAGTGTGAGCACGGAAGAAGAGCTGGCAGCAAATGGTCTCTCTTTTGTTCTCAGTCACAGTAAGTTTCCAAGCACTCATCTATAAAGCTTATTATTATGTTCACACTCTTATCCATCACATTTGTCCGATTTCATCAATAGCAAAGCTCAGATTCACATGATGAGTTACAGGTAAATAACAGTTGTGACTTCTTTCAAGTGTAAAAACTATTCTTACATAAAATATTAAAAAAAAAAAGATCTTGCAAAATAATTTATTTTTCAAGAAATAAACCCCAGATTGTTAGTTTTAACATCAATTAGTAGGTTGAAGGAGAACGTAGAGATGAACTCAGCATTACCAGCTAAAATTAAATTATAACTCATCTTTCTTATTTTTTGTATTTTTAATCCATGTTTAAAATTATACCCTGTTCTTCAGGAGGATGAGGCTTTCAAGTGATTTGTAAGGTGCAGACATGTGCAATACAAAGGCAATAGAAAGCAGCCAAACCTGGATTCTGACGTTTTTAATGGCTGCAGCTCTAAATTTTGCAATGATTCTATAGAAAGTGACTTCGTCTGTTCTTGCACTTACATACTCTGTGATTTACTGTCTTAGCTACATCTTACTGAAGATCTCTTCAGCTTCCTATCGTATTCTCTGTCTTGTAACTTCAGCATTTTACTCTCCTCGGTTGTGTTTCAGCCTTTCTTCCGCTCATATATTCACTATTGTGTCTACCTGAATGGCACCCATTTACTTCAGATATTAGGAAACTGAGATTTTAAAAGGGAATATGTGATGGAACTTCTGTCACCGATACCAAAAAGCTCAGACTTTGACCAACTACTGAGTATGACTTAAAACCCTAAACTGAGTCAGTGAGGCACTGCTCAGCAAGCTAAGTTACAGGTAAATTATAATACAATTGTATTTCAAGTCCAAACAAGAAAACATGTTAATGAGTTTAAAACAACAAGCAGGAGAAATTTAGATGGGGCTATATTAAATCCAGGATGTTTAATATCCCAGTCTTCATTAATTTAAGAGCATGTCTTTGCTTATAATTTCTTAAAGCATTTATTTTATATGCTTTATTTTTATATCAGGGCATATTTCATACCTCTAATTGCCCTTCCTTTCCCCCATTATCAAATTGCTGCAGAAGACACTGAACCAAGAATGACTTCCAGCTCACCTACCCCACTTTATGGAGCAATATTATAACATTATGCCTGAAGGGTTTTTACTATGAGCTGCTCTCCCTATCAAGAATGTAAGAGTTCAACCTGGATTCAGGATAAAAGCCACTGAACTAGCATTTTAAAAAGGTTGAAACTTATAAAAAAAATATAAGCAAAATGAAGTTTTGTAACTGAATCTTTGCCAGCACTGCTGGAGGAAAACAGGTCATGTCAAGCAAACCTGATTTCATTCATTGATATGATTACATGTTTGCTTTTATAAAGATGATTACATGGTTTAAAGTGTTGTAAAGCATTTGACCTAGTAGTGTACAGTGTACTGACTAAAGATCCATGTACAAGACATGCTAAATGAAACAGGAATTAGTGAAGCAGGAAAATTCAAAAAATGAGTGTCAGTGAAGATTGCTCTTATGCAGTTCCTGGTGGGATTCCACAGGCATTTGTAGCAGGCACTGTGTTATCCTGCACTGTGACCACCAACAACTTTGAAGTAAACATAAAATATGCAGCTTACTGAAACTTGGAAGGAATTTCATATGATGAGAAAGAAAGGACTATGTTGTTAATTGGGTCACTTCAAGGAAGATGTCTATTAGCGCAGCAAAATCCAAAGACATTGATCCATTAGGAACATCTCCACATCAGTGGTGGGTTTGATTTTCTTAAAGAAGTATGAATGCAGCATATACCCACAGAGTAGTGAGAAAGAAGAGGGGAGCTCTTTCACGGAAAGCAGAGGCTGTAGAAGAATACAGGATCACACATAACAACATCAACCATCCAAGTTCTGGATATGAGGAAAAGGGGCCAAGTGAAAGAATGACCCAAAATTGAGAAAATCAGGAAAAGCTCTCCCAAGTAGCAGAAAACTGAGACAATCTGGTGAGTAGTTCAAACTCTAATTACAGGACCTTTAAGGATACAGCAAAGACGGGGAGGCAGCTTAACAGCTCTGAGGGCTTCAAAAAGTCAAAAAAAAAAAAAAAAAAAAGAGAAAAATATTGAAGGAAGGTTCTTCTGATCTAGACTGGGACTCTGTGGAAGGTCTAAGTTATCTCACCAGGCATGTCAGGGAGCTCTGTGGCTGCTGAGGACGGTCTGCACTGCGCTGCCAACTAAATAGTGTGCCCCAGGTAGCTAAATCTGCCAAACGCTCCAGCACAGGCATAAGGGAATCACATCCAGGGGTCTGGAAGAAATAAAAGGTCAGACTAGAAAATATAGCAGTGGGACCTCATGTTCTGTACACATCTGTGTGTGAATATTCAACATGGAGGCAGGAAACGTTAGCAGTGTAACTCTTGCAACCAAGAACAGAGATTAGATGAAAAAATATTTCAAGGAGAAAAAGGCTGATGGGAATGCATCTCCTAGGGCAATGCAGCATGAATTAGGAATTGTGGATATAGGATGTTCTGGCATTTTTAATTGTGCCTATGGAGGGGACAGACAGCAGCTTATTAAGTGGCTTGGAGAATACCAAGGTGCTGACGATGCTACTAAGTACCAGTGTTTTAAAATAAAGCTCATAACAGTGAGATCTCAGCTTCTGTGTCACACTTGACCTTCTGAAAGCTACAGATTTCTTATGCAGAGAACACAAAGATGAGGAGCATTGCTGACAATAAATCTGGTGACTACTCCTACTCAGAGGCATCCTTTCTCTTTGAATTTAATGGAATCCTTCTCAACCACTATTTTACATGTTGCCTGTAATTACTACACATCCATGAAGTCATTATGATGCAAGTGAAAATATACAACAGGAAAAATTTATATTTTTTTTTTGTTAATACATATATATTTCTTTAGATTATACTGTGGTCTGAAAACATTATTAGTCAGTTCATATATTAATTTCCAGTAAGGACTTTTGCTCATAATTAAGATGAATTCACCACAAACACCATTTTTTTGTTTGGATAAACAAATGGGACAATGCTTTTCAAATGGACACGTAGCAGATAATAGCATTCAGCATGCCTTCTGGCTGCCTGGGAATGCAAGGTATTCCAGTATAATGAGATATTGCAGAGCATGAGATTTAATACTTCTTTAACAAAATGACATTTCTCTGACAGAAGACTTTCAAGGTTAAGTATGTAGAGCAGCTACAATTTATGCAAACAAAATCTACCCTGATTCTCTGAACCGATCGCATCTATTTTCTATCTATCTCAAATGTAATCTTAAACCATCAAAAACATCTGATTTCCCTCTTCTCTCTCCCCCCCTCCTTTTACTGAAAATAGTGGCAGTGCTTTCAGGAAAATGTCCATGAAAGCACAACTGTTGCTCAGAGTTCATGTGTGATTTTCAAGTGTGGTTATTCTGACAAGGTATTTCTTATCCGTTTTTTGGAATATTTTAAAACCAGTGACCCATGTTGCAGTATATGTCTCTCCACTGCAAAATTCACCAAGGAGCAAGTTAAATAAAAAACAAGTTAAAGAAAATATCTGTATGTATGATACAAAATAATAAGGTGTAACCACTGTCTGTTACTAAACACAATCTGACTCAATAGTTTAATTTACTTTCTTGCTACGCTATTCTCCCTCTTCCAATATCCTTCCTTTCTAAAGATCTTCCCTTTACCATCAACATAGAGCAGAAACTCTTGTACCATTGTAAATTTTGTCATAATTTAATGTGTCCTTTAAAGCACACCTACTCTTCCTACATGAACTCATTGAAAACATGATTTGTTACCCTGCTTTTCATTCCATCAGCCAGTAATCAAATTCTTAACATGATAATATTAATGCCAAATAGATTTCACAGGAAGAAATATGAAAACAATCTCCATATGCCCCTTTCTTCCTGTTTCTTAATTCTTACTAGCTGACAGAATGTAGAAAAAGCTCCAGAAATCTGAAGGCAATGTGCGATGCTCATTTCAAAAGTTCTCAGTGATGATGTAAGAAACAGAAAACCTAAGAAATAATGTATTTTTTTTTCCTGGCTACCCTAAATGTGAAACCTTAAATGTTGTAAAATTGGTAAATCAAGCTAGTATCTGTGCTATGCAAGGCTTCTGGAGGTATCTATATTAACCACCTATTTACAAGATAATTCTGCCTTCAAATCACAGATGATCACCTTGGAAAAGAACAGAGCTCTGCTTTTTACAGGAATATATCAAATACCAGTCAAAGGCACATTTGCTCATTGTTGGAAGTTGTCACATGAAATACGACATCAATAAATAAATTTAATTCCCTGTTATACATCAGAATAAGTAAAAGCTGTCAGTAGATTCGCCCAATGAAGTGTCAGAATGCAAAATGGGAAAAACTAGAAATGTAACTACAAGTGTTTAATAGGAGACCCTAAATTTAATATCATTTCCCCTTTACTGGCAAGAAAAACATGAGGGTGGGCAGATGCAGACACTGTTTTCACTGGCTCTTTCAGTGAGACATTTGCCATCTGGTTTGCTGAGGTAAAGTGAGTTGAGAGAAAAAGCCAAGATCTCTCTTTGAATGTTAAATGAGTTGTTTCTGTTGGAGAGTAGATATTAAAACTTAAACTGCCTCAGTAGAAGGTTCTTTCTCTTCCTTTGAACAACCATTCAGTTGTTAATACACTATTCAATTATAAGTAATGCGGCATATATGAGAAAATCTAATGACACTATAACATTTATAAGTTAAAAGCAAAGGCTTCATATGCTGACAATGAAATGCAATTTTTATCTCAAGGTATGTATGCTTACCCTTTCCAATGTTCACTTTCAATTCTGTAAACTATTTTTTCACATTTCATGTATATTTATGAATATACTATTACTGCCAAATTCCTAGCTTAGCTATCCTTGCAGAGCTTAATACATATTCAAAAGTCACAGCTGTGACTAGGAGGAGATGAGTATTTTTGTGGAAACCAATTTTTCTCACATATCAAAATGTATTTCCTTAATTTATTGTCACATGCTTGTTAAACCATATTTTAGATTCTTTTCCTAATGCATACTTACGCAGAATATGTATTGCAGTTTAGAAGACTCCTACAATTGCAGTCCATACTTATTTAAAGAAAGATTTCCTTCAATTATGGAATACTGTGGGCAAAACACTGGCAATAGCATTTAGTGCTTAACAGGAACACTTGGAAAACTAACAAAACTAAAATTTTATTAACATGCAGAGTGTTGATGACTCTCCTATAATATCCATGACAGTTATTATGGTTGCTCTTAGAAATTACTAATTAAGTAACTCAGTAATAAGGATAAAGGATGACAACTGAAATAGATTTAATTCATGATATAAATCCCTCTGTATACTACAGAATATACTTGTGCTTTATAAATTTGGAGACATATAAATTTATTCCTAGAAGAAAATTGGGAAATTTGCTGTTTATCATTCAGCCTTAACTGAACAAATTACTTTTAAAATCTTGATTTCACTCAAAACTGTGACTGTTGGAATAGCTGTAAATGTCTGATGCATGTGTTGCTACTCATAGGAAGAGTGAAATGGTATTGCTGCCTTTGGCAATGATCCCATATAAAGGGAAGGCTTAAGTAGCTTTGTGGAATATGCATATACTAATCTTCTCTAAAAGTGCATTTAAATATTTAATTTAAAATGTTAGAAATTTCTGTTCAGTAACATCTAGGTTTGGATCTATAACAAAATGGAAATTTTCAAGTGGTCGTTCCTATCACTGATGAACTTCCATTCAGACAAATGCTACGAGACAAATCAATGAGATGAGGCGAGGCCAACAGAAGTGGCTCACCTAGCTCATTAGTGCCTAAGCAATTTTCTTTCCAGGTGACAGAAACTCCCATTTATTCCAGTGGACACGGTTGCTCTGACTGGTGCAAAAGCTGTTTTTGCAGTATTACCAGTATCATTCTTTACACCCAAGCATGGACAAACCAAAATCATGTATCTGTTTTTTAGGCAATATGAATAACCAGGAGAGCTGGTAGATAGATTAACTAGCTAGAACCTCTTCTGTCTGTACCAGACAAGCATTTAGCTAGCGCATCTAAAACACATATTTCGTTTTCTAGTCTGGACAAACTCAGAGAACAGTAATTGTTAAGTTATAACAAGATATGCAAAGAATAAAACATCTGGCATTAAGATACAGTCTGTTCTGGAAAACAATATAGATGTAATGTTTTTGCATACTTTGGACATTTATAATGGAATGTCACTATCTCTAGAGCATGGATTTTCCCAATATCACTTTCATCTGCTGGGTGAGCCAGAGTTTGTTAACCATCTGCATATGTGCAGTATATATTTTAAAAGTAATTATTTTTATAGCATTCCAAATTGCTATTGCATAAAATAGCATATATTTTTCAGTTAAGCAGCTGGAGGTTACCTAAGTCATACAATACCATTTTACATTAATTTTAGTTTTTTTGTTGTACAACTAGAAGACTGTGTATACATATTTTATCTCAAAGAACTGCAAGTATTCAGAATGAAGTTTTAAGGTCCCTTGCTGGTGACAGCATCTGAAGGGAGAGGTTTTGTTGTTTTTATTTTCATGCCTTTAGGGATATACTTGGGATGATTTCTATCAAGACCAAGTCTACAGAGATTTAATTCAGATGGAAATTATACGGGTTGGATTTTGCAGGGGAAGGGGCTTAATTTGGATACACGATCTCTTTTCTCTTTCTACTTTTTCCTACTGAGTGAACACTATTGAAATTCTGATTTACAAAGGAAAAAACAATGTCTATGACAACCATTTAAGGCTAAACATGGTTTCTGGTTGCGCTGTTGTCTTCATTGTTCAGGAATGCTTGTGTTTTTTGGGGGAAAGGAAGATTTAATCTAAAGCTTTCTGCTGTATAATTTGTGAATTGAGTCATTAGAAATACCCTAGGTTTCTGAAATATTTACAAATATAAATAAACCAGGGCAGAATTGCAACTGAGTAAAAATGACTTGGCTTCAAAAGACAACTTTCAGTAGGCAGATTCATGGAGACAATAAAATTAAAGCTGTAGTTAAGCCTTCGTAATAAAAACCTCCACTGAAAACTAAGTGAAGTCCAATGTGCATTTAAATTTTTCATGTACCCAAAGACAGAGTAATTTCTTTTCAAGATAGCCATCACACCCAAAATAGCAGCTCAGAACAGTCCCAGACTGGCTGAGGTACACCTTCAATAGAACAAGCTGCTTCGAAAAGTTCCCTAATTATTTGAAAGGTCAGAATGAGACTGAATACCTCAAAAACACTAAAAAAAAAAAAAACTTACTGAAGGCTCTGATTTTATTTTTATTTTGTTTTCCTTCATAGAAGAGCATAGCTGGCAGTTAAATACACATAAGAATTCATATAAAGTTAGGAGGATTCTGATAAGCAAGTCTTGCAAAATACTACAGTTTCTTGGTCTCAGGCAAACAATTTTTTTCTGGTGGGTAAACAACAATATCATCCTACTAACATGTGTAAATTCTATTCCTTCATGCACAAATTCCATAATTATTTTTCAGGCTTTGACAAATAGCATGAATTCTATATTATGCATGATCCTCCCCTGTAATGAATAAATTTGCTTTTAAAAGTCCGCAGCCCTAATAACTAAATAGGACGTAAACAAGAAAAACAGAAATAAGAACTGTTTCAACATGCTGATTGTTAATAAGGTAAAAAAAAAAAAAAAAAAAAAAAAGCAAAATCCTTAAAGTGTATTCAAAGTTTGATAATGATTTCCAAATGAGACTATTCTAAATGTAACACCTTCAGACAGCTGTAAATTTGATCTACCACAGTAACAACTGCAGCAGTGATTTCTAATCAGGAATTACTAGCCCTATCATGTCTGGTACATATTTTATTCATAGTTTTATGTTTTTCTTTTAGCATCCATTTATATAGAGTTGCATATTTTTTGAAATAAAATGAGAAAATGGTACTGTGGCTCAATCAATTTAAAGTAAACACAGAAATTAATATTTCTTGATTTTGAACTGCCACTGCAATGGAATCCCTTTTCCTTAAAAAAATGTGTTCACCAGTGCCAAGAAAGTTTTAAGATTTTAGATCCATTTCTATTTTAGGTGCATGCAAATACCTCCACTTCCGTGCCCTCACCCGCACACCTTGAGAGCAACCAAAACTCGATCAACACGGTGAGATTACAAAGAATAAAGATCTGCCTATATGATCAGACTTCAGAAATTAGGAAATTGGATTAGGAATTAAGTCATATAAAGTGTATTAAACATATATATATGCACAAACTAAACTTCTCTGAGCTTTGCAGGTCATACTTACTGATGTCATCAAGGAATTTGGTTGTGGAAGAGTGCACATAATTTTTTTTTTATATTATGCCTGCTTTCTCCAACTAGGTACTTGTATGCATAACTACGAGTGTTTGAAAAGTACCACTGAAATCAACATTATTCACATATTCAGGATTTTTACAAACTGCGGACTTGGACCACAACACGGTACTGTGGACTGGAAGAGAGAAAATTACTGACTTTTTTTCTACTCTACAGAAATTTGCTTATGTTTGTCTACTATTACTAATTATTTATTTGAAAATAAAGTCAAGGAACCTGGGCTACATTTGGAATAATTTTCTCCTTGGTGCTAGACAAACTGAAACAGAGTCCTAAAGAGCTTTTGTTCAGTATCTTTGAGCTTTATTTATCACAGAAGACTCCTCTTAAAAAGTAGACCAATTATAGACACCAAGGAGAACTTGAACAATGTACGACATACTTTAAAAATCAAATTATTTAATTCTTTAAGAAGTGTTTAAGTGAAGGGAACCTTATTATTCCCACCATTTGTGAAGCTAATGTGATTTTGTGTACCTGGATCTTCTCTTCAATGACACAGTTATTGCAAACTAACAATTTGCTCTATTCTATAAAGCGACTATTTATCTTTAAAATTACATGAAAGTATGGAAACAATGTGCAAACAACTGCGCTCTAAAGCTCTGAAGATATTAGTTAAGAAGGTGATGTCTTACAGTGATCTGATCAAAATATCTTTTTAATCAAAATATCTCTTTCTGTGCAAAAGGTAACTGCTTATGTCTATGTAAGCTGAGCTCTCTGTACTTTTCTCCTTCATGTAAAGTAATGCAGAAGAAAAGGCAGAAAATAATACTTAAAAAGCTGGTAATTCCCACCTGGAATCTACTTTGGGTGCCACTCCACAGTACTGCCATGACAGTGTAAGGTAGTGTCGCTACTAATAATATTATATTAAATCAGGATCTAGTTCAATTACAGCTGTTCTCCATATGATCAGTTCACTACACTGAAGAGAAAGGATTTCTCTCTTCATAAGTTTAAGGCAGACTTTGTGTGCAATATGATTATTCAGCACTGCAAGATGACAGATAATTCAAATTTTGCTCAAACAACCCCACAAATCTCTGCTCACATCATCCAGATCAACAAAACACAACTCTTAAAAAACACTGCTTTTTGTTACGCCTTCTTGATTTCATTCTCCTTTCTTGGTTTCCCATTTCTTCTGGGATTCCTCTCTCTCTCTGCATCCAGTTGTATGTGCATGAGAAAAAGAGAAAGGGAGGGCAAGGGAGACTTGCATCAATACCCACACTTCAAGCAATAAAAGAGGGTTCAGAAAAAATTGCCAACTCTGACCTATCATCTCGGTGGTTATATCCCCTCCATGCAGAAGAACCAAGATTCAGTTTTGAAGTCATTACATTTTTAGAGAAATATACCTCTATTTACCTTTTGACTGCTCAACTTCTGGGAATGCCCTTCGGGCACACAAGCGCTGAAAACCTAAATGAAGACACAATCATAACGATACTCGCCCTGAAATCAGTCAAGTCGACAACACTGCCTCAATGCAGAAAGGAAAAACCCAATCAGCAGCACGCCACGCAAGAAACACTCGTGCCCCACCAACTAATGCCAGGTTGGAAGAGCTAGAGCAACCTCCAAACGCTGCATCTCTCCACAAAAAACCCTACATTGTCAATGGTCTTTTTGGTTTCCCACCAGCACAAGTGTTTTGCCCTGAGGACAGTGGAAATGCCAGGTTATCTCTTCTCTCTTGCCTATTTTATTTCAGGGCCCAGTCCTTGGAGTAATCCCAGTTCAATGAGCGGCTGTGTGCCGAACACCCCCAGTCACAGCTCCCTGCTCCAAACCAGTGGGTTTCCTTCTGGAATCCAGTTGCAAAATCAAGGTCCTGTGTACCACATAGCACAAAGCTCCTTGTTCCTTCAAGGCTATCCATCAAAGTACATAATGTTATTACAACTGACAGCTACTTATGTATGTGGAAACTGCATTCCTTTTCTGGTATATTTTAGTCTACAAGTCAAAAACAATTCTATGAATGTCCAAGGGTATGAAGATTACAGCAAATTAAGGGCACTTCACATCTGAATGAAAGCATCTGCTGAAGGGAGGGTGGTGAGAGTGGAATGTAGATATTTTCACTTAGCCTGTATTTTTCATTAATTCATCTTAACTTTCTGAGCTTCCCTGTGTAGAGAAGTCCCCAGAGAGCTTGCAAGAAACTGTCATTCTTGCTGCTGTAGCAGCTCCTGTCACTGGAGGGCACACTGCTGCTGCTTTCACAGGCTTTCAAAAGCTCATCACAAAAAATTTTGGACAGATAATATTTTTGTCCTTTGGAAAAAAAAAAAAAAATCTCCCTTAATTCTCTGAATGCACAACTCTTCCTTTTATAGATCTCTGACTACCAAATTGTGCAAGAAAAAAACACACACACCCCCAATAAAAAGCCAAAACCCCCCAAGTTTTTATTTCCTCTGTAGCATTCCAGCCAGTGTAAGTATTCATTAAATTTTAAGCATACAGTTTAAAATTCTGTTTTTCTTTTTGTCTAGGCTTTATATCCTGGAGTTCATTTAGACCAAAACCAAATCCCTGGCTCTGATTTTAGCCTTAATATTAGGAAAATTGGGCTTCCATTAATTTAGGCTGTTATGCTTATTCAGCATTTCCTTGAGATACTTGAGGAAAAACCTGACCCAGGTAAAACTCCTTCTTAAAGATATTCATTAAACCCCAAAGAAAACCCATTTCATTATGCCTGTGCTCCTCTGGTAGCACTCTCCGGCTGTCAACTGTCCAGATAGTGTGAAACACTGAGCTGTGCTGGAAATCACAAAAGAATTAACAGAAGAAAGAGAAAAAAAGCCGTCTTAAATGTTTAAAGCTCACACTATAGAAACTGTAAAGCAATGAATTCTCTGAGACTGCCTGCCTTATGCAACCCCTATGTAGCGTGTAGGGGTACTTGCAGCACCCCTCCGCATTCCTGACAGGTTCCTCCACATGATGATTTTGCTCCACCAGACCTGAAGAGGGAGATCACAGAGGCACATGGACAAGTAGATTCTTCCCAAGTGGGCCTTCTGTGTGGTTTCTCCTTCCTGCCACAGTCTACGAGATGCAAATTTGAGCCACCCAGGGCCAGGAAATATGTTTCACAATGCTGACGGGTTCCTGAGCACTTTTGAAATTATATTGCGACCCATGGCTTGGAATGGTTGGACACAACTACTGGAGAAGCTTTTTGGAAAGCAATTTCATTAGCACACATGATTGGCCTGACTCTGCATGAAAAGTCAATGGTAAAACTCAAAGTGATTTTAATGAGAGAAGAAGTAGGTCAGTACTGGAAAATCTCATGCACAGCCTTTATATTCTGTCACTGACTCCTTGTGATCCCCAGAGAAAGAGGAATAATTCTGAATCTCCACGAGCAAAACAGGGAAGTCAGTTTTACTGCCCTAGCTGGGGTTTTGCATGATCTGTAGAAAAGTAATTTATAGTATGAGTTTAACTGTGGCACTTGCTAATAAATGACAAATGTATCTTTGCTGTTGTCCCAGTCCTTTAGACCACCTCACTGTAACAAGTTTCCTTTTTTTTTTTTAAAAAAAAAAAAAAAAGCCCAACATTAATAAAGTTTTTTATTAAGATAATTTAGAGTGCAGTGTAACAAGTCTCACATAGATGTAAAAGATGCTGGAGGACACACACGACTGTCAACAATTCAGAGTCAGTCCCTAAAAGGATCAATTTGTAATTCCCTGACCAAATCAGGTTATAACACAGCCCGTACTGTTCAGACTCAGAGGGTTTCTTAGCTCCATTTACAGTCTGAGTTTGTCTTTGCCTAGAATGTGGGTTATTTGATCCTGCATACCTCCCAGCCCAGACCCTGAATGCTTCATTTATTAATCTGATATTATTTCCTCTATAGGCAAAGGAAAGGATTCACAGCTGATGATTCCGACCGGTTGCTAAACAGCTGGGGCTTCTTCCAAGCCTTTTTCATGCTATGCCTTTTCACATGCTTTGGGGGTTCAGCTACAGCTATGTTATACAAACTTTTCAGCTAAAGGAACAAATTAAAACACTGGAATCCAAACCACTTTAGATTGGCAACCACATACAGTTGCTGAATCTCCCTAAGCCATAACAAAACTGTCATGGAGATCAGACCCCTATTTCTAAAGTTTTCATGGAAGTTTTCCATTCTGGCCCAGCTCATCATATCGTGGATCGGCAGTGACACGCCGATCCCCACGTCCTTTTGGTAAAGCCATAAACTGCAGTCCCTGCTCTAATTACAGACTTCACCGGCGTAAAAAAGGACCAGCACTGCCTGCAAGGCTCTGATTTACTGCCCACCGTATGTGCACAGCTTGTGCTCCTCACTCTGTCCCCACATGGTCCCCAGGAAGGGGATGGTCCTGCACCAAGGACGGATCATCAGTCCACTTGTTCAACCCCAGAAGAGGCCTCTGGAGAAAGAGCAGGTAGACATGAACTGCAGGTCTGTCCTTTGAGGTGACATAATTCCCTGCCAGAACTGCATTTGCAAAGCATCAGCTTCCTACCGGTGTGGAATAGCACAACAGAATATCTGAAATTGGATAAACATGGCTAATTATCAAGGGAATGATAATATGATGATCTACCAGGTCAAGTATTTTCTTCAAAGAAACATGCTTGAAAATTATATTGAAAGCTTGACTTAGACAGATTGCAGGGAACTGATCCAACACTATGTTCAAAGATATTTTTCCCCTGAAGAAATCAGTCACTGGACTACATAATGCTTGCACAGACACAAACACAAAACCAAAAATAATTTAATTTTTTTTCTGACTTATCTTCCTTTGTTAACATCATTAGCACTGATCCATACTGGAATATCAATCAAATCTTGCATAGCTGTTTTTGTGGAAAATAAATTGAGGTCTTGCCTGATATTCTGAAAAGTTAAGTTCAAGAAAAGTTGAAAAAACAAAATGTTGATATTGACAGTATTTTTAAAGCACCATCTATAGATAACTTGTACCCGATAAAGTAATATTTTCTGTTCAGCAGGTAAGACCTCCTCGATACATATTAAAGAAGGATTGTAACTTTGTTTTCAGGAAGCCTAACGTTTATATGCTTGGATATCATTCAAATTCAACAGGCCACAAATGTTCACCCAGGTCCCTGATCTTTATATTTCCACCCTCAAATGACTAAATTATATTGTTACTTTATAAAATCACATGACATAATAGTTTGCAAAAGAATCACAGGAATGAAGGACTAGGAGGAATCACCTGGTAATGAATGTTCATTTTGGAAGGGTGTATATAACATCAGCTCCATTCATCTCAGGTTGAGAAATTCCCAGGATCTCAAAATGAAATAAAAGCCTTCGGAAAAGAAGCCCAGAAGCTATAAACCACTACTGTGCCTTTCTAGGAGAGCATAGTTTCCAGGAGGATCCCCCCATGATCTTGCTGGGCAGAGGTGAGACCGACTGGCCTGTAGTTCGCCAGGTCTTCCTTTTTTCCGTTTTTAAAAATGGGGGTTATGTTTTCCCTTTTCCAGCCAGTGGGAACTTCACTGGACTGCCACGACTTCTCAAATATGATGGATAGTGGCTTAGCCACTTCATCTGCCAGTTCCCTCAGGACCCGCAGATTCATTCCATCAGTTCCCATGGACTTGCACACTTTCAGGTTCCTTAGATGGTCTTGAACTTGATCTTCTCCCACAGTGGGTGGTTCTCCATTCTCCCACACCCCACCTTTACCTTCTGTGTCTTGGGCAGTGGGGCTGGAGCCCTTGCTGGTGAAAGCTGAGGCAAAAATGTTGTCGAATAGCTCATTCTTCTCCATATCCCAGGTGACTAAGTCTCCCTTTCCATTCTGGAGAGGGACCACATTTTCCCTAGTCTTCTTTTTATCATTGATGTACCTATAGGAACTTTTCTTGTTGCCTTTGACATCCCTGGCCAGGGTACATCATGACAATTATGGACATCTTTGGAAATTGTGATTACAAATAACCAAAGATGAGAATTAGGTCAATTAATCATTAACCTAATGATGAAAAAACTAGGTCATTACATCTACTCTAATATGCTTTTTCTAGTACCTGTTGTATGAGATCATCAGCCACTGTAAATCAACATAGCTCAGATAAATTGGTGTAGGGCCATTGATTTTATGTCAATGACAGATCTACTCTACTGGTTTCTTTGCTCTTATTTTTCAGCTTTGCCTAACTTATGCTACTTACTTTGCCTACCCCTGCCATGCTTTCTAATACTCTAACACAGTGTCATGCTGGCAAGCTGATGCATACATTAAAACACAGAAGAAGTAAGAGGATGGGATTTGTTTTAAAAAGGTGCTGACAGATGCATTTGTAATAATAAAGCACTCTTCTGGGGAGCACAAAACCACAACTTTCAATAATTAATACAAAACCCAAGCTAAGTCAGTAATGCTAGCCAAGGGTGATAACATGAGCATATTTTATTAGTAGAAAATCATCCATTTATTTTTTTCTGGCATACAGTATTACTGCTTACATTCTTTCATGGCATCTGAATTTGTATTATGGTCCTACACGCTATTCCACCCCTAAAGCACAAGAGCTTCTCTGACCATCATTAAATGTCTATCTGTTCTTTTGGCATATTGAGCTTTCATACTGGATAAAGGAGGTTTTTTCCCTGCACTGAATTCTCACCTCAAAAGTGCCTATTTGGAGAAATCTTTTAAAAACATCAAGCAGCAAAGAGTGCTAAAAGAGTGTTCTACCGTTCCCTGCACAGGGCACGCTAAAATCCTGCTGAACCACTGATTACTGGAAACTGCTCCAGGAAAGAAAAAAAAAAAAAAAAAGGCCCTTGTAAAAGATAAAGAAAACTGAGATTTCATATTAATATCAACAGACTTTGATCTAGCAATATATCTACCAAATATTATTCCAGTATCACATTCTAAATCTTTGTCTCTAAAATGATGTGGATTGTCAGAACATCATACATAAATTTATAAGAGATCATCTTTAATTTCATGCAAATGACACTCCTAAATGGCCCTACTAAAATAGTCATTGTCTTCTACTATCATAAATTTCAAACTTCTTTCAGTTTTTCATGAACTCTGAAGATGTATGACATTCTGTTCTCATAACACATTGCTATGGCCTTGGCCTTGCACTGTATTGCTATGCTGAAACACTAAGTTCCAACAAAAAAGCTGATATCAAGCAAAACTTTTACTGATTCTGATAAAAAGTTCAATATAAAATCAGGAAATTAAATGTTTGAACATGATCTAAATGGCCCTCTTAATCTCCAGGTAAAAATGTGTTCCATTTTCAGTTCAAATTCACAATTATTTTGGAGCCCTAACACTGTACTTTGATTAATTTGTTAACTTGAGGGTTTCGTTCAGCTATCCCATTTTTGTTACACTAATGACACTATTTACTTCTCCTTCCTGATTGAATGGCTAAATGTTTTCCTTCAAAGTATTTTCTCAGGAGAAAAAATAGGTTCTAGAAACTTTTTGAAGAAATGCATGTCTTCAGAACAGAAAAATTGGAAGCCAAAGGATTTCCCAATTACACTCTTGTAACCATGCTGCTATCCTACATATTTACTC
Source organism: Tyto alba (assembly GCF_018691265.1). Taxonomy (NCBI): domain Eukaryota; kingdom Metazoa; phylum Chordata; class Aves; order Strigiformes; family Tytonidae; genus Tyto; species Tyto alba. Next base: position 3,676,332 of record NW_024881261.1, on the reverse strand, counting down.
ACTCTACAGCAATAATAAAGGTGATTGATCTAGTTCATCATGCGGCCAGGCTGTAGTGTGAATTTACTGGGACCCACATACGGCCATAATTTGGAAGACCCCGAACTAATAGATGAGTCTTAATGAGTCCATTTCCACACTATGTGCCTCTCAGGATTAAAAAAAAAAAACCTGTCAGGTCACCAAGGGCAAGGTTCTTGAACTGCATCCAGAGCTGTGACATGCTGTAACAGTTGGGTCACAGATATAAATAGTTCAAACCAATTAACAGTATAGAGGTTCATTTACTACAGCTATGGGGAGCAGTTCTATATCCAAGCCGCCTGCAGAGCTTCTGTGGGCTTTAGGGCCATGAATCAAACATGACAAGGACCTCACAGGTCTTATTCTGCATTGTTACAGAAATTTTACTGTGGCTTTTCAGGTGTAAGAGAGACAGAAATGAAGGTACTGTTGCTGATACAATCATTCAGTTCATTCAAGCCCACTGAAAAAATCAGTCTCAAGTCTTTCCATAAGAATGTTACAGAAGTTAGCCTTAGAAGTCACCAGTATATATTTAGTACCTGTAATATAGAATAGAATTACTACATGTATGGTTCAGGGTCCATATGAATACATGCTGTGAATTCCCCTTTGTCGTGACAATAATAAAAAAAAGGAAATTCAGAGATACCCTGTGAAGAAATGCAGAATCAGCAGAGTATCTGTAACTGTTCTTAAAAAGTAATGATTAATTTTCAAAAGGAGGAAACAAATCAGTGGCAGACATGAATGGTACTAGGATACCTTTCACATCCAACAGAATAGAAACAGAACAAATCAAATTCACTACTGAGAACATGAAAATGATAGACCATGAAAATGATAGACCATGACTAAGCAATCACAGGAAACAAGAACAAGGGTAAAAGCATGCTACTCCTTCCTACTTATCCATGAAGAGATTATAAAATTAATATTTCTTAGCAACCAACTGGTGCCTTTATTTCAGAATAAGGGTGTTATGGTCCTTCTGCATTTAGGACACCACTGTTCAAAATACACTTGTGAGTGTAAATATAAAAATCAGTTCTTAAAACCTTTCTTTTATGGTGATGATAGATGTATCACATGAAGTAGCTGTGTCCTAGCAACAACATAACTCTTGCTAAACTCGGGCAATTGGAAAATCAGTCAAATTCAGACACAATTAAGATTAAATGTCATAACTGACAAGGTATGAAAAATACTAGGCCTTTCCAATTTAACTTTTTTTTATTCTCATCTCCATATCTTTTGCAATGATTCATGCAATGACATTAGTAATACACAGAAATAAATTAGAATTGACTTGCACTAAAATATCTGAATAGTACATTAGCTATTCTCTAAGTGTGTCTGAGTGGAGTTCCCATCTCCTCTGAACCAAACACATGTAGCTGATATGAAGCACAAATATACCCAAGCTCCAAATTGGGCTATTTCAGTACTTAAGTTGCATGCTAAAATTCATTCTAAGCCTGAAGGCTCCTAATTTTTCCTTGACTGGACCTCAACTCAACACCATTTCTAGGTCTTTGTTAATTTGCCAGTGGATGCAAAGTCTTCTGTCTTTGGTCCATTTAAGAAAATATTCTGTTCCTGAATCCTGCGTTTCCATCCCTCTTAAATATAAGATTTTCTATTTTCCTATAGAAAACAGAGTTTCCTCCTCATCTATGTAAGATTCAACAATCAAAAGCAGTCAGAAAATTCTGGTATCAAAAAAATTGTTTCTTCAGGATTCCAGAGAAAATTAAAAATTATGCATTATTATAGAATAAGCATATTTTCAAGTCTCTTAAGTTACTGGGTTTCATTTTACTTCTCTGCTATGGCATATTTTCCAGTAGTTTTCTCTTTAACATAAGATTTGTAAAGCAATGAATCTATCCTGTGGCCAATTTGTTTTCTCCCACTGCTACCTGTTGCCTTCCTCTCTACCTCTTCTCTTCTTTGAAAATATGTTTTCATTTAGGCAGTGGAAAATAACGATATGGAAAACACACAGAAATTGCTCATGGTTGACACTATTACAGCTTTACAAATTAAGATGACCTTAAATGAGTAATGTGTCCCCTTGACCTAACCTATTCTTCCTGTACAATTTTTAGTCAGAAATTTTCATGTTTTCTTGGTTTCTTTACACTTCATTCCTGACCTAATTTCCTAAGGGGAAAGACAGTTTCCCAACATCCTCTTCCAATACCAGCTGTGCACTCTACCTTGTACCTGGTGTGCAACTTCCAGGGTTAAAGTAATTTGCATATTTTAGTCCTATCAATAGTTACACTGCCAATCACATAGTTGAAATTCTTCCTTTGCTTGGACTGAAGCATTATCTTAATTTTTCCTTATCTCTGGATTGCAATAATCCCTACCTAATAATTTCTGTTCTCAGAATCCCTCCAGGAGTGAAAACCAAAACAAGTTTCAGCAGTCCAGCTGAGTGCACACACGATCTCCTGACTTCTAGGTCTCACCACAGCGACTCCATTTTCATTAACGGCAGTTCCTGTGCAACAAAGGTTTTCCATAGATTTCCATGCATATAGCTTACCTGAGCCTCTTTTCCCTGCCATCACCTACACAAAACATACATCTGCCTCTAGCACTCCTTAGCCTGCTGTGATCAGCTAGTAGTAGCATCCACCATGTGAAGTACAATCTGGCATTTACACTGTGCTGCGTAAACCATGTTGCAATCACAGCCTCCTCTCATGTCTTCTTGGGAACCACCTCACTGCGTGTCTGTGTGAAAGCTTGGTGACTTAATTCTGTGATCTTGTGACATCAGCAAACCCATCTGCATGCAGTGACTGAACCCTCCCAGGTTCCTTACCCCCACGATATCAGCACTGCCCCTTACATCTTCTAGAATGTTATTCACAACTTTTCTACTACCTTCAGCCCTCTTTCACATATTCTTTTTTTATTATTATTATTTTTCCTCTTTTATCATGTCAGTAGTACCAAGGGCTTTTTTCATACTGACCTCTGTACATTTTAGTGCTAAACCTTTACCAAAGGGATCTCCATTTCTCCCTTTTTCCCCTAAATCATCAATGATGGTAAAAGTCCTACTGCTTCTTCCACAGAAGACTTGCCAATATCAGTTTACTCTCTGTCTACACCCAGTTCCTCCCCCTCAGACTCTCTTTCCACTACTCCATCACATTTTTTCTCCACCTTTGCTCACTGAACTGTTAAACTAAGAACATGACAGTCTAATGAGTTTCTGATCTCTGTCTGATGTTCCTATTAGTTAACTTATGTCATATATATTTCTCCTACCAATCCAGAGCTCTAGAAAAGTTAACTGGATTCTGATCCAGCCCATGTCTAAAGTGAATTATTGATTTATATCCAAACAGAGATGCATTTTGTTCAGTTACTCCCTAGGTGCTTTACAGGCCCAAAAGTGAAAATACCCAAACACTTCCGTACTCAGAAGCTAAATTTTAGTTTGTTTCTTTCACCATCAGGACAATTTTCCCCTGTGCCACCACACTGTGAATCCAACACTTCACACATTAGCATTCCTGAGAAGTTTCTATCAGTCAAGAGCCAGCCCTGATGGCAGTGGTTTCATTTTGGTGTTGATATGAATTTATAATCACAGCTAAAGAGACTGCCTATATCCCACATTCCCATCTTATACATTTGCTTTAAAAATTGGTACTCCAAGTCATGTATACCTACGCACAAACCTTTTCTTCCATTCCTCCTCCAACGCTTCTAATAATACAGAAGTGCTACACCATGTTTTACAGTCCCACAGCAGTGTCAGAGTTCTGCTCAAGGCAACTGTCACAAGCTCTAGCAGTCTTTTAAGCGATCCCTTTAGTTAAAGTAAGGAGGAGGAAATTGCATCTGGCTGACGTTTAAGATTAATTCAATTTTTGAGGTAAGGAAGAGCTCAGGTTCTAGACTGCAATCACCAAAGCAACGATTTCTCAAAAAAATATACAGTAGTGCAAAATTTTGGAATCTTGTGCGATCTGCAGTTCTTGGGCATTTCAGTTATCACCTGCTGAATTTTCACAGACATACTTCCCCTCCCATGGTCTTCTGGAAACATGGCAAAATCCATAGAGCTGAGATCAGATCTCAGGATCTGAGTCTCTTGCAAAACATGTTGTGCTGCAGGTTGAATACTCCCCCCATAGCCTACCTGTGTAGAAAATCCATACCTTTCCTTTAATAAGAGGACTACGGGAAAGCCAACAAAAGACGGATTTTCTCCTTTCAATTCTACTGCTAAAAATGAGAATGGTTTGCCTCTGAATTGAAAATAGGTAAGGTCACATCCTACTCTGTTTTAACTCTCAGATGTTGACAGACCATTCAAAACTGACCTGGTAAGACTACTCAGACTCAAGGGGTACGATGGTTTCAGCTGACCGTGGAAAATAAGCATGAAAAGCTAACTTAATAAAACTGCTACACCCCTAACTGTCTTAACAATAAGTGAGTAAATTTTCGGAGAATCTACAAAATTCACCCCAGTGCAGAAAGCCTATGCAAAAATCCAGCAACAGCAAAAGCCCTAGAGAAGTGGTTTCAGTACACTACATGATATTCCCTGGTCCCTCTGCTCTTCAAGTGATTTTCACCCTGCTTGAACTTTGTAAAAAATGTGTCTAAAGAAGAACATTTGAGATGAGAAAAGCAACCATGTTATGATTAAATATGTATGGTAATGCCAGTGCTTCTTATGGAAGTATACAGGAGAAGCAGCTGGCTATTAAGCCAAGTAACACAAGACAAGGCATCCACCTCTCTGCAGACTTCTCATATCATAAGGACAGTTTCCAAGGAGAAAGCTAATATCATTGTAATACTTACTTTTTCCAGTAAAATATATATGCTTTTGCAGAACAGGATTCACTTCTGAAGCTGTACCAACAAGTAAATTATTCATCACAGAAGACATAAAAGACAGAACGCTTCACCGAGTAAAATATTTAGACCCCCCTGCCTCAGAGAGCGTGATCATACTCATACTAACTGGGCATTCTGGGAATAAAAATGAACCTAAATTAAGTGGTACAAACTATGCATATAACATACATAAAATTGATAAAAAAGAGAGCTCTCCTGTACCTACATTTCATCTTTCATGTTGAACTAGTTCAAACAGAATTAAGCAAAGATGCAATTAATCAGTGCTCTTACATTGTGCTACTTATCAATATGTGAGTGTAAAACTTCAATAAAATAGGATGCTTAAAGGGCTGCTAAATGTATCAATATTCAATTAAATAATGTTAATAAAGCCATTAAAAGAGAATTAACAAGGGTTTACATAGGAAGAATCTCTGTCTAACATTAGGTGGCTCTTTAAACATTTTCTAAAGAAGTACTGTAAAGAGCTATTAAAATATTTATGCAATGCTTGCATTAGTTCTATTTAATGGGCATAGCAGCAATAATATCAGCAGTTTAAAATGACTCGCTTCTCAGCACCACATGATTATCCACCAGTTATGAGAGACAAATAAATTCTCAGTTTTAGAATTTTAATGCTTTTCATTATAAAGAAAAGATCTTCAAACCCTTCATTAAAGCTCATAGCTTCTCCAAAATTGGATGCTTCCAACTATTTGTTGGGAAACTAATATTAGAGTATGCTGCAGCAGGAACCTAGGCTGGAGCTTGTCACCAGGGCTCTCACCTGCTGCTCAGCAGTTCAGGTGGCCCCAGAGGAAACGTGAGTTTTGCCCCAAATCTTTATTCATTGTGAACAAAGGGCAAACCCTTCATGGAGAGCTTAGAAAGCAAGGAAGATTATTTCAGTCAAAGAGATTGTGCTGGTGCAGCAGTTCTGGGGTTTGTGGCTCCTCCTCTACTACTGAGTAACAAAAAGCCTCTTAGGACTTGCTAAATTAGCCAATGTAATGAAGTCCAATTCTGTGTTATTTGCACAGGGACTGGAAAAGATTTCATGTTTCCATGTACATAAACAAAACCTGGCTCAGCACACCAGGGACTTAAGAGGTTTATAAAATATAAAAGACATTCACATTAATCTGTTAAACAATTCATTCTCTACCCTGCCCTTTCCTACTAAGTGAACTCATTACTTATTAAAAATATATATTTGCTGCTGGCTCTTTTGCTCCCAGTGACTCACTGCTGGACCCCAACACCTTGGGGCTCACTGGTGGGGGCAGTGATGCTGCCCCTGAGGCATGTTCAGCAGGGGGGCAAGGAGAAGGCACTGCCCTGGCAGTACAAACACTGGCAGAAAACTGAAGATGTAAATACATCTCTTCCTATTATTATAAGGATTTGAGTCCATAACAATATCAGTCTTGCTGTAGTAAGGAGAACAGAAAGTATTTGGGACTGCACCACTGACCTGAATTAAATTATTAGGAGGTGTGGAAATGGAACAAATTAATTCACCCCCTGGAATACAAAAAATAAAGAAGTCCCTCTGATGCTGCCTAGACAAGGGTGAGTGTTTTTTTTTTTTCCAGGAATTGTTACGCTAATTGAAAATGCTTGTTTCTTGCAGAACAGCTTGGGCAAACTTTGTCAAGATAAACCCATCTTTACATTCAGGCATCTGTGACTCCTCTCAAGGAACTACCACTTGCAATTTTGATGGTTGCTCCTCTAAATTTGTACAAAAATTTGTCTTTTTGCCTGAAAATAACAGTAATTATTATTTAAAAATATCAAACAGGTGCTACTAAATAAAAATATCTTAACAAGAACATATTTTGTTGTTTTGGTTTGTTTTGTTTTTTAAAAAAAAAGATCATTATATCAAATTACTACGCCTCTGAGTTCAAAGAAAGTCAAATTCTTGCCCTACTTGATCATTATCCTCACTATAGTTTGGAAAGACATTAATTTGCCACAAGTTACATCCACCAAATAAAGTGATGAAGATTTTTAAAGACGATGAAACTCCTCTATGGACAAAGATTGTACTGCTCTTGAACCCAAATGCAAGTAAAAGCGAAAATAATACCTACTTGCTTTTGATTGCTTTATTTTCAGAAGACACTTACTTCTTCAACAATACCAAAAAAATCTTCCTATCACATTTCCTCCTCTCCTTCCCAAATATTTTTGTTTCAGGAACACTTATGTTACAATCATTGCCGCTTTTTATGCTTCCTCAACACTATTGCCCAGGTAATAATGCAACATTATCTACTTTGTATTTTTGGGGGGTGGTGGTGGGGGTGGTGGTGTTGCTGTTTATTTAAGGATAAGAGATATAGTCTAGTTTTTATTTCTTGTGTAGCATTCAAAATCCTTGCTTCATTAATTAGATTTTTATTTGTCCAACTAAAACTGCATAAGTTATCCAATGGCCCTGTGGAACGAGTTAGACTATTGTAGCTTCCACCAATCCAATCCAATCTCCAACTAGATTAGTTTCAAATCTAATCAAATTATGATACACCTAACAGGCACTAGCCAGTCCGTAATGGGAGATTTGCCCACTTTCCAGGGAAATGCAGTGGGTCTGAACTCTCTTATTTTCATTTTGAATCCTCTGCCAATTTATCGTACAGTCATCTTTCACCCAGTGATTGTAAGAGTGTCTTTTTTAAAGCCCATATCCAGCCAGGGGACACATCTAATACAGGAAATGGTGTTGCACCGGACTTGACACGTACTGCAAAGAAACAAATGTGTATGTTGAATTTATGAGTCACCCCAATACATTTATTTAGCATTAAGTTGTGCTTTTACAACTGGTCTTCATCAAAGATATTTCATCTGTTTAGCCAAAGCGTCATCTTTTCTAATGACTCATAATGAAGACTCATTCCATTTAGCTTGATTTTACTGGCTCATCAGCCTCTTGTTCTCAAGGGGCTAAGCTGTTCTTTTCAGCATGTTCAACCCACATATAAGTGGCCATTAACTATACTTTCTCATTATGTAAGAATCAGCTAATCAAGACTGACCAAGAAATAACTGATGTTGTGATTAAAGAAAGAGAGACATCTGCTTGGAATTATCCAGACTGCTTTTCAAAACTGATAAGGCATTTACTGCCTTAGTATTAAATTATAACAAGAATAAATGATGTTGGGGGGCAGTGGGGAGAATGTGGAATTCGCTTTACCTATCACTTGGAAGTAGAAGAGACGGAGAGCACAAAGTGCAAGTAAGGACCTGTGTCGAGGAGAAAATGCAGAACCTGTCTGTAAACCACATCAACATAAGTGAGAGAGGGAAGCAGACAAAAATTCTAAGCTATATCTGAGGGACTGTATGTGATATAAAGAAAACTATTAGTTCAGTGGTTTTCAGAGATGTAGTAAAGGTTAAGTTGTAAAAATATCTCTACTTCCAACTCCTAATTCCCATTAAGAATATTTTTCTAATATCCAGAATAAAAATAACATTCATATCTATCAAATTATTTTCTCATGTAAATAGGCAACCGTTCCCCTGAAGTCAGAGTGTATATATACATTTCTGTTTGACTAGGAAGTTTGCTTTGACTTATTTTTAAATCTCATAAGCAACTTTTCTGACGTCAAAAGTTTACTTATTTTGATCGGAGAGCAGGAGATACATATGTCCTCTTATTCTTTCTCTTTACAAAAGAACTGTAATAAGATATGATCATTTCATACATAAGCACCAGTGGGACACAGATGCCAGAAAGCTAGTAAGATAAAATATTTGTGATAGAGATTGCACTGAAACTGAACCATAACTAGAGCTGTAACTGAACATAACTCTTTTTTTCCTTGGGGGAAAAAAGAGCATCAGATAGGAAGAGGACAGTGTGCTTTTACTGGACTAAACAACACTGAGAAAGTGCAAATATGTGGGTCAGATGAAGGAACAGGCAAGCTCTGCTCTCATCCCGAGAGGACTCGGGAAGCATAAATTGCCAAGAACAGTCCCATTTAGGGGGAGTATTATAGTGTACTCAAATTACCTTATTCATACAAAAAGAATACTTCTACACACAGCCAGGTACTCAATTTTTTTCATAGCTACTTCAAATGAACAAGTAGCAGGTAGTAAGATAAAAGCACAGAAATAAATTGGACCAATTTCTTGACGGAATCTGTCTGGATTACTGAGACTAGACATCAAAGAGGGGGAAAAAAAGTGCCCGATTGCCAAGCTTATGTTTCCATATATGTATTTCCTCCGCACTCAGACTCTTCGTATAGACTCTGCTTTTTGAATCATCCCTCTTGGCCGATATTGCAATACTTAGCGCTCATATGCTGCTTTTCATCTTCAAAATGTGAACCAATTAATCCTCAAGGCTCCGCTCAAAGGAAATGAAATAAATAAATAGCATGAGCCCCATTTCCCAGCCGGGCAGCTGGCGGTGGGGAGGCGAGCTGACTTGGCCCGGGGCTAGCAGGGCTGGACACGGCGCGAGCACCTCCCGGCCGCGCGCTCCCACCCCGCCGCGCTTTGCAAGCGGGTATTTATTTCTTCGGCAGTGCTTTCTGCCATCCTCTGCAGCCCTGAGAAACTGCTCTGTCACTTGGACAGGAACTGACATTTTCTGGAAAGAGTCTCAGATTTAGCATCCAGGAAAGTATCTGCTTCTCCTCTGAATCCAGCCCTATACAGAAGATTCTTGTCCTTAAGTACCTTGCATCTGGCTTTTTCTCTCTTTCTTTCTTAATTTCTTTTATTTTTTTTTTCTTCTTCTTTTTCTATCTTTTTATTTTCCTTTTTTTTTTTTTTTTTTTTTTCCGAAAGAGGAAAACCTTCCATAAGTAGATGCAGAGAAACAGCTGTTGCAGCAAGCAGCTCTGCAGACATGCCTGCTGCCTGAGTCACATACGCCTCTCTCAAAAAATGTAAAAGAAACCGTTACATCAGTGATGTTGAAACAGATCGTGCCCAAAGAAACATCCAGGGATCATACTCTTCTCCTGTCAATGGAGGGCATTAATTTCTTCTTCCCGCTGGCCCTCCTGTTTCCCTGTAATGTGAGAGACAGGAGGACCCAAATATTTTTGGAGAGGGGGTCTGTGCAGACTGGCCTCCTGCAACCCTGGCAGAACAGAAAAACTTGAAATTCTGAAGGCTGCCCTACTTTGTTTGTGGAAATTCATACACACCTGGAAATCCCTCTCAAAGGAATTTTGAAAAAGAGCAAAAAAGGAAAAGAGAAAAAAAGAAGAAAAAATAAAGAAGGAATAAAGAAAAAAAGGACAAAAGAGAGCCAGGTTAGATCAAAATTTACGTGGAAGATCCTACACTCAGTTCCTGACTGAGATTTTTAAAGGAAACTAAGCTATGAACTCTTCACAAGAACAGGATGACTAATTTCTCTCTAACCCCTTGAAAAAATTCCTACACTCAGTTCTTCATAAAAGTTTGTTCTTTTAAGGTCTGCAGGGCATGTAAAACCAAATCCCAGGACTTCAAAACACAAACCACTTGGGGCAGAGTTGGGGGGGGAAGAAAAAAAAGTCTTCTTGGACCTTCATGTTTTTAAACTCCATAACCACAGCATGGCAAAGCTGCCAAACCTTGGGATTTTGCCATGACTGTGACAATATTATCAGGGTTTTGTTTTGGGGTTTGTTTTGGGGTTGTTTTGGTTTTGTTTTGTTTTGTTCTGTTTTGTTTAAACTTATGATGGGGCAGTAAAGCTTGAGGATATGAATCTTAAGTATCACCACAAAAGAAAACATTAAAAAGAACTGAATGGACCATGATACAAGCAGGCAACAATAGAAGCAGCAATATGACATATACATAGTCCACTATATTAAAATATATGTGTTCCAGGGAAACAATAAGGTGTACCTGTTCCTCACAGATATATAGTTTGTGCTTTGGGGGATGCACATGCTGTGCCCAGCCCCATGTCTGGTGAGGATGCTGATCAGGTTCCCAGACAGGGGTTATGAGCAGAATTGAATTGTTCCTTTTGAATACTTCATTTCCACATGCAACACAGAATAATGGAGAGTTCATCTGAGGAGCTGTACTTCAGTGTACTCTGTATTTACTAACGCCCTAAAAATAAATACATGAAACACTGAACACTATAAGCAAATTAAACATCCCTGTAGACTTGTATGAAGGCCGCACTGTAATTCTCTCTGAAAAGTCCTCAGGAGAAGTTGAGATCCTAGGAACTGAGCATGTGCCAGTGGAATGCCACTAGATGCAAAAAGAAGACAAATTCTAGAGATGCTAGATGCACTGTCACATATCTGCTCTTATTCAAAGACACTGGACCCCTGGGACTGAGCATCGAAGTGAAAATGTCTAATAGAAAATTCATTAAAAGTGGATTCAGCCTCAATTTTGACTTGAAAACTCATTTATAGTCCTGCCTGTGTTTCTGAAGCCAAAAAGCAATATCCAGAAATGTTTCTGAAAAGTAGAAGAATCCTCTTGGTTTTGGGCTGGAACCTTTAAATGTGTTGTGAAAAGGAGATGAAACATGCTAGGTAACGATGGGGCACGCAGCGATGCAAAGCAGAATTCAGTGCTTCTCCTTCACTGCTACTGAAACGCTGCTCACTCGTGTTAGAAACAAATAAAAAAAGACCCAGCAAACAAAAGCAATCTGAAACCTGCCCAAGCAGCAGATAGCAGAAACACGTGAGGAACACCCAGGAGGTCTGCAAGCAAAGCCTGGGTCCAGCTGGATGCACCCGTACTTTGCCTGCCAACCTGCAAAACGACCCGGCGTTGGCTGCGAGGCCATGGCTCCTCGGGCACGTAACACTTCTGCGCCACGTGAGCTGCCATATGACTATCAGCGGGAGATTACAGGGTTTCCAGAAAGTTGTTTTTATCTCTTGCTTCTCTCCTAGTTATTTATTTTACTGTCCTCGATGATTACACTTTGCCTGCGTGTTCATTATCATCGCGATCGAGCCGACTCCAGCCCAGCCGCCGGAGGGAGGGAGCACACATTCCTATTGTCTTCTGATAGCCAGCTCTCCTCCCCAACCTCTCTGCTGAGTGATCTCGAAGTAAAATGCTGAAAACCTCACATTCTGCAGTGCAAAGGGAGATTAAAACACAGTTCTGAAAATATAATATTCTACTGCTGCAATATATGTAAAGAGAGAAATCTAAAGTGAGCACTTCTTCCTTAAATTTATTGCACCAGCAAGTATATTTCCCTCTCCATTGTTGTTATATATTTAATTGGAAGGTACAGCTCTGCTGTTGCTCTGACTGACAGACACTGAACAAGCAGAACCTTATGTTAACTTGGTTCAAAGCTGTCAACTGATTCAGCTCTGGAAACTATTCTCAGGAAAACATCCGCGCAGAGAAAACAGTACCTGTCCTACTCATCAGACTATAATTTTTTGCATGCTACATGAACAAGGTTTGTAGTTCTGCAGTACATACAGAAATATTAAACTTCCCCACATCTCAGTTTTGCCATCTGAGAAAGGGGATCGTTCCCCCAGTCCCTCAGATGTGCCAAGGCTGCGGGGCAAGGACAGAGCAGCACTGGCTCTCCTGACCCCACGCACACCCTCGGACACGAGCTTTGGGCTGTGACTGGGGGGACAGCCCTCTCCCCTCTCCAGGGGACTTGGCACAGCCCCACTGCCCCCCTGTTTTATGGGGCGTGGGAGAAGTTTGGTCATGTTAGAGATTCTGACATTCGGCCACAAGAAGTTCTCCAGGAGAAAAATTCCAGTCTTTTTATCCTCCCCACTTTCAACATATTATATCAGCATCTAAGTATCTTCTCTCATTGTTCCTTTCTGTTGGTGTATTTGTGTAAGGAGAGGAAAAACAAATCAAGAAAGCAGCAGTTTCTCTCCTGATAGAGCCAAACCCTTTCACTCCAACACACAGCTGCTCCAAAACGACACAGCCAAAGGCAGCCCCAACCACGCAACCTTCACTTCCATTGCTAATACCAACCTGTGCTAACACCCACGCAATTATAGAACAAATCTTGGTATCTCAATGCCCACACTAAATATGCCATCCTTATACCACAAAGCCATAGCAAATACCTGTAACCCTTAGAGCCACATATTGGTATCATCATCACTGTAGCTTCAATAGCTGAATCTTCACATTTCAGTGTGGTGTAGACCACTTGACTGTTGCCATTACAGAAGGAAAAAACTATTACTTCCATTAAAGCGAAACTTTTACTTCGATAAAAGTGAAACCCCAACTGTCAGCTCACGCTGAAACACTACAGTACAGCTGCCAGCTCCAGCATTTGCAGATAAAACAGTCAGGGGTCACAGTTTTTTGGCGAAGAATTTTTTGGCACAGAATTATAATAGCAAGTATATTCTGAGAGGTCCTGTGTCTCTGTTTGGTATTTGTTTGTTTAGATTTGATTCCTCTATCTGTATTTCAGGCCACTGATTGTATATAAGCACATCAATTCATGAACAAGTTTTGTCAGCTATTTTTTTTTGGCACTGGAAATGGGTTGTTTCCCTGCTAAATTAATCCAGCTAGAATATCACTTGAACATCAATCAGTGCTCCTATTCAGAAAGGTCGGGCAGAAAAGTAGAGAGAACTAATTCTTTTCTTTTAACCAAAAAATAATACAAAGGATTTCTGAACGTTAAGGCCTAATTGGAACAGGTCACATTAGCACTATGCACGAAGATGCCCACTGTCTGCTTTTCAGACTGAGGGAGTACTGCTGACACCTCCTCTGTTCTGGAACTGAGCTTCTAAAGTGACCTCCAACACTGGGCCATTACATCCCAATACATTCCTGATACTGTGTCTCCATGTAGAAGTGGTAAACATGTGAGGGGAACAATCAGAGATGCTCTAAACTCCTGGAGATCGCTGGGATCCTAGGGGATTTAAAGGATAAGACGGAGTCTTATACCATGGCCTGGGGTGGATTTTGCCTCCTGATAAAAAAGAAGTATTTTTACTGAGGGAATAAAAGGCAGCGATCTAACCTCATATATTCCCTTTTTTATATTACTTTGTTAAAGGTTGTGTTGTAAACCTGATGAAAAAGAACATACAGTTACAGGGAAATGAAAAGCGAACTCCGCTTCTCTAAAACACTTGAGATTTTTCTTTCCATTTCCACATTCCCCTGGACACTGCCAACAACCCATCAGCCACAATCGCACCCTCGCTGCCCCCTCTGCAATGCTGGGCAATGAAGTCCCACCAGAATGAAACTGCCCAGGACGCCCCTGAGATGCTGCCGATATCCTCAGAACAAAACCATCCTACCTCCATACTTGCCCTCACATCCTCTTGACTTATCTCAGCTTTTTATCTTTATCTGCCATAGACTCAGGTATATACAGGAGTCAGCACTGAAAAATCTCTCTAACATCTGTTCAAAGTTATATTTCTTTGACATTCATAATTATGACCTTTGTCAGCAAATCATTTAAGCATGAAATTAATTTTGAAAATAAGTAATTCTACCGACTTTACCTGGATTACTCATATGTTTAAAGTTAAAAGAACACTTAAGTACTTTGCTGTATACAGACCTATTTCTGACAGAGTGTAAAATGTTTCCAGTTGCAGAAAAACAGCCAGTAGTCACATACCGTTCCACTCTCCAGCTCAGATTTAATCTTACAGGGGTTTTGTTTCATTTACACAATAGTAAGCCTACTTTCCTCTAAGACCCACATGTTGCAATCAACCTTAAAGGAATTTGTATGTGCATACATTACTGTTCCTTGCACAACAGAAGTGCATCAGTATTATTGATGTAATGCACACCAGAACAGTCAGCTGCTCTGAAGAGTGGTTTATTTTGCAGCTGATCGATGTTTTGCTGATTCTAGAAATCTCTCCATATGACAAGTGTTTCCAAAACATCTAAGGTACTACAGAGCTTAAGGTTCTCAAGAGTGCAGTCATATTCTGCAACTAAATCATAGTAAGAAATGTACTTGCAACATAAGCTTGCTAGAAGGTTTTCTATGACTGACATTGAATTCATGGCAAATAATTTTGGTTTTGCAATTACAAGTGTGCAATGCCTGAAAATTAATCAGTAAAGTATTTAATTATTAAGTACAGAAATAATCTTAACAGCTGGAAACCATAGAGAAGATTTGAAACCCTAGGCCGTGAAGTTAGGTACCAGCAACTCTTCCAGAACTAACATAACATCTTGCCCAGTACATATGAACACATCTTGCTGAGTCTGAATATCAGAAAACATCAAACTGATGTTAAATATTTCCATAGATAACAGATGGTTTAACACATCAGTCCCCACTTGGGGTTGCCTAATGCATCTGAATCATGTTTTGAAATACAACTCAAGGTTTGGAAAATCTCTAAGGTTTTCAATAAATGGAGTTTAATGTCAAGACTACTCAAAGCAGCTGTTTCTACTAACCATGGAAAATCACATCCAGTTTTTTTTTTTTTTTTGCATGACCAAATGCAGAAATTATGTAATTTAGGGGTCCCATGCACCTCCACCCCCACCATTCTCCAAGGAATAAGATGCTTTACATGAAACTACAGTAAAATAACAGCACACATATCAGAGCTTCGTATGTGTTGTTACTTATTATTCAAGAAAAGATGTTTGTGTTTAGCACTCTACTTCTACCTAAAGCATGACGATTTGGTGGCTGGTCCAATGCTAACCATTAATGCTTTCAAGGTGTTGGAGCTGCATGTTTCATGCCAACGTCAGGAAGATGGAGCAGGCTGGAAGAGACAGGGTCTGTATGCACAACTGCTGGTCCTCTCTGCAGCCTTGGAGACTCATGGGCAGGAGCTGCAGTGTGGAAATACTGCTCCCTTCTCCAGATATGTGATGACCTCCTCACACCTCTGGAATCCATAATCTACTTTAGGTCCAATCTGTCCCACTGCCACCAGCTGTTATTCCCCATCCTCTGCTCTGCAGAAATACATTTTCTCATTTATCTCCTGGAGATTATTTTTCACTCCATGAATCTGCAGGACGCCCTGAAAGCAGCAGCATGTCCATGCTGCTTGCTCCATGTCCCAAACACCTCACCTCCCCTGCTGCCACTTGCCTCTCCATGCCAGTGACAACACGCCCGTTACTGCCATTACAGGAGGAAGAAATGCAACCACCAATTTCCACAGACAAGCACAGAGGCCCTGTGTTTGCCCTGGGGAGCACAGACCAGCCGTGCAGACTGATGCCCTGTGTTATTTACAGAAACAGGTAACAAACCTACACACACACCCCTACCAAAGCAACTTCTGCACGGACTTACATCACT
The DNA here is from genome assembly GCF_018691265.1 of Tyto alba. Lineage (NCBI taxonomy): Eukaryota > Metazoa > Chordata > Aves > Strigiformes > Tytonidae > Tyto > Tyto alba. The sequence continues at coordinate 3,660,128 of NW_024881261.1, read as the reverse complement.
CAGACTGCTATTTCTTCTGAAAATCAAAGTCAGTAATGCTGAGAAAAGGGAGAAATGATTTTGCAAAACCATGATCGACTCTTTCTGTGGTTTGGGACCTTTGAGCTGCCTCATATACTATAAATGCCAAACACAGGTAAGGCTAATTATAATTTTTCAATCCTATCTAGAACCTCCTGCTAAGAGGAGGAACTGCATGTTGTTAACACCATATACAACTCTTTTAGAATGCAAATCTTCTGGTGGACACCCCACTATAGGGATAGGTAAACTAAATTATAATCATTGATAAATACTATATTTCCTAAGGAGATCTCAACATCTCCAAATCTGGTTAGTCAGACAGATGTTCATAGAGTTAATTTACCGTACTTTCATGTCCTGCTTGTAAAAGAGGTGGAGACCGCATCTTACAGTTTTCTAAATCTGACTTTCTTACAGGTACAAAAGAGTTTGGTATGTTCAGCAAGGCCTGTATTAGCAGTTTTATGTTCTTTTAATCGCTGACATGGAATGTAAATAGTTTCCTCAATTGCTGCATACTTCCCATTCCTGAAGGAAGGCACACCCTTTGACAAAGATTAAGAGAATATAAAGTTAAATCCCTGTTTACTAAGGGAATTAAATTCTCCTCTAGTTACTGAAAAAAAGCAACCTATGCATGAGGGATCTACTTACTCTTCAAGGATAGGAAATGAACAACTAAGGAACATTAGAAATAACGTAAAGCAAGCTCAAGATTCGGGCATGATGTTGAATAATAAAGTGAAGTGGATTTTATTACAGCTGGGTAATGTTAGGGTTCATCCAAATGACTGGAAATAAAAAGAGTTATGTGTTGTTTTACTACAGAGGACTAAAGAGGTGCCCCGTTGTTTTCCATTGAAGTTGTCCATCACCAGCCCGAGGCAGCATGTACCCGGCCTCCCTCGGACATTTGCTTCTGCATGCACATTCCTTCCTCTTAACACATAAAGCTGCACCATTTATGTCTATGTTCTCTCTATTACAGTAAAAAAATACCTCTGCTGCTTTTACTCCACAGCAGGGAAACATACAGAGCACACACGTCCTTGCTAACTTTTATAAAAGTTTTCCCTAGGTTGAGAGTGATCTTTGGTTTTCCTTTGACAAGCAGCACGTAGTTGTCCTGATCTGGATTCCCACAATATATTTTTGAGATGCTCTTAGAGGAGAAACGGTTGAACACTTGAGAGGGTAGATTAACATTTTGATGACTTTGGTTCCATTTCTCCTGTACTTCCAGAAAAGTGACTTCATTTCTGTATGGATCTGTACTGCTTTCTAAAAACTCTGCTGGGTTTCTGCCCATGGAACTGTCTCTTCAGCAGCCCCTGGTATCCCTCTCTGAAAGCTTATGGACATGAGTGGGAGTTGTCAAGAGCACATGGAAGAAGATATAATATATACAGCTCACAAACGAGGGCACAAGCTTAGCTTTGGTCACAGGCCTCATGAACAGCACAAACATCTCATCATCAGCCCCTTGCCAGCAAACCCAGAGAGCCCCCGTTTAAAAGTCCAGCAAGGGTTAAGCCCAAATGCTTGGCTCATCTTCCCTGAGCCAGCAGGCACTGCAGGGAGGGAACCATGGCTGCAGGCAATGTTAGGAGGGATGAGTCCTCCAAAAAAAGTTCCAAAGACTGTAGGATTTTCCACGTTACTGTAAATAAAAGGGCTTACCACAGGAAAGGAGGACAAACCCAAATCAAATAAAAATAATGATCAACAGGAAAACACTGAGAGCCAAGATGTCCATTTTCAGTCCCACATAAATGCAGATGACCTTAGAGATTCTTGCTTTATAAGCAGTGTGCAAATACACACACTCCAAACTGGAACAAAACTCTCTTGCTAGGGGCCTGTTCCATAAGGGACCAGTAGCAAACTTGGCCTCAGGTTGCTTTTAAACCATCAATTTTAAAATTATAACCCTTCTTTGAGAGCCTCCAGTACAAAGCGAACATGCAACAATGGTACTTACTCATTCCTCTCCAGATTGATGACCAGATGTTTATTTTCAGCTTGTATTACAAACTGCAGCAGTGCTGGGTGATTCTGAAAAAGAAAAAACAGAGTTGGCTGAGTCCAAACCCTGAGCCCACCACCCTGCACCCGGCTCTGCCAAGGAACTGGGCACGTGTCTGCCGTTGCAGGATCAGGCCCTGCTTGGGAGCAGCAAGCAGCTCCAAAACAAGGTGTTTGTGGTGTTACAGCTCTTCGACCTCCGCTCAGTGTGAACAAACACCGAGAGGCATCACGGCTGAGGGATTTCACACCCGGGTCCTCGAGACACCACGGTGTACCCTTAAGGAATTGCATCACTTGCAGCTTTGCACATCAGAGTGCATCCTGCCCGGGAAGATAAGCCCAGTGATGCAATACACATCAGGTCCAGGAGACCTGATTTTAATTTTATCTTTTTCCTCTCCATATAATAGCATAACCGCATTAAACACTAATATAATCTCTTATTAATGCTCAACCTTGTACTATTTTTAAAGTGAGGTACAGGTAATCAGGTTTGGGCTTGTACGACCATTTTCATTAAGATATCCATGTTCAAACCTAGTTCTTTCTGCATTAAGAGCAGACGAGCAGACCTGTAGTGCTGTGATCACAGTCAGCATGGTGGCTATAAGAGAAATTATTTTTCCCTTAAGGCAGAGTATGCTAAATATTTGCATGCAGAACTGCACGTGTGATTTAAGACCATCATGGAAACTATATTACAGTCATGCTGAAATATTTTTTCCCTATATACAGCTAAATATTTTAATATGTATTTTCAACTTTTCATAAGGGATAATTAAGATTTAGCTTGCAAAAAAAAAAAAATGGTGTTGTAACAATTAGAAATCTGGTCAACGGTATTATCACATATCTGTGAAAACAATAGATAAAATATTTGTACATATACAAGTAAGAGAATTTTCTAAACATTACATCAATGGCAGAACACATGGAAATCCTAGTTGTGCTCCAGCAGGGAGCAGGGATCAGGTCACCTGGATTGCATTTTCAGCACCATTGTGACTGTGTGCAATCTTCATATTGCCATTCCCCTGATTATAAAACAAGTTCTTTTTCATCTCAAGCATTCAAAGGTAAATCCGCTATTCTTTTGGAAGACGTGAAAGAGCATCAGAAAGGTCTGGTGAGTCATTTGCCCTTGGAGGCAGGAGGGAGTAGAGGCTAAAACACTTGTTTGCAAAAAGGGACAGTGCACCTATACAGGCTCTTGAAACTGTACTTCAAACAAGAAAGCACAGTTTACAATATGCTAGTTATCCTTAATCCAAAAGACTGAACTCACATATACTTTAAGACTGTTTACACTTAACTTACATTTCATTAAACAAACTCACTGGATTGTGAGACAGCATTTCCTTGTTTTGAAATTCCAACAGTAGCTCAATAAATCAGCTGTTCCTCTGTACACTCAATATGCTTTTCTGAAGATTTATGTCAGCCAATTGTGGTAGTGAAGTCAGATAATTTTAGGGTTATAGTATTTAATTGATTTATTGAGAAATGTGTCTGAATTGGTGATTGTTACAGCAGTGCCCTGATGGAGCCCCAATTGCGTGACAGTCAGAGCACCCCGCCCATGAAATGCAATGATTTTTAAATGATTTGGAAAACTGTAGATGTTTTTTAAAAAGTGAAATTATGAGGAGGCTGTTGTAGACTAAGCAAAATTGTAATTTTGTTATAATAAAAAATAGCTGACAACTCCCCAGTGCCTTCAGACATTGTTAAGCACAGATTGTGACTGAGATACCACTGCATTCCTCTAAGTGTCCTGCCCCATTGCTTGTGCAAATTCAAACATGTTTTCCCTTTCCCCATGCATAACAGCAACAATATTGAAATTCTGCATCTATGTGAACTTTGCAGAAACTAGATCCCACTAGAATGCCAAATATATGCTTCAGACTATCCTTGGCATTCAGCAAACACATGGGAGTCATTTATTGGCATGAATATTTAGAAGCAGTGTTGATTACCGCTTTAATATTAGTGCATTGGTTCCAAACCCCTTAAGATATACATACTATAGGGTTTTGAAAGAGTAAAATACAATTAATTACAATACAACACAGTAAATAATTAAGATACTGGAGTAGCACAAATGGCTTCTTTTCAGCTAAAGGCCCTCTGTTAATATGTAAATGATAACTATGTTTATTCATGAGTTCACAATCGTACTTATTTGACAGTCAATTGATGTTAAGAAGTTGTAAAGTTAAGAAAGCAGCTGCAGAATAAAACAGACTGTTATAAGAAAAAAACATCTCTCAGAGAATTCCTAAAGCTGGAACTTCTTATTATCGAGCACAATAATGTCCCCAGTTAGGATGCTGGACAGTTTTGCATGACACCCAGGTTCAGATTCCTGCTTTACCATAGATTTTCCTTTCAAACAAATGGCTCGTTTCCTTGTTTTCCATCTGGAAAGAGATGAAACCATACCTTTTCTTATTCTGACTGGCAGTCATAAGCATAAAAACAGTAAAAATTACACACTGCTCAGGTGGTATGGTGATTGGAAACACATAAGCACTTAAAACCCTAAGCACATTTCTAATGTGAAAGAAAAATAAATATCATTTAGAAAAGGATTTTTAGGTTTGTGGGTGTTTTTTTTCCCTTTTTTTTTTTATTGCATGCACTTGTGAAATGAACTCAGATCTTTTACTTTACCTTTTTTTTTTTTTTTTTTGCAGTGGTGGTAGAGTCTCCCCTAAAGTATTTGCATGGTTCTGCTACAAGACCTTAAAAGCTCATTTTGGATCTCAGGAAGCAGCATAGTACTTTTCCCCTTATAATCAATAATTTCAAAACTGTGTTGGAAGATTAAATGAGACTGACTGTAAATACAGATATTAGATTTCTGGTTTATATTTTATGTTTAGAATAATCAAAAAAGCACGTTGTGAGGGCACATACTCTTCTGCTCGGAACATTTCAGAAAGAACCACTTATTATAAGACTTTCTTAAGAACCACAAAAATTAACTTCCATGCTGATACCACAACTTATTCCCATGTTAATTCCTTTAAAATTATCAAATGTGAAAGTAAAGTGAACCTTATGAGAGTAGCATTATTTAAACCATAATAAATAAACTTGTATTGTTTTACCTTCTTTTCTCTACAGACTTACGTTTTCTAGTTCTTTCTACTCTTAAACTACAATTTGCTGCTTTCTTTTTGGCAATGTTTGGCAAAGAAGATTCCACCACTGCACATAAACCATCCCCTGATATCCCAAGAGGCAGAACTGACTTCAGGATGACTGAAATAGTACTGTCCATACATTTCCCCTCTTATTTAGAGGATTTACTTTCAAAAGCTACATCAAATTTTATCAGAAGAAAATGAAAAGTATTTCCCCCATTAATTTGTTTTTTGCTTGTTTGCTTGCTGAGGAATGTTGGTTTGAATTGGCATTAGTGAAACTTAATATTCCAAAGGAAATTAGTGAAATGGTAAATTAAGGCCAAGCAAGAATTCTCTCCGATAAAGCAGATTAAAAAAATGAATAAAGCATTACTTGAGCAACTGGAGTCTGGTGAAGCTGTAGCCTATTTCTGAGTCAGAGAAGTTCTCTTGTTTTCTTATAATGGAAATAAAATCACTTATGCACTAGTAAAACTAGTTTAACTAGTACATATTTTTAAAGTACTATTAATTTTTTCTCCCTTTTAAATCACATTGATCTCCTGATCTTCATATAGAAAGATAAAAGAAAGGATGGTTTGGGGAGTAAGGGCTTCCCCTGTGAACCTGGAGATGGTGTGGGGAGCCCAGCTCTACCACGGATTTGTGTCTTGGGTGGGACAACTGCAATTCTTTGTGGGAAACAGCAAAACCCTTAATTTGAGCCAAACTGTTACATCTCAACTATTTTTGTGCTTCATTTACCCTTTCTACCTCTTTCCTCCAACGTGCCTCTGAAAAATGGACATGGCAACAGTTTTCATCCTCCTATCTTTGTCTACTTAGCACATAAACTGTTTTAAAGGCATACTTCCTAAACATAGAGGAGAGGAAAGAGGCACCTTCCTTCTCGTGAAAGCATCAAGGCATTACAAGAACAGTGGCTCAAAAATAGCAGTAACCCCTTTTTTTCTTTTAGTTGTTCATTTTGTCACATCACCATGAAGACCAAGAGAGAGCCTCAGTAGCACATTTTGAACTCCTCATATTTTCAAGAACTACTTTCTAGTAATAATGATGTGTTAGTCTAAGGGGGGGGGGAAAGTCAGTTTTTATGCCTGAAATACTCGTAGCTGTCCATTTGGAGTAGATTTTTCACCTTGGTGGGATGCCCATTCTGGAATTTGACTACAACGTAGTTGTCACTGAGCATACTTTCTGCACAATAATCAAGGAAAAAGTCTTAATCATTGCTGGATCATCTCTTCCTTTGGGCTGTGGAGTTGGCATGCACCGTGATCACACTGCGGTGCTGCAAGCCTTTCCCTTGATACTGACTGTTGAGATTGGGTAGAATACTTCAAGTCATATCTTATTACATTTGAAGAGACAGAAAACTGTTGAAGTGGACTGTCCTAATGCATATATCTTTGCAACTTCCTCTCTGCAAAGGATAAAGGATTTTATTGGATTAAGATATATGAGTTAGATCAGCACGTACAACTTTAAATAAAAAAAATATTTCAGTGATTACATAATAGAAATAAAAGGAAATATCTATAGACAAGGGAAATAGTGGAAATAAACTCAAAACAGCAACATTAATTCATTTGGAAAGAGAAATGCATTTTCAGCTGTATCAGATGTCCAAATCCAATATATGAGAACAGAAATAAGCACAAGAAATAGAACAAAAGGGATGATTTTGCTTCTCTGGTTTCAAAGTTTTAAATTATATCCTAACATGGTAGACTGAAATAGGCAGGTTTGTTTAATCCAAGAAAGTGGGTTTGAGTCCCTCAAGAGCTCCTTTTAACTTCACTAATGTCAACCTTGCAACAGGGTCAACTTTGCAAGTGTGGTCAAGTTGACCTACACCCACAAAGTGCCTGCCACATGCCAGGCCAGAGTTTGTATGAACTGTCCTGACAGGTCACTGGTGGGACACTCCTAGTCTGAAATGGGTCAAAATTGGCAAGGTGGTAAGGAAAAAAATAATTATAAGGGGAACTATGGATTGCAATTAGTCATAGACATTCAACATGGAGCAATAATAAAAACAGCAAAAACTCATAGACTGTCATACTTAATATTTAGTCGCCTGGGCTTTAGTTTGAAGTAAGAGGAGTCACGTCGTCAGTGACAAGCACAGGAGAAGAGATTCTGGAAGCCACTCCAGCCTTGAACAAAGCCTGTCATCATTGTACCAGACCGTAGCAACCAAGTACAATTTTCCCATAGGGACCGTAAAGAACATAGAGATCCAAGAGACAAGTGTCATTTATTTTGACCAGCTACCACAAAGCCAGCCTAGCTCTGATACGTATGTGGTTGGAGATGGCAGCTTAACACAGTGTTATACAAGGAAGTTGGATGCAGGAGCAACTCAGTGTTTGTTTATGAAAACAGTAATAGGACTAGTGAAGAGACACCTCCACAATGTGGAGAAACCATAATATGTTTCTGAAACTTCAGCATCTATTTAAAATGAAACTAAATACATAGTTCATTCATGCAGAAATTATCTACTCACAACTGGCCACAGCCAGCCAATGAGGACTGTTGCATTTTGGTTACCTGGTTTCCCCCAGCGTTAGCACACATCAAACAAGACTTGATGATGTGACAGTCAAAGTACTCTACCAGGGGATAATTTGGGAAAATTTTTTAATCCAGAGTCTTAAACTGTGCAAAAAGCACCAATGTTCACTCTATGGATAAGACTCTATTTACTTTCTCATCCATGCTCCTGAAAACAGAAGTTCCAACACAAAAAAGTGAGGGTTATAAGTTTATGTTATCTCTTAAGCAGAGCTCTGGAAATGAAGGACTTTTGAGATATATCAGATAGTTACATTACACATATCTAGGTGCTTTTTCTTGTATCTGAAGCACTAACAACAGGAATTAGAAATTGCATAACTGAGGAAAGAGTACATTATTTCCAATAGGGATAAATTCTATGCCATTTTCTGCTATCTATATGAAAATACCTTTTTTTTCCTCTTATTTATCACACACTGATGTTCTGTGTTGGTGACTCCACAAGCTATAAGGTATGTTTATAGGTATCAGATCTTTGGGCTGATATTACTCCTCTACTATCTCTAATGCGCAAAGAGGGAAAAGCTGGGAAATCTATAAGAAAAAAAGCCACCTAGGGAATCTTACCATGATAACTGGAATTCAATCAAACAAATGTAAGCTGTCTACAAAGTATATACATTTAAGATAATTACAATCAGCAGCGAATACTATAAATTGCATGCATTGTTTTTAAATCAATAACTATTTCTTCCTTTTAAGCTTTAGCTTAGAAGCAAACACAAGAGGCTGTTTCTTGCAAACACCTCCAAAATGAAGTGATATTTCATGCGGACATGAGAAGTATAAACATTTAATTCATATTGTTTTGCAAGTTCCTGAGGGCTGTGAATTCAGCTGTGCTTTCCTTACTGTCAAATGACAAGCATGTATCCCTGTGGCTGTATATAATAAGTAACAACAAAGAGAACGGAGTGTTTTGCAGCCTTTTTTTTAATGGCATATCAAAGAATCACAGCCCCTTAACAAATTGGCTGAGCCACTCCAATGATGTAGGAAACCAAAGAACTTCCAAATTTGTTCCCAACTTTATTTTAAATTGATTCTTTAAAAACAGACGGATCATACTCTTTCTTGCTAACTGTACAGATGCAAGATTCTTCTATCTGGAAAGCATAATTTCTAATCTTTTTTTTTTTTTTTTTTTTTTTTCCTTTATCTTACCTCCTTGTAAAGCAAATCAATCTGCTGCTTGGAGGTAGTCAGGCTTTTCCACCCTCTTCTTTTCCTGCTTCCTACACTGCAGTCAGCTATATGTAATCTGCTGCCCAGCACAAAACACAGCAGAAACTTTCCCACATGAGACCCTAAAGCAGAGACAGGGCAAGAGCAGCAGCTCTTCTGCCCCTTCCCTACCTTCCTTACAGGAATAGAAAAGCCCACCATGGAGCTCATGTGACTTGCATAGAATAGGAGCAACAGGACAACCTTGGGAATGAGCCAAATTTAGCCAATTTCTCTTCATAAGATAAAAAGATTTTCAATTAAAATCAAAACAAAAAAAAAATGTTTAGTTGTGCTGCCTATATCACAGGCAGTCCCAGCCTCTGGCCATCAGGTTATTTGGCAACATCTGCCGAAGCTCCTATGAATCTCTGTAAAGGGCTATTTAAATTAACAATTCCTTGCTCACTGTTGGTGTCCCAGGATCCCTATCCAGAGTTAAAAATTCAAGCAAACAATGCTCAAGAAAGAGGAAACTGAGAAGTTAATTGTGCCAGACCAAAATCAATAAAACTGCACAGCTCTAGCACACAGTTTCCTGGTTTCCATGCAGAAATACAAAGCTAATGACTACTCTGGGAAAGGGAAAGCATGCTTACAATTTAGCTACATCCTTTTTGTGAGTTATTCCTGATTTACATTTTTGTAAATTAAAGAACAACCTAACTAAAACATGTTCAAAATGTCATAACATTATGGATCAAATATTTCAGGAGCAAATCCAAAATAACCAGTTTAGTGTTTTAAAGAAATCTGCATCTTCTAAGGCTGAGTTGTTATGCTATGAATTTATTTTGTGTCAGTAAAAAGTCAGGCATGAAAGCTGAATTCAACATTTACACCATATTTTCATTATCAGGCACTGAAATCGCACTAAATCATATTTATGTGCATTTGGCCAACTAAACAGGGACTAATAGAAAATGCACAACTTTATACGTTAAAAAAAGAAACGTAAAATATGTTCTTTCTTTCTTTTTAATTAAATCTAAGCATCGCAAATAGGGCAACCTTGGTTTTGAAAGCAGATACACAATTAGATGCTGAACTATACTGGTTAAAAATAGGTCAAAATCAATACTCCCTTTTCTGGATGAACTTTGAAACAAAAACCTTTCAAAGATTCCTAAAAACAAATTCAAAGAATTATGAGAAAGGGGGACTGGTGTTGCCAACACTTTGAAAAAGCCGATCGGGAGTGAGCTCTGCTATCCTCCGTTTCAGGATGTGGTTTGGGAGAAGGATGCGTGCTGTAACACAAACCAGCCAGTGCGAGGTATTGAAGCCCTTCCTGTATCTTTGCAGCAGGATGGATGCAAACCAACATAAACCAACATTCGGTGTGTATTTATTACACTTCTCTGTGTGCCTGATGACCTGCAAGGAGTCTGCTCCACATCTGGGAGCGGGTGATTCGTTAGCTTCACGAATCGGAAAGGAAGGAAGAAAGGAAAATGCAACAACATATGGCTTTGACTGAATGGAAATGACTGCACCAAACTGTGAACTCAATTTTGTATTAAGAACAACTAATAAAAATAATAAAAAAATATGCGTGCTTTTATCCAGCTCTCATTTATTGTGATGTATCCCAAAGAGACCCCTGCTTAAGGTGCTGCCTGCCATCTCTTTGAAGGACTATCTCCACAAAGCTAAGGCCACCAAATTTTGTCATTCAGGTACCGACCCAACTTCATGGAGCACAGGACTTTCTATGCAGACCATCAGTACAATCGGTAGGTCATCAGTGCGGAAGCAGGTCAAGAGCAGTAGTGCTTTTTAATCCCAGTTTGATGGAGGGGTGTGTTGTTTGCTATCACAGCCCGTTCCCTGAACTGACTGGAAAGACCATGCCCTGCCTGTCCTGACACACTGCAGCCCCACCAACGAGGTCACGCAGGAGGTTGATTACATAAATTCAGATTTTAGCTTTCTGAAAGACCTACAAATATAAAGGTCTTTTTAATAGTTAAAAAAAGACTGGTTGAAGTGTCTGTTTAAAAAAGAAACCCTCCCCTACATTGTTTTTCCTTACAGTGTTGCCCCAAAAAGTTAAAACAGAAATACCCACAGCCCTGTAAGTCTCTGGGAAAGTGTTTGTGTGGCCTTATATTCAGAAAAGGCAACTAGATGTCACACAGCCTTGGAGGTCTGAGAAGCACATGGCAGCTCATCCTCCTGGTACCCCCTGTGCTGCCCTGTCTGCTCGTGGCAGCCTTTTACTATCACCTCTGGACGATGGGTCACTCAGTTAGAGGGATGTTTATCACCTGAAAAGTTCAGGCCCAACATCAGAAATTTTTCCCTTACTCAATAATGGACTAAAACCTGGCACAGGAATTAAATAACCTGGAATTTGCTCAAAGTAAACCTATAGTCATTATACAGCATTTACACTGTATGTATGAATCACAACTGTTCATTTTGCTATCAAACAGATGGGAGCAAAAAGTATCTCATTGTTGGAATACATTATGTGCTGCTTAAACAATGCTTTGTGGAAGGATGTGCAAAGAAAACAAACATATCTGTTCTGTAGTAAAGTGGTACAAAACAAAACTTAATAGAGCTGGCAGCTAGGAAGCAATTGCAGTGGGTCTGCCTAGTCTTAGTTATTGAACAGAACTCATTGCAGACAGTCCTTTGCAGTTTGGGTAATTATAATGTGAATGAACAGCTGTTGATATTTGCCAATTTAAAATGTACGTGAACTTCTTTGAGGACTATGCCATGTAAATTCAGTAGATCCCATCTGGGTTTAAAACTAAGCATAGCTTTAAAAGTAAAATTCCTCCTCTATGTAAGGACACTGGGGACTGACCTCCTTTTACTAGAAGTTTGATTACAACATCATATTCTTCCAATGTACTCAGAAAATCAAGGTCAAGCGTGGACTGTGTCAAAGACTGTACATCAACTAGCTACCCACTGTCATTATATTTTATGCACCTTACCCCCTTTGTCCTGCCATGCCTTCTGTGAATATTCCCGTCTAATAGTTCTACATTTTACCACCCACGCATCCACTGTGTTTTAACAGAGCTGGAGCTGAACAGCAGACCTGGCCCTCTTTAGAAACATCTCCTCTCCCCTTCTATGCATGTAATTATTGCAGCATACATTTGTGGGGAACCCACAACGTGCTGTACACTGTAGGGGATGAGAATTACGATGATAATTACTTCTAAGTTCCCAATGATAACAAATGACACATCCTCCAGATTATATCTGAGAATGTTCTCTGCAGTGGGAGTTGCCCGGCATGCTGAGGAGGGCACAAGCAGATGAGCACCTTGTATTATGCACGGGGACTGTACGCACAATATATTTATGTATGCTGGGGAAACAGAAAAATCAGGAGAACTGTGTTTCAGGGTCAATAGCAAATGAAGTCCATTCTGAACTGTGCCCATTATAGACATTGTCTGAGCCACCTGCCCACTCCTTATGTCCCTTCAGTATCACCTGCATCCTCAGAGTCTCCGGCGACTGCAACAGTCCCAGGATGGAGGTTTCTCCACATCCATACAGAAGGGTTACAAAGCCGCTGAAGAGCAAAACCAAAAACCACAGTCATCCCCCTCCCAATATTTCCATGGTTCAGCTAACACGGAAAAAAAAAAAAAAAAAAAAAAACAGCAGTAATTGTGTCCACTGAGAAGCAAAGTGAGATGGCCACCCATTTCACTGAACTGAAAGTCAACTCAGAGTGCTTCAAGAAAGCCCATAAATTATTCTATCACTGAAAGAGGATTTCAGATGCTTTTTGTCTCCCGTCAATACAAATCTGGCTGGGCTCAGTAAGTTATATTAAATGCACATGTATCTCCTTCAAGCCACATTTCATGTTCTCCAAACATCTTTCTCTAAATTAGATCCTTTCATATTCCTTGAAAAGCTCAGTTCTTAATTAGGAAAGAGTTCTGATTTTCCATTTTCATTAATTCATTTGATTTCAAGATTTTGAAGCCAAAGTAATTGCAGCTAAATGAAATTTATTGAAAGGCAAAAAGATACAGTCAGTTTCAGATAATGAGAAATATAAGAATTTTTTTAATGCAAGTAAAGGGTAGGTCTAAATATCCTGCCTAAACTAAATCCTTGACATTGCAACAATCTCCAGAGAAGCAATGATATATGCTTTGCTTCTCTGAATGAACTCAGAGGGTTGGCTAGATTATTGCTTAAATCACTTAATTATTTGGCTTAATTCACATGCTGTTCTTCACTTTCAGATCCTTCCCGCTCCCCTCCAATCACATTGCTCCACTGCACCAGGGCTGTGCCAAGATCTTTGAGCTCAGACTTCATTCTCTCTAAACATCTTTTCATATTATGTGGCTCAGATTAAATCTTCTTCGCTAATTTGTTATTGCAATCACAGATGTGCTTCTGGATTCAAGTTCCCTTTTGCATCACAAATACTGGAACACAAACCAGAAGTGAGGAGTCAGTATCTAATTTCCACTCCTTCAAACTGCAATTTGTCTCTGATGATCTTCTGAAGATGACAAATGAGTTAATAAAAAGACAGGTAAAATATTAATATTTTTTAAACAAATGGAAGGGGAAATTTCACCCCAGTCTTGAGCTACTCGAGATAACTTGACAAACTTTCTAAAGCTGTACTTCCAAGACACATGAATCATTTTTATATCCTGGAATGTGCCTTAAGAGAAAGAAGGATCTGAAGATTTCCTATTAAAGCAAATGATATTGGAAACCTGTGGGCAGCATCTCACATTTTCTACTTAATTAGGAAGAGACTTTACTCATAGATACCCCATCTATACATTTACATTCTCATAGAAAATAAGTGACACAAAGTAGTGTGGAAAGCTCAGAAAACTTACCTAAGAAAGTACTCCCTAGAACAAAACCCTACGTTTTATTCTGATACCCAGAGTTTTAAGGTATTAATGACCAGCATATTTCTTGCCACAAAGGCAAAGACTAAACACAAAATGCCATTACCAGTAATATACACAACCCAAAATGTATCTATTAATTATAAAATACGTTTTAAAAGATAGGTAACTAGATTATAGAAGGCCAATATCCGTCTAATTGCTCCCGTAGATAATTTGCTCAAGTATTTTCAGTTGCTAACTGAGCTTATAGAAAATGTTTCATTTCTTATTATCCATAGGTTTGTTTCATAAGAATAAGCTATAAAATGATATTTCTAGAACAAGCTCTCTCATGACATATTAGATCAACTTGTGGGTCTAAAAAATAACGCCTTTATCGAGGTTATATAAATTGGTATTAAAGCTCAGCAAAGATCTGCTTTACACTAAATCATCTAGAAATAGCACACCCTTTCTCCATTGAAGGGCATGAGGTAAATAACTGAAGAGGAGGTAAAAACAGATAATCAATTACTTCAGTTGGCTTCAGGGTTAGTGCTGAAATTTTCAGCCCCTTAGAGAAAAAGAAAAAATCAATATAGCACAGTATTTTGAGATAACAAAGAAAGAAACAACTCAAAGGCATTTGTAACATGTGATAAAAGTATAAAGAAAAGTCCGCTGTCACCTTCAGCTGCTCTACCACAGTGTAAATTAACAAAAATATTCCTGTTTCTTTGCTGAACTCACTGCAGAGTGTTAGAAAACAGAAAAATGAAAATTCTGCAGAAGGCTCGTAAAACGTTTCAATTACCCAACCTCAGCCTTGTGGACCAATTGCAGCAAAACAGAACGAGCCAGAATATTTTTCAGTTCAGCCAGTGGATGCGGGAGTCAAATACCCATAGGGACTGTGGGAAAGCAGACCTGACGGTAGTTTTGAAACTATGGAAGAAATCAGCAGTTGTTCGTAGAGCTATAAGGTGAGGAGCAAGTGGAGTTATATGCTGCAAACTCTATTTTAATTGTGCCTTTCTGGACAGTCGTCTCCCATGATGGGATGCTCTGGTAGCACAGGCAGATCTTGGAAAGAGGTCTGGTGACATAGAACACAATTTTGTCTGCCTTCCCCAATACTAGAAGGCAGTGAATTAGCACAGGTAAGAGAGAATAATAAAGATTGTCCAAGACAAGTCTCTTTTATGGGGTTTTGTCTGAGCAAACACAGTAAAGCTCTGACAACACGCTGATTTAAATGTTGGTGACAGTCTCAAATTCTCTGTTTCTTATTTCAGTTCCAGGGATGTTTTTCCCCCCAGGATTAACTCCAATGAAAATTTAAATACAAGTTTCCCCAGGGATGGGCTATGATACACAGAGTATTTAGGTGTTTGCACTAGATGAGTTGTGCGCCATATGCTGTTGAATTTCCATCAGCTTTGGAGATTTATTGGCTTCTGAGGGAAAATTCTCACTTTTAGACACAGAGGAGCCTTCCTTTTAGACCTTGAACTACAAACCAACCACCTTTTGTAGGGAAAAAATAAAAAAAAAAAAAAAAGTAAAGATAAAATGAAAACAGAAAATTCATATTTTCCATCTTAGCACTGGGAAGAGTTAGTAACCACAAAAGAGATATATTACAGTGGAGCACTGACTGAAAAAATCTGTTGAACACCTGAAAATTTCTAACAATAGGCCAACCACAGCATTATCTGCCCCAAACAAACCACACTCTACATCCCATCTACTTCCTTCATAGCTACTGACACAAAACTGCAGAAAAGATACTGAAAGAAAAAAAAAAAAAAAAACCAAACAACTTACAACCAGCTCTGGACTGAACATTTTTTCGTTCAGATGATTCTTCAAAAAAAAAAAAAAAAAATAATCCCAAGCCCATCATCATGTCTGTGTTCACTGCTAATTAAAAATAAGACAGCTCTGCAACACAGCCCATGTGATCTACCAGGACTTTACAACCCGAATGTCCCAGAATGTGTTTTGAATTACTTCACGCTTATTGTAAACAGTTGAAATTGTCATCTCAGGATTTGGTCTATTTATGATGCACTGCAGTTAAATCCTCTCCTCCCTTCCCCCTTCCTGAAAATCTTTTGAAGCTTTGATGATTCTCGGAGTAACAGATGACACAGATACGAGTCTGCTGCTGCCACCCAACATTGTTTATGGCATTATACTCCCAGAAAGCCATCGAAGGGCTTCTGGTGAAGCCTGATTATTTCTGTGCAACAAGTTTTCCATAAAATCCAGAAAGATATACAAAAGAGACTTCACCCAGCTTTCAAAAGATTAATCTTCCCATGCAAGTACTGTTTACCATATTTTATAACATATACTTTGGAAAGAGGCAATAAGGAAAGTGCTACTACAGGACACAGTCAACAGTTCACATGCACACCATATTATTTTATAACTTGTCTCAACAGAACGGCTTATACATATCTTTCTTGAACCTCCAAAATTCCTCAAAGAAAGAATTTCCTCAGGCTGTCTGCTACTGTTTTCTAAAACTACATTGCATGTTCATAAGAGCCTCTGTCACTGCTGCAGTCAAGCACCTATGAGACAGAGGTGTGCCACTATCTCCGTTTACAGACGAGCAACTACAGCACGGAGAAGCTAATTGATTTGTCCATGATTACATGGGAACTCTACAGCACAACACAAAATTTAACAAGTCCTTCCAGAGCTGTAACTACTTCCTCCCTAAACCAAATAACTTCAGGTTATAAATATCGCAACCTCTGTGGCATCCTGATCCGCCTCTTTGATTTTAGTGTCCAGCCTTGATTTAATAACAAAATTTAAAAAAAAAAAAAACAAAAAAAAAAAACAACAACAAAAGGGTCAGCTTCTGCTAGGGCATTATCTCTTTGCCCAGTTGAGACAATTATAGTTAATGTTTTAGTTGACTATGTATTATTTAGAGTCTGGTTCTAAGTTGTGCAAAACTAATAATTAGGAGAGAAAGACAAGCTATGGGACAACAAAGTCTTCATCCGATGCAAGAAATGGAAGTGTTCCCTATGAAGCTCTAGGTATTTAAAAACTCGGAAAAATCCAAATCTTATTCTTCAAAATGTAGAGATAGTAAAAGTTTGCAAACCAGGTTTTTATAAAGGAGAAAGAATGGTCTCCACTTTACATCAAATCATAGAAAATATGGCTTATGGACCCCAGAGGTTCCCTCCCCATGTAAGGATCAATTATACCTCTCTCATTAGCAGCTGCTTCTCTGGATTTTCTGAAAATCAAGTGCACTCTGAGAGACTTCAAAGCTTCCCTTCCTCACTAAATGCATGTAAATACATCCTTTTCTCATTATCTTCATTACTGAGCTCTTACTTGCTTCCTTGTGGGGCCCTTCTTCTTGTCCCTGCTAGACGGGGAGCATATCTAACAGCGACACAGAAACTAATCACTCCCTCTTATTGTCCTGCAGCCATTTACATACTGGAAGATTTATCATGTCTCCACCCAGACTCTTCCTCTCTAGACTGACAGCCCCAACTCTTTGGTCTTCACCACGGGCTGTGGTTTCAGACCTCTAACCATTCCCTGCTCTCCTTCCCATGTTCTCCTTGGGTGACCTATCTCTCTCATTTATTTTAATGGCTGTTCTCCTTCCTGGTAATTATTCAATGAGGATCTAGCATGAGACATGTACAGTCTCCAGGGCTGCAGTCTCCTGTGAGATTCAACGCCTCAGTGGTCTGATCCACAGCCTCTCACCTACACGCATGAATACTCCAACCACTAGATTATTAATGCACATGTTTGCACCCCACTGTTGCTCTTGAGCCATTCAACAGCTTATTTTTTTTATTCCTTCTCAGAAAGTAAAAAGTCCAAACTTTCATTGAGGTATGCACCTAAACTATTGAATTACTACTCCCTTACAGCCCCCCTTTTTTTTTTTTTTAAAAAAAAAAAAAAAAAAAGGCAAAAAATTTAAAAAAAGCCTGTGTGCTGCACCGTGTTGCGTATATAAATAAAATTCAACCCACACCAAGTGTATGAAACTTTGCCTGTTAAAACATGACTTCTGCTTTCTGTACTCCAGAGTCAAATAAGTTAGCAGAATGCAGAGGAAGGCTTCTGGAAGGGTTCATTAGTGACCCTATAAATAGCAAGTGTTTGCCAGATATGGGTACCACTATGCTATTTTGCAAAGCGTCAGTGAACATGGTATGTTTAGAGCAGGACTTAGAAGCACAGGAACAAGCCAGAGTCTTCTGGCAGGTTTAAAAGCATATATAGTCTTTTTGGAAATTTTTATCGAGGCTCATCAACATATAAATAGAGAAGGGCTCTGCAGGGCTTCCCCCTACTGCACTGATTTCCTGAGATGACGAGGGAAGGAGCGTTTTAGAGCCATATCAGAAAACTTAAATGAGAAGACCTGCTCACCAGAAGAAGACTGAACAATTTTAGAGAGGAACTCAGATGGATAACTTATTGAGGTGCGCAAGAAAACAAAATCTGAGGACTGAATAAATTGGTTACATTTAGAGAAACATTTAGGAAGAGCAAAGGTGCCATGTGTGTACGCATCCCCTGAGGGACTGCTGGGCAACTGACTCTGAGCTGCCCTAGTTGAGGGACGCTGCATTATTCCCTCAGACAACAGTCACTTGGTTTTACATAGCGACTCTGTTTTTAAAGAAACCTAAATTTCATGACACATTTGATGAGGCATATCAACTGCTCGCCCCCCCAACAACTCAATCAAATTTTAGTTTGCAAATCAAAATTCACAGATAAAAATACCTTCCACACGCAAACTTCACCTTAGGTTAAACACGGGGGACAAGTTATTCCTTTTCCATGTATATGTGACGGTGACATTGCATCAACAGACAAGATACAGCTCCCTAAAACTGAAGAAGCAAATTTGCACATTCTGAGAGATGCAGAGGAATGATTTTGTGGTATAGGTAAAGGCAGCAATAAATTGCCATATGACTTTGTTTTATGCTGAATAAATTTCTCAATAGCTGACTGTCAGGTGCCAGAGAGCACACCAAAAGAACAGATCATGAAAGTAATTTCACTGTGGCTCTTGAGGAACTTCTGAAACTCTCACTGTTATGACAAGAAAATATACACATATAATATAAAAATATAGAATGTAAAAATGTCTAATGGCATGGTGGCTGCTGAAAAAACAAAGCATACCATGGTATTTCAAAATCCTTTGACTTGATTGTGATGGCTAATGTAAAAATTCACAGTCAGCTTAAGTAATACACCTCAGTGAGACACAGCTTTGTGTTTTACCAGTGATATACTGATTCGTCTTTGCTGAGAGAGATAAAGATTTTGCTGGAAAAACAAACCAACATTGCCTTTGAAGACTTCAGAGACCGGACTCATTGAAATTGTTTAGTAATGAAGGCTGTGAAGAATTTTTTGATATTTCTGTGCAAAAAAAATATTCAATCACCTCAAATTATTAGAATTATAGGAAATACTGTTCAGCTCTAACACACAATAATGGGGGAGCCCCACAAGACACTTATTTCACGTACATCAGTCAAAATGTCTGTATCAGTCAATCCTGTTGAAATTTTTAAGCTCTTTAATGATGACACAGATAAAATCCACACTTCCAGTGACTGAATACTGGTTTTATTTCTTTTACAGTACACTTTCTTTTTTCCCACTGCTTAGTCCTAAAATTAGAACAACTCTATCTACATATATGAAGGTCATGACATTTGCAAGTATGTTACAAGGACACACAGATAAGCTCTGCTTCTAAATGTAATTCCTTCCTAATAGCATGCCCTAGAAAAGCAGAAACGTTGATAGGAATTTTACCCAATGGTATAGATCTTCCCTCTCAACTACTTGATTTTATGATTTGATTTGAACACATAATCTTGCTGTAACCTTATTCAGCCATTTTTTCCTCACATATTGTTGCAAAACATTTTCAATGATTTAAGAGCTGAATTCTGATACAAGGCTGGAAATGAAGTATCTGTATGTACGTATAGATATAGATGATATAGGTAGACTGTAATACAGATATCAGTATACCTACTGTATAGACAGAAGTACAGCTATACCTACTTGGAAATTCAGCAATGCAGTGGGAAGGCCTCAAGAATCTCTTTTCAAGAAATGGCCCAAATCTAGTTGTAATTCTCTCCATCACAAACACACAGATTTAGAGAAATCGTTAAATACTAATTCTGTGAAGGCTGAAATTAGAGTTGATTTCAATTCTACACATAGACATTTCTTTTAAAATTAGTTAATAAAAGATGGATGGAAGTGTGTTAAAACTAATAAATTCAATTTTAAAAATAAATTCGTGCTTGATGATTAAATTGCATATTTGAGAGCAGTAAAAATGTACACATGAACGAACAATACATAATACACTAAAATATTATTTCTCAAAATGTTCCTTAAAATAAAGTGTTTTCACATCAGTGTTAATCTCCCTCAAAGAAAGGTGATCATGCTAAACTTGGACTGATTTATATAGCTCATTATACAGTATAAAAATCTCAATTAATGTTCTTCATAGCACTTACAAGCTGCTCTTAAATTGCCTCCAAGATTGCAACAGCAAAAATCCTTGTACACAGCATTGCAAACACTCCTCCTCTTTAATTCTTTGAGAACTAAAATCCTGAAAATATTCGTTCCCTTGTTCTGACAACACATGCATGATTTATCCACACATGCGAGGCGCCCCTCTTTCCCCCAGAACAGCAAATCCTTGCTCCCTAAAAGTTGAACAGCAAGAGTATGAACACAAATAACGCTTTTAATCTGAAAAGGTCATTACCAATATCAAATTGATGTCCCATGGTTTGGATTAAACTTGATTCCCATTTAATAGATGGAAAAGGGCAAGATAATAAAAGGAGAGATGTTTGACTGTACAAAGCAAACAATTTAGGTTTCCATCTTAAAAGAAACCCAACTGTTTCTATCCATATCTTAAATTTGCCCTCTGTGACTTTCAGTGTTCCCAGGCTCTTGATGCTTGGTCTCCATGGAGCAGTGGTTTCCTTTCCTCTCTACCTCCTATGGGGATCCTGGGAAACAACCACTTTGGTCTGGAGGGCTCCCACAGATCACAGTTTAAACCAGTCCAGCCCTATTGCCTTTTTTCCTTTATAATCAACAAATCATGGCAGTAAGCAATTCTGCACTAAACTTGCAATGAAAAAAGGAGGTCAACATTTTGAAACATCTCTTTGTTGCAACTGAAGCCTTTTACAACCAGAAATGCTAAAGAAATAAATAGAAACTCAATAAAGTATGAAATATAGTACTTTATGTTTAATTATAGGCATTTAAATTGATTTTAATTTCTCTCTGCAGGGAGTACTTTCAGGGTTTGGTTTTGTTTTTACATACGCCACTCATTCACAATAAATTACATACCTCAGTGTACCTCAACAGCTACTTCACTAACAAACATGACATGTCTTGGCAATAAAAGGTTAAAATTCACTTTGCCCTCTGACTATAACAGAAATACCTTTGCAAGCTAATGACTGTAACAGGCTGGTCTGTTCCCAAATAAACATTCTAGGGATTTCCTGAGGTGTTGTTTTGTTTTGTCTTTTTTTTTCCTCCATCTTTTTAATTGAGGGAAAAGAATTTGGAGGGCATAGCCAGCCTAGACACTATTTCAGTCAAAAATGTGTATATGTTGTCTTTATATACACTTTTTAAACCAAAAAAATACATTTACACAGCTTCTGGATATTCATTTTATAGAAAAAAAATAAATCTTTAAAGCTTATCCAACTCATCTCCTTCTGCCAGCTTTCCTTGCCAACTCTTTCTTAGTAATGCCAGTAAATGCCAAAAAAAGTCTGGTTTAAACAATGTTTCTGTCTGTTGAAACCAAGAGAAAGGCAGTTTCTGTTGGAGATACTCGATTTAGTGATCCCACTTTTTCTCCTGCTGCTGAAAATGCACCCTGACCATGTCAGCGTAGGCAGAAGGGAGTGTGCAATGTTAAAACAGTAATATGCTAGAAGTTGCTTTGAGGACAAAATTACACAGTTCCTCTTATTGGCTTTTCCCGCAACAG
This sequence comes from Tyto alba, assembly GCF_018691265.1. NCBI lineage: Eukaryota > Metazoa > Chordata > Aves > Strigiformes > Tytonidae > Tyto > Tyto alba. The sequence continues at coordinate 3,638,172 of NW_024881261.1, read as the reverse complement.
ATTCATTTCCAGAAACTCCTCTCTCTTTTGAAAAAGGCAGATTCAGTATCTGCCAAGGAAACGGTCCTTTTTGGGGCAGGGATACTATGGCTGTTTAGATTAACACATCTAAGAGCTTTTGTCTCATTGTCACTTGCCAGGAGTTGAAGCAGACCTCCTTCAGCAGCATTTCTTTTTCAGTACAAGATGTACTTAATGTGAAAACATCTAGGGAAAGATGATGGAATGGGTGAAACTAAAGTAAATAATGTCATCCGAGAGACACCAGTGCAGGATTTCATCCAAGATCGCTGCCCGAAGGAGCCTGCCATCTCCAACACTCACACAAATGAAGTGTGCCGGAAAATACCATCCACCAGTGTGCAAAAATTAGGAATCTCAATGAATATCTGATCGTCCCCTAGCTAGGCAGCAGCTTTGACTAAAAACGCTTGCTCCTATGCCCGTTAAAGCAGCCTCAGGTAACAAATGCAATTCTCCTGAATAATAGAATTATCTATAGGCTTCACTTTAAACATGCAAACTAAAATGCTGCTGCTTCAGGAGGCGGCAAATCACTCCAGGCAGTGATGAGTGGCTGGGAAGGGTTTGGCAGGTTCACCCCAAAAAGTCCATTTTTGTGCAGGACTGCTGAAGCACTCCTCAAAGGATGCAGTCGGTGGAGAGAGAGAAGGAGCAAACAAGGAGATGAACCCTGCCAAGAAACCCCCCAGTAGCTCCTGGTGGAGGGGGATGGCCAGGAGGGGAAGGGGGGACAAGTCCATTCAGCAGAAGCAAAATAAAGTTGATCCTAAGGCAGGAGACATAGTAAAGGCAATGGAATGAGTGATTCAGACTTCAGAGGAAACACCATAATAACGTCCTGGGACTTGGGGCAGAGGATGGAAAAGTCAGAGCTGGAGACCTGAATGGGACTTAATGCTTTCTGGTGTGCTGAGGAGCAACAAGAGACCACAAGACCCCTTCTTGGATTCAGTGGTCCCATCAAAGAGACTGCGTGTGACCATGCCTGCTGTATGAGGGTGAGCAAACACGTACTTCAGTGCAACCAGTATCACCAGCAGCTTTATCATTACACTGACCAGAAATATCACAAGCACATCCATGCAGGACGGGGATGAGACTAAGTCCAGTAAAATGCCTGCAGAGTCTGGCAGCACCCCCCCCACACACACACATCGTACAAATGGAAACACAGCACACAAATTATCACCAAAAGCATTTCGTCTCCAGTTTCACTAAGCTTCATCACTCCACCATGTCTACAATGCTGTAAATTGCAATCGTTTTGTTAAATTAAGCTTCAAAAGTTCAATTATACTTTAAAATTGCGTCCTTGAGGAAAGACAATGCACAAAAGGGACGCACATTTTCCTCAAGATAGAAATTGAACACAAACTTTCTGCTACAATATCAAAATGATACAGCTCATTTTTACCTCGTCTATACAAGCTTTTCAAAAACAATTGGCAGACTTCTTGGCAGTCATTTTATTTCTAGAAAAATAGTAACACTTTGAAATCCTTTTATTGTTAAGATAGTGCTACTGAATTTCAAAAGGCTTATTAAATTAATCCTAATTATTTTTTTCTTATCAAGCCTTAAACTGCGCATAACCTCTATGATTTCTTGTTACAATTCTGAGAAATTAGAAATATTCCTATAGAAGAGGTAAATCAACTGGGGTTTGAGTAAATCATATTGAAATAGAATTATAATTCAACAACAAAGGCAACAGGCTTGTTAACAATAGGACTCAGTGGATCGACCAGCTAAATTTACCTCTTCATCCTTAAAATAGACACGGAGTACAATTCAATTTACTACGCCTTCCTGAGATAAGGCTCTTCATCACAGCCTATGTCAGCAGCTCTTAGTTTCCATGGTCTTTCCCTTCCCGAGAGGACTTCAGTCCTCGGAAAGGCCCCACGTCCTTCTGCTGATACCTGCAAGCCCTCGAAGGGCTCCGTGCAGGAGCCCAACACTCCATACACCGAGAGCACATGGTGGGAGAGAACCTGCTGTAGGAATTGCCTGGTGTTCAGTTTGACTCAGAGCAATCACAATAAGAATTAAGAACAAGGGAGATTCTCCTTTTGCCTGTAAAAAAAAATGATCACATGTTCATAGCTGGAAAGCAAAGCATTATTTTAATCCAACACTGAAATTCATACCTTACGCTCGCAAGATCTGTTGCAAGAGACATGAAATAGCCAAGTATAAGCTAAATTAATTCAATATGAAAATGTCTCAGTACAAGGACTTTGCAAACCCAGCATAAAGCTACATAATTGCAAGAACTTAGTTTTAGATTTTAATACCACGTTAAAGGGTTGCTAGCATTAACTGCATCATTAAGATCAAAATATTTTTGCCATTTTACTACGGAAAGTATGACCTGTTTGTTTGGGGTTTTTTTTAAATACCAGTCTGAAAGCTCATGTCAAAGAACATTGCTTCAGCCCCATCACCTTACGGAGGAACAGATGAATGGATTCCTCAAGCCCAAATCTGAGACACTACCTCATAGCTGGTGGGTCCCAGGCAGAAAATGCAACAAAGCACTTCTGCAGAGTCCCATCGTGTACAATCGCTGGCAGAGGGAGGCCGGGTGGTACGGGGAGACAGAGCTCGCCCAAGACTGTTATAGCACTGGCGATCTTTACTGGCCAAGTATGACAAAATTCCTCCCAACAGCTCAGCGTGATACAAGCTCATGAAAGGGACTTTCACCCCCTTGAGGACTCCAAGACGCTAAGGGGAGGGGAGGGGTGTCTGGTAGATGGTTAATAAAAAACTCTGCATTTTCTGTTTATTGGAACAGCAATCTCTCTCAATAATATCTGCTATTTATATTGTGCATAAACTATCACACAAAACTTTACAAACTTAACACACTGTATCACTTAAGCTAAAAATGAAATGGACCATTTTCTGGGATGAATCCCAATTGCTTAACACTTCCCAGTATGCCCAAGCGTTTCAGGCAGGAAATGAATACTAGTATATCTAGTTAAAAGTAGGGCACTGATTCAGTACAGACAGAGAAAAGAATTTCCCCTACTCAATCACTCAAAGTTTTTATTGGTGGTCCCAACTCCAGGAATTTCTCAAGCCTGTAGCTGCTATGTAAGATCCAGCACGTCCCTAGAACCAGGACACACTTGCCGACATTTCTGAAAACTTTCGTAAATGAATGTATCAGATTAATCAATTGGTTCAACACCGGTACGGGGCTGGCTGAGAAGAAGAGATCATGCTTTCCTCTGTGGGGATCTCCTCTTGCACAAGATAAGGTGAGAGGGATGGCTTTAAGCTGCTATTTCTCCCAGTGAAGCAAGTCAGCCCGACTAGCATAGTCACAGAAATACACACTCCCTTTCCTAACAGCTTCCATGCAAAAATGATGCTATTTCTGAATTAAAGAAATGCAGAAGAATTATTAAATAATAGAGCATAATTGAACTAATTAGCCCTCACAGTGGCCCTACAAGGCAAGGGTATAGGTATCATAAAAAGCAAAAGAAATAACAGATTGTTTACTAGGCTATTAAATTAATGACTACCAGGTTATTAATTAAAGGCTGAAGGAGCAGATCTCCCAAAGAATTTTATCGAGGATTAGTGCAGTTTCGCACACCGCTGAGGCTGCCTGTGCCAAGCTACATTCCCAGCTGATGACACAGCCTCAGCAGCATGCACAGCTCTGCCTCTTATATTTGATACTCATGAGTCACAAAAATATGGAGAGGACTATAAATTCTGTTTATGCCTCCCTCTCTTAAGATATGTAAAACAACTATGTAAAAGAGCTATGAAAGCTGTCCTCTCAGCCTTCAAAGACTTGTTTAAGCAGCACTGTATGATTCCCCTTAATACAATTGTCTGGAAGTCTAAACTTTGGTAATTATTTCAAATGAAAAAGAACAGCAGGAGGCTCTGTTGAATGGAATATAAACAATTATCACTTGCACGAAGGATATGCCAGTTATGAAATAAACTTCAATGGGTTTGCTCTTGAAAACATTGAGCACTAAATTAATTAGCTAATATAGCAGGCCTCTCAGCTGTACTCTATGCATCAAACCCTGTATTAGAGTCATGAGAGAACACCAAGAGGTGCAGCAAAGAGCAGAAATGTGAACCAACACAGAGATCTTGTTAAATTGCAGTCTTTCTGATGGGTGCACCAATACCTTCATCATAATACTGGAGCCAGTGGGAACACCTTAACTCCAGAGGATGGACTAGAATATGACAGACCGTGCCTATTCTGCCAGTTTGCAAGAGCAATGCAGTCATGAAAGAGCATAAAAATAGGATCAAATGGGTAAAGCTCATCCCTGCTTGGCAGCTTTGAACATGTATGTGAATCTCCAGCATTATTCCTGTGGCTTTTTAACAAATTTAAAGTTATTTTTTGTTCCTTCCAGTGATTTTTTGTTTCAACGGCAAAAATTCCTATTTCAATAGGTGTTGAATTAGGGGCTTACAGTGAAGGCATGAAAAAAATGCAAAAAGGTGAAAAGAATCAGTGTAGTATCCAATACATTTGATAAATCTGGAGAAACATAAAAAAACCTAGTAACTGTCAGGGCACATGATACTTTTACAGATAGTGGCAGATTTCACATTGAGATTCAAGTAATCAGTGTTCAGAATGATATACAGATAATCAAGATTCTGATGTTTGTTTATGATCTCAATCCATAACACAATATTTCACGAATGAGGCAGGCAGAAATGCAAAAGCTACTTCTTTGCAAGCTCAATGAGATGCAATGCATGCTAAGCAGTAAAAAATGGTAATCTTCTGCCACTTTACATGCAGAATCTTTTGAGCTGTGACAAGCATACACTTAAAAACCAGAAGAAATATGGTCTAAGTATATATTTATAGCTGGCCTTCATCTTTATCTTTGCATTTCATTGCTAGAGTTTATATTCAAAGTATAACATAACACCCAGAAAGAAAAAAAAAAGTGTTGCTACAAGAAAAGGAACTCTGCCTTCTCATCTTTCTTTTGTCCTTTTTTGCAAACACTTCTTTAAGTTTTCAATTTGCAAACCTGATTTATACCATCCCAGCCAAAGGAAGGAAACTGATTCACGCTAGCTCAGAATCTGGCCTTGAAAGCTTAAACGTGGTGAAGCATTTTAATGTTCTTTGAATCCATCCACCCCTTCCCCAAGGGATAACAAACTTATGGTTTATTTGGATTTAAAAGTCATCGGGGTTGGAACCATAGCTGTTCTTCATCAGGGAACCCTCTGCAGGTCTTCCCAGCCTCTCTGCCCACCATGGACATCTTTCTTTTCCTTTGCTTGTCTCCAACCCCAACAGCAACACATCTGAATCTCCTGGTGTGTGGGAAGCCATCCAGCATCTGCCACCAAATGAGAGGTCTAACTCTCTGCAAGGTTGGGGAGAGGTTGCTTTTCCAGCATACTTTTCATATATTGAGGTCAGTGGCAATACTTTAAGAGAGTCAGGTGAGACTCGCTGTGATTCAAGTGGATTAAGGGTCTAATCCACTGACAGGTATATTGTGTGCATCTATTTTCTCATAGTAAATTATTTTTAAGAAGTTATATGGCAAAATTTGCTCATTGTCCTCTATACATCAGCCAAATTTAATGTTAAAAAACAAATTCTCTGCATCGTTTTGAAAGCAACCTGAACTAGCAACTTGGAAATTCAAAGCAACCTAAAGCATTTCAGGGCTTTCCAGCTTCCCATGTGGCTCTTCAGAAACCATGCTCAGCTCCATGCTGCCTGGCTACAGGTCTTTCAGTACCTGCCCAAGTTCAGTTACACTCCAATTTGTCTTTATGAATGCTAATTGTTGCCTGACTGGAGCATACACCCATGTATGGAGCAGTTTAATATTGCACTCGGATACAGAGATCAGAATTACAAAAAGGATGTGTGCAAGCATCAAAAGATGCAAACCACACTCAGTAAGGAGAGCTGCACCTAACTTGCTCATATGCTTTCAGAAACCTCAGTGGATTAAATCTTTCAAAGCACTTGATCAGTCTCATGATTACATCTGAGTCCTTGCAGGTGCCAGCAATGACATTATAGATCCAGCACAGCCAAGACTAGAGAAAAACCTCACCTGAGTGACAGATGCCACAACCTGAGGACTCTGTGTTTACTTGCATAATTGATCATATTATATATGCACAAAATGCTTTCAATTTCCCAGAAACTTAATGCATTTTAATATCTGGACTAAACTTTGGATACAAAGCCAAATTCATTAATGAATGTGTCATTCCAGGAGAATGAATGTCAGCTCAGGGCAATGCCACTCTGGGATCCCCCCCAGCCTTACACTATTTCACGTCTGCCCTGGATGGTCTCTGGCAGGCAGTGTTCCCCCACAGTTACGACCTTTCAAGCATCGAAATGAAGCCAAGAAACCCTTAATGACCATGTGAAACACTTCCTGCCTAGCGCTTGTCTCTCCAAGAGAAGGCATGTGCTTCAGGCTCCGGTCTAACACAACTGATATTACCTGACCTACAGCTCCTGTGATGCAGGGATCTGGCACACATTAACCAGTGTGTGTCCCTAACAGGGTGTGAGGATAAATACTGAAGCCAAACAGATGGTCTTCTAAAAATCTTCCCTAAAGTGTTCTGTGTACTAAAACATCACTTACCCAACTCTCATCAAACTTGGCTTGATTTGTAAGCCTCAAGCCAAGTTTGAAGAAAAATATTCAGCTGGAAACATGAAGGGAAAAGAGTCTTTCTCCTGCTCTTGAATAATATAAAAATGAAAGAATTTTCTTCAAACCTTAGAAAATTTTAAGAAAAATAGAGCCCAACCCTCTTGGGTTTAAACCAAACACTGGGGAAAAAAAAAGCGACACAGAATGCAATGTGATGAACAAATGAAAATGAGAAGTGGAAGGAGAACTGGAGCTAGAATGTATAATGACCTACCAACACATTCTATAATGCACACAGAATTTCAGCGAAGACAGAAATCACATCTGCACTGAAGATGGGCAGCTATTGTTTGAAAGCACAGAGCAATGTTGCACAACACTTCAGGGTCCTGATTTTGCTGTCACACACCCACAAATATAGTCACTCACCAGTAGTCCTGACTAGCAACAACTGGGTACTCAAAATAGTAGCCACTAATTTTAGCAGCATGTTCAGGATTAGCAACAGAATATTATAGCCAGTTAATAAATGAATGTAACTGGGCAACATTAAAATATTCCAACTGAAAATGATCTACATTTTCTGAATTCAGCAAAAGATACCAGGAGAAATATTAACAACCACTAACTAGATGAACAGCATCGTACAGTTGCAGAAACATACATGCATTTCCATAGTAACTTCTCTTACATATACATATTCTATTTTTCAAATGCGCTTCCCTATATAAAGTTCTTGCATGAGCATATGCATCTTTTTAAAGAAGAAAGAAGCAGTAACATTTCTGAAATAATACTACCACAATGAGATCCTGGTCTTGGTCTCCCTTGCTTTGACTTGGGGTGGCAAGGGTGGGGAGAAAAGCCATCTGCCCAGTAAATGATAGGTTCTCTCCAGAAAGAAAACACTGAATTTATACTTAGGGAAACCCAAATTCTTTAAATATAATTCGATTACATGTCTGATTTTAAAATTGGATTTTTCCTACCATTAATTTGAACTGTCATTCTTTGGAATCATTAGATGTCTTTGGAAAAAGTACAACCTAACTGTATTAGAGTAAAACCAGGCTATAGCTAAGTAACTTTTTTATTTTTTTCTTTTCAGTAAATGTAATTTTATTCCTGCTGGTGAGCAGGTCTGTGTGTTTGTGTGATTAGACAGTGTGACTGATTTCAGCTTTTTTGCTTCTGCTCTGCACAGTGTACAGATGCATACAAGTGGCATAGATGGCCCTCAACGAGAAAGTCATTAGCTTAATAGTAATTCCTGACAGATTTGGAATGAGATATTCCAACAGATATTGCAGTGGCTCCTGGGGTACATAAAAGGACAATTTTATCTTCAAGATGGGAAAGATAGAGTATGCTGAACTAAATGACTAGTGTGGTTTCTCAGGGACTAATTGTTAAGCAGGAGTATTTACGATCAAAGGATTGGAGAATGGGACTATCATTGTGAAGCAATTATCTATACACAAATAACTTTAATACTTTGGCATTTTTATAACCACTACATAATTTATTTTACTATATATTCTATTGCAATACCATTCCCCTGGTTACAAGTACACAGTACTTGATACTTTTTTTCACTTCATATAAAATTAAAACAAAACGGAAGAACACTTTGAAATGAGTTGAAGAACAATAGGTCCTATTTACCCATCAAATACAACAGTATTTAACTTTTGTGCTTTTGATCAATATTTATGTGACAAGCTATTAATTACTCTTCTCCTCTACCAGTTTAATGCTGTTGTTCTTCCCACAGCCTGTTCTGCACTTTTGTGTATTTAATTTATAACAGTTTCCATGGAAAAGAAGTATTCAAAGAAAAAAAGTGCTGATACAGAACGTGGATCTTTCTACCAAACCACAAATCTTTTCTAATGTTCATCTTAAACTGAAGGCAATTCTGGGAAACAAATTAATGATATAAATCACATTATCATTACTCACATAAAGATACTCTGTTGTAACTCTTTCAGAAAGCTACAGTGAGTAGCTAAAAGAACTCTATATGGAGAATGCCTGTTTCTAATTAAATGATCTAAAAATAGAGTTGCACATACATCTAGAACCATGCCATCTGTGTTATCTCTCTAAGATAAGCTATTATACACTCACAATGACATCCCTTTCATCACTGCAGATACTCAAAACTAGGACTGGCCCTTCTTTCCCATTTAGGAAGGGAAAAAGAAAAAGGAAGCAAAATTTTAACGCAGACAGATTTTTTGAAAGTCAGATTCCTTGTTTTGAAATCTCTTTTCACACCTACTTCTGTCAATCAGCAGCATGATTCAAAACCGTGTCCCGCAAATGGTGACAGTAGTCAAATAGCATTTCTCCATGGAACACTTCTCAATGTAGTAAAGAAAGCTGTTTCTAATGGGCTGCCTGGGCTGTTTGCATTGTTTGTGTGTGATGGTTTTTTGCTTGCCTTTTTTCCTTCTCTCTTTTTTTTTTTATCTATTTAAAAATTTAACGTTTTCCTCCTCATTCTGACAATTAAAAGTACAATATAAAAAGAAAGCTGCAACAGTACTGGACCTGAGTTAAAAAGGTTGGGTAAGAGATGCCCGTGACATCTCTGGTGATAATAAACAACCTGTCTTCATACTTCAAGCAGGAGACCAAGGAGACAGAAAACAGCCCTTTTCTCCTAAATACAGCTACCCGTATTATCTACCAATGTCTGAGGGGAAAAAAAAAAAAAAAAAAAAAAAAAAAAAAAAAAAAAAAGAGGAAAGCTTATCAGGTCCTGTCAAGAAGGGGAAACAATCCCTGCTTAGTCAGAGCCAGTGACAGACTAACCCCTTGTTAGGCAAAGAAAAGCAGAATGTGAAGGGAGGCTCGCCCCGGATTCCCTCTGCAATACGTGGGATGACATTTGGGGACCATCTCCCATGACTGGCTTCAGGTAATGCCTCAGGCTACAGTCAACAAAGCAACATTATTTACACTTTTCCTTCAAGTTCTTGCTGTCAGACTGTATTTCATCAAACAAACTTCTTTGTTTTATCTGTCCCTCCCTCAGTTTTGAGGCTGTTTTGCTGTTGTATGATACAATCTCAAGCAATGTATGTTAAACTCTTTAAAGAAATTATTTCACTTGAAGCTTCCATTTCTGTCATCAGAAATAAGCACGCCACTTTACAGTAAAAAGTTATTAATTTCAACCAAAAACCTTATCCATTTTCTTAAATTAGGTAAGTAACAATTTCAAACAGCAGACTCTCTAAAAAAATATAGAAAATACTCTTATAGCAAATATCTTGAAGTAAGGACATTTACTTTCCCCAAAATCCTTCCAACTGTTATACATCTTGGAATAAAATAATAGGCAAAATGAAGACTAACCTTTGAATAAATGCCATTTACTGGTCTCCACTGTTCTCCGTTCAAAAGGAAGGGAATTGTTATCTCGTAATCTTTTGAATGGTTCTTTGGCATCCACTGTCTTGAGGACTCCAATTTGCTGTCCACATTCTCACCTAGGGACAGGGAAAAGGACTTCATGTTAGTCGGGAACAGCATCTGATAACATGAACCTTGTTATTTAAAGGACCTGGCAGCATATTTCAAAGTGAAATCATTCAGGAAAATAATTAAACATTAAAACATTATAGGGTCATACTGTCAGTGTCAAAACCCACACAGATTTCTAAGAGAGCTGGGGTTCTGGAAGAGAAGTGCCAAGGCTGATTGGATGGTGTGCTTCTGTAGCAGCAGCAGATAAAAACTGGTCAGAAGAAGTAGAGGTACCAGGATGCAAAAATAAGGAGTTGGAATGCAAGACCTAAATAAAAATTGAGAGGCTTTGGCACTACTATTTGAAGTATTACATTAATCATAGCATCACAGAATGGTTTGAGTTGGAAGGGACCTCAAAGCCCCCCCAGTGCCCCCCCCTGCCCCAGGCAGGGCCCCCTTCCCCCAGCCCAGGGGGCTCCCAGCCCCGTCCAACCTGGCCTTGAACCCTTCCAGGGAGGGGGCAGCCACAGCTGCTCTGGGCACCCTGGGCCAGTGCCTCACCCCCAAACAGGGAAAAATTTCTGCCTTAGAGCTCACCTAAATCTGCCCTCTGTCAATTATAAATTGTTACCCCTTTGTCCTATCACAACATGCCATTGTAATAACCATACTAGGGTTTGGATTTTTTTTTCCACTGAAGATGATACCCAGGGGGAATGTGGCAGGTGACCATCTTTTCAGTGTCATCACCAAGAGGATAGGCAAACTGCAGGAATTTAAAAGAGATAAGATTTGATCAGGACTATTTTCCCATAGTTCAGGTAAGAAATTAGCCCTGATCATTCCACTCCCCAATCCCTTTTCTCCCCATCCCTCTTCCCAGATACAGTCACACTGGATCAGATTCAAAGCAGAAGTGGTGCCCCCAGGGGTAACTGGACTCCTACCCTCCCTGGGGTGAACAAACCCTGCAGTTGCATGACACAGACACCCTCAAGGCAGACAGTGACTCCAGATCTTCCCATACATCCTTCCCATTTCTGCGATGGGGTCAGCTAGTCCTCACACTTTGCAAATTGGAGTCACAGCACAGATGTAACCACCCGATCTGGTGTTCCTGAAAGGTCCAATGTATGGTTGTACTCCACTTTAACTAACCTGAACTGTGCACAAGAAAAGACTGCATATTCCCTTAGCAGCCTCAGCATTTATATATGGACATACAAGGAGGTCACGAAGTACTGAGAACCCCATAATATCAAGGATGCATATTGTCATTAGCAGGAGAAAAAAAAAAAAAAAGTCTGGAAGAGAATATAAACTCTCACTGAAATAATGCTCTACTCCTACACAGTCAGATGACTTCAGTTCATACTAGGATGTCAAAAAGCTATTTCCATGCAACATTTATCAAGTGCTTTTCCTCTCACTAAACATATTAATGGTATTGTGCCCGTGAAAGCTGAGTCCTAAAAAACAGTATCATACTACAAGAGCTGGAAATGGTACTGAGAATAAATATTAAAGAGAAGATAGGGATGGCTTCCAGGTGCCATGGGAGAGAAAATGCTGGCGAGGTTTGCCACATTCTTGACCTGCCATCACACTGAGCCTCTGCTGCACTTGGACCCTGCAAGGATGACACCTGAGTCTTTGCAGGTGCTCTAGAGATGTGTCCATCCTCCATTAAGATGGAAAAAGGCCAGTGTCACCTTTCTTCCTCCTCCCCTGCATTGTCTTTGTGCTAGGAGGTGCAGAGGGAAGGTGGTGGGGCAGCATTTTAGCAGATAAACCATGGCTTGGGGATAAACTATGTATGGGAGTGAGAGGAGAGCTGTAGGGTCAGACCTGCCCACACAGCCCAATGCTTGGTACTGCCATCCCAGCATCCTGAGCTATCCCCTCTGGTCACCAAACACTCTCTAAGGATCAAGAGCTATGTTTTGAGCAGAATTACCCCAAATTAGTCACTGTTAGAATTATCTTAAAAACATCTATGCGGTCATTATGGTTAAACCAATGTGAGAAGAGAAGCTCGGTATTTTCCAGCAGGCTTTTATAAATACGATCCTTTCCCTAAAATACCAGAAATGGCCAAGATAAAAAGATAAACTGTATCGGGGAGAGGAAAGTTGTTTGTTGTATGGGTGTTCCTGTAGAGAAAGGGTTCTCACGCCACCCTCAGTGCAGCCCAAGCCCAAGTGACAGGGGTCAGTCTAGGAGGAGATGGTGTCATCCCTTGGAAGGGATGCTCCAAACCTTGCACACGAGCGGGTTCACCTCTGTGAAGGTGGGCGAGATATCATCTCGTCTGCCTAAGAGGGCTGAGACAGAACCTCACAGCTCTTTATTCTGATGATCAGGCCTGAAGCTCCCTGCATGGAACAGAAATTTATGAAGCGTATCTCAGAGAAATGAGAAAAGTTTGGCTGTAGCCCTGATTTTTTTTTTTTTTTTCTTGGCTCACCAGAGCAATCTCAACTATATGAATTAAATGACTCTGGCCCTTTTATTTTGTAGGATTTGCATTCTGAAAGTTTCATAAAATCTAAATTTTAAGGAACCCTACAAGCATAGTTTCCCACCCATGGATGCATTGTCTACATCACTTCCACACAGTCTTACACCATGGACCTGCAGCAAACATATCAGGAAGCATCAATGTCTTTCTGGTATTCCTACACATGCAAGTTGCCTTTCTTATTAATTCTGCAAAGCATTAACATCACAACGTTACTCAAAACAGAAGAAAAAGGGGAGTGATCAGCATTTGTGCACAGACGTGTTATTCCCTCATTACATGACATGGTCCAGAAAGTGCAACTGCTATAAAAATATCACAGGAAAATGGAAAAATATCTACACAAAGCGCAGTTCAATTTTTCCACTTCTATTCCATCATGACAAAGTGTCACTTGTGGTGCATAACAAAGTAAGGTTACAATGAACAAATTTAATCTTACACACATGCTTATTTATCTGCACACTGAAAATGCATATTGTGCAGAAGTGTTGATAGTCTGGAGACAGACATCAAGACAGGTTTATAGGCAGCAGTTATATCTTTATTGGAAAAGATAATTTATTTGGGGGAAACAAAACAGGCAAGCTTTAGGTTTTGCAAACTCTCCTGAAGCCATAGCGTTTATAAAACACAAGACCAATTTCTGTCTAGTTGCTCTCCTTCAGCCAAATATTTTGCTGCTTATCTGAATGTTTTTATTTAAATTATTGGGTGTGATAAAAATCACAGCTTCCTGCAGAAGGCGGAGAAAGCACTGCAGCCCAGTCACAGGGCCTCAATCTAAAGAGTACTTGGGCACATGCTTAATATTACGCGCTTGCTTAACTCCCAGCTGTCCTCCATGTGATATATGCACATTACAGGTTCTTCTGTAAATCAAAAACCATTTTTTTTTCTGATTCAAGGTCATTATATTTACGTACTATGTATATTTCTGAAAGACTGAAAAAAAGAAATCTGCATAATAGGTAAAGTCTTTAAATATAAAAGTAGGGGGGAAGATAAAAAGCTAAATCCTTTAAATAACATTCTGCAGCCTGATTGTAAAGCTTCAAAGAACACGTTGCAGAAAATAAGGGATCACAGCCAACGAAGAGCAACCTACACGTATCCATCTGAGATGAGAAAGGTGACAGCATCTAAAGAGCCACTAAGCCTGACTGAACAACGGGACACAGACATGAGAGACATAAAAAAAAAAAAAAAAAAACATAAGAGGAGAATCAGGCCAAAAAAAAGTAGTCATAGAAATTGAAGTGTGCGGGAAACTGAAGAAATGGGACCATGAGATGTGCAGCCCCAGAGCAGTGGGGGGGCCTCTGGGTAGGTACAAAGGTGGGGCTGGCTGTTGGCAACCTCAGAGAGCCTTCGGCACACACGGCCCTTGCCTCAAAGTCAGAAACACCAAAGAATTTATCCCAGTGAGGGATACTTCACCCAGTCTCTTGGACAACGGCTGAATAAAACACTCTGCCAGTTTTCTCCTGTTGGTTTTGGGCCACCCATCTCCAAGAGTAAGCCCAGCCCTCCCAAAGAGCATCCACGGGGCACCAGGAGAGGAATGCGATGGGACGGGACATCTGTTCTAACGAAGGGTTTCCATCACCTTGATGGCATCCTGTGAGCTCCCAGTGCTGCAGTTCTTCATGTGCACAGACGTGCTGGTATTTCCTCTCTGCCACTCTTCATCTCCTTTACCCATTTTCATTACGATTTCTTTGAAGCTGGAACCATTAGAGTTGTTTGCATTACACTAATAACGAGGCCTCTTCTCTATGGGGACTCTTGGTATTACAGCAATATAAATAGTGTAATAATTGAAATCAGAGAATTTAAATTTCAGTAATGTGTCATGAGAGGGGAAGAAAATCAGGCCATCTGTACTACCAGAAACTTTTATTAGACCCAGCTTTCCTATCTTTTGTGTCACATGCACCTACTTACTCACCTACTTATTTTCCATTTCAGTGAAATTCTGTCCAGTTCCTCCTGATGCAAGCTCATCTCCCACTTTTTCACATGAAAAACTTCACAGTTGTGTCTGTCTGTTTTCTATTTTCAGCCTGCACTGAAGGTAACGTTTTTGATCCACAAGCAGCCCACAAGCTGATGTAGTGCCTTTTATTATTTTTTTTTTTCAGTAATATAAAAGATTCTTTGTACAAATAGTGAGATGAGTCGATGTTATCTGTCAGTGACTTTTGTCTGACTTAACTATTTTTTCATCTGCCATGTACTTCTACAACTTTTCTTCCTTGCACAGTATCATACAAGGACTTGTTGGCAAAGAAGTTAAGAATAGTTTTCATCTTTTTGCTTTGTATTTCAGTTCCTCTGAGTTCTGTGCAAAATAAACTCCAAGCATGCAATGTGACATCTTTGTTTAATGGCCACTGCCTCCTGAAGAAGCCCAGACACACTTCAGATTTGCATTTACTTAAAATTAATAAGCTTTTAGTCCAGCAGTGCAATTTATTTTGTCCTTATGATAAACAAAAAGGTGAATGCTCTCAATACGGAGTGGGTCTGGATAAAATGGGCTGAAGTGGAAGAGAAAAAAGAAAGTGTCCCCCCAGATGTACCCTGCTGCCACCCTGACAGTGCTGGTTTTGCTCCCCGCTCCCCTGGCACAGCACAGGAGAGAGGAGTCAGACCTGGGTGGTTTATAAATGCCGTCCCTCTATTAACGTACAGATTTACAATAAAGGCGTGACGCTGCGCTTCCTTCCCGTTGTGGATGTGCACATCCCGGGAGTCCCAGCTGCTGTGCCTTGTCCCACACATCTTAACGTCATTCTGTCAGGGTCCCCAGGCACCCAAGGGCTCTTACAGCCCCAGCACCCCACTAAAGCCCAGCCCAGGGCCAACAGCCCCAGCCCCAGCGATGCTGTGGGATGCCCATCTATCTGCAGCCCTCTCCCCAGCACACTGCACCCACACCCCCTTCATGTCACCCACTGCAGTTACTGCCCAGTTATGAAAATAACTGACACCGGGGACTAAAAAACGGCTAAATTAAATTAAATTATATTATCCTTGTGTCAACTTTCATTTTAATAACGGGCTCAGAATTGTAAGGCACAGCCTATCTTCTTTTTTCCTCTGCAACAAAACACCAATGCACCGGGATAATCTTAGGATACAAAAGAATAATAGAACAGAGTAATCTTTCTGCAAACTGAAAACAGCTAACGGCACTGCTGTGTATCGCAGGGCTTTGGAAATGCCACGGAAGACAAAAAGGACATACTTTATCCATTTCTTTCCTTGTTTTCTTCACTTCCTCAGCTTAGTTCACAGTCAGTGGGATCCATGATTTGGAGGGGTCATTTCTGGCTATGGAGGAAGGGCTATGCACACGGATGCATCCAGCACTCACTGGACCATTGGCAATGAGTTTTGCGGCAGGGAACTGAGGCATCCCCACAGGCTCTGCTGCCCGACAGCTTCTGCTATTGCCCAGGAGACCTCAGGTCTGCTCGGTGCCACCAGTCCCAGCGAGCTGGGCAGGAGCCCCAACAGAGCCGCCACCGCCCGCAGGGACACCCATCACGTGGGAAAGAGCTTTGTCCCCCTCCATGGGTTGTTTTTCTCTTGTGTCTTATTTGGGACAATTCTTTTATCCCCTCCAGACTCAATCTTTTTCATTTAAAATTACACACTGAGAGAAGAGGGCCAAGAATTTGCCCTTCAAGATGGGGGTGAACTTAGGGAATATATGAAGGGGGTGAAACTGGGTAAAGAGTAGAGACTACCCACCAAGCACATTGCTAACCAACCAGGTGAAGGAAGGTTTCTACCAAGGTTCAGTAAGAAAACCTATTAGAATCAGTCTTAGTACTTCTATCAGCAACCATTACTCAATGTGCAGAAGCACCCTCTTGAAATGCAATGCTCCAAGTTAGGAGATGACACCTGCGGAGAGAAGGAGAGGAATAAAGAATCCAACAACTTGCAGGCTGAAACAAAGGATTGAAACCAAGTAGTACAGAGTGGAGGGTTGTACCCTTAGGGATTAGTAAATCTTCTGCTCTAAGCAACAATCTTCAAAGGGTAATGACACCAGAAAGACCCATTCATGCTGTTCAGTATAACACTGATGTCACACGAAGCAAAGACAGTACTGGAACGATATATCAAAAGAGGTGTTTCCAGTGAATATCAGATATCGAAGTTACTCCTGCGAATTAGCAATAGAAGCACATGTGGAATACTGTGGGCATTTCTCCTCACCTGCATTCACAAAAGATTAATTCAGCCTGGAGCTGGTGGATTGGAAAGGCTGCCAAGGTGAGCAGGGAAGTGGAAAGACTGAATTACAAGAAGGGAACTAAAAGAATTATTTTGCATAATCTACAGAACCAAAAATGACAGGACCCATGATTGTCCTTTAGCTTTATATACCTCTTGGTATTTATCTTGCCAGTGCTGATATATTTATAAGATGGCAAGAGTACAAAGTGGCTATACATAAAGTTAGATAGGATTGCAATATAGAACTTCTGAGAAAAGAGGGTCACATCCAGCTCTTGTGAATCAAGGGAAAAAAAAAAAAAAAAAAAAAAAAAAAAAAGTCCTTTAAATGGAAATTGCTAACATTAGGACTCATACTATATCATGCCAAAAAAAAAAAAAAAGTGTCAACTATCCAACTATCTGGCCAAGGAGCAGGGATGTGTGCTTCCAGTCCTCTATTTCACTTCATCTTCCAGCAAAAGCCAAAACATTACCCAAGCTAAACATTATCCAGGCACAGATCTTGCTGAAACCACCTTCTAGAATGGTACCCATTCCGTTTGAGACAGGAAAAATAATAAATTATCACTTATTGATATAAGAAAAATGCAGATTATAATAATATCAGATAATAAATTTGAACATTTTACAAAATAAACCAGTACAAGATTTCCAGTGCATAATGGATAAAGGAAGAAAACCCAGTAACTTACATAGGGTCAAATAAGCAATTGTTTGCCTTAAAGTCAACCATCCAGCCATCTTAAATTTTACACTAACCACCAGCTGAAAACACAGACACCCTCTCAAAAGAAAGGATGAAAATCAGAAACTCCACCACACTGATAAGGTACTTCTCATTATCCCACTAACAGCATTTACACAGCTTTAAAAAAAGACAGCACATGATACGCCAGGCTCTGCCCTCATCTGTATGTAAGCACAAAAGTCTGTGCAAGATTTGACTATGCATAAAATAAAAATCTTATCTCTTGCAGTAAAGTTCTTATTAGTTCAAAATCTTAAATTATTTTTCCAACTAACCTTTGCACTTCTAAGCAGTACATTGATTCTCTCTACAAAATTTAGTAAAATTAGTCCTTTCATGGTGTGCCTGGAAAATAATAATTTAAGAAAAAAAAAAAAAAAAAAAAAAAAGAAGTCAAGCCACCTAACTAAACACAACGTTTTACTTGTTTTTTCACTCCTCCTCTCATTCCCAAACCCAAGAACTCATGCATTTAAGCACAAGTAACCTTTGTAAAGAAACTAATTCCATGGATCTTCTTGGGCTTGAATCTTGTCTTTTTTCCTTCACATTGCAAAATTACTACTCATGTACAAAATTTTTAAAACATCAAAAGTCAGCAAAGATCTTTGATGAGCCTGAGGACAGACAGCAGCAAGATGACTCCACGAATTTCTGAATTTAATTTTCTGTTCTTTCTGTTTCTAATGGAAAAAGATCATCTCTCCATCTTGACAGGTCTGTCAACTTTGAACTGATCTGTGCATGACTCTGCAGCATGTCCACTTGATCTTTCGCACTGAGCAGCTTCACAAGCACTGACTGCTGGGATGAGAAATACGAGTGAGACACACTGATCCCCTTTAACTAAACAGCATTAAAAACATGGGTTTTAATATTTCGGTTTTATAATTCTCAGAACTACCTCCTGTCATCACTTGTTCTTCCATGAGTTATTCCCTTCCTAAATCTAATTCTGACGAGGAAATCTGCTACAGGAAACAGCCCTCCCACCCCTCCCCCACAAAATCCCATAAACTCCACGGAAAAAGTCACATGTTCAACATTTTAATATGGACATGGGAGTGAAGACTGAAATTTGAAGGTAACTTGCTGTTCTTCTCCACCAAAGGCTCTGCGGTCAGTGTCACCACACGACCAGCTGAACAAACTAATGACACATTTTAAGGCGAAAAATAGAGAGAGAGGGGAAAAAAAGAAAAAGAAAATGTTCATTGTGGAACATACCCCCTAAGCAGTTGGATCATCTTAATCTTCAAGCTTCTGTAATACAACTGTTGGAAGGCTCTAAGTCTGCGCACAATAAAGTGCTTTATTCAGGGAACCATATGACTCCATCAGTCATTCAAGCACATGTTTGGCACAGATTGAAAGTGAAAAGCATAGCTAAGTCAAATATTTCAAAACTGAACTTGTCTTTCTAACACACATGGTTTATATATTGGTGTAATATCTATATAACTTTTCAGTTCTCATACACGGTAATGTCATGGCTAAAGTACAAAATGATGTCTGCTGCGCTAGGCAGCATCGCGCTGCTTGGGAGTTAACACATGCCAAAAAGCCATTTACTACAAAATTAAAAGGGAACTATCACACTTGACAGGTCCTCAAGAAAACTGTAAAAATAGCTTTTGTTCATTCTAATTCTTGAATATCTATTTCTCAAATCAGGATGCTACACCATTCTTCACTAGAGAGCTGCGCTGTAACAAATCCAGGACAGCCAGTTCCTTCCTCATCATGTGCCCAAGATCTGTCTCCTCTTTGCAGATGAAATATTGCTCATCATACAGTTACTCCTGCTGATGCAAATGCGATTAACGCAATCTTGGGAGAGCACAGTGTGATTAAAGCATAAGTAATGTGAGAAGGATTTGGGCTCTCATTATACAAAATACATACTGAAATGCACTCAAGGAAAGAAGCCAGTATATCTCAATATCCTCCCTGTTCTCGAGAACAAAATGTGACAAGTGGAGTTTGAGAGCAACATTTGCCATTGACTGCAGGAGGGGGCAGGGAGGCTGCAGAACTTTTCAAATAGTGAAAACCAAGCCATATTACGTGTATAGAATATATACATATACTGTATTTGGGAAACAGCTGTCCAGCCTCATTTGTGGTGTTATGTTTGACTGAAGAATTACTATTCAGGACCAGTCCAAAGACAGAGTTGTCTTTTTTTTTCCTAGAAGAGAACATTTCAAAATACAAAGGAAATAAAGCAGCAAAGCATTGAACCAGAGGGCATTTCGGCACACTGGGTGATGGGTATGTGTCGAGAGGTTCCCCCCATGGAAGAGCTCAGCGCTTGGAGTTCACAGAAGAGGGCAAGTTGTAGATGCAAGATTCAAACCCAAAGCAGCTTTGAAAAGTAGGTGACATAACAGCTTAGGAGAACTTCTCTCCTCTTGCTGAAAATCCTGTTTTAAGCTTGCTTCTTTTCCAGGTCCTGATGCACACCATATAAATTGGCCCAGTCACTGTTTCTTGTGAAAACAAGCAGGACAGGATTAACAGGTGAAAAATATCGAGGGTTGCACAGTGCCTTTCCCACTGGTAATTCCAGGATGCCATAATGAAGGATGTCATGTCTTAACTCAGCATCACCCCAGCACAGGCACTACTGGGGCACATCTGCTTCTTCCTAAACTGCTACTCCTTCCCCAATAGATCCAAGTCGCAGAGATTCTCATTCTGATTATAAACTCATCCTTGCACCCTTCAGCATCAGCGAGGCAGCACCTCACAAAAACTCTTATCTGAGTAGAGAAATAATAACCTGTGCTTTACAAGCAGACACAACTAATCCACAGAGCTCCAATATCAAAGAAAAAAGTACTGATTTCGTTCACTTTTTAGCAATGAGTCCACATATTTACATGAAAATCCAGACCCAACGTTCCTCTCCAGCTCCTCCCCTCCAAACCCTCAAGAAAGGTTACTTTCCACTGAATGAAATTCAAAATACAATTTCCTCTTAGTCTTTTAAAAGGTACAATCCTTTTCTCCAGTGATTTCCTAGCCTCTTTCACTGAGTACAAGGAATCTTTATCATAGCTGTACTGAGGGATGTTCCTCCCCATATACAATCATCAGTGAAAAAAACTATTGAGTAAGAGTTTGAGTTGTGCTCATCACACGCACACAAATCATCCATTCAGATTTCAGTGAAAACACAGCAAAAACAACTGAAGCAAATTTCAGCATTAATTTAGGTAAACTTGCTTGGGAAATTATTCTCTCCCAAGCCTAGCAAATGAGCTACTGGGCTTGGGAGTTAATAGTATATCCATCATGTGTTTCTGTTTGTATGGGGGATACCTGCTACTTGCATTACACAACAGCTGAAAATTAACTGCACCTATACTAACATAAGCTGTCACTGAAGTCTATCTTCCTATTTTTTGAAACATGAACGAACAGAAAACTTGGAGTTACTTAATGTTCTTGAAGCCACCTATCCTGCTCAGGTTTATGTGTGTGACCTTACAACAAATGTCACCATCAGCACTGGATGGGTCCATAACTCCTGACTTTCACAGGCTTCTTCAGGAGATGAGCTACAGGAGTAATGAACATTTATTTTTATTGTTTCCTTGGGGCAGGATATCTTCCCAGGTCACTAACACAGCTTTGCTTATCTAGCTTACACATCCTCTGATCCTGGCAAGCAGATTTTAAATGAACAGCACAGAACACCAGCACTAGATTGTACAAAGGAGCCAGATTCACAGAGGTGAGACAATTTATCCCAACTGAGGATCAGACCCACAAACAAGGAACACACACGACACTAAATAAATAGACAAGCTCCTCCTTTCGAAAGTGTGAAGATTTCTTCTGCAATGACCCTACACTTTCCCCTCAGTCACAAGTATTTACCAAAGTGCCTCTTCAGTGGGGTGCATTTTCCTCAATTAAGAGGTAACAGATGAAGAAATAAATACTATTTCACTTGGAATGCTTACGTCATGCTTTAAAATCTGTGTCAAAATGCAAGAGTGGTTTTTAACCTGGACACAGTTTTATGATCTCCAATTTAAAAAGGAACGTGGGTCAGAAGTGAGATGCTGTATCCTTCCCTATAAATTGCAGGGGCCACATTTTATTCTCAGCTATAGCTCTGTCACCACAGTGCACTCAATGGCAGAAAAGGAATGCAATATAGACCTAAATAATCTGGACTGAATAGTTCTCTAATTGCTGAAGTAACAGGATTTCCAGCACGCTACCATCTCTGCATACAGACAGTGCTGCTGAATAAAGACATTGGTGATGCTCAGCTCCACGCACGGTCAGGCCCATATGCTCACCTTTTTAAATGTAGCATTATGGCAATGGTTTGTTGTGTTTTTTTTTGTTTGTTTGTTTGGGTTTTTTTGTTTGTTTGTTTTTTTGTTTGTTTGTTTGGTTTGTTTTTGTTTTTGGTTTTTTTTTTTTTTTACAGCACTATATTAAAACAAAATCCCATAAACACTTGGATTTGGTAAATCTAAAATTCTAATATATTCTTTCACAGGGAAGAAGTCACACATGAGGTTTATTTCTCTTGCTTGATCAGCTGTTTTCAGAATTAGAACACATTGAATAGAAGCAAGGCAACAGCAAACTTCCAACATTGTCAGAAGAATGTTTTTCACATAATATGTGACATATACTATTAGACTAAATTTACAGGGACTGACACAGTTCTTCTTAACAAATAACTCAAAATAAACTAGTTAAAGTTTCTTTTGTGCCAAATTCTTCATCCAGCTTTCTATGCCTTGCTGTGTATTATCCAGCATGTTTAACAGGCCATGAAACATTTCACTTCTTGCCTTATCAGATCATATATTTTGGACAAGAAAGAATATGTTCGTCTAATCAACAGTTTTGTCATGCTGACCTTGTGAATTGACGATCCCCTGCCCCCAATCTAACCAAATATTTCTCATCCTAGCTCCAAAAGGTGGGAAGATTCAAACTCATATAAATGAGGTGTAAAAAAAGGAATGAGACATCAAGTTATTTCACAGAGGAGTCAGCATTTCTGATTAGATGATAGAGTTCATCAGGTCACTTCCTGAAGCACCAATGCCAACATCACACGAGATGTCAATGGAGTCTGAAGCTCTTATCTGACACTAAAAAGAGAAGGGTCAACATCCTGGAGCAGAGGTCTCCTAAGAAACAATACCTTTTCTCAGTTAGTGAGATTTTTTAACTGAAAAGATAAGAATTTAATACAATTGAAGCACTTGTGCTCTTTGTTAGCCAGAAACAAAAGGGATTGTCCTTCTGGACTGCACCGTCCGATCAAGAATCAGCTGTAACCCTGTAACAGATTTACCCAAGCCATGAATTTTTAATTTAGTTTGTCATAGATCTGCTCTGGAGATTCAGTAGGGCCTAAGAGAAACTTCTGCAGGCATGATTTAGGCCTTCAGTATTATACAATTTTGGACGTGATGTGCTTTTGTCCTTGGAGTAATCTGAAAAGCTACTCGAAATGGAAGTACAAGGTTCATGCAACATGAAAAGCAAAATCTGCGATGATGTGGAGTAAAACACAAGAACTTGTAGAGGAAAATAAAATAAAAAAAAAAAAATCAGAAAAAGGGATTAGATAAAAGAATCCCTCCAATATGAATAGCATGAAAGGCCTCGCATCCTAATCAGGACTGGATGCTGCGTGAGACGTCTGCTGGTGCAGCGGACCCTGCCCACACAAACGTAACAGCATTTCAGATCTAACTGCAGACACCCTAGAAACGTCACTTCTTGCTTTCCAACTTTCACAGCAAAAGCCAAGACAGAAAACCCCACCCCGGCAGCCCTCCAGCACGCAGTCCTGCAGAAGCCAGGCGCTCAGACGGGGGGGCCTGGCAGCACCCCCAGCAGAAGCTGGGCTGTTCAAACGCCCGGGACACGGGCTGCGCGCCGTCCGCCTGCAACGCCGCAGCCCTGGAGCACCAACCGCGCTGCCCAGAAGGATGCACATCAATACTAATAAAACAAAGCCCAGCTGGACTCCTTGGACAATTTACACTGGCAATGTGAGAGATGTTAGAAACACAGGGCCCGCTAGTGATAAATCCGTCAGGATTAGGGTACGCGAGGTCTGAACGAGGCTGGTGGAGGTCCAAATGAGCCTTTAGATGAATTCAGCCTTTTTAAAACAGAATTTCATGATCAATAGCATCGGTGGCAGCTGACAGCCTGAGCGTGACAGATAGTAACAGATAAACACAGCCATGATCTGCTGCAGTCACTCATGTGTCACTAAAGAAGTGCCACCGGGGCAGGCGCCGTGCTGCGGGCGGGATGAAAAGCCGCCCAAAACGTAGCCCGTCAATCATTGCTTCAAGGATGCTCTTTGTGGCTGGGTGGAGACCTTTCCAAAAATCTCAACAAAAGCAAGAGAGGAGAAGCTCAACAAAACACCAGCGAACAACCCAGCGGCTCTCCAGCAAGCGGGAGAGTTAACGATGCGAACATGATTTGAAGAGGGGGCATAATATCCTCAGCTGGTGTATTTTGGCATGGATCTATGCAGCCCCACGGACAGTGGCAGCTCATGCCAGGCTATCTGCAGGGGACCTGATAGGGATAATCATCAGACAAGAAGGTGATTATACACAGACCGTAAATATCTGCCACAAACGCTGGAACAGTTTGAAAGAGGATAGTATTTGAAAGTGAGCTCTGAAGCACAGAGTGTGTTGGAGAGATCAGTTTAAAGCAAGAAATGAGGAAAGATTTCTTTTTCTGTAATTTATTTCCATTACAGCCAATGCAGTTGCAATCAGTAACAAAAATAAAATCTGACAGAAAGTTATTTTAATTGAGGGCACAGAATTTTCAACCGCAACTTTAGGATTTTTATTTTTCCACTCTTCTTCCAGCCAACACCTACTATCCAAAAGAGATTTAAGAGTTTACAGACACACACACTAATTTGGAGGTTACACCATCACTGTCATTGTCTGCCCTGCAGATACAGGAAGGCCTTGACTCTGCAAAAAGCTTATGCAGATGTAGATTTTTAGGGCATTTAACTAAACCTGCAAGATTAGATCTCATCCTACTAGATATTATCTTCCACCAGGATACCACAGCTAATTTTGCTTTGTTGAGGCTGCTACTTCAGTTAGTTTTCCTTTTTGTCCATGAAGTCCTTTATCCAGCAACAAAGAGCTAGCAATACTGAAAACTGGAAAAGGCAATTGTAAAACCAGAAAGATTGGAAAGGAAACTAAAAGCGAGCAGCAAGGCTACTTTTAAGTTATCTAGCTCATAACCTGATAATTTCTGTTTAATATTAGAGCTGTTAGTAGGGCAGTCCCACCTGATGCATGTCTCCCGCCACATTTCAAACCCAGTTTTCAAGGCATAGCATAACCTAAACGTCTGTCTTAATCACTAAGCCCGTGTTTATGTAAAAATTAGGATGTCCTGGCAGCACCTCAAATCACAAACACCGGGCCCAGAGCAGGCGCAGCAGTAAAGCCGGCGGAGGTGGAAGTTGCAAAGCTTCAAAACGCCCGGTCGAGCTGCGTGCCAGCACAGCTAAGGGGACTTTTCGTCACCAGGCAGCTTCGCTGGGTCTAGAAGCACGCGACCGTAACTTTCAGCACCTCTGCGACCAAGAAAGCAGCACATGCTCTGGCAAAGCTAAAGCTGTTCTCTACTTCCACAGGAAAAAAAAAAAAAAAAAAAAAAATTAAAGGAGAGGATGCTCGCGAGCACGCTGGCTGGGAACGCAAAAGAGCAAGTTATAGACATGCTGTGGAAAGAAAAGGAGGTGGAGAGGTGTAGCAACAAACCCAAAATCCAGCTGAGCTGCAAACATCAGCAAGTACCGCTGTTGCTCAAGCTTGGACATCCAGAGATGGGCACCATAAAGATGAACAACTGACACAGACTTTACAGAGAGCTGAATTCATCAGTGCAAACATGACTTTAGAGCTTCAGCTTGGCTCTTAGGGAATCCCAAAGCACAGGTAACGGGATTTCCACCCCCACTTACCATTCCACTCTCTCATCTGTATGCTAGATCTAAGTCACCCACAGGTTGCCCTCATATTGTGGGGACAATTACTTTGAGGTACGTTCATTTCTTCTTTTTCATACGTCAATGCTTGAAGCATCTTAACCTCAAACTTTCCTGTATGTATAGTCAAGTTTACCCTTCGTCCTAGCACACCTCCAAAACATGGGGGGGGCCGTGCTCAGAAAAGGGGTACGTGCTGCCTCCACCCACACAAACCCACCCACAACCCGTGCAAAGGGAACAGCCACAGGGGAACCGGGGACCTACTTCTCCTCATTTACCTGAGAATTTCTGCCGCCTTTATCCCCAATATGCTGATGTGGTATAAATGCAAATGGTGATGAAGAGAAATTAAGACCCCTCACAAAGGCAAAGCAAAGCTTCAACTCCTGTTAATTCATTAACATAAATTCCAGGTGCTTGATTAAAAGCAACAACTTGCTCAGGCTATCCCAGGATTTCAACATGCTGTCTAACACGATAAAGTCTTTCTCTTCGCAAGTCCAGACCCAAAGTCCCAGTGAAAGTTGCTGTGCATAAATTTGAAGACAAGCAAACATTTACAAAGTTTAAAGTTACAAGGGAAAAAAAAAACAAGACCCAAGACAAGAGTTTGTAGTAACACACAGGGACACACGCACTCTTCAGTGCTGTTACGTGTATTTATATAAGAGAATCCCCCTTCCTCTCTCACATAAAATATGCATTGTCAGCTGCAGCTTAATGAAGGGGACAGGGCTTGGGCCCTCCAGTAAGCCTCAGACTTGCCCTACAAAGAGACAAGTCCCTTTTTCTAGGCTATTCCCCCATCTGCAGCACGGGTGGCACAGAGCCAGTACTGCAAAACATCTTTAAAACCGAAGCCACCGATCCCAGACTTGCGCTCACTTTGAATGAACGTACTGGCGAGTAAACTTTTCCCCAGCAAGGCCGCTTTTAACGGTCACTGCTTGGCTTTTTCAGGCCGTTCTTCCCAGCTAAAGAGGAGAGTCTGAACTCTGACCATACCCTCAAACCCTGAATTCAGTCCCAGCCCGCGGGTGGCTGTTTGCAGGGGACCCCCGGGGGGAGAAGGGCTCCCCGGGCCCTGCCTGTCGAAGCGGGGACCCCACGGGGTACCCCCATGGGGGGTCCGTGGGATCAACCCCCCTCATACCCATGGGGGTCCCCGGGACCAACCCTCCTCATCCCCCCCCCCCGGGGGATCCCCGGGACCAACTCCCTCAAATACACGGTGCGTTCCCCATGATCAACCCCATCATCACCTCCCCCCCTTGGGGATCCCCGGGACCAACCCCCTCGCCCCCACGGGGGGGGGGGGTCCCCGCGACCAGCACCCTCACCCCCACAGGGGGGTCCCCGCGACCAGCCCCGGGGGGCAGAGACGCCGGCGGCATTGGGGGGGGGGGGGGGTGCCGGGGAGCGGGGGGGTTCACATCCAACTTTTTCCGGGAAGGGCTTGGAAGTCCTCACGCCGCGCAGAGGAGCGGGAGTTACGCGGTCCCAAACCGGCGTGGTTCCGCGTATCCACAGCCGGGACAGCACCCCCCCCCCCCCCCCCCCCCCGCCTCGCAGCGCGGAGCGGAGCGTTGCTGGGGGGGGGGGGGGGGGGGGAAGGCAGCGCGGGGGCGGGAAGAAGCGCGGCGGGGGGCGCAAAATCAGCGCCGGGAGCGGCCGGGGGAAGCGGCCCCCGCGCAGCCGAGTGCTGCTGGGTGCGCGCACTTTGTTCAAGTCATTTCTGTGTTGCTTGTCCCCTTAAAATGGAGTGTAGGGTGAGGAAGTATTTCAGAAAAAAAGAAGAAAAAAAATATATATATATATATATATGTATATCTCTATATCATTAACTTACCTTGAGCTCTGGGTGATGCTAAAAAGAGCCAGATGAGGCTCAGCAGCAGCATGGAAATCTGGGCTGGGGGGTGCGGAGGAGGGAAGCGCTGCTGCTCTGCATGGAGACGCTTTGACATCTTAGCCCAGACTGAGGGAGACAAACTTTCATCAGCTGGGGCTGGAGAGCAGCACCATAATATACAGTTACAGAGAGGAGCGAGCTGGGACTCAGGATGTGAGAGATTTCCTGCATGCAGTTAACTCCAAAACCCCTCCTGCTCCTGCATGAGCTGCTGATGAGCTGGGCTCTGTTTTCTTAGGGGAGGAAAAAAAAAAAAAAAAAAAAAAAAAAAAAAAAAAGAGTTGTGAGTTGTTTTTATTTTTTTCTTTTTAAAGAGGTTGGGATTTTTTTTTTTTTTTTTTTTGGCAAGGAAAATTCTGTTGACCGTTGCAATAAATGAGCAGCCTGTCCGTGCTGGCTTGTGTTCCCCACGCTCCTCAGCGTGGAACAAACGAGCCCCTCCGTGGGGTCCCACGGCTGCGCAGGCAGCACCGAACACCATGCGGATCCGGGGGGCTCTGGGGTCCCCCCCAGCCCCTGCAGCAGCTCGCTATCCCCCCCACCCCAGCTGCCAAGGTTTCCCCATTTCTGCTGCACACACAGCCCTGGCTGCTTCCTCTGGAAACTCATCTGCATACGTTAGAGCTCGGGGGTTATTTATTGGTTTCATAATTATTTCAAAGTTGTTTCTGGTGCCTCCAACTTATTTTATATTGTTGGGGTTTTTTAAAAGAAAAAAAAAAAAACAAAACAAACCAAACAACAAACCAAAACACACCCACAGAATTGCCAGATGCATTTTTTAAAATCTTCCTCATTCAAATTATTATTACTGACTGTCTGGGAGAATAACCAAATACAGCTCATCTATTCCTTAACCTACCACCAAAATACATATAATGCCCACATGTTGCGCAGAATGCTGTGGAGCAGTAGAAAGAGAAAGCCTAATCCTGTAAAAACCTCACAGACTTCTAATGTGCGGTTTTATTTTTAATTTATTAAGATTCTCCCCAAATGTCCCTGTTTGGATATTGATATTTAATTCTGCAGATTGGCCCCACGTTCCTTGTGCATGAAACAGTTGGCAAAACTGGCTTAATATCTATCTGTACGCCAGCATGTACAATAGCCTTGCAATCCCACTTGGAATAAATTGGTTTTGGAACTGTGGATTTGGGTCTGTTCTGGAGCAGAGGCTGGTAGCTGTTCCCAGTGATCCAGACTGTGCCTTTCCCCAGCTCAGAAGCTAAACGAGCCGGCAGAAATGGGCGCAAAACGCTGCGGTTCCCAAGCTGGAGCCCTGCACCGTGCCCACACGGTGCCACTGACAGCATCTCGGAACCGCCCCGGGGACAGTCGCATCCCCAGGATAACAGGCCACCTCAGCACAGTGTGACAACATGGTAATATCAGACCGTCTCGGCACAAATAAACCTGGAAAAGAGATGGGATTGTGCGTGTGCTGGGTTTGTACGTGTAGCAGGGTTTCTGGTAGTGGCTGAGGGGTCTACAGCGGTGGCCCCTGTGATGAAGTTTCTTGAAGCTCCCACAGCTCCAAGTTGGACCTGCCTCTGCGCCAAGGCCCAGCCAATTAGCGATGGTGGCTATGCCTCTGTGATAACGTATTTAAGAAGGGGAACCTGGGTGGAGGAGTGGGAGTTGTGAGGAGGACACCTATGTGAATGCTGAGGTCAGTGGAAGGAAGGAGGAGGAGGAAGGGCGAGAGGTGTGCTAGAGCAGAGACCCCCTGTATCCTGTGGTGAGCTCGCTGGTGGAGCAGAAGCAGACCTGCAGCCTGTGGAGGAGCCCACGCCAGAGCAGGTGACTACACTCAAAGGAGGCCGGGACTCTGTGGGAAGAAGCCCCCGCTGTTGTAGTTCGGCAGTGGGAATTGCAACATGCGGGGGTGTCTCACGCTTGGGAAGAGTTGCAGCCCATGGGAAGGAGGCAAGTCGGAGAAAAGTTTGTGGAGGACTGTCTCCAGTGAAAGGAACCCCGTGCTGGAGCAGGGGAAGAGTGTGAGGAGTCCTCCCCCTGAGGAGGAAGGAGCAGCGGACTGACCACAACCCCCATTCCCTGGCCCCTGTGCCACTGGAAGAAAGGAGGGGTGGGGGGAAGGTGTTTTTAAGATGTGGTAACACCTCTCATTGTCCTACTATCTGTTAAGTGGTGATGTTATAATTTGAATTAAATTCATGTTCTTTTTCTTCCCCTCAGCAGTCTGCCTTTTGCCTGTGACTGTAAGGGGTGAGTCATCCCTCCCTGTCCTTATCTCAATTCTGGAGCCTTTCTCTTTATTTTTCTCCTTCCCCTTCCTGAGGGAGAAGGGGGGAGTGAGCAGCTGCGTGGTGCTCAGTTGCCCTCTGGACTCAAACCAGGACAGTGAAGCACATGCAGAAAGGGGTCTTATCAGCTGCTTTTCTTTACAGTGAAAAAGTACATTTTCTCCCCTTACCCCTCCACCCAAAACTAGACCAATGGACTCACCTCCAGTTGCTCTGAATATTGAACTCTCTCTACATTTACCGTTCAAGGCTCACCTCAACAGCACACATTTTCTTCATCATGCCCCTTCCCAGGAAACTCCTATCCTTGTGAGCAGTTGGGGGTTATTCTATGTATAGCTTGAAATACCCAAATGATAATTTTTCCCTACTCAGCCATTATCAATTACATTTTAGCAGCTATAGTCAGCAACATTTCATCTCTTAAAATATAAACTAATGAACTCTATCGACTATCTCATTAGAGACATACGTGCTCCACACAGCACATTGGTTAAAAATGTTAAAATTAAAACAGAAGACTCGTTTGTAGAAGGCCACCATAAAAGCCATGTAAACATCTTTATTCTTTGAAGGTATTTTCCCCATTAAAAAAAGACAGTCAGAGGGAGCTAAACACTTTTAAATAAGAGTTTTGGTAATACCGCATGGCTTTTCACTTAAACGGTAGTATTTTTGAGTAACAATATTTGCTAATACAGAATGTGGAGCCAATTATAGCTTGATAATTCACTAGCATCAATGAACTAGATATTATCAGAGTTCCTCCCCATCCCCCAAAACTTAATCAGAAAAGAACACTTGCATTTTATCACTCTAATTTTATGGGCTTGAAGTTAATAAATTGATAGTTTATCACAAAAGAGTCCCAAATATTTTATTAACGACATCCATGTAGGAATGCTACTGAATTACAGTTACCTTTGGCTCTGGAGAACAGGACAATTTCACAGCAGTTTCAAAACTCTTCAGGGGAAAAAAAAAAAAAAAAAAAAAAAAAACAAACCAAACCTCAAGGAAAAGGGAAATTAATCTGTAGTGCCCCTGCTTCACTACTGTGTGCATCAGAGAGGCCAAACCTTGACTTTTAATTTCTCATGTCAAACCACCTCCCATAATTAGTTTTATGAGGCTTGGTTTATCCACTTCAGAAGAACAAGGCTGAGTTTCCCTGCAGGAAATGAAAATTGCATCCAGGTTGTGAGGCTGCTTCAAAGGGGGCCACAGTCCCGATCCTCCAGGTTATTCCCGCGGGCGATGGCTCTCCATCCATCCTTCCCAGCTTTGTACTTTAGCACTGTCAGGGGAAGAGGAATTGAGAGGGTGTGTGTTGTGCAGAGGTGTCTCACTGCTTCTGGGTTTTTCTTTACCTTTGTATCTTTTGTTACTGATTTCCCACCCCCCACACAGCCACTCCCTCCCATTTTTGTCCTCCTTATCTTCTTTATGTATTTAGTTTTACTTTCCTTCAGCCATGACTAGCTTTGCCTTCCGAAGCATGCACTCCACTCTGTGCTAGTTTAGGACTACCCTGCAATAGAAACAGCACATGAACAGTTAAATAGTCTTTTTGCTCTTTATTTTTATCTCATGAGGAAAGGGAAACCTAACACATTGCTATGTCTTCTCTATTAATGTAGACAGAGGGTGGCATATGCTGGTAGCTTGGTTTGCACTCTGCTTTAAGCCTCAGCCTCTTCTCTGCAGGAAATTCAAGCCAACCACGAGCTACAAACTGAAGAGCACAGATCCACTGCTGTAGCACCTCTGTGCTTGGAGATGTGTGGATGAAATTTCTCACCCTGCAGCTGTGGGTCACCTGTGGCTAGAGGAAAGAGGAAGGAATGAAGTGACAAAGATCTCTGAGATCCTATCAGGACCTCTCTTCAGGCGTGTCTTTCAACTACATCGCCCCCACTTCCCTGCAAAGTGGTTTGGAAACATTTAACACGCCTCTTTCAGCAGGCCACTGAGAATTGGTAATGCTTACAGGGCCTCAGGAATGTGTCCTGCATTAATCATTACCTCTTGTCATTCATGAAGCACAGCTACAGCTCCAATCCTTTTCTCTCCAGCTCTCATACCTGCCTCTGACTTGTGTCACTGTGTCACTTTAATAGGTCAGGTGGAAGTAGCTTAACTTTCAGATTGCATTTACATATGAAAATAATTTGATGTAAGGAGCACTCGTGATTTTTAACAGTTAATATTTGACTGTATGACAATACAGGCAGTTGGCTTAGACTCTGGTTATCAAATTACTAATTCATGCAGGAGCTTTAGTTCACATGGCACTGAAAAGGTCAATTCAGAAGAGATCAATATGGAAGAGAGCAGTGTGGAATAACTTACCTGGCAACAAGCATAACATATGGGTTCATACAGACACAAGAAAGGAGGAGGATGCACTGAGGGAAACATCAACTTCCATTAGTTTCTCCTTGGTTAAAGAAGAATGGGTTCTGAGGAGGAGTTAGTGACTGATGGAGACAACATGAGGAAAAAAATAAAGGAGTGGAGGGAATATATATTAAGTTTAAAACCTCCAGACTGTGATACTGTATGCTTTTGTGACATTAGATGGAAACTATAACATACTATATGGCATTTGTGAGATGGATTATGGTATGATATAGGGTATAGAGTATTAAAGAGAAAAAGAAGAAAAGGGAAAAAAAGTTAAAAAAAAAAAAAAGGAAAAGGAAAATGAAAAAAGGAAAAGGAAAAGGAAATAAGGAAAAGGAAAAGGAAATAAGGAAAAGGAAAAAGGAAAATGAAAAGGAACAGGAAAAAGGAAAAGGAAAAGGAAAAGGAAAAGGAAAAGGAAAAGGAAAAGGAAAAGGAAAAGGAAAAGGAAAAGGAAAAGGAAAAGGAAAAGGAAAAGGAAAAGGAAAAGGAAAAGGAAAAGGAAAAGGAAAAGGAAAAGGAAAAGGAAGCTATATCCGCTACCCTTCTCTGCTAAAGCGGGAATTGCATCCTTGCATTACAGTCTGAGTTAAATGAAGAGGGGGTAAACCACCTCAGACAGTTGAACAATTTCAAGAGAAGAGATTCTGGTGGGGAGAAAGCACCTCTGTAACATTGCTCTCACATCTTCTTAGATCAGCCACGATCTCCTTTTGGATATCCAGGAAACCTCATTCTAATCGCAGCATTGAGTATTATCCAGAAACCCAAGTCCTTTTATTCCCATATGTGCCAAAATGCATGAAGACTTGTCTGGGTTTAGCTACAGGGATCTACAGTTTTGGGGCCTCCAGGCTGAAGTTTTTGCTTCTTAGAGTAAACAAAACAAAACAAAAAAGCTTTTCCCTTTGAAATCTGTGTGTCCCCTAGCCAGCTGCTGAGACTTTGTGTCTCCAGTCCTCCCTCACTTCATTAACTCTCTGCAAAATCAAGATCCTGCTGAATTGTGACTGCAGTGGCAGATTACAGTCCTCTATAATTAACAGGCATAGATACAGCACAATGCAGCGTGACCTTTAGCCACAGAGCTTTGCTATAGACCTCTGTCACAACATTCAGACATAAAATAGCATGCTCCCGAGAATAGCAGCCATCAGCTCTGCATGCTGAAATAAAATACTGGCTGTAAATACCATTTACGGCGTGCACTCGCGTGAAGTTGCATCCTACAGATTTCCTCGTCCGCGAGGGCAGGTTTCCATCCTCCGTATCTTTAATGAACGTGCCCCCCAGCACGCCTTGCCAAGCCCGTGTGCTGTCCCAAGTGGCACAGCGAGCCTCAAACACGGCGTTAAGCCCATGAACTGCAATGCAAGGTCAGCAATCTTCCCTTTCTGTTACCAAGAAATACCTCCCTACCTTCCCCTCCACTCCCCTTGCAGCTCCCTACTTTGGTTATGCCTTTTTTTTCCCCTTCCTGTCCCCAAGGTACCGTAAGGTTGAATTCAGCTGACATCTCTGCCCCGAAGCCTGGAATTTGCCGGCGCAGCTGGGAGCAGAGAGCAGAGGGCAAACCCAGCGGTGCCTTGCTGCAGCCAGACCTCGAGTCTCCCCTTCCCCAGCCACCAGGGTCTGTCTGTCCAAGCTGACGGGCTCCCAGGAGTTTCAGCAGAGCTCAGTTTAATTACAGGGATAGACTTCTCCTGACTTTGAGGACCAAGGATTCACTCAGGTTCTCCCTGCAAAGAACATGCTTATAAAGTCGTTTTTTTTTTTTGCTGAGTGGAGATTGTTTCTTTCTGAGACCTACCTGTGAGCTATTTGAGGTAACACGGTCCTTTGTACTTGTAGAGAACCTTGAATGGCTAGAGCCAATTGACAGGATACAAAACTGAATTAGTTTTATCATGGATCACAGAACCCCAAACCTGAAATATTTCTAGATACCTTTTTTTTTTTTTTTTTGATAGAAAAGAAACTAAACTAACCCCTACCTTGTTTGAATGATAAAGCTTAATAACATTATATTCAAATATAAGTAAAGTTGATAGAGCCTCCTGAAGTTGTTTATACATTGAATAAATGAGATGCAGTATTTTTAATCTGTCTCAGGGATAAAATGTAATCTGAGGGACCAAGCCCCTTCCATTAAGATGTGTTTGGAGAATGCTGCCTGAATCATTTCCACCTTGAAGAAGATACCAGGGTTGATGGTGAGTGGTACATGCTCATCATGTTCTTCTGCCCTGCCTGTGCTGCCCAGTTCATCCTACCCCTCCACTGCAACATCGTTTTGGAAAACAGCTCCTTTCCTCTAACAAAGCAGGGGAGTAAGCTCTGCTTTAATGCTGATTAAGCTCTATATACGACTTTATAGGGAAACTACACAGAGACTGTTGCAGGCTGCTGTAACAGGGCCAAGGGTGAAAAAGCCAAGAGGAGCTCAAGCAAGAGCAAACAAAGAAACCCACCACTCCAAGGATACAAGACCTTAACAACAACAACAGCAACCCCCTAAATTCTTCAGCAGTTAAAACACAAAGACCTAAACCTCACAGGGTCCCTAGTTACATTCTTTTCCTGTAGCACAAACCCTCGGTCATGCAAACAGAGCTCTCCACGAGCACAGCCACCACCAGCAGCTGAGCCTCCCTTGGGGCACCCCCATCACCTTGGGGCACCCCCATCACCTTGGGGTGCCCTCCCCGCTGGCAGACACCCCTGTGGCCCCCAGCACCCTGACCCAACAGCCTCAGCATCCCAGGGGATGTCAGGGCTCAGCTCACAGCTTCACCCCACACAGAATTAGCCACTGACGTTTTCCTCTCCCAGCCTTCCTCCAGGAAGAGGAAAAAAACATGGCAGCTAAACTTTCTTCTGTTTTAGTAGCACGGAACCAAATACTTATCTTCATAAATAATAAACAAACAAACAATCTTCTTCACTATGTCTGCACGGCTCTAAAACTCCCCTTTTCGTTCTGCTGCTGCCATTTTCTTACTCAAACATTTTGCAGTAACTGATGACCCCCGCTCTCCCTTGCAGTGCACAGCGAGGACGCCAGCTTGATTAATGCCACCAGACAGGAATTAATATCCTGCAAAATAAAAAACAAACCATGTTGTGCTCTCTTCCCATTTGGTGCTCTGCTGCTGATCAACCCCTATTTACTGTAGTAAACTCTGCAATGTAGGAAGAAGTACCAAGGTTTTTCTGCCCAACGGCCTGTTACAGAAAAATCCTGAAAATGTCCAAACCAGAGTAGTTTGGGCCTATGTTCTGGACATTCTATATCCTCTCCGTGAGGACCCAAATAGCTGCTTATTTTTCAGACCACATGAACAGATCCTTATTTTCCCACACTGAAAGAAGCATCGTTTTAAGCTTTCCTTCTAATTTCAATACTCATTCTGAGAAGAGTTGATTCTCCAGCAGGATCCTTATGTCAGACAGGACATTTCTGAGAGCGTGGCAGGAAGGTGTCCTGTGCTAAAATCCCTTTAAATACGACAAATAAAAAAATTAAATATGTTTGGGTTTTTTTACTTCAGACCAGACATTGAGAATAAGCACTTTGATCTGTTGCTACAAATTTCACTGTCTCCCTGAAAACAAAAGAGAGAAAAAACCCCACCAATTTTTACATGTCTCACAAGAGGACAGTATTCAACTCAGACTAAAAATTATGAAGTCATATATTTTTAACATTCCTGTCTAGCCCGCTGCAAACCACAAAACAATGCAACATCCATCATCATAAATTCTGGAACAGCATATTTTGTGGTATTTTTAAAGAAAAATAAATATTCCTAATGGGAAATTTGAGAGAAATCATTAAAAAGTACTGTGGTGCACATCATGGGAGAATGAAATCAATTAGATCTTAATCTCATATTATTTATGAGAGGAAGAATGAAACAGAGCTTTTTTTATTATAGGCATTATCTGATTGTTAGATTCTGTTGCGAAACTTTCATTTGCTTTGGGCCACAAATACAGCAAGTGAAACTTCTCAAAACTAAAAAAAAAAAAGAAGTAAAATGTTGGGTTTGTAACATTAGCTAATAGTATTAGATAGAACAGTCAGCCCATAATTATATATCTTTCATGCAGTTTAACTTATGCCATTACATAATTAAATTTAAACCAATGAGCCCTCAAAGTTATATTTTTACGTAATAACAAACACAAAAATTATATATGTGCTCCCAGTAGCATTACAAGTTAAGTATATATTTGGCGACACTTTACAGTAAGTGGGCATTCATTACTAATTCCTCTGGTATTCATTGTAACAACATTAGTCATGAAGAACTAATGTGGATATAATATTTGAGCACTGGTTTATTCCTCTATAAATTGGCAGTCTAGAATACAGGGGCAATTCCCTTTCCCTGACATCACTGCAGTGATGCTGAAGACCACGCCACTGTCATTGGGGGATTGTTCGAAATACGCCGCGGTATTGTCGTGGAGGGCAACGTGTCCACCCGCCCCGGCTGGGCAGTCCTCAGGCGGCTGTGCCATGCATCCAGCCCCTTATTTATTGCTGGAGAAGAGCGTTGTCCTTTCCTCATCACTCCTCCCCCAAATCATGGCACATGCCCATCTCTAGCCTGTCTCCCTGCCTCCTTCTGCAGTGATGCAATTTCACAGGACAACCCAGTGACCAAAACAGACTTCTGTCCTGAATATGTTTGGGTTTTTTAACTCCCTGGCCACCGTTATATATTACAAGTCATTAAAATGATTGCTGAGGGACCTTTCCTTCAGACACCATTATCAGGTAATCTCATTAGCCCAAGTTCAGACCAGACACTGTTCCCATGACTACCTTTTGGTCATGATCTGTATTAACTTTCCCCACATCACCCCAGAAGGGAATACAGAGTGTTCACACACTTTAGGGAACATAAAGTTCTAAAAAAGCCCAGAAACTTGAAATAAAAATGGAAGTCTCCCCATTCTTCAAGCAGAGCACATTAGATGGTGTATTAATAGACGGCCCGAGTGAGAAGGTGAAGCTCAACTGGTTTCAAAAAGGTCTTTGCCATTTTCTACTAGCAATTTCTCAGACAAATTGCAGACCTGCAGTAACTCTAGAACCATGGAGCAGCCTACATGTGATAGGTGTTTGCATAAGAATCTTCTTATAATTATATATTACCTAAAGTCTAGTCATTGTAAGATAGAGTAGAAGATAAAAGTATTTAAAACAGGAAGACTAAAAATACATTACTGTGACCAATTTCTAAAAAAAAATATAAATCTCTTCAATTAAAGGCTCTTTTACATATTCCCGTCTATGCAACATGAACCTCAAGCAGTTCATTGCACTTTTTCTATTTACTAATTTTATATAATTATAAGCACACTTGTACAGTTTCTTCCTTTTTTTTTTTTTTTTTTTTTTTTAATCACTGCAGCTGGTAGGGAGATGATATACCTCATTATCTTATTCTGTGGGTCATCTAAAATGGATATTAAGTAATTCTGCCTCCTACAGCTTTGGTACAGAGCCAAGGAGAACTCAGAAAAGTAAGATGCCTGACTTCAAAAAGAGGATGCTTTTTATTTTCAACATAGAAGTGTGTTTTCACATGCCATGCTTCTTTCAACAGTTTTCTCATAGCTAAACAGACACTGGAAGAGAGAAAATCATAACCTCCCGAAACACCTCCAGGTAGTTCAGCTGGGAGACAAGTTTCAACTCCAGAGCCCAACACGCTACCACGTCATTACCAACAGGCAGACTGGCACCACTCAACGAGCAACACAGGCTCCTCTCTCTGAACAGGGATTCTGAGCAAGGATTTTTGTGACTGTGATATCAGTAGATGCATATTCAAATCAAAGCTTAATAAAGATTTTCATACATACATTGAGCTTCTCTGCCTACAGTATATTTGAAAGATTTTCAGTATCATCTTTTGTCCTAATCTGGTTTTATGCTTCAGCGTCCTTGCGTTCTAGTTTGTGCCACTGCTCTCCAATCACCTTTTATTCAGAAGACTGCAAATTGGGGATGGTCTCAGCTGGGGTTGGGACTTCTCAACCCCCCATTGCCTGGTGCTGACCTGTGGCCGTGACAATGGGGGGAGCACAGTGAGGCCATTTCACAAGCATCCAGCCGGCCGTAACCCAGCTCAGCAAGAAGCCTACTGAGTAATAAACTACACAGGCTTAAGTCACAGTGCTTGATGAAATATGACCCCGTGGGACAACCCTGCGTACTGACCTACTCCATCAGTGAACAAGTGGCCAGTCAATGCTCCTGGAAAGATAATTACCCACCCATCTAAGCACACAGGCATTTTTGTCCCTTGAAGTCAAAGGGGCAAACATCTCTACAGACAAGGCAAACTGGGGTATTTTTACCCATGGAGCTCTTTTTGCAATGGACGTACTAGGGAATGGCTTCCTCTGGAGAGAGCTGCCAGAAACTTTATCCATGCTTTTCTGTGTTGTTTTCCTTGTAAATCAGCTCTCTCACAGAAAACATTACACTAACATGACCAATTCCAGATACTCAACAACGAAACTCCTGAAAAGTCTTACCCAGACATTCTCCTCATCTATCTGACCAGCTGAGTAAACTCGGAAAAGTAACTGAGGACTTGCATACACATACACAGGAAGATATTTGGGTTTAAAATAAATCCCCAGAATACTGTAACCCTCAGTGCTTTACATTGCTATGACTTTCAACCCTTACTGAGGTATTTCTGTCAGATTAAATTAATGATGCTAGCAAGCAAACAAACACCATGTCTTGCACACCTAAAACACTGTGCATTGCCTGTGTGGACTCCACTTTGAATAATGCAAAATGTCAACCCTACGGAGAGGCTTTCTGTTTCGGAAGGAGAACACCTAGTGAATGTGTTGGGAAGCCTACACAGGCTTTGTGTCTCAGTGCCCCGAAACCATCTCAACTTCTCAACCCAACCAACACTCGTTATTAAATACTGTTCTGCAGGCACGTACAAATCAGCAGCGAGAAAAAGAGATGGCTCAACAAGGGAGATGGGGAACAAATGACATTGCCTATTACTGGAGGTGTTAATCCCTGTATAGTTGTACTGGTAGGAAAATGTGCCCCTCCTGAAGACACATGGCATGGGCTGACAGAGAACCTGAACTCAAAGAGTATCCAACAAGAAGGAAAATTCCAGCATTTGACAAGTGTGGGTGATCTACAGTTTAGGCTGAGGAGTTTTTTGTGTCAAGTACTACCCGATGGCAAATGTACTCTTTACTTTGAAATGCCCGCAAGTCCAAAGTGAAATTATGCCAATTTTTTTCCTAACTCCAAACTTCATTAAGTTGATGCCTGCCTGTATAGGGCTAAGCCTGTAAGGCTCATGTTTTTCTGAAGTAACATTTTCCTGTACAGTCTATTTTCTATTACAATGACTGGATTGTAGAGCTGAAATGAATGTCAGAATTGTTTGCTGGATACATTACCAGATAACTTCTTTTCTGAGGCCCTGAAACAGAAATTAGGTTTGCAACAGAGATCATTTTTGGTTTTCTGAAGCAAAGGTTTCATATCATATAAAACATTCCTAGACAGTGATTTGCATTATGCATTTTGCTCACTAGGTATACACCCAGGCCTATTTATACAAGAGAATTTCCTCCTCAAATTGCTACATATTTGTCTTGCAGATTTTGAAAATTACATTTAGAGAAAATAAAAACATTTGGAAATAACTCTTCTACAAACCCAAAAGATTTTGCACCAGCTTTAAGTCTGTGAGAAGGTGGAGTTACTCATGAGCCCGGGGGAGGTGAGGATGCAGCAGGCCTGTGCGGTACCCTGTCTCCGAGGATGGCCAACAGAAACGAGAGGAAGCCAGTCGAGAAGTGTCCTGCCCTGGTCAGCATGTCGAGGGGGGTGCCAAGGGGCAGAAACCGGGCGGAACCATGTCACACCAACCCTGTGCCGTTCATCCCACTTGCTCACGTGGTTGACTTCCTCATGAGGACCTGGGTACTCTGATTTCTGAGGATGATCAGCTCCTCTGTTTGATATTCCCAGCCAGACAGTGAGAAGCATGTCAAATATGCATATATATATCTACATGCATTTACATATACATATAAAATTATATGGGCATGGAGGAGGGACGTATTATGGCAGTCAGGTTAAGCCATCTCACTTTAGTTCCTGATCATCCTGCAGAACAAATGTTTGATTTCCAAGTAAAATACTCTTTCACTCCCAACAAGGAAGACTGGCTCTTCCACTCTGCTAGAGAAGAAGTGGGAAAACTTTTGAGGCTCTCTTCTCCCAGTGGCACCAGGGGACATTCCAGACCCAAGCAGTGAGTATCTTGCTGCATGCTCCTTGGATACTGAATGACAAACTCATTGTCTCCATACCAAAATATCTGG
Source organism: Tyto alba (assembly GCF_018691265.1). Taxonomy (NCBI): domain Eukaryota; kingdom Metazoa; phylum Chordata; class Aves; order Strigiformes; family Tytonidae; genus Tyto; species Tyto alba. The sequence goes on along the minus strand of NW_024881261.1, from coordinate 3,597,451 downwards.
CTGTGGCTCTAGGGTAAGACTACAAGCAGGCTTAAATGTATACAGTAAAGCAGGCTGGAATGTATATGGTGTTTCTTTATGGTTGTGTGAAGGAAATAATGCTCCTGAACTTGATGAACCAAAGCCGCATTTCTCTGAAGTCAAGAACTTAGACACTAAGGACCCAAGGGGGGAAAATGCCAGGTTCCTACTGAAACCAAAGGGGATTTTGGCACTGACTTCTATAGAAATGTCTCTAGTTGTTGTAGTGAGCTATAACTGGATGAAAGCTCAAAAGATAATCTTTCAGATTCAGTCTAGGAGACCGTGTGTGGGTGTGTTTATGGCTATAATTTATCACTCTGTGGTAGAGACCCACAAGTCCACCAGAGAGAGAAAGGCCCTCCTGTGTGAGACAGGCCACATGTTTTTCCTGGAAAACAGCAAGAGGGATCAATGAACCCATAGGAGAGCAGATTTACCACATAGCTGAACTGCAATGCTTGGAGGATGCTCCTTCTTGCAGTCCTTTTTACAAATTTACTTGGAGCCATTTGTGGGCCAGCCCTGACTGGTTTCCAGTACAGCATTACTTGGTTAAAAAGACTTTTTTGGGGGAAGAACCCTGGCAGTTTCTTCCTCAAAGCCAGCATTACCTTACCTTACACGTCCTCTCAAAACGTATTGAATTAATTGACGAGTTTTTAAAGACATCTATCTGGAATGCAATGTATTCATTCAATAAATCTCTATCATCTCTGTGAGCAAAAATTAACGTCATTAATCCTACTTTACAAACTGGGAAGCTGAAATACAAAGAGGCAAAGTAATCTAACAGAGACAGTCAGAGCACAAAATATAACTAGATTCCTTGTGTCCAGCACAGATCACCCAGCTGGAGGGTATCTCAGTGGTCAGAGCCCAGCTCACAAACATCCCTCTTCCAAAAAACCTGACCTTACATCTCAGGCTAGATTAGAAAAATAAAGCATAGATATCAAAGGCCAAATTCCAGCCCCATTCAAAACACACTCAGTTGAGTGTTCGTTCAGCAGAGGTTAACACTTGCAGTGATTTTTATGGGCAATATTTTTTACCATAGGATTTATGGCATACAAAGGCATGACTTCTCAAGCAGTTTCAATAGCTGTGTTATATTTAACAGTACCAAATAAAAACATAGCAGTTGGATCAATATTATATTCATATTTTATTCCATAAATAAACTTCATTGGTTTGTAAGCTGGTTGTTTTTACTTCCAAAATGTACAAATAAAGATTTAAATATTTTTGGAGGAAACATTACAGATGGTTTTAGTTCTGCAGTTTTGATGCAAACATACTTCTTGGCACCACTTCTTAATATGCCATTTCTATAAATACTTAATGCTCATAGAAGTGGAGTAAAATATACATTACAATGAAAAACACAAAAAACAGTGTTATAATCAGAATTTTAAGTATTACTCTTTAGCAGGTAAGCTTTCTATGTAGATTCACTATATAAACAGGAATAGAGTTCTTCAGAGAGCTAAAATACTGTTCCCTTTTGGTATGTTAAGTATTAATGTGAAACTGCTGCCGCTATGATTATGTGGTAATGCTATTTCAGCTAGTTTCTAAACATAACAAATAATGATATTCATTTTTCTTTACTTCAAGGATTTAACTCACAGGAAATCAATTAATAGAATACTTCTGAGAAATAAGTTTTCCAGATCTTATAAACCCAGCTCTATTGCTACAGAAACATATACTTTTTAAAAGATTAGATAAATAATACCACTGTAATTCAGTATTTGCATTAAAAATTCTTAAAATTATTTCCTCTGGGTAAACTGACCAAAAGGTGATGCTCTGAAACAGCTGTGTTCCCTTTTAGACTGTTTTTGATTACTTGAAAGATGCCTTGAAATTTCAATTGAATATAAATGATCTTTCTTTTTATAAAGAGCCAAAGATAAGAAAAATACCTCCAGGTAATTGAGATAATGGTAAATTTTATGGCTTATCTAGCAGTCAAAAGCATTCAATATCCAATTAGGATGATGGGCAAGAGAATCCTTTGTCACTCAGTGTTTCTTTGAAGGAGCTGGTCCAGTAATTGCTAAGAAAAAAACAATGCAAAACAGCCTTAAGATACTGTTAAAATACATGAGTTAGTTCTAACAGTAGAAACCTTCAGTGATACTGTAGGTGAGGTGGTATTAGCATTTTCAGACGTCAAATCTACTGGCTACATTGCTCAAAAAAAAAAAAAAAAAAAGCCCTAAAAGCTTTTTCATCTTGGACAGAAAAGTTGTAATTGGAGGAATAGAGCACTTAAACAAGGAAAAACTGGTAGTTGTGTGCAACGTGGGGCAGGATTATCTGGGAACGTCTCAGATCTGCACCTGGATTAACTGCGCTAATGCAGCTTTCTACCACAGTTATCTAATTACTCATTTTTGAAAAACAAAAGTCTAGAGTGCTTGTTCCAACACAAGGTTCAGCTGTTAATTCAAGTTTAAGGAAGTAACTAACACCAAGTTCAAGATTTAAAACACATCCTTTGCTGTCAGGGTTTGCACATGGTTAGCACAGGCTCCCCAGGCAGGTGCTGCCTCTGTGGACCCCCCTTCACAGGTAAAGAGGGGTTAAAAAACTATATTTGGCACTCATGGTAAATCCTTACCTTTTTAAAGATCTCAACACGCAGTCTGTTACTCTGGATGATGATCCGCTTCTGTTTTTCTTCTTGTTTCTTTTTTACTTCAGGTAAATTGTTGTAAATCCTGGAATGGATTTAGAAACTTAGCTTCACATGTCATCCCCAGGGTTCACAAATAATTTGTTTTTCCTATAGGAAACGCTTGCCTTCAATGCAGTACTTGTCATTAATGGGCATCTCTAAGTACTTGAATTAGATTTATGACATGGGAATTATAAATTATTATCAATAATGGTTTTGTATAAAATCTGGCTTGTTGGAAAACACTCCTAATTTTGAACTAAAAAGTAAAGAAAGAGACGGGATCAGGTTATCTCAATGCAGCAGCATAATTCTAGACCAGCTTCTAACGAGCTCAGTGGAGTTGGTTTCAATTTATAGCAACATAATTCAAACCAGAATCTGGCCTGTACACTTCTTCATATTTATGTCACAAAATTAAAACCAAGCAATTATTTTCAAGTATTTTTCTAAAATATATGAAAAACATCATTATGAGAATGTAGACTTAACATTTTTTCACTGTCATTAGGAATTCTTTTTAGCAAGGAGAACATAATCTGCCCATTTTAAAATTTTGAGTTGCCCTCAAAAAGGTGATTTCTGGTCTGATCTTTTTCCATTGAAACCAATGATAAAATTCCCAGCAGTTTGTAAAGAAAGTTGGACCTTCCTTTGCAGCAGTCCTGTTCTTTGCATGCATACAAAGCATGTTTACTTCTGATTTTTCCTCATAATATTTTGCAATACAGAGTTCTGATTTGGCTAGAGATTGTATTTTGGAGAAGATAAACAGGACACATCTTGAGCATTCTTAAAAACAGGATGAATTCTGCATGGTAGTCATTTGCAGCTTTTCTTACTGTAAACGATGGTATGAAGTGCAATGCAGTCAAAGATCAGGCACCACCTTCCTAGTAGTTTGCTGTACTTCCCATACTGTGTGCCATAATCCGGGTGAAAAAACCCAACAAAGTGGCTGTACTGCTTACATTTTTGAGTTTCCAACATGAGGTACCTGTCAGGGATTTTGCTTTCACGCCATGGGTACCCCATGCTGTCTGAAACTGCTAGAAAAGGGGTGTTCAAAGGGCAGGGTTACCCCAAATCTATCGAACTGATGCAGTGAAAGAAAACCAAGGGGTGGCAAGCAGCATGACAGACCAACCCTCCCGCGTATGAAGATAATGTGGGAATGTTCTGCCTTAGGTGTGAGATGGCAGTGATTCTCAGAGAACTCTAAACCGAAGTGAGTTGTACCTTTTCGATCTCATATGCATCTCTTTCTCTGGAATGAATCTTTCCTTTGGTCTGAAGAGGTTGTCTAGCAAAGAGAAAATAAGGTTAATATTGGAGGAATTTGCATTTACTGAAATTTTAAATGTCACATTCCATGTAGTCCTGATATGCTATTTCTGATTAAATTTCTGATGGCTTAAGGCCAGATCCAAATCTCCACAGGTCAATGGGAAGGCATTTAACAACTTCATCTGGAGCTGAATTAGCTGCTGGAGCTGCCCTACAGAAAGGGAAGGATGGGTAAGACCCATATCAACCACCTCCACTGCAGAGTTAATTTATTTTAAATGCATATGACTGTCGTCATGTCCCATGCAGCTGAGTATGCCCTTTATTCAGATCAAGAACCAGCGATGATTTCTGCTATATCAAGTGATCCATTTTCCCCACGTGCTCCCACAGGCAATTGCACCCACGCACACCGGCCGCATCCTCAGCTGGTGCGTGTTGGGAACCTGGCCTGGTATGATCATTTATGATTCAATTTACACCTGTTTTGCTGGGCTGTGAATAATTATGCTGAGCATTAGGAGGAGGAAAATTACATTACTCTTTCCTGATCAAATATGAAGATATCTGTGATGATTCCAATCAGCATTTCCCTGGATACAGGAAAATAATTTTGGATCTTAGTGGTCGGTGAGTCTCAGGACTAGGTAATTTTAACACCTTCCTTGCAAAAATGGTTTCTGAATGAGAAGGAATGGTGTTCATACAAGCTGGGAAGCCAGTAAATACATAACTAGAACCGATTCTTGATGAAGGAGACTGTGTCTAACCACGTGTATCAGGCAGAGCAGGTAGGAGAGGACTGCTGCCTGCACAGCTACATTTTTTAGATGTACACCAGGATGATGAAAGAAAAAAGTCAGGGGAAGGGGAAGGGGCAGGGTTCCCCTTGTGTGCAACAGGACGCATCCAGAGCAGGGGATGGAACATCCTGGCGGTGCACAAGCTGCCACCATGATGCACACAGGAGACGTGGATAGTTGTAACTTGAGCTTCTCAGCTCAGGTGTACGAAATAAATGGTTTTACGTTCTGGTATCTGAACACAAGGATGACCAGAGCGTTGCCTACGCCCAGCTGGGTTCAGGTGGTTTCCCCAGGGCTTTGAGGGCAGGGCTATGATGCCCTAGGTAGTCACAGCAATTTGAACATCAAAGGTAGCTCCCAGTATCTTTGCAGAATATATGTATAAGATAAATACATGTGCAAAGTTCTAAGCCCTTCCATTTTCCAAGGAAGTTTAGAAGACATAATATATGTCACAGCAGGCACCATGTCGGCCTCTTTCTGCCATCTCACCGAAGAGACAAAATACAATAATCAGGGCAGAGAAGTGAATACAGAGAATAATTCATTCCAGAACTGCCCAGTGCAGACGCTGGTCCTGAACAGATCCAGCAACCACTGCCCCAGAGAAGACCCCCTTCCCCACCAGGTTTGCTTCCCAACTGGTTAAGACACCAAAAGTTTCAGGGATATTTATGGGAGACGCGTTAACAACCAGACAGCCCTGAGCAGCTTATGGGACTACACCAAGAGGCAAAGATGTACTCAGGTAACTGTTTTATTTTTTTTCAGGAAAACGCTACATGTCCTTTAAGGTCACTGCTGTGCCTCGATGTAAATAGAAAAGGGAGTTTTGCAGCAGTTTCTATGCTGAACTGGTACAGTTTTCAAAACACAAATCGAGAAAGGAGGGGAAGCTGCAAACCCTCCTCTGCCTGAGGACTAACTTTTCTCCACTCAGCGGTAGTCTACACTTAATCATGTCTATTAAATCTTCAACACACACAAGGAACATGCTCAATTTGCTAGGGAAATATAATATGCCTTTTATTTATTAGGTTTTTTATGTTCATTTACATGTTGATTAACTTAAAAGGAACAAACACTTGGATGCTATTGCAGTCCAAGTAACCCTGAATCTTAAGGGAGCAGATTGTCTGTGACCCGAACAGTCCTGGCAAAGGATTAGGGTCCAGGCTGATTGATTTTCTGGGACCAGTGTGGATCCCAGCACACTCCAGAGCAGCCTCATCATCATCCCTTGCTGCTCGAGGTTGCACACCTCATTCTGACAAAACTAATTGTTTTAGGGATCCCTCCACCACCACTTTTTTAATAAATAAAAGCTGTTAATGACACATTAACATTTTCAGACCTCTGTCCGTAACCAGCAGAACATGCAGGGGATGAAAAACCCAGCTGGAGATCTGCAGGCCCGCGACCTATCTTGTAAACAGCGTGCCAAGTTAATCTGTATTTTTTCTCTGAGTTGTTAAGACAGGCTGGCCTCTGTATTTGAGAGGGGAAGCATCTCAGAGGCAGAGAGCTGCGTGGGTGCTGGCACACACAGCTGTTCCTCCAGAATAATCCTCTCCTGATGGTATAGAAACTGTCCTGAAAGGCATCAGACCCATCAGTGCCCATGATTCTGCCTGGAACTAGGTATATGACTGTGTTGGTGGCTTTGAAGGGAAGGATTAAAAAGACACTCTGGTGAAAATGCTCCAAGAGAAAAATAAATCTATTTTGGTTATAAAAATACCCTATGTGAAGCAACTTGGAGTCATAACACTTAGGGGTAAAAATTCAGGTAGTATCTCTCAGCTGACACTCAGGTCACTATGTATAAAAAAGTCACATGTAAGCATCAAGCAGAAATAGGGCTAATCCTTGATGGATTTTAGGATTAGGATTCAAAAATTAACTGAAAAGTAAATGAAAACTGGTATAAATGAGAAAATAAAAATCATACTTGCAATTAAATATTTGTTAATACTCAGTACTGAGAAGAAAGCGTATTTCAAAGGGGAAGAGCAGCACACGTGCAGACCTACAATAACCTGTTTAACATGATGACCTGAATTAACATTCTTTCCTATCAAGAGAAGAACAAAGTGTGGCATAAAGTGGACAATTTCCCAGGTTGGTAGTCTTCTAAATTATATTTTATCAAAGTTCCTTATAAAATTTCATAGCCTTGTGTTACTTTTGGAGAAAACTGTTCTGAAGGATAGAAGAGAAGGAATTTCAAAGCCGACATTCAGCATTTCCAGTGATGCACTGCAGTTAAAAAAAAGGTATAGACAGATAGGCATGAAACACTTCACTGGTGTTTTATTCAAACCTTGTGAAACTAATGAACTTCTGGTATTTACACCAAATCTGTGTGCAACAGTGGTCTGACACCTCCATACTGGGAGAAAGGAGCCACTTGATCAAGTTGTAAATGAAGGTAATTGGGTCATCACTGTAATATATTTTAACTAATGTTAAACTGCACCTCAGACAGGATGAGTAACTTCCCTGCTCAGGAAGTTAGTAAATGTTTAGACAGAGCAGAGGTAAAATTATTTTATCACAACCATCCCCTGACTTCCTATTTACCACTGAATTACTGAAACATTTAAAGTAGAAAAAGAGTGGCAAAATTTATGAAAGGCTAAACTTTGCCCGTCAGAATATACATACTTTTTCTTCTAACATGAATGTAAATTCTCAAAGTTTGTTAGATGTTAAAATGTGCCTTTGAGGATGTGTTGCCAGTCCCTGCAAAGCAAAGCGCTGATAGTGGTGGTTCTCTAATTAAACTGCTTTTTTACTGAACTGAAAAAATAATTCACCAAAATTCCACTTGCCCAGAGAAGTCCTAAGACATAAAAGATTTTTTTTAAATACCACTTTTTTAAAATCAAGAGTCCCCTACAAAATAAATTAGCCTTGAATCTAAGATAAATGTCAAGGTGGTATTCAGCTTAGCACACCCCTAACACTTGACTGGGAATTCATCCAGAGAATATAAACTAGTGCTTACACCCAGGGGTGCTGCCCAAACTTTTGCATATTGTACATCAATGATTTTTTGCAATGAATTACTTTAGCTGCAGTCAACAGATGAGGTTTTGGTGTTATCTATAAAAAATACAATAATCCATTAGTTAAAGTGTCAATGGTCAGCCTGCCTGGACTTTATGCTCATCTCAGAGAAATTCTGAAGCTTAAAAGTAGTCCTTCACCCAAGAGGACCCACAGAAAAGTGATTCATGAGCTTTTCAACCGCTCAGGTCTGTCCTACACTGTGGCTATTGAGATTTCTGTCCCTCCCTAATATTTCAGTCTTAATGATGGAAAACATCACTAATATCTCTAGAAAAGCTATAATGTTTACAGGTTTATGAAAACATTTTCATACTAAACTAATTTTGGGCATGATGCAGGAGATTTCAGTCCCCTCTGTCCAAATGATACTTGAACATTCACGGATTTTATCCAGAAAAAAAATTAGTTAGCATCTCACCTGGACTTCCTAAATCACTCTTGTTTGTTTGGAGCATGTAGTCTTGAAAAGCATAACATTTCTTTCAAAAAATAACAATTAATGGAGAAGGCATGACAGATCTTGGTGAATTCATCCAAAGATTAATTAAATCTTTGGTAAAATTTGCACTAGCTTCTTAATCCCAACTTCTTTAGTTTCAATTTCGAATCATGAGTGAAATCAGACCTTTTACTCCTAGATTATAAAGTCTATCATCGAAAATTCAATTTTACTTTTGGCTACTTCAAGACTCCAATGAAATTATCCCTCAGAAAACTGTCTGAACTTTGTGAGTCGCCCATTATAAGGCACATTGTTTCAATGCTGTCATTATCCACACAGAAAGCTCTTCATATTTGAAGATTTACCAATTTATAGCCACCTTCCTTGCACAGAGGCTGTCTATCTGCCCCTTTCACAAGGATGAGGGCTGGTCATCCCATTCACTGCATCACCTCCTCCCCTGTCATCACAGTGAGTCCGAGCATCGGGCTCCCAGGGGACAGTGTCACCCACTGCCAGTGACCTGCAATGTGATGCCATGTTTAGCTGACTCATAGGCACTGTTCTAAGCAATATGATGAATAATAATATCATAAAAATAGGTCATTCCTCTTCTTAATTCACTTATCTGGCTGCAGCTTAGTCCTTAGTCAGAGCTGTCAGCTTTAACCAAGAGGCCGAGTGCCAGGAGGATCAGTGGCACTACTGCTAACTGTGAGTTTTGACAAGGATGAGGAACCCAAGAAATGGTACAACCGAAGTCTCACATGAACAAGAAATGGGCTGGTGGCTGCAAACATCTCATGAACCATCAACAACATCTGAAGACCACGAGGATGCACATTAGCGGCTGCAGGATTTGCCGGCTGCACACTTACTGCAAATTCTCTGATTGTCATTTTCTCCTCTCTTCACAGTCCAAATAAAAACCTCCCTGGCATAGAGCTTCTCAAGAAACCAACCCCTTGAAAACACAAACAAACAACAGCAATCCTCGCCCTCCAGGCTTTTGCAGTTACAATAAAGCTTTTTGGAAAGATTTAGAAGCACGACTGAGGAGGTATAAACTTGTTTCCAAAATATTACTAAAGATACAGGATTTGGATACAAATCCAGAGAAATACAGCAGGCACCGCGGTAGGGGTTGAATGGTAATGTTCAACTTATATTGCCATTGCCAATGAACCACCACCCTCTCAAAGGAAGGGAAAATGGAAGGTATGAAAAAACCATATGTGCCTGAGAAATTTTTTTAAACCTCTGAAAGTGCTTGTGTACACTAAGATCACAAGGCTGTTCATTATGCAGATTTAAAGGCCTATAAACAGCTGGTAGTCCTGTCACCGAAGTAATTACATTACGGTTTTCGAGATTTAAATCCAGTTATTTGAACATTGTTCCTATTCAGTTCGTCACAGTGGGATGTCTAATTTGTTCAACATAGTCAACAGCAGAGTAGTCTATCTTGGACTAATTAGCACTCTCGAAATTTAGCAGTACACATTACACAGCACAAAGGCTAGCGTGAGAGTTGCAGGTTCTCTCCCTTCAAAGTGCTCTTGTGACGATAAAATCTTCTGCAGGATAAACATTTTCATTTTTCTAAGATTACTTTCAGCATTTCATAAAATCCTGCTCATGAATTACAATTAAAAATGGTAAACAACTTGGGTTTTTTGAGGATGAGAAGGTGAATAGAAACTGCACAGATGTTGATATTTATATGGAAACGATGCTGAATGCCAATTATTTCTTTCTACAAGAAACCAAAGTTGTAACAACACTGTCAAAACATTGGAAAACTGTGCTAGCTAATAATTTCATATTATCAGTAAAGACACTTTAGTCTGACAGAATGATCTCAGGTAGAGAAAACTCTCTGAAGGTCATTGCTCTTTTTTCTGGGTGAAAATTATTTTATTGGAATAAAACCTGCAAGTCCAGAGTGAAGTGCATGTAACAAGCTTATTTCAGAGAGATAAAATTGCAGCAAACTTGTCAAGTACAGAGGGAAACGTCTCAGGCTGCAGTTTAACCCCCATTTATGCCTGCATAAAAGCAACTGCCACCCAAGGGGACAGCCCCATCTCTCCCCGTCCTGTGCCACCTTCCCGGGCAGGCATGGATGTGCACATGGGGAACTGGGCCAGGGAATGTCCTCTGGTGATGGGAAACTAATCGTATAATTAATGTTATTGCCATTGCTTGCGGCAAGCATGCTGCAGCGACCTGCTCTGCAAGGACCTCGGGGTTGCACAGAGACACTCGACTCCTGCCCAGCCACAAATGTGCTTATAATCCATCCTTGGGGTCACGACGTTGGGGTCAGTGGAAATTAAACTCATCAGCCAACCTGCTCTTACAAAAAAGACCATTGGAAAATGTATGAGAGTGTGCTGGCGATGAGCCCTGTGAGCCCCAGAGCCGTACAGACCTCTACCTCCACAAATCCCAAAGACATCCAGAAAGAGGAAAAACAAAAAAGGAGGAAACTATCAGACTGAAAAAATCCAACCACAAGATCACACCCTGAAGCCTAGAGGTGCCATCAATACAATGCTGTATACTTAAGCAAGTTTCCAGGTCATCATTTCACCCTCCTGGGTTCTTAATTTCAAATGTTGTTTCAACGATTGTTGCTGTGAAAGAGCAGCCAGCTTCCCGAGACCAAGAAACCTTCAGGCAGGTTGCATTTGGTAGAGATTTTTTTAAGACTAGCAGGGAGAACAGGACACCCAGTAGTACTGGTACCAAATAAAATACCAATGGTTATGGGGACATGGCAAAACAACTGCCCTGCACGCACAGAAGTGTTTGGTGCCCAGTTCCATTGACTTGTAATGACGGTTGAGGTCTACTATCTGGTTTGGCCATAGGCTTCCAGATGACTACAGGAATGTGTGTGGCACCGTGGGGGGGACATACGTCACGTCTGTGCCCTCTTCAGCTGCCCAGTGCACCCTGGACAGCAGGACCATACCCTGCAAAGTGATGGTTGTGATAATGCAACACTGAGCCTCAGCCACCAACCCCCGTCCCCGGCTTTGGTGTCACGGGCTGCTGCTCCTGGACCACAACCAACTCACAACCAGGTATAGCCAGAGATAGCGGTGGCATACAGGACTTTCTGTGTTTGGACCTACAGACACACCTTACTATATTTTTCCTCTTCTAGGCCTGTATGCCCTGCATAAATCCCAGGCTCTCTACCCCTTGAAAAGTTGGCTTTGAAAGACATAGTCGGGGATGAACCCTGCCACGTTTCCTTTGCTCAGCTAGCTCTGGTTGACAGGCAGATTTTTGTGTCATCTCTGCATGGGTTCAGTACACAAACAGCCTGGGAGCTCTCTTCCAGAAGGGTATGGCCTCATTACACCCGTAAAAATGAGAGGCTGGTTCCAGGGGAGGCAGTGCTGGTCTCCTCCCTCACCACCTCCCACCCTCCCTCTCGCCTCCCCCCGCGCCAGCTCACCCGACCACAACTCTGTCTGACGAGCTGGATCAGTCATTTGATCTGATAAAAACTCAAAAAGGGAATCTTAATTTAAAAAAAAAAAAAAAAAAAAAAAAAATTAAAAAGCAGCTCCTGCTAGATCCAACTGAAATATGGGGGCATGGATGGGCTGTGCACAGTGGCAGAGCAGGCAGTGACACTGCTGCCTGTGCCCACAGCCTCCCTTGCACCCAGTTATAATGTGAAACGGCATCCTCACGTCGCTGGGATTTTGATGTCCACTTCTCATCTCAATAAATTAAACAGTGCTTGCATCACCTACCTGGACTACAGCTATATTTTAATTTCATTTTACTTTTGTTTTCTAAAACAGGATACAAAGCCCTTCCTTGCTTTAAAAACATATTTTTCATGTTAAAATGGCTTTTCCAGAGAATACAGAATAATGATGACAACAAAGGATAACTTCTCTTCCATCCAGCTTTAGGGACAGGCAGAAGGGAAGGAGAAGGCTGTGACCCTGGTGTCATCAGCAGAGACATCAGAAAGATACAGGCAGCCAGTGCCCTTGGTGAGCACCATTAGGAAGCCCTCATCTCTTCTGCGAGAGTGGTTGCAACTAGAAAAATTTGGGAGCATCTCTAGGAAATAAAGATTCCCCCCACTCTGGAACTCATTACTGATCCTAATCCTTCTGCATAATAGTATCCACCAGAAACAGTCCTAAAATACCGATTGTCAGGACTGAGAGCAAACTAAATCTGCTCGGTACACTCCTACACAGCCCTCTGACTGCTGCCTACACAGTTGTGCTTTATCAGGAATCTAGGGTTTCCATTATTAATTACAGTTATGCTTAAATAACAGATATGTGACACTTCTGTCATTATAAAAATATTAAGAACCCACAAACAGAAAATTAAATGTGTCTACATGAAGGCAGATGAGTTACAGAAACAAAAGATTCTCTTTAGACAAATCTGTCTTTAATGACCAACCATTGAAAGAGGGAAATAGTAATTAACTTGAATAATTAATGAATATATTTGAGTGTTATGATTTTATTACTCATTAAACAAGCACAAAGATTAATCTTTAATTACAATTTAAGGAGAAATAGGTTTAACCTTTCATTTTTCTGTTTAGAAAAGTATTTGCAGAGTGGTTTGGGAGACTTTCAAAGATGACTATAAAAAGGGGGGATATATACAGACAGGGGGATCAATACACCCTCAGCAAGTTTGCCAACAGCACCGAGCTGTGTGGCATGGTGACACACTGGAGGGAAGGGATACCACAGGGTTTGTTCACCCCAGGGAGGGTAGGGCTCCAGTTACCCCTGGGGGCACCACTTCTGCTTTGAATCTGATCCAGTGTGACTGTATCTGGGAAGAGGGATGGGGAGAAAAGGGATTGGGGAGTGGAATAATCACGGCTAATTTCTTACCTTAACTATGGGAAAATAGTCCTGATCAAATCTTATCTCTTTTGAATTCCTGCAGCTTCCTTACCCTCTTGGTGATGACACTGAAAAGACGGTCACCTGCCACATTCCCCCCGGGTATCATCTTCAGTGGAAACGAAAATCCAAACCCTAGTATGATTATTGCAATGGCATTTTGTGATAGGACAAAGGGGTAACAATTTATAATTGACAGAGGGCAGATTTAGGTGAGATCTAAGGCAGAAATTGTTCCCTGTGCGGGGGGTGAGGCGCTGGCCCAGGGTGCCCAGAGCAGCTGTGGCTGCCCCCTCCCTGGAAGGGTTCAAGGCCAGGTTGGACGGGGCTGGGAGCCCCCTGGGCTGGGGGAAGGGGGCCCTGCCTGGGGCAGGGGGTGCCACTGGGGGGGCTTTGAGGTCCCTTCCAACCCAAACCATTCTGTGATTCTATGACTTGCCACTTCTGTGATATATGACAAACTCCTGTCCTGTGCCCCTGCCTGCTGGGAGGGCTTGCTGGTGCTGGCACAGAGCCCCCAAACCACAGAGCAGTGCGGCCCCAAGAGATCTGAACCCAAGTCAATTAACTTGAATAACCGAAGTGGTGAATTAGTTTTATCGACTCTTTAAAACATAACTCATGTTTTGTGCTTTGTTTACCTATGCTTATTTAGCTCTTACTATAAAAAATCAATGAGTGTCTGATGTAAGGTGTCATACCACAGCAAACGGCACAGATGTCGCAATAGAAATTGGTACTCTCCAGTGCCAAGCATGCCCAGAGCCCCAAGGTGGGGACTGAGCCCAGCTTTCCTGCACTCAATCTCATTCCCCAGGAAGCAAAAAATATATGTTTCCCAGTTTGGGGACATCAAAGGTTTTCTTTCCTTGCTTCCTTCAGTTGACCCATATAGCTGTTTAATGTTTCATTTGATTTTCTTTTCAGTAGAATAATGTGTCTTCAAACAGCCACCAATTGAAAACTAAAATGTGTTGGTCTTTTAAAGAGAAATGCCAATCAGTCAAATAAATCTTTTTCTTTAGTCAACTGAATTAAGTAACAGCCAGATGGCAATTAAAAAAAAAAAAAAAAAAAAAAAAAAAAAAGTAATTTGTTTAACATATTGTGCCTAGATAATATTTACAGATTTGTTATTTGAAGGGAGCTGTGAGGGAGTTTCTTGGAGAGTGCCATTTTACTTGTTGGCTACTGAGTCTGTTTACCACTGGGGTAATAAAAAACCTAATCAACTTGAATTTGGAAATCACAGAGTTCAGATGCACTGATTTAGCAGCTTTGCATACAGCTGCTGGGCAGACAAGCGTTCTTTCACAGCTAGCTCCCTGCTGAGGGCTTCACGAGTCAAGTGGCAAGTCTGCACCTGAGGCTGCTGAGAAGACTGGATTGGGCCTCCCACTCCCAAAATTCCATCTGTGCCCCTACCTCTTGCCACTTCTCTCCCCAGAGTGGCCTAGTTGTGAGAGGTATGAAATGCCATTTATTGCTATCACCACTACAACTAGCAGCAACCTGCATCACGGTGAAGAACAAGATTGCCCGTGACAATGACAAAAAGTCTCCACGAATGTCTCCTTCTGCTGCCACAGACCACAGAAAAGACCTCATCCCCACTAACCCATCTCTGAGCTTCAGAGATTTTCTGCTTTGAGCATTAGGACAGACGCTGAAGAGCTGGTGGGTGAAACAGGAGCAGCGGGTCTCATGTTTTTTCCACAAAGTTAGGATGGAAACACTGTACACGTGGCAAGATTTCAAAGGCAGCTACAGACCTGTTGCTGGCCGCAGTTCAACTTACCACTGAGAGGGTGAGGAATGGTGTATTGCTTTTTTTTGCTTGAAGTGGATGTTGAGGAAAGCTTGCGAACAAGTGCTTCTTGGGTGCTTGCAGGAGCATCGCTCTGCTGAGCTTTCCTCAGCTGGACCATATGTTCGAGCCTCTTCAGCCTTTCTTGTGAACGAGAGATGAACTGAGGCTTATGGATCTCTAGTGCTTCCTAAATGAAACAGAGAAACTGCTTTGTTTTAAAAGAATTAAAAGGAAGAAAGAAATGTGATATGCATCTAACTGGCTTCAGTAAGAGATTATCACTGAAGATGATTGCTTGTCTGCCTTCCTATCTGTCTTTACCTCCTTTTACTCTTAGAAAGCTGACTTGGTGTGAAATTTCCAGATCAGACAAAGGAGAATTTCTGAAAAAAAAAACCCCAACTTTCAGAAAACATATCCAAAAGGTTTTGAATTACATACTTTTATAAGTGAGCCAAATTCAAGTTCTTGATGTTTTGCCTATTTCCTTGTCTCACCCCATCGCCGAAGCAGCTTGTCACTGACAGTTCGCAAACTTTCCTGTTTATTTAGATTGTCATGCAGATCTATTCATGGATGATCCAGAAAGAAAACGCTTTCCAGTCAAAGTCTGCTTCAACATTTAGGAATGTCTTGGGACAGAAGACAGGAGTAGAGATTGGTCTGCAACACGTGCCGGAGGAGGAGGCAGGAAAGCACATCTGCTGCGGGGGCTCGGTATCGACCCGGGGTCGTGTCCGTACCTACGGCTGCTGCTCGTGGTACTGGGTGTCGTGCCCATTTGGGAAATGGGCAGTTTTGAGGTACCATTTCCAAAGTGTCTTTGGGAAACTTGTAAATCCCCAAACTTTTAGCATGTTCCTCTACAAGAATGCCAGGTGGGGCTTAGAATAGGAAGCTTTTACAACAGATAGCCAAGCAAGTCTTGGTAGCTTGTGCAAGGTAACAGAATTTCATGGGAAAGGAGAAAACCCAAGGAAATGTGAACTTCTGCCCTCAGCTACTTCCCTGGATGAAAACACCATCCATGGGAAAGGAAAAAAAAGAAAAAAAAAAAAGAAAAAAATGTAAAAGGAGAAGAAAAGAAAGGAAAAAAAAAAAAAAAGAAAAAATTAAAAAAAAAAAAAAATTGACATATTAACAGCAATAATAGCAACAAATTGATATTTTACCCGCAGCGTCCGGGGGACTGGTGGAGTTTTCTTGGGCTGGGAACTGGTTTCTGGCCGGGTGAATGCATCGTTTTTCTCACGAGTAACATCTGGTGAGCGAGCCGTGGATAGTGTTATCCTGCTGGCTCGCTCCCGCTCGTCCTCCTCCTTGCGCTCCTTTATTTTGTCACTTGAACCACAGAATTCATAATCACCTTCGAGAGATTTAAAAGTTCATTAAGAGTGCATGGTTAATTTTTTATTGGGTTCTCCACCTCATTAGACATAGAGGGCAATTTCTGAAATAAGAATGCCAAGGTATTATTAATAGGCCTCATTAAGCAGAATGGATCAAATCTAATCATAGGTGCTACTCCCTGCCCTGTGACACCCAGAGTATCTTTCACATTAAGCCAGACATCACATTGAAGAATAATTAAACTGCTCGGATGCTTAGCTCCATTTGCCGGTATTCGCTTCCCAAAAGCAAGACACTTCTGTAACACAGTTGCATCATGGAAACCAAAGGATATCACGCTGAGACTTGCAGTTAGAGTTCATTTCAATTTATTGCACGTATTGTAGGAAATAACATATTGTTATAGGCCTTAATCACATATCATTTCTCTTTGACCATACTGAGGTTTTCATAAACACTTCTCTTGTTTTTTTCTTTGCTGATAATATGGTTTGCTTGCTATCGTGTCTATATATTCATTAGCCAGTGGAATGACTCCATGAAAAAAAAAAATAAACAGAAGGTTTATATGCATTATAGCATATTATTATGAAAACTGACAATTCACGAAGTCCTCTATTGAGAACAAAAAGATTATTCTCTACACTTATAATTATGCTTTAATGCTCTATAGCTGATTCTCCCTGTATGAATTAGTACCAAAAGAGGCTATGTGCTCAAAAATCAGAGTTGACAAGATGTCTTATTTAGAGGACAGAATTAATCCAAAATAACAAAAGAACTTCAGAAGAGCTCCATGTGAACTGTTTTGAAAAGTCACACTGGAGTACCTCTTTCTTGCCAAATAATTTGATTTCTAGAACTAAGTATCTGGGAATAAAGCCCATTACTGTTTTACTTCAGTTTCTAGTTACAATAAACTTAAAATATTTTCCTCTTTATGACATATTGTACATATTATATTGTACTTAAAAAAAAATATTAAAATGATCTTTGTTGGGTACATTTGCCTTATAAAAGCCTGAAATGTATTTCCTCCCTAATACTGTTCTTGTTAACATTTTGGAAAAAAACTTGAAACCTGTGAACATGAAAATAAACTCTTCGATAATCCAGGTTTACAGAGGTGTCTATTAACTTTATCTTTGATAGATCTCAATGGATGCTTCAATTTTGTAAAACTAAGTCACTTCCAGTTAGTGAAATGGCGTGATTTCACTCCAGGCACTAAAAGTAGAATGTAGGCTTTTCTCATCTAAATGGGTGTTCTATTCAGTAGCTTTACAGTCAGTAATGAAAAAGTTTTGCATACCTGCTTACAAAAAAAACTGGAAGGGAAAACACTGTAGGAAAAAAGGCTCTATGATCATTCTGGAATTTTTAAGGTATTCTTGGAGTAAATTTCTCACAAACCTACTGACACTAAAGACAATTTAACCTATGGTATATCTATCTCAGTTGTCTTTGGCAAAACTACCTTATGCATGTGTACAGCTGCTTGTGTTATCTCCATTTTAGCTGTGTGAATAAATGTTGAAAGTAAGACATCCCAATCAGTGCTGAACTAGAAGAAATTATGTTTTACGTGCTGAAACCTTGTTGATAATCAATTGTTAAAACTTTTCCTTTTTTTTTTTTTTTCTTCATGACAATCTCTCCAAATGAGGTATTTTGTGCTGTGTATGTGCACCACATAGTTCCGGCTGTCATGTCAAAAACAAAAAAAAAATTGCAGAAGTGAAAGAAAGGTATCAGAACAAGGTTGTAAAATAACCTCACTTCTGGTGTTTCTTGGTTGTATTGGGACTGCTTGACTCTGCAATTTTAATGTTTTTTCAAGATTTTCTTGAATCTACTTACAAAGTAAGCCTATCTTTCTCATTTTAATCTTGTTTTCTATTAACCATAGCAATGTATACAGTCAGATTAGATGATTGATCTCTCACCAGATGACTCATACTCAGCACTTAAAGCTGGACAAAAATGGACTGACTTTCCATTATTTCACTTTTTTCTTTGAGACTGATCTCATCTTATTATTGAAACCATATTCCTAACAACCACAGTAGGATTTGTACCTTACTTTTTAGGAGCTGGTTTTGCCTGTGAACATTTTCTTCCAAGAGGATTCTTGATGAAGCTTTTATATTGCACATACTACTGGAGAGAGACATTTTTGGTTTCAGGATGCCCTGTGCTTCTATCTCTTTGGATCTGGAGGGACCTCTTTTTTTCGATGAGCCATCAGTAGCAGCAGTGATTGTCTTTCTGGATGCAGTGTCTGGAAGGGAGCCAGAGGCTGTTGCACTGCTCCTGCCTGTGGTACATTCCTGCTTCTTGCTTCCCACCAGCATTTGTATTCCTGTGCAAAACAGAAAAAAAACAACCATAGATTCTATAACATAGGAACATTTTTATTCTCAGCCCTCTAGTCTTCGTAATTTTTGTTTCCTGCAAAACTGCTCTCAGTCGTATATTTTAAAAATTGTAATTGATACAAATTTTATCATGACTGCCATACAGCTGTACTGCAACAAAATGTTAATGATAGAAATAATCGCAGAGAATACTCTTCATAAGATTAAACTGCCTTTCTAAATAATATATATACACTCTGAGAGGTAATGTGGAAGAAGTCAAAATACCTCTGACAAGAAGGCGTGTTATGTGTCTTTGCTTTATCTCTTATTTACTTGAGAGGAACATTTTAGATGGATTAAACCTGGTCACAATTACAGTTATGGATCCAGTGGTGGCTGTGATGAAAACTGAGGTTCAGGCGGTTTTGGGAGCAGGGTTTTAACCTCTGCAGTGGGAGTGGCTGCCTCAGAAGCATGACCCATCTCCAACATTTCTAGTGCCTTGTTCTATCTCTGTGCAAAGCCACAGCAGGAACCAGCAGCAAAGAGGTCCGTTGTACAAGATAGGCTTTCCCCTGAAACTGTTTTGATGAGAAGGATGTTGCACAGCGGCTACAACTGCAGGACCCTGTCGTGTCAAAAGCGACAGAACTGCTTGGGTAAGCTCTTCACTGTACAAACCTTGAAAGAGGATTCAAGCTGGCCACCCCTACCGCCAGCAAAACCCTAAAAAACAGAAAGTGTGAGCAAATAAACACATAGAACTATCCCTTTTCCAAGGTGCACTTTAGGCAGAGTTTTGAAGGATGAAGAGGTAGAACGGTGAAAAAAAAAAATCAGGAAATTAAATCCAAAGAATTAGGGACAGCATGGAAATGGCATCAGGATCAGCAGGGTGGGGAGAAAGAAGCAGCAGTTTGGAAGTATTTTATGTCCCCTATAACCCACTCAGTGGTGGTCCCTGGTAGGCAGGCACCCCCATGGCCGTGCCCACAGCATGACTCTGCTCTTCCATGTTAATCACATGCATAAATTGCCTATTGACAGTCCTAGTCACAGGCTGACCTGAGACCTAAAGATTTATGTAGATGGAAATGATCAATAGTTATTAAAAAACTCTGAAAGATGGCAACCAAGAGATTTGGGAAGTACAAGGGAAAAAACCACAACCGGTTTCAGACCTAACCATAAGCCCAAACAAGCCAGACAGGGATTGTCCTGTTCTATATTGTGGACATAAAACATTTAATAAATGATCGCTGTTTCATGACAAACACTTTTTAAAAAGTGGCCACATCATAGTTTTCTCTGCTGACTCATTCTGAGAAGCTGCCCCTCTCTAAACACTTATTTCCAGTGTCTTGGTTGAGACAGGGAAGTAGAAGTGTTTTTCTCCATTGATCCAATACATGAGAAAGGGTGAAATGGCACATCTTGTTAGAGACTTTCTCATCTCATAGTCATTAAGTAAAATTAGATCCTGCAGGGTGGTATGGGAAGTTTTCAGTTCAATCTTTAATACACTCACAATAGATGAGAAATATTCTTTGCCACAAAATGATGGTTTCCTACACAATTTAGTGATCTGAATAGCTTTTTGATCATCCTGAATTTCTGAGGAAATCAGAGGCATTAAGGTACAGTATCTAGTGTTTTTCCCTTACCATGCAGATCAGAAAGTTTTTAACATCCCAAGTTTCTTTCTGTAACTGCCTATACAGGGAGAAGGAGTCAACTTCTCAGGGGATCCTCTAGTGAGGAATCCCTAAAGATCAGCATAAATAGAAAAAAAAACAACCCTTTTTTCTAATTAAATTAATTGATATGAACCCCAGCCTAAGCAATTTCACAGCCATACAGAAAATCTGGTCAAAGCAAGGAAGTGCACACAGAGCTCCCCAGTTCTAGACTAGCACCCAAGCTATCCCTCTTCTCCGTGGTATAACTTGTTTTTCTCCTTGCTTTTCACACAATGCCAATATTTGTCTTATCTTTTGTCAAAACTTAGCTCTCTTCTCAGATTAAAACTGTTTTGATGCAAATACTCTCAACAAACTGAATAGACTAAATTCTGTACATACACTGTGTTGGAGCTCATGCATATGGTGGTCTGTTCCTTCATTCTCTGACTGATCCCATACCTGCAGTCACACACTGTGTTTCTACAAATGTTTTATGACATACAGAGCGAAAAAACATTGGGACAGATTAATGGGGTCATGGGCATCAAAGAGTGTTTGTGGGAGGAGGTAGAAACAGGCAGCACAGTAGGAGAAGATGAAGAAAGCAGCAGGTAGCATTAAATAACTGCAGAGCAGCAGAAAAGGAAGTCTTTTCACAAAGGCAGCCAAGATGCTAGAAGGATAGAGGGAAAAAAAAAAAAAAAAAAAAAAAGAAGGGAGCTAAGCCACAGAAAGAACTTGAATGGAAAACAGATTATCTCTTTAAATCATCTTTTAAATTAAAATAGTTTACTGGCCAGCAGAAAGCAGAGAGGAGAAGAAAAGAAAGTGGAAAGGAGAAAAGAGTTTCTGCTCATCGAAGGCAGCATCACAGTAGGAGATAATCTGCCTTCCTATCAAGAAGCAGTCTGTGCAATGAATGTATGTGTTGTGAAGCCAAACGGCTCCTTCACTGAGATTGTCAGACAGCTCACACCACTGTTGTGTCCCCAGGAGAGGCGATTTGCTATGGCTGGGCATTGGTATCCAAAACTACGGCACGAATCATCAGGGTGATGAAAATGGGCTGCAAGGTATCAGAACAAAACAGTGGAGACCAGAGCAAGTGGAGGAGTTGTCTCTAAGTCACATCTCTCTAACATCTTAGAATATGGATCTGAATGAAAGAAGGAAGAGCTGCCTGGAGTATTCACACTCCATTTACTCCTAACTACCAAACTTGCTATTTGTGGATATTGGCTTCCAAGTGTAACTACAGTAACCTTCAAGAACTGAGAATTAATCCCCAGGAATTTTCTTACATGTAGTGCAGAGACAACCTTCCCTTCTATGCTGTGCCCCTTCCTTGCTAAAAGAAATGCCACCAGTGGCATCCTGCCCATAAAGTCTGGGCAATCCCTACAAAGCTGTGGATTGGAGAGAAAGAAAAGGAAAGAAAGGCCTGAGCAAAACCAGGAATGGAGTCTAAAATTAGAAAAAGGTGATGGCTGTTTCTTAGCATTTTATGACAACAGAAGGATGTCAAGAAAGAATTTTAAAAAGCAAGATTCCTTATGAAATTCAGGTATAAAAACACTGCATCCTTACTGCATGAAAAGTGTCTTCCTTAGATCTTGTACTAATATTATAACTAAATCTTAATCCTTATTAGATTCACAGTATGGTGGGGGATTTTTTTTTTTGTAGTTAATTAAGGCAATAAGAAAAGGTGTGCCTTGTTCTTGTCTAACATCAAAGGCAATCAGAATAATAACTGAGCCAATTTGCTAAATTCTTTCTTCTAATTCCCTCTTGAATTAACCTTTCAATTCAAAAGGTACACCCAAGGCACAGTCAATCCCCAGCAAAACACAGCAAAGCAACCAGAGATGGGCTCCAAAGATCAACTCCCTCATCCTCAAAGCAGTTGTCAATTACCTTAACTTACCACTGCAGATGCAAATGAAATTTAGGAAAAAAGGAAAAAGGCAAAGGTACTTGCAGGTAAGATCACAGAGTTTCACTCTGTACATTCTGGATCCATTTTTAATATACTGCGTGGGGAATTAGGACTGTTACTCTCATTAAGACTATCTGGAATTGTATATCTAAATCCCCACGCACCAAACTTGAAATATATATGCCCCTCTGAGAATAACTAGAATTGCAACTGAATGACTAGCAATATATGTTTTTTCTATTATCCCAGCTGAAGAAAGGCTTTAAAACTAATGAACAAAGACATGCAAGTGTAATGCTTTGGGAGATACAGGAGAACAAAAGTCGAAGAAACAGAAAGCAGAATGACTCTGTTAATAAAATTCAGCAAATATAGATCCTAGTTATAAAAGTTCAGCTGCTTATAGAAGAGAAAGTAAAGGAACAAAATCATAATTACATTCAGAGAAAAGTCATTTTTGCCCTATGCAAGAAAGAAAAAGACAACAGTTCAGTTTTTAAATAATGACTTAGTGAAAACCATATGATATTGGAGTAGTTAAAAATATTCTGTAAAACGAGGGGTAGGTTTTCAAAAGCTCTCTTTGTAAAGAATCCTTGATCTCTGGGTAAAATAAGTATATTGTTTTACTGTAAAGTATCTTTTTACATTTTCCTCCCTCTCCCTTCAGGGGGTTTTGCTAACAGGAAGTGACCCCGCATTACAGCAGGTTAAACTTGCCTTTCCTTGAAACATGGACAATTCAGGCAAACATACCCTTTTCCATTGTTACTTCTTTTTTTTTTTTTTTTTTTTTCCCTTTTCACTTTACAGAGGGATAATGCAGCTTTTCATACTTTCTTATAACACTCTTCCTAGTGTTTCAGTGTGAATTTCTGACGTTTCATGACAAAGTGCTTCTTTGAAACTGTCCAAAGCTCATTTTTAACAGATGCACAGGACTACAAATCCTCCACGACCACCAAGCATGCCTGACAAGAGGTGGCCAGGGAAGGAGACACACAGTGTTGATTCACTGTGTGTCATTAATGAGATCAGACATCACCAGGGTAGGTAGGCTTTACATTATAGACCACCTGCTGGGTTGTTTTGTTTTTGGGTTGTTATTTTTTTTTTTTTTAATTTAATAAAAGCCCGATGCCCTGGGCTGCTGAGCTCTCCCAGACCTCCGTGATGGGAGCTGACACTGCCAATACCCCCATCAGAGAGGAGCAGCAATTAACATTCTTTAAATGTAAGAAACTTTTACCTTCTTCAAGATTCAGACATAGGCATATGTAAGCATAGGTTTTACAGAGCCCACACATGCCTCAAGCAGGCAAACAGCGATCCATAATCCAAACCAAGTCTCCAGCCTCCTGATGACAAAGATTGATGACTCAATTCCTATCATGAATCAAGTATTACCACTCCTAAGCCATACGATCTTAGATATAAGTAAACAGACCGCATCATCTCAACAGCCTGGTAACAGAGAAAAATGGAAACATTGAGAGCAATGACAATATTATTAGTTATTTCAGTGTTTGTCAAGGGATGGAAGATAGGACAGATAATTTATTGTTCAGATCACTGCCAAGGAAAAGATATCACTTCTAATCAGTCAACAGGCTGCAGTCAGCAAGGAGAACTAAAAGATTCAGGTGTTTTTACAAAAATTTCTGCTGACCAGCAGGGAGACCTGTGTCCCTAACTGCCGTCTGATGTTTGTCAGATGACTCGTTTGCAAGAGACAATAGCAGCCACTGTTCAGCATTAGCATCCATGGAAATAATACTAATTGCAAAAAATCCTGACAGTAATATAGCTCTTCTAATGCTCCCTAATCAACGTGTAATGCTTAACAAGGTCTTGAATTTACCTTTCAATGAAAACCTGGTGCTGGATCCTCAAAAATAGGGCTGGGCCACATCCCCAGCTCCATTCCCAGAACTGTCAAGATCCAAATTCAAGGCATGTTTGCAAGCTTGAACCAAGAGAATCAGTCAGACTGTTACTTCTGATGAACATGTCATTGTGCCTATGCTAACGCTTCTTCAAACAACCCTGCCTGGTGAGGATAAGGCTTAATTATCTCAGCTATATCAATAATTCTTCAAGCTAAGAGTCTAGATTAAAAAATTATCTTCAACAAAAAGATTGGGATTTTTTTTAGCTAAATATTTTGTTTGGTTTTTATTTTGGTTTGTTTTTTGTTTTGGTTTTTTAAATTGTGTTGACAGCTGTGGACACATTTCTTGGAAGGAAGATGCTTTCTTTTTGAAAAAGCTAATATTTGACTGTAGAAAGTCATACTCATTTAAAAGAGAAAGATCATCAAGTGTACCTAAGAGCTATTAGGATTCAAACCTATAATCATTCCAAAGTGGGAAGAGCCTCTTGATGTCAAGAAACAGTTTGCTTACAGAAGACTTTTGGCAAAATTAATGTAGTCCAACACTTGGCTTCAGAGTAAACAATCCCATAATGCATCTAATCAACAGCACCTAACAATAAGTGTCTCTGTGGTGACTACCGTTTTATTTTCTCAAAACACTTTGCAAATAATTAATCAATCTCCTCTCTTGGTGTTAAATAAGGGAACACCACTTATTTCAGGGAGTTAGTGGGTAGCAATGTGCCACTCAGGACAGAGTGTGACGCACTGGCTCCAGCGGTGCACAGAGAGGCTTGGTGGAACAAGAGCATAATTTGCACCAGCAAAAAAGAAATGTTCCTGCCTGGCACCTGAAGGAGATCATCTTACACTCTGAATCATGAGAATGTATTATTGATGCAGAATATTTTAGTGGTCAGGAAATAATCCACCCACATGATTTGATTCACCTGCTTTTACCAGTGAGTTCCCAATACCCAGATGGTCAACAATAGTTTTTGTATATTTTGCGAACATTTTTCCCCCTTCCTATGTGCTGGGACAGGATGAAAGGAAAAATATTCTCTTTTCATTAAACCTTTTATAGTTTGGAGAGTGGTCAAGCACCTGCTAATTATGTTATCATTACAGATAATCAGATTTTAGG
This sequence comes from Tyto alba, assembly GCF_018691265.1. NCBI lineage: Eukaryota > Metazoa > Chordata > Aves > Strigiformes > Tytonidae > Tyto > Tyto alba. The sequence continues at coordinate 3,572,054 of NW_024881261.1, read as the reverse complement.
CTCATGACTCTAATCATTGTTGTTTTTCTTGTCATGCTTTTTTTGCTATGCTATACCTAAGCTGTGTCTTTAAACCCAGCACTCCCAGAACTGGTCCTTAGACTGAGAAGATCTCTGTTCATATTGTTAAGAACCATGGAAGTAGTTATTGAAAATACTTTGAAATTTGCTGCTGTACTTTCAAGACATTCTCTGTAACATCCCTGTCACAAAAATCTCAGACATCCATGTTTGCATTTCAAGAATGTCACGCTAGAAGCCATCAGGCACTATTGTAGTGGTTCAAGGAGTAATCTGATGCAGTGTGACTTTAAAAAAAATGCTCAGGATGATTCAGAACATTTAAATGGCAATTTGCAGGGTAAGAAATGTATCGACCACTTGGTATTCTCATCATGTCAAAGACACCTAGTTGTTCAGCTCTTTCTGATAATTTACTGCATCCAGGCTGAGCCAAGTACTCATTTCACAGACTGCATAAGAGTTGCTCCTAGTTTAAACCAAGTGTGAATAAGGGGAAAATGAGGCCCTTTACTCCAGTGGCATAATGCAGTCACTGAATCCACATAGTCCATCTTTTTCTCTTAATCATTATTTTAATGATTCTAATGTTCAGTCCTGGCCTGTTTGCCCTGAGTGCTAACAAGTGACTTGCACCCTCCAGAACCTTTCACTTCAAATTGTCTCACATTTTTACCAACCCTGACAGCTCAGAATAGAAACGTCCACCCTGAACAAGATGGAAAACCGTGGAAAAATCAAACCCTTAACTTTCACATGTCAAAACAAGGCGAGCTGAACTTTCATTTGGATCTTCAGCAGACAATATGATCATCTTTGGGAAAACCATTCTGATTTATGAGTCTCACTCATAGAAATGTTGTCCATAACATCATTAACTGGGCAGACATCCTTCTGTCTTCTAGGGAAACAATGGACTTTCTATCCAACAGGTTCGTTGTTATGCCACATAGTATAAAACTGAGCCTTTAATCTGCAAAAGGCATGTTTCTTGAAGGTGAGGAACTCCTTCAACTCCAGTTAAATTATTTTATGGTCATGCCCTTAAACCAGTAAAAATAAACAAGTAAATAAAAACCTCCATTAAAAAAAAAAAAAAAAAAACAACAAAAAAACACCAACAAAAAAAAACACAAAAAAACAAACCCCAAACCAAAACCAACAAACTAAGAAAAACCAACCATCCATGGGTGCTTGTTGCCTAAAATCACAGAGAATCTGTTACAGCTCCATAGGAAAATATGAGTGCTTTAATCACAGCCAGGGTCACTGTGACATCACAGTGCCACTAAATCACCAGTGTCATCATTGAAAACCAGCACAGTGGCAGCTCTGGTTTACACAACCATGAGCATCATCTCTCCCACTATTGCCGATGACCCCCAACAGTAGCTATGCATCCATATGAGAGGGCAGAAGGCCACATTATTCTTCTGAGTCCTGTAGCTTTTCTAAATAAGTGGAGAAAGAAAGAATACCCCTCCACACTGCTCCCTTGCTTCTGCTCTTACAACCAACGAGTGCCATCACCCCTTCCTTCGTCATACCAGATGAGGAAACTGGCGGCAGGCATTTGAAACAAAGAACAAAGCTCAAGAGCTTGGTACTTCATAAATGTAAAAGGCCCTCCAGACAAGAGGAGGCACCCCCTTCCTTCTAGAAATGAAGAAAAAAACTCCAAGATAAGGAGAGGCAGCTGCTATTGACCATCACACAGGTTGCGGTCCATCTTGAAGGCTGGCAGCATTTTCCAAAGTCACTTGCAACTGAGAACTAACACTGTTTTACATCTGTAAGGACCGAGTCCTCAATTTCTCAGCATCTGATATAGTACATGAAGGTCACACTGCAGTGTGACACAGGCCTAATGACACAAAACGTCTAAACTAAGGAAAATTGACAGCCTCCTCCATTTTAAATTTATACCAGATGAAGTGAAACATCAAAAGAGCTCCTTTTAATGGGCTTTTTGGCATGCGGTCCTTTGTTCTTAACAAGTCGGCACCAGCTGCTGTGTCCATAATGCCAAGTCAGTAATGTCCCCGGCCAGATTCTCGGTTGATGTAAATCAGTGTTGCTCCTCTGAAGGCAGATATTTCTATTGGTTGACATCAGCTGAAGATTTGGCTCCTCGCGCTTAGCAGGTGCAAGCTAAAGTAAAATCTTCTGTGCCATATTTCACTTTTCTCCTGTCTTCACCATCACTACTGCTGTACATATTCTCAGGCTGGAGAGTTAATTAGCATCAGCTGTAGCTACTCAAGTTTCTATACAATAAATTCCATATTGTAAGGAACAGCTTTCATCTAATTATAACTTGTTCATGTGTGTGTGTGTATATATATATTTACATACACACTAATCTTGTACTCTGGGTTATTGCGTGGTGACTTCCCCATAAAGAGACAATGAGGTGAGAACACAAGATAGGCCACATTCATTCATTGCAACATTTCAAATACAATTTAGCAACTGAAAGTAAATACTAATATTAATAGTCTTCAGTTTTAAGATTGACTACATTAGCCCATTCTGATTACCACGAGTATATATTAGTTTAAAGGTGACCTACAAATATTTTCTTGATATACAAATGTCTCAAATACCAGGGGCTTTTCAATGTGTATTTAAAATGCAATTTTCTTTTGCTTTGCAGGTAGCAGCATATCGAAATCCCCTAGCTTCAGCTGTTCTGATTTTACTCCAGTACAAATACATATAGAGAGAGAGACAGACATGCCCATTACAGAAAAAAAAAAAATAAAAATAGCTCTTGAAACAAATTAAAGTCTAGTTATCTACTCCTTGGAAAACATGCTGCTGGCTTCAGCACTTGTTAATAAAACTCTTGTTTAAGAAGGAAACAGAAGCCTATAATCATCTGGTGCCATTCAACACCCCAAAAGCACAGATCCCATCTCAGTTTTCCCTATTCACTGTCTTGGGTTGTTTTAATTAAGTAAATTATGCTTTCAAGTCGCTTGCTGATCTCTTTAGGAAAAAGTACAAGCAACTACAATACCAGCTTTCAGATCTGTCTTGTTCACTGATTTAAAGGTGTTCTCCCCCTTCTCCAGTGCTTCATTTCTGAATTTTGCAGGAGCAGGGACACAGGCAGCACAGCCCCTCCCGGACAGCCCCGTGCCGGTGCCGGCTCCTGGTGCCCACGGTTACTGCCGCCCACGTTCATGCCCGTAGTCACAACCATCATCATCATCATCGTGTCATATTCACCTTCCACTGCTGACTCACGCTTACCTCATAATCCTGATTTCCCTACTTTTGGGTGGTTTACATAGGAGTGTGATTCATGCAATGCCTTTTTCTCATCTCCCCCCCACCCTCCTTGAGCATCTTCCACATCCCCTGTATCTCAACGCAGGCCTGCTGGAGCCAGCACAGCACCTACCATCCAAACCGGATTTACATTTCTCTCCACCTCAGCTGTTCTTCCTTAATAACTCTGCACAGCAGTTTTGGGCATGACAACGAAAGAAAAACAAAAGCGTAGATGTTATAAAAGTTGAAGTGTTAGCAGAAATTATTTCTGTTTATAACATAGATGAGGTTTGTGAAGGTGCTCAGGAATCAAGGCATTGATGATTATCTAAGCTTAAAAAGATAAATTTAGATGTTGGAATTTATAATCTTTCATAGTAAAATGATGATATTGTTTAATCAAGAAGTCAAAATGTATTTAAAGTTGTCCCATTTTCTTCTCTTTGCCCCTTTTTAATAATTCAGCATAGACCCCCAGTAGGTATTAGATCGTAGAAGATGGAAAACTAGATATTCATGTGGAATATATTTTTCATAGAAAGTAGGTGAGAAATTAAGATTGAAAATTCTCCTGTCTTCCACAGAAACAAGACTGATCTCTTCATTTTTAACTTACCTTGTCTTTATGAGACATCAGCTACAGACAGTAAAGGAAATTGCAGCATTCACTTAAAAGCAGTGTTAGCAAGTTCTGACAGCTTGTTAAAAGCCATGACCAAAGGCAGGGTGATGCACATTGATCACCTGTGGCAAGGACCTCATGGATCCTGGCCCTTGGTCATATCTCTGAGGTGGGTCATGTGGATCTCAGTGGGCCATTTCAAAATTAACGGGTAGACATTCCTTAAGGTGCTCAGGGGATTTAAATGCTGGCCACTCATTAAAAATAGACACAATTATCCTATGACTTTATGTCCTCCAGCAGTTCAAGTCTGACTTCACGTGTAACATGGATTTTCCAGCACTTACAGTCCAATTTCTTGACAGGGAATGGAAATAAAGTACCCAAAGCAACAGAGTCAGTAGAAGATACAGTCCATAGCAGTGAAATCACAAGATCATATTCCATCCTTGGGATGCTATTGCATGAAACACGTCTTTGAGTGCTAACTGAGTCTGAGAGATTTGGGTTTCTAAGTATAATTACCATCCATGAGCATAGCCCAAGATTTACATTTCATTAATATTCTTAAAATATCCTTTTCATATGTGGCACACTGTGGAAATATATACCTCCGGAGATTATCTGGACCAACCTCCTGCTGAAAGCAGGGCCTTAGATTAGGTTATCCAGGTCCATGTAAAGCCAAGTCTTGAATACTTGGATTTGAACATGAAATAATATGAGTAATATTATAAGTAGAGTGATCATTACTTTAGTGAAGCCACATGAAAGATTAAAAAAAAAGACACTCCAAAGGGGCCATGACTCAAGCAGCCCTTTAGGAAACAGCAAACCTGGCCCCAGTACCAGTAAAGCAGAGAAGTATTTGGGTGCTCATTCCACTTCAGGTCCTAATAAAGCAGCCTATACATCCTGGAAACTACATTTACAGATTTCATAGAGAAAAGTCTAGCCTTGAAAGTAATTTTTCTTTTTTTTTTTTTTTTTTTTTTTTTTGCCATGGTGATGTTATTACCACTTGTACTTCTGCTGGCAGGAAGGTATTGCCTACAGCTGCAAACTAATATAAACTCAAACTTTCTGGGTCATCAGAAATGTGATGGACAAAGCACTCTCCACAGTTCCTTAAGCCATAAGATAACTATGTTAAAGTATTAACACGGTGTCAAAAATTGTTCACTGCCCCTTCTTTGCGAGTTCTTCCTTCTTCTAAAACATTTACTTTCACAAACATTTCATTACATAAACACATAACAGACCAAAGCTTAACATGAATAGACTCAAGCTAGTAAACATTGGAGGAAATAAAACCTAAAAGAATTCGGAATCTGTATAAATTGATTTGGGAATTGCTATAAAGGATGGGGTAGCTGATGGGGTAGTTATTTCGCCGTGCTGGTAAAACAGCATCTTGCAATATAGATCTTGTAATATTCGTCTGTATATACAGAAGTGCCACAGCAAAAAGGAGGAAGGCAACAGTGTTCCATTATAGATTTCTTTAGGTATTTAAAACTAGTCCAGGAAAAAAAAACATAACAGGCTGTAGGACCATACCAGATTTCTCCAGAACAGAGTATTGGACCTAAGAGATTACGTCTCCCTCACTTCGCCCATTTTTGAAACAAAAGGGAACTCACATTTTCATTTTCTCCCAGGTTAAAATCATACCAATAGCCTTTCATTTTAATGAGCGGTGAAGATGTCTCATGCATTTAACTAGGTTTCTTATGATTTGTCACCTTTAACGGCTGACGGCTATGCAAGACTTCATTACTTTGGGGATCCTGGTGAGAAAGACTGTTGTTCTGAAACATTATTCTGGCTGTTTACACACATTTCACACAGGAAAGTTGTAATAAGCTGATAAACACCTTCTTATATATTACAAAGGGTCTGATCAAGAGAAATACATATCTTTACATTCTACATTATTGCTTACACAAAAGGTGGAAGCAGTTAAAAAGGTAACGCTTCCCATGTTTATTTACACCTGTATTCTTGTGTACACAAATGGTGGAAGTCATTTTTCAAAAACCAGTATTTCTCAGCCGGTTACCTCACTTATTTCCTCTTTTCAGTAAAACTGTGGAACTATGAGCAGTGTCCTATTTCACTTTCTAATTACTTCTAGTAAAAGTTTCATGGCCACCACTGTATCACCAATCCCAGGGAAGGCTAAATATTATTCTAATCCTTGTTTCTGTAGTATATCATGGAGAGACCTTAGATGGTGCTGAACAAAGCCCTGAATACATAATACTTCCTACGGAAACTTCAGGAGGACATTGTTATTTGAAATTAAGATGGTTTTCAATGAAGTCTAAAGCTGAAATGCTTCATTTGTTGGTGTCAGCCAGTGGAAGGTCCTCTTCAACTCTCACCCCTTTACATTTCTGCCTTCAACCCTTTAGCACTGGTTGACATCCTGCTCCCCACTGTGCCATCTCCTCTTCAACAACAACCAGCATTACACTTATAAACATAAAGAAATATTTTATCTCAGGTTTTCTTCAGCAGCCAGCCTGAGGGGTGCTTCACCCTGTGAACCCACGCAGCTTTCATTTAAGGGCCTGACTCTGCAATTACTGACACTGCTGGTCTCTCTGTGGAAAATCCTGGCTCTGTGGGTAATTTTCTTAAAAGTTAAAGCAAGAGGCCTCTGAATAAAGCAGTGTCTTCTCACTGTTTGCACCTCGATAACTGCAGGAACAGTCCCACCGTCTGCAGGCACAGGAGGGTGAGTGCAGCAATAACAGCAAGGTGCAAGGGGATGGTGCAGCCCTGATTTTGTACCTTGTCCAGCCCATGAGACAGCATGCAGCTTCTCCTCTTTCTTTTTTTTTTTTTTTTTTTTTTTTTTTTCCCATTTGCACACTGGAAAGATGAAGGTACAAATGAATCTTAGGAAATAGCTTATGTTCATATACTGACCCTTAGATCAAAAAAGCTGTCTAAGAACAGAGTAATTGCAATTAAATATAGCCCAAGGTCACAGGATACATGGGGGGTAAGTTTTAACCTTAGTGCTTTTGGTAAAAACCAGACTCACTCATTGACATTCTTCCCATCCACACTCCCTTCCTGGAGAGTCAATAAACTCAGCTGTGGTTATTCAAGTGCACTGTAAAATAGCTGCTACAACCCAGTGCAGCAGAAGCTATACCACTCTGGGCATGAAGCAATCCCCACGGTACCTTTCCCTTCCCCGAGAGCAGTGTTGCGAAGAAAATTTTATGTTTGTGAAATGCTTGGAAATGTTTGAAACAAATGTGTTCAAGATTTGCAAAGCATTTACCTGGATCCATTAGTTATAAAAGCCTGGGCTTGTAAAAAAAAGCTGAAAACAAGATCATTTTTTAATTGCAAGGATCACAACATCAAGCTCAGTGTAGCTATCTCCTTAATCAAACACCTTGAAATTCAGCTCTTATACAAGGAAAGATCTAATCATTTTCAGGGGCTAAGCACTTGCATGTTGCTGGGGAAAAAAAAAAAAAATAAAATTACAGTTATAAATGTTTTAAAATAGAAATTTAATGCAGAAAACCCATCAGAGTTTTCTCTATCATCCGATGAGCAGAATGCATCGCTATCATGGCAAACATATTCATGGTAATCCTGGAACTGAAAATGTCTGGGCTGTGCTCTGACTCACCGTGCCTTTGCAGAAGCAAGGATTACTATTATCTGCTCCCATAAAATCATTGTGGTGGGTCTGTTCCAGCCTGAACCTCTGCTCCACCAGACTGAGGCTTATGGAAATTACTTACCTGCCTTGTCACTTGAATTAGGAAGCTGGAGAGGAAATGTAGTGTGATATCTGCCAGACTGCTTATCATCACCTTTCTTTGTTGTTACTATGTTATTAGGTCCTCTGGGTATATCCACAAATGCTGGAAGTTCAGAGACAAAAACATTTTTCAAAGGGTATTTACTACCCAGATAGTCTTCATTTGTTTTCTCTTTATTAATTACATTATTTTCTGTTAAGTCTGCACTCAAGTTTGATCTGAGTGGAGTCTTGTTTTCTCCTAGGAGCTTTGTTTGAAATATCTCCTCTATTGGCTTTCCATTAGCTATGCCATCTACTCCATCTACTGTTAATCTAGACAAACTGCAATTTATATTGAAGGACAATGTTGATCTATGAATTTTTTGGCATTTAATTTGAGGTTGGTCAATGCACAGATTGAGTGACTTATCTAAATAATAGATGGTATTTGGACACTGCTGAGAAACCTGAAGGTGGACACACGAGATGAATGACGGTGGTACTTTCTTTCTCCCATCACTGCTTTGAAGACCCATGCTGTTCTCCTTGTTTCCAGGGTCAAAAAGCCGCTTCTGTGGCTCTTCACCTAACTGTGAGCAAGATTCAGAAATCTTTAATGGAGAAGCATGTTGGTTTGTGTGGCCTGGTGGAGGCCAACGACAGAAGGCAGCGGGGACTTTGCTCAGGGTGGAGGACACGGCGTTGGGCTCTTGCACAGCCCCAGGTCCACGTGCTGGGTCACTGGAGCCCACAGCAACACGCCTGGCTGTAACAGTTATGGAGGCAAACCCTTTCTGCTGGTTTTGACACTGTTTTTCTGCTGCAGTGGGAGAGTCCGATGGAGATGTGATGTCATCTAGAGATTCCTGAATTTCCAATCTGCTGGGAAGTATCATAAATGCTCTGTTAATGCTGACTGAACCATGCTTAGCCAAAGATTGCTTCGTGTGGTAAGCACGGGGCTGGAGGATCGTGGGCTGCATAGGCAAAGCGGCCCAATTTTCTTTTGATTTATTCTCATCAGTCATCTGTGAAATGACTATCGGTGAAATCAATGTTGTATTTTGTGATGGCAGAGATTCCTGAAAATGAAGATTCAGATTATCAACATACTACATCACAGTATACGCAACTGTTTCTCATCTACTATTTATCACACGAGACAGCTTTGTTTGAGATTTCTTGTTAACTTTCTATTCATACTAACTTTTTTGTCACTTAAAGACACACACTCTTGAAATCGGCTCTGAATTTTTTGGGAGACTTAAATGAAAACCGTATCACTCTGGTGAAATAAAGTGTTAAAATTAAAAATGCGTATTCTATAATATTTTTTTCAGTATTTAACCTACTGTAGCAGCTGGTGGCTGCTACGTTTATTTAAAAATCAACATGTCAAAGGCAATTGACAGTTTCAGACTCTAAACTGCTCTTTCATGATAGTCTGCTGGAATTTAAAATGCATTTAAATATATTATGGTTTGTTAGCCTGAAAGTCCATGTGTGCCATCACATGCTGGAGAGGACATGTGGGCACCAGGATCATGACTGTTCTACAACCTCATCAGTTATAAGTGTGGAAAAACTTCTTCATGAACCCTCCCACAAAAGTGATATAATAGGTACTATTTTAATTAATTAATTCCTTCTTGCTTATGATTACTTGGTGGCACCTATCAGTGATGTAAGACCCCATATGTCCAAGATTGATTGACAGTAGCCCAGATTCATTTTTCCAACCGTGACAGTAAACATCTATCTTGATAGACCATCCATTATTTCACTCCATGTGACAAAGGAGGTGTTTTTGCATCAAGGCTAACCAACAAAGAGTAAACCTGAGTTTAAAATCTCCTGCTATTTTTATCCACACGGCTGGTCACAGAAGTCACATGCAATAAAGCACCTGGCCTAATCTCATTGCTGCTGTAAATTGGCTGATTAGATTGCTCTTGCTCTGTGTTCCCAGATCTCGTGATCCTAATAGAAAAAACCCCCACTGAATTGGCATGCAAAATCTGAGGATTAGCTTCATAATGAAAGTTCATCCATCTTCATTCGGGGTTTGGGTGCCATTTGCTGTACTGATCCTGCTTGTTATGAATTCATCTCAGTCATATCTGGGGTCTATCATCTGATAATCAATGCCAGCACTTGACAAGCAGTACACAAAACATAATATCCTTCTTCCTCAAGGAAGACTACGTGAGTGACAGAGTTGTTGACCTCCTGGGTGTCATGGTCATCCTTCTCGGAGCTTGGGTGCCAGAGTCAGGACACTGCACCAAAACCCATGGGGAAAACCATTCCTGCTCTCTTGTTGTCCATGCATGGAAACAACAACAAAAAAAAAGGGCTCCTTTGTGACTCTCAGGTAGGCTGATTTGGGAACCCAAATAGGTAGAGCTAGATTAAGAGTTTATTAATGAGGTGACATGGCAAGTAAATTTTATCAACTCTTTAAACCAGCTGCCTGTGGTTTTGACAATTCAATAATTTCACAGCCCCAGGGAAAGCATTTTCTACCTTCTTTGTTTCTTTCATGGTTTGTAACAACATTTGCCTCATATGTTCTGCACTGCACTTATTTCTACCTACAGGTTTAAGACCTATACATGACTTCCAAAACTCTTGACTTCCCCAAGATTCCTACAGGGCACCAAAGAATAATGTTCCTTGAAATATTTTATTTTGGATACATCTCTCATGCTCCAGTAGTTAACTTGACATTTGTTTCTTTTGTTAAGGGCTGCACAGATGGAGACATCCTGCAAGGGTCCAAAGGCATGTCAAAAATGCTCCTGATTAGCTTCAAACACATGCATCAATATTTTAAATAATTTGCTTCTCCTTTTTCTGCTTGAGTATATGCATTATTCCCTCCTCCCAATCTTTGGCAAAGAAATGGAACTTTAAGGTTTGACCAGCTGACTCTATGCTCATTGGGAGCTTTCAATCTTCGCTGCATCTTGCAAAAAAAAGTACACATGAAGTAATTGTGGTGAACTGAAAACCTCAGGCTTTATCCTGAGAACATCTGAGACAGAGTGTACTGATATTTGGGATACCACTTGATTTATTCTCCTGGAGTGTTCTTAACAACTATTTTTCCCCTACAAAACATGCAGGTTTTTTCACCCTCACCGAGTGCACACAGAATCACAGCACTTAGCCATCGTTTTATTTGGCTTTTCTGCTGCATAAGCTAAGCCTAGGTAAACAAAACCAAGTCCAAATATACTGCTCAGCATTCAGCGATTGTTTTTTAAACCTGAATGCATTCTGCTGACTGCTATCTAAACATAATTTATTTATTTTACCTTGGTAGAGCTTGATTTTCTCTCCGCAGCACTCTCCCGCCGTAGGCCTGTGCATGTCCTCTGACCGTCAATGCCCCATTGCTTTTGTGTTACTCCTGGGGAAAAAACACAGAGAGAGTGACATTATTTTCATTGTCCTGGAGGAGATGAGGTAGAAAATGTGGTTTTAAATGGAGTGCATGCAGGAGGGAAAGAGCTACTGTAAATGATCTGATTGCCCAGGGATCTGGTTATCAGAGGGATCTTATTTCTCCCTCTTCCCAGGAGAGGCACTTGAAACACCCCTGGGATCCTGTTGCAAAGATGTGTTTGCAGACAGTCTCACAATGTGTTTGGGGCTTCTCCAAAGCTTGAATATCTCTGCTTTTGATTTCCATGGCTTCAGGCATGAGTGTAGAGGAATTGGGGAAAAGGGGAAATGTGGATTTCAACAAATGTCACTTTTGTGTAGTCTGCAGAACGGGGAGCACAAATGAGCACATTGATGGGTGGATGCTATGAGTAAGATTTCTTTTGAACTTAGTCACCTTCACATGTAAAGAACTATAGTAATTTTAAAACACATCCACAAATTGTATTACATCATAACTTTCCTAGTTCAGTGATAACTATTACATCAGTACATCAGTCTCAGATTTTGTCGTTTTTTGTTTTCTGTGATCACTAGCCTGTCTGCAGCTTTTTATACAGAGCTAATTTTTATATGACACAGAGTCTGGGCTATTGTAATGATACATTACATCTGCTGTCCACAGTTTTGCCAGAAATTATGTTACTTTCAATTTTGTAATAAACATCCAAAATTGATTTTCAAAAATTCTCTATCTATCTGGACTGAAATATCTTGACATTACTGGTTATCGCTTTATAGCAACAAGTCACAGCACTGGTAAGACCTTTATTTTTTCTTTTTTTTTTTTTTTTTTTCACTTAGACAGCCTGCCAGAGAAGTTGATAATTTTTAACTAATCAGAATTTTAGTTTACATGTAACATTATATTAACAAAGGAATATAAATCAGCTCCACTTTAAAAAGTGTTCATTAAAGCATATCCACCTTAGCAGGCTTCATGGATTCATCACCTTGGGTGCAGCTGAGGAGTAGAAGAGGAAGGGTATCAGGTCTATCCCTCACCAAGAGATCTCCTTGAATCCCACCATGCAACAGCAACCACAAAACACTATCAGGATGCTTGATGAACCTTCTGCTGTAATAAAATATACTAAGGTATATTTTAATACTTTACAAGCACAGCTCCAAGATGCCAGTGCCATTATGTATATTCATAGCTGGCATGAAAAAAAAAAAAAAAAAAAAGAGTTTTGCTTTTGTCATTGAGCAACAGAAAGTCCTGAGCAACAGAGAAAACAGCTGGACTCGTTAGTCACAGTATGGAAAAAAAAGAGAATCCAGAAAATAGTCAGAGGGCCCACTACACGTTTTTTGGCAAAGGAATAATGCACAGTTGCAATCAGTGAAAATGCAAAGAACCTGATCTAGCACTGGATCACAGTAACTGCTGGCACAAAACGGAGGCGAGGTGCCCTTGGAGCTGGCTTCTCACCCTGTTGTGGCACCCTGTGAGAAGGACGTCCTGCTCCTGAAGGACAAAATCCACCTGCATCCACAAGCAGGGGGGTAGTTAGAACTGCTGGGTGAGTCTTATGGAAAGGTTATTCTCAGTGTATTGGTACTCTTGTGAATTACAGGTGAATACCTTCATGATGAAAAGCTGCTACATATGCTATCTTATTTTTTAAAACAACTAAATAGGGAATAGCTTTCAAAGAAGCATAAAGAAAAAATTATTGGATTGAGTTAAAGCAAGACCTCAAGAAATCCAAAAGTTTGATTAAAAAATACTGTACGTAATGAAAGTGACAACTTCAACTAAGTTATCTATATTTTCCCCAAATGCTTTACAGTAAGAAAACCACAGCTTTCTCAGATTGAGCTGGAAAACTACAACAGGAGAACATCAACTTCTGAATGTCAACTAGTGCACAAGGGAAACCAGAAGGCTGGCCGGAGATAAATCAGATCCAGACAGGCGTGTTTTGCCAGATGGCCTTTCATGAATTTCATGCAAATGTATTTTCAGCACAAGAGAAAGACTGAGTACTACAGGGTCAAACAAGAACAAGTTATCAAAGTCCACACTGTAGATTACATATAACATGTAAGTTATTCTTATCAAAGTAACCTCCTGTAATTAGAAATAATTGGTAAATAGGATCTTCTAATTTCCCACAGATCCCTTGGAATAGATTGGTTAATTCTTGCTTCTTTAACTTTAAAAAGTAGCTGTTTCTGGAGCAGGAGAGACAGGTAGAAGTGAGGTGGGCAGAAGAGGAGAAAATAAGTATTTTCTTTGCTAAATCATCTAGAGTGGAGTTTTGCACTGTCTTTGGTACCATATCCTGTGCAATGACATTGTCATGTTACTATGGGAATCCTATTGCTGGAAAACACTCAAACTTTTGGGAAATCATTTAATCTAGTTGCTGAGATAGACTAAATGGCATTGGTGGCAAAAGCAGTGGTATTTTTCATGATATTATTAAATCTATTCTTGGAAGCTTCACACTTGTTAATTTGTGTCAATAGAACAAGCAAAGAAACCCCCTAAACTTTTAAAAAGAGCTTGAATCTGTGTTTGAAATGAAGGCACTTCAAGAAGCACAACGGTTTAGCTGAGATGTGTCACATACAGAGTTTTCATACAAATTTTCATTGCTGCCAAAACACATTGCACTGTAACTTGTTACACAACAAAATGCAAAGCTCAGTTTGTCCCTGGTGCGAAAGCATGAAAGAAATGGCATTTCAAGTACTTTCCATCTCTGTGGGGAGTATGAGAAACTTATTTCTATCCGAGTTGAAATCCCAAGGATTTGTTTAACCTCCCCAGATCTTCCTTTCCCACCATAACCCACCCCTCCAGCTTACAAACAGGAGATGCGATGAGGAACAGAGGAGCAATTGCTGGCATATGAACTTTGTCCTATTACATCTTCACTCTTTTTATTTTTTCCCTCACAAATACTGTTTGTTGAACCAAACGATACACTCCTTGGCAAGGCATCTGGACATCCGGCTACAGACCAGGGTTTTCCTAATTACGGAGTGCAGCTGGAACCGATTCTCCCAGTCTCGAGTGCCTGGATGTCTGCCTCCGGCCAACTGGCAGCCGGCTCAGATAATGATTCAGAAAAGATGTACTTGTAAATCAGCTTGCTAAAACACAGATAGATTGCAAAGGTGAGGGTGCTGGTGAAAAACAGCGCACCGCAAATATTTGGCATGCACAGGACAGCCCAGTTTGTAGCCAGCTGAGGTTTGGTACAAAATTTGAGACACACATGAAAACAGTCTGTGGATAATGCTATTTTGCCAGTGTTTCAGGTCTTTGCTAGACACATACAGACTGCCATGCTGGGGGTGGGGGTGTGTGGGTTGTTTGATGACACCCAGAGTGACACTGGGCAGATCTAGAATGACTCTAGACCACTGACCCCAGCCTCAACTCCAGTTTTTGTCATGAAAGTTGCATATTTCATTCATTTATGCTGACAAATTTCAAATGCAAGTCCACACTTCTGATCTTTTCTGCTCTGCTCCAAGCCCTGCTTAACTCCACACTGGTCAGGCCTGCCATCCCCTCTGAGCCACCAGCGTCACCTCAAAATTAACTCCTCTGGAGGCTCCAGGAACCTCCAATGCTTCCCTCAAAACATCAGAAAACAGCATTGCAGAACAAATACACTGGTATGAAAAGGGGAAAATAACTCCACTTTACAAAAAAATTATCTTTTGCTGATCCTTAACCCACCATCTAAGAAACCTGAAAGGGGAGTCACACTTCCTCCCAGGTCCATGGCAGCCAGGGCTGCTATAGCCCCCAGGTCAACACTGTTCATTACCCAAAAATGCTCAAATTTCACACTTGGGACCTGGGAGCTACAGGACAAGGATGGCTTGGCTGCAGGGTCAGGAATCAGAGCAATCACTCAGCTAATACAATGTCTTTGACATCACTTAAAACTTTTTCTTAGGTTTTTTTCTCCGATGCATTATTCCTACTGTAAATTAGCAGATAAACAATATCGTTAAAATCAACTTGGAGGAATTAATTTATACTTTATTATGTTTAAAACATTAGCTTTCTTTAAATATTCTCGTGACTTTTTAAATTCAAATACCTGAAGAAGCCTTGAGGAAGAGTGTCATCATTAAAGATTCACCACGTTCCTCTCAGTAAGGGCTGGGAGAGATCATAATTCACTTCTTCAGATCTGAAGTGAGTCATCCAGAAAAACCATCCGGACATCACAGATACATTAAGATGAAAGCCAAGTCAGAATGAACACTAGAACCAAATTCACGTCTTCTGGTCTTCTTCATGAGTCATAAAGAAAGAATATCATAAAATTGCAGAGACTATTCTCATCTAAAATAAAACTGAACAATGAAGCTAAAGTTCACATGCCCGGTATTAAAAGTAGAGACAGATGAATGTTGAAAATCCCACCTTTTACCAAAGTCCCTGCTGACACTAAGTTGATTTATAGGGAATCTACAGGCCAATGTTGTGTTTACTTGTTAGGAGAGTGATGCATCTCCAGAAAGCCTTGGGACAGGCACAGTCTTGCCATCCTTCAAGGATGTTATCCTGTTAAGTTCAGAGAAGACCTGAGGTGTTGCATTGGTGATGGTCTGAAGGCATCATCACTGTGAAGATGGGACACGGACAGGGAGGGAAGCTAGCTCCATAGCCACATGTGAATTTTATTCTCTTACAGTCTCATAAAAATACACCTGATTTTCATCTCTGCAGGATTTAGAATCACAGAATGGTTTGGGTTGGAAGGGACCTCAAACCCCCCCAGTGCTCCCCCCTGCCCCGGGCAGGGCCCCCTTCCCCCAGCCCAGGGGGCTCCCAGCCCCGTCCAACCTGGCCTTGAACCCTTCCAGGGAGGGGGCACCCACAGCTGCTCTGGGCACCCTGGGCCAGCGCCTCACCCCCAAAACAGGGAACAATTTCTGCCTTAGAGCTCATCTAAATCTGCCCTCTGCCAGTTTAATCCTGTCACCCCTCGTCCTGTCCCCACCCCCTGACCCAGAGTCCCTCCCCCCCTCTCCTGTCCCCCCTTTAAGCCCTGGGAGGCCGCTCGAAGGGCTCCCCGGAGCCTTCTCTTCTCCAGGCTGAACCCCCCCAACTCTCTCAGCCCGGCCTCCCAGGGGAGCTGCTCCAGCCCCCCCAGCATCTCCGTGGCCTCCTCTGGCCCCGCTCGAGCATCTCCGGGTCCTTCTGTTGTTGGGGGCCCCAGAACCGGGCACAGTACTCGAGTCAGCAACCTTTGACATTCAACAACCTTCATGTAAGACTAGACAGGAGTTTTCACAATGATATCTAAGGAGCACACAATGTCATCTGACAGCTCAAACACAGCTAGAAACCACGCTGTACTTACCCATCAAGAGATGATGACAGAGGGAGAGTACATCAGTCCTGTAGAAGCATCTTTGCTGAACTTCTTATAAGAATTAGCATGCTCCTACTTACAATGGGGGTCAAACAACAATACAGATTTGAAGGAGGAGGAACCGTATGACAACTCTCTACTTGAAATCTTTCTTGTCATGAAAAAAACCAAACCAATACAAACAAGTACGTTGCCACAAAAGAAAGTACTTGAACACAGTTGCACAAAGATAACAGTATTTGAAGGCATCTTTGTTGGGAAGATTTTAAAATCCAAGTAAGCAAAACAGCCTGAAATCGTTTCAGTCTGAACAGGATTCATTATGTAAACAAAATAGAAAAATATTTTTTTAGAGATGTCAGGATGGATTTTCTTCTATTACAAGTAGCATCATGAGATTTGTTAAGTGAATTATCTTTCCCTGCTTGCACACCTTGAAGCTGTAGCTGGTTGCCTGCAGAGATGATTACAGGATCTGCCATGGAACGGACAAATGAGTTCTGGTCTGCTATCAAAAAGCCAGAAGTCATAAATCTCTCATTATCCATGCCATTAGAAGCAAGGTGCTCATCAGGGGGCTAGAAAGAGCACAGGAATTATATCTTGAAACCCATGCATGAGAGAAAAAATATTGTGTTTTCATTATGCATTGCTATTATTCTTTATCTTCACTTAATAAAGTGGGGAATCACCCCCAGCATATCCATCACACACACAGAGACAAAATTAAGTATTCTTTACTTTCTTCCTTTTCCCTTTCTCCTCTTCTTCCAAGTTTTATTTCTCTCTCTTTTTTTTTTTTTTTTAATTTTCAGTGGTGTGGAGAGGAACACATTCCTGGTTTTCTCTAGGCAGCATAAGCTTACACTAACAAATCTCAGTACCTAGAAGCAGTGACTAACTCACCAAACCTGCCAAAGCCCAGCTGTGTGGACATAACTCAGGCCAAGGACTCAAATGGGAGTATGCAGGAAGATTTAACTGACATAGGTTTGATTTCTTCAGTCTAAATAACATGGTCTGTCACTGGAGCTCCCTGCTAGAGCTCTTCTGAGATCTTTATAAAATTGAGAAAGAGGTGAATGGGGAACTCAAAACCAGGGTATTAGAGGGAAGATATCTGTAAGGCATGGAGAATTGAGGTGCATCACGAGGGATAATAGTGTTTAATAGCCAAATCATTCTCTTTCATGATTTTTCTTCAGTAGTTTCATTGCAGAAATGGAAGAGATTCCATAAATGTCACAGGTTCCAAGTCCTGTTTCAGTGAGAGGAAGAACTGGAGACAGGGAGCAATCTGTCAAGCTCTCCAACACTGATGAACCAAGCAACAGAAGTCTTGAAGCTCCACAGTTCCCCTCACCTTGGTGGGACTGGCTTCCACCCATCTCTTTGCACTGCTAAAAGCAATGCAATATTTCCCATATATTTCACTATGATTCTGGGAGACAGATACTTTTGTATAATTTGGACACATTTTCCTAAGTGGCAAAGCAGTGAGAGATTGTGCACGAGCAACAAAAACCCAAACGTTCCTTGGAGAAGAGGACTCCCCTCCAGGTAATCCTGGCAAATTCTGATTCCTGTATGAGGTGTGCTACCCTCACACCAAGATAAGGGGCAGCACAAGGGAGATGACACTTTTGGTTTCTTGCCAAAGTTCCCGTTCGATGGCCATCTTATTTTTTTGGAAAGCTGCCGATACCGAAAATTTATTTGACATTTTTTTTAAACAAGGCCTTCTGTGGGGTCTCAGCAGCTCTGGAAGCAGCATCTGCAGAGGAATCACTGGGAGGGGTTTTGTCCTGGAGGTGATATTTGGGACTGTGCGGGAAAAGGCAGCCAAAGATGGAGATGAAGGGCTGACAGGCTCTGAAAGTCTGTCACTGGCATGGCACTGCAGGCAGAAGAGGAGAAAAACCAAGAGCAAGGCAGTTGCTGGAGGCTGTTTTGTGTAAGGAATATGTAGCATTGACTTTTGGGTTAGACAAACTTGAATAAAACATTTAAATATGAACACTAGATGTGCAAGAAGTTTGTACAGAAAATGAGGAAGACAGGAAATTGAGACAAAGAAGGGAGGCGAGTCCAAGCAACATCAGCATTTACATTTTTCAGGTTCCACTTATCTCTAATTTTAAGGCATTCTGAATACTATTCCTGGTTCAAATCCTTGCGCTAAGTTTCATTAGTACCTGCTGTAACAGTGTTTGGCTTATTGACCACTGAGCACCTAATGTACTCTCAAAATACAGATGTAACTAACAGAAATATTTCATATAGAAAGAGCTACTGGAAGGGATCCTCCACCACTCTGAGTCCCCTTCACAGCATGTTATCAAGACATCCACATTTTAGTGTCCACGTCTGTTTCTGAAAGTACAAGAATGCTTGAAATAGCCAGAAAATTCTTAAATGACTGTAAGCTCGGCAAATACTATGCGTAAGCAAACAAAGGAAAAGCAGTTCTGCAGCCAAAAAGTACATTTATGAAGAGTTATTTTGGTGCTATTATGTGTATCCATGTAAGGGTCATAACATGCACAGAATGTGATGGTACAAATGGGTTTTGTAAATAAAAATACCACCCGTGTTACCTGGAACTGGTAGAAATTAGAAAACGTGCACATTTGCTAAAGTTGTTTATGTGTAATAAGAGCTAGAGGTAATTGTTGGGCCTCAGCAGTTCAGTATTTCTTACATTTATCTGCTTTTGTATGAGCATAATTTTAAAACAAGAAACTGTAGAGAGGACAAGAGAAAACCTCTGCACTGTCTGTTATGCATGTATTTTATGTGTCAATATATATCCTGCTGTGGGGATTTTTCCTCATGCTTCTGCTTAACAATGGTATTTGCTTTATTGATTTTTTTTTTTTTTCTTTTAGTGTTCTTAATACAGTGGTGATTCCAGAAAATTATGTGTGTGTGAGTACAGATGCTTTTGCAAGACATCAAAGCAGTGATTCCAACACACATCTGTGTTAGTCTAATTTTGTTTCCAAAACAAAGAGACAGGATGTTCACATGAGCCAAATTTGACACTGAATGAATTGTACAACGGAACTAAACTCAAGTGGAGCACCAGTCATGCCAGATTTAATACAGACATTTCATGTTACTTTTGTATAACAGAAGCATTCATTTTTGTGTAAAACTTGGTATATTATTTCTTCCTGGAAAGTCTTTCACATTAACTGCTATGATTACAGACATCAGAAACTGCTTGATAATAGGGGATGCAGTAGGCTAAAACGAAGAGAAGAAATCTGTGTTCACAGGATAAAAACACCATAGATAAGATTTAAATAAGTATGAAACCTAAAAAAACTTAAAAGTTAAGTTTCTAAGTCACTAGTTTGATCACAAAGTAAATAGTTATATTTTGCAGAAATTAAGGATAGTGTGCAGCTCCCACTAATCTCAATTTCCACTAAATTGCCTCGACTCTAAATCTAACGACTCTTCACACAGCCGAATTTAGCAATTATTCTACCATGTAAAACTTTTCAGTTGATGAAATATTACCTACTTTTGCCTTTTGAAGGGAAAGTGAAAACCAAATCTCTATTCATAGCATGCTTCTACCACGCAGCCATGCTTTGTTTGATATTGGAATTAGCCCGTTTGAATTCCATTGCAACAGGTTCAGAAACACAGATCACGCTAGAGATTAAAACAAAAACCGTAGTAATACAAACATAAAACAGGGCATGGTGGATTTTGGTTTTATCACCAGATTCAACAAACGATAATTGGTAATTGCGTTATTTTGTTCTTTTTTAATCACTCAGGCTTTCAGTTCAGAAACGGAGGGTGCAGAAAAGCTTGGAATTGATGATTAAATGTTAAAGCCCTCAAAATCTTAACTTTTGGCATCTCTTAAGTACTGGTTGGCAAGGAATGATATTTGGAGTTCTCAAGCTGTCTTTTGGCTGCAGATGTCACCTGAAGGAGAAGGAGCAGGGCTGGGAGCTGTCAGCACCCACCCGGCCACACCGGACGGGCAGCCCGGCCGGACCAGGCAGCCGTGGCCGCTTTTCCGAGAAGCGATAACCTGCTGCCTAGCAACAACCCAAACCTCGTGATTGTTTGTATATTCCATTTCTTGTGCAAAACTAAAAAGCTCAGACCCCAAATTACTGCATTCAGCAACATCAGAGCTGCAACAGATGGATAAGAAAACACATTTTCCTTTACTTGCTGCAAGACTTCCTTGCTCTACAGTGTTGCATTCATAAAATATACCCCCTTCCCAACACATTTTGATGCAAGACCAATATGAAAAATATTTCAATATGCCAATAGTTATTTTCAAAATAGTTGTCCGCCAGGAGCTACTGCTATGATTAAAGTCATCCACAGACCTATACCTTTTAATGATGAGGTCACTAAGACTGATTTAGGGCCAAACACAAAAGGTCACGTTCTCTTGGACATGAGTACTCTGGATAGCATGAAACAACTATGCTTACAAGAAAGCTGTCCCTGTGTTTTAGAAGTCTTGATTGTTTTCCTAAGTATTACTTATTGCATGTGAAACAAATAAAGAAAAAACAACAAAATCCTCACAACCCTTTTTCACTGTGCTCTCTGCTTGGATCAAATTTTTAGCCTGATTTCCAGAAGGAATTTGATTTATGCCCTATCTTTCTGTCTGTCCAACCAGAGGCTCTTGAGCTTGTGGGCCATTTCAAGCAACGTGACAGAAAGGTCGATAGCTGATGTCCAAGAAGCTTACTGCAAAAATCAATGGCTTTGTAGAAATGAGAGGCTGCCACAGAAGTTCAGCGGGTCTCCCGTTTGATCTGTGGACACACTTACTGGCCAGGCAGGACATCCTTAGTGTCACATTGCTCGTGGTGGGTGCTGCTCCTCATCCTGGGAGCAGAGAGGGGGCATGGGGGAGCAGATGGAAGAGGAGATGGGAAAGGAGATGAGAAGACGGAGGAGGAACACCAGGGCAATACTTGGGTACCGACTCATGGGCTTCGTCAGCACTGCTGCTCATGAAATGATCTCTTTTCTATTAACCTGTATTTTCAATTTCAGCTTTTTGTTTTCATTCTCTAAAAAAATATGGAAATCTCATGCTAAGATTATGGAAATGGAGAGGCTTAAAGAAAAGTTAAGTACTGGAGGCCAACCTAATGATAATGTAACTGCTTGACACCAGTATCGCGGTACCTTAGTCATAATCATGTACAATATCTGTCCTGTATAAAGTCACATAGTAAATCATTACTGGAGTAACCACCTTCCTACATGTGCCTGCTATGATAGACACAACACTGGATACCCAGATTTTATTACAGAGAATACCTGGAATAATGCACTGTGAAGTACTGAACAGCTTAGGTTGGTATAACGAAACGCTGAAGTGACTATCTACTGAAGGCAAAATTAAGCTGTTACGGATGATTTCCACCAGCACTTTGTTTGTCCTACAGTTGTTCTGTTCAGCAACAATCTCTGATCCAGAGCCAACACATAAACCATTAAATAATGTAGCCGCACTCTTCATCCAGCACAGCTCCCCCAGCCAAATTCGGGCCCCTCTCAATTTCAATCTTTCCACTGGGTGCTTTGGGATGGAACTGATCCCAAAGGTCTCGTCAGGTCCACCAGTTACAGGAGACAGACTTTGCTGAATGTGCTTTCAAAAAGCTCTTTGGTCATTACCAGTATTCTCTCTAACATTAACTACCATTAAATCCTCCAGCTAGAAGCTTCAGAATGACCTGCAGGACATTACTGAGCATTTTCAAACTCAACAAGGAGTATGCTAAGAGCTCACAGCCCTGTGCTGGCGACACCGATGCTCAGGTGGGACGTGACCAGGTCTGTCTGAAGCCAAGATCAGTGAACTTTGCATTGGGAGTGGGGGAGATTCATCCCTGTGCAGAGAACCAAGGCAAGCCTGGATGCTTTGACAAAGTTCAGATGGAATTTTTTTTTAGGAAATTGTCAGCTGGAAATTTAGTTGAGACATAAAACTCTACAGCCTATCTACATTGCTATGGCCCTCGTGCAAGCTGTATGTTGAGGTCTCCACTCTCCATTTTGGGCTGGCTCCCAGCTGAACTCTCTCATGATGCAACATGACTCTCCCTCTCTCACACTCTCTAACCCAAGCTAAAGCACAAAAAAATAAAAAATTCCTTGGCAACAGTCAGCATTTTATGGAGTAGGTTGTAATTATTAACCCAACTTGCTTGCAATGGACTTGCACATGCACCGTGCCAGTGGATTACTCACTGCCAGCCATATTAACTGACTTAGTTAATATGTGCATTGGCAAAACACAACTAACTCTACCTGACTTTTGAATCCCTGTGAAAATACAACTCCCATCCTTTTTCACCCCACACCCGTACTCCTGGGGTAACCTCAGGTAACTAACACATTACTGTGGGTACACTCTTCTCTGCCATTCTATTGCTGGTCCCACATTTTCCCATTCTAGGATGGTGTTCTGGCTAAATTCTCAGCCGCAAAACCTCTGCAGGTAGCTGTGAAAGGCCAGTGAAGTACTTAGTTTCCACCAACTGTGCAGTCCCTCCTTCCAGAAATAGCAATTTATCTTCCCTTCTGAGTAGCATGTACCCTCCCTCCCCCTTACTGACATTACAACATCTTTTTATCTGAGATTTCTTGGACTGATAGGCTCAGGTACATGTCTTTATTGGATTACTTGAAGTTGCTTTGGTTAACTTTGAATGCTTTTTAGAACAGGATAAGGTTTTCACTCTTTTGCTGTTTTCTTTTTTGGTTTGTAATGGTCAATTTTTGCATTCACCCAAAAAAGTTGCCTTGTTGACTTTTATGTCCAAAGGTGAAATGGGGAAGAGTTTGGCCTTTGCTGGGACACATATAAGTGTGTGCTGAGAGCACTCCAACAGCTGTCCCACCATGAGGAGGCAAACACATTCACAAGTCAATAACTTTTCATTTTAAACCATGGACATCTATTCTCCTCTTGGAGCTTAGAGATCCTGCATTTTGGTTCCCATGATACATACATGTAATCTGATTAGTCAGAATGATAAACAGACGTGTATGCACTGGTACTGGATCTACAGAGTACTGCATTATTCAAGAGAGTTAAGACTAAAAGGCCAATTTTTAGAACAGAAATATTTACTGTAGATTAAAATCCTGCCAACTGAAGCCAACTTTAGAGGATTAGCACAAGATTCATGTGCTGCTTTAGTCACTCAAAAGACTAAGCTCAAATAATGGTAAGAAAGAAAGAGTAAATTCAGGGTTACTTTTTTGTACATTGCTTAATAGATCCTGGTAATCATAATCCTATAGCACATACTGATGTTACGCACAGACATGCACTGCAGGGATACCTGCAACGACAGCCACAACAGCATGCTTAATCTTACACTCATTTCCGTTAAAGGGTTTGGCCTCCTTAAACAGATCAAAAAACAGACTTTCAAGATAGTCCCCTTTTAAAAAGAAGAAAAAAATTAAAATTAAAATACTCTCATAAGTAACTATATTATTTGGATGTTTGATGGGACAGAAGTCATTTATGATGTAAAAAAAAAAGGAAACAAAATTTCAGCAAGTCATTCATGTTACTCTAAATAAAAAGGCAGAAGTGCTTCTAACACCCTAGACTGAAAGCATTATTTTGGAAGATGCGCCTAGTCTATGTCATACCTATTTAGGACCATATTACTACACTACAAGTATTACTGCATTAGTTAGAGTAATATTGGGATTAACACCTTGGCCAGAATGTTAATGCTAATAGGTATGTAAATGCAGATTTATATACTTCATTCAACATTTAAGGAAAGTTTATTAATCCACAATTAGGTGGTGAGTTGTTGACTTTTTTCTTTAAATTTAAATAAAGTACCGAAACTGAGCACAAAACGTTTCTGTACCTTGGGCTAGTGTTTCTGGCTGTGGTAGCCATAGTGATAACACTAGGATTTTCCCAGGATTTTCAAGGTTGAGGGTTTGGGGTTTTGTCGTTGTTTTGGTTTTTGGTGGTCTTTTTGTTTGGCTGGTTTTGTTTTTTTTTTTTTTCCCCCCAGACAGCACTGTCAATTTAGTTCCCTGTTGCTTTTAAAAAATAATAGCTAAATCAATAAGGTACTATTGACTTCCCTGACACCAGCCAAGTGAAAGTTTCACCATCTCCAAAATTTATTCTTCCAACCCCCTTGCTTTTCTACCAAAGCTTCGAGTTAGCAGTTACTCTTTGGCAGAGCTGGATTAAGAACTGGAACACATTAATCCCAAATTATTATAACTTCACATTCAGATTCCTGGAATAAACTCCTCCTTTAGGGATCCAACCCCCAAGTCAGCTCCATCAGGTTGGGTCAAAACTAATAGGGAAAGAAGCAGGGAAGAAAGCCTATATGGTATGAAGTAGTGCTGTAATAAAATAAAATATCTCCTTGAATGAGGAGTTTCCAATACCTTCGCCTCCAGCAAGTTATGATAACAGCCGCTGCTTTGTATGAAGAAATAAACAGCTTTATGTTACTGACCTCTATCACGTATAGCCATGAAATCAGAGTGCAATTGTAGTTATGTGCTGCTTTTTAGATATTCATTTCTCTTCCCTGGTGCTTAAAAGGGCTGACTGAAGGCAACTCATACTAGATTAGGCTTCCAACACCTTCATGCATTATAGACTTCCAAATACATTTTTTTTTCGCCGCTCTCAGAAGGTGAAAGTGTTGAGTCATTTCTTTTAGATATCTGATGGAGGTTGTTGCTCATAAAAAGAAAAAGCCGGCGGTTCAAGGCAGGGCTAAGTGAAACACCGCCAGCCGGCTGCGGCCCCGGGGAGCAGCGCCTGAGTCTCCCCGGGTCTCCGGCTCCTGGCTCCTCCGCTTCGCTCCGCTCACCCTTTCCTGGCCTAAAACAGCCAGGCACTAGCAGCTTATCCGAGATCATAACATGGATTAACAAGGGCTCATCGGATGGAACCGCGTGCCAGAAATAATTATGGTTTAAAATGCAAGAGCCTGGCAGGAAGGGATTGTCATTTGTGAAGCCAGTCCATTTAATGGAGAAATAACCCGCATATTACAGTAGAGGATAATTTGGCAGTTACAGTTTCAGTGGCTCAGAGACATAAAATACAGTCTCATCAATGTGTAAGATTAGAAGTAATTAGCCCCTATATGGTAAAGTCATCAGTTAGAAACTGGGCTCCATCTGGGGACTTTTTGTAATGATGCCTCAGGGACAAGTAAGATGGGACCTTTGACTTACATGATTTGGAAGGGACTGAGACCTAATTAAATCTTCAAAGATGCAGTAACTGCAGTAAAAGGGATTTTAAAATATGAAACATATTCCCTTTCTCTAAATAAACTAGGTGTATTACACTCCGGAACAGTAAGAGAATTACTCAAAAGACAGTGAGCAAACAGCTGCTGTGCTGCTGCCAAGTAAAAGATGATACAGGATTATACAGAACTGAAGAACATTTAATAGGAAGTGAAGAATATTTAATAGTTATTTTTTTAAGCATAAGGTTTTATTTAATTGTGGTAAAAACCAAACACACAAACCCCATCGTAAATCCAAGAGAGTACGGGTTTTTTTAAATCTGTTTCTCCAAATGCATGTTACAATAAACACTGATTGCCTTAAATAAATAAAAGATAATTCTCTTGCAGAAATAATATACAATTTACTTTTTCACTCATCACAAAAAAACAGACTTGTAACTTTTCAGAGAGGGATACACAGAGATATTATATTTTTGCTACTGAGTTCCATAAAGCACTTACCATCTTCCATTTTCTTTAAAAGGCTTGGCACTTTGTACTGGAGAAATGAAAAATTTTAAGTTAGCTTCTTAGCAATGATTGCCTCATTTACGTGATCTATCTTCTCCCAAGGGGGAAAAAAAAAAAAAAAAATCACTCTATGATATTAACATTTCTCTACCATAACTCAATAATCTGCATTATTTTGTCAATGCAGAGCTGGATCATTAAAGCCTGGAAGCTAAATGGAAAAGTATTTTAAGGCCATGAACTAAGAGTGGATTAACGGAAATATACTGATCTCAAAGAAAAAAGAGTACCAAGCTGACATATATAAGTTTACAAGCTTCATCATGCTGCTTAAAAAAGACTAATTAAAACAGCATCAAACTCATATGTAGGCAGGTCAATTCTGAAAGAAGATACCATCTAGCCAAAAACTTCAGGTTTGTTTTTTTTTTTTTTTTCTACATTTGTAAAAAAGTCTCAGAAACAATTTGACCCTTGCATATATGATGGTGGAGGGGCTATATTTTTAGTTAATTTATTTTATAAAAGAATAATCTTCAGCCATTCCTGAGAAAATTCAGTGCTTTAATCTACCATAAAATGTCTGTGAAATTATACACTATTTGGAATTGCCTGTAGAACTGTAAACTCAATAATCCTTATTTCAGCTAGACTTGGTGAAAGGCTATCAAATCAAGCCTCCAGCTACAAATACATTATCCTGTAGAACACACCCACAGTCAACTGTAGAACAACTAAACACATGTTACTAGCATGATGACCAAGACCATTCACTGAACAAAAAGAGCCCCATACAAACAAACCACCGACAATAAAGAAGTCATGGTGGCATCTCACTGGGGGTGTATAGAGCTATTGTAAATCAAACACTGCCATTGCACTGCACAGTTGGGTCTACCCTGTCTGGTCTGATCCATGTGCCATTTCTGTGGATATCCATAATGCAGTTCCACCAGCAGCTATATCGAAGGAGTACAGTGGGCTCTTTCTTTACGAGGAAAGAAAATGTAACCAGCTACTCTGTTTTTAGTAGAAGATCATGACAAGCTTGATAGCTAGTCAATCATCATGAGAAAAATCAACAAAAATCTAAATGCTCAAGTATTTCAAGCCTTCAAGTGACCTTTCAAGAGGATTTCAGCTTGAAAATACAATATGAGGAAATGCTATGGATTTTGGAGTTCATCTTATATGCAAAGCTTTTGCTAAATGTCTCTTAGAGTTTGCTAGAAATGTAAAATAAACAGCAGTGGGGAACAAAGCTAGGGAAAAAATGAATTAAGGAAAAGGTGGGCTAGTGTCCAGTGGGTGACGTAAGTCAAGCAACATATATAACTATTTGTTTTTGATTATGCCTGTTGGAAATACCACTCAGCTTTCAGAAGAAGAGCAATCTCTCCTCACACAGTTAGATGAACTGGGAAAGAGAGGGGATAAAAAAAAGATAAATCCTCACAGAAAAAATAGTCCCATCTTAATAAAGCAGTCCCCGTGCAGGAAAATGCAATGTAGAGAAGGGCAGAGGAGAGCTTTACTGGGAAAACTCTGGGGACTAAAGGGGAGGCCTGCAAAGAAAGCCTGGCTCCTTCTACACCAGAATAGAACAGCACAGTTAATGCTTTTAAAGCTGAGAGAGTTTTTTTGGTTGCTTTTTTTTTCCCAACTAAAAGCTGAAGAAAAGTTGGTTATAAAAGCCTCTGTATCTTTCGACAGAGTGGAAAGGGAGAGTCTCAGGTTGAAAAAAAAATAATTGTGAAGAACAGTCAAGACAAGGAAGACCACATTTATAGATGGAGCATAAAAATAGCAACCAAAGCAATACCAACTGTGTGAGTTCAAATAAGAATACATAGCATAGAAGTGCTGAGTAATCCAGAATGCCTGCTTATTTTTAAAAAAGGGATATTGATATCACAGGCATCTCAGAAATATGCTGGGATCCAGATAAATCAGTGGATGGTATGAGAAAAAAAACAGTGTAAGTTATATAGAAATGACAGAAGACCAGGCTAACAAAGAGGCAGAGCCAAGAACCAAGGAAAATATACAGTAAACTAGGTAAATAAACAAAATACACACAGCAGTACCTCAAAATCTCCTTAAACTCAATTTCCATCCTAAATCAGCAAGAGTATACTAAGAAACAATATTTCCCCAGAATGATCCAGAAAAGGGACCATCACTGCAAAATACTGACACTAAATAAATTGAGACTTGTCAGCAAAAGTCAAAAAAGAAGCAGTATGGCAGAGATCTACAAAAATCACCACCAGCTTTCATAAGATGCATAAGAAGAGATATGGGGAGACATAAAACTACTGAGTAGATACACACACGTCAGAAGATATTTTTTCTGCACAGCATGTAATTAAATTGTGAACCTAAATGACCAGAATCAAGATAATGATGTAACTGGATCCTTGCTCTGACCCTGTGTTGCTATTATGTTCCTGTCACAGGGCTTCTATAAAAGGCACTGTGGTCATACTTTAGAAATATTTAGGAAAATAAGACCTTAAGAAATACTGCAAAGTTGGGTTTGTTTAGGTGGGTTTGGGGTGTTTTGTTGTTATTGTTTTGGTGGTTTGGGGTGCGATTTTGTTTGCTAGGGGCTTGGTTTGGGTTTTTTTAGACACCAGATTTTTTTGCCGATATTCAAAGCCATAATCATGGTAAACTCCTATACACAGCTCAAGAGTATTCTGAAAGTATTCATGAATGTCAGCAACAGCAGTGTTTTCCTGTGAGATGACACATCTAGGAGATTAACCCACCTTTCACATAAAGACAATCTGCAAGAAAATTCTACCCTTTCCAAGGAGCAAATTGTTCAAATAACTCCATTATGCAATTATTTTAGTATGTATAAATTGCAAAAACCACAACAAAGGAAGTTCATAGCTGCTGTTCTCTTTGATGTATATTTACAGAGGAATTCAATAAATTAACCAAACAGAAACAAGTTTAGAGGTTCCACTTCAAACTTATTTGTGCCAAAACAACATGCACTGGGCTGAAGAAGAATTCTCTGTTCCAAAATAAAAGCTAAGCTGTTTATTGAAATACAAAGCAGCACATTCAAGGCTTTTGCCCATCCCATATTATGGGAGGATACTCTAGAGAGCAAGGTCATAAGTTTCATAGTCTGTATCGCTGTTAGGAAGCAATGACAGATTTATTGTAAGGATTTGTCAGCAACAGCAGTGAGGTCACCATGCCCCAATACACCGAAAATGTTCATCTACCTGTAACCCTATTAGATTTGCAAGCTAAATATTTCCTTACCCAACCTCTAGGCTTGAGAAAACACGTATTTACCTTATAAAGCTGTAATTCTGCATCAACATTCAGCTAATTGGAGGTTTACTGTCATTAATTTAGATAATATACATTCATCTTACAAAAATAACTTCTAGCAGCTTCTTTAATTTAACCTTTCTTTTAGCCTTCTTTTTTTACTGTCACACAGTTAGCAATTCAGTGCTCACAAATGACCTCCTGTGCCCCAATCATGCCATAACAATCAATGCTAGAAAATTCATAAACCAGATTAAATTCTACAGCTTTGTTCTGATGAATTAGTGGAATTTGTTCCCTTTAGCTTCTCAGAGTTAATCTTTGATTTTTAGCTAAGTGCACTGCATTGGAAAGAGTAAACTAGGGACACATAGTATTTTTGTTATTTACGTGGGTGTAAGGGAAATAGAGCCACAGCATCCATTGCAGTAAAGCTGACTTTTAAAGATTTTTGCTGTTTATCTTTGTTATCTCACCACTTAAAGCAATATATGAGGAGGAACTTCCCATTACACAGTTTTTTTCGGTATAAAATTTGGCATTATTACATTGTACTATACTGATTATACTTTCCTACCTCATGTCACACCATGCCAGAATGTGGCAGAGCTGAGGATCATTTTCCCAGAAAGCTTTAAAGGTGGCAAATGATCCCAACGTAAAAAATTAACTCCATCACTGCAAATCACATAACATGTTTTGTTCAACGTAAGATTATTATTCACCGTTTAAATTAAGGATTGCAAGGGAAATTCATTCTGAGCTTTTTCCATTTCCCTCATACTCACAATTTGGCTAATGAACCAAGAAACCAATTAGTGAAACATCTCAATTTATAGCAGGTTGAGGTAATCTTTAGCCAGGGCACAGTTAAAACTCCTGCACTGTGAAAAGATGACTTTTCATCTTCAGAAACAGCACTGTGGAGTTAATGAGCCCTCTTAATACAAAGCATCAATGATGGCACTATTTGCCCAAAGACAGAGACTTCAGCTTTCCCCAGCAGCACTCACCAGAAACCAGCAGAATCTGGGTGAAATATCTACCCAAATAGAGCATTTTCTTTCTGTTGATGTTCTGTGGATCTTGGGGTATTTGGGCACAGGGATGTGCAGTCCATGGTGGCACGCAACAGAGGTTGCATGGCTATGAGGAGCTACAGCTTTTGGAGAAGCTTAATTTTTATGTAGCAGTTGTCCTCTTGCATGTACAGTCCCTTCTTACCACCATGCCTCCCTTCTGCATCCAAGGCTTTGTGCTGAAGACTTCCTCCCAGTTTGCAGCCCTACTCACCGGGTAGGGCTGCTCAGGCTGCTCTGAGCCCAGGCTTTGCGCATGGCTGAGTAGAGGGACTATTATAGAGGCCATTTTCCACCTTCAATACTGAGCCAGGGGTGTCCTCTGAGGTGCCCTGGTCCACTGAACCAGTGGGAAAAGTTTCATGCTTTAGACGCAAGGAAATCAAGAGGTTTGAGGATTCAAAAGAGAGAAGGCAGAGGGGACAGTGCTCATACCAGCTGATGGGCTCACGGGGAGGCATAGCTCAACTCCCACCTTCTTCCCAGATCCACAGTTCAAACGCACTCCTTCATTCCAGGTGTCCCAGCTAGTTTCTCTAGTTATAAGTAAATGGCTCATTAAAGGGCTAAAGAAACAGAAGATGGACTCTAGACCTGAGACTCTTAAGTGTATTTTCCCAGTTCCCAGAGCAAATTCATTAGCCAGTCTGAAGGGTGGGTCAGGTGAAACAACAGAGGGTTAATGGGATAAAAGAAAGCACAAAGGAATAGGGGAGGCAATCCACTGCTCAGAGGAATTCTTTGCTCCATGGACTGCTCATGCATTTTGCACTACAAAAAGTACTTTAATGAAGTACATTAAAAAATAAGAACCAAGAACTGCAGCCCAGGCATTCCCTTCTGCTGCTGTAAAACCAACATAGGTGGCACTAATTTCTGTGACACAGAATACACCCTTGTTTGCTAAACCACATTTCTTGCATGAGGTTTCCATCCTTCTACTACCTGTTTCTTACCATTATGTTATCACCCATGGTTAAACTGATTAAAGATATATGTTGTGTATCAGAGGGGCACGCGTGCACGAGTGCAAGACATGCATCAACTGCTTCTTCCTCTATTAAACCACACCAAATCCTTACACGCCTACCTAGGACCCCAAAATAATTCCCATCTCCCAATTATCCTACCAATTCTCACATACCTTAATCCTCATTATCACCCTTGACATCCAGAAATCAAATCCAATTCCACCTTCTCACGCATCAGCCTGAATGCCTTGCAGCTAATTGGGGAAAATGTCTCAGAGAGGGAGCTCACCTGAGCTGGAAGAGGGGTAGAGTAGTCATAAGGGTACGGCAAGGACCTCTACCAGATGTGGATATCTTTTTTTGAACTACTGCCCGCATGGAGGTGTTTATCTTATGTATCTCAG
Source organism: Tyto alba (assembly GCF_018691265.1). Classification (NCBI taxonomy): domain Eukaryota; kingdom Metazoa; phylum Chordata; class Aves; order Strigiformes; family Tytonidae; genus Tyto; species Tyto alba. The sequence continues at coordinate 3,540,008 of NW_024881261.1, read as the reverse complement.
TTAAGTACTTATTCAAAGGCATTTGGATCAACCCATGCAATGTTCTAGTAGCACTACGGTGTGCACTTCACAGTTCAGGAATCCCAGGTTTAGAGGAATTTCGTTTCAACAGGAGAGCACTTCCAGGGATGATCCTGTGCTGATACTCTTTCTTGCAATCAGCTTGTGCAACCCCAGTTGGAAAAGGAGAGAAGCAAGTGAAGGAAAGCACTTATGCTGGAAGTGGAGCCTGCCTGACACGTTCACACTTAGTGAGGCCCAGAATTGGACACAATTCAGAAGTTGTATATAGACAGACTCAGATTGCTACAAACATGAAGTGCAAGAAAGAATTTAAACTACTCAAATGTTGTTGAGCTGCAATCAACTAATCACTTAAGAAAAAGACCAAGAGTCACGAACAGCTTAATGTAAACATCTTTGCAGGATGCAAGAATAGGCAAAAATTAAAACAAGTATTAAGTTGCATAAGGAACAGAATATGCTATAGAAAATACAGTAGCACTAAACATCATCTAGTGGTATGCTAAAGTACTGTGCCTACTACTGCTTCTCATCTGTAAAATTTTAAGGGGACCCAAGTTGTTTAGGTACATCTGTTATTTTTAGCCTTTATGTACTAGGTGCTCTTACAGTGAGAATTTGGGAATAGGCAATAAATGTGGGAGGCTTTTTTAAAAATATTTAGTGCATCAATAACCACAACTTTGCTGAAAAAATATTTAATTCAAATTCAACCAAGAGTTCCTCTGAGGCTTGGGCTCAATTTGATGCTAGGTGGTAGAAGTCAGCCACTTCCTTTTCCCTTAGAATAGTGGAGAAAAAAAAAAAAAAAAAAAAAGCAGAATGAACTTGACTTTATTTACAGCAATGGTAATATTATGAGAAGCATGAGACTTGGTAATTGAGTCAGGAGTAGAAGGGGAAGTCTCCTGTGACAGCCTGTAATTGTCAGAGCTCCAGTTAAATTCAGCAGACACGAATTCAAGCAATATTTCGAATGCCTGGATAGTACCTGTATCAAACCTGGCCTCTGGACCTCTAGAGATTTGCTTCTCACTGCATTTTGGTTCTTCCATTTTAATACAGCACATATTAACCAGAAAACTGTATGGGTAATCCTCCACTTCATGCTAAAAATATTTCATATATAAGTGCATAAAAAATTCCATCCCCTAGCAACTGCAAGATTCCTGCTTGAAAAGGTGATGGGAAAGACGGGGCTCCAGGAATGTTAGAGTCAAGCAAGGATGCTGTGGGTGTGAAATTGTTGGCAATTATGTCTGATCACTGGCTGCACATGTTTTTGCTGAATGCGTTCCGATTTACTGTAGAAATTGGCCTGAAGTATTACCAATTTCTGTGAGCCCTAGTTAAAATAAACTGTGTTCATGATACATGTACTGCAGTGAGACTCTCAAGTCCAGGGAGAGCTCTGCACAAGCGGGAAGCGTCAGACACCAGAACAACAACAAATTAAAGAAACGAATCGTCTCAGGAAATATTATTGCTGGTTTCTGAAAACAAGCTAAAATGCAGTTGCTACCTGAGGAGCACAAAGGGGAAAAGAAACAACATTAAAAGTAATAAAGCAGAATTTGGACGTAAGAGGCAGAGCAGCTCACTGAAGACCCAGACAGTAAATGAGCATAGGTGATTTAGACCAAGTCATCACCCAGTAACCTTCCATGCCCATCTATCGTCTGGAAGTCCCAGCACATGAGGAAACACCCCTTGCTCGCTCTTTCCTTAACTGTTTCTCACAGACCTGGAACAAGACTTCATTTAGCAGCCTGTAAAATGCAGACATTAGCACAAGTTTCCTTGCAGCTCGCTGAGCTATTCCTCAGGTTTCTCCCTCCTGGCTCTTTCTGATCTTTTTTGCTCCCCGAGCTGGACGAGCTCCTGGAAGGAGCCACCGAAACAACTCTTCAACTCTGCACAAGCCTACCGAGCCCCCATTCAGCCCTTTTTTTTTTTTCCTGGGGCACTTCCCGAAGCATTCCCTGCGCAGTCCCATTTGTTCAGGGAGAGGTTTGCAGACAACACCACAATTTGGGAGTCACGGCTTTGCCTCAGCCAGGCACTGCAGGAGCTGTGGTCCTGCTCTGTTGCAACCCTTGCACCCTATGCCAGCTTCGGGGGGGTAAAACCAGAAGAGGCTATGCAAAAGGGGGCCCTTCTCACAGCCCCGAGCAAGGAAAAAAAAAAAAAAAAAAAAAAACAACCTGGTTTTATGAAAGAGGGCTCAAAGACCCATTTACAAACCCTTTTATCTTTCCACCTGCAAGAGAAAAGAGACCTGCAGTGAGCGGTGTTTGGCTCGCACTCTCACATCTTCCTCCCACGTACAATAACCAAGTCAGCCCACATTTCCCACAGGAGAGAAGTACATGAAAGCAATTGCTAATAGCTCAGCTGCTGGCGGGAGGCTCTGCGCGCTGCGGAGGGAGGTTTCGGCTTTGGGCAGCCCGGCAGCGTAGAAATTGCCATCAACCACACAAAGAGGAGTCGAGAGACCAATGCAGATTGCTGGCCAGCAAACCCGGTCTCCTGTCGCCACGGAGGATGCAAAAAGAAGATCAAACCTTATTTAATGATCTCATGTTGCCACTGTGAGTGTGGGTATCAAGGAGACGATATAAGCACGGCTCCCTGGGCCACGGCTGAATTTTCCTCTTAAGGCAAGGCTTCAGCCCTTTGGGTGAGGAAGAGGTCTTTTTCCCAAACATAAAAGTACTTATCCTTTGAGCACGGAAGCGTCTTTCTGCTGCCTTCCTCATAATCTTTAGATTAATTTGCTGTTCTAAAATGTTTGTAGGTGATACGATGACGGTTTTCTTTAAAAGAGAAATTGCTGATTTGTATTCTGAAATCTCTGCTACAAGTTTTGGGGGGTCTTCAGGATCAACGTACTAAATTTCTGTTTCTCAGACTGTACTACCTGCCTTTTTTAGTCATCCTGATATGAGGCATTTCTCCATCAAGGTGATTTTCTCTCCTGCTCACCGTATCTTTGGCAGAAAAAGCATTTTAGCTAACTAATTAAATATAAAGGCATTGTACATCAAATATCAGTAATAATATAAGGCAGTAACATTATGTCTACCAGGAAAACAAGTTGCAATATACATTGCATCTGTAATATACCACTGTGATAACGCTTTGATGCAGCCGTGCTTTAAAATCTTTCCTTGGCAGAGTGACTAGCAAGCACCAGGATCAGGCAAGTAGTTTTCGGATAAGAGGATACTGTAATGATGAAGACAAAGATCCTCCTCCGTGCACCTTCTCAAAAATGATGCAAACCCTTGACTGCCTATGGGGAAGTCCGTGGAGCTGCTTTGCTCCTAGGTCCAGCTTTTACCAGGTTTTTTACCAGCACTCAGCTCAAATGTGCCCATGTGCTCTCCTTCCCTGGGTTTCTCCTCCCAGCCACATCTCCAGTGCTTGTTCGAGGCTGTGTCCTCAGATTTCTGGCTCTACAGAGTATTATCACCTCTCCTCTCCTGCATTCTACATCAACTAGTATAATGTAAAGAAAAACTCTGCTCACACGTGCCTTATATGAGTATGTTTTGGGTAGGGCACACTTACATGTACCTCAGAAACTGCTATTTTTTCTCTGTTTTGCAGTTTTGAGCATTTAAAAATATTTTTTAAATGAACATTTAAACTTCTATGCTGATACTAGTATATCCCAGCATTTCAAGACCTAACCTAACCTAAAAAAGCTTATGTTTTCGTATATGCTTTTATTTTTTTTTCCCTCCCAAAGGATTCCAGCATCTTTCACAAGCTGCAGTCTTAGAATGATTAAAATTAAGCCCTTTCTGGAGCAGTCACTAGAAGGCATATTGATAACTTGCCTTCACTACCCATTTCAGTGGAGCAAAAGACAGAAACCTTAGCTAAGCAAAACAGCTAAATGTCAACTGATAGAGGAAATGTGTGGGATGCTCAAAATGCAGTACATGTAGCCACAGTTTCTTCTAAAGTGCAGAGAAGTAAATAAAGATTTTTTTATGAACAAGTTTACGTTGTTCCAAAAATTGTACTTTTTTGGAGCATGCTAGATCTAATACCTTGTTCATCAAGTTATGATCTTCATCAGACGCATGATACCTAGTTTTTGATGACCCACTCATCTTCTACCACCAATGTCCATAAGTCACCAAAAATGGTCATGAAAAGAAGTAAAAAATATTAAGTACCTATAAACAGAGATGGGCTCCTAGAAATTGCCAGTAGCCGTGGCCACATTCACTTGAGCACTGGAGGATGCAAGCATAAGGCTCACATTCATCTCCATTCATATTTTTAGTTGAAGCTTAAAGAACAGTAAAACAAACTAAGCTGTAAGAGAAAATATGTATTAGCATTTAGATTAACAGCTATTATCTCCATTTACCATCACCAGACAACAGTGAAATACATGATGATGGTTTAAGATTTTTTTCAGAAATGTTAAGGGCTCCCTGAATTCAAAGGGCTGGGAAACACTGGCCTGTAAGATAAATGGCACTGGCCCTGACATGTGCTGCATATCCTCAATACATCTGGACTCTAGCTGGAATTAAAATTCATATTGCAGTAGCAATTAAAAGACAGAACTAGGTCATGAGCTGTTGTGCAAGGCAATATGCAGGCAAAGAAAAAAAGAAAAAAAACCCAAAGCAAGCAGCATTTGCCCTAAAAATTACAGCGTTGAGAAATTCAGAAATATGAGGTAGCAAAAAGAGGAGGATACAATAGGAAAATGACAGTTTGGGTGAGTTAGCTATGCACTCACCTTTCCACCAAGCAAAGGCTGTTACCACTCGGCAGTTCTCAGTTTGCAATAAGACAACTTAATTTTAAGGAGAGGACAGGGAACGGCTGGACGGGCGATGTCCAGCACCCACCAAGCGCCCAACGCTGGCTGCTGTGCTTGGCCCCGTACCCACGGGCTGCTGCTGCAGGTGGGATATGTTTCTTTACACCTACATACAGCATTGTTTGCAAGAGTCAGTTCTGTGGCTGGAAGATTTTTATAAAAGAAACCATAGCAACCCTCCTAAATCTATGTCCATTCTGGTACGCAGCTTTTTCTTTTCTCCCCTTAAGTTCTGCATCTCCATCCACCTATTTTATTCTATATGGAAAGGATTGTATGAGAGATATATTCACAATGCACTCTATGGTATATCATACTCGCTGTGACAATGCACGCTGTATTATCCACATTCAGTTCTAGATGCAGAGAGTAAGAATGAAATCACATGGCTTGAATTCCTTTTTTAAAATTGTGCTGAGAAATTTTGTGCTGTTACCTGCAGGTGAGCACAGAACCTCACTGCAGACTGCTTTTCTGGTTTTGCAAGACTGCACAATATTATTAATGAAGGTGAGCACCCACCTTCACTTTAATGGGTGTCTCATTTTCACTCAGTCACGTGAGCAAAAAGATGGTTGAATGAAATTTTAGGGAAGTGAGAGCCAGACATATACTTGTTGATTAAACCGTGTTTTCAGTCTAATTTAGCCTAAAGGTGATCTGTTAACAAAAACTGACTACACAGGAAAAAAGTATCCTCCTTTTTTAAGACTTTGCAAGGGAACTCGCCAGTTAAAATCTGATATTATTAAAAGAAAAAATAAAAATATTTTAAATGCATTTCCAAAATAGCCCACACTATGCACAAGAGCTATGGTTTGATTTATGAGTACAATTGTCTGACAGCTGTGAACGTATTTGTTTCATCTACGTGGCCAAAATGCTGGATGTGAGGAGAGCTGCACCAGCGCTGTGCTGGGGACAAGGAGAGGAGAGCGGGCTCCTCCTCAGCATCCAAAAAGCAGCATTTTTGGTTTCAGAAGTGGCAGTAGGCAAAGGCAGAAGAGTCACAGGGAGTACCTATCCATGTGCGGCCATGGGCTCTGCCTTGCCCTCAGTTCCCCATGGGGACAGCCAAGCCAAGCCATGGAAGACATCTCCCCAGCTTGCCCAGTTGTGTAGTCAACCTGCCAACGTTATTTTACATGTATGCAGCTCTAAGAGACACTAGAAATCCAGATCAGTAGAAGTATAAAACACAATGAATGACATCCAAATAGATGGATTAGAAACACAATCCCAGAGGTGCTCCACACCACCTATAAGGACTGCAGCTAGCGTTGTCTTCTGCTGCTAAAAACACTTTTTTTTTTTTTTCCATATGTTTATCCTGGGCTATACTACAGATACAAGGAAAATTCTATCCTCTTGACTCAAATCTTCATCTTCCAAAAGATGGCCAAAATAACTGGCAACAGCTAATTTTGTCACTGTCTATTGTATGTTTGTTCTGCACCACTACATCCTCTGTTCCTTATAAAGCCTCCACTGGTAGCCTTTCATCATCAGGAAAGGTTTATATAAAAGCAACAAAGATATATTTTCAGTTGTTTGTGATACTTCCCTATGCAGGATCCTAATTATTAATTGTCACACACCATCAACAATTCAGGATACAACACTCAGTGAGAGGCTGTGCATACTTTCCAGAGAATGGAGGAAAAATTGTGCATATTTAAAATAGATAGTGATCATCATTGTATGCCTGAGAGTAGTTTACTCTGAATTTTCCCAGCTGGTCCTGGTGGACTGTCAGGCATGTGACTGCTGTGTTACACCATCACACAACCGTGATTAATGCAGGTTGCACATCACTGATGGAAATCTGAGACAGGTTTGTGCCTGGGACCACACACATAGGTTTGAGTGTGACTGTCCTCTGCTCCCCTCTCCCTCTCTGGAAGGACAGAAAGACAGAAATATCACATGAAACAAGAGCAATGTTGAAGCATGCCCAGGGGAGATTTGAGCTTGGGGTTGGGGCTGGACCACAAAGAGAGTAAGGACTGCTGCTCCTCCAGGCCTGGCTGCTCTCAGACACAGAATGGGATTTACAGCAAGGGGACACGTGGAGAACAAGTGAAAACCTTTATTTTGAGAAGTTCATATGCACTGCAGTTTTACCTGTGCTATTGTACTTTGTACGTATAGTCATACCAGCTCAGCTTTTCCACTTAGAAGCCACTAGGCAGCTACTAATAAGCTTATAATTAAGGTAGTTAAGTTGGTTCAGTCTTTTGTTAAGGTTAAAGACCAAGCTGAGTCATCCACAGTGTCTTGTGGTTCCCTTCTGCTGGAGACCGTTCCCTGGTCACGCACATGGCACTGCTGTCCCCAAGGTCCTACACACACCAAATGTGGCAAGTCCCATCACAGGGACATGCTGGACCATGGGACACATCTCCAGCTCCAGGCTCTGCCCCATAGCCAGTGACCACACCGTGCTACCTTAGCTGAAGTTTGCTGCACGGCTCTGACCTGGGGGACCAGTAAAGTAAGTGGCTGACTTTCGGCTGGTGTTGGCTTCGCCAAGGCCACGCTACCTGCGTGGGCTCCACGCTGGCTTTTCCAGTCTTTCTTCTTTCTCTGCCACAGACTCCCAGACAGCTGCAAAACAACAGCCAGAAAATTCCCCCTACCTGTACTTTAAAACTCGCCTTTTATTTTGTGCATTACTAGGGCTTAGACCTGGAGGCTGGTATTGTTTCAAATACCTTAGCCCAGCACAACTATCATTTAGACCAGCTTTGCAATGGAATTCCTGAGTAGGAAACCTCAGCGCGCTTCCACGTTGATGCAGCAAAGTCCATCAACCGTAGCAAAGCCCACAGCCAGGCAGAACAGCCACAATGCACTGCCTTTGTGTCACCAACCCCAAAGAGTGACAAAATACATCTCACACAAAGGAGGGAGTGCTGTCAAACCACAAAGAACCTGCTCACAGCACGAACACCCTTAGCTTCGTTCTCACAGGAGCTTTTAACCTGGAGAAATAACAGAGACTACGCAACCCCCCTGCCCTCTGCCTTGGGTGGGAAGCGAGGAGAGATGTGCATCCTCTAATGAAGAGACACACGAGAATGGTGTGCCAGTGATTACAGAAAACATCTCTTGCTGTGCATCATTTGTATGCACAAATTAAAAAAAAAAAAACAACCAACCAACCAACAAACAGGCTGCTGCAAATCGCCGCACACATGACTTTTAATATAAAATGAGCTGAACCATTCTAGATTACTTTTTTTGGCTGAGCTTTAAAGGCACTTCAATAAATTTGCATGAACAGCCAACTCTAAAATTCACAAAATGTAATAAAAATTAAAGCAGGCATCTGACCTCTGTGCATTGCCAGAAGGAGATCCTTAAACAAAAATAGCTGCATGTGATTTTTTTTTTTTTTTTTTTTTTTTTTTTTGTGATTCAGCAAAGGAGAATGGATGTAGAAAAAAGTACCCTCAAAACTGCGGTTATAAAACTCAAGTTAATATGCAACCAATGTTTGTGGGCTTCTCCAAGGATCAGGAATTGACCACGTGGGCAGGGGTCAGGGGATAGAAAGGAACTTACCTGGAGAGATTTAATCCTCCTACTGGGACCCTGTATGGATTAAGCAAAAAGAAATCCTGTCGCCAAGGGTCCCTTTAGTGTCTGTCCTCGTAGCAGCTTCCAGTCTGTCCTTCCAGCCTCTTGCCCTAGTCATTTTATTCCCTCCAGCAATCTACTGTCCGTAAGAGCCCCATAGGCTCAGCGTTAAACTGCTTCTATGTGATATCCCTGTGTAACAATATAGTATACATCATTGGCAACTACAAAACAGCAAAATCTTTGCCATGTAATGAAGCTGATTAAAGAACAATCAGTTCATTCTCAATATGACCAACAAAAAGCCAACAGGTACTTAATACCAACTTCACTTAAGTGTGAGTTTTGCATACCATCTGGAACCATCATCCACTGCATTTTTACTTAATTTTTGTTTTGGCCTCTTCAGAGTACACACAAAAGAATATTTTGACAGCGAAAGCATCTAAACACAGCAAAAACTGCAGTGGTTATAGGGTAACAGTGATATCCACACTACCACTGCTGGCATCCAGCACAAACACAGGTTGATGGCTTGCAGAGCACCAGGAACAGTTCATGACTATTTATACTTCTCAACCCCATTGTATCAAAAGCTTTTAAGTAATTAGTTTTCCCTCATTAGGAGATGAACTGCCTGGGGAAGGGCACACAGGTGCTCCCAAGGCCCGTCCTGGATTACAGGGCAGGTCTTGGAGTGGAAAGCTCAGAAGTGCCAGGGGAGGCTGATGAGGAGGGCAACACAACCACAACAGTTACACAAATGTGTTATTCCCAAGGCAGAACTGCAGGTGTTATTTTGGCAAAATCAGAGACCACAACAGCAATCAACATATTCACAGGACGTTACTGCAAACCCCATGTATTTAAATCAGAAAGATGAACTGTATTTATCAACATCACTTTTATGGAGACTCAGATATCAGTTATGAGACATCAGGTGTCAGAGTGATTTTTTGCTAAAGTTGCATCCTATCCTAAAAGGAGCAAAGTTTATATACCTCGTACCAAAAAGTAATCTGCAAACACAGTCAACAGGGTGAGTAGTGCTATTCCACTGCAAGCACATTTCTAATAAAATATGTGGGATATGTACCTTCTTACTGACACATCTAATACATTATTCCATTTTTCTCTTTTATACTTTTAGAAGCAAAATAGACATTTGGTAAAGTCTAATTTAGTATTATCACTAATGCATTCAAACACATCACTAAAAACTCTGCTGTTAAAATTACATTACAGAAAAAAACAGGTAAACCAGACACTGTTATCTCCTTGAAAAATATGGGCCTTATGCTTCAGCACCTACTGATGTGAGCCTATTGAAACCAACAGGATTACTTACGTGAATAAGGATTACTCCCATGATTAAGGAGTGCAGGATTACATCCTTTGTTTGCATATCTCCCGTTATTTACATACCCCTATTTTCACCTCTTCTTTTTTTCTTAAAACATAGGGCATTTAATTACTGTTAGCACCAGATATCATTATGCTGTACTTTTATCCCTTCAAAATTTGGCTGTCTTTTGGGTGTCAAATAAAATGCTTTTATGATCAAAACAAAGAAAATAAAGTAGAAGCAGCAGAATCTGGACTATGTAATTAAAACCAGACAAATAAAAAGAGGGAGAGCTTGTTATCCAGAATCAAAACTTATTCATGATTCATTTCATATTCACACTCCTATCCAGGGCCTCTGTTCTTGGGAGCTGATTATTTATATAAATTTTTCAACCGTGCCAAGTAGTGAGTTACCTGAGAGTTCTCAGGCAATGCCGATAGTACTACTACTGGAAAATAACAAAAATCAGACAAACAAATTCAACAGCTATTATAGGTAGGTATACTGATAACGAATAAGGAAGCAAAGCATTTTGATGCCTTTCACCTAATAAAGAAGAGGTAAGTCTAGCCTTAGTTCATCACTGCCATATGCTTTACATAAAAATGATATCTCCTTCCTATCCTTAGAAAAATTGGGTAAGTTACCAATGCTTTTCAACTATTTGATGATACAACAGAATAGTTAATGCATGGTAAGAATGTTATGCAGGTCTCAGTTTCTGTTCCCAACCCAGTCAGAAGTGTGTTTAGCTGAATAAAGAGCAACACATATTGCCCTTACAAGAGGGAACCAACATTTTGTATGAAAAATAACGCACGCTCATTCAGATTCTCCAGTTTGTCGCTGAATTACATTAGTCCCAGTTTTGGTTGCAAGAAATCAGACTCGGATCATAAATATGGTTTGTTTGAGTAGTGTGCTACAGGGATTTGAAAGTTTAAGAAGGCTTGATTGTAACTTTAACATCAGTTCCACAGATACCGTTTACATATTTTCTAGAGTTAAAAATAAAGATATTGCACACCTTTTTAGGCTTTTTAAAGTCATTTTTAAAGCAAAAGGAGTGCAGGCTCTTTTTAGAAAGACTGGTAAAACACTGCACAAAACTACTGTAAAGCGAAAAGAGCTTACAGGGGATTCAGAGAACGTCAAAAGTCGCACAAACTTACCAAAGCAACCCGTTTTCTCCCAGGCAGAGCAGTTTATGGTCAGGTACATTTGAGTGACGAACGACTGTGCTTCCCGGGTCCATTTTGCATAAGGCTTAACCTGGAAATCCAGCCGGCTGTGTCGGGCGCAGCGGAGGCGCGGAGCTTTCCCCTCTCCAGATGGCATTTCGGGGCTCCCGGGGGATGCGCGGCGGCCCGAGCGCGGCCGGGACGGCTGCCACTTGTTGCGGTGGTGACAGGGGAAGCCAGGATCTGCCTGCTCAGGCATGAATAATTCATTCCCTCCACCTCCCCGCATTAGCATGCTGCTCAGGCAACTCCGATGAAGCAATTCATTTTGTCCTTTGTCTTCAGGAAAAACTTGCTGGATTAACGAGGGCTATCTGTGATGATAAAACCTGGGCCTGCTGATTTATTTAGTCTGATTGGTTAGAATTTGTGTCCCTAAATGCAGGTTTTATGACCAGAATATGAATTCAGCTGTGCATCCCCAACCTCGGGCAGGCGCAGGTTGTTCGGCTACAGCAACGATATCTAGCTACAGCACATGAATGTTTCATTTTCTTGACTTAAATATTGAAGCTGGGCTCTTTGTTTCTGAGTGCTTCTTGAGCAAAGTTAAGAGGAAATCTTCAAGTACACTGCTCGCACGTGGCTTTGCTCATATTCCTGTAATGACCTCTTGGACTGCTAAATAGCTAACACCTGGCTTCCAAAATGTTTGTGTTCTGAGTACAAGATATGGGAAAAAAACCTGCAATGAAAACCAGCAGATTTATAATTTTCTTTTAAAAAAAAATAGTCATACATTGCAGTGTTATTTTTAAAAGGACGTTTTGAAGGTGACATTTTTCAATGTGACATTGTAATTTGTATTTAAAGTTTTTAAAATAATTAACGGTAGCATCATTATTTTCCTCAATGTTTACCATCTAGAAATCTACAGTAACTGAAAATAATACCAGTAAAATAATCATAATTCTGATTAATTATTCACACAACTAATAATTGAACACAATGAAGGATTTTTTGATCAATTCCTTATGTAGATCTATAATGCATTATTTGGATGTATAAACACAGATTTTTATTATTTTATCTGATACTGCTAAGAAGAGCACTGGAATATTGTATTAGCTTTGCTATCTATATTTAATAGTACACTGGCAAATAAGAGTGTAGGAAATCGCTGCAGAAATTATTTGAACTTGATAAGGAAAAAGGTCTTAAAAATATGTGATTCAAGCTGGTTTGCCATCAAAAAGGATATTGGGAGTTAACTACAGTATACAAAGGGCTTTACAAGGAGCAAATACCTCAGACAGAAGCACTTCTGGGGTACATATTTCTAATGGAGTTGGTGATTACCTGCTACAAAAATCTACTGAGTACACTAGTGACCTCTGTATTTCCTGGACACCTTTCTAGAAGCTATGCTTTTGCCAAACAACAAAATATTCCTAGGCTCAGAACACGTTTAAAGACTTAAAATGCAGAGAACATAAAAAGAAATACCTTAAAATCCTTCTAGCACTGTACTTTGCTCCTGTAGTTCATTGAGGTCTACGGTACATAGCTATCAGTTGCATATAGTGATTTTGGTTAATCCTTAAATCAAAAAACGTTGCAATGATTTCAGAATTTCATCCAGAGTACCATTACATTGTAAAATGCAAGTTAAACTGATGAACATTTCATGGCAGACTTTATAATGTTTGCTGCTGAGCCTTTCTAGAACAACCCAGGTGGATGTTGTTTTCCTCCCACCATTTTCTCATTATTCCACTTAAGAAAGAAAAAACAACTTGGAGCACAAGGATATGAGATAATTTGATATTGCCTGAGAACTTATAAGTAAAGCGTCTTTCTGCCTCTGATATTTATTCTCAACTGTTATAGACTGAGAGAAACACAACTTTATTCAGTATTTGATGTAGATGAAATTGAAGGGCTTTTAAAACTTTGATCACCAGCTTAAAACTGCAACAGGGACAGAAAAGTTTGTGATAAAGTGCTAGATTTTGGCACAAACTAGAATTTGCTGTTTCTTCCAGATTGCAAGTGCGGTAGGGTTTCAAGGTGGTGATTGCAGAGATCACTGCTGAGGTCACTCCCTCCCATGGTGGACTTCTAACAGTGGCCAAAAAATATTTTTTTTCACCTGAAATAACTCTATTTCTTCACCTGGACTAAATGTTGAAAATGTCCTTTAGGATATGTGCAGCATTAAAGGAAAGGTTAGGCAGAAAGGAGAAGATAGCCAGACAGATAGTGGCCAACTCAGTCCTAGGAAACATTTCCCTGCAGGATGTACAGAGACCAAATTTGCTTTTCATTCTGTATATATAATGATATCTCTGGCTGCAGCTGTGGAAGGGGATTACACAGGTCAATATCAGCAGAACAGCTTCAGCAATGAAGTTGGCATGTCCTGCAACTTCTCCAGAGGTCTCTGGGTAGACGATGAACAGGAATGAGTGCAAGAGGTACAGAGAAGGAAAAAAGGAATAGCAGTCTATTGATGCTATGTGAGTTTTGCCTGAAGAAATGATTGACACAGTTGTAGCTCAGACTACCTATTCAGCCAATGTCACGTATGCAAGTCAGTGACAAATTATGGTTGACTGTGCTTGAAAGCTACAAAAATGTTGAGTAGCGTGAGCAGGAAGATGGGGTTCCTATCCATTGCCATCAAAATATCATCTTTTAGTACTGTTGACAGTTTAATAGCTACTTCTGTACGTTGGAGAGCATTGTGAAGTACTGCCACTATATTATTAAGCTAGGCTGGAACTTTCCGGCAAATGTAGAGGAAAAAAACACACAAATGGAGCTTCTGAAATAGTTTAAGATTAAAGGTGTGCTGCTCACAACATGAATAGTATCTCTCTAATTGCATTTTGGGAGGACTCAATAACATTTTAACCCGCAATTACATTATCATATATTTTTTCACATCAAATTCGTACAATTCCAATTTAAACATCCAGATGATGGCATTCAGTTCAAATTAAGCATTTTTAATTCCATTTATTTCCCTAGGCAGCTGAGATGAGGGGTGGATATGGGGGATCTGCACGGCCTCCTGTTGACCGGTGAGATACAGCGTGTAGTGCTCCAGTGGTGAACATCAGAGCTACCAGCCCTTTAGCAAATCTCCACGGTTCATAAAAAAAAATGCCTTTGTGCAAAGTTGCATCCATGTATATCATAACTTTAAATAATTCCTACAATATACTAAGTTGCAAACCTTTGAAATGGTTTGCATGGCCCCAATCTGTCATAGTTCAGAGAAGACATGTATAGTATCACACCGATTAAGTATATTGTGTAGCTGGGGAGGGACAGGGTGATTGTGTGACTACGGAAAAGATTTGGGATTCAGGAGACTGGAGTGTGACTGTCTATTGATACCTTTAAATTAGCTATCACTGTAGTATCTGGTTTCTGTCAAGGTATTGCAGAAAATCAGTGAGATGCATCTAGGAGGTTAGTGAATCAATTCTCTGCTCTGCCCATGGGCTGACCCTTCCCCGTGTGCTGTCTTTCAGCCTGTCACCTCAGTTATTTGTCTTTTTTGTTGTTGTTCCTTGGCTCCATCGACAGCCCACGTGTTGCCTGCCGAGAGGCCTGTCTACGGCTGCCACCTACCCGAGGTGGCATCTATCCAAGGTGGCCAAGCTGGCTTCGGGATGAGGCACCGAACGGTGGCTCTTCTGGCACGTGGAAGCAGGAGGGGCAATGCTCCAGGATGACCGAGGACAACACCATCAACCAGCCCTGGAGAGCCGTGGTAATGGGGTGGCAGACTTGCCAAAGTCGGGGTTATGCATTCTGCTGTGACATTATTCGCCATCTGTTTTTTTGAAGTACCAGAAAAACAAAGCATTACAAAAATGTCAAGCTGTGAAAAGAAAAGTCAAAAGCCAGAAAATTCAAAGTTAATGCTGATTCTTTAACTCAAGTCATTAACTCGGAGGCATGCCTGAAGTCTGGGCAGAAGCCTTAGCTGAACTCTTGCTGGTTTGTGCACCCAGCTGAGGAGTCGCGCATCCAAGGGGCCACAGATTCATGTAGGGATAGAGGAGGGCAACGGGGACTGGCTGAGTTAAGAGGCTGGATACCACTGGTATGGAGAAAAAGAGGGGCAATCAAGAGACAGATTTCCTGAGGAATTAGGGAGGGGAAGGGAGGTGAGAAAATAGATAAACTCATCCCAGAGACTGTCAGAAAAAGGAAGATTAAGGACACTGACAAATGAGAAACCCAAGAGAGAAGACATGAGCTAAAAGGTGGCTAAGGGAGGAAAGAAGTTCAGACAGGAAAGATAGGGAATAATTGTGGGGGAAAAAAAAAAAAAAAAAGCAGAGAGTGAGAGGAGAGTGTCTTGAATAGGGATCTGGTATTGATCTGGCACAAAGATGGGGACTGGTGTGAAAAGGGAAGGACGACAATGGTCTCTCAGAGAGGAAGAAATGTAATTAGGACTTTGAGAGACTGCAGAAGAAAAATCCAGAGGAAGAAAAGCTCACATTTGGTGACAGTGGACAGAAGGGTCAGGGCATATTAGATTTGTTCCTCTTTGGTAGTCAGGGTGGAACAGGATTCAAGTCTCCATTCCT
The DNA here is from genome assembly GCF_018691265.1 of Tyto alba. Taxonomy (NCBI): domain Eukaryota; kingdom Metazoa; phylum Chordata; class Aves; order Strigiformes; family Tytonidae; genus Tyto; species Tyto alba. The sequence goes on along the minus strand of NW_024881261.1, from coordinate 3,524,408 downwards.
CTCTCTGCCCAGGATGCTTTCCATATTGATCCTGCTAGCTGAGTCCTATCCTTAATTTCTGTTTATTATTTCAAAAATTCAAATTACACACAAGAAATAGAGACTAAAACAATCATTAAGGCTGCAAATGAAACAACCCCAAGTAAGGAAATTTTAAGAAAACTGAGGGAAGGTTTTTGCAAACCCTGTGATACATACACACACACACATATATATATATGTAGCTCTTCTGTTCAAGATCTTAGAGCATTTTGGCTCTTTGAAAATACACACAGCTGGATACTTACATTTAATTAAATAGTTTTTAAGATAATGACTACAGCAGCTTCAGCATAATTCACAATTAAAAGCAATCAAACCCAAATTTCAAAATTGCTCTTATTCAAATATCTAGCATCTGTAATAGCCTATATAGTTTTCAATGAAATGGGAGTCATAAAACTCCATTCCAGAGTTTACAGTTGTAAAATGTACAGATTTATGGGCAATAAGGAAGTATCTATGTATACTTTCTTGTGCCTTTCATTTATTAGGTTAAAGCTGAGACATCCCCAAAAAACGTCTTTAATTAGTTTAAGCACTTAATTTAACAAAACCAGCAGTTTAAACACATACAAACTACTATTCTCCTGCCACCGTGTATGTGAAAAAACTATTATTTTTGCAAGATTAATAAAGTCACAGGTGATTTTATAACAACCTAGTTAAAGCATAATTTAAACCTAAGAGCAAGCATGTTTTTGCATCAGCCCTGAGTCAAGGGAAAGAAAATATTATCTGTTAATAAATACCATAGTACTCTTTTGTTTTAATTCTTCTACGTTTGTAATATGTATAAAAACAATTTAGAAAGCAAGTTGCTTTGCTTATAAAGACATGCAATAAAAGTACTTGTGTAATTTTTCCCTTGAATAAACAAGTACATATTTTCTGTGCATTCCATGCATTAAGGAAAAACAGTGCGATGATGAGAAAATAATTGAAGTTAGAAAGTCAGGAAAAAGTACTGTTAAGTGGACTGAGGGGATAGTTTGCTGGCTCACATTTCAGATGCATTACATAAAGTGAGTAAATATTTGCATGGGGTGTAATTAACATTTTTTTTTTTTCCTATAGTAGAACATGTCATTATAAAATACTGAGCGCATTCAAATACGCTAAAATCAGTGGGAAACCAAGAGATCCAGCATTTTTCTCAATAGAGGTCAGAGCCCTTTTGGCTGCAATCCATTATTGGCTCTCTCGCAAGCCCCCTTCATCCCAGGCAGACTCGGGCGGTGGTTTTCAAGAGATGAACGTAGGCTCCGAATTCCCACTAGTGGAACCTACTGTGAGGGCCTAAATTCCCACGGCCTTTTGTAGCCATCTCAAGAGATGATAAAGTTTCTTTAACTTATCAACAGACAATACAAAAATTGGACTATGGTAGAAGAAGGGAGTGGCAGTGCAATTTTGTGAAATCACCAAGAAAATGTGGGTAACAAATGTCTCCCTGATAAACATCCACACAGCAACAGCGAGCTGAACTGTGCATTATTTGTCCTCCAGCAATTCTGTAGCAATTGTTCCCACAATGTTTTTTTGCCCTCATTATTCACCAAGTTACTCCTCTAAACTTCGCTTAGATATCCTTCTGTGAATACCATTATTTTAAGCATATAACAAGTAATTGGTAACTTCAAATACTTTTTGCAAGGACTTTAAAATCCTAAGCATTGACAAAGTATTTTACTGCAGTTAAGAGTTACTTTCTCAAAAGTCTGCTACAACACAGGTGAAATCCTGGCCCTTACAGAGGCAATAGCAGATCTGCCCACACCTTTATTGGTGTCCACATTGTACCAGAAGCCCTATTTGCCCCATCTTTTTTATTGCCATCCATTCATTACTTAGACATGAGGGATATCTTTCTGTTACAGGCCTTCACAATGCCCATCCCTATGGGCCCTCACTCTTTGTTTAATAATTCCTGAATAAATCATTCCTCACCACCGCCTCAGTTTAAGAACAGGACTTCAGAGCTGGTGGTAGAGGCGAGAGAAGTTGCAGTTGCCTCCAGCTGCAGAAGCAGGACCTTGAGATCAGCAGGGTGGGAGAGATGCACAGCCAGTGCCCCGTCTGATGCCCACCACCAGAGACCCTCATGGCCAAGGAAGACCCAGAGGAACAACTGGAGTGGGACAAGGAATAAGGGGAGGTGTCGCATATTAAATTTACTGTGAACTGTGCTAAAGGCCAACATCCTATCCAGAGATATGAGAGAGAAGCAAGAGGTTTTGTTTTCAAGTGTTCTTAAAACTTGGAGTGAAACACCTCTTCCTTTTTGTTATTAAAAAATAATGCCACCTAAATTCTTCATTATACTTCTTTGTTATCACAGCAGAGATTATTACGAAGAACTGTCTGTACTGCACAGCCTGGACCATAACAATCAGCTGCACAGAGCAACTCTTCTGTACAACAGATACATCCTATCTCTTAATGATTCGCTTCATGGGCAATTTGTACAAAGAGGAAGCATTTGCTTTTTTGAATCATTTTAGTTTCTTGCAATAAATGGAATAATAAATTGACGTGCCAAGTAGCTAAACAGAGAAAGCACCTGTAATGGCTTCTGTTTCCTCAAATATTTATCTCCCAAACATTTTAAAAACTTAAACGTAAACTATTTAATTGCTAATAAACCATTTTATATTAATTGGGTGCAAGTAGTAAGCTAGAAATATATTCAGTAACTGCCTGTGCTGTTCACGGGTCCTGAGTAGCTGTACTGCTGGACTTGGACTATATCTTCATTATTTTATCACCAACAGTTTTAAAGAATCCTAAACACTTAAATGAGAATAAAGGCAGGGAGATGAAGTTACGATCTATTACATAGATGCAACAATTTAATATTGCCTCTGCTTCCCAGAAGCGGTATTATCCACATTGATGAAGAGAAAAATCCTAGCATTAGTTCACATAATTTGGTGTAAGCTCCACTGGCGTTAGAGTCAAATTCTGTGCTTTTTCCTGGACAACATTTCTAAGGTCTGTCTTAGACAACAAAAGTCAGAGTTTTGACTTTTAACTGCACATTGCAAAATGCTCATACTGGTCTTGATTAACCTCTGTCTTCGACTATTAGAAATATCTCTCTGACCCTGACAAATCCCAAACCACCTCACTTCTAGCCATCGTTCTTCACAGATAATTTTTCTGGCTCATTGCTTCAGCCAAATGACTCCGCTGTTCGCAGCCCTCCACTGGCTGCTCTTCCCTATTGCTTCAAACACAAACTATTACAGAGATGTTGATCCCTGCCCCTGCTCCGATACAAACACCGGCTTGGCTGCTGCTGCATCATACCTCTCAGTTCTGAATTGCATTCCGTGCCAGCCTGAATGGACAGAAAGAATTCCCCTCTCAAAATCTAACAGGAGACCTGCTTTTCCTCTTTCAAACCCTCCCTTAAAGGTCACCTCCGCTGCGAGTCCTGCAGAGAAAACACACCAAACACCTTGATTATGGTCAAGGAACTGCAGTCCCAGGGGAGCGCTTGTGATCCTCACAGTAACCTTGTATTTCTGTCAGGTGTTTGTGAGAGCCACCCATATTTTCCCAGCGTTTGCTTTGACAGTAAATTCTCTGGCACCACATTTCAGTCTCTGTTAAGTGCCTATCCCAATGAGCTGAGACGCCTGGCCGGTGCTGCAGTACAGATGGGACCATGATTCTCGGTTTGGCAGCCACACCAAAATAAATAGATCATTTCAGACCGGATCAATTTAATGCTTTCCCCTTCGCATTTTCATGGGTTCATTTAGGGCTCACAGGAGAGGTCAGCAGAAAAAAAAAAAAAAAAAAAAAAAAAAAAAGTGGTACACGTGAATCGGGAGCAAGCCTTTACAATAGCTATAAAAGTTTTCGGTTGATGTTTAGCAAATTGTCTTTTCCACACAATTCACAGGGTCCTAGGATAATCCCGATGGGAAAGGATTTAGGTGGGCTCAGGTCCACCCCCAGCCCCAGGCAGGGCCGGCTCCGGGGTCAGGGCTTTTCCCCCAGCCGGTCTTCAAACCCGCAGGGACGGGGACGGCACAGCCCCCCCGGGGAGCCTGTCCCTCTGCTCCTCTGCCCTCGACCATGGTAAATCTGCAGATCTGGCTGGGTTGCTCAGAAACGTGTGGATTCACAGCCCGAGAGGCTGCTCTGATTTCTAGCAGAAATCTACATGATAAAAAAAAAAAAAAAGACGAGAAAACAAAAAAACAACAACAAAAAAATCCTGTTCGCCCACTACAACTTTGGAATTGCTTAGATAATGGAATAGCATTGGATCACAATTTTAATATTACCCATGCTGCTCAGGTGTCTCATTGTAGTTTTGAAATTAATATTTTTTTCAAATAAGACTATGAAAATGTACATGCTACCATGAAGCATCAGAGCAAGCCCAGAACCGTATCCTGCACTCTTACTTACTGATCACCATTTCCTACTGCTGTACCTTTTCTGTCGGTCTGTTTTAGTCAGAAGCTCTTCAGAGCCATCCTGGGTGACATCTTGGCCTCACTGGAGCAGATGGAAAAATCTCCCATTGGCTGCTACGAGGTACAAATCCTGTATCAACTTTGCTTTGTCGTGTAAACCGCTAAGCCTCCCCAAGGTGTATAGGTTTTGATTACTTTGCCCTCTACAGCAGCTGGGTCTCATGTGAAGAAATTTACAGGCAGAGTAATCTGCTTGACCCAAAACAGTGAGCAACAAGAAGTAATTTCATTGCAGAGTGTATGGGTTTTCACATTTTCCCTTTGGCCATAGTGCCGCCTTCCAATTCAAGTAAGAAAATTAATTCCCAGTAACAAACTTACAGGGGGCTTGCTTCACTTCTTGGTGTCCTGTTGCCTGATTTTCTAAGAAATTCACGACCTTCATAAATAATTCAAAAGGGAAGAGTGAACCAGAGGATGACAAAAGTTTATCTGACTGTAACTGTTGCTAGGAAGGGTGTCATTTTTGAAGAGGTCACATTGATGGCAGGGTTCTAGTAAATTAAAACTTAAACAGGTCAATGAGGTTGATGGCTGTGGTTATGTACTGGAACTCAAGAAAACACAACAGTGATTAAGGGTAATGCAAATGCTATTCCCATCTCTAAGTTGTAGGTGACTGCATTTTTATTTTTATCATGAGAAAAAAATTGAGTATGTGAAAATATATTCTGCAGAAATTAAAAGCAGAGAGATCTGTTAGATTAAGAAACTGTGCTGTGATTCCATCTTAAAATTTTGCTGTGCTTAAAAAGATTAAAAGACAGGGAAGGAAGAAATCCCTATTTCAAGAAGATAGTCCACAGGTTGTGTCCACTCAGACCAGCATGGAAAGACACTTTTGATCTACAGGTCTGCCAGCTCATCCTCATGGGTACGTACATTTTTAATGTACATTTTCTCTGGGACACAGTTCATGCCTGTTTGTCACAGGAAAGAATGATGGACCTTTCAAGAGTAAAATACATATTAGAGGGCTAAAGTGTGAGATAAATTTAACATACAAGTTCTGAAAACTTCAGGTTAATTAATTATTTTAATTAAATTACATACCAACAAAGTATAATCCAGTCTTGGAAAAAGACAGCTGCAAACTTCTGTCTGTGAGCCTCCTGTGTATACACACAGAGAGCTGGAAAGCTATAGGGTGATCAGTCCTGTGACACAATGGAACATCTTCCATTGAATCATGAAGATAAATGTATGAATGTAAAAAAAAGAAAAGAAACCCCTTGTCACTCTTTAAAACTTCATATCAATTTGTTACAGGAACTGTACACATTTTACTATTATCTGTTCTTGTAACAGTTATTTAATTAAGTGGCTCTCCTTAATGAACTGTTCCAGTTGTTGTTAGTATTGAGCAGGTCCTTCCAAAAGAAGCAGTCATAAACTGCTAGATGGGTTTACTCAGCTGTGGCATTTCTAAGCTGATTTAAGCAGTCCATCAAAATGGAGTGAAATTAATTAATTCACTGGAGAGCTTTGCCTTCTCCAAACTTACGTAAAAAGTGATGCAAACTAGCAGTGATCAGATCCACATTTTTCCAGGCAAAGCGATCTAAATTATTTTAATAATGCTGAAACATCTACTCTTTCTAATAGAGAGGTGCAGATCACTGAAGACAGGATAACTGTCTATTGCAAAAATCCAGAGTAGGATAACCTTATTCCTATCACACTGGAATAAATTTCCTCCTTAGTGGCAGCTTCTGCATTTTGGGTGCTTGGCTACACCACAGAGACTCCGTTTGACAGCCCAAACTGTTGCAGGACTGTGAAGAGCATCACAAGTACAGAGTAAAAGACAATAGGAGCTGGATTATGTCCAAGTCCAACTGTCGGAGATGCTGAAGCGGACAATTGCCTTCTGGTTCTTACTAAGGCTTTTTCAGGTTTTAAGTGCTTCCCCGATAGCTTGGTACACAATTATAGGTGGATTAGAGAAAGTGGTAATAGGGTATTTTTGGTCTAATCTTCTCTCAATTGTTAATATTAATTAAAAGAGTTTTTCCTCTTCATTATACAATAAACATAAACCACTTCTTTAAAATGAGCATTTTAACTTACTTACTAGCTACTTAGTGCTGCTTTTCTTTCCAGCAATTTCTTTTTTTCTTTTTTTTTTTTTTTTTTTTTTAAGGAACCACACCAAATATCAGGAGGTCTGTGAGAACAAGAGACAACTCCAGCAGAAACCATAGTAGGAACATGGCACGCATTACAACTAGGTGAGGATGACCTCATTGCATCCAGAACTGGCTGCAACACCTATCTCCTTGAGTTGGTGTTGCCTTAATACAACTGTCAAACTCACACACAAAAAAAAAAAAAAAGCACAAAAACTACAAAGTAATCAAGCCATTTCAGCCAGAAACAAAGAAAAAGGGAGATAGAGAGATATGTTCTATCTGAATACCTGAGGAGGATTTCAGTATCTCTGATAAACCACAGATTCCCGTAAAGAGTGGTCCTGTGGCCGTGTCGGAGAGGATTTGGCCATGAGATACAAAGCAGCTGGTCGTTCTCTTTGCAACCTTGCAGCATCTGACCACAACGACAAATCTTCAGCTTTTTATGTTATTTTAAACATACCCTTGATGTGAATTACGAGCATTTGCCATAGAGTGGATTGCTTCGGTAGATGGTTTCATAGGTGAGTTTGCAACCCTTTACTGCAAAGTAAACACTGAGTTGACATTTATTACATACTCAGCCATGATTTGCAAGAGGGATTTTTGCACCTTGCTTAGGAAAGATCCCACAATATGAGCTAGCTTTCAGAAGACATTTCTTTTCATCCACTCAGACTGATAACATAGAAACTAGAAATAAATAAATTAAATATAGAAGTAATAAACCCTCCTTACTATTATTAGGATCATACATGTAACAAGGCGCAATGATAGCCAGCTCTGGTCAGGTATCAAATCAGAGAGATTATTCTTGTAGGTTGGATTAACTCTGGTTTTACTTACTAGCTGAAAAAAACACCCTATCTTTTAGAAAAATAATTCACACAATAAGCCCTCTCAGTAACATGAGTAGCTGGATTAATGCAAACCCACACTGGGTACCAAGCACACACAGGTGCAGAGATTTCTGAGGTTGCTTTGGGATGTTTTTTGCACTGGGGGAAAAAAAAAAAAAAAAAAAAAAAAAAGTAGAAACAGCAAGAAAAGGCAGCAAGGATGCACTACCCAGGGCCACAGAAGAGCTGAGGTGTTGCCCAGAGATGAAGCTAAGGAAGCATCACTGGTAGCAGAGGGGGATCGGTGCGGTGAGTGAGGAAACGGCCTCCTGCTCTATCATCACTTTCTCTTCCTAATGGAAACATCAAATATTGTCTCACCATTCGGAACAGAAGGAATAACATGGTTATTAGACAGAGCCATACCTTAACTCATAGAGTGCATTTTCTGTGATTGCTTCACAGACAATCACTTTTTTTGGTTTCCAATGCCTTAGGTAGGGGAGAAAAAACGAATGCTATTACAGATTAGAAAATAGCTGGGGTCACCATATACATGAGAAAAGAAAGGAAAAATAAATGATAAATGCATGATGGGCAAAGGCTAAAGCTGTAAGGCAGAAGTACCAAAGTATAGTTTACACTAATATAATTTGTATTTATAAATTTATAGCTATATTACATATCTAATTTACTTATATACAGACAGATATCTATATAAAAATAAACTACGTAAAGTGAAGAAAGCAGCCTTGAAAAGACCTTTGCAAACAGCTTGGATTCTGGTTTTCCAAATGGGGCAAAAAAGAAGCATAAGTGCCTCATAGCAAATCAGAACAAAACCACTCAATTTCTGTCCTCAAGTCAGCTCCAGGTTACCTACGCCAACTTCTATTTTTCAGAGAAAAACTGCTAATCCAGAAAATTGCCTTGCTTTCAACATAAAACTCAATGAAAATTGTATGCTGAGCATCAAACTGTGTTGACTTCTGGAGCACTAGATCACACCCAGTGCAGTGCAGCAGCAGATCAAAATCTGAACTTCCTCAGCATCGCCTTACAGAGGTGGGATGCTATTACAGAAGTTGTGTCAGAGCTCTGATTTGCTTTTATCTAGTGCTGTATTTCAAGCTTCTTCTCCTGATAACAGTATCTCAAGGATTCGGACTATTAAAGTTATCTAAAAGTGATAATCGTTTTCTCTACAGGGAGTACGTGATATACTTCCCCTCCTTCTCTCCTACCATTTTTCTCTTTGTTGATACCTCTCCACCCATCTCTGCAGTTTTATGCCAGCTCTGGCCTCCAATAACCTCTTTCTGTACATCTTAATTTTTAAAGGCACCCATCTTCGTCCATTAGTTTGCCTCTGTCTGCAGCATGACCTCATTTCACTGTAAGGTTGCCATAAAATCATCTACTACTGCCCGTTTGCTGTCCAAACACCTGCTGTGTGTTCCCATCCCCATGAATCTGCATTTTGCTTTGCTCCTCTTATTCTGTCCCTCCCCTGCTTTGAATGCTGACACTTTTTTCCTAATTATTTTATTTACACATATACTTTTTCCACTCAGTGCTCCCATCTTTACAATATCTCTGTCACAGGTTCACCACTTCCAACCTCACTTTAAATGTATGTACAAAGATCTTGAACTTTTGCCCATTTTTGGATGTAAATAAGGTGGCAGGATGTGTTACCTGATTTGTGTAGGCAGAAGCCTTTTTAATCTAATATTACTAACATGGAACAGTCAACTGTTGCAATTGCAGTTAAATGCCAAATTAATTGAGGACAATTTGTCAGTTTTGAAGGACAATTTAAGAAAATGGATTATCCAGAATTACCTGTGCTCATGCTTTGTCATGTGAAGGTGTTGTAGGGGTCAGCAAGAAGTCTCCAGGTCTAGTACTGGACACTCATGGTGCAGCTTTACATCTGGTTGGCATCTCTCTGCTCCCACAACACAGCGTGGAACTACACTGTACTGGTCAAAATGCAAAATTATCCCCAGTTCTCAAAGAAAATAAAATCTGACAAAACATACATTAAAAAAAAAAAACAAAAAACCAAAAAAACAGCCCCTCATGCCCTGAGTCACAATGTGTGTCATAGCCCATATTCTAGGTTGGGGCTCCACATCTACGTCCCTTATGGTCAGCTTTCCTGGGAAAGCTGAAATCAGTCACAAATCTGTCTGGGTGCTGGTGCACCACCTCCCCTGGAGTGTGGGGATGCTAAGGGAGGCTGGCAGCTTTCTAGGCTTCCTCTTCACCAGAAGGCTTTTGTAAAGGCTTTGATAACTCCATTTCTCATGAATAAAGAGGGAATTAATCTCGCAGCAGGTCCCAAGCCTGCTGCTCCCAGGTGTGCCAGCTGTGTCAGGCAGAGGTGAACGCCAGCTCAGTGGGAACCAGAGGAACATGCTCTTGCCATAAGATAGTGCTGCTGGAGCCTGGTATAAAAGCCACCGCATAACTATGTGCCTCGAATGTAATTTCAAAGTCAAGGCAAGCTATTATTTTCAGCTTTGATTTATCTGCAGGCCACTCTAAATTAATTAGGCCAGGGAGCCCTCACATCACCTTTCCATCAGCTGTAGGACAGCGACGCTGGGTGTTGCAACCACTTGCAGTTTTCCTCCGTATGGTGACAGCCGGGATCTGATCCCTCCTGCCTGCAGCATCTGTCCTCCTCCCTTGGTCAGGACCTCGGGGGCAAATGCTGCATCTCCCCAGTGAAATCCTTGAATTGCAGCTCTTGCAGTCATGTTGCTCTCCAGATCAAAATCTCCAGCCACCCCACCTGGCTATCCTCCATCTCTCACTTGCAAGCCAAAGGGAGCAAGAGCAGTTGGGGTTTCTTCTGTTTTTCTTGCACCTCTTGAGTAGCAGCTGAACAGCCTAAAGTTTCTCAAGCTCTTTCCCAGACAAAAATCTTCTCTTGATTCTTCAGGTCCATTTCTGAGTTTCCCCTGCTTTTGTGGAGGAGGCTGTCTGCAAGGGGCAGCATTAGCTTAGGGGAAAGTTATCTTCTTCAGAGGGGAAAAAAGCCTATAGCAGATCTTGTGGACTTATCAGCTTTAACTTCCTTGGAAGAATTCTTGGGACTAGAGGACGGAGACAAACCCCAGTGAGGTGGGAGAAGATCAGGAGGTTACATATCACTCCAAATAGCCTTGAGTGCATTGTCTTGATGGTGCATCAGTACAGAAGTCCTGAAGAAATCTTTCTCCCTTCACCTCTCTTTGTGGCTCCCATACAGTCTCCCTCCATAGGTTAGCTGCCAGTAAAGCCTCAGAAGCTATAGAGCACTCTTCCCCATGGAGTGTGAAAGCCTTGATATCCTGCGTAGCTAAAGGCAGAGGGGACACACCTCTAAGCAAAAGAAAAAAAAGCCCAACTCCACCCCAAACAACAATCCTTTATTTTGACAAGGTGCCATCCCAGCTCCCTAATTACACCTTTCCATTAAGTACAACAACCAGCAGCTGTTCTGTGAAGCCTTTTTTTTTTTTCTCAAGAAATTATTTCTCATTGGTTAAGTACTCTGGTGGATGGGAGGAAAGAGAGATTTTTTAAAGAAGAGAGGGAGAAAGCAAAGACACAGCTAAAGTTCAAATGATCTCAGCCCTCACACGCCTGATAACACGTCTGCACTCTGGCTTATTCCTGGATGTCAAAATAAAGACTCTGAGTCTGAGCTTAATAATTTCCCCAGAGCGCCATTGTCCTGCAGAGACAGTTTGCCTTTCAGTTCTCAGCTGCTGCCAAGGGAGAGGTGAGGGAAGTGAACCACTTTATTTATTGAGTTGGTTGTTGCAACAATTCAAACTGAGCTCAGCATCACTGGCTACTTCTTTTGGGTCGGTTCCTGGAATTAGTAGGTTTTTTCTTTAGATCTGCGTACCGGAGTCTCTCTGCTTTTTTAACACAGTTTTGTCCCAGCTTCAACTACATCTCCTAACCTGAGAAAGGATTACTCCATCTTTGATATCACAATTAAAATGGATCAGGGGGGGGAAGCAACGATTGAGCCTTCAGCCATTGTGCTGATCTGCTGAAAGTGCTGACTTATGCCCATGAGCAAAAACATTGAATCACCAGGATCAATAAACAGAGCTGTAGTGGTGCAACCGCTGCGGGCTGCACTGTTAGACTTGTACTGGCAATTACAGAAACTGGGTTGGCTTTACAACTGCTTCAACAAATGCCCTCTAACCCCAATTCTTCCTATGCAAAAAAACCCCTTAACTCTCCTTTGAATTACCAAAATGGTATGCTCGTGTGCTGCTGTTTTGCCTTCCTAAAGCAAAAAAAAGTACGTCGATTGTTTGGTAAATGCTTATAGTTCTCTGTTATGCTGATTTTCATTATAAACTAACAGGTATTAAGACAGCTGTTCTTAAATCTACAAAGTTGGATGTGCTCTGTAGAGAAGGTTTATAAATGAATAGGTGATTCAACATTTTACTTTCTGATGCTGCGGGCAGGCATTTAAATGGGATTGAACGTCATAGTTTAGTTGTTTGGAAGTTCTTAGTATAGATGATCGCAGATACAAAATACTTGATGAATTATAAAAGAGGCCAAGGGACGGATCGCTATAGATTTTATGCCTCTAGTGGCACTTATAAAATGCCTACAGGAGAAAATAACATGGTCTTAGCTGGGACCTAACTGAAAGGGATCTTAAGACTGAAGGATAAAGGCAGGGAGAAGAGCCTTTGCATTATATTTTGTGTATGTCATACTCCGGAAAGTGAAGACATCCTCAGACTTCTTTAATCTACATTTTTCCCAGCTGCAAAACCAGAGTACTACAGTGATGCTAGTAATTGTAATGTGTGTTGACTGTAAGGCAAAACGGAGAGATACAAAGTACCTTCTTCACTCTGAGATCAGCTTTGCAAGTCAATATTTACACGCCTTTACAAAAGCCAGTACCAAATATTTGGAATTACTATTTCATTGGTAAACATCAATACCAAATATTTGGTTAAAACATTCCAAATATTTGGTAAAATCCAATTCTACTGATTGCAGGTCAGAATATAGAGAGTTAATATTTTAAAAATAATCCTTAATTTTTCATGTGTTATTTTGACATGAGAAAACAAGCAGGTTATCGCTATATTTTTTGAACAAAACTGGTCCTTCTTTCACCCCAAATTTGCAACCCATTACAGCTTTTTCAAAATGGAATTATTTTTTTAAATCACATATTCATCCAATAAATTATATCAGCTCTTCCTCTGTGTAGGAATTTTATCTGTTGGCTTTGGAATACTAGGAAAACTGAGTATGAAATCAGGATCCATCAAATCAAAGAGGAGAATTTCTTCATCTGATAACCTTCCCCTGCTTTGTTTTTTCCATTGTTTTTTCACTGTTTTGTTTTGTTTTGTTTTGTTTTTTTTTATCTTGCTTATAGTTTTCATTCATTTATCTAAAAAGCATTATTATGAAAGATTTTACCCAGAAATCTTAAAGAGTACTGGAGTACTGTTGGATAGATTTCCCTATAAAATTCCACTACCTGGAGCTCCTAGAACTGCGTTCTGTTGATTTTTCCCATGACAGAAGATTATGTGGTTTTAATAGAGTATTAGTAATATGGCCACATTAAATACCATTTAAAACCTCTTTCAAATTGGTATTGACCGTGGTGAAATGGGACCATGTAGATATCCCTGGGATGAGAAATATGGATGAATATTGTATTTTCATCAGAGGCAGAATTTTCAAACTGATACAGAAACCCCTTGAAAACATTATCTATACAGAGGAGCTAAAAATAGACTAGTTGTTATATTCACAACAAAAAAAATGGCTTCTAAGTAATTATCAACTATCTCCACGTGTTGAAATACCATTTTGTTCCATAGCTGCTTCAATCAATACACTATTTATTTTCAAATAACCATGCACTAAGGATCATTTGGACATATATCCCATAAATACACATTACTTCATTATTGACTCTTCCTATCCACTGCTGCATTATTAACAAGCAATCCAAAATAAGCAATCAGGCAGTAAACAGGAGGAATTTATAGCAGTAAGAAATGGTAATGACTCTTATACAGTAATTGCTCCCCAAAAATATTTTCATAGGGATGACCCGTTATTATGGGGATTATGCCCCCAGGGATTATTTTTCTCTGTGACATTCTTTATGGCTAGGTAAATTTAACCAGTAAGCCAGTGAAGTGGGAAGAAATACAATATTTGCAATGAGCTGTACCAGGGAATGTACACAAGACAGTTAAATTGTACTTTTTATCCAAGGATCCAATCACTTGCACAAACATGAGTCTGCTGAATTGCAGTTCCAAAAAACCTATTGTTTTAATCCTATAAATCAAATTTCTGCAGTTGCTCAGTAGCCGAGAAAAGAAACCAACCAGCCAACCAAACCCTGAAAGCAGAATTGTTTCCTCTCTTTACTTTCGGTGGAGCACTGGGGGCTGCGCTCCGCCGAACATGCAGTGCCATCTTTATGCAACTCATGCAGGGAAATTATCCTCCTCCAGTATTGTGGGATGACTGATGTCTTTCTCATAAAAGATGATCAACTCAGGGGCAATATCAAAGGCTGCGGTGGCAAATTGCCAAGAGCTTGAGGGCTGCACCTAATTTGCATGTAAATTTACATCAGTTTTAAAGCCATAAAGAAGTGCAGCAGTAGTACTTGAATATTTCTTGATAGGTTTAAAAGCATGCTGTGTGATCACCAGAAATAAAAACCTGAATGTGACCAGCTTTATTGCCTTCCACGCTGAGTTCAGGGCTGTGCCTTGAACCCTCTGATCTCAGCGGCAGATGCTCAGCATCCCCCAGGACCCCCACTCTAGCAGCCTGAGCTGTAAAACCCTGCTCTCATCATCTTCATCTTAATGCCGTTTAATATTATTTTACTGTCCCATCGTTAGAGCCAGATACCATGTTCAGCTGCAGACCTGTTGACATCCGTGCCCAGAGAGGGGTGCAGCAGAGATTAGGGGGGGGGGGGTGTGGGGTGGCTGCTGCACACACCTCCCCCTTGCATTTCTCTGCAGCCAGGCTCTCCTCTTCCTCCCCGTTGAAGCATGCTAAACCCAAACCAGCCTCACTGATATGTTAGTAATAAAATGCTATGGGTAGAGAGACTGTATGAAACTGCTGAGTTTGCAAAATGCACTCCCGTGCATATAATCTATAGCAGCTAGGTATATTGTGAGCATATATATGCTTTCCTTCAATGCATGCCCTGCCACAGTGATGTGGCTCTGGGAGGATTAAGTCCATTTTGCCTAAAACCAATGTGAATTGCAACAAGTTGGAGCAGGTGGAGGGGGGGGGGATAAGTGGAAAATTACTGAGGGAGGAAAAAGAAGATTGAGAGGGCAGAGGCAGGCCTGTGTGCCAGCCTGTCTGCAGAGGGAGTAAATAGGAAGGATGAGTTCAAATCTTTGGATTTTAGGTTTGGCCTGAGGAAGGGGATAATGCAGAAGCTTCCTGGCAGCTCCTGGCTGCCTGAGGCCAGAGTGCACATCTGACCACAGGAGCTGCAGTCAAGGTGATCTTCTGGGCAGCTGCCAGATTTGCTTTATTTCCAAACCTTTCATTCATGCTCCTTCTGTCAATAAAAATCCCTGCTTGAATAGATAAGCTGAAGCCTGGTGTCTCATTAAGCCTGAGAATTCAACCCTCTGTTATGCTACTTTATATCATTAAGAAATATTTCCCAAGCTGATCCACTAAATCCTTGTATTAGCTAGTACAATTAAATGTAATATGGAGGGAAAAATAGGATCTAGTGGGAGTTCTCCGGAGCTGAGCAGCACCGAAGCGATGTAAAACGGCCAGTTACCTCACCTGCCCAGGGACAGAAACTCTGCAGTTTGATGGATGAGGTATCCTAGAAATGCATGCAGAACCGCTATACAGCACAGGCCTGTATCAACAGTGGTTTTGCTAAATTTTGTTAAATGAGGTGAATGAGAAAGGTGTGTTACAGTGTTGGTGAACCCAGCAATGTGATAATTGTAACATCCCCACACACTTAACTGAAAAGTGCACAAACAAGTTAGAAAAGGTGGTACTTACAAACCCTAAATCATTCTATTTTAAATTGCTTAAGAAAATGCTCAGCATTTCTCAGGATGAATTGTGGAATACCTTGAAGTGAGAACATAAATCCCAGTGCTGCCATTCTTTTTCTCCAAGGAGTTATTAAATGAAGCATCCAAAATAAAAAAGTCAGCCTGTTGGGCTTCTAGGATTTTACTTCTGTGTCAGATGTAAACTTTGTGACTTCTGAGTTTCAAAAGAGTGCCCTAAACATGTCAACCATTAGCAGCCATACTTAATGAGATTTGCAGATAACCCCTTAGCAGAATGTGTAGAGATTAAGTTAATTTAAATGATTCATCTCCACTGCAGCCTGTTAGACTTGTACCTGACAGTCATTTACACAGCAACAAAATTCTCCATCTATCCGCACGGGGCAGTTTTATAAAGGTATTTCCAACCTTAATAATGTTTGCTCTCATTTGTTTGCTCAGAATTTTCTTTTGAGTATTACTTTCAGCTAGGTGCTTGTCCCAGTAAACTAAATTGGAGATCTCACAGACGAGTATCCACTCCTGCACCGCCGCAAATGAGTCACTTCCCAACGGCGTGACAAGCCTGGCTGGGAAGGGCTCTTCCAGCTGAGGCTTCGGGGCAGATTTTACTGATGTGGCAGTACTGAAATTGGTATGTGGCCAAGATATTAACATTAGCACTCCACTTTCACACATGCATGCACACATACACACACAGAAGAGCCACAGGAACTCTAATGAGCCCAGTTCCAACGACTGTGTCAGTCTGCATTAGCCCAAGATTTAAGCTCCAGTCTTGCCCCCATTGAAGGAAATTGCTAAACTTGCTCCAACTTTAAAAGGTACGAGAGCAGATCCTTACATCTGAAATAAATCAAGGAGAAAAGCTCTGCCAAGTGAATCGCTGGCAAGTTTGTGTTTTCTAGAAGATCTTATTCCCTGCCGCATGGAGCCGCTTGGCCAAGTCGGCCGCAGCAGGAGGTGACACCGCAGGATTGTGTAACATGCAAACTCCTTCTGCTCCCCCCAACCCAAACAATTAATGACTAATTGAAATTACTTCTCCTGAACTGACCTAGAGCCATATGGATTAAAACAGATTTCTGAATGCTAATTACACTACATCATTTTCCCAATTATTTTTAAAATTGGATTATGTACCGGGAGATGGGATGTTTGAAGCAGCCACTAATGAGCAAATCATGCATAAAAAACTTGTTTGTTATGTTGGTGATTGAACAAAATAAGGTTGCAGGCACGATGTCGCTTCCAAATAAACAAGAGAAACCAAAGAGATTCTGAGAGTAGCACCAATCTGCAAGCTGTAATTCAGGTAGCTTCAAAAGCCATGTTAAAGCCAGAGACTGTTTTAGAGTATTTTAACAGATATTTCCCTCACAGGAATGGCTCTAGGAGGGAAACCACCAGTTCCACCCATCAGGCTGAGAGCTGCAGAAAAGATGGGCAAGGAAAAAGGTAAGCTTGAAATTCAGGTAAAGGATGGAGATGGGATCAGGGCAGGGAAACAGGAGGTACCAGAGGATGGCTGTGTGCTGTGAAGTGCAGAAGGCTTGTGATTATTAAACTGTGCAAATGAAGGAAGTATTAGTAGCTCATGAATCATAGTTTTATGGAGCAATATAGGTGCAAAAAAAGCCATGCTGCATTACTGTCTCCACTCTGCTTGCCTGTGAGGCATCCAGGACAGCAGGGACACGTTGCTATAGCATACAGTGAATGTGCGGCTGTGAATGCACTGCTCGATGGGTTTTGCTTCCTCTTTCTCTCATTTTCCAGTAATGGCTAATGTTATTACTGGGTTATTGGGGGTTTCAGGGTATTTTCCTAAGAAATGACAATGTTACAGAAGTGATCAAGTTGCTTACAATCCGTTTTCAAAAGTTGCTGAGGAGCTTAAGAACTTAAATCTGATTATTGAAGAAACACCACTAATGCTTTTTTCTAAATGTTTGCTCCAGCTTTCTGATGTAATCAAGAATAACACAGCAATTTAATTGCTACAAATAGTCTATAGATTCCCTGCTCAAATATTACAAAATCTAGTTTTAGTCCCTTTGTACATTTTCTGGATGAACAGTTTTGCTGTGGCAAGTTAAGGACAATACTCCAGGTCAGTTAAGGATCTACGGATAGATCCGTAGATCTATCAGTCCATCTGCCTACCTGTCTGTCTGTCTGTCTGTCTACCTCCCTTCAAGTGGCTATCATATTGCATGAAAAGATTTATAGCTAATTTGTCACAGAAGTTCTTATAATACAATTTGACAGCCAATTTCAGTGCTGTATTTTTTTACTCATGGAATTAAGACATTTCTCTCTTGAAAAAAAAAAAAACAACAAAACAAACAAAACACCCAACAAAAACCAAACCATATATGCAGTTTGTAAAGAATGAGGTTTCTAGAGTATTTGCTCCAAAGCTTCAGATTTAAGTCTATAAATAGGAAATAGTATTCATTTCTCAATAATACAGAATATATAAGTCAATATGGGCTTAGCTTTATACCTAATTTTTCTGAGTATCCTCCCTAACAGAGAAATTATGAGGTCTTTGCATCATTTAAAATAAGTCGTTTTTTTCTCTTTAAAGCACATAAATAAAAAGAGACTTTCAAAAACTCTGGATACTTTTACTCACTGGATTGATAAAGCTGGTGAGTTGTGCACCATTATTCCCTCATTAACAAGTCTCCTTACCATTTTCAAGGTATATATTGCCCACATTTGTTTTTTTTTTAATCTCTTATAAATACTCAGAGAATTCATTTCTGATTTAACAGTTCTAACTTTGAAACTTATGTTACATTTCTAATATCAGAAAAAGGTATATATCAAAAAGAGAATGAAATTATAATGCACTTTGTAGAAACAATCAATGTCCTTGAGTCAATCTCCCATTTACATTTTTTAAACTATTTTCTCTGGTAAACTATAAGACAAGACTTCCATAGCAACAGAAACAAAACTAGCTCTACATAGCAATGGATGCTAACACAATTGCAATAAGAAAAAACTAACAGTGGTAGATTATTTATTTTTAAGTTATTTGAATGAAGCACAGTTAGCCTTAATGAAACAAAAAAAAAAAAATCCAGTGTTTTTCTTCAGTCCAGCCATCGATCAAAAACTAAATAGCATATTCTGTTAATTGCTTTCTTCAAAGTATTCTCACTGTTTTCAGGGGAGTGCAATGGTAAAGAACAATTCTTGTTGTTTGGAGTTATATTTTATTTTATTTTAAGCCTGAGAGACAGTTCAGTCTCCTCCTGATGAAATCCTGACCTCGCTAAAACAGCAAAAGAAAAGTCAAAGAGCTTTTTGCCATTAACTTTGGCGGCCAAGATTTGACCTAGAAGATGCATTTGTGTCATCATTTTGCTCTGCTCTGGTTACCCAGAGAACCAGGTGAGCGCCCAGGAATGCATCCAGAAAGCAGCATCACTTCACCAGATTTCATCCTTAATGTATTAAGGGCAATTCTTTACTTGGCATCGGTAGCATAAAGAACTGCATTGACCCACAAAGAAAACTTCTGGGCAAACCAGAGCCTTTTGCTGTTCAGCAATTTCATCTTCAAGCAGCTAAACCCAGCTGGCGTGGGCAGAGTGAGAGCTCCGACAGACGAGCAGAGCTTGGCAAGGCTGACATGATATTAATACATTTCTGGAGGTGCAGCAGCGGATCCAGTCACTGACAATAAGTTATTTCCAGGCTGGTGAGACTCCTTTGACTCTTGTGCGTGCCTGGCAATGCCAGTTGCCTTTGATAGTGAGTTTTGGACAAGAGCAAAGCAGTCCCAGGAATTAAACACTTCTAATGAAAATTTTTGGTGGTCTTTTTTCCTGTATTGATATTGCCCCCATTTCTCACGGATAATTTCAGTTTGTGTAGTTTCACATTAAATGACTAGTAGGTCTTCCGGAGTCTTAAAGCTACTGTAGGAATGGGAGGAAAAAGTCTACCTGAACTATTTCAGCCCCTTACGTGTGTTCATGTTCAAATGGTAGGCTAAGAAACAAGCTATGACTTTCTGCTTGAGAACATGCCTATTGCTTTCATTTCAGACTTTGGAAGTTGCTTGGTTTTTTTCTTTTGCTGCCTTCCAAGTCACAAAAATACTGTTGAAGTAGCTGTTGGATTGTGCCAATGCTTTTTCATGCTTCTTGTTGGTGTGAACTGTGATGACTGTAGACAGTAAGGTAGCAGTAAAGACAGTATGAGTCTTTTCTTGCTTGTACCTGCCTAAACGCATTGACACAGGGACATCTTTGAGGTTTATTAAAGGGATGATGCCCAGAGGTTTCAGCGTTAGAAATTTCACTCAAGCATCACCAATGTTTTGCTGGTTGCTGGACCATCAGTGTGAGTGCTCTCTGGAAGAGAGCTGCAACAGGGGTTGCACTGGGAGATCCCCACCACCTGTACATTTTCCCACAGGATTTAGTTTTACCTGTTCTGGTGACTTTCATGGAGCCCATTCCTGACGATTTCTTTGAGAAATATGATATGAAGTAGGTGGCATAGAGTTAGTTTCAGTGAAATCATTTTGCATACACTTAGAGGACTGTCTCCAACTCTTATCTCTGTTTTGGGTTTTGGTTTGTTTTGTGTTTTGTTTGGTTTTTTTTTTCTTTATGTGTGTGTTTATTTTTTTTTTTTCTTCCTTCCTTCATTCTAGTATTCCCCCTCTTTGTTTCTTGTTTACTTTTTAAATTATATGCTAAATAATTCTGTGTGGAAACCTTATAAATGTTTTTTGGGGGGGTACATTTTACCTTCTAGTTAACACAAGATTGCTTTTCTTGCCTTTCTTGTTTGAGGCATCCATAGCTCCCGAGACTCTTAAAAAAAAAAAAAAAAAAAAAAAAACACACACAGAAAAGCTATTGCTACCTACAATTCCTTCCCTGCACGTAACCTCTCTGCCCCTAATCTGCTTGCTCTTGTACCCATTGAATCAGAAGTTGGCAAAATCAGGTCGAGCAGACCTGAAGACGTGGGAGCACAGACCCTGCAAAAGCACGAGCTCCCCGGTCAGCAGCAGGGTAGAGATTTTTTGTTCTAACAAGAAGTTGCATAACTTTCATCTGTTGTAGGTATTTTTCCATGCTCTTTGGAGGCTCAGTTAGGGCATAGCGAGGGAGATGTCAGGCAGAGAGCAGGACAGATTAGTTTTGAGGGTAACAAGTATTGTCTGCAACAACCACCTTACCATCCCATCAGGGAAGTCACTGTCTGTCATTTGGACCCATGGAAAAATTCTCAAATCTTCAGCAGTTCGAGATGACCACCTCAGCGAAAAGGATACAAGTCCTGGCTATGCATCTTTTTATACACCATCTGCCTCTGAACTGAAACTTTCCTTTAACCTAATAGCAAAGTGTGACCATGCGTTGCAGAGTTTGGCCCACACAGATGACACTGGACTCACTCAAGGAACGGAGCTGGATTTGCAAATGATTTACGCTGACACACCAAATGGATATTACTAGCTGTATAACTCTCACTTGTGTCACTGTATTTCAGTGATGCTAGTGTGCTGCTACAGTTATATTTTTTTAAGTGGATTTTAAGAAAATATTTTCATCAATATTTAAAATCCATTCTTAATGAAAATTTAATTGTGTGCGATGGTAATTTTAATCTAATCTAGTCAACAATCTTCTGGTAATCCCAAAGTCAGAAACTGTACCCCAAGTAACCAAAATTTTTCTTGCCTTGTTTTCCTTGTAACTGTTTTATCATTTAAAAATGTTTTGTTTAGAAATCTAGAGCTACCTTACACCTAGTCATTGCCATTACATTATGCTCTTTATTTGTAAACAGAGTGTACTTTAAGGAGCATATACCATCATTAATAGTTAATAAGAGAAATAGAAATAAAAGCTCCACAAGCTGGTCTTCTGACTAGGAGGCAATTCACCACACTTTATGGGAAAGGTTTTCATTTCTGTTAGGTATCTGTCTGAGATGAGATGACTCTCTTGCAGGGACATAAAAACAACCCCCCTATTTTTGCACTTACTGGGTACGTAATCTTCAAATAATGAGTATTGGGATGAAAACAAATCAAGGAAGTATCCTGGAGCATTTTCACCCACTCTTGCTAAGGACAGCAGTTTTGCTTGATTAAGGATTACAGGATCAGAGTCCCAATAAGCAGTTAGTGGTGGAATTGAATGCATGATGTATTCCTTCTCCTTTCCCCTGAACTAACTCTGCCACAAAATGAAGCTGGGATATTGATGACTTCAAAGGAACTGTAAAAAATAAGAAACAAGCCATGATCAACCAACATACGTTAATATTCCATGACAGAGAAAAACTGTTAGAGGGGGAAGAATGATTTAGAGTCCATGGTATTTTTCTGCGAGGTGTAATGAAGCTAGCAGGGTTGTATATCCACTGTACACAATGCAGCAGCATGGGAGAGGTGAAACACTATTTATTCACATTTTTGTTAATACAGTTATTAGCTCAGCAGGAGATGCTGTGTTTAATTTATAATCTAGCTCACTGTGGGTGGTGGCTACAGGCAAATGATCAGAGTGAACTTTTGACCCAACCAGCCCCCACAAGTCACAGGACATCTGTGGTTTCCCAGAATTACAGCAGCTCCTTGATGCCCCACTGGGAACGGGTTCCCCGGTGCTGGACAGTATGCAAACATTTGTATAAATTACATTTTTGAAGGATTAATTTTCCAGTGCACTGTATGGATGCAGTCTTTGCTATTCAGTGAATACAACAAACGAAGAAGCTGTCTGTTGTCTGGTTGGGACTCAAGCAGAAGTCCTTGATCAAAGGACAAATACCTTTATATTTAGTGATTCCCTAATCATTCTCTTGAAAAGGTTTAACACCGGCATGTGTCTTTGGTGATGGGATATTTATTTAGCTGTCTATATTGCTCTCTTCACATTAATGACATGCTATTTTTCCTTCTACTTAATTAAGACTACCTTCAAAGAGAGCTTTTATAAACAAATTAGGGTTATCTGACTGAGAATTTTAAAGGGAGCACTGTTTGATCAATACAATTGATTGAAAAGATCTAAACCTATCTCTAGGATACTTTATTTCTGTCTTAGAAATTTCTGAATGCCTTGCTTAAGCAGAGGTCTAAGCACGTGACTGCTTTATAAGCCTCCTACACCATTACCTGCGCACTTTTAGAATGAGGCAAATAGCACCAAAAAAAGCTTCAAATAGAGCTATTGCCTTTAAATAAAACTGTGTGAAAGGGAGTTGTTGAACCTGTCATGCTTTCAGAAGGATTAGGGATCATGGAGAAGGTGAAGTTGATGACAAGACACCTGCTCATATATTTTTAACTTCCACAAGATGCAGCTGAGCAGAGAAAAGAAGGAAAACACAGAACCCTTCCTCCATCCATCCATCCACCCATCTTTCCACCCATCCATCCATCCATCCATCCATCCATCCATCCATCCATCCATCCATCCATCCATCCATCCATCCATCCATCCATCCCTACCTGAATAACGAGTTGTGTACTGATGGAACTGGAAAGATCTTTAATCTATCTTATAAAGACAACAGGAAATTCAAATAGATCATGTTAACACGTAAAGATCTATGTAGATTCAGATGCAATGGATTAGATGCACTATTAATTTGTATTTCTTATACAGAATGCAGTCTTGGAGTCATGAATCTCATTTTGGATGCTTTGATATAGGATTTTTCAGTTTTATTTTACAAGTAATTTTGAGATTGCAATAAACTAATGAATTTAGAAAAATTTAAATATACCCTCCAAAACAACTTTTCACTTTGTTGTTTACCTCAACATTTTATCCATATGTATGAACTTCCTAACCAAGGGATCTGCATTTCTACACACATCTCTTATGTCCACTTCATGATGCAGAAAACATTGCACTGTACAAAATTCTAATACAAAATCCTAATTACACTTCAGACCTACAAGCAGATAAAATTAGCCTAAAGAAGGAGCAGAAAAAGGCAACAAAAAGAAAGTACCTGAAGAGTTATCAGATACAAGGAAATTACATCTTTGTCTCACTAAGTCAATACTGCCACAAAATTCATGAGTAACTAAAAATGTCATGATAGCTGTCCACTAGCTCAACAGTAAATTCTCTTATACTGGGGAAAAAAAAAAAAAAAAGTTAGTCTTGCCTGCTCCTGGATAGGCTTAGAAATATATATATCATGTCTGTACAACACTAGTCTCTTGCTTCTCATTTATTTCAACAGAAGATGCATGTTTTGCAGAGGGAAAATTAGAGTTTATGGATATCCTTCCTGTATTTCCAACACCTGGCTATAACAGAGGATTCTGTGTTCAGTCTGCACTGGGATCCATTTCTATCCTATGACAGTAATCATTTCAATATGATATTGATAACATACATTTTTGGACGGTTAATTTAGTTCAAATTTATCTGTGCCAAGATATCAGGTTGATAATTGATCTCCAACTTTGTTCTGCAACATTAATTAAGTTTTAGAAAAGCTTACAGATCAATTAATTTTAGTTAAAGCAAATCTGCACCTATAACAACAGGACTCAGATATTTATCACTCTACTATTATTCTGTTTTCATGCTTCAGTAATTCATGTTTACATCTGGTTTAAGTTTTTCTAATCTAAAATAAATCAGCATGAAAAAGCATTTGATTTCTCATTCAGATTCTCAATTGCCTTTTATTACAAAGATAATATCCCTTGACTGAGTTTAAATGGTAGAATTGTTAGGTTAAAAATAATGAGCAAAAATGTTGTCACTCCATAGTTTTTGCAACTTAACTAAATTTTTTTTGTCTTTTAAAAAGGTAAAAGCAAACCGGGATTCTTTTCTACGGACAAGAAAACGTAACATCATTTCAATAGAGCATAGCACTTGCATGTAATTTCATCTTTATGCATTCATTTACAACTGTAATATTTGGATAGTCTTTATTTTAACCTACAGGGGCCAGGCTGGAAATCAGTATTTAGAAAGATGCTGCTGCTGCACTGAGACGAATTGCTTTACACAAGCTGGGTTTTCCAGCGGCTGTACCCAGCCCATGCCTGTTACTCACCTCAGCTTGACACAGCATCCTCATTTCACAGGGGCAAGAGCCTTCCCAGCCACAAACTGACAGCTGCCTCACATCTCTTACAGGCAACACTCCCTCCCCCGCGAGCCCCGTGTGCCTGAGCCACGCGTGGAGGTTTGAGCAGCACGGAGCAAAATCGCTTGTCCTGGCTCGAGTTCCAGCCAGTCTGGCAATAGCCACGATTAATCTCTTTGCTCTAACACTGTTGACTTCCAAGACGTTTTAAAGTTGATGTGAAAAGCCCCTCACCGTCAGGACTTGACTTCGCCCTCGCACAGCCCTCCACATGTGGATACAGGAAGAAAATCCGCTCGGGTGAAATCAAACCAGTTGCAGCAGCATCAACTTTATAATCTTTTCCTAAAATGCAAAAAGGCGGCCGTTTGCAGGTGGATGTAGATCCTGCACATGGATCCCTGCCTTTACAGAGGGCTTTTGTTTGTACTTTTTAAGATAGCTTCCATTTACTTCAAGCAGTGCCCACGCCTGCAGGTAAGCCCCACCACCTCCCGTCCCACCGGTGTTTTGCAGATAGCATCCACGGTGGGTTTTGTGCACGTGGGGAGTGTTCCTGGCACTCACTGCCGTCTCATGGCACATAACGTGGCACTTCTCTCCCTGCAAAGTGTTTTATGGTGCTAAAGAATCACAACTGCAGAATGTCCCTTGAGTTTCCCCACAACCTCCCTTGTGGAGTCACTGTTTTCTCAATTTTGTTTCAGAGCTTTTAAATGCATCTAAACCTAAGCTGGGCACAGTGACCTTTCAGCACAGCATGCAGAAAACTCAGAATAAACTCTTTTCTCTGTAACCCCCACTTTTACCTAACGTTGCACTTTTCACGAGCATTCACCTAGACACTTTACAGATCTGCAGTATGGGGAAGAACATATTTGCCCATCTCAAAATTTTTGCTGTAGGCAACTTAGATTTTCCTCAACTTGTAGCCATTATAAACTGATATCTAGCACTATATAAGGGAGGAAAAAAATAAGTTTGAAAAATATGAAGTCTCTTTGTTTTTTATTAGAAAATTTTATGTACATTGTGTTATGCCAATGAGGTGTGATTTGTCACATTGTTAATGGGGCAGGATACTACTAATACAAGCCAGTAGATCCACCTTTATCAGGAGCAGAGCAAATGGCTGTAAAAATTTTCCCAAAGTATTAGATTCTGGGGTTTGCATAATGTGATATGCCTCTACCAAGCACTTGCTGTGAAACAGTAACCATAGCTAGTACTGCAGTCACCGAAGTAGTGCAAAGAGTTAAAGGATGCTTTCTGAAGAAATTACTGAGTTTTTCCATGTGGGTCTTGCCTTTTTTTATTTTTTACTTGACCTTTTCTGAACACTTCAGAGGGGTTTTTTACAGCCCACTCATCCTAAACCCCATGTAGATTCTGCATTGTATTGATTTTGTTCATCATAGAAATGCTGACTGGAGAAATAGACTAAAACTCTACTCCTCTTAGCTTTTTACAACTTCCATTGGCTCATGAAGGTCAGAGGAAAATGCCATACCCCACCCTCCAAATAAGTGGCTGCTTGGGAACTGGAGAGTAATTTTCATATTGATATATACATCATGAGCTACTGTTCAAACAGTTCCACTGTTCTAAAGAAAGACTGGCAAGACCAGCAAATTCAAGTTTTGGTCATCGTCTTTTTTTCCTACTCCCTGTGATAATTTTAGTCTGGATGTCAGGAGAGTATCTTAAGAGCGCTTCTACTCTTCTACCTTCTGCTTATCGATGCAGATCAATTGTCAACAGGAAGTTTTAATTCAAGAATGCACTATCGCCTGCAAAGCACTGTAATTAATGAGAGTTCCTTTTGCATTCAACTTGTGGAGTGGGTGAGAAAATAGGTACATTACACAGCACTTGGTTTAATCTCCATAAGTGAAGCTGCAATTTTTATATCCTACCTAGAACTTTGGTTGGATTTTTTTTCCCCTAAATTAGCTTAGCCATAGTGATAGTATGGATTCCCATTTCTATATTTGATGGTTTCTTTAGTATGCAGTTTTTAAACCGAGAATAGGACAGTTAAAAGCAAAAATTTCACTCTAGCTTCCTCTGGCTATAATATCTAAGGCAGAGGACCCTCTTTGAAGCAATAAAGCATTTCAGCACAGCGTGAAAGGCACCATGTGCAGAGGGAGATGGTGCAACGCACCCTCCGCTCCTCCTCAGCTGCTCCCAAAACACAGGGCAGAAGGAAGGAAGAGCCCAAGCTATTCTCTCTTAATCAAGTTTGGCATGAAGGACATGTCATACCAAAAGAATCATCAGAGACAACTCTTGCCCTTTCCTCCTCCTAAATTACACTTTCCCTTATGTTTTATAAACCAAGATATTCTGGGGTGCTTTTTGAATGGAAGAGTACAAAATGTTGTTCTATTCTTCAGCTTTTATTGACGATTTTATCCCTTTGGAACAAAGGATTAATTTAGTTTTTCCTATTAATAGACACATTTCTACAGCGCTTGCACAAGTGTGGAAAATGGGCACCACAGCATTATTTTGCAGTCTGCTTACTCAATTATTGCCGTACCAAACATGCTATTTCAGAAACGTCTTTCAAAGTAGGTCAAGACAAAACTAAATAAGCAAGTGATCTCTGTGTACCTTTCCAAAAATAGGTGATATACCCTGATTTGAGGGAGGTTCTGGGTTCCTGAGGACCTCATTGGCTATACCACTGCATTTAGAGGAATTTTAATTAGGAGTGTAAAACTAATTACCTTCAGCTGCCTGCTCTGGAGCTGTAGGTGCTGCTGACAGCAGGGCCCTGACAGATGGGCAGTGGTACAGCAGCCGTTGTGATAGTAAAGGTGATAAAGTTTAGACTATTTTATTCTCTGTTTCTGATTTGCCTCTTTCGGTGTTGTTTTGGATTATCTGCTTCGATACTCTAGCAGATGTGCCAAGCTTGACTTCTAGGGGAGGTTTATCTCCTCCCTTATCCAGGACAGTCTGTTAATGAAGCTGCCAAGGGGGATTCTGGAAGATTTCAGTGAGCTACCGAATGAGGTTTGGTTTATTGGTGTTGCTATTTTTTCATTTAAAGTTTGGCGTGGCATTGGGCATTTTAAGTTCTCCACAGATCTGAGTCTTGGTTTATCTCTGCTTTAGTTTCCTGCCTGTAAAATAGATTAATCACATTTACTCATCTCACAGGAGCATTGTGAAAATGCATACATAAAAAGATTGTCAGATGTTCATATATCATTGAACAAAGAAATATTGGTACCTAAAATAAACATCTGAAAGCCTTCCTGTCCAGAGCAGAGAAATACAAAGAACATTTTTCCATGCTAGCAGCCAGCAAGTAATTTTGAGAGTGAGTAATACTTCCCTTCAGAGACAAGCACCAAGCACATCCACTGAGCTGTAGATTTAACTGAAAATGTGTAGTTATCAAATGTTCTAACAAGTCAGGGGGCCCCTAGGCTGATCTTGCTCATTAATCCTGAATTTGGCATAAAAGGGATCAGAAAATAGCATGTTTGTTTAATTGTTTTTTACTCTGATCCCTTTCAAATCCATCCTTTTCCATTAACAACGGTCTTTAAAGCATTTCTAGCCAGGCAGACACCAGGAATTAATCCCCCCAATAATGCGGTTTTCTGGCACTGCCACGGTGTTGCCAAGTTTCACCATTGCAGACTTGTTCCTAACACTGTGCTCCTAAAGGCAAGTGACTGTGCTCTGTCCTTTGCTTTCCTGTTCTTGTTTTTTCCTTTTTTTTGTTTTAGGATGAAAGTCTGTTCCAAACCCCAACAGTTGTTCATACGCTTCCAGATTTTTCGAGTAAATGCATCGTGCACACTCAAACCCAGAAAATAATTAAAATAGTTTCATTTATTATGTCTCTGTATACATATAATCACCTTAATTCCATGATTTTTGAGCCAATAACTTTTGTTGACCTGATTTCAATTTTAATGGGATTACTGCTCTGACCCTGCATGTTGTCTACAGCTTTACTGCAAATGAAGAAAAGACAAGGATTTTACTCTCATGTGTAGAACAGCACTGCAGAGCCAATTATATGTGTTAAAATCTCTATCTATATTTCTGCAAACTTAAAATGAGAATTTTGTGTCACTAACAATTTATAGAGATTTTTGGGGAAGTGTCTTAGAGCAATGCAAAGGACTTCAAGGTCCTGGAAGTCTGAGTGAGACTTAATTAGGCTGAAAAGCTCTTTGGTGGAGTTGCTCTTATCATGTCTGCATGAGGACTGAGCCAATGACACCATGATAGTACTGTGGCTTTTCAGAAGATCCTTTACTATAAAGCGGAGTTACCTAACTACTTTGGAGGTTTCACCAAGTTCTAGCTTATTTTGAACATTTCTGTGAAGCTACCAGCAACAGCTTGACTCTTCAATGCTCTAAAGACTTGTGGAAAAAGCCATTTACTCTTTCGTTCCCTGCCCAGCTCCTCAATTCCTTTCCAATTCCTCCTGGCAGCAATGAAATCAGAACTCAAGAGAAAGGGTTTAGGCTTGGGGATGTTTTGTACCAAAGTCCTTCCCTACCTTGTCAAGTGAAATAATAAAGTCAAACAAATTACACCTTCTGTTTCAGTCCTCCAGCTGTTTTAGTTAGCAGGAGGCTTGTGTAATTCAGCAAATTCCCACTCTCCTTGCACCCACCAGCTCACACGTAATGGGTTCACTCCACAGGATAGGCTAAACCAAGAGGAACTTTCTCAAGAGAGGTCAGTTGACAGGTGTTACTCTATTTTACTGCAGATATTATCGCATCAGCCCTTCCTCTGCTACTCGAACACAACCGCTCCCTTAAGCAAAGCGATGATCCCAGCCGCAGGTGAGGACGGGCACCCACCACCCCGGGACAAGGAGCTCGTTTGCAGGCTGTGCTGTTGCTTCTCCGAGCATCTCGGCCAGCTGAGGTTATTAAATCCTGCCATTGAAGGCACAGGAAAATGCACCTTTCAGCACGAGGATGGCTCTGACTGCAGAGCGGCACTGTCCTTGAGGACAGCGGAGGGGCCGGGGTTTGAAAAACGCTCTGACCTGATAGTTAACCCAAGCAAGGAACAGTACATGTCATGAAACACTGCCTTTTTTCTTCTTCCTTTGCCAAAAGATTTTTCTTCTAGCTTCTAGTCTAACTTGTGACTTTAAATGAGAATAGAGATGTAATCCTTCAGATTTCCTTAGGATTTTCTTCTTTCAAAGTAAAAATCTAAAAATCCTCACCTTTACAGATTTCAATTCTCACCTTTAGATCCTTTTTTGCTGCCAAGTAAGGAAAAGGAATATTTTTGCACAAAAAGAGCATACCCATAATTTCAATCCCATTTATCAGCAAATGTTCTGTAGCAAGACATACCTATATTGCTTTGTAGCCCCATCAGACAAGGTATTAATAAAAACTACTGTTACACAGGTACTTGTGAAAAGCTTCCAGCAGTCCTCTGCCAGCATTTCACAAGTGGGGATTGTCAGTTCACGTATGGAGTGCCAAATTGAGATACTTAAGGAGTTCTTCCCTTTCCCAAAAATAGCCTTGTTGGGTGTGTGAAACTGGGGTAAGTATCCCAAGTCATTTATCTTCAAAGAGTTTAGCCATTCAACATGAATTTCTATCATCCAGCCCAAGTAAAATAACTTTCCAGTAATTCCTGTGGTTTATGAATTAGGACTGACTTCCTTCCAAACAACACACTAACCGCAGGTCTTCTATCCTGACCACTTTATACCATTATTAAAATTACTTGAAACCTTGGCTTCTTTGACATTGAGGAGAAAATTTATGACAGGGCTGAAGTCTAAAGAAAGTTCATTTGTACATTAGGGAGCAAGTCCCTCCCCAATAAGGGTCTTGCTGGATTTCAGGAGAGACATGGAAAGGTCTTTGAATGCCTGTCATCTTTCAGAATAACAGCATCAATATGCGCGAAGGTTAATGTCTCACAAAGGACTAGGAATCTGCATATTACATTTATCAAAAGATGTGTAAATGAGCCATATAGGAGTCTACTACAATGCCTTGCATAATTTATTCCATGTACAATAAAAAGGTGATCAGATTTCATGCATGTTTACTTTTTGAAAGATAACTGCCTGAGTGTTTGAACTGGCTGTGGAATACAAATACGGTTCAAAGTAATGTGTTTATCTCTCTGACATTTTAATCTTTAAAAGTTTCTTATTCTCATTGTTTTGACAAAGTGATTCTCTTTTGTGAGAATAATCTCTCCCAAACATAAGAGGACTTGCTTTGTTTGAGACATACAATATATCTGAATGTTTATTAGATATGCAGAAGTGAAACAAAAAACCCATAGTAAAAGCATCTATATTTCTGATATTGTTTATTTTCCTTCTAGAACTTTAAAGGATATGAAAATTAATTAAATCTGAAGTTATATGTTGAAGTTTTAGAAACAGAGAAATCCTTGTTTCATAAATAAGTGACAATGTGCAGACCTTCATGCTGCAATCCCTTGCTCTTGGAGCAAGGTCCCTGACAGTATAGGCTGTAAAGTTGGGCCCTTGTACATCCATTTCCTTCCCCACGGTGGTAAATAGCTACTAATGCGAACTATCTCGCATTCATCGTCTTAGACTAAGTATTATCTAAAATAAAAATGTAACTTAAACTTTTTATAATGCAGGATTTCACATTGCTGTGGCATCAGTTAGAGTGTCTGAAGCTTCTACGAGTATCAAAACATTTCTGATTTCAGCAGATGGACATTTTTCCCCGCAATTACAAATTTACCCTTATCTTTACCTTCCACTTGCTAGTTGTTATGTCTTTGTTCTCCAGTGTCTAGCAGGTGCAGGCAAAACTTTTTTTTTTTTTTTAGTTTTCCTTTTTCAGTTACTTTCCACAAAATCGGTTCTCACCACATGAACATCTTCAGATGCTGTATAAGAGGATCGTACCTGGTGTTTCTCAAGCACACATTCATCATCGCTTGAAGACTCTTCCCTGAAACAGATGCAGCAGAGTTTCCCAAATCCTTCATGCTAGAGGGATTGCTGTTGCTGTCGGGAAGCCCGGCGGAGGAACAGACCCCTCTTTGTTTTCAGTTCAGGTGCTGAAAGTTTTTTGGAGCTGCTGTGAAACTCCTTCATTTAACCTCACCGCCCAATTACTTTCAAACTGTGAGATAAAGTTTTCAAGCCTGCTGTATCTAAAGCTCCAGAGAGATACTTTGGCATGCAAAAGCCTCATCCCCAGCATTACGCTGCCCTTCCGAGTCCTTGAGAGCATCGGCCGGCCCGTGTTTCACCCCTTGTTTGTGGTGCTGCTCCCTCGTCCCATGGTTATCAGGTATCTCCCACCGTTCCAGTTTCAAAGGCGCGACCTTATTTCACGCTGAGTAAGATACTCTGAAATGAAGTATCTAATTACAAAGCAAGGAGCTGTATTTTTCAGCCTTAAAACTCCGGTTTTAAATAATTCTTAAATGTCTTTTAGAGAGTCTCCAGAGCACTAGAGTTTTGCAGAACTCTGCAAAAGCTTTTTTCCTTAACATGACTGATAAGTGAGCGTGCATATAATTGACGCAGTGTCCTTACAGTTAGAAAAGATAAGATATACACTTGAGTAAGAAGTAACTTCCCACACAGAGCACATTTTGCAAAATTATTCTTTAATAAAAGAGACTCATGTGTAACAACGCTGCAATAATGTATTCTGTATACTCCTGCATGCTTCCAGGCCAGCTGAATTCTTACAAATTCACAGAACTGTATTAGTAGACATTACTCATGGATTATTTCAATTTACAATAACAAAACCTCTTTTCTTAATTTGCATTATCACTGATAAGTCATCATCTTCAAGAAGCCGTGTCTTTATGCATTGTACCCAAGCAAACAGCTATAGCTTCCACAGATCTAGAGCACCAAGCCCGAATGGATTGCATAGTCAAAGACGGGTCACAGCAAAAAAAGACAAATGAAACCTTGGTTAGTACCGTGTGCTGACAAAGTTGGTTAGTGAAACTTTTTAATTTAGAAGAACCAGGATTTTGCTGCCTGCCGTAGGACATAAACCGTTCCCCACCGTACAGAAGCGCTGCTGTGGCTGAATTCCAGGGAGGATGGTCCAAGGCTTGCAACCATTGGGTCTACAGAGGAGAATGCAGTGCCAAATCCTGGCAGATTCACTTAAGCAGGTGAACTAAAAATAAACAGACATAACATAAAGTGCCTGGTAAAAAAAAAAAAAAAAAAGAAAGAAACAAACAAAAAGCCAGTCCTTTCATTGCAGTGACTCTAGTGAAAGTCAGTGTTTGGCTATCGCTGCCTTCATTAGGTGGAACTGGATTTCTTCAAAGTCAACCAGCACCTCCTCTGTATGGCTCATCTCACTATTCTGTTGCAAGTCTTAGACCATTTCTTTTCAGGAGACATGGGCATAAGGGTACAAGTAGCATTTCTTCATCAGTTCACAAATGCTCACAATTCAAATGTGTCCAGCTAGTATAGGCACATGACTTTAAAAATGTCAATCACTCATGTCAAATACTTTTATGCTACAATATGAATATGTCAGTAATACTTCATTTTTAATTTTAATTTTTTTTTTTTCAGAGAAGAGTCTTCATGAGGAGGAGTGGAATGACCCTAACTAGCAACCATAGAAACCACATAGAGATAATGCTGTCTCAGGAGACAAATTTATTTCTCATCCAAATTTAGATGGCCTATTAAGGTTTGTGGCTTCCTCCTCCAGATTGCTTCAGTGGGAAACCATCCTTGCTAGTTTATATAGAGCTTCCACATAATGTATGAAAGATTACACTGAACATGGATTATATATTAGAAAATAAAATCCTGTTGAAGCAGGATCCCTGAAACACTCGTCTTTTATGTGAAAAAAACCCTGCTACAACAATGTTTTATTCTGGGAGACCAATTGCCTCTGTGTGAGTCATCAGAGGAGTTGAAGTCAGCGAAAACATTTGTGATAATACAATGAAGCAGCAGAACAAGTTTTTCCACAATGAATGTATTCAAAAAAGGCCTGTATACTTACACACAGTACACTCTACACTCTGGCTATATTCACAGTATGCTGCAAGATTTGATGCAGGTGTATGCCTTGCTTTGAGATACATGTTGGGTTATTTCAGGCTATTTTCCATGCTAAAATTGAAAATGACCTAGGAAAAACAAATAAACAGATGAAAAATACAATTTGACAGCAACAAGTCATATGAATGGGGAAATACACTATACCATTCCATAAAAACATTATGTCAGTGGTATCGACCCCCCAGGATTTCTGGGCTGGAACTATTCACAGGGGCAGAGAGAGCTGCCTGGGGCACATTGGAGGAGAGAGGGTCATCTAGTGTGCAATCGGGTTTTGGGACTGTAGCTTTGTATACCTGAGGAAATTTGCTCTTTTTGTCAAAAATTTCAATTTATAAATGTAATTTCTGTAGTGGAATTGTACTTGTGTCTGCTAGGAATGATATAGCCTGTTCCCGAGCTGCCCTTGGATGCAAGTTGGCATATTGATTTATTTCAAAAGGGTGTCCAGGGAAAAGAAAGAGTTTTCCTGTTCCTTGAGAGCTGACCATACTCTTACCCCTCCAGTTTTTACACACTAAATTACCAGGGCTGGCTACTACGTGTGAAACTTTCCTCTCCGTGCGGATGGAAAGGCTTTCCCTGTGAGCTGTGAAATGCAGCATTTTGTTCTGCTCTAATTATGTCCTGGATGTTGGGCGGTGTTTCCAGGCCACGTCCTTATGTTCCTACTGTCTGAGGAAACCAGCCAAGTGCTAACGCTGGATGAAGAGTGGGGAAAAGACCTCCAATCTATGATTTGTTTTGCTTCTTAAATGAAGAGACATATTGCTCTGTTAAAGCACAGCTGTGTGTGAGGGGGCAATGACATTGCAACAGCAGCTTCAAGGGAAAGAGAAGTTTTGATGGTAAAAATCACCACGTATCTCTCACCGAGATAAGGAAGCTCTGGGTAGGGTACGGAGCAGGGCAGGATCACTTTTTCCTCTGCATTTCTCCCTGGGGAAAACTATGGTCTGGCTGAATCAGCAGTTTGGTGCCGCTCGGTCACGTATGGTGAGTCCATTGCCAGGATGGCCAGGGCTGGCCGACGGGCACTGCTTTATTTTCTAGTCCTCCTACACCTGCACTGCACCAGAAAAGTACGTGGTCTCCCAAACCATTCCCTAGCTCACCCTGTGAAAGACAAACATATTCACAAATTTATCTTTCAATGTATAATCAAGGTATATGAGCTCCAGTGACTGGAGATTAATCTAGTCTTTTTCTCTTGCAGTGCAATAGAACTTGCAATAGTTAATATGCATTTAAGCATTTAAATAATGATTTATTTTTAAAAAGCAAAATAACTACAGGTGCTCTATGCCAGATATTTATGCCTCTGAACTCTTAATCTATTTTATAATGAGATTAACATTCGCTGCTCTGAAAGATCTT
The DNA here is from genome assembly GCF_018691265.1 of Tyto alba. Lineage (NCBI taxonomy): Eukaryota > Metazoa > Chordata > Aves > Strigiformes > Tytonidae > Tyto > Tyto alba. The sequence continues at coordinate 3,489,227 of NW_024881261.1, read as the reverse complement.
CCACTGCACATTATGCAGCATTTCTGTGCTTATCTGCAGGGGGCTGTGCGGATCCAATAAAGCATTAAGTGGGAGGAAAATAGATTACTCTGAATTCATGAAGTGATAACTTAGTTTCTTTTGAAATGCTGATGACATGCAGTTTTTTACTTCTAGGTACTTCATGGGCACAGTCAGGTATGTGGCTTCATATAGTTTGTCACCTTCTCAGAAACAGAGTCCCTGAGGCAGAAAATGCAACTAGTAGTAAATGCTTTTTATGATGCCAAAGTCTCTTTCAGCTGTAGATATTTAATTGCTGCCTCAGCCAAAAGTCTCTTCAAGCCTCCCCAAACCCGCCGGGAAACAATGGTGTCTTGTTTTTTTGCAAGAATCATAATGTGAATCGGCACCTCCCGACACCAGGAGGTATTGTTACCAAAACCGAGAGAGACAGAGAGAAGGGATAGATAATGATTTCTGTGAGAGGGCATGAACTATCTCCTCCTTGGCTTGTTGAATTCTGTTCATGATTGAAATCCTGATGCATCAGCTAAGGAAAAGTAATGGCTGCTTCTCAGATAAATAAATTGTGAACAGTTTCAGTGTATATGACTACCATAAAATGAGAGTCACTTCCATGTTTTCCCACTTGTGTTTGCCTTTTAAAGAACAGAAATCTTTTTAAACTTCTAATGCTTTCAGCATTTTGAATGGAAAATGTGGAGATTTTATCCTCTGGAGAGGATCACCTATAAACACTAAAACTACTGAGCACTCTAAAACAAAGAGATAAGAAGAGCTTTGCTCTTGCTTCTTTCACATTAAGCTTCAAGTGAATTCAGCAACAGTCATTATCATATTTAGGAGTTTTTCTGTCCAACCTTTTTGCCTGAAAATACTTTCCTTTTGTATCTCTGACAAGCATTTTTCTTGACAGGCTCTGAAAATCACTTAGAATATTTGGAAACAAAACAAAACAAAACAAAACAAAACAAAAAAACCCACAACCTCTCCTCTTTAGAATCTCTGAAAAAGTTTACTCTTTTTCAAACAATTTACAGCATATTATGAATGTCAGTATGAAAAAATGACTCTGTGTTTTCCCTTGGTGGACAAAGGCAGCTCTGTCGCAAGGGAAAGAGTGAGTTGTGCAGATGGGGTGGCAGAGGACTACTGTTCCTTCACAGAAAGTGGGGTTGGCATCATAGTTCATGCTGTTCTGCTTCTGGTCCCTGGGAAAATGATGACTGCAGAAATTCAGATACAGCTGCTCTCATTAGTATTTGTTTACCCTGAATTAATGTTATGTCGTAGTGTTTTTAGGTTTGGATTTGGGACCTGATAAAACGCGGTGGGGGGAGAAAAGTTAGGCGTTCGGGCTGCCCATTTGCAAAACAACCTTGTTTAACTATCGGAGTTGTTCCCATCACGGTACCTCATAGAATCCCAGAACTGGCCACGGCCCTTTGCATGGTGAAAGCAATAAAATTGCTTTCAAACCAAAGTCGGTTCTAAATTTGGCCTCAAAATTCTTTAGTTGCTGTTAATGAATCAAGAATACTATATGAAGCCACTGTATTTTCTGTGGTTTTAATCAAACTTCTGATTCAAAAAAGGAAGAGGAACTTTTTATTACCATGCATAGATTTAATTTTGTAAATTTCTTTAACCATTGCTGATCTGAGTGTATTTACGTATACACACATACCGAAAATGTTGGGCAGCCTCAGATTTACAAAGTCTTTCTTGCTAAGAAGAAAACATGACACAGTGAGCTGAGCTACAGCAGGTGAGACATTAAGTTGCAGCAAGTAAGGGCAGCCAGATCTTCACATGTTCCTCCTCAAATGGAAGGACTATTTATTAAAATTGTAATACTACAATTAAATGTAGAAAATTGATGGACCTGACAGTGCAGAAACCACAAGCAAAATGAGGCCAAAGAGGCAAAGTAAGAATTGCAGCTGTGATCTGTTAATCGAATTAGAAATGCATGCACTCTGAATCCATCTCATCTCATTAAAAGATATACATATACATCCATTTAAAAATTTCCACTGCCTATGAACAGAACTGCTCCTGGGCTCACTCAAGCTTTCTGTCCAGGCTCTGCCTCCTCCCCTTCTACTGCACCTTCTCTGATATCAGCAATTTCAGTGACCTTTTAGTTGGCATGCCATTTTAGAAAGGGCTGCCGTCTTTGGTTGTAGACACTTAACTTACTGCAAGAGTGATTTAATTTAAAAGTAATTTGGTATTTTGTGTAGTAACATTATTCACAATGACTTTATTTGTTATAAAACAGGATAGGGTGATTAAATTCATTTTCATATCATTGTAATTTAAAAATTAAATGAAGCACCAACATTCAGAATTGTTTGTATTTATGACGTTGGATGTTGCATCAGAATCATAGAACCACAGAATGGTTTGGGTTGGAAGAGAACTTAAAGCCCCTCCAGTTCCACCCCCCCTGCCCCGGGCAGGGCCCCCTTCCCCCAGCCCAGGGGGCTCCCAGCCCCGTCCAACCTGGCCTTGAACCCTTCCAGGGAGGGGGCAGCCACAGCTGCTCTGGGCACCCTGGGCCAGCGCCTCACCCCCCGCACAGGGAACAATTTCTGCCTTAGAGCTCACCTAAATCTGCCCTCTGGCAGTTTAAAACCATCCCCCCTTGTCCTATCCCCACACCCCCTGACCCAGAGTCCCCCCCCACCTCTCCTGTCCCCCCTTTAAGCCCTGGGATGCCGTTGAAGGGCTCCCCGGAGCCTTCTCTTCTCCAGGCTGAACCCCCCCAACTCTCTCAGCCCGGCCCCCCAGGGGAGCTGCTCCAGCCCCCCCAGCATCTCCGTGGCCTCCTCTGGCCCCGCTCGAGCAGCTCCGGGTCCTTCTGCTGTTGGGGGCCCCCAAGCTGGCCCCAGCACTGCAGGGGGGTCTCCCCAGAGCGGAGCAGAGGGGGAGAATCCCCTCCCTGGCCCTGCTGCCCCCCCTGCTCTGGCTGCAGCCCAGGGCACGGGTGGGTTCTGGGCTGCCAGCACACGGGGCTGCCTCACGGGCAGTTTTCCCCCCACCAACCCCCCCAGCCCCTCTCCTTGGGGCTGCTCTCCAGCCACGCCTCGCCCAGCCTGGGTTTGTGCTGGGGATTGCCCCGACCCCCGAGCAGGACCTCGCACTTGGCCTTGTTGAACTCCATGAGGTTTGCCTGGGCCCATCTCTCCAGCCTGCCCATGTCCCTCTGGATGCCACCCCTGCCCTCCCCCGTGTCCCTGCACCACACAGCTCGGTGTCACTGGTGATCTTGTTGAGGGTGTATTCAATCCCACTGGCCCATCCCTCAAATCCACGTCTCTCCAATTTAGAGACAAGGATGTTGTGCGAGACAGTGTCAAAAGCTTTGCACAATCCAGGTAGATGACATCAGTTGCTCTTCCCTGCCTACCAGCACTGTAACCCCGTCATAGAAGGCCACCAAAATCGTCAGGCACAATTTCCCCTTAGTGAAGCCATGTTGGTTGTCACCAATCAGCTCCTTATTTTCCATGTGCCCTATCATAGTTTCCAGGAAAATCCACTCTATGATCTTGCTGGGCACCCTGGTCGGGTGGTCTCCAGCAGACCCCCACTATAACGTCTCCTGCCCCTGTGCCCTACGTTGATCCTGACCCACGAGCTCTTGGTCGGCTCCTCACCCATCCCCAGGCAGAGCTCCCTGCACTCCAGCTGGTCACTGACACAGAGGGTGACCCCCCTCCTCACCTCCCCTGCCTGTCCTTCCTAAAGAGCCTGTACCCTTCCTTTCCAACACTCTGTGTTGTAAAGTTATATGTCACATATTTGGGTAAGAAGAGAAAGAATCCTGATACATATGGCCATTAGGAAATATATCTTTCTATTTCCATGGCATTTCCTTGCCATTTTCGGTATATTCTAGCCATCACAAGCCTTTGTTTAGGGTATGTTTTAGTCATAGTTATCAGAGAAGCTTCTTCCCTTCTATGTCCAATTTACAGGGAAAGGTGACACAAGTACTTCCAAAAAAACCCTTTCTTCTTTTCATTGGCAATATATAAATTGCCTTCCCTATTTCCACGTTTGCATATACAAAGGTCCTGTACATGGGTTAGAGCAGAACTGAACTGACATGTGTGTTCCTGACTTCAGGGAAGGGAGAAGCAGTTCTCTGTTGTTATTAAAGTCTAGATAAAATATTATGCAGCTGGCATCGTGTTTAAGTAGTTCTTAAAACACTACTTCTTAGAACAGGCTATCCATGTAACCTTTAAAGCAAAATAAGTTGTAAAGAGCAGCAAGGATGAAAAATGCTGGAAGTAAATAATGCTGAGCAGAATAAGCTCCTTTGTGCTAAATTACCTTAAGTGACTTGATTGATACGACAAAGGCAAGTGTTAGACAAGATAATATAAATGTAGACCTTACACCTAATAGTCAGATTAAAAAAACAAAACGAAAAGCAGCACAAATTCATGGACTGAAAGAAAAAGATATAAAATGCAACTGTAGTTGGTCATCCTAGCAGGAAATTGGACAGTAATAATGGGCAGTTGCTGAAGACTGAATTATTAAAGAACATATAACAGTGGATCAATGCTGATCCTATAAGGCTCTGGTAGTGGCAGTGCTAGGGACTAGACTGGTACATACCTTTTGCAGCTAGGGAAAGTGCTGGCCCTTGGGATAAATAATCTATTTTCCCCATGCAGAATATATCATTGAGGGCTTCAGCGTGTACTGTTTTACCAAGTTTTACCCTGAGATAGCATCTTTCAGGGTTATAATATCCATGGAGCTTCACATTGCATTTTGAAGCCAGTATCTGCAGCTGCAGCAAGCCACAGGAACTGAACTGTTCTACCTGGGGGCTTCTGTCCATTACTTGACCAGTTTTCCCCTTCTGAGAGATCAAAAAATGAAGGAGCTTTTATCTGTAGAGTTTTGCTCCATCAGAGAATCCAGACTTGACCAAAACACCCCCCATCTTGTTCACCTACAGGTTCAATACCTGAACGGGACATAAGGACTGGATCTGGGAGTTGAAGGGGTGTAAGCAGAGAGGGTGTGGAGCATCACAGGACTCTGGCTGCCACGAGCATGAAGTCACAGAGTTTCTGCTTAACGACTTTAATCTGTGTAACGGCAATGGTAGAGCTCTTTCAAGCAGCCTCCCTTGTCTACATGGGCCCTGTTGCAAATTATTTATGGAAGTTTGTGTTGCTCCAGGTCACAGTTCCATGGGTCCCTAAGCCCTGGAGGGAAGAGGACAATTGGTTTGAAACCACCCCTGCCTTTCAGGCTTAACTGTCTCTTGGTTTTAATTTGCTCTGGATCAAGCTCTTGCTCTTCTCTGATTTAAGTGGTTTCTTAGAAACATGTTACGTATCCTGTTTTGGGAGATTAGCCCATTTGCCAGAATTCAGAACAGAAAAGGCTCCTTTTTCTGTTCTCTAAACTCAAACCAATGTTTGTAACTCAGAGAAATAATTAGGTAAGTAGTTTGTGAGTTAATTTCAGCCCCAGCATGTTAATATGTACTTCTGTTTTTTCCAATCTCCTTTTATGCCTTGCCTAAAGTCGCAATTGATGAAAATTCATTGAAATTATGAATAAAATAGAATTAATTTTTCATCTCATGCATAGCTGGCATTTATGTCTCTTTGCCATAAGATATCATTGAGGCTGAGTTTAATAAGATTTAACAAAGATACTTCCAGGAATGGAAAGAACGTTTGGAAATACATTATACAGCCTTAAACAGAATTTTATCCTATGTCAAAATAGCTGTGTTACAAAGTGTTAAGAATGTGTTAGGAAGAAAATCCATGGGCAGCATCCTTCTTCAGGCCACTCCAAGGATGTTTACTCTGCTCTTGCTCCCGCCATGTGCAGCGTCGGTGGTGCCATGGCCCATGGTGGCCATGGCCATGCATTCTCAGTGTCATTTGAAATGGAACTTCTTTGACTTCTTTGGTCTTTCTCTTGGCTGCAAAAATCTCATTCCAAAGAAAAATAAACTAGTAGATGACATCAGTGCTAATAAGAATAAGAGACTTGTCTCCCTACATGTTAAGATCTCAAGCCAGAACATATTTAAGTACCAAGGAAATCAATGAAGATTATTTACATGCTGAAAATTTACCACATCCTACAACAGAAAATAAAGCAATGAAAATCCTACGTTTAATATACATATGAAGCATCCATATCTGTCTTACTTTTTTTCATTACTCAGGAAGCATGCAAAACATAAGAAAAATGTGTGAACATAACTGTGAAATGAAAGCATACAGGCAGGTTAAGCAGATCATCCTGAGCTCCACTGTTATTTATACAGAAATAAAACTGTAACATAACCCTATGCATCACATTAAACTTAGTATTATTTTGGATAACAGATGGTAAAAATATAGTTTTATCAATATACAGTAAGATATACCTCACTGAATCAGGTATGGATTTAGACATTAGGATCAATGGTCAATCAAAAGGAAGATCATTGTTTAAAGAGCATTAAAATATCTGTATTATATTAACAATGGCAGGGAAAAAAAGAGATAAAGGCTCAGGAAACTGGTGGAGCTTTGCTCCCATTATAGCTACAGCTTCAACATTTGCTTGTAGAGAATCAGGATACTTTGAAGCATGAATATAAAATCACTTATTTGGACCAGTAAACTATAGGATCAAAACCTAGAAGTTCTTTTTCATCCGTAACAAATTACTAGTTTTATTCTAGGATAATGTCCAAAGGAGAATTTTTACATTGCTTTGAAAGCATTTCACAGCCAGTATAGTATAGGGCCAAGAGTACAGGCTTATGGTAATTAAATATGTGCTTGCTATCATCTAGTAAACAAGGTGAGATACTGCAAGGAGAATAATCGTGCAGCCCTGATATGGCCATGTCTTTTTTCTACAGATTCATGTTCCGGTGTTCAGCAGCACTTTGCGTCCTTACTGGGCTGCTGCCTACAGATTTTTCATGTATGTACTCAGCATCGCCTGACGTGGCTCAGCTGATTTAAACTGGTGGAGTAGCAGGTCTGACTTGCTCACTCCAAGGCCATTTAACTCATGCAACCTATTATTCAGTAAATCACATAAAACTTCCACTTTTTCCTATTAAGAACTCCTGTAATTAACTTAAAATATTACCTCACACATCTCTATCACTTTGAAACTAGATCATGATTTGAATCTACTCAATATTTAAGACCTGATTCAGAGGATAATAATAAATGAAGCAGTAAAAAGACAGAGGACCAAGCTTACCTATCAATCTGCTGGAGATGAGCAACGTAAGAGTATTGTACCGAAAAAAGGAAAAAAAGGAAAGCATGCACATGCATCTCTATCCTGTCTTATAGCAGTTTCTTTAAGCATAATGTTTCTTTAAGCACAATGATTTCTTGAAGTAGCTATGGTAATACGTAACCCATCTTTCTCTACAAGCATATTCAATTCCCATAACTTTATTTAAAAATATTCTTTGTATCAAAACAAGTACTTAAAATACTTAAATAACACTAAGGCTCCCAATAGTGACTTTGGAGTACACTCATTTTTTATTGGCAACTAGTTCACTGATTTCAACAGGGCTTTGTGTGGGCAGGAGTGGATTTGATTGTGAACCTCCCAAAATAATAGGAACAGTAATTATGTGCTAATCATTATAGTCTGTAACTCCGACTATATGCCAGTTGTCATCTCACCTAGGACTTGGGTTTACTTTATTACCTACTTCACAGGCTCCAGTTACCAAAGAAGAAATAATTCATTTTCTGGATAAATAATCACGGAGTTTAGCCTCTCTTAAGTGTCCAAAATGGATTTATTTACAATCCAGTTATTCCGTTTCTTCTATCGTTAGAGATTTCATTTCTCAGCCATGCCCATCCCCGAGCAGCAGTAGATAAGGAGGTCCCTCTGACAGAGCTCATGTAATGGAGCAGGACTGAGCTCTGAGATAGTGGCACTAAGTAATTCTGCGGTGAAGGGACGCTGCTCATCTGCCAGCAGCTCGGTGAGAGCAGCAATCAATCCACAGGAAGGCCTGCGATGTAAATCACTTCTATTTTGGAAACGTTTTTTTCATACTCTGTACAGAATTATAAAAGCTTATTATGGAAATGAAAAATTAACACACACTTAATTACATGCTTTTTCGAATTAAGCTATACACCATCAGGGACAGTGTACAACACACAAAGTAGCATCAGCAGCTTTTTGGTGTCCTTGCCCAGAAATGACAATCAGGGCTGTGTGGTAAATATCTTGGCTGTATTGTCACTTTTCTATAAGTGCGATGGAAAAAATATGGGAACCGACCAGAGGTAAGAAGCTGAAATAACAGACCCGGACTGATTTCTTGAAACTGGGCTTAGAAAGTTGGAAAATGTTTACACACAAGTACAATGTGCTTTCTTCAAACCTGTTAGTGAAAATGTGGTTCTGTTGTAAGGACCATCTGATTATACACCTGGTTTTCCTTAGTAGGTCAGCCAATGTGGTTACTTTGACTACAGCACTTTCTTAATAACCTCTAATTATAACTGAATTTGACCTTTATTTAGTGCCAAAAATGGACTTAGCTGCAATCCTCTTATTCTACTTTTAACATTTCTGGAGCTCTCATTTCTCTGTCATGCCTCATAAAATATACCTTATTCAAAATGAATGCATGTTCTCATCTATATGTAAAGATATATTTTCAAGAAAAGAGAAGAAATTGAAGTTATCTATATAAACTAGAGAAATTCAGTCTATCAGATATGTTTATAAAAGCCAGTCATGCATTAAAAATCTTCATGGGTCGTTTAATAATTAACAGGATTCTAAAAAGCTGGTTGATGTTGTTCTTTAGATCAAGAGCTTGTGCTTATTATAGACACAGTTTAGTATGTTTGTTTAGCAGTGTTTTAGCAGAGGAATGTAATACTAGAACACATTCTGTATTTTTTGTTCTTCCCTGTGCAAAGAAAAATGTTTATGTGCATGAAACCCTTCATGACAAAATTTTTTCAAAGGCAGAATTAAGGCCCGAATGCCTGGTTCTACATTGCCACGCACCGTGTACGGTAATTTCTGTCTGTGCAGAAGACAATGTGGCTACAAAAATTTTGGTCTGGACACATCACAGGTTCACACTGCATTGATAGGACCAACAAAAGAAAGGGGATATAATGAAGAATAATGAAGAATGAGCTAAGCTTATAAACTTAAGCCCATAGTACTTACTAGTTAAGGTGTGATCATGCTTTATCCCATCCACCATTTGACAAAAATGAGAGTATGCAGTTATTTACTGTAACTCAGGGAGCTGGTGCAGGTGAAGAACAAATCCTGCCTAGACAATTATACTGTACTTGGAGTGAAACAAGCAGTATTTGGATCATGTCTTACACCAATATCCACAATTATACCCGAAAAACCAACGTACACCAGGGACCTGTGGGGCGAGTGGAGCTCTGCCACGGGGCAACCACAGCTCCTGTATGGACCTGGGGAACAAAAAAGCTGAGCTGTAATGCCCTCGCTTCACACTGCCGCCATCTGAAAGTCACCATATTGCAATAATTTTTCCCCAAAAGCTTGATTTCTTCACCTATCACCTTCCTGCCGCTGGCCCTGTAAAACAGATATATTTTAACCTCAGAGGTCTGGTCTTAGAAACCTCATTTCTCTCTAAATATCTGTCCTGTTGCCCAGGACATTAGTGTTTAACCTTTCTTAACTGTTCGCACATTTAAATAACAGGATTTTAGGAAAAAATATTTTCCGGTGTTTTAATCAAAAATTAAAAAAAAAGAGGCACAATCAGAAAAATTCTAACACATGAGTATTGGAGAAAACTTAACAACTAAGAGCACTGAACGCTTTGTGTCCATTTCTGTTTTCCCCGTGTCCTTGAGATGGCTTCCTCTGGTGGGACCTATCTGAAGTTCTCTGGTGAAGCATCTCTTACTGACCATGGTTGTGGATTTGCTTCAAATGATCACACCCCTTTTATTATAATTTCTCCCAAGTTTTCTCATCTCAAGACAACCAATATTAATCCCCTGCTTAAGTAGATTTCTCTAATTTATAGTTTTCTAGAAGTATTTATTAAAATGTTAGTAGCTAGTGGAAAAAGAGATTTGAAATACAAGTGTATTATTTTACTTTAGTCTTTAAATATGAATTTTCCTATTTGTTAAAAAAACCCAGAAGCACTAAATATCTTCAACAAAAGAAGAACTCAGGCAATATGTTAAGCTAACTGAGGAATTACATTTTAAAAACTTATTTTAGATCATAAACTATATATATGATCAGTGTGGCCTTGATCTGTGGTCCATGTATATATTTCTCGAAGAAAGGTTTCCATTCACCGTAATAAGCACTATTGTTGAAGAGAGAAAGTGCTAATCAAAAGTAGCTGAGGAAAAGATTTTCCATTGTAAAAGGACATTTACGTGAGACGTTAAAAGGCTGCCCTCCGCGGCGAGAAAGGGACTTGGAGTGCAGCACTCAGTGGGGGCAGAAAAAAGCACCGTGCAGTGGCGTAGGGCTGAGTCCCCAAATGAAGTCTCTTTCCTGGCCTTTTCCCCAAGTCACTGTTTCCTGATCAAATGCCCTTCGTCTTGAAGGAATCACATCCCTGCTCTGTTTCCCAATTTCCTATCTGTAGAAGCGTTTAATTTCATTAAGTGCATGGAAATAGAAGGTAATATGCAAAACGCTGTTACTATGACCACTCCAGCAATCCATCTGCAGGTCCTGGAAATACCTCCCCACTTCACATGGAGTGATATAGGAGGCGGGTTTAAATTATTTCTGTCATATCAGCTTAGGTCCTTACCTTAGCTTCTGTCATCAATGGACTTTATTAACGTAGTTGGTTATTTCTGCTCCTCTCTGGTTGACTCTCCATGTATATATATGATGGTAAGTTTTGTAGGTCAAACAATTTACATCTGTAAGCATGTTCTTGTGGTCTTTTCAAAAGGAGAGAAAATTTGTAAGTTTAACACACACAAAGACATTGTGTGTAAACTTCATGGTTTAAAGTTTCTTTTTTTTACACCTCTTTTATAAACCCTCCTTTGAGAAGGGCTCGTAGCCAAAATGCAACAGAACCCTGTGCCGTTCCTCTGCTCCTCAACACGACAGTCCCAGCATCACCGGGTGACCGTGACCTGTGGTTCCTACAGACTGCACCCACTGGTAATGACTGCCTCTTGAAAAGAGGTTGGAAACACAGTTCTGTCAAAATAAATTGTGGAGTGTATGCTATGGCAAAATGTGTGACAGTGAAATGTGATTTGAAACTGTCAGGCTTGACGTGAAATGATAGAATGAGTGTGTGTTTTCTCAGGAGAACGTGTCATAGACGTGGTTAAGGAAACGATGAACTGTATTTTGAATACTCATCCTTTCTTTTAAATCAACGTGAAAAGAAAAGTAACCCCCTTCCGGAGATTATTCCCTTCCCAGAAGCTGTTTACATAAGAAACATGCATCAGGAACCAAATTCCAGAAGAACTTTTTATTCCGATGGGTTTTTTTCTTCTAGTTTAGTAAGCAAGAACAACCATATATATCATGCAGAAGTTACATAAATACTGGTCAAAATGAAGAAGGGATGCCTTCAAAAGCCAATAATTGAATCTCACACATAATTGCATGCTCACTGAACCTCAGGCTCACGTACTGCTGCCTTGCATCTGCAAAAGAGTTCAGCCTAAGTCTCGTGTGGGAGGCCCACAGCAGTCATGCATTGCACGCTCGCACACACCAACCCGAGAGCCTCAGCCAAGCAGCGAACAAAACCTTTGCCAGATGATCCGTCACACTGCCCTGGTTCCCCACCTTTTCTCTGGAGTGCTGTGCCCTGATTCTCGCGCCGGCTATGAAACCCGTCCCAGCTGCCCCAGTCAGATTTTGTGCTACAGCACATAGTTTATTATTTTCAGATATTCCTAATATGTATAACGTGAGGAAGAACTGTTGCATGGGCAACGGCAGCTAATTTAATGGGTTTGGAGTGTTCTTCCACATAGTGGGTTTTGTCTAAAGCTCTGGAATGTTCACCCTTTGGGGGAAAAAAAGAAAAAAGTGATGTTATTTAAATGAACTGTTTGGAGGTTGAAGAATATTCAGGTCTATTGATATTTTATTTGGTTCTTATAGACAGTTTCATATTTGCCAACTCATACATGCGTTAACGTTTTACCCTAAAGCTGCCCTAGATGGATTTCCCTAGCACTCCCCCACTTCCAGCAGTCACCTCTCAGTTCTGCAAATATTATTTGCACGGAGATATTTTCAGGTCTGTCGTTTATATACTTTTCACGTACTGTTTGCTTAAATGATTTCTCCACATCTTCTTGTGTCACCCTCCGGGTACACCAGTGTGCGAAGGCCCCGTGCTGGGGGTGAGGACAGAAGGGAACCCCAATTCCATCCCTTCCCCACAGGTCAAGCCCACAGCAGCAGGAGCAGCCCTTTCTGCCTGCTGCAAGCTGGGCATCTCCCAGAGCACCCCAGGAGCAAACCTCGACCCCATGCATCCAGAAAGGGACCACAGGATTGCACATCAGGTCATTTATAAGCAAAAAATATCATCAGAAGAAATTTCTTTTAAAATATGGTTAATTAAAACTTCAGATTTGTAACTTTGTTCCACTTTTCCAATAAAACTAAAAGAGTATTTTAAGGTTATTTCATTCGACACCAGGGGAATAGACAGGATACAGAGCAAAAGTTATGATCTTTTTTTCTTTAGTGTCCCAGATAATGTGCTTTCATATTGCTGACAATTTTTACAAGACTTTTCTTTCTTGTTTCTTGGGAATGGGCAAAGGAACACCACATACCAAGGAAGGACTCCATCATCATCTTACCCTCCTTCCAACTCTTTCTTTGTTTCATGTTCTCATTGTATAACATACCTATTTGCAAAATTAGTCTATGGCTTCAGGCTGCCTCTCTCTATTACAACCGTTAGGAGAGTCTGATAGAGCCTAATGTATCTCATTTTATGAGAACTACTAAAAGCATTTTTTTTGCCACATCCATAATCATTTTATTTTTGTGAGCATCAGGTAAAGGCGATAATGTAGAGTGAAATTGTGGAGGGACATTAAAATTAATATTTTTTCCTCTGTGCAGCCAACATTACGAGATCTGGTTTGTAGGACCCTTCCCATTAGGTTTAGGAAATATAATTTTCATCACACTGTAAAATATTTCTGGTTACTTTGAGTGAAATGTATAAAAGTTATTTTAGCTTTTGTCCTTTAAAATAATTTTTTAAACCCTTTAATGTCAGCCAAACCCAAGAATAGTCAGAGTCCTTACTCACACTTCAAAAGAACTGAAGCCTAATGACTTGAACATGTACATTAGAGATTCTCTGGCAATTTTATGGTTCATATATCTTTCATTCAGTAGAGTGTTGGTTGTCTGTCCCATCCTTGGAAATAGAAGAAAAAGAAATAGAGCCACCTTAAACACCAAAGTAAAGGGAAATAAATACTTTGTGAATTGGCCTCCATATTTGTTAAGAATTAAATTATTTCTTACATTTTAAGCTAAAATAAAAGTTGGGTGAGAGAGTAGAGTTGGTAGGACTTTGACATTTCTTCTGGTGCTCCTTTATTGTATTTATATCTACTGCGTTCAAGCGCTGACTCACCCTCACTGAATGCCCACACTCTAAGAGAATCCATGGATGTTTCCAGCCTTGTCCGCTGGCAGCAATGCAGTGACCGAGCACTAACAGCACCCACCCGGTCAAGATTTGCAATATTAATCCCCATCCCCACTTCACGGAGCTTTCCTAAAACTTTCCTGGAGTAGACCAGAGAAAAGGTGCAATTTCCAGCACGCTTATGCATCAGGGACGCACGACCAGTCTTTTGAACTTGCTTTTTTTGGTTGGATACATCCAACACTCGAAAATTATTATGCAGAGTTCTTGCCTTCATGCTGGAAGTGTGCAGGATCTTCTGTCCAAGCCATGTTCCAGATACAGAAGGAAGGAGTTAGGGAGAAATCCATGGTGCAAAGACCTTGGCGCTAAGAGCTCATCGGCTGTTAACGTTGCACACTGCTGGTGTGGCCTCTCATGGTAGATATTTCTGTATTAATACATGATAATTTTAAAACTTTTTCAGAAAAAAGAAAACATATTCTGTCTTAACCACTCGTATCTGTATGCAGAAGACAGAGAAAATTATTTTATTGTTAAAGGAAAGCAAGAAATCAACAGAAAGGAGCTGAAGGAACAATTATAGATAACTTCAATAGATGCATATGCAATGCTGAAAGAGAGTAATGCTATTGTGAGGAAAATAGAGATTTTATGTCCCCTCACTTTTCTTCTGAGATCTTGCCCATTGTTCCAGTGGTTTATTGCTAATGTTGGATTTCAGCAAAAGAAGTCTAATGTGGCTTTCATAATGGTTTTATTTGTAACACTTTTCTTTAGTTACAGACTGCAAGATTAAACCTAATTTTTCAAATATTATGTACAGATTTGATTTAACAAGGTGTTTTGCTCTGAATTTGTGTTTAGAAGGAGATAATGATGTAGCTGGAATAAATGTACCATCTGAGAGTAGCAGAAACATTTTGCAGTTTCACTGATCCTGATATTTTATTGCATAAGGGCTGTGCCCCTGAAGGAGATAAGGGATCCAAGCTTTCTGGGTAGCCAGCTTTAATGAACAACTTCATACCTTTCAAAGGGCAAATGCTCTAGGAGGCAGAATGACTGCAAACTTTTCAGAAAGGCTGATTGCATTTGGTGAAGAATATCTGAGTTAGGCATTTGATTAAACAAAAAAAAAAAACAAAAAAAAAAAAAAAAAGGATTTTCCTCTCTTAATCCTTTCAAGTGATGAGAAATCTTCACAATAAGAAAAAAAAAAAAAAAAGAACATTGCTTTCCATGTGATACCCGAAAACATCTGCCATCTCCTGGGGGCTTGAGGAGAGAGAGAGAAGCAGTTCATGAAATATAAAATTACTCTGGAACCCTTATTAATGACTACAGCTTTTTTTTTTTCCAGTGGGCTCCACCGTACTCTTCACCCTTCCTGTTGCTGCTCAGGCTCCTCGGCACTCAGAGACAGCAAAGCTGTTGTGAAAAGCCCCATGGCAGCGCAGTTCTCTTGGGTTTGGATTCTTCTGTCGGGTCCATCCCTCAGCAACCTGCAGTTTCTGCAAAGGAAGTTTTTAGATGCGGATGTGCCGTCTCACTTTCCCAGTTGGAAGGTTGATTTTTTTTTTTTTTTTTTCCCCCAATCATTTGGTACCTCTAGGGAAGCTTTTTGTACCTGGAGGTTTAACCAAACCCAAGGGAAATTAAAAAGAATATAGTTTCTCCTCATTTAATCTTATTTTACTAAAATATCCACAGATGTGGAGCTGTGTGTCCTATATATCACATCCATCATTCTGCTTTTGCTTGGATAAACTTTGCCCTTAGGGACTCCCAGGAAATCTGTCTTAAAATTACCAAACCTACTGTCATCTGAAATTATGTAGTTTGTGAGTTCCAAATCAGGAAGAAACTTCAGCTTCCTTCTTGTTTTGCTCCAATTTAGCTAAGGACAAGAAAGGTGCTTTGAAACTATTCAGATTAATTTTAAAGCTCAATTGAAGCTCTGCTCTTTCCTATTTGGGGCACATTTTTCTTCCACGTGTTATCAATAGCTGACAAATGCTGGTACCCTTGAAATGGGGCGATGGGTGAAGAATTAAATCCTCCAGCCTCTTTAAAGTGTAATCCTGTAAGAGGGAGGCCCATATATTGGGGGGGTTTGGGTGTGAGTTCAGGGAAAATGGGGTTGGACTGTACAAGGAAAAAGTCATAATAAAATAGGAGAAATGCTGTCTGAGGTCTTTTTGCTTGGTTCAGACAGCCAGCGAACTGGGGAAGGCATGTTTTTTTCATTTTTAGAATAGCTCTCACAACAGCCTCCAAAATAATTGAAACAAGATGTTCAACTAATGGATTCTTTGAAGATGCAATGGGTGCCTGAAGAGAACCTGCCGTCTAGTGATGACAAAACCACTAGTTATTTATCAGCAAAATAAATATACCTCACTTACCTCTGGCGAGTCCAACCATGACACAACTAAGTACATGCTCTGAAGCACTCTTTTCCCTGCTCCTTCACAGCTTGCAGTCACTCTTCCTCCTGCTTTCCTTATCTGAAGGTTGAATAAAGCGTCAGGTAAGTTTTATTTTCTTATTCAAGTAAACAATACAAAGGATTAGACTGTGATTAAAGAATCACAGACTTTTTTTTTTTTTTTTATGTCTGCTTTCACTGCTCAGATAAGCCCCAGAGACTGCCCGTACTCCCTGGGATGGGTGTGCAGATCTGTGGGTGTGACAAGAGCACCGTCTGATCTGGGCTCCTTCCAGACCCACTTTCCAATTTTTTGGGGTAAGAGCTCGTGCACATTTCACAGAAGAAAGATCTCTATCTACCTTGCATTTCTGTCTGTGATAAATGACCAAAGAATACAGTTCTAACAGTTTGCATGGTAACAAAGGATATAATCTGAAACGCTTAGAATGGATAAAAACATACAAAAACAGTGCTGATGGGAAAAAAAAAAAAAAAAAACACCTGGGAAAAAAATGTCCTAAAATTTTTCTGCTTTCCAATCAACCTGTTAATAATAATTTATATCTTTAAGAAGATACGGGACTAATGAAGAGGTTACACATAACCCTTAAGTAGAAGCTCTACCGCTGTTGCCAAAAGTATGCCATGTGAGATTTCCTTGCTCTGCTCAGCACATGGTGGGACAGCCTTGGATATCCTAGAAAGGTAAAAGTAGCGTTGAGACTCTTTTTCCACCCATTCCTGCTCCTTGTCTGGTCCCCCAGGGCAGTTATCCCTGTCTTCCCCAATTCAGTTTGATGGAGTTTCTACTAACTCTGATGTACCAGCAAATCCAGCCTTAGGAATGACAGCTGCAGTGATGTGTCCTGGTCAGCAGGAATCCTTTTGCCTGACAGACTTTTGCCTGATATTGTCATCAAATACTTAAAGATGACAAAGGACCAATTATGTTGCTGCATATAGCCCAAGACAGCACCATTTGTAAAAAGGGACTAAAGTGCTGGGTGGGAAACAGGAGGAAGAAAAGACAGAGAATTACAAGTGTCAGATGTAGCAAGAGAATTTTCAGGAAATAACACAATTTAACCTTGCTGAAATTTGATGGATTTATGACGTAATTATAACTGACCAGGACATGGATGCTCATATCAAAGGTCAAAGTGAGGCAGTACCACGATACAGGAAAAGTACAACCGACAGTCACAGTTTTACTTTAAGAAAGGAAAAGCCATAGTAAGTTATACCTGAAAAATGCTCTCCTTAAATGCCCAAAAGTCACATTTAAGGTAGTAGCTTGGACATGTCAGAGAGCATAATACTATTAAAAATATGTTTATTGTGAAATTGTGACTGAGCCCATGCTTTGAGAACCAAACTACTGAAGGACCAATCCCAAAATTTCTTTTCTGGGTGCATTAATGTTTGGATACTTTGCGATTGATTTGTTCAGTGCTCAAAATGTATTTTTAATTTATTCAAATGTCAGACAAACCACAGAAAAAACATCCACTGACCTAGATTTATCCATTCTCAAAACTGAAATTACGCTTTCATGATAAAAGATAAAAAACAATTTACTGTTTCCTAAACTTAGCCATATATAATAGATGATTAATTATTTTAAAATGCATTAAGTTTAAGCACCTTGTAATTTCCCCTCTCAGGTCAGGAAGGCTGCCTGTTATGTCGGTGATAGTATACAGAACACGATACCTAAGAATTTCTCTGGTAAAATTGCCCTCAGGTTCCTTTCTTTCCAGCTGGAGTAGCTTTCTTTTCCAAAAATGAAAAAATTAACAGTCATTTCCCATTCATTCACTCATGCTATTTGGGGAATTTTTTTTGTTAAGCTTTAAAATGCATTGAAATAAGTTCATGTGGATTTCTGCTGAAATACCAACAAGAGCAAACACAGATCTTTAGGCTTTTCAAAAGGATAATAAGCCAATTTATATGGCATAATAGTATTACAGAATTGGTAATATTACTGAACTGGAAGCATAATATAGCTCAAGGGAACAGATAAAACTGCTCTCTAATTCTCTGGAAAGATCCAGGGTCATCAGCTGGAATAAGGACAGGCTTTAACATCTGTGTCTGGTACCCCTCAAACCATGTAACACAGGGACGATGCTAGAAAATAACTGCAGATTTTGCAGTTTTGAGGACAATCCTGTTCAGTGCTTCTCCCGTAGCGCTCCCACTGAAGTGAATTGGTAGGCTGACGAAAGTTTCATCGAACAATTTCATGCCGTCCAAAATGTGGGGGCATGGGAGAGCTTTGATACCAGGAGGGAGTCTCAAGGGATGTCCAACGTGAAGGCAGTGCCTCGCTGGAGGGGGCCAGGGGGGTGGGTTTGGGGCTGTGGAACCAGGGGAGAAGAAATGGGTGCTGTCGTTTGGCTGGTCAGGTACTGCCACTTCTTTCACATCTATTCTCACATTCGACAGGACGCTTCCTATCTAAAAAGGCTCTTGAATTCCTGACCGATGACATGGATGAATTCTCTCCGGCTCCGTCAGCTGCACGTTGCCCATTGCTTACCGTGGGATCCATTAAGCCAAACTGCAAAAACCTGGAGGTCAAGATTTTTTGTTATTTTCCTTATGGGCAAGAAAGTAGAAGAGTTGCAAATGGATATAAAAAGTGGAATCCCCTTTTAAAGAAAATGAAAGGAAACCGAGTTGGTCGAGCATGCAGAATAGATTCTGTGCCTCTGTATTGGGCTTGAGTGGCAAGGTTTTGGTAGTGGGGGGGCTACAGGGGTGGCTTCTGTGAGAAGCTGCTGGAAGCTGTCTGACGGGGCCAACGCCAGCCGGCTCCAAGACAAACCCACCAGTGGCCAAGTCCGAGCCCATCAGTGATGGTGGCAGTGCCTCTGGGATAATGTATTTAAGAATGGGAAAAAAAAAAAAAAAAAACAACACAAAACACCTGCACAACAGCAACAGCAGCCGGAATGAGGAGTGAGAATATGGGAGAGGAACAACCCCGCAGCCACCCAGGCCAGTGAGGAGGGAGGGGGAGCAGAGATTCCCCTGCAGCCCGTGATGAAGACCGTGGTGAGGCAGGCTGTGCCCTGCACCCAGGGAGGGCCATGGGGGGAGCAGATGCCCCCCTGCAGCCCGGGGAGGACCCCACGCCGGAGCAGGGGCAGAGTGTGAGGAGTCCCTCCCCCCGAGGAGGAAGGAGCCGCAGAGACCAGGGGTGATGGGCTGACCACAACCCCCCATCCCCTGCCCCCCTGCGTCCTTGGGGGGAGGAGGGAGAGAAATCGGGGGTGAAGTTGAGCCTGGGAGGAAGGGAAGGGTGGGGGGAAGGTGTCTCAAGATTTGCGTTTTATTTCTCATTACCCTACTCTGATTTGATTGGTAATAAATGGAATTTTTCCCCAAGTCAAGTCTGTTTTGCCCATGACAGTAATTGCTGAGTGATCTCTCACTTTCCTTCTCTTGATCTACAAGCCTTTTATTATATTTTCTCTCCCCTGTCCAGCTGAGGAGGGGAGTGACAGAGCAGCTTTGGTGGGCTCCCAGTGTCCAGCCAGGGTCAATCCACCACAGCATCAAATATATTTATAAAAACTGCTACAGTCAATCTTTTCCAGCTGAGTGCTCAGCAGTTAAAATACATATCATATTACAGTGACTGTAGAGGAACAAGAGAAACATTGTGTTGTCTAGTGAAAGGAAATGTCAAGACTTAAACAGAAAAAAATGGTGTCACATACTGTTCAATCTGAAGACAGTAAAAATTCACCAAAGCAGTATATGGTATAATGACATTAGCTGACCTTGCATTACTGCTCTCTTTCAACACATTAAACAGGTTAATACAAACTAAAGTGCATCTTACAAGTAGTGATGATTTTATATGTCTATGCTTTTACATCCACACGGACTTCGGTGATCTATCTTGCTAATTATTAGCCTAAACGGGACTTACTGGATTGTGGGATGGTGAGACAGAGTTCAATGTCATCAGAATAATGAAAAGCTAATAAGAATATCTCTGCTATTCTGCCCAGCAACCTCAGCTATATATAGAGCAGGAGTGGGAACAGGATGAAAGTCTGGAAGGGACCAGACAAGTGAATCTCCTCGTCCGTGTTCATCAGTTCCTGGAACTCCACAAATTCAGCCAGGTCTTATGGACTTTCCCGTAGCCTTGTAGCCATGCCAATGAACGTTAATTGATGCATCTATAATTGTACCTAATTACTGACACTGAATTATTTAGTCTAGCAAGAGGGAGCATAAGCAGAAGTAATGGGATTAAATTAAGACAGGGAAAAATTAGGTTGAATATAAGGGAAAATTCTCTGGCAATGAGATTCATTAGGATGGGTCTCAAGGGAAATGTTGGGCACTGCTTTGCTTCAGACATAGAAAATTAAGTTAAACCCATATTCAGAAAATTACCTAGATGATTTGGTACGTCTTTTCCATTTTTAAATTATTGAGCTCTTCAGCAACTCAACTGCTGAACAAATTTTTGTAGGCAGTTCAGGTGCCAGTCGATCTTACCAGCTGATGCCTCTGAAGAGATGATTGCCCTCAGAGCACTTCCATGAGAGCAGACCTGGTACTTATTCAAAGCAAGTCATACTTAAACTTTATCATAAAGCCAGCGACGCTTAACCTGTGGTTAAGTAGTGCTCAGATGCTCCCCAGGGTGGCAGTTAGGAGGTAGATGGTTGTTTTTCCATTCTGAGATTATAATTATCTTCTGCTCTGCCAGGTAGAACTATGTGATGGCAGGACATGGGGAGATAGGAGAACCCTTTTAGAAGAGACATCCTTAATGCCTGCTCTTTCATCTCCTTTTATCATTTGACCTATGAGAAGCTAACTGTAACAAGCGAACAGAGGTAACTGTGAGCATAATAAGACATATGCAGAGTGAACTTTTATCACGACATGATTAACGATGTTTGAAAGTGCTGTGAGCGGCAGAAAAGGTGAAGAAATCTCAACCAGGGAATGAAGAAAACACATCCTGCTTATTACATTTTGTAATGCCACCTCAAGGCAGGCAAAGAAGTGTGAAGCTTTACAGCCTTGGTCACTATAAATCCTAAATACGATTCCTTTTAGAATTGCCTTACAACTTCAGCACAATGACAGCATCTCAGAAGACAGAAAAAAGAACTCATGCGGCCACTGATGCTTGCTACTTCTATTTATCTTCATCTGTTTATGTTTAACAGCCGATGAGTTTTATTTTAGCCTTTCTGGCATTCAAATGGCACGTAACCAGCCTCAGCAGAAATTGCATGGGCCTTTGGGGGGGAGCTCCACCAGTCCTTGCTGCCGGCAGAATACCGGCTGGCTCCCCAGCTAGTCCCTGGCTGCAGATGAGAGGATGCCCACCCCATGAATCATCGGCGCGTGGTGGGCACCACGCACACACAGACCAGGATGTGGCCAGAGGCAAACCAGAATATCTTGCACAGCTGAAAGTAATGGAAAATTGCCCATATTTGGGAATGAAGTTGCGGCTAAATAAGAAAGAAGATAACGTCAAAAACAAACAGAAAGAAAAAAAAAAAAAAAACACCTCATTGATTTTGCGATACTGTTTGTTAGAAGCTCACATAAAAACAGGGGAAGTGTTTCCAGGTCTTAAACATTCAAATAGCTATTTCTGCAAAATAAATACCCATTATGCTTTGTTCCTCTTAATGTATGGGTATGTCAGCATGCAAAAGTAACACTACAACATTTGCATTATTTGTATTTCTTAATATTTATCAAAAAAAAAAATGAAAACATCTTAATATTCAGCACTTGTTGAATGAGTTAACGTTTCTTTTTCCTGACTCACTGACTTCTGCTTCTTCATAAGCTGAAATACAGCAAGGTGAGTCAGTTTTTAAGAGAGACTCTGAATACCTCTGCATTTATGAAGTCCCAGACATTTCAAGGTCCAGAATGTGCTCACAGACTTCAGCTGCTCAAATCCTTTCATGTCTTTTCTCAGAACTTTTCCTGATCAATTAGAAAGCTAATTCAAAGACCCTCTTTTTAAACTTTATTGATGATCTTTAGCATGTGCCTCTTTAATTTGTAAGCACACACTCACCCAATTAATCCCCAGTAACTCATTTTTCACCTAACACCACCAATGTTGCAAAGTTATGTGATCTATGACTATTTTCAGAACTTATTATTCATTCTACCTTGTACAGCACTGGGGACTGTGTTGCCCCTTAACCACTAACATTGTGTACTATAATTTAATTGCAGTTATGTGGGGTTGGATACACTTCTCAGAAACTGGCTCTCTCCACTGAATGCCTTTGCCTTTCATCTTTTGTGAAGATGGAGCTCTGAACCACCATGCACAGATTCCCAATGGGTTGCACTAGGAAAGATGAGTGGAACATAAAAATCTTCAAAGATAGCTACTTTAAACCCTAGAAAACTTGCATCTCTTGTTTTCTCGCCCACCTTCTCTCACTCCTTTTTTGAAATTCTTTGTTAATGTTTTAATTTCCAGTTTAATTATTTTTTTCATTAGATGTAGTGGAAACTTGGCATCCAACAGTGGTTTCCTAGCCCTATATTAGGTTCTCCCACGGCTCATGTGGGCAAAAGCTAAGCAAAAAAATAGGTACAAAGCTAATATGTCACATAGAGCAACCTATGTTGCAAGCCAGCTACAGGTAGGCACCTTTCCAAATACTGCTTGTTTTTTCAATCCACAGTCCCAGCACTATTTAGATCATGAATGTGGGTATGATGGAATTCAACCAGACTAAGGCTCCTGCAGATTTTATTTCTGCTTTTGTTTCCCAGCCCAGTCCTCTACACAGAGAAGCTGACAAAAGGTGAGGAACAACATTTTATGGCACTGGTTTCTATTGCCGAGTGGGCACGATTTGATGCCAATGAAATCGTCAGGAAGATTCCCACTGAATCCAGATGAAGTTATGGTTGTAACTATACTGACAGCTGCTTTGAAGGGCTGCTTTGTGGATCTGTGTTGTAGGAATGCGTTTCTCAGAGGCTTGTTGAACTGTGTGCTGGAGCTTTGGCTCACAGGGGGATTCCCACTGACACCATTGAAACCAAGATGTCACTTTTGTTTCTCACCTCTACTGAGGTCTATTTAAACAGACGCAATAAACTGTGTATATCCTTCTAGCCTCTAAAAGAAGCTATGAGATTAGGTTTGAAATTAATTATATACTTAGAGGAACAGCAATCAAAGATTTTAAATCCTTATTTATTTGCCCATCTGTTAACAACAGTGCTCAAATATTAAGAGTTGCAAATATCCCTGTAATTTTATCTGGTTTTGTTTGTACAATATTTTGACTACACAGTAACAAAGATTGCAAGGTATGATGTCATTCCGTGTCATACCTGCACTGTGTGGGAGGGAAAACAAGGGATATTTGCTGTTTTGAGAATGCGAAGCTCACTAAGTGCCCTGATAATGAATGGATTTATTTTTTCCATAACTCAAAGTGTCATAAAATAGCATTATAGTATTATACACTTGTTCTCAGTAAATATTTGCAAGTAATTTAAAGATACTATTTCAAAATATAAATAATTAATCCTTGAAAGAAGGCAGTCAAGACTTGAGAGAGTTAATTTCCTACAGCTGATTACTAAAGCTGACTTTATTTTGACATTAGTCTGTACATGTCCACGATTCCCCCCTCTACCACCATTTTCTCTTTTTCTCCGGCCTGCTAGAAACCAGTGAATGTACTGGGATCCTAAGAAGAAATGATGTAATTTTTAAAACCTGCAATTTTTAAATGTCAAGGAAAGGGTGCAAGTTGTGTAGCTTGTATGTACATCACTGGTGACCTCTATGGACAACCAGCGTAGTCCCAGTAGCCCTACTGCTTGGTGGCATCAGAAGAGCTGGAGCTTTAACAAGCTGTGATGCTCTCGTGTCAGATCCATCATGAGAGATTTTTTCAGGATCAGAAGAAAAATGTGGACCGTGCTAGCATAGTTCATAATCTGAGTCCTGAGATGGAACCTGAAGAATGTATTTCTCATTTTGCCTTCAAAATTGTTATGAGCATACAATAATTTCACAAGCTTAAAAGATGGGTGAGAAAAGATAAAAGACCTACGTGCAAAGTTACAGTTCTCAAATAAAAGAATGTGCTTAACCACCGTTTTCCATCACTCCAGTAGGTCCTCTGCTTTGAAGGATCTGTTTAATTATCTTCTTTGTTTAAACCCTTCAGGGTGTAAATTCGAGCATATTTTAAGGAAGAGTGCTCCCAGAAAATTAAAAACTTCTGGCAAAAAGTCAATTCTTCTTGTATTTTTAATATACAGCGATGCGATTTTCAAAACTATAGTTATTGTGTTATGGTTCCCACCAAAACATCCATCCTGGGGGTGAATAGAGTAAAGGTGAAAAACTCTGTCTCTGGCAGTGCCACAAGAGCATTATTTGGATTCCAGCTTCATAACGAACACAGCACAGGGCAAGCACCCTGTCAGCAATTAAGAAATAATGAATTTAACAGAATAATGGATATTGATTAGTGACATTTATTTCTGATAAAATGAGAAGAGTCAGCAAAATGCAGAGATGTTGAAACTAATTATAGCCTAAGCAGTGCACTGAAACAAAGTCAAAGCAGTCATCTGAACTAACTAAGCCTGGGACAAAGAGGAGTAGCAATACCCACGGCCACCTACAGACACGCAGAAGGACTCCAGTGGAGAGGAAAGCTCATTTTCACTGACTTTTGTTACGGCAAGGATGGCCAGACCAGGCTCACAGAGACTCTTTGTATCCGTATCTTGCCCTCCTTCCCCTTTGCGGTCATGGCTGATCTTGCTAAATGCTCTGTTCTACATAAATGGGGTGCACATCGTGCTTCCTGTCTTCTAGCACTTGGTTTAAGAAAATAAACCTACAAAACGAGTCCGGAATCTGCAGGGCAGTTTTGCTGTCAAGATTTTGGGGAGAATGGCCTATATCCGAGAGAGTTAAAGAGGTCACTGAAACTGGAGCCCCTTCTCCCCCGGAGGGGAGGGAAGAGTAGGAGCAGACTGACAGATGGAAGCGGGAAGGACTGATCCCAATCAGAGGGAGAGTGCGGGCAGGGTGATCTGGCCTGAACACGTGTGCTGAGGAAAAAAGGCAGCTTCCACCAGGGCGAATGGAAAAGGAGGAGGAATGCCGTGGTTTGATTCCCGTGAGCCTCGTCTGTCCTCGGGCTCCATCCTTTCACCCGCATGATGTTCAGTCATCTTCGTTTTAATCTTAAAGTCCAATATTGCTGACTACAGGACAGAATATTCCTTGCAGTGTGTTCTTTAACTGTCTTTACAACCATAACTCTCATTAGTTTCGCTGTTAGTAGTGAGAAGTGTTTTCCTCAAAATGCTGCAGTGTCTCATTCAGCAGGCCACAGTGGCGATTGCTGTTCTCCCACTGGAGGGACAAAATATTATTTATCAGCCCTGTGACTGACTGGATAATACTGATTGCATACAACAATTTTAATCCTGGATCTTCCTATAACATATCAAGCCAATATTTATCAATATCCTCCTCATTTATGTACTTGAGGAGCTATACAGAGGATACCTGACAAGGAGTTATTTATTAATTTAGATATCATACAAATTTTTCTGATGAGTTCCATGAAAAACTCAAATAAAATACTCTGGAGGTTGTTAGTCAATATTTTTGCTGTTCTAGTTAGACTTTTCAAATACACGTAATACCATGTTTTATAATGTAAAAATATTTTCCACATTTGCAGATGGTCTTATTTTACACATAAAATCTGTAAGTTTGAAAGGATGTTTACCTTTCATTAAAGCAAAAAAAAATATTAAAGTACTCTCTGTCCCATATAAAGTAGAAGTATATATTGCACATGACTGCAGCAAAATTACATTACATGCTGAATAAAACATGTACTGCTGAAATATTTTAATCCTCTCTCCTTTTTTTTTTTTTTTTTTTTTTTTTTAAAATGAGCTCCTTAGTAGAGTCATGAAAATACAGGCAAGCTTTCAGCTGGAAAAGCCCTTGAAGAATGGAATATAGTGGTGAACCCGGAGAGGAGGTCTGTCTAAACTGTGTGATTTCCTTCAGTAAACAGCTAGCAGCTCACATAATTTTTTCCTTCTAATTCCTTTAAATTGTCCTGCATCTGGAGCCTCAAGGGGAAAGAGAGATCCTCCTTGCTCCTCATGGCACCTGTGGCAGAAGGCATTACTATCTTATTTTCAGTGAAATCTCACCGGTGAAGCAATTTAAGTCATTTCAGTAAAGAAAACCTCTGGGAATGTGGCCGTGACAGTACAGTTTTTCAGCTGATGATAAAAGTTTTTCATTTTAAAACTGCAACAGCTATACAACATTTTTGTTACAGGCTTTGAAATAAGAGATGCTGGCGCTTGCCAGTAACCGCATGCCAGACCTTGTAATTCTTTCACAGCCATAGGAAAGAAATGTTCAAGAAACTCGACTTTCATTCCCAAAAGGTTCCTTTTTGTATGTGGGTAGTAGCAATCTTTCACTTCAAAATTAATACTTCTGATATGTTTGAAGTTACAGCTAATTTTCTACAGATTCTTTACTAGGCAGTTTTGGATGTACTTGCTAGTGGTAAGAGTCCTCATGGGATAAAGAGATATTATAGGAAATATTAAAAAAAAAAAAAAAGAAAAAAAAAAGAATAATACTTTTAGGATGAAATAAGCTGAACAACAAAAGAATATGTCTGTTATCTTTGGAAAGAATCAAGATGTTTTCTCAAATGTCTAATCCCCTGTACTTCCTTGAAGAAGATATAAAAGCTAAAACAAAGTATTCTGATTTTTACACAAAAAGCAAAAAAAATCCCATATTTTGCTAGTAGGCACCTTGTGGCTTTTTGAGGTTAACAAAGACCGAAACAATTTAAATGCATTACAGTTATGCATATTCATAAAGATATGCTGAAGAGATAATGCAGCAAATGATTTAATTGAAAAATCAGCCAGCGTGAATATTTTTTCCTGTGAATCATGGAAATGCGACAAGATCTGTTCATTAATATAATCTCATTTATTTGACATTATTCTTGTCACTTAATATAATCTTCATACAAAGAGTAAAAAATGGAAATTACCAAAAAAGTGAAGAGGAAAAATAAACAGAGAGAAATTGAAAAGGAAAGAATACCCATGGAAAATGTAAAAGAATATTGGTTATATTAAGTACTAATACGAAAAAAGAAATATAATGACTGAGAAAAAGCAGAGTGCAGAGATAAAGAAAAAATGGGGAGGGAAAAAACCCAGAACATTCAGGAAGTGCTTTGCTCTTGTAAGAGTAACGTAAGAGCTTCACAGCACGCCAACCTATGCTGGAGGTCAGATCCTTCATCAGCTTTTGGCCTTGAAATTTTTTACTTTTATATTGTAATTCTTTTAGAGAGAAAGCGAACGAAGACCTTCAGTGAGTGTGAACCAGAACAGTCCCATGAAGTCTCTGAAGCTAAGAAGAGATGCTGTTTGGTACCAGCAGAAGATCTGGCCCTAACGATGAGAAATATAGCAAACCAGATTAACTGTAACACACTGCCGCCCTCTGATCTGCTATGAAATCCGTATGACTGCACTATATGTTTCATTTTGCTGATTATAAATTATGGTTATAGAAATTTCAGTAGTGGAAGTGCCTGTGTTGCCATGATGTTAGCACCAACCACACTGCTGTTATCCTCAGCGACACATACGTGTCTGCTTGGGGAACCGCATCGGCGAGCAGCGTCTGGCCAGGGTGATGGAGAGCAGGGTCTGCTGGCAGGAGAAGCTCAAGAAACCAAACTCAACGTGAGCCCTTCAAGAAGGGAATGTAGTAACCGTTTCTGACAGCTTTGGGGTGGGTTGTTCCTCTACCCTCGTGCCCACAGAGCTGCAAGAAGCATCATGTGTGGCCAAGTGGTCCAACACCGGGCTCCTCCGTCCCGTCTCCCATGGCTGGAGCAGTGGAGGGCACCTTCTCTTGATGCCACCCAATGCTGCTGTCAGACATATCCTTGGTTAATCATCACCACAGCGACGTCTGAACATTATTAGATGCATTTGAAATGGGATACAAAACCGAGTATCGGTCCTATGTAATGGAGGGACCAACCCTGCTACCTGCTCTGTCTTAAAAGAAAGTGTGATTTATAACAAAAGTACTGTTATTCTGTGCCTTTAAATAAGCAGATATTGACCCTTCCCCACTTCTGTCACCCTTGCAAAATTAGGCCAATTTAATCTTGATTAGCGTTACTCGTTTCTTTCCAAGGAAGCCCACTCCACTGTGCATGATGCTCCTTGTCGATTCAGGTCTCTGCTGAACTGGATCCCAAGGAGCTCTGCTCTGTTAAATACCTTGCCAGGTGAATGACACATGAAAAAGACATTTGCATGCCCATTAAGTGCTATTTCTCATCAGGTATATATTTCTTAAGTTCTCCATACTTCTAACTAGATGTAGGATGGTTTATGGGTCAAATTAAAGACAATCTTCCTTTTGCCTTATTAATTCTTATATGTGAAATTCTCCTTGAAGTAGAAAAAAACCCCAAACAAACAAACAAAGAAAACCAAAAAAAAAAACACACACAAAAAAAAAAAAAACAAAAACAACAAAAAAACAAAACAAAACAAAACAAAACAAAAGAACAAAACTGTAAGAAGAAAAATGTTTTTGGGGATGTTCATTCAGAATAGAGAACCATGATTAAGACACACATCTTGGTATCAAACCTGTGCCCTGCCTATGCTGGAGTACACAAATTCTGTTCAAAATTGATGGCTTTTGGTCAACGTTCTATCACTGATCTTTCTTCCTGGCCATCATTTCAGAGACTGTCTCTGCTAATTAAATTAAAAAGGAATTGTCAAGAATACTGCACAAGAATGAAAAACTCCAGCACTCTCCTGTATGTTGTTTATGATCCTCATAAAATATTTGTGTTAGATGTAATTTAAACCGTGAGCTCCTGATAAAGTACCATCCGTACCTATGATGCTGTATAAATAACAAAAAGGAAAGAATGCAATCTATCAAATGCTCAAGGCTGAAAACTCATTTAGTCCTAAATTATTTCAGTTATTATGACCACAGACATTTAAATGTGAGATAAATTCTTATAAAGTCAGTTGTTAATAGACACTATTAACTAAAATTTATATTAGTAATTGTAGATATTATTAACTGTGTGAACTGATAAAAAAGAAAAGCCTAATTGGAAAATGAGATTAACTTCATTAGAGAGAACATAACGATATAACATATCTTGTCTGACTTCTCCAAATAACTTCACAGGTCAGAATCTGAGCTTGCATCCATGTTGCACTGCTGAAAAGAACCCCCTGAAATTCAGTGGAGATACATGTGTAGAAATCAAGTTTTTAGTGCCATTGGAAGTAGGGAAGAAGGGAGGGAGTGATGGAGTGATGGATGGATGATATGCTATACTTTCAAACTCTATGGGAATGCAAGACCAAAAATTACCAAGGATGAATTAAAAAAAAAATATGAAAGCAAAATGAAATAAAACGCCTGCCCTGTCTGGTGAACAGAATTCACTGAAAGTACTAAACATACATGAATTTTAAGATTTATTTTACAAATACTTGTTAGTACAACTGATGAGTATATATAATTTTTCATGAATGTTTATTACGATACAATGTTCTTTTAAAACGCATAGAAGCAATGTGCAACAAACAAACTATGTGAGCTTTATGACTGCTCCCTGCAAAGTCCCATTTATCACTAAGACTGAAAAGAAATAACTTGAAGAGAGATATCAGAATGAACAGGCAGAGGAAAGATAACGAATTATTTATTTTGTTATTTTCCCAAGTAGAAAGAAAAAAAAATCAGGAAACGCTTACCGTATTTGTTCTGTCAATGACAAAATTCTCATAAAAGCAAACAGTATCACACTGGATAAACTATGGAGCTTTTTATTTCACAGTATTTTCAGTCCATTTAAATAGAATCTTGTAAATGCATGTTCTATTTTTACCAGATTAAAAACTGATTCCAATAAGGACTGCTTTAAAAGTGCTTTCATAGCCCTAATGTTGAGCCCTTTTACTTTCTTTATTTTATGACTATGACTCTACTATTCACGGTTTATATTCTCCCTATGAGACCACCATACATGAAATAGGATTAAAGACAGAACTTTAAAGAATCTGCTCTGTTTAAATAGAGACTTCTCCAGGCTGTACGTTAATATAACATAACATTTCAGTGCAGTATTTAATCATCCAAAGGAAAGAGGGACTGCTTTCAGAGAGATGTAAAATCTTATTTTTAGCAAATTAGGAAAGTGTCCACTTTTCAGGGTCATTACTCACAACTGTGACAATACATTGCTCAGCACTGGTGCCTACTTGGTCTAGAAATAAAAATGAAGAATACTAGATCATTAGAGGTCCTTATGCTATTTGATTATCAAATACTGAGGCAGTTAATTTTATAAAAGTACTATGAATGGCAATATTAATCTCTGTTAGTCAGCCCTGGCCTCACCTCTGCAGTTTACCAGCCCAGGTGGCCTCAATTGTGGGCAGGGGGAGCTGGTTTCACTCATGGGAATCAGAAAAAACTTAAAACAGCTGCCTAAACCTAATGCTTTTCCACCAACCTGTGATTACTAGAGTGAAATATATTAATTGAATTGATTGAAATATTCAGGCCAAATGCTCTCCTTTCATATATAAAACATTCTCATCTGAAAAGTTTCTTTCTACCAGATTAATGCTGGTGGAAATTACCATAGAATAGCAGGTTGGAAGGGACCTCAAGGATCATCTGGCCAAACCTTTCTTAGTGAAAATACAGGAAAGATTTTTTCCTACAGGAGAAAAATATATTTTGTTTCATTAAAAAGTTGCCACGGGTTTCTAAAGCTTGACCAGTTTGGTTGTATGTGTTGATGGGTCTAATTTGCACAGTCTATTTTAAGAACCTCAAATGTAGATCCCTGCAACTACAGAGGGAGTGAATGACAGAACTGGAGTTTGCAGCTAGGACAGAAAATGTAGGGGGGGAAAAAACAAAATGGCATGTACTGCTGTTTATAACCTTATTAGTAAGTAAACAAGAGCTGAGGTGGGTAACAAAACTGTCCAGTTTTAAGAATTACACGCACCTCCATCGGCTGGTGGAGTAGCTGCCTGTTGGGTGCAGCTGCTCAGACTAACTCCAGATAATAGAAAAAGATGGGTTGACTTATACTACCTATGTGACTTATTCAGCACATATTTTAAAAAGAGATGAATTATCTTCCCTTTACTGATTTCTGAGGAACACTAGATGAAAACATAAGAGTAAATATTTACCATTTGAACTGTTTTAGGTAGATGAGATACATCCTTGTCAAAGTGTTCTGACAGAAATAATCAGAACGGTCCTAGCCCTTCCTCTCAAATGAGAGTTGCTGCCATAAATGCTGGTAAATTCCCCTTTAGGAGCACATTTAGCCCTTGTAGCAGAATTTAGCGTCTAGAATCCACCCCCCATCCCATATCAGATACAATATTTTTTCAAATCCATTATAACTCATGGAGCACTTAGATAAATATTCACAGCTTTCTGTACTGTGATGCTGTAGCCTGAGCACTAAGATACAGCTCTTGCTATATATTCATCTATTTATTTATTCCAGAGAGGTGACCTGTTTTGTTCTTTTTTTTTTTTCTTATATCCCTTCTTGCTCCTCAAAACTGCACTGTATTTGCAGAGCCAAATTCACCACCTTTGCACCTGTGTAATCATTTACACTTGAGTAAAGAGGGAAAACTGGGACCACAACCCCAAATTGCAATACTCCTCACCCTCTTTGCAGGGCTATAACTAAACACAGAGGGTCAAATTGCAAAATAGGCCTATTATTATTTTCACCCCATCCCGTTGCTTCCTTGATACGTAATCCAAGCTTGTATTTTTTTCAGGGTTGCTCTTCACTGTGAAGGCAATCACTAAGCTGACACATAGCGACTTTTATTTATTTCTCGTCTAGCCTTACGGCTCTTCCCGCAAGGAAATTTTCTTCTCCATCGTGATTCCTAGCATCCAGAGAGCAGGGATATATTTGGTCAGAAAACTCTGTGGCCTGTAAGTTACTGCTGCCCTGTCATGAGCAAATATGATGGTTTAATTAGTATTTTCATGGATGAGCTGTGGGGAAACAGCTTCAAATGGTGAGAACCTGGCATAGGAGGCGATGCTGGGCACTGAGGTCTCTCTGCAACACTAAGTCAGAGAAATAATTCTGCTGAATCGGTGAGGCTAAGTGGATGTAAAATAGATATATCTGCGGTCGGAGCCAAGTTCTAGATCTCTGCTGCCCACCAATGCCTTCAGCTAAAGAAGGTAGCAATGACTGCAAGGATTAAGTAAAGAATATTTGTGTAACTTCTTAAAACCTCATTTCTGCCAGGTACATAACCCAGTAAGTTAAATTGTTTCTGGAACATATCACCAGAAACCTCCTTCTGCACGGTGTGTGAAACCCTAATAAAGTTCTGCGTGGGACCAGGATTTCACTCTCATGTTTACCATTACTCCTTAGTACATTCTTCAGCTAATTACTTGTACTCATAATTGCATTTCTGCGTAATCCATTTTGATTCATTTGTCAAACACAATTTTGAGACATGCCGTGTTAAATGCTTTATTAAATTCTAGATGCTTTAATGTACTTCCTTCCTTTCTTCCACTAATTTAGAATTTAATTTAAAAAATAATGATTTCTGCTTGGCATGATTTTTTTTTTTTTTACGTACCCATGTAAGAGATACTATTTATACTATTTTTAAAATTAAATCCAACTGTGAACCTTACATAACTTCAAATGTTTTCTCTGAGGAAGCATGACATTTCAGTCAACAGTATTTGTCTCGAGAGTAAAAATACTTTCTATCCTAAAAGACTCACAATGTTATTTCTATTTTTGTGCTTTCCTTTCTATCACACAGCTCATTTTTGAAGCCAAAGAGCAAAATGGCACATCATTATTACATAGTTTTTACTTAGTTTTAGATTTTTCACTCGGTATGGCCCAAATATACATGGATCTATATAGAGTGAGGTCAGACTTCTTTTTTATTATGAGTGAATGTATGTTTTATTAAGTTAAATATGACATGCTGGTTGCATAAATCTCCCCCCAGCAGAAAATCTTTATACATATATATTCATTCCATAGAATTTTCAATTACTGGTAAGTACAGTTTAAGTATTAGCACCTGAAGAGGTGTCTATAGTCTATGTAGGCTGTCTAGTTAAGGAGAAGGATGGGCACCATTAGGAGATGATTTATCCCATCCTGGTACACCTGAGATAAATGGGATGAGTGTTTTCTGCAGCTGTCATCTTTCTCCACTGCCCAGGAGGTATCTCAGATGAGTAACTTCAACCAGGCTCCAACTCTCTACAAGTAGAGAAGTTCTGTACAAAATTCTTCTCTAATAAAAATAAAAACTATGATACCAATAATCTGAATTACTCTTTGAAAGCTGCCAAACCTGAAGGCAACATTCAATACCACAATACCTTTTGTCTGTCTGAAAGTATCTGCTGAAAGTTGAATAATTATAAAGGTGAATTGGATTTACCTTGTTATATGTGTAACATATTCATGTTTTCCAGGACCAAACTTTATTGTCTTTTTAAAATGTTGTCCTGAAATTTAAACATTAGCAATCAATTTGTTGCTGAAGGAATTCTTTATGCATAGTATCGTCATCTTCTGTCAAAATAACTTACAGTAAATACTAACAGCAATCTTGAAAATCCAAAGAATGAAAAAAATACATATTATTGGTTAGAACTCCTGTGTCTTTATAATGCAGAACAACAGACTCAATATCATATAGCAATGGAAGTTCTAGTAAATCATTTCATACATACCAGTTCATATTTACTTATGATTATAATTCACAGGAGCGCATTCCTGCAATTAAGAGACAGGGATGCACAGCATGAAAAAACATTTAGCACAGAGCAGACTGCATGAATAATTGTCTGCCAGAGTGGCTTATTAAAGGGAAGCTACAATTTTACAAGACAATCCTTGTATCTGCTTGTCTAATCTAAAGACAGATAGCTATATAAATAAAAAGAGTTCAAGAAAAAATATTTCTTACTCTGAAGTTGGATTAAAAGTTTGGCTTTGAAAGCATTAAAAGAACAATCAAAATGTGACAGTTTTGATACGCGCGCAAGCACAGAGCTTTCTAAACCGGGAAGTTAGTCCTTTGCATTTTAAGGTAGCGGTGGTCCTCGCGGGCAGTGAGACGGAGGGGATGGCGGTGTGGCTATGGAATCCATACTCCCTTACGTAAGCAAAGGTATCTGGTGATGTAATCTGCCCTCAAAAACGTCACAGCAGTCGTACGCGGCGCATGAGCAAGCGCGATCCAAGAACTCTTCCAGAGCAGGCGGCTGCCTTGCAGGCAGAGTCGTCGGCAGGCTCTTCCTGGGAAGATTGGGGTCTTGCACACCCATCTTTTCCCTCTAAACTCATTACCGGGTTTGGAAACCTTCAAGGATCGCCGCGTGTCCCAGCCCAGCCCGCCACCCCACGCAGGCCTCCCCAGCACCAACACCCGTGGGCAAATCGCGGCCGGCGGGGGCCGACCCGCCGCGGCTCTGCCGAGGTTCCCCTTCCTAGAAGGACTAATTCTGCTTTATTATTCTCATTTTCTTTATTATTCTCATTTTCTTTATTCTTCTCATTTTCTTTATTCTTCTCATTTTCAGGTTTCGCTTCCTCCTCCCTGCCTGATGCAGAGGTTCTTAGAGAGCGGGGAGGTTGAAACTAAGGAGAACTACATTAAAAAAAAAAAAAAAAATTGTCAAGGGGAAGAGTGTAAGGAAAATTTCCTTTTAAAAAACCCACAGTCCAAACCAAAAAAAAACAAAGTGTTGCAAACAAACCCGTGGCCTTTGGTAATAACTCAGCTTCATACGTTTCAGCTTTTAAAAAGTGCCTTAGCATTCTTTTTTATGCCTTTGAAGTGATTCAAAGGTGTACACCCTGTAAGTGGAAGGAAAAAATACTTCATTATCAGAGTGCATTCAAAAACATCTGAAAACAACATTACAGGACTTAGGAACAACCCCTGCAGCATTGTTCAAACCAGTAACTTTTTGTCAGGGTTGGTTTAATATTTGTGATTGAGAGATCTAAAGTCTGAAACCTGTTCACTCAAGAGCCAGTCTAGAGCTAAAGCCCACCAAAATCAATGTGAGTCTTTCCATTGATTTAAGAGAGCTTGGACCAAGGCCAGGGTCGAGAGAACAAAGGCAGCAGCTTTAAAAACGCTGCACAAAAATTTCTTACCCTTTGTTCTGACGACCACTGCTGAGACCTTAAGCCATGTCATGGTCCCTGCCGGGATGACAAGACTGTCGTAGCAGTGGTGGGTTTGATAATGGTCATAATCTGGATTTTCCACTGTGAAATACACTGAGTCATTTCATATATTGTAACTCGTCATAAAAATCATCAGATGGAAACATCTCACAGTCACTGAAAGAAAGCTTTGTTCCTTTCCAAGTAATACACTTGATAATGTTTCACTTGAAAAAAAAAAAACTAATAACTTTTTTTATAACAATCTGAGAGAACTTACAGCTAACAGTTCTTTCTGAGAACATTCAGGCTCCAGGAATATATGGCCTGGTTTAGAAAAATTATTATCAGTTCTGAATATTATAAAACTGACATAGTTTCCAGAAAAGGCTGTAAACAAATTATTGGGACTTTCTGTTCCAGGAAATACATTAAAAACAAAGTAAAAAAATTAAGTTGGCCAGTGAGAAAACTGTCTAGACAAAGCTTCCATTATATGATTTAACAATCCCCTGCAAATGCAGCTTAAAGATAAAATTGGATTCCTGTCCAGAATATTAATACTTTTATTGCAGTTTATGGAAATATATATATATATTTTATAGATACATGTACATATCCATACACAGATAGATGACGAACATTCAAAATGGTCTGGAAAATGGTTCATTTTATCAGTATTTCTTTCTCTTTCAAATAAGTAAATCATTGTTTTTCACATGGAGGCTTCTGATGAGGAGGAAGATTTCCTCATTTTCAGACAAGGACTTCTGTATTTCCATTTCAACCACTGTCAGGGTATGTGTGTGAGTAGTCTCTATGGGTGTCACTAATAACTTACTATTGCAGAGTGAGGAACAGCACTCACAACTTTCAATTTCCAAACAACTCCACACAAATAGTTTGTAAGTTGAAGTTTCAGCATAGCCAGAGCAAGCTCAGGAATACAGAAACCAGTTTTACTGTATTTGACTCATCTCAGTGCAGTACCCTCATGAAAACAAAAAAGTGACATTTTTACAGCATGACAGGAGAGAACTTTGAGATGCTTTTCTAAGTCAGACAAAAGGAAGGCCCTGAGAATTAGATCAGCTCTTCTCTTTTTTCTAGGCGTAGCAATGCACCATTTAATGTTTGGTAGCCAGCTGCAGTATAATTGCAAAATAGCTCCGTGCTCATTGCAGAAAACTGAACCTGCCTCCCACTTGAGACCCATGGAAAACATAGGCAATATCTGTCTTCACTTCTCCAGGATCCTGATCTTATGCGGTTGGAAGAAAAATGCAGCTAGTTACAGAAAGGAGCATTTATGCCCAAGTAAATTTCAAAATTGTCCCGGTGAACCTGGTGGCAAACTGTTTTATGTTTATCAGCTAATGTTTACTATTAATAGCCAAATGGATACTGTATCAGAATTACTAAAGATTTGTGTGGTAAAATAGACAAGAAAAAATCAAAGTTAAAACAGTGTGAGCTGGTAACTGTGTGGGGTTTATTTGGGTAGAGAAGCTTTAAAAAAGCTTCATTTTTAACCTTCTGACTGTGCCAAAATAGAAAAAAAAAACTTGGAAAGAAATGCTAACGTTTATAGAAGATCAAAAACAAGCGGTTGAGTTCTTGGCTTCCTATATGTTCCCAGGTGAATAAAAAATACCTCATTTCAGAGAAGCTGTTTTGAGCTTCTTTCATCAACGGTGAGGTACAAGGTTCAGTGGAAACATTTGTTTTTTTCCCAGATGGAACTGGACGTGTCACGCCGACACGGCTGGGAAGTGTGCAGTTACCATCCCGTCGTCTACGCCGGCAGCGGGCGAACGGCCGGACTCTAGCCAAAGCCAGGGGAAGCACCAAAAGCTGTTCTTCTACGGTACATCCGAGAAAGGCTTTTAAAAGGCTCTTTAGAAAACCAACCCTGCCACCTTCGCAGCAGGGTAGGAAAGCCTGCCAGTCCATTTGGGGAGAAACGCATTTAGAAACCTGGAGGCATGCCCGCAGAGAGACTGGGGGAGAGATAACGGGTACGGCTTGGCCCCGGACCGCGACTGGCGGCGCCGCACAACTCCCCGCGCGCCTGGCAGTAGCTGCTGTTGCAGGGTTTGCCGACTGCTCTCGATCAAGCAAGCCCTTGTCGAAAGCAATGTCTGCTTTTTCCACTCCATGCAGCCTCCTGGGCATCCTCCCGTCCCATTCTAGCTTTTTCTTGTAAGGGCTGAAACCGCTATACGATTTAGATAAAAAGTCGATCGGTTGATTTGATTTTTGTCTTTCCAAATTAACATTTTTTTCATAAGTGCAGGCCGTGTCTGCGAATCCGGCCCGGTTCTTTGTTTCCGCAACATCATTTTCATTGTTGCTTCACATACTTCATGTTTCAGTAACTAGTTTCTCAAACCTTATAGCAGGTGCTAGCACACCATGTTCTTTCATTGTCATTTCTCATTGTCGTCTCATATCGTTCATCAAAAGATGAGAGGTAACATTGCCTGCAGACTGAGGAAATCATAAAATCTAACCCTACCCCGGCTCATGTGTCACTTTTGGCCTTAGGAAAATCACATAATCAAGAGGTGACAGAAGTGGTCTGATATTCTGAGTTTTTCAGTTTTTGAATGCCTGTCACATTTTAAAAAGCTGGCCTTAGCTCAGCTGCCTCCCAGTTGTAAATGGAGATAA
Source organism: Tyto alba (assembly GCF_018691265.1). NCBI lineage: Eukaryota > Metazoa > Chordata > Aves > Strigiformes > Tytonidae > Tyto > Tyto alba. Next base: position 3,451,069 of record NW_024881261.1, on the reverse strand, counting down.
GGACACCTTTCTGTCTCACAGGAGAGAGTTAATATTTGTTCAGTGCTTTCAAAATGTTAAGTGCTACATAAGTGCTAAGCGTTATTAACAGGAATAATGTATGTTTTCATCTCAAGCTTGTACTCTTCTACCTGATCATCATCGCTTATATCTCTAACTTGCAATAAATAACGATTTCACCAGAATATAGCCCCAGGAAGTACCTTTCTCACTCTTCCTGGAAAATGGTCCTAATTTATATTATGAGACTTGAACATAATGTATCAGGATTTAAAATCATAGATCTGTTGGAGTTTATAAAGTAAAACAACTGGTCTCTGGGAATGATTCTTCCCTAACTTGCTACATTCAGCATTTTGTTTTGCCAGTTATCATTGAGTTTGCCAAAGAGTATGTAAATGCAATTCATAATTCTCGAGTATAAATATCAAATATATGAAAAATGTACCAGTAAGCACTAAAGAGATAAAAAAAAAAAAAACCCAAACACATAAAAACTTATACTGTTGGTTATTTAAAGCTATTGCAGAGGATTAGGTTGCCACTAAACAACAGTAAACTATATGTTAGCTTATATTTTGGAGTTATTTGTACTGCCCTTTCCCTTAACTGCTTTGGGCTTGACTGTAAAATTTGTAATGATACTCCTGAGCAGTTACTCACGGGTGTGAGTCTGTTGCTATTAAGTAAGGGTTAAAGTCCAGATCTCACAAGGAACTGAGGAAAAAATGAGTTTTTTGTGCTTTGGAGTTTACAACATATCACTCACAGGAGTGAGTGTATCTTGCTCACGTTGCTAAGTATTTCGGTTGGAAATAAAAAATTATGCCTAGATTGGGTACAATTTTGGGCTGCATTGAGGTTGGACAAAGCTGAAATTGCTAACGTTATTTCCTAGGTACTTCAGCTGCCTCAGTCCTGCAGGAATAAACATCCTCCCTCAGAAGAGTGACAGTAGGGTAAATACACCACTTCACCGCTTCATGACCCTACAGAGAAAGTTCTCATTGGCAAGGCAACCTTTCCATCCCAAGTTAACTCATTATTCATCAACATGCAAGATACACACTGCCAATCAAATAAACACGCTATTTAAGGTGATGCCTACGATGCTTTTGACAGAACAAGATGTACTACTCATGTAAATTACATTTGTGCAGAGCACGCAGGGATAGAGACTGACTCATCATAAAATCTCATTGCACTTTTTCTCTGAAGAATGTAAAATCTTACACTCTGGCATGATCAGAAAACAGATTTTCCCCTTTTGTAGAAATGAAGCCACTTACATTTATTGTAGCACCGTAAAACCCATGTAAATTTTTTTTTTTATTCCAGAGCACAGGATGAAATACCTGGTTATAAACTAAGCTGTATCTATGATAATGATATCCTTCCTAAAACACATCACTTTGGAAACCCTTGTGTATTCATAAAGAGTAACTAGGAGATGTTCACAAATTTGCATTTAAACATAAAACTCACTGAAGATGTCTTGTTCGTTATATCACTTTCAGTATAATACAGTAAGAACAGCCTGAAGTATTTCCAAAGGAACAAAATTTATGAAACAATCATTTTCATTACATGCAACCAAGCCCCATTTTTTAGTCTAAAACTTAAAACAGTTGAATAAAAAAATATTAATTAAAAAATTAATATCTTTATCTCCTTTCTGAACTGAATATCTTCATCCCCTTTCTGAGCTTAAAAATAATTAACAAGCCTTTATATTTCTAATAGTCCCATAATCTGTAAATATAAAAATTCAGGTGCAAGAAGGAAGAAAATGTTGATTAAGAGTCAGCAGAATGGAAGGAGAGGCATTCTTTTTAGCCCATCTGAAAGATACTACACCAGTACAATGAATGCAGTAAATGTCACAGTAGCTATATAAACTCAAATGCTGCATTTGAATACTTCTGCTGGCAACTAAAGTCCTGCATCTGGCATGCTGGTTACTACAAACGTCATCCTACTAGAAGAAAAGCTTGACACACCCATATATAATCAAAATGCTTCTATAGCTTTTTCTTCTATATAAAAGGAAGATTCAAGGTTGCTAAGCATACTTCAAAAACATCTGGGCAAAGCCTGGAAGAGCATAAGACTTGCCTCCAGCTATTGTCAAAGTTTAGTCCAAGTTTATAAATGCCACACCTTGCCTGACTGAAGCCAATAGGAACGTCGAAGGAAATTCAGTTCTGGCTTCTTAATTCACCCTGAAAATTATCCACATGCATCTGCAAGAGATACCCAAGATAATTTTACATACATCAGGTATATGTAAGACCAAGGCTGAAGTAATTTTTGTAACACAAATTCATAAACTTAATTTTATTTCAATTCTGATTCAGAGCAATACATTGTAAAAACACAGTCTTTTTAAAAAGTATCTTTCCATCAGCTATAAAAATATCTTCCTTTGTGTATAACCAAACACAAAACACAGGTAACCACTCATCATAGAAGTGATCTAGAGCATAGGGGTCATTCACCCCAAATGAAAATTGTAGAGCAAAAATAGATGATGAGTATCTGGAATGGAAGCAATAACATTTCTAACAGAAGTATCTTTAATAGAAATAGAAAAGCAAACCAGTTATTTACTATATGGTTTTATAAGTCCTTTATATCACCTCATGGGAGAAGTATTTCCGAGAGGAATCTGCATTATGTGTGTAGAATAACAACTTACATGTAGAATAACAACCTCCATTTTTTTACTGAAAATGTTGAATTTACCTACCCGGTCTGACAATGAAAAAAAATTATTACAAAAACTGTGATGTTTAACTGAGACCGAACAAACATTCCTCTCATGTAGTCATATGCAGTAAGTATGAAATTTAACTTGATTGCATCTATACATTTATAAAATATCTCTTGTTTATGGCAAATATTTTTCACACAGGGTAACAGTTCTGCTTCCACTCTTCCTCTTCAAAAGATAACCCTAATGTCTGTGACAAGAATTTCAAGTTCATTCATGGCCAAATACTGCATTTGGATTTCTTGGAGTTAAGGTTATGAAAAGGAATGCTTCTTTGTTCCAAGAGAAGTGCCTCCAATTCAATGTGATGCATTAAAAAAATAAGGTGAGAATCCAAAGAGTTGACATGATGATGTGATAAAACTTTCAGATTTTATGGGAAGAAGCATTCCTCAGTTTCCTTTTCGTAAATGAAAAACATATATGCACAGCGTGAAGAAACATAATATCCCTAAGTATGTAAAATATGCCAGCTTGAACATTTTATAGTTTAATGAAAAATATTTTTCAGAAGAATACTTTATATTATGTTTGCCGGAAAAAAATAAAAATCTTTTATTTTCTCAATATTACAGTCCTATCCCATCACCTTTTTTTTCCTAGCTGGAAAAAAACAGCATTGGGATATTTATGCATTGTGAATTAGGAGGACTATTTTTTACTGGCTATCAAAATTTTAATGGCATTAGCTCTAGTTGTAACATGTTTTCACTACATGAAAATGTGGAAAGTAATAAAATGAATATAGACCCTCATCAGTACCAGTGAGGCTTTATGTCAGTCACGGGATTACTCACATTGTCTGTTACAGACCATGATCAGACAACAGGACAAACCTCTTTTTCCACTGACATGAATATAAATTTTGCTATTGTGATACAGAATATGGATTTAATATGTAGAAGCTCTAAGTAATTCTTTAGCTTTCATTTTGTTGAATCTGGTACTTCCTGCTTTAGGAGTGTATTTAGACATCTATAATTCCCATCTAGTGCAGATATATGTGTAAACCGAGATTAAGGCATGCCAATCTATACAAGAATTTAATTTAACCCTTAGTTAATACCTGAAGAAAGGTTGTCTGCAGTACATTTCTCACGAAGGTAAACATTCTCCTTTATCCTCCCGCAAAATAGAAACAATTACCACAGTTTGGGTTTCGGATTGGAACCTCCAGGCCCAGAAAGGATAGAATATAGCAACAGATCTCTTTATTAGCTAATCACAACTATCCGCAGGTTTAACTTGCCATCAGAGTGCTACTTGGTATCCCCTGTTTACACCTTGAATCTGCAAAGCTACCACAATGTTGGTGGAAGCTATTCCTGGCTATCAGTAATCTAAATGAAAAGACAAATCAGGTTCCCCGATTTACAGACTATTACACTAATACTCTTAAAAATCTCTAAACTGTCTAATGCTTGAGCAGCTTTGGCAATTGTGCTGCACATACTTAGTAGCAGCACAAAAATAATGCATCAGTTCTATAAAACTGCAAAATACTCATAATTAGAAAGAAATATTATTGATGCACTGCTTTTCCTTTTCACTTCTTTTCCGTGCGTGGAAAACCAAAGATGACTATAGGAACAGGGCAAGTACGTCCATTATTTCTGTTTAGTCACTTTGATTTATCTTATAAAAATAAACCTGTTAAATCAGAGTTCACCTGTAGGTTGTCTTTGGTAAGACTCTAATCATTTACCCATTAATGCAGGATAAAGATGATGAGCCACAAAACTGACTTTGGAAACCTTTTCATCTTCTCATTCCTGGGCATAATGCATAAAGTGCAGTAGCTTGCTCAATCACAATGGCTGTTGAATTCTTCAGGAAAGGAGCAATGAAATTTAAATTCGTTTGAATGTGCAGGTAACAAATCACAAGGATGGGAAAAGGGAAGGTGCATGGAAAGAGGGGTAGACTTCTTCAGATGTTTTGAGATGAGTACTTGTTCTCAAAACCTGAAAATAATGAACACTGTTGCAGAAACCAGCCCCTTGGATGATGAAGCAAGAACGATACAAGAAAGTAAGAGGAGAGGAGAGAGATTCAGCCCTGATCTCCAAAGAGGACCTATTTTCATTCTTATATTTGTGGTATGGGGCTTCTCCTTTGGTAGAGGACTAGTCCTAACGAACGACAGCCAGTCAGACATTTCACCTCTCATTCTCTTAAGTGTTATCTTTCAGATTTGTCTTGACTTTTACAAAGTTTACTCTCTTTTTGCTAAAGACCATTTTTAACATTTTCTTTCTAAATCACGCTTCTGGGTCTCTCCAAGAGCGTGAGGGTTGGGATTAGGAAGCTCAATTCCCCCACTCGTTCTTTCGTAATCACATATTCTAATTATCCAGGCGATGTTAAGTTTGGACTAGGTTTTGGATTTAGGCTTAGAAATCAGGAGTTTTCTAACCTTTATGGCCAAGGAAGGATTTACTCGGAATGGTGTGCCTATCAACATAGCAATACCCAAACGCAGAGAACCTGCTACTCTTAAACATTAGCAGAAACCCTATTTTAGTGCCGCCTCTCTGGGAGGGAAGCAGACAGAAATCCTCGAGGGCCAGGTGGCTGGAGGGATCAGAACAGGAGCCAAAAAAAAAAAAAAAGAAATCTGAGAAACTGGTGATTTATTGGGAGCGAGTGTCCTGAAAAAGATTCGGCCCCTTCTGCTGGAGCTGCCTGGCAATGTGGCACCGAGGAAAGTCACGTTGGCTTTGCAGGCAGCCGGTTTCGCGCAGGTGAAGAAACTTTCCGGCAGATTAAGGCCAGGTGTACCCGGAATGTAATCACGCAATTAGCGAGGCTGCCGGGGAGGCACCACCCCACCCCGCTTTCCTTTGTGAGGGAACGAGATGGGACGCGGCTGCGGGGTGGGGGTTCCCGTCAGGGACTCCGGCTCCTTCCCTCAGTGGGGAGCGCACCGCCCCCCCCCCTCAGTACCCCGGGAGCGGGTGGGTGGCTGAGGGGGGCGGCTGAGGGAGGGGGGCGGCCCCCGCTCCCGCCGCCGGGCCGGGGCGCCATGCCGCTGGCTCCGCCCGCACCACATGACTCCGCCGTCGGGAAGAAACTTTTTCCCGTCCCGCTGTCGGAAAATGGCGGCGTAGGAACGGGGCTCCCGCATCCCCGGCCCGGTCCGACCGCTTTTCCCCCCCCTTCCCCCAGCGCCATGACCCGCTGGGTTCCCACCAAAAGGGAGGAAAAATACGGCGTAGGTGAGGACCCTCCCGGCCCCGCTCCCGTTTCTCTGCCGCGGGCCTTCCCCCCTCCCGATCCCTCCCCCCCTCCTTCCCCCCCCCCCCCCCCCCCAATCCCTCGGCTGCCCCGGAGCCGGTCTCCGGCGGCCGCTGCTTTCGGCGGGCCGGGGCCGCGCTTCCCCGGGCACCGGGTTTTCCTCGGAAAACCTCCTCGTCCAGCGGCGGGGTGCGGGGTGGGCCGGTGCCCCCCGGGTCCCCCCCGCCGGCTGCCGCCCCCCGCCCGCCCGCCGGCGATTTCCTGAGGGAAAGTTTAGAAGCTGTCCGGAGACGCCGGGCAACCAGCGCTTGAGTCGGCTTCGTTAAAAAAAAGTTGCTTTTTCTTCTATGTATTATTTTTTCCTTCCTGAGTACTACTTTGTTTGAATAGAAGAGGGCTTTGAGTAGTTTTTACGTTAGTTTCTTTCCTCCCCCCACCCCGCGATGGCAGCTAAACAGGATACGCTTCCAGTGCTGGATCCTCGGTGGGAGCTGTGCAGGGTCGCTGGGAAGCGATGCCCAGTGCTCCCTCCTCTGTATCCCTCCTGAGGAGAGAAAGGTTTTCAAGGCTACCGAAAGAAAAAGCTCATCATTTTGCAGGGAGAGTGATTTTTATACAGATGAGGGGTTTCCCCTGCGCGCTGCTGTCCGGGGATCCATTTCGTACTCTGCTTCTTCCGTCCCTCTCAAACAGAGGGGGATTGTTCTCTGCCGGTAGTTAAAACATCTCCACTGTAATTAAACGGATCCGAACTCGGGGCGGTTTTGGGCAGTGTTGTGCCGAGAGGGCCCGTCTTGCTTTTGAGGATGTTTCGTTTTGATCAAAAGCTTTTTCCTAGGGGTTATGGAGAAGAAAACTTTGTTGGCGTGAGTGAGAATATTTGTCTTGGGGAAGGAAATGATAAATCTGACTCTTCAATTTGGAAATTTAAAATGCAATTTTGCCACGGTTCTTGGACTCTATTGGTTGTGAAAAACATCTTTCTTGTATGTCCACAGCTAAGCCTTGTATAAGCAACGTGAGCAGGAAGAATGGAGTTTCTGGGTCTAAGTTGAGCCCAAGAGAATTTTAGGAATTAATTTAAATTCTGTGTGTACATCCCTAGAAAACGAGAGCATGACTTTTAAATTACTAGAGAATTCTAGCCAGCCAGTTACACCGTGTGAGACCTGTGAGTAATTTCAGTGCTGAGGATGCAGGACAAATATATGGAAGCAGAAGAGCTACAGATGGCAGTCACTTATTGAGATTTCCAAATAACCTGCTTCGTAGTGTGGGATGGGTAGAGGTATTTCTCAAAGACTGGAATGCCTAAATGGTCACGTAATATATGCTAGTGTTACACACCAGTGACACTCGAAAGCAAGTTCCTCTTTTTCAGGAACTCTTATCGCCGCCGTGGTGGAGGCAATTGCCTGGACCTGGCTTTCCAGGAATTGATGTCTTACAAGTGATTTTGAAAGGGTGAGAGAACAAGTGTGCAATAAACTGAATGTTTAAAAATATACTTTATTTGGATATCCACTGTGGGAAACTGTATGTGTAGTAAGAGAACTAGACTTAAATGTAATGTTAGAAAAAAAAAATATTTCGCAGTTCTAAAAAGCACAAGACTGTGTGCTCGATTGGTGCTCAACTGGTATTTTTTGTTGGTGTCCACTGCTCTGGAGAGAAGTTTGTCATGGTTTATTAATAGTTTGTTTTTCTATGATAGTTTTTTTTTTTTTTTTCTTGCAAGTTAGCTGAGAGGGATGATCATTGGCAAAATTAGGGTATTTATCTGCTGAACTGCAGGGGTGTGAGAGTTGAAAGTAGATGTGGTGTTGCAAGGAGGTAAAATCGGATTTGGAGCTAATTGGACGTTGTGATTCACTGGCCTGTGCTATGCTGTTAGATGCTGTTTTGGGAGGGATAGCTTCTTTTTGGTGTCACTGGGGTTTCCTCCTGAGGAAGGTGAATGTTCAGCTTGGTTATACTTGTTTTAAACGCCTTTGTGTTGTTGAAAAAGGGTGCTTTTGTACACTGCGAGATTTCTGATGTTTTATTTTTTGCTGCTTGTGAAACTTTCAGGTTGTGGCGAAATTGATGCGGAAGTAACATAGTCTCAGACATGAATGGAGGAGGCACTGTTAAACTGAGCATGCTAACATATGAATATTTTTCTTCCTAACTATTTCCCATGACCGGTCCTGGAGACTGACTTTGGATCAGTATTGTCTGACAGTGAAACAGAAACATTTGCGTGTTCCCAAATAGGATTGTTAATTGAACTGTCATCTTGGTGACATGTGTATGTAATATACTTAGGGTGTATATTTCACTAAAGCAGAAATAACAAAGTATCTATTGTATTTTACATTATTTATGTCACAGCTGTGGGAGCTCAGAAATGTGTGTATGTATACGCACGTGTGTATATATACATATAAGATGTGTGTATATAAAATAGGCACATGTGTATACATAATACCTATATATACTTTTTTCTTCCTCTTGACTAGTGTGTGCGACTAAGCTTGCTTAACATCTTGAGTCCTGAAGATTTTCTGGCAGCATACAGGTGCATTAAGAAACGCTCCTCCTGCTCAACCCACTCCACCTTGCACGGTGGGGTTTGCAGATGATGCTGGATGTCCAGCGTACGTGTAAACTAAACTTACTGCCTTAAAATGAGGAGTGCTGCCGCATAATGCATAGGCGTTATCTCAGCAGGCAGTTGTGAGCGTGACTCAGCTCCACTTCCTGAGGGAATTCAGGGCTCAGCGCGCGGGGAGGTTGGATGGGGAATGGGAGTGGATATAAGGCGATAATACAGTTGTTAGATTAACATATGGGGAACCATCCGAAACGGGAAAACGACTGGCTTAATTGCGGTAGCTTTTCTCAGCTCCTGATGCTGCGTATCCCCCTTCGTCTCAGCGTCTGGCTCTGGGTTTCGGCTCTCGCCCCCAGAGCGGGTGGGAAGGCATGAGGTGGTGGCGAGATGGGCATCTGGGTGTGTGGCTTCCTCAGCAGGGACATTAGAGGCTTTTAGGGAGCCTCGGAGGCTGCTTATGTCCGCTGCGTACCCTCAGCGTCCCAAGCGGCTGCGGAGTGTGGCTGTTCAGTCTCACGTTTCCTGCTTTTAGTGTGATACAAAAATGGTAATTTTGGTGTACTTCCTTATGCCAGCGGAGAGGAGAGGTAATGAGCTGCTTTAGGAAGTCTGTGAGCCTGAATAGGGCTTCTGAGATAGCATGAAGTGTCTCTAGTAACTTCCAAATCCTCTCGATTCTTCTGTCATTTGACCCTTCTCCTTTGCACTTAAAACTGCAGTGAGAGGTAGAACTGGCACTACTGCGGTTACTACAGATACTGTATTTAAAATGCCATTGTGTTCAACAGTATGTGCAGATATGGAGTAATTAAACCACTAGTGTGATAGTTTAATTCCTTTTTTTTTTTTTTCTTAATGTTGAAATAGAAAAATAGTGTGTCCATGCATGGTCAGGTGTAGAAAGAGAACTTCTTGGCTACAGGGCTTGTGCTCTGTGAGAGATCCTCTTAATTTTTGGATGCTGATACTGCTTTCCTCTGCTACTCCTAAGGAGTCCTTGGAAAACATGGATAGTCATGCCCTTGCCGTGAGCAATAAGCCAGTGGGGGCTCTGACTGGCAGGCAAGGTGCTCCTGGATTTGGACAGCTTCATAAATGCAAAGCCTTGATGAAGAAAGGGCTGGATATCTGTATGGGAAGGTGCATTGACTGTTGCTACTTCAGGACAGCAGGTTATGTCTGGGTAGGTGCTTCCTAATGCCGTGTATTAGGTCAAAGATAACGTACGTGTCAAGGATACTAGCTTTATAAAAATAGTCTGTACTTTTGTGACTGAATATATACAGTTGTTGGACTTCCATTGCATGTCTGGGTGCTGTTAGTCTTTTCCCGAAGTGGATGGGGTGCTGCAAGTACTTGAGACGGTATCTGTTGTTCTTAATCCTCAGCCAGTATCATGAAATCTGCTCAGGTACACTCTATGCTGCCTAGGGTGCATGTCTACATGTGCATTAATTAAAAACCCAACCAAAGAAACAATAACAAGCAAACAAAAAAACTCAGCCTACAAACTAAACCAATTTTACTGGGAGCCACACCAGTTGGGAGTTCCTGTACTTTTGCTTGTTACTGGTGAGATTTTGTTGCATGTCATGACGGGGCAAATCATAACTTGCTGGATTTTAGATGCTTTGAAACAGGATGGACTTTGGCTGCATTTCGAGGTTAGAGTATTTTATAGTGCCTCTCTGAAATTGGGATAGCTTTTCAAAAGGTATATATAAAAGCATCTTCAAACCAGGTATACAGAAATATATATATTTTTTTTTCTTATTATTAGGGGAGGGCTATAACAAGTTGGTGGACTAAGTGGTGATTCGAAGGTCATGATATATAAGTTTTTCAAATGAGTTCTGCCCTTGTAATGGCCCTTTGAAAGGGGGAGGATGGGGATTTGCTAAGAGCGGTGCTGTTGAAAGCACAGGGATTCCTACGGCCAAGCACTGCTGCTTTGCTTCTGCTGCTTGAGGGAGGCCTGCAGTGGTTTAGGACAGATTTAAGGCTTTTGTGGAATCCTGCATTTAGACTCCCCAACTGCAGTGAGTGGTGTGGCCCATGGCGACTGTCTTGCTTAGTAAGAGAGTTGATCTTGTGCTTGCATATTTGTGCCTTAAAACAGGAAAGAAAAAGTTTTTAGGAGATAGGAAAAGATGCGTTTTAGGAATTTTAGTGGTGCTGTGTTGTGAGGTTTGGGGCCGTCTGGCAGGGCAGGACGGTTACCTTTGTACTGTTGCTGACAGCAGGACTGCGTTCAGACACGTCCCAAACCGATGGAGTAAAAACACCCGTGCAACATTTGCTGATGTATTTATCAGTGCATTACCAGGTTGAGAAAACACGTGCAGATTCAGTCTCCTAGAGACAGCATACCCTGCTGTATGCCCAGATTAGAGTTTTATTTTCTGATATTTTACAATACCTTTTAATTCCCTGCTTGCTGGGGGGATGCATTTCTGTGCTTCCCTGTCCCTGGCATCACATGAGGCAGAGGTAAGGGACTGGTGGATGAACTAAATGAATTACCTTAATTTGAGTGTAGGCATGTGCTTGATTATGCTCAGTTTACTCAGCAGCCACTACTGCTCTCTGTCAATAAACAATTGTTGCAAGCAACAGATTGGAGAGGGATAAAGACACCGGATAAGTGGAAGCAAGCGTGTACTCCTGTTTGCTTTTGTCCAGGTCAGTGACATTACAAACCAGGATTGTTCTGAGAAATTATTCCTGTAGGGATTTACCAGAAATACTTTTTTGTGTGTGTGTGTTTTCTTTTGTTTTCCCCTCATAGAGCACATACTGACTTCCTACAGGCAGCTGACTGCCTACGGTCATAATACAGAGCTTTTATTTAACTCTGCAGAGTAAGGTGTCAGCCAGTTTAGGGATTTTTCAGCTGTTAATTAACACTCTTGTTCCTAGAAAATAAAAGGGGAGGGGGAAATTCCACAAGATGAGGATTTACACTTTACAAGTATGGAAGTGACAGTAGGAAAGTCCTGATTGAATGTTTTCTGTTTGGCATCAATTCAGGGGGAAAACCATTTCTGAATTTCCACCTGAATTTCAAGTAGTACCTTGGTACGTTCTGTAGTTTTCCTCTTTGTCTTTCATAGCCATAAATGCTTGATTTAGGTGCACTGATACAATTTTAGATTGTTTGCCATACTTGGCACAGCTTTCTTTGTATTATAAATGTGTTTTTCTTTCTGCATAGGTAAAACTTTCAGGAAAGGGGAAAGTAACTGGATGCAACTTAGTCAAACTGCATCTCCAGGAAGCCTGTCTATCAGCTTGCAACTACAGGCATAAGCATTGCAATAATTTTTCTTTGAAATAGTTGTGTTTCTGGAGTTTGTCCGGTATTGGCTGTGGAGCACATGCAGGATACACTTTGTCTAATCCTGTAGTAGTCCTTCAGGACTGAAATCCAATACATCTTGTTAAATACCTGTAGATGTGTCCAATTTTAGATAAATAGCTGAAAGCTGACATATTAATGAATCGAAGCTCAAATGAGGAACTAGGGCTAATCTAGTTTTGAAGTATTTGCTCTATTATACATGTCAGTCTTAACTCTCCTCTTCTACTTGCTGCAAGTCTGAAACTTTCACAGAACATTCAGTGGTGGCCAGTCACTGTCTATCTGAAATACACTGGCTGTTCTCTATGGGTTGTCTTTGACAGGGAGATGGACCACTGAAAAGTTAGCTTTTTTTTTTTTTTTTTTTGTAAACTTAGAAATGTTTTTAATTCTGTTTTCTGGCCTGTGGTGGATCCCAAAGCTATTCTGACAACAGTTGTTTCCTGAATAATTCTTTAATGAATTCCTTAATGAGTTACTGGAATACTTTCCTCCTTTAGCTTGGGGGGGAAATTGAAATCATGCCCTCTGCAAACCAAAAGAATGTTCAAAAAGAGATAATTCTTGTAATTCTTAAACTTTATCTACGTTTTCAGGCTGTGGTTGTGAGAACATTCATATATTTATAGTATTATTTATCTTCCCATGTTTATGTAATTTGTGCATTAAATCTGATTTCTGATGTAAAGACTTGTAACGCAAGAAGCAGCAGTTGCTGAATTTCAGTTTCATCAGCAAAATATGAAATATCTCTGGAAATACTTTTCCGCTCCATATAGCTTTGTAACTAAACTGAAATAATTACATTGAGAACTATTATGTGTAATCATGTATCCATATACATAACAAAACAAACAGATGGATGAATAACTGAAGTAACTATTGGCTGTGATACTCAATTTTTTTTTTTTGTTTGTTTTTTTTTTTTAATAATATTTCTTAGCACTGCTGCTTTATTTAGAGTACTGTTTATATTATTTTAGCACAGACCTTTTTATAACATGGTTTCAGAGGTTTGGGGTGGCTGATTTTACCAAAGGGTGTTGGAGTAACAAAATGCCTTTCTGGTACTCAGCAGAAAATACCAGCAAGTGATACAGGATTTGCTGTGTAATTATGGACACAAATGGAAGTAAAAGTGTATGCAGTTGGTCTGTACGTTTGTAGACACTTTGTTTCTTAAGGCACTCTGTTCTCTGCCTCTCTACTGTTGTAGGAGCCGTGTCACTTCAATGCTTCTACTACACAAATTAATCAATATTTAGGTTAAAAACCTGCTTGAGCAGCTCCCAAGCTGAGCTGGGTGCAGGGGTTTTGGAGCGTACTGCAGTAAAGCAGGAGACCCGTGTGTGGAGGGCATCGTTGAGAGTTGTCTTCCTGGTGGAGGAACCTCATGGCTTGATGTGGTGATTTCCTAGCTGGTTGCTGGCAGAGCTCCCTGGAGGCACAGCTGCTGAGCAGCTTTGAAAATGCACAGCTGGCAGTGTGGGTAGGGAGAGCACACCAAGTGTGAAGTGCCCGAGAGCCTCTTGAAACATCCACATACCTTTTGGAAGCCCAACCCTAGGTTGTGTTTGCTCTGCTTTCTCCTTATTCTCCAAACAAAGCACGGAAGTACTGACATCGCTCAGTTTGAAGCTGAGTGTAATAAAATAACATATGTTTAGGGAACGTAGCTGAATAGCCTGTGGGTCCCAGGAGGAGGTCACTGATGCCAAACAAGAAGTTGATGACACCGGACTGTACCCAAACCTTATGTGCAAGGACCTTCCACTGTGCTGTGTTAGTGGAGGAGCGCTTTCCTAATTTCCATACATGGAATAAAAAAAAAAAAGGAATTTAGAAGAAATAAGATGGCAAACCCTGGCACTGGTGGTACCTGTGGTCCCTGCATAAGGCTAAAGGGAGTTGTTGGGAGGGGGAGGCATGCCTGCCTGCTTCCAGCTGATGCTTTAGCCTTTAACATCCTCCTAATTGTGCCGGCTGGTCTGCATGAAAAAGTGTTGGCTGTAGGGAATGGTTCAGTGAATGCGGTTGGGTGCTGGTACTGAGGAGTTGCTTCTGCTTCAGTGTGGTGTGTGTATAATATTATCTGTAGCGAAGGCTGAGAATCAGAAATGAAATGCAGGCAACTGGTAATGTTAAAAGTATTCCTGTAGTGGACCCTGAAACAGGAAATATCTCAATGCTGAGCCAGATGGAAGTAGCTGATGATAATTTGAGTTTCCAAGTCTTGACGCAGATGGTGAACAATTTAAGAGGACGCTTGCTTTCAAAAAAATCTGCTGTGCATGTGACTTCAGTGAACAAATCATGACCCTGAAATGGCAGTGGATTATCAAGGCAGTGACTTGGAATGCCCTATAAATACTGTCCTCTAGAGGAGGGGTTGCACTGCAGTTTTAATGACTAAGTAGAGATATGGTTAAGGATGTCACTTTGCCAGGAAAGTTACAGATAAAGGTCCGTGGGAACCTTTAAACTTTCTCTTGACTGAAAATATAAAGTTATTCCCCCAAAATATGAGCATTTGTGTAAAAACTAACATCAAAGTGGCTAGAAGTGGAGTTTTTACTTTAATTATTACTGTTTTTACACAATGAAATATGAGCTAAAAGAGGGTTTGTTTATCAGCTCTTGTTTGCCTTGCGTGGACCTCCTGTTGCTCAGTGAATCTGGAGAAGGGACCAGCTGCAGGTGTGACCCAAGTCTGGGTTTATTCCCTCCTTCACTGCTATGGAGACTGTTGTAGAATGGTTAGCTGTGACTCTGTCCTGGCTTCTGCCTTGCCAGGCAGCCTGGGTGTTTGAAAAGCTTGTCTTCATGCTTTTGTTATTTTTTCTGACTGTTATGGAGCCGCACGGGAGCATGTTAACTTTTTTGCTGTTTTGCTTTGGACAATCTATGGCTTGTTTGTAGCTTGAATATGCAGAAAATAATTCTCATACTCAAGCTTATAGTGTGCTCTGTCTAAAGTGAGGTAATGGTGATGCCCAGTGTCTGGCCTCAGGGTTGGCTGCTGGATGGTCTGGTGGCTGCTGGATGGCCTGGTGGCTTTGGGCTCTGCATATAGCAATCTATATTGCTTTGTATCTTTTGAGGAAAATGTGATTATGATACAAAGCTGTCTACAGTTATACATGAAAGCTTTCTTGCTGGTTGTTTCTTTTCCTCTGTATGTTTTGTAATCTGTCAGATGCTTCTTAATTTTTAATGTTTTCCAAGCGTTTTTCTTGTCTTGTATTTTGTCCTTATACACAAATGCCCACCGGTTTTCTGCAGGCATCACCCATCATCTTGTTGTCCCTGCTGGAATTTCTTCCTTCCTGCTCACCTGGCTACCCCTGCTTCACCTTTCACATTGTTGGGAAATAGTGTTTATCTTTGGAGACTTATAACTGGGGCAAATGGAAAATATAGGAGCACTGCTATTCTTTCTCCCTCCAGTAAAGAACTGTAAAACCTCTTTGCTCATTTGCAGTATGTGGAGGCTGAATCAAATCACTTCACTAGTGGGTGATGTGTGTGGTAGATATGGATCCTCATCCACCTCCTGCTGTTGTACTGTCTGACTGTTGCCTGTTATTTTTTTCTTATCATGACTAGTAGGTGTTGGTTGTGTCTCCATCAATCCATTGCCTTCTTGATGCTTCTTGGACCAAGAATATTAGGTGGGGCAGACTTAGACTTTCCCTTCCCCTCCCCATCTGAGGTTGTGTGTTGTCGTGGTGGTGTTTTGTTTGTTTTGTGTGTTTTTTTTTTTTTTTTTTTTTCTGGTGTATTTTTTTTTTTTATTATTCTGTAGATTGATCTCTGAAGTTTCCAGTGCAAAGGGTAGGTGGTATAACAGTGGTTTTACTGATAATATTTTTAGTAAGTTGGTTTTAAAAAAGAAAGTGGTTTGTGGCCTTTTTTTAAAGTTTAGTTTTGGAGGCATTTGGCCTCTCATTTCAAATTGTAGTTGCTCGGTAGAAGGTATGTCTTCTGATACAACAGTATCTAACTCTGCTTCCTTCCTCAACAACCTGTCAGAGCAATGCCTCTAGCTGTTGACAATCTGTCATTGACCTCTCTGTCCCCTTGCTTAAGTCTGTTCTGCACTTTTTTTGGTGTCTTTTCTGATGCTGCTCACTAATGGTTGGGCATAAAGAAGACAACCTTTCTTTCATGGAATTCCCAGGCAATGGGCAGCAGCGTGCTAGAAGAGCAACTCAAAATTTCTGTAAGACTGGGACTTGCTCACAAACACAGCAGCTGCCATTGGCTCCTCTTAAAAATGAATTTAGTGACATATGACAAAGCACTGGAAGGGATTGAAGCAGTGGGTAAAGATCCCTTTCCCAGAGTTTTCAGTTATTGAGCTCTTCTGATGAGAAAACAGTTGTTCTTGCTCACAAGTTAAGTGTCTGGAGATGAGAACAGATATTTTTGTGGCTCAGAGGTATTTCTTAGGCAGTAGTTTCCACAGTGTGTGAGTCAAATGGGACAAAACAGCAACCCCAAACTTTTGATGGAGAGCCAAATATTCTTTTGGTATTTATTATATTATCCTTTTTTTGGTTTTATTTGTTGTTTTTGTTCTTGAGTGTTTCACTGTAAGTGAGAATCTAAAAGGATTGAAAAAAGCATTAGACATTTCTAGTTGAATGTGTTCTTGAAATGATTTATTAACAGATTTTTATCAATAACTTCTGCTGCAGAAGAGGCCTCTGTTTATTTACTGAACTGTGATAGCAGGTGATTTAACTCGTTCACATTTCTGCTTTAAAATACAGCAAGTGCAGTTTGGGCTTAATGCACCAGTTGCCTGTTTCTGCAGCTACAATGCATGAAGGTGAACGTGTTCTTGGCTGAACACTGGAAGAAGCTTTCATACCATTAGGGCTTGAATATCTAAAATACTGGGATAACTGTGTATGCTTTTACAGTCCAGGCGTGATACCATCTACAATGCAGCATGTTGATCTGGGAGCTATTCTTACATCAAGATAGAAACTCTAAGCTTAGGAGTTCATGTATTATGTTTATATAATAGTGTCTTGGTGTTTCTGTAACATTTACATAAGGAGTGTAGAAAATATGAAATCTTGCAGAGGGGAAATGGGGTAATTGAATACCAGCTCAAGTGTTGATAAGGTGGGTGGGATAGTGATAGCGTTGAGTAATGACTGAGTAAACTTGGTAAAAAATAAAATATTGGTGAACATTAGTAAAGCCCTGGGCTCATACTATTGTGTTTCCCTTCCTACTGCATCTGCACGTCACAGGCATTTCTGTTGTTACCTTTGCATGCAGCAACACAGTCTTGCTCTTGGGACGCTAATGGACCAAGAAACATTTTTTAAAGTCTAAATTGTTTTTCTTCAGTACACCAAAGGCTCCTAATTGAGAGGAGTAAGTTGGATGTCTACGGGAAAACAGCACAAAAACTCGCCTCCATCCTCAGCATGCAGGCTTTGGAATGGGATGAGTTTGTATAAAAAATGAGCTGTTTTCTGGATGTGGGGACTTGGATTGAGCATACAATGTGCTAGCTACCATTATTTTTTTTTTTTGAAAAGTTTTGTTTTGAGGTAGGGATCCTGAGAGTGTTGAATGAATTGAATAGTTGAGAAATAACCACTGGTTATTAGACTAATGGCGTATTTTTACAGTGGGGAAGACAAATGTTTTAAGTGGAAGTGGTTGTGGAGGACAGATACGCTGTCTAGTTTCGCACAAACTTGTGCTGCCTGTTGGAGCTTGCCAGATACGAACGCTTGAGCAGATTTAGTACCTTCTGTGTTGCTTTGGAAATCATTACAGGGAAATGGTTCTCCTTAAGCTGTTGTTTCCAGTGGGGCAGGGCTGATCTAGCCAGGAGCTGGCTCTTGCTTCCTCTGGCCGGTGCTACCCTGGGCTGCCAGCGAGCCTGTGCTGCGTGCTAGTGCTTCACCTCTTCTCAGTGAATAGTTGGAACGATTCTGGGCAGATAACATGTGAAAAAGAAAGAATAGTTAAAGTATTTTTTTCTTATAGCATCTTGTTAGCAAGTTACTGCTGGGTTAGTGGCACCTTAGCCACCCTCCTGGCATTAATACACGTGACTGTAGGTGGTGGTTTTAAAATACACTCTCTTCAGGTAGTTATGTGTAGGAAGTAAGGTGTTACGGCCTTGAGCTATTCTGAACTGATGGCGGATGATTTTTGAGGCCTGGGGCAGTAAGGGTAGCAGTTACAAGGGCTGCCTTTGACACATTTCAGTAGGCTGAGGGGTGCCCTGGCAATGGGGAAGCAAACTGGTCAGTGGGACAGGGCTCAATGGCTGCTGGTGGAAAGTTCTCATCCGGGAATCTCCCATGTTCATTTGTGATAGATTACTGGGCTACATCAGCTTTAATTAGACTAAAAAAATGCTTTAAAATGGTCAAATTAACTCCTGATGAAGTTAAGTGTTGCAACTATACATTTAGGTTCCTATTGCGTGAAAAAAATGTGGAGTTCAGCATCTGTAAGTCTGTACTCTGGTTTTCCCTACTTCCCAGAGGTTTGTGTACTTGATTTATGGAGAGAGTTGAACGTGATGTTGCGTCTTTAAAGAGTAGTAATACCACATCAGTTACATTGCCTTCTTATTTCTATCAGAATGTACATAAAAATTAGTATGGGCTCAAAGGATTCCCTTGAGGTGGGAAACAGGGAGTTTGTAGGGATAGGAGCTCCCTCTGACAGCGCTGGAAGGAAAGCCCGTTGCTCGTGGAAGGGGCTGATGGTGAGAGCACGACCGTGGCCTGGAGCGAGCCGGACAGTGACTCTTTGTTAGGGCTAGCTGCCGAGCCAACTCTGTCGCTCTTCTGAAAGCAGCACGAGGCATGTGATTGCTTACTGGTTAGGAGAAAAACAATTTTCCCCCTGTTTTTGCAAAATGCCGCTCTTATCTTTTAATGCATTCAGTGCTGTTTGACTCGCTTCCATGGTTACGTTTTTCCATTAATTCCGGTATAAGATACAACTTCAGGAAAAGTATCACGTATTTCCAATTTCTGCAACAGCCTAGCTGTTGTGGAAAAGAGAAAGTGTTGGTGGATCAAACTGCGGCTCTTAGCAGGTAATTCTTCTCTCTGGCTGTTATTTCTGAGAAAGCAGAACAAGTTCCTCAGGGATTATGTGTCTCTGGATCTGTGTTCTTTCTCTGTAGTTCTTGCTGTTGGAGACAGCTTGAAGGACTAAAAGACAAATAAGGTGATGGCAAGTAAAAATAAATTGAGTAAGGTTTGATGTGTAAAAAAGCCTGAAACTCTTTTCTCTGTTCCCTGCCCCATAAGCTTTTGTGAGAAAGCAACAGAGGAGTTTTGATTTTGTTTTCCCTTGTGGAAATACTGAGGAGGAAGAAAAGTAGGAAATGAAAACTTTATTCCCATCACCCCATTTTCCCCTTGCTTTAGGCTTTTGGATCTGCATCATCAGCTCTATATTGCAGTGAATAGTGTCTTGCAGGGGCCATTTTTTTGCTAACTATTTCCGTGGTCGTGTGATAGCAGTTTTATTGCGTTGAACTTGATTTTTATAGTCATTGAAATGCCTATTAAAATATAGCTGTGACATTAAGCTCACTGCTATAGAAATGCTTAGTAAAAGACACCTTCTTTGAAAATTCTGTGCGGTGCAATAGATACCTGCTGCACTGGCCAGGGAAAAGCTTGAAGAAGCAGGGGAGTGATGCGTTGAGAATCTTCAGATGGAGCTGAGTGGATTGTTTTTGTTAAAATCCTTATGCAGGTATAACTGGGCTATATTCTTGCTGGCTTTTGCCTAACAGCAGCCAAAAGCTGAAAAAAGTATTTTCAGAAAGGTTCTGCTTTATCCAATGAAGGATGAAGGTCCTGGAGAACTGGCTGTGTCCGTCATCCACGATTGGTCTTCTACCCAACCGGTATAAGAGGTGCTCCCAACTGTCTGGGAAGATAGATGCCCTCTTTGAGCACCAAATTGACAACTTGTGATTAAACGTTTGTGCCTGTGCAGACTTTGACCATAATTTGTGCTGGTTTAGCCCAGAGCACTGAACTGGGAAGGACTTGAGGGTTGACCTGCATTGTGCACGTGACTCTAATATAGTCCCTTTCATAAGTTGGTTTTAAGATTGAGCTTGTTGCGTTTGGGGATGTTTGTACCTGCTTCTGGGTTTGGCAGGACAGTTTGGAACTGCACTGCTCTGCGTGGGACCTTCTCCCAAGGCTGTGGTCCGTGTCGGCTGAAGTTGATGCTGTCCCCTTCCCGTGCTTGGCCACGTGCTGCTGCCTTCGCTGCTCTGCCGTTGCTGGTTTTCCTCCAATTGCTCCGAGTTATTTACAGAGCTATCGAGGAAGAAGCACGGAGGTTCTGAGCAAGCTGAGCTCCTTGCAAGTGTTGGCTGAGGGACGAGGTGGGCGGCAGCACGGGCGCAAGGGAAGGGGCAGGGTCATGCAGTTGGAGGCACATCAGCCAGGAATGGGTGTGGAGCTGTGGTGCTGCCACCTTCGGGCACTTGTCATCTCTTGGGGCACCTCCATCTAATGATATGGCCCGATGTTGACTCATGACCAGTTCATACACGTTTGATCCTCCGCCAGCATTGACCGTAAGCTGAACTCGTGCCTCCTCCCCTTTGGTGTTTAACTCCTTTCCTTCCTTCCTTCTCATGCCTGGCAGATACCTTGATGCGTTTTCTGCACAGCAATACTGCAAATTTTGCCAAGACTTCAGGTAGAGGCTGCTTTTAATTCTAGTTAATTAAAAGCACAGAAGTCCAGATATGTGATGGTTAGCGTAGTGCATGCTCAGATGCTGTCTTTGCCTTCTTTGAGGCTGTTGCCTTTAGGCCCACCATAGCAAGAGCCGAGTTATCACTTCTTAATGTCCCCCAGTGAAATGTAGGAAATTCAAGGGAACATCAAAATTCACTTACTTTGTGATTCTGTGTTACCAGAAGACAGATGCTGAGACATCTGCCTCTAGATAATGTTTTCTGTTTGTCTAAATCAGCATCTTGCTTTTTCTACAAGAGCCAGTGTTAAGAGCTTGGGGTGGTGTGATTACTTCTTGCATACAATGTGTTTCAGCTAATGGACTTTTTAATATTAAAAATTGATTTGAATGTTCTTGATTGTGCTTCTTGTTAGCTATGCATTATGGCACACTATTAATGCTGTTCTAGTCAATAATGATACCTTTTTTTAATGCTAGTTTCAGTTTTATACCCTCAGTACTTAGCAGTGAAGTACTCTGAATACAGATTAAGTAGCAAGAAGGAGGAGAGAAAGCTGTTAAGAGTGAGTTGGCATCTTACTTCATTAGCTCCCTAAAAATAAAGTATCTGGCTTAAAAGGGGAGAGAAGGAAAAGCAAGAACCTGAAACTGGTTCTTGGAACATGGAAATCTTGGATAGGTCCAGAGCTTTTTTTTTTTTTTTTAATTAGAGCAAAAAGGACAAGTGTGCATCTTGTTCTGTCCTACTTGAGATTTGCCTGTAGGAATCAGCAACAGGGTGGTTATGCTTCTGGAAGGCAATGTGACTTAAGTTCGAGGAGTGCTCTGGATTTATGAAGTTTCCTCAGTTTATAAATTCGTGTTGGGTAATGATAAGACACCAGATATGTTGGAAAACATATTGCTCCTGTGTGTTGTCATCCGTTATAAAACCTGACGGGTCAGGTTGTGTTTATAGAGGCTTGAGTGTCCCTTTGCCCTTTCTGGGCTGTGCTCAACCTGGACTCGCGTGGGAATACGATTTCCACATGAACCAGTATGTGTTTCAGGTATTTGCTGCTCAGGTGGAGGATGGGGAAAAGGAATGTCTCCCCTGTTTAAGGGAAAATGAGAATAAATCCTTACTATCTACTTAAACTTGCTGGACTTAATCTAGTCCTGCTGGAGAGATACCTGCAGTAAGTCGCATTTGTGGATTTAATCAGTGAGATGGACTATGTTACTGGGGAGGAGGAGCCACGAGCTGTATTTTCTTCGTTAGCTTGATGGTAACTGTTCAAATCTAAGAGTTTCTTCAGGCTTCTTCTGTTTGTAGGAAAGGCACCTTTTGTGAATGTTTGGACAACAGAATAACTAGAATATTGAGAAAGAACTGTGAACCAATCTTGGTGAGACCAGGAATGGCAAAACACAAGGTGACTTGGCAGTAAGGCAGGAAGACCTACTCTTGGCTAATGTACACATGAAATAATAGTCTTTAACAAATCTTAGCTGCAACTCCTGACTCGTTCTTTTTTTATTCTTCCTTCTCCATTAGACTCCACTGAAAAAATTAGAAACTTGTCTGCATAAGTAACACAGGACTAAGGAGTCTCCCTAATACTGAAAGCAACCACTTCCCATTTAGAGAACATAGGAGGAAAACCTTGAGGTTTCTTTTAATATTGGAGAATTTACAGAAGATTTTGCTTTTGCCTCTGCTGTTTCAGTCTGCTTTAATGGAAAAAGAACAATTACGATTTGGGGATTTATTTTTTTTTTTTTTAAAGATAGGGTACAATAAAGCTGATAACGTGTTAAATGCAGTTTGTTTTCTTTTAGGAGTGTGGAAGGACTAATACAGACTTCAATGCAAAGTAATTGCAGGGAATATTACTCTAACATTTTTATGGCATCTTAAGATATCTCAGCTTTCATACAGTCAGAAAATCTTTTTCAGTATATATTGATGTTACCTTTGTTTGCTTTTTCCTTTTTCCTCCCTGTCACCTCTCTAATTCTTCTAGCGTTGCACTCCTCATTTTTCTGATGCGCACAGATTAATGAGTGCAGTTCAGTAGAGGTGTTTGTTTTGTATTCTTTAGCAGTAAATGGGTTTTTAGTGCAATTACTGTAATGCCCTATTCCTTGTTCCTTTTTTTTATCAACTCCTGGAGTTGAAAAAATTGCTCTTTCTATGCCCACACTAATTCTTTGCTTTTGGCACTTCAGTACTTTTGTGTAGATGTGCTCTGGTTGAGATGGGAGGAGGAGGAGGGGAGCAGGGAGAGCCTTTACCCAGAGAATCGCTCGGCTGAAAGCACAGCTGATGAGGAAAAATATCTTTGGTGGTGCTGAAACCTGGCGTGGGAATGAGAGGTGGCTTCTGGATGCTTTTGTCACCGTGACTTTGTTGTTTGTGTTTTCTCTTGCCATCTTAGTTCTGCTAGTTACATCTCAGGGCTGAAACTCACAGCTGATGGATATATTTGCTGGGTGCCCTTCAGCCTTTGTCTCAGCTGACTCCACCTCCACTAACTGACATACTAAATCCCTGTGCTGCTGGCTTTGTTCAGTGCAGATCTCAAGAGCCACAACTGTTCTTTATGTATCAGCAGCAAGTCCCCTAAAATTCCTAGATGCTTTCCCTATCGTGAAGAGTTTTAGCTTACCTCAGTTTTTGCAAGCAGCTTAGCTATAAAAGTGTACCTGAAACGGTCTTTTTGGAAGCCAGTGCAACTGTACCCATAACATGGTGGTTGAGGAAATATGGTCTATAGGTGTGATTTTGCAAATATAACAGGCCCCCACAGCTCTACATTAAATGTCATAGTTAATGATGCTTAGAACTGGAAAAGAAAGCTTTATTTGTCTACAACTTTGAGAAAATGTTGCGGTCATTCTCTTCTGCATGTTAACCTTATAATTAGAAAATGTTGGTCTGATGCAGGTGTCCGGGAGGTGCATTGCTTGTGCCAGAGACATCAGAGAGCAGCTGCCCCCTTTATCTTCTCAAGGCTCTGCTGCAGGGAGAGGGGTCCTCTCCTCCTGGAAGGAAGCCACCTTCCTTTGAAGCTGATTGCCATATACTGGGCTGTATGAACCTGATGCTTCATCGATAGTGCGGACTGGAGCCAGGCTGAGGGAAGTGGCACTGGGTTGCCAGAGCCTGAGCTAACTCCCGTATTCCTTCCGTGGAAAAGCAGCATGTTTGGAGCTCAGAAAGCAGCATTTTTCCTGAGCTCTAGTGACTTTGGTATCTCTTCTGCATGGTCTCTTAAGTTACCACTGTCACAGATGTATCCCTTAAGGAGAAAATGCATTGGAAATAGCATTCTTTTAAATGATAAGGGGATGAGAGTATTCAATTGCAATAGAGAAGCTTAGCTGTGCCTCTTGAGTTGAAGTTTATTAGAGAGAAAAAAAAAAAAAAAAAAAAGAAAAACCTGTGCATGCATGAAGACCATCGGGATGCTGTATTAGTGTTAATCATGAGGTTAACTTGCACTGGCTAGGTCTTAGTCATAAGTCTTTTGATGCTTGAGTAACCTTGCTCCTTATCTTGTCTGTGCATTGTAGCAAAGGTTTTTTGAACTTACGAGACTGCGTAACTCCTTTGCCAAAACAGTGAGCCTTGACTCTCAGTTCAGGCACAGTGGGGAGGCCTGACATTAGCTGGTGCAAATATTCCTAGTGTTACATTTAGCTTAGACCTCTCCAAGCTGGAAATCTGTCATGCTGAGAACTGGGTTGTTCAAATTAAGCAAAATTTATTTCAGTTAAAAAAAAAAAAAAAAAATTGAAGTTATACTTCAGGCTTTTAAATATTTCAAATGGTGACTCAGAATACAGTTGATCAGACAAAGTATAAGCATACCGGTTTCATTCTTCCCTCCTCCTAATTTTGTCTTTTCCTTTTAATTAAGCTTTGTTGTTTGCTCCAATCAAACATTTTTATCTGTCATAATGTCTTTTGATGTCACTTTTTACATATAAAAAGTACCCTGAGAGGGAGTTATCTGCTAGCTTACATAGGAGTATGCAGTGTAGTTCATGCCTGGTTTTCTAATCACAGAGGTGGAATGCACTTTACAGTTATTTTGATTGCTTGCTTCATGATCTGTCAGTGCTGCTACAAGCCAAAAATGTGTTTTGTTTTTTGTGTGTGTGTGTTTTTTTTTTTTCCTGTTTGCTTTTTTGTAGACATATTTTTTACACATTTTTGAAGATAAATCCTCCCTCCGTGGCCATTGCCCCTCACTCAGGTCAGCGGGAGCTGTCGTGGGCAGTAATTACCACTTGGTGGCTGTTAGTCATCTTCTGTCAAAAGAATCGGTCATTACAGTGATGCTACTGTTATGTGACCCTGCTTGTTATGACAGAGACCAGTTAGCACTCTTGGTTGTAAATCTGAATGTCTTTTATTCATAGTTGCCTTTGATCCTTAGTGTTATTCCATTTAAATGTTTGAGAAATGCTTAGCTGAAGTGTGAATTGAGTACAGGACTGTTTTTAATCTGTCGTAATGCGAATGTTTCCTGACTGAGATGTCTGGTACGAGGCAGTGAGAGGGCTCGTTGTGGTCCCAAAGGTGGAAGACTTGAGTTGGATTCATTTTTGAACGTGTTGAGCACCCATGGGTCCTCTCAACCGTAGTGACAGCAGCGAGTGTTGAAGAGATCCAAGTAAATACCTGAAGGATGGAGTTCGGTGTTGAACTCCAACCATACAAGTTTGGAGGAGTTAGTATTGATGGTGTGACTTTGTCTTCCCTGGTATGCACAGAAACTGAACTGAAAACATTTCCTACGAGTGTTCTCGAGCAGACTGTCCCGCGTGTTGTGTATTGACCACTGTTAACATCCCTCTGCTCAGAACAGTTTAAAATGTTAATCTTTGTTAATGTGTTTTTCATAGAACCCTCTTCTCCTGCAATGATGGCTTTGAAATATTCTGCAGCAGATACCTAGGAGGGAAGGTTTATTCCTCTTTAATAATGAAAAAGCTAACAAAAACATTAAAACAGGAATAACTAGTTTGGCTTGTTTTGATGTCAATAAACTATATTACTTTCTAAAGCCTTCATTTAAATACTGTTGATATTAGTCTCTGTGATGCACTTGACCTTTATTCTTTTTAGCCTGAAGTGTCCTCTCCTCTATTTATCATCTTATAGTGTATACTGTGGTTTTTTTATTTTTCCAAATTACTTTTTTCATTTTTTTTTTTGTTTTTGCACTCAGATATATTTATTTACTTCTAAACTTTAAAGTCTGTAGGCTGTCAAGCAAGAGGAATGCCACATAGAAAAGAACCAAGGCAAGCTGTTGTGTATTCATTGTTGGTTAGCGTTGTAAGCTGGAATTTGCTAAATTCTGGGGAGAATAAATAATAACTTCTGGAGGTTGAAAATGAAGTCATGGCCACGGTTGGAGGCAGCGCTGGGCAGCATGCCTCATCCTTGTGGTGGGATTAGACTCCTCACATGCCCTCTTGGATGGTTCCTGCTTGCACACTTGGGGATAAAGTGATTATCAGATCTGAGGTCAAGAAAATATTTTTCTCCAGTTACCAGTTCTTACAGATGTCGTTTATGCTGTTGATCTGTGTAATACGGGCTCTAGCTTGCTTCTCAGGACCACTTGGGAATAGGAGAAAATTGAGCAGGTTAGTGAGGGTGCCTCCTGGGTCCGATGTCTCGTTGCCTTTCTAACTGCAGCTTTTGCCCTTTTGCTGTAGGTTTTAAGTTTGAGAGTTTCTTTAGAAGTGCTGTGTGACCTGGAATGAGCGCAGCACGTGTTGGTAGTGTCCTGTGAACAACTTCGGTCTGAGCATTTGTGAAGATTTCCTGCGAGAAGGGGGGCGTTCCATGTAATTTGTCCAGGTCTTTCTGTTCCAGTGATAGTATCAGAGTGTCCCACTGGAGCACTTCTGAGCAATGCTGCACACCAACCCTGTCCCTGGAAACTAATGTAGAAAGAAAAGCAAGCGGTTATCTCGGGGTGGTAGAAAGTTTTGAGGTAACTACCATATTCCAAAAATGCTTTCACTCCCTGAAGAGTTATGACAAGAGGTAAGAAATTCAGATTCTCAGATATTTTTACAAAGCTGTCTTTTGCCACTGTGTTCTGGAAGCTGTCACTGTGCAGGAGGGCTGCGCTCAAAGCAGCACAGCTTTTTTTGTGCTGGAAAAGGGAAGACGAGAAGTACGTAGCACCTCGCGGTGAAGGAAGAAGACTACTTTTACCATGTCATTAGTTGTTAAGAATAGAGTATAAAATGCCTTTAAACTTGATAATCCCTTTGGAGGGAGTAACTTCAGGTGCAGAAACTTCTGTGGGTCCGCCTTGACTACAGTTCATTAACTTCAGTCTTGAGAAATACTGGAGTCACTGCCTTGAGTCATGAGGACCCTACGTGGTATTGGAGGATTTTGTTTCTTACAGAGAACTTGCTCCATATGAAACACAAAAATCTAGCTTTAGATGACATAACTGTTTTGTTTTTCAGATTATTATTATTTTTTTTTTTTGTCAGATACATTTCTGGTCATTGCTAATCTCACTGCTCAGAGTTTCCAGATTTTCTTTTGGGAAGGGTCAGGAGGAATGGTCTTTGGATTCTTTCTTTCTGCTTGTTTATTATCTTCTGAAGATGACATTTCTCAACAATTCTTCTTTCTTATCAGACAGTTCTTTAAAAACCAACCCAATCCCAACCTCCCAGTCCCCAGTGGTTTCTATTTATTGGTTGTCATTTGATTGGTGAGTGGGGTCATGCATCTTTTCCATTTGAATTATCTCAGGTAGTATATACTTGGCTACAGTTTTTTCAAAGCAAACTAATTTTAGTTCTTTCCAAAGTTACTCCCTGGCCAGGAGGGAAGTCTGCTGGCAGTGGCCGTGAGGCAGGAGCCACTTCCAGCATTTTTTTTTTTTTTGCAGTTGAGTTCATCGGCGTCTGAAGTTGTTCGCCCAGTGCTCCTTCAGGGAAGAGAAATGTGGGGGGCATGGGTGGAGGCTGACCGCTGGTCTGGGGAGCAGTGATGAGCAGATTTTCCTCCAGGGGTTGAGCTGGAACTTATGACCTACAATTAAGTCACTTTTGGAATATATACAGCTGTGAGGTTTGCTGTTTAGGTGCATCTAATTAATTCCAAGCGTTTTCTCTCGGTCCAGAATCTTTTCTGCCCTGCTTTAGCTCTCCAGGATTGACACCAGTTGTGTGTGACATGAGGGTCCTTTAGCTCTCTCACACGTGTGCTGCTAATACTGGATGGTAGGACTCCAGGCTTTTTCTGAATTTAGCACTGGAAAGGGAAATGGCTTTCACACAGTTGTCACTCCTCACCCTGCTTGTGACTGGAGCCACTCACAAATATTGGTGAAAACAAATGTATTTGGTGAATTTGCAGGTTGTGGTGGTGCAGGTTGTGGATGCTGTCAGGGCTTGCTAATGAGTAAAGTGTGATAACTTGATTATAATGCTATAAATGGGGAATAGGACTGGTCTTGCCCATGAATACAGTGGGTTGATGCAGTTCTCTCTGGCACTCAGGAACTCTGAAATCATGTTGTTTTTACATATAGTATGCCTGCAGTAAATGAACAAAGGGACTGATAAATCATTCTTTAATATTAGTGGTGGTAATTTGAGTTTTCTGAAGATACTTTGCGTCAGTTATGTGCAGTTCTGTAATGAACTGCACTGTCTTCTCTCAGCTTAATACATGGAAAATTTACGAAGTGCTGGAAGAGAGGCAAGTACAACAACAAAAAAAGTATCATAGAACGCATTATTATGAAGAAGCAAAGCATTATAAACGGAGTGAGGGACTAACTTAAGAAAGTGGACTTGTGGCTTTTTGAAACTTGTTACAAGGGGAAATATTAATGGATTAAAGGACTTGGCCAGATTTTTACAAATTTTTTTTACAAAATCCTTTACAAAAAGGTTGAGAACGGCAACAATGCGTAATAAAAATGGTTATGTGGAGAAAACAAAAATCCTGGAAGTTATGTTGTCTTGCGTGTGCTAATAGCAGTGTTTCTTCTGTCCAGCTCTCTACAACTATGACGCGAGGGGGCCAGACGAACTTTCCTTACAAATAGGTGACACCGTGCACATATTAGAAACATATGAAGGTAAGCTGACAAAAGTTGCATTTAAAAACCTTGGGTTTGCAATTGCATTGCTTTTCTGTTTGTGACCTTCTCGTGTTACCAGGTGATGAGTGAGTTACTTTCTAGCTAAAGGACAAAACATGTTATTTCTAATGAACACAAGATTAACCAATGCTGGGTGTGAATGAAGACACATGTGGTTGATACGTGGTGAATAACCATTGCCTTCGCTAGGGAAGATGGATGTTCACACAGCTTTATTTGTATGGATCAATTGCAGCATCTACCCTACGTTAGAGAAATGATAGATGCTTTTTGAATACACTTGGGTAATGCAAAAGTGCCTCCTGCTAAAAGAAGTTTAATCTGAATTTGAAAGTCGCCGGGGTCCTAAATTATTTATGTCTCTCTTATAAGATGGGTGTCAGTGTTGGTGTCATGGATTAATTTCAGGCTTTTCAGCTGCTTTGCTTGTTTTGATGTGAAACTGTAGAAACATTACATGTACCAAAATATTTCCTCCTTGATCCATGTACAGGGGAATTTGAATGTTGAGTCTGATAATCAACAGAATGTGAAAGTTGTCGTAACACTTTTGAGCTCTTGCTTGATCCAGTACTGAGCTAAGCAAAATCCAGATCTTCCGTTATATCCTTGACTTGAAATTTTGTGGCATGCTGCAGTTTGGAAAGGTATAGGTAACATATAACTAAACCGTGTTTAAAATATTGTAACACTTTTTGTCTTGTGGAAATGTGCTTTACTTATATATTGATTTGATTGATTTGTTTTGCTAGACGTTGATCTTTTGGTACCTCTGTGTGATAAATTTGTTTTAAATAACGGCTTAAGAGGATTACTTTATTGTTACATTTACTGAAACAAACAATGCTATTTCAACGAAAGTAACAAACTCTACTCATCTCTGTGCAAATACATTTTCTCGTTGTTCCTAGGCTGGCATTCTTGTACGGAGTTCAGCTTGCCACTGCAATGCTTCGTTTGACTCCAAGCAAAATAATCTTTCCGTTATCTGACATTATATGCTTTAAAAAAAATCGAATAATGCAAACATTTTAAATGCAATTGGAATGATTTAAATACTGTGCAGCTTTGTACTTTTATATGTAAATAGATTTATTTAATGAATGGGGGAGAAACTCTGAATCCTGAATAGGATATGTAAACCATATCAATAGGTGACTGCTGCCAACTAAGTGGGCCGGTGGAGATGACTCATGTTTCCCCTAGACCTTCACACTCATGGCTGTTAGGCTTCAAGCACATGGGATAAGCTCATGTTAAAAGAAATGCAAATAAGTTAATGTTCTTCCAAACATTTTATACAATGATTACTCATTACATACCTGCTGTGATGGGAAATTAGATGCCATAACTCTTATCTCTCTTGTTCACAGAGCTGCCATTATTAGGTAATTATTTGAGCTTTTTGATCTCCAAGTTTCCTCTGTATAAAATATGTGTAGATTGTGCCCCAGGAGGTTTCGTACCACATGCACTAACGTCCAGGTGTGTGCCTGGGAACCTCCCTGCCATCGGCCTGTCCCTGTCAGGCTTGGGCTTGCCTGCGGTGGGACGGGCCAGTCTGAAGAAAAGGCCCCTAATAATATGAGCATGGGTTGGAAAAGTGGTTTGAAGAGTCAGTACTGGCTTTTTGCTGAGGATCTGTGACTCTGCTTCTTAAAGGTCTACCCTTTTTCCCTGTCTTTAAGGTCATGGGGAAAAAAATGGGCGACTTTGATATCTGTTGTATTATGCGTTCTGCTCTTGGCATCCTACTGCAGAATTGTTACTATTTTGAAATAGTTTTCTCCAATAAGTCTAAAGATAGGAGTAGTTTTGAAGACTTACATGTATCCATAGGCTTTGAAGTGGTAGATTGTAGTTTGTTTTGGTTTATTTTTGTTTGATTTTTTTTTTTTTTTTTAACCTCTGATTTGTTGTAAAAAAGGCTTATGGTAAATGCTTGGTCAGTTTGTCTTCTCTCTGCAGACGAAGGAGGCTGAGAAGTTGGGGGGGCTTGGTTTTGTGTGTAGCCGAGATGACCTGTTTTAATAGGTTTCATGTTTCTATCCTGTACTGGAATGGATTCCTAAGATGGACTTTTCTTATGTGTTTAAAATATTATTTTTTTTACATATATGTAGAACTTATTTTGGAGTTTGTTTTTATTACTCAAATGTTTTAGTATTTTAAATTTTAATCAAAGATGACTTTTTTTTGCCCTGAAATGCAGGGGAAAGTTTCTACAAATAATTCAATATGCAAATCCTGTAAAGTTGAAAGCTCATTGGAAACAGCCTATATTTTTATAGGAGTTATTAGATTGGAAGAGAATGTGCACATTTCACTGTTAAATCTTAAAGTTTCTATTCTTCCAAGAACCAATGCAATGATGAAGCTACTTTTAGAGGAATTGATGCTGAAAATCAAATTGGTATTTTTCTTTCATGTAGAATTGCAGATAGTTTTATTTTTCAGATAGAAAACTTCCTCTCACTCCTTCTAATGTGAACCTTACAGGAAAAGCCAAACAGCAAAGCCTTATGACTCCATAAATATCCTTTGTCTTGCAGGCAAGGAGGATTGTGTTTCATAGCCAGTATCCCAGAACAAGCATTTGCTGCGTTCTGAATCAGTACTTGCCAGGTCTTTATTGTCTTAATTCTGTTTGTTTTTATTTAATGGAATGGGCAAATGGAACATATGATCAATAACTGTGGCTTATTAAGGTGAATAGCTATTAAATATAATGGTAAATAAGCTCCAAACCCAAGCTTGCATGTTTGAACAGTGCTGCTGTGGGTTCCCAAATATGTATTTTCAAATAAGTTACTCCTGATACAGTGGGAACATTAGTTGTTGATTGCAGGTTGTTTTTGTTTTGTTTCCTGCTTTTTTTTTTTTTTAAATGCAGCAAATTACCGCACAGTTACCCAGATAAGTTGAAGAGATGCATCATTCAAGAGAAACAACAGCAAGTTTTTGAGTGTCTTTTGCAGCTTAACAGACACACAGATGTTTCATTGGTCCCTTTTGTTAGTTGGGCATTTATGTGGATGCTATTTCCAGCCGTTATATCGTATAGTATTTGTTGAGGGCAAGGCTGGAAACCCTGTAACACATCCGTAAGCCACTTAAAAGCCCTGGTCGCTTTAGCAGAATATTTCTGGCATCAGCCTGTTTTCCTCTCGCTGGTGTTTGGTCTGAAACCCAAATGGCCATGAGTAGAGTGAGGAGGCTCTGGAGCTCTGTGCTCCAGGGAAGTGATTGACATCAGGTATTCGCCCTCTCTGTCATCAGGCTTTCAGTGTTTATTTTTTTTTTTTTTATGATCTCTACAACTGCAGAGGTTACAAAATCAAAAAATAAAATTGGGCAGGGCCACAACATAGGTGTGTTAGGATACCTCCTTAATGTCTTCAACAAGCACTCATGTATCCCTCTACCCCTTGTTTTTTTAGTGTGGGGAACTAGATATTGCTCACCTAAAGCAGTGGCTGTACTATACCTATTTTTCTCTGGTCCAGTGTCTGACAACAAACCGTATTTATTGTGCGTTGAAGAAAAATCACAATTTTGTGACCTTCGTTTCTTTAATTCATGCTTGTGAGGGAGTTGGTTGTTTTTGTAGTGCTTGTCTGTATGTGGAGGAGAGCTGCCCTCATCTTACAGATGGGGAACTAAGATACCGACTAGTCCTTACGGGTAGTTCATTAGAGATGACTTCGTGTATTTAAATGGCACTGCCCTTACACGTGTGTGTTCGTGACAAGAGTTGGTGCCACCGGTTGGATCCGTGAGAATTAGCTCTCCCTGAAAATGGGGTTCCCCACTGCATAGCTGCAGGCTAGATCCCCAGCAAGAACTTCATTTCGGGGGTGGCTGCCGATGAGGAGCCTGGTTGGACTTGCCTGGCCCCATTAGCAACGCTGCAACGAGCAGGAGTGCAACCAGTTGGTTTTGGCTGCTTTTTTATCTGCGATCTCTCATCGCTCTTGCTGCAAAGCTTCGGGAGGTGGAGGTTCAGCGGTGAGGAGCTTTCTCTGCTACGTGGCTTTTTTAATCTGTAGGTGCAGCATGATGTCCTGAGTCAGCATAGAAGATGGGATGGGAGAAGCAAGGTGGAAGAGAGAATACGTTCTTTAGTTTGTACAGTGCATTTATCAGAGTTCTGGTGCTTAGCAGTTTAGACTCCAGAACTTCACAATGTTGGTTTATTCATATAAAACTGAGGAAATTTAGTTCTTTTAATAGGGTTGAAATCTATGCATAGATTTCAGCCAGTGGAGTAAGAGCTGGCAGAAATGCTTTGCCTTCTTTGCACCCGAGCCAGAAACTGTGCATGGTCGTTTCAGCAATGGGTTTTGTTGATATTGCTCTGAAAGAAGTGGAAATGCAAGATGTGAGGCCATGGCAGCCTCTGTAGGGAAGTGAACTGTGTCGGTTGTAGACAGCAGATTAAGGAAGATAGCACTGACCATCCCCAGGTGATGATGGAGGATAGGCTGCTGATGCAGTGCTGAGATGATGAATCATTTTACCTTTTGCTGCTGGAGAGCAGATGAAAAATCCTGTGCGCTTGAGACTTTAATTTGTATTTCTAGTCCCAGAGCGTAGATAATGAATTTATTAGCATGTGTTGTCTTCCTTGAACTTTCTTCCTGCCCTAGTTATTATCAGGAGCAGGGCTGTAGGTTTGTTCTTTTTTTTTTTTTTTGCCCATGCCTGTGATGCCCCCATCCTCACCTGTGTTGATCTCTGGAGAGGGATGCTTTGCTGTACAAACCCTCTGTTTGCAGAGCTAGAGGGGGGTGGTATTGCACCCAGGCTCTGGCTTCCAAAAGCTGCAGAGGGCAGCTGGGGTCACTGGGGAGGGCGGGGGTTCGCTGGGGTGCTGAGCAGGAAGGGGCGAGCGAGCCCTGGCACAGACAAACTGAAATCCAAACCGGCCCCAGCACAAGCTTACAAGCATCTAGCGCTGAACTGGGGGGCAATGTGCGCAGAAGATCTCATCTGTTTTCTCTGGCACAGAATCTTCCATGAGGCAGAACGACTGTAGTTGGTACAGGGTTTTGTTTTTGCTTTGGTTATCCAGTCGCACTGAAGTGGGATGGCTGGAGAAACAGTAAAAGCTGTAATGGTGATTGCTTGCAGATGTGTTGCGAACTGGGGGCGCAATAAATGAGACAGTTTTCCAGGCATAGCCGCCTGGAAAAGGAGCATGGCACAGGCTGAATAATCATGCGGCATCGGGACGGCTGCGGGGTGGGTGTTTGCTGCCTCGTGCTGAATCAGGGCTTCAGGGCTCCTTGCTTTTATGTGTTTCGATGTGTGAATCATAAATCCCGAAGTATTCTTGTTTTCTGCTGAGATGACAAACAGCTGATCTACATTTGGAAACTTGCATTTGCGGAAATTAAATAGGTTTTAAAATCAAACTAGTTAAAAAGTGCAGTTTTGTAAAGTTAGTGCTCATAAGTTGGTTTTGTTCATGCTTGTAGATTAGTAATTAAAATTAAATGAATGACAGTTAAACACATCATGTAAAATGCCATTGCTGTCATGTAGCCTTCTCCATTGGTTTGATAATCACCACTCTGATTTTTATAGCTTCCAACGAGCCTTCTTTCAGCCAGGGTATTAATCCTGCAGAGAATTTAAATTCAGGTGGGGTGCGTGTGTGCTTGTTGACGGGGACGAAGCGTGATCGGAAACCACGTTAAGGTGCTGCTGAGCTGAGACGGAACTGCAGGTAGGTGACATTAATGAACTTTTTAATGCTTTTTTCCCTTTTTCCTTTCTAGGTTGGTACAGAGGTTATACACTACGAAAAAAATCCAAGAAGGTAAGTGTTGCCAGAGCCAGAGTGCTCATTTTTCTCTCGGACAGAGATGTATTATGGCATTGGGTGTGTTGTTGTAGCGGAGATCTCCGGCACGTGTTCCAGTACTGCGTGGGAGCGATACGGCATGTGTCCTCTGAGCTCCAATAACTGCTGGTGTGTAGTCTCATCCTCTGCTAAATGTGATTTTTTTTTTCAAGTAAACTGAAACTTATGTTAGCAAGGCCTAAAAGCTAAGTTGCATATCTCTGTTTTGCAATTTAAGGATCTAAGTACGTACAGTCACTATAGATGGCTTTATATGCATCAGCTTGTTTTCTCTAGTAACTGGCGTACAGGAATCTTTGCCTCAGTAAAAAGTTCAGAACTTTATGTTCTAGTTGATCTGTTTAGAGGCTGACACTTTGCTTCACTGTCTGTTAAATAATGTATTACTCGTAAAATGCGATTGCATCTTGGAAAGTGATACGGAGATCTACATTGTGATTTTCAGTCGTTCCCTGCAAGAGGGGGATTAATCTTCTGCAGTGTAATTTTGCCTAGTTGTTAGGCTTTCAGTGTGCATAAAGGGCTGCTGTTTATAGCAGCCTTTCTGAAATAAAAAGGAAACAGCACAAATACTGGTTGTAACATTGTGTTTTATTTTTTGAGCGTTTAACTTTATAGTAGTAATTAACCAGAATTAAATGACTTCTGGTTTTGCTTCTTTTTTCACTTAAAGTAAAACACTTAAAATGTAATGTTTGCCTACAGAGGTGCATTTTGAGTTGCATCTGCACGTCTAAAAGTACAGAGCTGAGTTGTGTGGTTTGTCCCACCCACTTTCTAACCAGGCTCGTTCTATGTTTTTTCTATTCTATTTTGATATTTGCTTTTTTTGGAAATACATTACATTTTATACAAACTGTATTTTACAAACATACTTTGTACAACCTACGAAGTAATTACGCATTTTTCTTGGCTTAAATTAGTTACACGTGTTGTTGCATTTGTCTGCTGCTAAATGTAATGATTTTTATAATTTTTTTTTTTTTTACTGGAATGAAAAGACACACTCCCCTCCCCCTATCCCCCCCAGTTTCTGTAGCTTTCTAGAGAATTTCTTTTTTTGTGTTCCCAGATCATAAGAAAACTGAACTACTACCTCAAAGGGTGAGGTGGAGGAACTCAACTTCTTAGTTCAACTTGAATTATTTTTTAATAGGAGTTTACACTATTTTGAAGATATTATTGTATTTCTGGAATCTCGGGATTAATTTAGAACATTTTTTTCAGAAAAGCAGCAGTGGTCTTTTGCAGTAGTGGCTGTTGAAGAAGTTTTTGGCTTGTAGCAGGAAGGATAGGTTGCCAGTAGAAGACACTACATTATCTATAGTCTGTGTGCTATGGGTTGCAATGTAGGATGCCTGTGTTCTGGGTGGGCACATGCCCATTTATTTCACAGCAAGGCAGCCTGGCATACTGCCTGTTCTCACACCATGTTTATTTTAACTGGAAGACTGAAAACGCTGGAGAAAACTCTTTGGGAACAGAAGCAACATATCAGGGTAAGAAAGCTTGGTTAGACGTGAGGAAAAGCAAGCAGCGGACCTGGATTACAGGCAAAATGTCATTTTGGAGTAGATCTATGCACAATCATCTGACTTTCACACTTTCAAAAGGAAATCTGTCTTAATTTGCAACTGTATGTAGTCGTGCAGTGACCTGGAGAATCGTGGCAAACTGTACCATGAACTAGGGGAGGAAACACCCCGTTGTGGGGCCACTTACGACAGGGTGTCTGCTGTTTTCTTCAGTAGCGTGAAGACATGTTTAAAACCACTTATTTTGCATTTGCCGAGGTTACAATAACACCTTCGTGAAAGGATGTGCAATATGAGATTTAAATGTACATTAAAAAAAAAAAAATCAAAACACCGTAACATGACGATTCTGATGCTTAAGAGGATGTGAATGACTGCAGACCTGGAAATGTGTCTTGGCATATTTTTAGGCAATAGATACAATATGTTATGTGAAACTGCTTATTCAAAACGTTGTTTTTTTTTTTTTTTTCCCTCCCTCTCCAAGGGCATATTTCCTGCCTCCTATATACATCTTAAGGAAGCAATAGTTGAAGGCAAAGGGTAAGTTTGATTTGAAAATAATGAAAATCCATTTTCCTATTTGTATCACTATAGTTTCAGTGTATTATCAGATAATTTACAGTCGTTTCCACTTAGTTAATAGTCTGATGATAAAAATGTTGGTGGTTCTTTTAAAAAATATTTTAAATTGGTAACTCACTTCAGGTTCAAAGGTGCTGTCATCAGCAGTGCTTCTAGCTAGTACTGTCCTTAGCTGCATTGTCATATAGTTGAGCTAAAGTATAACCTTCTCTCTGTTAATGTAAATGTTTCAGAAGAATTCATAATTTGCCATTTTTCTTTATAACTTCTATTACTCGCTCAACTAATAATTACCTAGATTAACTTCCTTCACTCTCTGCCCCCTGCTTTAGTTTTAATTTCATTTTCTCCAACTTTTTATCTTCCAGCCCTTGAGTCTTGTGACTTCTGCCTGGTATATTGAAAGAGGCCTTTGATATGAGATACCTTTCTTTTATGTGGATGAAATTTAAGTAATTTCTTAATTCTGTCTCCAGTAAATCTTGTAGATTGAACTCCTTGCTGAAAGCCATTATCCATGTGTTGTTTTCTGCCTTACCCAGAAGTTCTGATTGTTCATTTTGTGATTCTGTTCCCTTCCCTGAAGTGTGTGACCCTAAATAGTTGGGGTGGGGCTGTTTTTTGTTATTTAACAGCTGTTCAAGTTCAGATCTTTAGATATCAATCAAATCAGCTTTGCTGGACACGTAAAAGTTCCTAATGTTGACAAAAGAGTTTATTAAAAAAAAACACCCAACCAAATCCCAGAAAAAAAAGTGGAGTGAAACTAATAAATAATTAGCCAGGTATGAAATGGAGTGAAACAGGATTAAAATATTTTATTCCTTTGTGCCCGATTTATTTTTATACACTGTTAAATATGTAAATGATAAAACTACTAATCATGAGATTGCTGCATAATGACATCTTTCTTGCTGATTACAAAACTGCCTTTGAGTACCCTACTTCTGAAATATTAAAAGATCTAGCTGCTGTTTCTTACTTTCATGGCACGTAATTTTAAAACGAGTCCTACAGAAACTTAATGGTAATGACTTGCATGCTTAATTTTTCTTTGCAAGACCAATATGTTGAAAAACAATTGTGCATCAGTATCACGGCATTGTAGGTTGTGCATATGTGGCTTTCATCTTGGTTGCTTCTTGTAAATTCAGTGTCTTGAGAACAAATGATATGGTGAGGTACGTATTGGCATCCTTATCTCGTGAGTGTAGAGGTAAGGGCGGTGGGGAGGGAAGCATGAGCTCAGTAGTGTTGTCTTCCCCCCACCTAAGTGCCCTTTATGCCAAGTGGCTGTACTGGTGTACACCTCTTCTCCTGTATCTGATAAATCTTTAAGTTAAAAAAGAATGTGTTATAGTAAGTGATGTTATTTTTGACCCTGCCATTATTGAATTGTCTTAGGAATGAACACTTCCTTCTTAGGAATGATTCTTCCATCCCACCCAAAATTACTACATAATTCAAACTTTTTTTTCCTCTTCTTCCTAAGACAACATGAAACGGTTATACCCAATGAGCTCCCCTTGATTCAGGAGGTTACCACAACGCTGCGGGAATGGTCTATAATATGGCGGCAGTTATATGTTGTAAGTATCAACTTAGAAAAAGATTTACAATAGTATATGGTTCATGAAAAGAGTGATGCTGTGAAAGTGAGAAGTATGAGCGAACTATTAATGAAATTCCATGTCTGTTACTGTTTCTAAAGGCTACTTTTAGTGCTGAGAAGCTATTTAGAATCTTCTATATCAAGGCACAGATCTCGGTCGTGTTTCTTTTGAGTGTTTTCACAAATACTGTGTATTTCTTGTGCAGAATGAGTTTTTAGTGTTACTTTGATCTAGCAATAATTTGTTGAGCAATTATGACCCATTTTTCATGGGGTACTATTACACAGAATACATTGGACTTTCAAGATATATTAAATTTTTCCAAATCTGTATATATAATTGTATTAAAGAAATGCAGAAAAAAGTGTTCAGGGCAGTTCTTAAGGCTGCCAGTCTTCTGTTTTGAAAAAAAATGAATACTCGATGTCAAATTTATGGGTGTAAACTTAAAACTTTGAAAAAATCACTGAGGGGTAAAAGGCCTGCACTGGTGTTCTTGTGCTAGAAGTTGATTGCTCCTAATTTATCCTGACCTTAAGTTTCACACCTAATTATTTTCATATGCCTAAGTTCTAAGCATGTAAGAGTACATCCTTAGAAATTTATAGTAATAAGCATTTGCACTGGTAGTTTCTCAGATGGGACAACACAATAGCCATGAAACTATATAGATGAAAGTGCAGTTCAATGCAACAGTGGGCTGTAGGATGTAAGGTACCCTAGCTCAGACTTCTCATGCTCTCAGTTTGTAAGGTCACTATAATGAGATAATGGGAACATGAAAGTCTTATATTTAAAGTAGGATTTAATGCAGTGTCTGTTCCTTATAAATATATTTGAAATCTTCTATCATAAAAGTGGAAGCTGTGTAATGAAGACACTAACTGGGAATTAAGATGTTTGTGTTGACTAATGTGTTTTTTAATCACACTCGTGAAAATAAAGATTAAAAATATGGTATGCTGGAAGTGATGTAGTGTTGCAGTAGACGAGATGAAGGATAATATCCTCTATGAAGAGGAACAGATTATATATTAAAGAGAGCTTTAATGTGATGTGATATAGTAGAGGTCCTGTGTTGAGGAGCAAGGAAGAAGGAGACGGCAGAAGCAAACTAGGAGGAGCAGAATCCAGCGAGGGCACTGAGAACAGCTTTGCCCTTGGTTCCACTGCTGTGTGCTGCTGAGGACAGTGGAGATTACATTTTGACCCTGATGTCTTTTTGGGGGGGATTATCCTTAGTATGCAATCTGATACTGCTTAATGTCAGAGAAATACCACTTGCGGAACCACACAAGACTTGGTTGTGGTGCACATAGGAAGAACAGCAAGAGAAACTGTGTGTGATTTTGTAGCAGTAACTTTTAGAAAATTAGAAAATTCTCTGGGTCTGGGAATCACTTGTTCTAACTATTAATGTTTAACAGCTCCTTTGTCATCATTTACTTCCATGAAGATATATGAACAGCTAAACTATACTGCGGTGCTTTGCCAATGTTTGAATTCAAGAGCGGGCAAGGTGTGTTGCTACCACCGGCCTCAATTCAGTAGCTCAAAGGGTTCCAGCCCCTGTTACAGCTCTACTCTGAGTAGGTAGATCACGTAACAAGTTGGATTGTAGTTTGTACCTCAAGGACAGCTCTTAGATCAATTGCCTGTGGTCAACTGACAGAGCGTTGGTGCCCTGGGATTGCCTTTTCAAGAGAGATTTGGTTTACTGGGGGTAGCGGGTTTCAAACTGGTTAGTCTGCAGACTAGAGAGATATTCTACATTGTCCCCATTTTGCATATAAAAAGTCAGTATCTGACCACATTTATGCCTTTACTCAGTTTGTAATTTTTGTTTGAATATTGCATAGGTATTCAGTTTTGATCTGCAGATAGCAGAGGACGCGGCGTGTTCTCCATGTCACTAGCTTATGATTGCCTGCAGGATTGAAAATCAGGAACTTCTTTCCCATTTGGATTTGTCTGTAGTTAGCTTCCAGACACATGTGCCTGTTGTGTTTTTCTCTGCTACATTAAAGAGCTTTTATTAATGGGTGTTTTCTCTTTGTGAAGGTTTTCACGCTATAATCAAGTCAGCTTTTTGATAAACTGAACAGACTGAAGTCTTCAAGTTTCACAGTTAGATATTTTTTTCCCCAAGTCTTTGAGTCATTATATTCCTTTCCTGCACCTTCTGCAGTTTTTCATTGTCTTTTATATAGACTAGAGAATTTTATTTTAATTACACAATTATTCCAGTTGTTCTCAGTCAAATGAGGCCTAGATGTAGTCTGAATGAAAGATAGCTACGTGTAGCCTGAATAATTCATTGATGTAGGGTATTTAGAAAGATGTATTCTCTTTAAGAGTGTATTGAACTAATGCCTTAGATTTTGAGGGTTACGAAGGCAGGGAGACCGCTTCTGGGTAAGATCAAAGCATTCAGGGCCTCTGCGTTGCCTTTGTCTCGACTTTATCTTTCATGGCAAAAATAGAAAGGCTGTTGTTCTGCAACTTCAGTTTTGCATAGTTCTGTTTGTTTGTGCTAAGATTGTGTATCTGCACTGTCCACAGTTTAAACCAATATGTCAAATTCTGTTTTGTGGTTAAAGATTCGATCTTTTGTCTCTGAATGCATGTGTGCGTGGACATGCATGTAGAAAACACTCTGGAAAAGAGGTTTCTTCCATTGTAAGTCTAGAACTTTATCTTCCCATGTCCTAGCTGAGCTGAGTGTTGCCAAGGAAAGTTTGTGTATGTTGCTGGCACTATTTCATATCCATAGTCCCAGCCTTTGTAAACAGTTAAGGCATTTAATTTCC
Source organism: Tyto alba (assembly GCF_018691265.1). Lineage (NCBI taxonomy): Eukaryota > Metazoa > Chordata > Aves > Strigiformes > Tytonidae > Tyto > Tyto alba. Next base: position 3,409,816 of record NW_024881261.1, on the reverse strand, counting down.
CATACATGGTTTAGCACTTTCCTGGCTTTTCACTGTCCTTCAGATGTTACCTGTGGACTCCTAAGTTAGTGATCCTCTTGACTTTGCGCACTGAGGAATTTTAAAGTGTTATTCTGAAGGTTTAACCAGGGAGGGGAAAGGATTCAGTAATGTGTTGCAGATGGTGTATTGCAGAACTTGAGCCTCTTGCTGATAAAATGCACCATTTTGAGTCCTGCCCTACTCAGTATAGAGGGTCATTGAATACTCTGTGAACCAAGAAAAGGATCTCTCTTCCTTGAATGCCTGTTCCGAATACAGTTTGATCCGGGTTTTAAGGTAACATAAACACAATCATTTACACTTATTTAGATACTTAAGCAGAGTGTAAGAGTCTTTATATTCAGTGTTCTGTGCTATAGAAAGTTAGGCTCCTATTTTAGAGCTATTTATAGACTCTTATCCTTTTGAATTCATATTTTATAATTGCAATTTATTATATGTATTTCAAAGATGCTCAGTAGTCTTCAAAACTGACTTCTACCCATCATTTTTCTTCAAACAGCAAGATAACAGAGAAATGTTTCGCAGTGTACGGCACATGATATATGATCTTATTGAGTGGAGATCTCAAATACTCTCTGGGACCTTACCCCAAGATGAGCTGAAAGAACTGAAAAAGAAAGTGACTGCCAAAATTGATTATGGCAACAGGTTTGTGAATAACATTTTCCAAGTGTTCTTGCTTAAAACCAAATCGGCTTGTGTGATACATGTTAGCTGTCAGCAGCTTCTTTCCGGATACTTTTATTCCTATGTTTATGGAGATGTAAAAGTAGTATGGTAACAGTCCTGTTATAGCAAGACAAAAAATGAAGTTTGATATAGCATCTTTAAAGTATAGTACAAGTTATAATATGTAAAGTGGAATCCATATGTAAGACTTTCTCTTGCTTGATGATAGTATCAATTTGATACTGCTATGAAGTTGTAGTTTTTAAGGTCAATTGAAAAGTGCAAGTATTGCCTCCATTCAGAATACAATTTCAACTCTACTTGCTTCTGCAGCATGAACAGTTGTCGCCTTCTCAACACCACCAGCTGTGTGTGCCCTGAAGTCACTTAGCTGTAATGTGATGTTGAAGGATTTGGCTCAGAAGCATCATTTAGCTCATTGTTCCGCTACTTATATAGTATCCAGCTTGTACCGGAATATTAACAGACAGATTAATGAAAGGAAGTACCTATTTAACAGAAGAAAATAGAAACCGTGAAGGAAATGTTTACCAAAAAAACCCAACCCAGCAGTGTAGGTCGCATACGTTAGTTATGTTAGTAGTTCAGATGTATTAACTCTCCAAACAGTGGTCTGGATTTAAGCAAAATCTTTTAAAATACAGTTTTAGGTTAAAAGTTGTCTATATGGTTATGACTTGCCTTTTGATTGAAAATGAGAAATCATATCTTCCTCTTCAATCAGGAAATTATTTGAAGCAGTGTTTTGAATACTGAGAGACAGTGTTGTAGTACTGTGCACCTGGGGACTGCAAAAGTTTTCATCAAACCAGTCTTTAAATCCCTTGTGATGTAAATAACTCATCAGATTTCAGCTATTTGTGTTATATTCCTTAAGAACTGCCAAATTTGCAGTATTTCTGTTCATGCACTTTATCAGCAAAAGCTGTGATTTAAAAAAAAAAAAAAATCATCAGTAACTGCATTCAGTCAGTAATTAGCATTTATAATCCAAGATATGGACTGTTGTACCTCAGTAGACAATTGGCCAGATGTTGTTGATATTATTTGTTTGGCTACCGTATTTTACCATCTGGCTAAGGAGTTGGTTAAAGTTACTCTGAATAACCTCCAGATGCTCAGTGTTCAGATACAATGGAACATCTTGTGCTGTGTTTTATATTCATAATGTTCTGATGGACTAATTAAGTGATCAGACCATTCTCTGTGGAGTACAGGAGGGAAGTGAATTTGAACTTCTGAGTAAGTACTCACAACTGAAAGATACCATATGTTTCTCATGTAGTCATACATTCACTTTTGTCTAAAATAAGCACGAATGATGATTTCAATATCCAGACAGAATGAATTCATGATGCGTTTTATAAATCTTTTCTGATCTAATCATATCTTAACTTTTCTGTTTTGTGAAATACTGATTTGTAAATAAGATTTTTTTTTCCTCTATAAATAAAGACAACATTTTTTTCTGTGTGTTGTCAAAATAACCGAGGAAGTAAAAATGGTCTCATGAATTTGTATTTTTAATGTTTTCCTGAAATTGGGTCAGGTAATCTTATTGTGAAAACACATTTTTTCTGTTCAGTTGCAAGAATCTAACTGGGACACTTAGGAAAAAAAATACAGGTTTTTTTCCAAGCGCCATTTGCAAGTTAAAGGATAAATCAAAGAAATTAAATCAAAGGAGTGTTTGCTTCTATTTATTTGACAGTCTCTGCAAAAGTTCTTGTTCTGTTGGTGGGTAGTAAGCTGGGTGATGAATCTTTCTCTGAATTTCAGAGTTACTTTTTGTTCTGGTCCAGGCAGGTGTCTCCTACGGAAGGACTTGGCTTTTGTTCGTCTGGGGGTGACGGTTACGATACAGGCGGTCGGTGGGTGTATCTCCTGCTGTGGCTGCTGTCCAGGAAACAGTAGTAGGGAGGAGCATGATGCTTTTGGCTGCTTCTCCGTTTGGTTTCAGTGATGAAACCATTTTTTCACTAGAAAAATTAATCCAGGAGCTTGGTGCTTCAGGGATGCTGGAGAGAGTTCTGTGATGACTGAGTCTGGTTAGAGTTTAGGAGGTGTTTCTCAATAAGCTGCTACCTTCAGAGTGATGTTCACCCACCTTTGAATCAATGCAGTGTAATTAATTGGAGGGGTTTGTATATCGAGGCTTTTTTCAACACCTCCAGGTTTCCCTCTTGTCAAGGAGGGGTTAGGAGTGATGCTCTAAGTACATGAAACACGTCTTCTGCCATAGCTCCTGTTCTTTTCAAGTGATTGCGGGTCATGGCCAAAGCAGACTTACTTTCTGGTAAACCATGAACCTGTGTGGCTCATCAGACACTGCAAGTTTGATTTAAGCTCATTGATCAAATGTATTTCAAAACCAAAGTTATAGCAGCTCCGTCATGAGAGGTGACTACAGAGTTAGAGGGAAATAGAGATGGTATGTATTGGAATGGAGGCGAGGAGGTCAGTCTTAGGGAAGATAGGTAGAGAAATGTAGATCAGCCTAGACCTGACCTTTTTTTAATCATTAGTTCTGCTGACAGCACTGTACTAACACTGAAAAATGGGAAAGTTCTTTCCTAAGACTGGAGTTGATTATGGCAGAAACCTCCTTCTCTGCAGAAGGTAATCATGGACGTTAACACCCCGCAGACAGAAATCTGGCTTCTGCTTTATTTAAAGGGAAACAACTTATGCCTTCTTGTATCCTGCAGGTTTTTGCTAAAACATAATATGCCTGCTTTGGAGGAGAATGTGGAGTGGGACAAAATGGACTGACCAGTTTGCATGTGGTGTGGCAGTAGTAGTTGTGTGTTCAAACTGTCAAAAGACAAAGTCTCTTGCAAATTTAGTTGTTTAAGAAATTACTACTCCAGCTGTTCTGCTATTTCACTTACATCGTTTTTTTCTGTGCTGTGGGAAGAAGCAACTTCCAGCCAGGGATGGTTATCTCCGGGGTTGGTGACATGTTAAATTGTTTTGTCAAGTATCAAATAATTTTTTTCCTACCGTATGTCAGGTGTGCATGACATTAATGTTAAACACTTGGCAGGTGTTTTTTAAGCATTTATTGGAGCATTGTTAATTCACAAGCATATTTTTTTGGTTTGTTTAGAATTCTTGATTTAGATCTGGTTGTTAGAGATGAAGATGGCAATATTTTGGACCCAGAGCAGACAAGCACGATTAGCCTTTTCAGAGCACATGAAATAGCTTCCAAGCAAGTTGAAGAGAGGCTACAGGAGGAAAAAGTAAGTTATACTATGCACTGTAGCTTTTCCCTTTGAAACGTAAGACTGTAAACTAACTAGGTAACTTATTTTTAGCATTGGCATGAAGAATTTGATACGTTTATGAAGAGTTATCGGGCTTAAACATTTTGGAAGAACTTGTATGTTTTAGGCTGTTTAATTGCCTTTCATCCTTTAAAGGGCTTAGTAGAATTTGTGGTTAAGACCTATATCAATAAGTTTACTACATTTGTATGTCAGTATCAGAGACGCATATGTACCAGGTTTGTATGTCAGGTTGTCATGAGAGCTTATTGTTGAGAATCAAGTAGAATAATACACTCGCTGTGTGTGTATGATTTCTCTAAGCCAATCCTGAAGATTGGTTGAAATAAAAGGGACAAATTTAAAGGCATTCTCAGACTTGATTAGGCATCATCTTTGCAATTCAAATCCTTAATCTTAAAAGGAAGAATATTTCTGTTGTAAGGAGTCCTGCCCATGTCAGCAGAAGTTAGTGGAGCATGGTGTTCCCGAGGAGTTGCTCACGAGTGCATTAGTACAACTTAATGAATTACTACGTCCTGTTGCGTTGTAATGGGCCATACACACCCTTGCAGCCCTTAGCAAATTTGGTGTAAAAATACACCAGTTTAAATGGGATTTAAACTATTAAGTTTTTGCAGCCCAAGTTGTTTCTTTGTCCCTGCCTCAGCCAGTTCCCTTTTTGTCCCATGTGCATTCCTCCCTTCTGCCTAGATAAAGTAGTTAGTGGGAAATTTTGGGAAGCTAAAGTCTGAGGGGTGGGTAACCTGTAGAAATGGCACTGTTTTCTCTCCTGTCTTTCTTGTCACTCTGTAATTGTTAGAAGAACATCAGACAAAGCAAAGAACAAGCTTCCTTTTTTTGGCTATATATTTTCAGATATATTTGGGGCTCTATCTCTTCCTCTATTTGTTTAGCTCTCTCTTTAATATGTGAACACATTTCCTTTTCTCCTTTGGGGTCTGTCTTCTTTTGGGGTCTGTCTTCTTTTGGGGTCTGTCTTCTTTTGGGGTCTGTCTTCTTTTGGGGTCTGTCTTCTTTTGGGGTCTGTCTTCTTTTGGGGTCTGTCTTCTTTTGGGGTCTGTCTTCTTTTGGGGTCTGTCTTCTTTTGGGGTCTGTCTTCTTTTGGGGTCTGTCTTCTTTTGGGGTCTGTCTTCTTTTGGGGTCTGTCTTCTTTTGGGGTCTGTCTTCTTTTGGGGTCTGTCTTCTTTTGGGGTCTGTCTTCTTTTGGGGTCTGTCTTCTTTTGGGGTCTGTCTTCTTTTGGGGTCTGTCTGTCTTTTTTTTTCCTTCAAGACAGATCCAGAAAATGCAAGGCCAACTTAAACTGAAGTTTCTTCTATTCTTGAATTACAGTCTCAGAAACAGAATATTGATATCAACAGACAAGCCAAATTTGCTGCCACTCCTTCATTTGCTTTATTTGTAAATTTAAAAAATGTGGTCTGTAAAATAGGAGAAGATGCCGAAGTCCTGATGTCTCTGTATGATCCACTGGAATCAAAATTTATCAGGTTAGTGTACGCCTGAGTGTACTGCCTAATCCGTTCTTACTCAGTTATAGTAGCAGGGTGAGAGGGCTTATGAAGGTCATATTTCTGTGAAAGGCATAGGACAGGGTCGTCTGGGAAGGAACAGTGCAGCAGCACTTTGTTGTCCTGTTCAGCACAGCATCGGGCAAGTGTCTTCACCTTGGGTAGGTTTTGGGGTCGTGCTGTTGCTCATCGCACTGTGCCTGTGGTACCCAGAGTGCAGAGCTTAAATGAGATGTGAACACACCTGCAAAGCTTTCCCCCCATGTGTAGCAGCAGCCTTGGCACTCATCTGAGAGTTCAATTTCTACGTGCCCTGCTTCCTTAAAGAAATTCTTACCTTTTGTTGCTGAGGAGTTGCTTTCTTTTTATAAATGATACACAGAAAGAGAAATGCCAGCTCTCCACTAAGTAAATATAAATTTGTTTAGGACGAGTAGATTGGATTTCAAATAGTCTTCTGTAAATACTGAAGTTGATTTTATATGCTTATGTTTAAGGAAGCCATTTAAACAGAAAGTCCTCAAAATATTGTTCTTTCAGTGAAAACTATTTGGTGCGATGGTCAAGCTGTGGACTCCCCAAAGATATAGACAGGTTGCATAACCTTCGAGCAGTGTTTACCGTAAGTGTGCGCGCTTGGTTCAGCTGGCAAATTTTAAAGCAATTGTTTCATATCTTGTGACTAACCGAAGAATGTAAACAACTGTATGTAAGCAGTGTAGAGTTACCTCTGCAGGTGATGAATCTGGGGAAGGCCTGCATGAAACGTTTTTCATAACTGACTGCTAAATATTCTCGCTACCTGGCTAAAACCAAAGTTGCTCTTAAGTTTTAACTTACTAGAAATGATTTGGCCTCCTAAGCAATTAATTTACACAGAAGTCAAGATAAGATTTTTAAGTACTATTACAAAAACTCCTTTACTCTGAGAAGAGTTTGCTCTGGTGCTAGAGTCTAGTAAGGGAAAAGCAAATGCTGAGCAGCAAATGTTCTGCCTAATAAAATAGAACTTGAAATTCAATTATTATATAGTAATCTGAAGAAACTACGATTTCTAGGACCTGGGCAGCAAAGACCTGAAAAGAGAGAAAATCAGTTTTGTCTGTCAGATTGTGCGAGTGGGCAGAATGGAGCTGAGAGACAACAACACGAGAAAACTAACCTCTGGGCTGCGGCGACCTTTTGGAGTAGCAGGTAACTGTGCACCATACCTGTCTATATCACCTTATGTTCTTGCATAGGAAGTTGCACGTGTGAAACTCCTGTGGGGTTGTATAAACACAAAATTGTTCCATGTTTAATCAGACTGATTGCTGCATTTACTGGAGCTTCCAGGACTTACGTTAGCGAGAGATGCCAAAGGTTATTTGCAGCATGATGTTATGCTATAGGAAAATTCTGAACTTGCACCGTTGATAACTCCATCTGTCTTCTGAGTCACCATTGCATCCAGTCCCCCAGGGTATTCCCTCAGCACCCCTCTTCCCATGTTGATCAATTAATTTAGTACACTTTTTTTTTTATTTTTCAGTAATGGATGTTACTGACATAATTAACGGAAAAGTTGACGATGAGGACAAACAGCACTTCATACCATTTCAACCGTAAGTTGGGGATAGTTTAAAGAACAAGCAGAAGTGAAAGAATTAAGATTTTAACTTTCATTTAAAAGAAAAAAAAAAACTTGACTGGAAGAAGTATAGATATTCTGAATTTAATTTATTTCAGTGTGATATTTTATCTTGAGTAGTACTTACTAATACTTGATAACTTCCCACTAGATGTAATAGCGATAGCCTCATCCCTATTTTTTTTCAGTCTTGAGCTTAAAGCATGCATCTCCAGTTTTTCAGTCTTGTTTTCTTTTTTGTTTAAACATGTCAGGGTGATAATGTGTAAGAAGTGAAATGCTTAAAATAGGTACATTGCTGGTTTAGCTCTGCCTGAGATTGAAGACCAGCATCGTTACCAACATCCACTGCATGTGACTTCTGTGAAATTCGTAAATGATAACATTTATCTTTTTCTTGGTAGCAGATATAATTTCATAGTAGGGGCCACGGTAATTGGAGTACAAACAAAAGTTGAGAGTTTGAAGGATGGCTTGATACACCTCCTGCAATATCTTCTCATAATTCAACTTTATTGTGTGAGACTTTTAATTTGGGTTGGATGGTAAGAGAGAGGGTGTCTGCTGCATGTACCTGTTACAGCTGGTCCACAGAATCAAGGAGACCAGTCTGCTGCATGGAGCTGGTCTTTACTTCTAGTCATCGAAGACTGCAGACCTTTCCACAGTGACTCTAAGGTTGCTGATACGGGGTTTGACAGATACTACTTTCAATAATGAAATTAACTAGTAGCAAATATGAAGTTGGTGCTCTTTAAGGTACGGCCATGTGTGAATTTAACATAAAATCAAAGATCAGTTTTGACTTCAAGCCACAAAATCATTTTAAGAAGTATGGGTTTAACCGCCTGAATTTTTGTGAATTATGTAGGTATGTGCAGAGAAGGTGCTTTTAGACGTAAAATATTATTAAAAAAGGGAATGTGTGGCAAATTCTCTTCCCTCCATAGTTCATATGTTGTTTTTTTTTAATTCCATGAAATGGGGAAAGGTAGAACAGATAAGTCAAATGTACATAAAATAGCAATGCTTAGTTTTCCCATTGTGTGAAATGTTAGACTGCCATCTGTTCAAAAAGGCGAAACATAGTTACGTTAACTGAATTCCTTGATTAATATACTAATGGATATCCAGGAGGTTTTTAATACAAAAAAAAAAAAAGATTGAAATAATATAATCTCCATTTAACTTCATTTTGGAAAATAGGCTTAATTCAGGAATCTCCTGTGGTTTGAAGATGCAGGGCTATCGAGAGGGTCGCGAGGTCTGCAGGCGCGGGTATGCCTCGTGTCTGAAATGGTTTCATTTGTATGCGGCAGTGTCGCTGGAGTGGTGTAGAGGGTGTTAATGCAGAAATCAGAAGTACAATTCCATTTTTCAAGGAAAACAGGGGTTTTTAGGGAAGAGTGTGTTCATGTTATGATTATTGTGTGGTAAACAATAGCAAGCTTATTTTTTAGTGAGTGTGGAAGTATGCAATGAAAATGAATCTTTGTATCAAAGTGGATGCTAATGGAACATCTAGTTTTCTGCTCCATTAACACTGATTTATTTTTTTCTGTATGTATAAATCAGCTTTTTGAAGAGATGTACAATGTGATTTCTTCTTTCCCCCCGTACTAAATTAAAACATTCTTCTGAAATAGTATATTCCAAAGAATATGAATAATGTGAAAACACGCGATGAATACTGGTGTCATTGTTTCCGACGTAGACTTAGGCTGTATATATGAGCCACATTTTTCTCCTCATCCCATGCTTTGCTTCTGTTGTACCACATGCAATTCTGTTTTCATATCTTTGTTTGTATTCACTCACTAGCCACCAACACAATGGCTGTCAAAAACACTTGGCGAGATTACTTAAATGACACTTAATGCTGCTGTTTATTTATAGTTTCCATCTTTTCATTTATTCATCAAGTTTAACAGAGTGTTTGGATTATCTGCTTTTCTTCTCCTATGCCATTTCTGTGAGATTTACAGTAGCTTTTCCTTCAGACGGTATGCACTGCTGCTTAACCTATAGAATGACAGAAGTGACCCTGGAGGTGTTGCAGGGCCAGTCTGCTATATACACATATATATATATATATATAAAAGAGAAAACTGCCTGTATAGGTTTGCATTGCTTAACAGAGGATTTTCAGGCGGGAAACATCCTTCCTGGCCTCACCAAGTGTTACTGGGGCCTGTGCATGCATGTCCCTGAAGGGAGAGGTAACAATGCAGGTGTGCTGTACTTCTCTGTGGTAGATCAGCATTCTTCTGATTAATGATCTTCCTCTGTCTTTCTTGTTACCTTTCCTGTCCTTTGTCTTGCGTTGACTAATATATACTCTTTGTCACAACTATGATATGATCTTGTGTGTTCCCTTTGTTACTGTGACTTCTGGTTTTCTGTGACCCTTTGTTTCCTGGTGTTGGTCGTCATGTGCATCCTCCAGGCTAGCGTTGGATGACGCCATTCGACACAAGCAGCTGAACATATCATCCCGTTTTTCACCCAGGGTGGCAGGGGAGAATGATTTCCTTCAGACTGTTATAAACAAAGTGATTGCTGCTAAAGAAGTTAACCACAAGGGTCAGGGTATGTACTGTTCTTTATATACACCGGTGTACCTAAAACTGCTCATCGCTCGATTTGCTATTTTAATTTTGGAATCAAGGGTGCATAATATTACCTTCACTTTGCTCACTGCTGTGTGGTAACAGAAAAGGTGTTTGCACAGTTTGTTCTCCCTCTTCCCCATCCTTCAGGACTCATTCTGCTGTTCCCCCCCTGCCTAAAACTTCCCTCCCCCCAGCGTTAACTCTACAGGTTGTCTGTCCTTTCTCTGTATTGCCCATCACTTGGACATCTTTCTTTTCTGTACTGGAAGTGACGTCTCAGGGAATCGACTCTCGTGTCCCTGAGCTGTGGGCTTTGGCCTCCTCACGTTGAAGGAAAGGTTATTTTCTTCCTTCCCTTCCTTCGTTTTCTTTTCCCACTTCTCAGCTGTGCTTGCAGCGTTTGGCTCCCTCTCAAGAAGACCAGGGCATTGCTCCTGCCAGCACCGCACCCGCCTGAGCTCAGAGGTGACAAGGACAGAGCTGGAGCACGGCAACCCCGCTGCTGCCCTTTCTTGGGGTGCTCGTGTCACTGCTCCTAACACAGCGTATGCTCCGCTGACGTGGAAATTCCAAAATCTGGGTGGTTTTGGGTTTTTTTTTGTGTGTGTCTGTATACAACACTTCATGATCAGAATGTATCTGCCAGTGAACTGAGCCTTCACACAACTCACTTCTTATTACTGTACTGGCCTCAGTGTTTTTTTTTGAGTCTGGATTAAGTGTTATGCAGGCTGATGCAGAGTTTCCACCAAACACTGTATGTGAAATATCTGTATCACTTACAGGGGGGATCTGCACAGTAGACCCAAGAAAAATTATGTGTCTGTGTATATATATATGATTATTTTTATATATACATTTATATTTGATTTTTACTAATTAATAACAAATCAAAATCTAAACAAGCTTTTTAAAAATTATCCACTAGCTAAAGAGGGAAACTTAGATCTTCTTTCCCACCCTGTTTTCACCTGCAGCCAATGTATATGGAGGAGGAGGGAAACATTTCAGCTGTTTTGATCCATTTCAGTTTTTTTCCCTAAGAAAGCACCCAAGCAAACAGAAGAGGATTGAGAGTTGTTGTTTAGCCAGTCAGTGTAGGTACGGTTACTGTTTAATGAAATAGCAGCTGTTAGAACCGTGTCTGGCAACAAGTCAGCATATAGCCTTTTTTTTTAAGAGATCTCAATCAAAAAGAAAGCTAGCTGCAAAATATATACAAAATGAATGTATATTTATTTGTGTGTGTAACAGGATAACCCACAATTTGGTTTCTAGATGACTGTGTTTTGGATATTTTCATAGATTTTACTTTTAGGATTTTCTTCTGCAAATTGTTGCTGTAATTATTTCATGCTTAAACTTGATTACCAGTCACTTTCCCAAAAGTAAGACTACTTTTTTTTTTTTTTTTAACTTTGTTATCTTTCTTTTGCTGTAACAAGTGTGCCTGATGTTAGTTGGCAAGCAGCAGCTTTTTAGTGGCTGCTTCTCCTACTGAAGAGAAAAATGTCAATGGTGTAAAGCTGATGCTGTAGATTCCTTTGTGCTCAGTGCAGTAAAAGCAACTTAGAGGGGTGGTGGTGATGAATCAATTCAGGGCATGTCTCTGCTGTTGGCGCTGCCTTTGTTGGCATCTTGATATTGGTTGGTTGTAATAGTAATACTGAAGTTTTTCCATTCAAATCAGCATTGCTTCTTCTCTTTCTTCCTGTGGAAGATAAACATTTCATTAGAAAGAGCTTGCGAGAGTTCAAAGGAGAGATACAAGCTCGAGGCAGTTCTGCTAATGGCTTAATAACTGTATTTCCACGAGACCCTTTCTGGAAGATTTCAGTGCTAAGAGAAGCCTGGTTCTGCGAGGAGGAGGGATCCTTCTCGGGTCACTCCAGCTTCGTGCCATGGGCACAGCAGGCTTGCCTGCCTTGTCACAGTCCAGGCTTCAGTAGCTCTGGCTGATAACCAAGCGTTTCCATCTCCCTGTCTTGCTCTCTTCTACATGGAGACCCGTTGTATTGAAGTTTTTAGACTGTGAATAAAATTTTTGGCTTTCACAAGCCCATGTGAGGGAAGCTACATGCATCTGTTTTTGAACACCTGCCTAACTCCTCCCTGCCAAGACGCCTTCTAGATGCTGCTGCAAAGTGCACAGTACAAAGGCCTGAGCCCTTATTTTGCCTAGATCTCCAATTTCCCAGGTTTTTTTATTAGCCAGTCAGCTTCCAGGTGAGGATTTTATACAGTTTTCCAGAAAGTCTGATATAATCAGACGTGCTTATGTGTGCTGCACTCATGTTTCTGCTTGAAGCTGTGGAGGTTTTTTTTGAGTGTTCTAAAATACTTTGTAAAGTGTATTTTTTGTAAATGAAGAGCAGTTACAGTAATGCATGTTCTTACATTTTAGAATGTGTAAAAATAAATCTTCAGTAACTAGAGAAAAACCCACCGGTTTTATAATTGTGGTTTTTATGCAACAGGTTTGTGGGTGACTTTGAAACTTCTTCCAGGAGATATTCATCAGATTAGGAAAGAGTTTCCACACTTAGTGGATAGGTCAACAGCCGTGGCTCGGAAGATGGGGTTTCCTGAGATTATTATGCCTGGTAAGCCATTGTGTGAATTAATGCTGCTTTGTTATATTTTAACCATCTTTAAATATCTGTATGTACGGAAGCTTTGGGGACAAAAAACCCAGATGAATTTATGGTATACATTAACAAAGGATTTTGTCTCATTTAAAAAAAAAAACCAACCTAAAATATTTTACTAATACCTGCCACATGTGCTGCATCAATAAATAAAACTTAAGAAGCCTTCCACCCCAAAATATATGATGTCACAGTGACAGTGGAAATTCTTCTCTTTTTCCAGTGAAGTAAAATGTATACGAAGTACACATTTCCTATTATCTCCTTAGCAGGGGCAGCAACTTGCGTCTCCTGATGAATCCAAACTAGAGAGATTTTTCAGAAGAACAGTGTTAATTTAGAGATCTGAAAAGTCTCTTATGTTTTGTACTAGATTTGGATAACGTATTTGAAAGAAAGCCATATTGTCTGTTTTTAATACATATATTCCATGGATCTTCAATTCTGATGTTTACAGAAAAAAACCTCAAAGCATTGGTGCTTCTCAAAATGAAAACTGCCATAAGCAACAAACTACAGAAAAAACCCCGCACTGTCCTTTTCAGATTGATGGGCTCTGGAGGATCCATTAGATATTTTCAAACCCCATCCCAGTTCCAGCTCTCCCTGTGGTTGCTGAGTCTGTGCTTGTCAGATATTTTGCTATATATGCAGTATGGTGTAAGTGCCTCAGCGCCTCTGCTTGTCATGATTGTATGCTGGCATGTAAACCATCTGCCTCATGTAGTTACTGGAAGTCCCCTGTTTCCCCAGTTCATTTTCAAAATTTCAGTTGAATTGGGGTGTAGTTGAAGAGGATTTTAAGATATAAAGCTAAATACAACTCTCCCCCGCAACCCCGAAGCCAGCAAGAATATCAAACCACTTCCTTATGTAACAAGTTAAACAGACCTCTACAGGCTGTTTAAATATTTTTAAATTGCAAAATATCTGTGTATGGGATAAAGTAATGACTGTGTTAAAACTCGTAGTTTCAAATTGAAGTGAAAGAAGTTGTGTTTAAAAAACAAAAACAAAAAAAAAAAAAAGGTGGAACTGAGGTGTTTGAGTGATACGGTGCATACACTTTATGATGTGGTATTCTTTCAGTCTGGAAATAATGTCTGGGTGGTTTTTTTTTGTTAGATTCAACTTGCTGCACTATGAGTTGATAGTTTAGACTTCAGAAGTCTTACCACAATTTTAGCTAAACAGCTGTTTTCAGTACTATTCGTTTTGAATATTGCAGATACTGTGGCTTTTAAATGTTTTGCCGTGTGCATGTATGATTGCTGTTACTAAAATCTGCTGGTTGTTTATATATCATTGGTTTCACAAATCAATAGGTATACTGTAAAAGTTACTAAGAACTTTGTACTATTTCTTTTAGGTGATGTTCGTAATGACATCTATGTAACATTGGTTCAGGGAGATTTTGACAAAGGCAGCAAAACAACAGCAAAGAATGTAGAAGTTACAGTATCTGTTTATGATGAAGATGGCAAAAGATTAGAGGTATTAAAGCATTCAATGTATTTTTTTTTTTTTTTTTAGTTTTGATACATATCTGTAAGTCTTTTCAATAGCTTCCTCTATATTTGTCAACTGAAGTCCCTGTTTTTATGTACAACAAAACTTTCACCTCTGTCATAACTAAATACATCTCGTCATATCAGTTCCTGCACTTTGATACTAATTTCATGAGGAACTCTGAGCATGGGCTGTCCTGTCTTATTTTGACCTGCTTCACTAATGATTTTTTGTTGATGTTTATTTGAATGAAAAAGTGGAGTTTAAGATAGACATAAACATTTTCTCTTTTGTTTGTGTTTGCAAGAGTGTTATTTTTCCTGGCGCTGGTGATGAAGCCATCTCGGAGTACAAGTCAGTAATATATTACCAAGTAAAGCAGCCTCGCTGGTTTGAGACTGTAAAGGTATATAAACTGTTACAATAACTTCTGTGTGGGATAATATGCAATTAATATAGATTTCAGCGGAAAGCCTTGAGAAACAAAACTAGGGAAAGTCAATGCTTGTGATCGTGTTTAGCAGGACAAAAAGAATAGCTCGACTAAGGAAGTCTTTTAGAGACTGCTGGAAAATAGATTTGACTTTTATTGCATAATGAATTTTATTTCATCCTTTTGGTCAAGAGAACTGTTACAAGGGCACTCCAACACTTGTTTAGAAATAGCTTTCTCTGATTTCCATGGAGCTGACCTAGAGGAGCAGGATATATTAAGGTTAAAACAAAATTGCCACAGTGTTGAACTCATCTGTGTTTTGGGATCTGGCTGATTGTCCTTTAAGCTTGCTGAATTTGCTTGGGTAATAACATTTTAGCTTAAATGCCAAGTTTTAATATTACAGAGGAGGCTGGCTGATGTTAGCTTTATAAAATATATACTGTTTAGCTGTAGTCAGTGGGAACAGTATATTTGTACTGAGAAGGGACTTAGAGCTACTCCCTGCACTGTCATTTTAAGTCCAAAGGTGCTGCTGTTGCACCTGTAGACAGTGGCTGCTAGGGAATGGCAGAAACCTAGACATGGTGTTGGGGAACAATGTACTGCACAGAGCCTGAACGTGGGTGTAATTTAAGAAAATACTACGTCTGTAGCAAAAATATTGGGGGAGAAGAGCAGTGGTTACATCTCTGCACATTGGCTACGTGGGGATCGGAGATAACACTGACAGTAAATGTGGTACAAGTGTTGCGTAGATAATAGATATGTTAAGAATTTTTACTTTGCTGTTGTTGATAATCAGATTCATCTCTACCAGTCAAACTCAAGAGGGGCTCATTCCTGAGCTGGGGAGAATGGTCAGGGAGGCTTTGAGCTTACAGCCCATCATATGAAATTGCAGATCTTGTGGGGTAACTTAACAGGCTTGCTTTGCTCCTTCTCTCTTTCTCGGTGCAAGAATTGGTGATTTTCCTGGGGAATCTGTGACCTTTCAAGGTCTTCTGTGGCAAAATGAAGCTGGTACTTTTGCAAGTGCCAAGCATATTGTTGAGAGATGTCCACATGAGATTTGGTAGTGGTTGCTGATGTTTGAAGATCCTGTACTGACTGTTTTCTTTCTTTGTCCTCTTCCCCAATACGTGAAGGTCGCAATCCCTATCGAAGATGTGAACCGCAGTCATTTAAGGTTCACATTCCGTCATAGATCATCACAGGACTGTAAGTAATTCAGCCTTTTCATTACGGTTCTTGTCGGTGTCTGGTGCCAAAATCTGCTGAAACAGGCATAATGCTCCTAATCTGTAATTCACCATTATAATTGCTTTCAGTGTGCAGATAACTTTTTTTACCTGATTGTTTTATGTTAGCATCTCAGCTTCTTTTGCCCTTTACATCTTTTTCACTCTTAGCTATTGATATCAAGTTTTCCCTTTCTTGCCCAGTTATTTCTCCAAGTCAAATAAAAGGGCTAGTGAATAAAGCTTTCAGTCAGTGACTGGAAGGGTCTGTGGTAGTATATACCTTAGAGTAGGTGTGTAGGGAGTAGTAAAGATACTTAACAACCCTATGTGTGAAATGGGAGTGTGAAAGAGTTTACAGTAGGCTTAGCATCAGTAGTTGAAGACTTAGCTGTTAAGAGCCTTTGTTTCTGCTTCTGGTTCTCAGACTGACTTGTGGTTGTTTTGAAGTAATTTTTGTCTCAAAGATATTTGAGAGCTTGTGGTTTTCCTTGGCTTTCCTGTAATGTTGCTGGCAGCTGAGATGATTTGAACTGTTGAGGATCAGATCAAGACAGCTAGACATCTTCCATTTGTCAACAGTTGTTTTGCAGTAAAGTTTGGGGATTTCTTCGTTGTGATAATGTGCTTTCTATATAGTGATTACAAGGGCTGGTTCTTTTGATAGGAAAGCCTTCCTAAATCTGCAGCAAAATTTTTTGTTGTAGAACAAATGTGTAGACAAAAGTATTCATGGGGAAGTGTCCACTGTATGCATTTTAAGATGTGTAATATTAATGTATATTATGTGTGTAATATACACTACATTACCCCATAGTGGTTATTTAATTGAAGCTGTATATTTTGCAAATTGGTTATTAATAAAAGATTTACTTAGTTTAGAGAATGATACTTGCTAATGAAAAAAATATACTGAAAAGCAGGGTCATCAGTGTCAAAATTACAATTGTGCGCTATAGATTACTAGAGTGAGAAATACTTTTAAGATGACTCAAAGATTTAGGTTGGCCATGGCTTAAATATTAAATAGAGGCCGTGCCTTAGGCCTGCAAGGCTTTTTCATGGGCTCCTTGAGCTATCTCAAGTTGATTTGCACTTTCATGCTAGTTTTACTTCTTAACTTACTTTGTGATTTCTACTTGCCCTGTTGCTTTGTTTTTACTTAGCTTCTGATAATAGATTTTGAACAATGAGAGCAAACTGCATGCATTTTCTAGTACATGTTCGTTGTAGAGTGGGTCAGCTTTCAGATATTTAGGCACTTCATCTGTGGTTATGGATCCAGTTTCTGTTCTAGTTCTAATTGTCCCTCTCCAAATGATAGAGCCCTGATGAGATCCTCAGTGCTGGTCTTTAAATCATTATTCTAGGTACCAAGCACTACCGTTCTTCTAACTCCTAAAAACCTGGATGTTATAAATGCATCAAATTTCTGTTTTGGTTTTAAAATTTAAAATTGTAAAATTTTGCCTTAGTCCAGCTTTCTAAAACAACAGACAGAATATAGAAGCATTAAACATCTAGTTACTGTTGGTGTGGTCAGATTCTTACACATTTATTTTGCATTGTTTTGGTTCTGTCTTGCGTTTAGAAGACTCTCTTAATCTCTTGTACACTTTCTCCAACTAAGAATTTTTACTATGTTCATTCATTTACAGGTTATCCATGTTTCTGAGATTTAGGTGAACCGTCTGTCTAAGTATCAAATACTTAATTATGCGGTGTTTTCTTTTTTTGCGTGTTTGTATATTTTTTTTTTTTTTTCACAACAGCCAAAGATAAATCTGAGAAAATATTTGCCCTAGCATTTGTGAAGCTCATGAGATATGATGGAACAACTTTGAGAGATGGAGAACATGACCTTATAGTTTACAAGGTAGAATTTTGATATACTTCAGTCTTTCCATAGTGGCTAGCTCAGCTGACTGACACTGAGTGAATTACTGTTACAGAACTGCACAGAAAAATGTTTTGTAGACTATTCTGTTAGATCAAGCAACTAAATAGCAAGTACTGTGCAATTTGTGTATTTGGCAGATTCTTAAACCTTAAATATGTTTTGCCAGGGATGTTTTAATTTCAAATGCACTTGTTACTGAGTTTCATTATAAGATGTGGATTTTCATGGCTGGGAAAAGTTGCTTCTGCAGCCCTTTATCACATCTTGGCTCTAATCTGTAGACAGCTTAGTGCTAAATTACTGTTGTTAAAGACTCATTGGATAGCTCCAATGCTGGAGCAAACCTGAGCAAATCCAGTGTAAATAATAAAATTTTATTATCACTAAGGTTTTTTACTAGATATTTTTGAATTGTTTCATGTTGTATTTAAAACACCACTGTAGGCAGAAGCAAAGAAACTGGAGGATGCCTCGACATATTTAAGTCTTCCATCCACTAAAATAGAATTGGAGGAGAAGGGGCACTCTGCAACTGGGAAGAGCATGCAGAACCTCGGAAGCTGCACCATCAGCAAAGACTCTTTCCAGATTTCTACTCTAGTTTGTTCAACAAAACTTACCCAGAACGGTAAGCTCAAAGAACTGCTGGTGCTTCAGCTCCTCGTGATTGGAGTGGGGTTGTATGTACTGACTTTCCTGACTTCTCTGACCCCCTTCTGCTGTGGAAGGATAGTGGGTTGTTTGCCACGGAGTCTTGGATTAAAGTGTCTGGATGCAGGAAAAGCATCTACCAAGTGTGTGTCCTATCCACCCTTCTCTCTGCCCGCAGGCTTTGTTTTGCTTTAGAGCAGTACATGTCTCTTAAGAAACCAGAAGAATCCAGAGTTAAGTGGAAGCAGGAATATTGTTTGCAGTTTAGTTGAGACTTTTATACTGAAGTACACTGAAAACAGGCGCTGGGGCGTTTTACTTCTCTGTGGGTGTGAATAATAGCACTAAGGAAGAGGATGAGTTTGCTTTCAAGAGTAGGTGATGTCATGGCTCTGCTCCCAAATAAGCTGTTTTATGTTATTTCCACGGTGCAATATCCATATCTTATGTCTGAAGAATGCTCTGATGTTTTCTTGTGCTGAGCAGAAGGGATGTGAGCATGGGAATGGAGGTCACTCCCATGTTCACGCATCTACCCATGAACACAGAACACCAGGCACGGAGTTGGTATATTTTGTTCCTTTAAAAACATGCCTTATATACATTTTTCATGTGTATTTATCAGCTGGCTGACTGCATCTAAAGGCTGTGGAAAGTAGAGCTGATGGCAGCCACCAAAGCAAATATTTCACATTTCCAGACTGTGCACTCTCTGTAATTTTTGCGCTTCGTTGCCATGGAGCGGTCCCTTGTTCTCTTCGCTGCACCAGAAGTAGACTCGGGAGTGTGGGTGGGTCACTGAGATGTGAGTGAGTCATGCCAGGGAAAGGGATCGTTCCGTCCTGACTCAGGAGAAGGGAGGGCTCGGTTCGAATAGATCTGTCGGGAGTTGAGGTTGTGGCTGAGGAGGGTTTGGGACAGGGGGTGGGTGGGAATAATGATTGGATTGTCACATTAATGAGTTCTCCTCTGTCCAGGGGGAAAGTTACTACTCTGGGACGACTTCGTAGTCAACTCATCATTTTATTGCAGTGTTTTTCAGTGGCATCTCTGTTACAGCACGTCCTAGGTGTTTCATATTCTGAGCACATCAGATTCACTGCAGTCTGGCAGTCTTATAGCCTAAGAGGGTGTTTAGCAAAATATTGGGAAATGATTCTGGAATTTCATAGCAAAGATGGGATCATAGCTCAACAGTAAGACAGTGGTTTTGGGGTTTTGTAGAACACAGAAACCAGCACATGGAATTGAGCTGCTTTTTGTTTGTGATATTAATTTTTTTTTTTTTTTCCTCAGTCTTACCTAGTGCATTAGTAGTTAGAAATCTTTCATGGTGATCAGTATATTGACGTTGCTTTCACAGAACTATTATTAAAATTAAGTCAGCATTGTTTCATGCTTAACTTAAATATAATTTGCTTTGAACTTCTGATCTTTATTTAACATTACTGTTTATTATGTTGCCTGTGAGACTTTTTCTTAAAGTTGCCAAAGCCTTTTCTCTTTCTGCAAATTTTGTTATTAAACAAGATCACCATGTATCCTTAAGCAATTTAAAAAAGAAACAAAAAAATTTCATCACTGAATTCCTCCCTCAGGTATCATTTTTCACCTAAAAATTAGCAATGCCATTCAGATTATAGTTTATGAAGCTGATTTTAACTTCTGTAAAAGTGTTAGTTAATACTCTACCTTTATTAAAAATTAAGTAAAAATCCATGATTGTCCTCATTTACCAAAACGTTGAGCTACAACGTAACTTTCCCCTATAATAGTTCTTTCTTCATCCTCCATAAGTATCTTAAAGCCAATTCTGAGACTTATTTTTAGTAATTCTGAAAGTATGCCAATAAATCATACGGCACTTTCTGCATTGTATTTGATGTTTCAGACTATCATTTTGTATATAAGCTCTTTGAACGCTCATTTGACTTCAGTTCTTTGTGAACTGTAAACTATTAAAGTTGCTTTTCTGTTAGTAATTGATGTCCGTAACATCTGAAAAGTCTCCAAAATAGCAATCTCGGCCACTGGTAAGACTTCAGCTGTTTTCTTTGAGAGAAAGTAATAGTATGAAGTATCCCCTTAGTGTTTTAGCAGTTATTAGTGATTTGTGGCAGAATATACTGTAGCAACACGTTTCCTGGTTTCCCGGCCTCTTTTTAGGTTTTGCGTTTAATTTTGGGGAAGAATAGCGATGTAAACCAAAGAGGAGGACTGTCTGAAAACAAGGAAAACACCCCCAACCTCCTCGGGAATCAGTGGCACTGGGTCCTCCACCTTCTCTAGGGACTGGTTGACTCTTCGATACCTCACCTTGCTATCATTTGTCTTCTGGGGCACTGAATGCATCAGCAGACACCCAAGTTTGTGTTGGTTTGGTTTTTTTTTGTTTGTTTTGTTTTGTTTTGTTTGTTTTTTTTTTTTTTTTTTTTTTTGTTTCAATTGGTTTTCTTTGGTTATGTTTGGGTTCTTTTAAAGTCAGGAGTAGGAAACTTGATCCCATATGGTATGGGATATCTGCTTGCAGTTGATAACATCTCAGTAGCTCTCTCTGGGGTGGGAAATGTTGGGCCTTCTGTTCTAAAGGTAAATAGATATCAAGGTCTGTTTTGAATCTGTTCCTGACATCACGCCCAAGTCAGGATTGTGTGTTGATTTTCATTTGCCTTTTTCTGGGTAGCCTATTGAGCTGTGACAAACTGAGGTTGTCTTTTCTCCTGCATCAACAAGGCAGTTTTGGTATTTGCATCTTCCTTTTCTGTCAGCTGGAAGCTGGAGATACGAGGAAGTACAGAAGAAGGGGCAAAATGGCATTAAAAGTGACACCCCCCTCTATGCGAAGACTGCTGGTGGATAGTAAATCTTACCAGTGTCTCTCACAGGACTATCGAGATAGATGTCCTTTAATTATCAGGGTGATGGGAACAGAACTGAAGTTGTGTTAATGGGCTTGCTGGAAAATTCTTCTGATCACCAATAGCCAAGAGCTGTCTAGTGATCTGTGTGTTTGCTGTTGTGAAGCATCCAGGGTACCTGTAAGACTTATTCAAAGTATTTCCATGTTTTCTTTCCTGCCTGAAGGACCCAAACCTCTAGATAATAGTGACTGTTACAGATTGGAGTCAGGACATTGAGGAAACAAGGAGACTGGGATTTCAGAAAACAGTTGAGAGGAATTTTAGTTAGTTATTCAACACAATCGATAATTTAGAGGAAAAAAAAAAGGCAATACACGTGATACGACAAATTGAGGTGCTACAGTGGCATAAAAATTAAGACATAAATAAAGAATTAAAATGAAACAAGTCATAAAGAGCAGAGAATCAAATGCTAAAAGTCTAGAGGGAAGATTATTTCAAATAACACATGAAAATTTGAGTTAAAATATTATCTAACTTCGATTCAGTGACTGGGCTTTGAGAAATGTTTGGGTGTCTCTATAGGGAAACCTTTGCATAGATCCAGGTCAAAGAAGGCATATAACCAGGACGTTGGACCATTTGCTCCCAATTGCTAAATACGATGTAAAAGAAAAATCTTTATATGTAGTCATTATAATAATAAATAACCCAAATAAAGTCGCTGCTGGCTACTTGGCAAGTTAGATGTTTGTCCTAACCTTTTGCAATTGAAAATCCTCATTCTGTCTTCTTCCTCTGATGTTTTCTGATCACATAAATTTCACTTGACCTAGACTGACTACAATATTGCTATTTACTATTGCTGCTACTACTGATACTATTACAATTAGGCTAAAATACTGTTTTATCCTGTTCTTATTGTATTATTTTATACCTAGATTTACTAGAAGAGTAGGATTAACTGACCAGCTGGTACTTGCTGGGATTAATGCTTGCAGTAAGAGAGAGAATGCACATTTTTACTGTACATTGTAACTTATTCTCCTCTTTCTGGTAGTTGAACTGCATTGACATTTCTGTTCACCTATGTATATTCATTTAGCACTTGCTGTGTCATCATAATAAGTGTGGATTTGTGTTTTTTTTTTTTTTTTTTTTGAGGCGATGCATGATGCCATTCAAAGATAGTCTGTGGGCTGGCTTTTGTTCAGATCGTTTCTTTTGTCAAGCTGGTGCCTTTTCAGAAGTCAGACTGACACCAAAGTCAGTGGTGGAAAGCTGATATAAACATATTCTTGCAACACTTTGGATAGCTCATGGAGGCATCTTTATTTTTCTCCCAGAAGTAATTTTTCTGTTAATGTTGAGTCCCTAAGATTTTGGTTTCAGCCTATAGACTTGTAGGATATAATAAAAAGATAAAATTTTAAAAAATTGGGGCTTGGAATGTTCAAAGCTAGAATGTAGTAAAATGCTCTTCTACTCCCAAAGAGATGCTAAGGAGACTTGGTTTGAGTGTTTTTTCAGAGGGGAATCTCACCCAAGGAGAACTGCAGTCTATTCCACCAGAAGTAATCTTATTTCTTGCTTAGAATGAAAGATCTTGGGGAAAGTATAGCAGCTGCTCTGGGTGTTTGCATAGAATTTCCAGAATATACTCTGCAGATGCATGCCTTGATAAACATTTTGTTGGTTGCTTTGAAAGTTTGAATAAAAGAAGCGAGGGGGTATTGCTGCCTTTCCAAAGGGAGAAGCTGCCTGTCCTTTAAGAGAGTTACGTTGGACAGAATTCACATAATATTAACCGTAGTGGGGTGGGTAATGTACAGGAGTAATCCAGTGGCTAAACTGAAGGTAGATAGTCTTTAAAATCTTCTATTTGTGTCTCTTTGGGGGGCTTCTACTGAGGATGACTCACAGGTAGTTTTTGTGCTGAAAACTGACTTTTAATGGGGCAGGGAAGAATTTTCCTCTGGTGCTAGTTTGGCTAAGGCAGGACAAGCCCAGGGTTTTGGGTTTGTGGGCAGGTCAGGTTGCATTTTAACAGATGCTTGGGTGGGTTTCACTTACTGGTGCTCCAGTGGGGGTGGTTAAGATTTACTAGTGTGCTTATTTGCAGGGGAACCCCAATTGCGAGTTCCTTGGGGGAACTTTTCCTTAAAGGAAACTGAAAAATAGTGTTGTGGATCTTTATGGCTAATGAAAATGAGCTTGCCTTCTGTATTCCCTTATTTATCAGCGAATCCTGCAATGACACAGTCTAAATAGCGGGATGTAGAATTTGGGGACAAAACCATTAGACTTTGATTTGTTTCGTGATCTGATCTGTACCCTAGCTCTCCATCACTTGGAAATAACCAAGCAATTTGGGCATTATGAGTTATTAAGCAGATAGCTTTCCACTGAATTAGCTTAGTTTTCAACTGTTTGCCTTGCATTGTGCCTTATTTTCTTTTCAGTTTATTCAGTGAGAGCAAAGAAGCTAGAAACATAATGCAGGAAGAGTCACGGCCCCGTAGATATGACTGTGTTGGTGGCTGAGTAATTTCATTTTGGCATATTTTCCTAAACACACAACTGTTGTGTACAACAAATTAAAACTGAGAGATCAGACTTTCTTGGCCTAGATTTTAATGCTGACATTGCAAAAGCAGGCTGCTTTTTTGAAAGCCTTTCAGAGTTCTTCCATGATAGAAGTATTGTACTAAGTTTCTGCAGTGTCAGAGACTTTCTAGAAATATGTTGTTGTGCAGTGGAAACGGCTGAATTCAGGAAGTAAACCTATTTGTCCTAAACAGTTACTGAATGTGAGTGAAAGTATATGTTCTGTATGATATAATGGTTGTTCTTATTCCTAGTTGATCTCTTGGGACTTCTGAAATGGCGATCTAACACAAACCTGTTGCAGCAGAATTTGAAGCAGCTGATGAAAGTCGATGGTGGTGAAGTGGTTAAGGTAACAAGCTAACTTCTTTAAAAGTGAATTTGGTATAATAATTTGGCTGAATCCCGTGTTTTCAGGTATTCATACGTTGTTTTGTTCCCTGCCCCCCTCCCACCTCACTGCACACACTTGCACATTAAATTGTAACCAGGTATCTCTTAGCCTTCAGGATGCTAATGCCCTTCTCCCTGCCCTCAAAGAACATTTTGGCTGTTGAGTACTGCTAGAACACATGTAAAATGCACATTTCTGAAAAAGTAGGGTTTTTTTTTAGCAGTTCAGTGAATTTTTATATACAGATACATGGAGGCAAAGGGTGTTTTTTCTTTGCAAGATTAGAACATCTTCGAATTCGTACATGGTGATACTAAATGTATTTTTAATACGTGGATGTGGAATGCAGTCCTACTCTGTGCTGCTGATACTTTTTAAAAAAAATAACTTTTGAAAATACTTAGGTGAGCCAAGTCTTTTACATTTGCCAAGGCCACTGAGTGGTTGTAGAGACCTATATAAAGACTTACATAAAGATTTAGCTGTGGAAAAGAGTAGGCTGGGACTTTATTGAGTGTGTTGTAATAAATCAAATCCAAAAGAGCGTCAAAAGATGTAGTGTATGGGGGACAGATGACCTTCAAGGGCCTGTCGTGTTGTTTCTTTATTCGGTGGATTTTAATTTGGTTCATAGAAACATAATGAATGCCTCATCTTGGAGTAACTTAAAACATTGGAGAATGCTGATATTACTGTTTGAGTAGGATGAAATTAGTATCTCATATGATTTGTTTTTCAGGAAAGTTCTACCTGCTGCTATTTTGTAGTGGATCATTTGATAGCTAAAGGTTGACATTGATACTTCTGCCAAGCATTGTCATTGTTCTGTCGCTTGTAATTTTCCCTCTTCTCCATGCACTGTTGCAGGACACACATGAAATGATACTCCCTTCTCCCTATTGCATACGGATCTGATTGGAACTTGATTTAGGCATAGAGCAGAAGAGTGAATGTTTAAATTAGCTATCTTTACCATTTTTATTCTGTTTTTTTTAGATGACCACTGTTTAAGTTATCCATCTGTTACTGCCATGTTCAGAAAAATCTTTGTGTAGACTGCTCTGTTGCACGTTTGTAATATCTAGTTTGTAACTGCTCCTTTCTTTCAGCTTTTTTTGTCCTTCATGTTTTTTAAATATGATGCATGGTACAGTTTATGTATATTTTCAAAATGTAATGTGTTTTATCACATCTATAACTTTTCTGTTAAACTACTTCTGTTTTCTAAAAACCGCAGTAAAATGTCTCTGCCTACTGGTGTTCATTTCTTGCTAAGTAGAGATCAGCCAAGATACTCATTCTGTGATTGACTGTTTCATAGCGTATGGAAACTGTAAATGTTATCTCCCTTGAACAGAGGCTCTGATTCCATTTGTGCATAGAGTCTATAGGATATGAGAAATGTATTCTAATAGTCTAGAGATTATTCATACTAGCTCCCTACTTGAGAAATGTTTTCTTGCCACTTTATACAACAAAAGCATCTATCCTATATTCTTCTTGCTGTTACATGAAGTCCCTGTGAACAGATTTAAAACGTGAACTCTACTAATGAAAGTCAATATATGATGCCTAAATGTGAAATGAAGTCTTGATTGGTCATGTCATGGCCTTCTAACCATCTTTTATTTCTAAAGGGACTTAGCCAGGGTTTGGGATCTGAGAGTATTACTTCAAATCAAGACAGAAACTTCTCCTGTCAAAGCTCAAAACTTTGCTTTACTCTTTCCTTCCTGCCAGCTGCTGGTTAAATGTACTTCATTTGCACGTGTTCTTTAATAGAACAAATGAGACTGTGAGAAGGCTATCATTTTTTATTTTTTATTTTTTTTTTTCCCAAATCCTGTAGTGAAATTATGAGCTGGATCTCCCCCAGAACTGAAGTCTAAAATCAGCTGCAAGCATTTTGGCTTTTCTTTTTTGTTTTTTTGTTTTTTTTTTTTTTTTCATCTTCAGATATTAGTAGCATGAATTGTGGCTCCATGTTCACTTGTTTTGAGGAAGCTTGGCATTCGGCAGTGTTTAGTGAGCTGCTAAATGGAAGTTAATTTCTGAGATTTAACTCTCGTTTTAGTAGATAGTCCAGGTGAATCATGTTTGATGTTGGAGACTCATTGCACAGATAAAAATCTTTAAGGGAGGAAGGTTGGAGTCAGGCTGAGTCTTCCTTTGCTCCCACAGTATATAATATCTCTTAGTAGTTGCAACCTCAGGAATCAATTGCCTTCTGCTTGTTCAGGTGCTCTTCGCCACTTATACCTTGTCTCACCTACAAGACAAAAACCATTTTTACTTCGAGACAGATGTGCTGGAACAAGCCATGTTGAACCCCTTCTCTCGCAACCAAAACAAATACAGACTGAGGCCACAGTCCATCCTCCTTCTGCCTTGGAGGAGCCCATGTTGTTTTTGTCATCTGGTGGAAGAAAATGCTCAGAAATAGAATCCCATGATGCTAAAACTGAGTGGATTGATGAGTATCTCTGGTGTATGCACGTACTACTTGTCACGGGGAAGAAATACTGTAATTATACATGCATAAATCAGCTTTTATCCCTCTGCTTAACGTGGGTCCCCTGACACTAATCTGCTTTTACTTTCGTGTTGCACAGATCAGGGTGTCCAGCCAACTGGCTAGCGAAGACTCTTCCTCTGTTACAGTGAGAGAGGCGTGTAGGTTTTGGGCTGGGGCAGAAGGTTGTGCTCTGTTTCCCACGCCTGCATGTGTGATCTCATTTGAAATTGTGGATCTGAGTTGATGCAGTCGTGAAAAGCGATAATGCCGTGCACTTACTGTTGCTCAGCTCAAAACTACTGAGGATGACTTGATGTAGTTGGCATGAGACTGAGTTGCTTGTCTGGTTTGTGCTCTGAAACATCAGTTTTCAGAAACTGCATGATCCTGTTGACTGTTGAAACTGAGTTTTAAAAAAAAACAGTGAATGAACAAAAATGTAATAGATTAAACCTACTCTTCAGGTGTACCAAGTGTGATTTCTGACCCTTTTTTCTATTTGAGTGATACGGATCTATAGATAATCAACTTACCTAAAAAATAATTTGCTAAAAGTCAAACCGTTACATTTTCCTTTTTTTTTCAGCTAACTTTTAAAATGTTATTACTTTGTAAAATACATAAATGAAAGCAAGTATGTAGAAACCTGTGTGACATCTGAATTTTATTTTTCCTGTAAAATGTGATGAATTGTATATTTATTTGTAGTTTCTTCAAGATACATTGGATGCACTTTTTAACATAATGATGGAGAACTCGGAGAGTGAGACATTTGACACGTTAGTGTTTGATGCTTTGGTAAGTTTGCATTGTGGATGGAATAAAATGTAGGTACTACAGTGATGAATAAATAAAACAAAAGTGTAAATGCTAGAATGAAGATTACTAGTGAAACAGATTTTATTAGCTGTTAAATTTAATGATCATTAATTTCTTTAATTTAAAATTCAGGGAAAGTGTTCATGATATTTGAAGTTTCAGTGGGACTTGAGCAAAAGGAGGCTATATTATATCATATTATATCGTGTCATACTCCCAGAAAAGATGGAAGCAATGAAGTCCAGTCATTTTAGTGGATTAACAGCAGAATTTAGGACAGAAGCAGAAAGTTTTCACTTGGAACAGAAAACTTTATGAACAGGAAGTTTCACAGGAATGGAGAGGAGCAAAAGCATGTGTGTGTTAATGTCTTACCTGAAAAGAAATGTGGGCAAATGTACACTGTTAAAGATTTTTTTTTTTTTTTGAGGATAGTGCAATAACTATGCTGTTTTTTCAGGTGTTTATCATTGGACTGATTGCTGACAGAAAATTTCAACATTTTAATCCTGTCTTGGAAACCTACATTAAGAAGCATTTCAGTGCTACGTTAGCCTACACGTAAATTTTAAAGATTACTTTTTCTAATGTAGCTTGCACAGTTTTTCCAGATAACGTTATTCAGTTACTTGCTTATGTCATTTAGTTAGAAATTTGCCCATAGAACTTGGGAGGGTGGGAGGTTCTTAAAGAAGATGGCAGATAGCATGTCTCTCTTGAAATAACAGTAATAAAACTTCAGGTCATTTGGAAGGAGGAAGTCTTGATCTTGGTGTACTGAAGGAGGGGCTGATTTGATTTCAGGAATTGCTTTGTAGGGAAAAATGTCGTAAGCAATTCTCGGTCATACTTGAGAAATTGTTTGGCTCATTAAATTGAGGTTCTACCCTGAGTTATTTGCATTACTGTCATTTTGGGGAGGAAGCAGTGAAGAATAAAAACAAAGGTCCATTGTTTTTGCTGTCTGAAGTGTTTCTTGACAGTTAGGATCTTTGCTGCTGCTTTGAGACTATTAGTGTTGGAGGAAAAATACATAATGGGTATCTTTGCAGTGTTGAGAGGAAGACAAATCCAAACTGGGAAACTTGCTGTGTACTTCGCTGACACAGTCTCTATTATGTGACCAGAAAATGCTTGAGAAGTGTTGATTTAAAATAGTGAAGAAGAGTTAGGCCTTTAGTCACAACTTTGATATTACAATCAGTTCACTGAGTGAAGCCACAGTTGCAGCCATCACGTTAGGTGGGTAAAGGATGAAGCATCCCCCAGCATCTGGTTTTAATAGCAAGAGCTGAAGGTGGCCCTTTCGCTGGTAGGCATGGAGAGCATCCTTCCCTCCCTTAAATGCAGGGGGGTGGAGGCAGGGTTAAGCTTGAGGATGCTGAAGGTGTTGAATTCTGGCTTGACTTGTGCCCTCACCTTGCCTTTTACCTCACAAGGCTCTGTAAGTAAAGGGAGATTGCATTGTTTCAAAGTGGTTACTTGAAATTCTTAGGCAGTTTACTCCTATTCAAATAAATGCACATGTATCACGATATCTGTCTTCTCGATGTTATTTTCTGTTAGTGGTATATAATGTTGTATTTACTTACTTTTAGAGTGAATGCTGAAATGTAGTGTAGCTAGGATGATTTAAAGTGGAATTGCTTGTAGTTGCATTAAAATTGTGGTTTGTATTCATTGGAGGGGAGGTAGTTGAAATGGTATTATTTTTAAAATTGTTTCACTTTCAGGTTTGATAGACTTGAAAATGTGGAATAAGAGAATTTTCAACTGGTGTTACATACATTTTTTGAGAAATAAATTACACAAATTCTAGCTGCAAATCCATGGGAGGGCTATGTAAAGGGGTACCCTTGCCTAATGAAGAAACTCTAATTTTTGTGTTTTAATTATAACAGTGCATTTGTATTTCATTTAATTATTTTGGTTATTATTAGTAGCTGCATCTTTATAATAGTCTGAATTTGAATGTTCGTAAATACCCAGCGGAATATAAGTCTTACCAAGATTTGCTATATTGCTTGTATGTTGTATGGTGTTACGGTCTGTGTTTCCTTTTTTCTCAAGAATAGATTGCAGCTGCTTGCCAGCAAAAATAAGAACATAATGAGTTTAGCTGCATAATTAATTTTTTTAACTTGGCGGGCACTACTTAGGCACATAATTTTTCTTTAAACCTTTCAAAATTGCAGTTCTCTCTGAGCATACTTGGAACTTGTATGTGTTTTTGCATTTAAACAGAAAACTGACCAAAGTTTTAAAAACGTACGTGGATAACGCTGAAAAATGTGGTATCACTGATCAACTCTTTAAAGCTATGAAAGCTTTGGAGTACATCTTCAAGTTCATCGTCCGGTCCAGGATATTGTTCAATCAGTAAGTATGGTGACTGCTGAAACCTCCTGTAATACCCATTGACAGTATGTTCAAAAAGTGTCACTTATAACACCACAAGTTAAAGTTGCTCCATATTGCACTGTTTTAGAAATAACTTAAGTTGCTAGCACTTATTTTAGGAGACAGCTGTTCCCTAAAATGAAACCAGATTTCCTTAACAGAGATGTATGTTGTAAGTAGCAAGTGCACTGCTAAAATTATGAGATGTTGCAGCTCTCTATATAGAACAAATAAAACTGCGATTAGGGAAACTTCTGTTAACAACTGTCCGGTTCTGTGACTGAAATGTTGAAGGTACTGAGCACCCGTACTGCCCTGTCCCTCCTCCAGGCCCGGGCTTTGCCAACACCTTTCCTCAGATGGCTGCAATTCTGGGAAGACTGAAGTATTAAAAATTTTGCAGCAGAGTTTTTCTGGATGGGAGATGTGACGTTTGTCCTTGTGTGCTTTGCAGAGGGCTTTAGTCGTAGGCCAGACATGGAGAGGGAAAAGAGTCAGAGTAGGCGGACAGTGAGGGGGAAAAGAAGTGAGAGCTGCACCTTTTTTGACACAGTGCCTCATAAAAGAAAACCACAAGTATTGTTGGAGTTAAACCCCTGACAGCTCGGGGCTCCCCAGGCCCCCTGTCAGAGCAGAAAGAAACTGTTGGTGATCAGCTGCTGTTTGTAGGGCCCTGCAGTCTGTGGGTTTTGGTGAGCGAGACGGGGAAGTGGAAAGAAAAAAGGGCTGCAGAAATCTTCTCCTCGAGAGTGATAGTATTTTTGATAGGAGGGTCACTTGCGTTTCTCCAAAAGCCCTTTCTATGCCGGCCGGTGTGGCAGAGGCCTGCTGAGGGGCTGTTACCGGCTCCTCACTCAACCTGCATGGTGAACTGCTGTCTGCAGTGGGCATCCACCCATAAAGTCAACCATAAATAATTCTTCTGAGTTAATTTGGAAACCAGTACTGTGTTTTATACGTGAGATATTAAAAAAGTTAGAAAACAGGTTCATGATGTATTTGTCTTCACTTAGATTCAATCCTTTTACTACTTGTTAGCGGTGGTAACAACCTTATTA
Organism: Tyto alba; assembly: GCF_018691265.1. Taxonomy (NCBI): domain Eukaryota; kingdom Metazoa; phylum Chordata; class Aves; order Strigiformes; family Tytonidae; genus Tyto; species Tyto alba. Next base: position 3,378,998 of record NW_024881261.1, on the reverse strand, counting down.
CAAGGGCTTTATGTATAGCTCTGAAGTTACCAACTCCACCAGCCTTTCTCTAATTTAGAGATTGTAATTTATTTCTGTACGAGTCTTACTGTGAGATTCATAAAACACTGAATGTCACTTGCACTGTTACAGGTCCTACAAATCACTTTAAAACAGAGAAAAAAATAATTATCTCTTGCTGCAGATTAGATTTACAGACAATATGACCCTCTAGTATTGGCCATTGGATTTCCTCGTGCTAAGCATTAATTCACAGTTCTTTAGCTTTGGGAAGACACAGCTCTCAATGACAAGGGATTAATCAGCGAAGCTGCTGAATGCTGAATGACACCATGGTTTGTTCTGCTGTAAGACCTAAATCCTGCCTGAGGTGTGTGGTTTGAAGTGATTATAATGCAGAAGCGTAGCAATGTTCTGAAATATTGTTAGTGTTTTATTGAGAAATTGCAATGAGCAAGCAGAATCTTTTATTAAAAAATATTACATATTTTTAACTTCAGTAATATGCTAGTGGACTGAATATATGGAGCATTTTAGTAGTGTGTTTGCAGGCAGGCTTCAGTTCTGGATAAATACGTAGAAGCCTAGCTCATCTAGTTAAAGCCTGGTGGCAAATCTATTTGTTCAGTATATCAGGGTTGATAAAGGCAAAATATTATAAGTGAACTTTAGAAATATCTTTATTTGGTTTACTTAGTAATGATTCCAGTGGTTATGCTGCATTTACAACAGTCTTAAAATTTTGAAGGCAGCGCTAGAAGGGTCGACTCAGTGTAATCCTGGTTTATCTCATAGGTGCAGTGTCTTTGTGCACTATCAGGTGTATTAAATAAATTTAATAACTGACAGTAGAAACACATTTGTAACTTGTTTATTTTTATTAGAATTTCCTTTTTGAAACACAAAGCTTTTTGTCTGAAGCAGTTTGATTTATTGGACTGTCAAGTTTAGTTACTCTTTATATTGGTATTAGTTTCACCTCTCTAATCTGTTCATGGGGACACTGAAATCCATTATTGAAATTGGGAGTTAACAAGTAATTTGTCCTGCACAACCCCCAGTTTTAGCCTAAATGGGGAACAGGAGTTTGCACAGCAAAAGAACACAATTTAATATTTTTTTCAGTAGCATTCATTTCCCCTGTGTGCTGGTTAAATAGCTTTTTTAATATTTGTGGCTCCCAAAGGTTTATGAACAGCGCATTAAAAATGATACGCATTAGTTTTAGTGTAAAGCAGCAAGAACATTCTGAACTCCATCTTTATCTTAAAATAAGCCCCTTCTGTAATAGGTGGCCCATCATGATACCTTGAAACATGAAGAAATCATACTATGGCTGTACATATAAAACCCCTAGGTGTGGTGCTCTTTGAGCTGCAGACCACAGTCACGACCACCTTACTGGACTGAACTCCAGAAGACAGTGGAGGATGATAGAGGGGAATTGAACTCTTGCTGGGAGCTGCTCTAATGGGTCTTGGTGCAAAATGTTTAGGTGAGCTCAGGGACAGTGGCAGTGGAGCCAAGGAGGGTTTTGGAAGCCCAGATGCTGTTGGATGAAGCTCTTGGAGGCAAAGCTGATGGGGTAAGCGTGGAGGCTTAACTGGGGAAGAAGTCCCATTTGATGTTTATCAACACCCCTGTTTAGATTGGACCTGGATGCCAGATTCTCCTGGGCTGCTTTCAGGAGCTGACATTTTAAAATTACGTACTTACTGGGGTCATGTTAAGTCTGTATAGCTTGAGGTTCAAGAACTGTGTTTGCAACAGCCCTTATTTAGGCGAGTCATATGTATTGCCAAGGGGAAAGAAAAGTTTCAAAGGATTTATGTGGATCTAATGGTCTTCTTCCCCTTCCTTTCCATTTTGTAGTGAGAATTATCTCATCGTATACCCGAAGCAGGCATCATTCTGCATTTAAAATATTCAAGAGCGTTCAGGAACATTCATTCCTGTGCTCTGTTGAACCAGTGGAGCAAGTTCTTCAGTTTGGCTGTATATTTTTTGCCTTTGGTGTTGGTCAGGCATCTCAGGGCAGGTTTTATCCCCCTGAAGGTGTCTGGCAAAGAGAGAGAGAGTGGTCCCTGTGGGCAGATCAGCTTTGAAAAATCCCACCTGAAGGCACTGGTGGGATTGCAAGAAGCCTTGCAATCTTTAGCTGTGAATTAGTCATTGTTCTGCAGCTGTACTCACTGTATGGGGACCTGAGCCCTAACTAGTTTAGTATCAGTAAGCCAGAAATTAGAGGTGGAAAGGAAAGTGTTTTAACTTTAGTGCTCTCTCCCCATGGGAAAAAAAAGGTGGGGGTTGGTGGTTGTGTGGTTTGTTTGTTTTTTTTTTTTTTTTTTTTTTTTTTAGTAAAGAGTGGGTTGATAGGCTTTTTCTTTCTTTCACAGAGTTTAAGGTCAGTCACCGTAGGCCACTGGTAGATTTTAATGATTGCTGGCAAGTTGACTGGATGCTTTGTGGCTGCTTCATCAGAGAGCTGCTTGGCATTGGTCCTCCCAGACATCTGCTTTGTGCAGGGTGAAGAGACTGTGTCCCGCTGCTGTGTGGGCATGTGGAATTGGGTCACTGCTGAGGGATTCACCATGACTTCAAGGCATAAACAGTAATACTGAACGTGGCGTTTTACATAGGAAGCTTTAAAGTCTGGCTGGCCCAGCATGGTCAGTCTGTCTTGTCTTTAGTTTTCTGTGAAAGAAAACTCTTGGTTCAGTGAAGAAACTTGTAGAAATTCTTGAACTTAAAAAAAGGTAACGCAACAAATTATCATCTGTCATTTGAACAGATTTTTTTAAAAATGTATTTCCATTTTAGTTGGATCGTGCTTATAAAACCTAATTATTTTTCAGACTTTATGAAAACAAAGGAGAAGCAGACTTCAGGGAGTCTCTGCTGCAGCTCTTTAAGTCCATCAATGAGATGATGAGCAGCATCTCCGATCAAACTGTCATAGTGAAGGTATGTGCTTTTCAGGTCTCCGTCTTGGCTTTACTTTTGCATCCTAAACCATAGTTAGACAGTCGATGAAGTCTGTGCTTGTGTTTTGTAAAAACGTATTTTACCTCAAGCGTGGTTAATACTTAGTGCTTCGACAGACGGGTTTGTGACGATATAAAGAATGTGCTTTGAACAAGTAAGTTTAAATTGCTACAAATACCTCACTTTCATTTCTAAAAGACAACTTGGGGGTTAAATGATGTTTAGCTTATTTAACTTGCATAACCTTAACTTTAAGGTATTTTTAAGACATTATCGCTAAGCTGCTGATGACAACACAGATCTTTGTATTCCTATGCACTTAGTTATATCCGAGGCTGTTCATGAACTTCAATGTAGTATCTTAAGCCCCGGTACGTGTTTGGAATGGAAAATCAGTAGTGAGTCAGACTGCAAACTCTACCTCCCCCCGCTCTTCTTTTGTCCCTTTAAAATGGTTGCTACTTCTGGTGGCATTGGCTGGCTCACGGAGTCGGTAATGTGGTCTCTGACCTCAGATGAACAGGGGTATCGATCTCACAGGGCAGAAGCATTGAATTGTATAGGACTAGTAGATTTTTGTATCCAGAGGAGTCGGAGGTCATTGTGCCAATACCAGTCTCGTGTTCTGTTAGGGAATCTCTTTCACCATGGAAAAATACAGAGACTGTCCTAAACACACGTTTGATAAGCTACGTCTTGAAGTTCTCCTTGCTGTTTCAAGTAGAATTTATAAAAGGACGTAACTCTTGACCTAGCCATGCTGAATCAGCTGAAATACGATGATCAGAAAGGGGATAAGAACTGGGCTTGAATTTGGTGACAGTTTGACAGTGTGACTCCTCCTGCTCAGACGTGCAGCGGTTATGCATTAGAAGAATTTTTTTATAGCACCTGGGAGGCAAAGACTGTGACAAGGCACTGTGCCAGTGCAGGAGGTTCCTCTCTAAGGGAGCCGGGAGGAGTACGGCAGGAAAACACCTAGGTCAAAGGCACTGGTGCTTTGTAGCCGAGTGCTTGCAGGTCTGAGGCTGGTAATGCCGTGCTGAGCGCACAGCAGAAGTAGATGGTGGGGATAAAGCTTCTGAGTTCGAATATTTTAGGCAGAGAGACTGAGACTGTATCATCTGATAGCAAAATAGGGATATGACATTTTTCAAGAAAGCTGTATTTTCATTCCATTGACAATGCATCTACCCCGAATGGAAGTTGGTAAGTTTTAGTCAGTGACTCAGAGTGTTCTATCTGGTGTTTTACAAATAGGATGTTTTTCAGATTATGAGGATTGAATTTATTTTCCAGAGACTTGTTTGTGAGGCCTGCTTCAGGAAGGCAGATGAACATGAGCTTTTTTTCTTTTTCAACAGTTCATACCTTGAAAAAAAAAAAAAAAACCCAACAAAACAAAACCCCAAAAAATATATTTGGTTGTCTTCACTTGAGATGCAGGAAAAGAAGACATATTTCCTAGTAAAGGCTAGAGAGATCCCACTACAGCAGTGTCTGTCCTAGTCTGTGTATTGTTTCACACTTAGATCTCTGCAAACGCACATAGAGCACATCTACTGTCTGCATTTGGCTACGTGAAGTACGCTGGTAGCTGAAGCACTGACAGATGAGCCAGTGTGAGGTTGTCAGAGAAGTGTGCTTGTGGATGCCTTTCAAAAGCCTTGACAACCTTTCATTCATTATTCATTGCTTTCATCTCCTTTGGACTCTAATTACTTAGCTCTTAGAACACATAATTGTTAGTATTGGCCTTTTGCAGCTTGTGAGATTGCTTTTATTATGTTCAAATATCCACTGAAGCACTACAGTTTTTCAGTAGCTAGAAATGTATTTCTATTACAAATAATAGAATTATTGAATAGGTGGATAAATGTGGTGTGTTGTTGGTTTTTTTTTGAGAGAGAGATTGAATATAGCTTCTGTCAATCTTGTCTGACAAAGCTGTTGGAGCCCTGGGAGGGTGTCAGTAACCATGTAAAGTGGACATGACATTCGAGGCTTCGTTCAGCATCTTTATCAGATCTGGAGTCTGTAGTTAAGTACCGTGCTAGTGGTGAGGAGCGTCAGAAGGACATCGCGAAACTGGGGAGGCTAAAATGTGAACTGCAAGATAAACAAATGTAAAGCAGTGCATCTCTGGAGGAAGAGAAAATGAATCCTGGTATGATGCTGTGCTTGAAGCTGGCAGTTGCAGTTTGGGGAAGACACCCTGGGGTCATAACTGACAGTTCTCTGGGGTTAGCAGTTCCATGCACAGTGACAGGTGAAGAATCACAGGCTGGTTTGGGTTGGAAGGGACCTCAAAGCCCCCCCAGTGCCATCCCCTGCCCCAGGCAGGGCCCCCTTACCCCAGCCCAGGGGGCTCCCAGCCCCGTCCAACCTGGCCTGGAACCCTTCCAGGGAGGGGGCAGCCACAGCTGCTCTGGGCACCCTGGGCCAGCGCCTCACCCCCCAAACAGGGAACAATTTCTGCCTTAGAGCTCACCTAAATCTGCCCTCTGGCAGTTTAATCCTGTCACCCCTCATCCTGTAAACACCCCCTGATCCAGAGTCCCTCCCCACCTTCCCTGTCCCCCCTTTAAGCCCTGGGAGGCTGCTCGAAGGGCTCCCCGGAGCCTTCTCTTCTCCAGGCTGACCCCCCCCAACTCTCTCAGCCCGGCCCCCCAGGGGAGCTGCTCCAGCCCCCCCAGCATCTCCGTGGCCTCCTCTGGCCCCGCTCGAGCAGCTCCGGGTCCTTCTGCTGTTGGGGGCCCCTGAGCTGGCCCCAGCACTGCAGGGGGGTCTCCCCAGAGCGGAGCAGAGGGGGAGAATCCCCCCCCTGGCCCTGCTGCCCCCCCTGCTCTGGCTGCAGCCCAGGGCACGGGTGGGTTCTGGGCTGCCAGCGCACGGGGCTGCCTCACGGGCAGTTTTCCCCCCACCAACCCCCCCAGTCCCTCTCCTTGGGGCTGCTCTCCAGCCACCCCTTGCCCAGCCTGGGTTTGTGCTTGGGGCACAGAAGCAGCAGGATGTTGGGTGTCAGCCAGAGGGATAATGAGAAAATGGCAGGGCTGTCATTTTGTTGTTAGCCTTGGTGTATCCTCATCTTGCATGCCCAGTGCTGTTCTGGTCTCTGTACCCCAGGAAATAATTAAAGGGGTACAGAGGGGCAGGATTGGGAATGGTGCACCTTCCTGGCAGGTGAGAAGTCCGTGAAACTCTTCTACACCAAATGCCACAGGACAAGAAATAGGGTGCACTCGCTGACATCAGTAGGATGTTAGTTTAAAGCAAGTAAAACAAAAAAATTGTCATTTCTGAAGCTTGCTGTCAGAGGGAGTTACGGAGGCAGACGGTGTCAGCAGGCCCAGAAGGAGGTGAGGCAGATTTACAGACCACAGGTCCCGAGATGTTCTGAGAAATGGATGGAAATGCAGCCTCTGAAGGGTGCTGGGGGAGGCAGGAGGGGAATGGACCACCTGAGCTGTAAATGGCATCTCCTGTGGCCACCGCTGGAGACCAAGTGCTGGGCTGCATGAACCATTAGCGTGACACGGCGAGAGTTTCTGGTGCTTTTGGATGCTCTTGAAGTTTTTTAGAAAACTAATGAAGATAAGTAGATAAGTTACTAGGTTGCTGTGTTGCACAGTTAAGATCAGCAGATCTAGCTGTAGTGGTTTCAGGCTTTTTTGGACTGTTTTTAATATATATTGGGGAAGCTAAATAACTGTATACAAAATGAGTCTGTTTGGAGAGATAAGAAGTTGAAAAGACCTACATAGAAAATTAAGGTGCTTCACATTAAGAGACAGATGCTTAATTCACAAATTTAAATATTTCTCTTTTTCCTTGCAAAAATTGTAATCTGTCCTGATAGTTTATCAACATGAAGCAGAGCTGCCACTGGAAAGTTTTTCTGAGATGTTCACAACTTTTCTCTTTGGGTTTGTTATACCGATTTTTTTTTTTTTCTTTTTCTTTTTTTTTTTTTTTCCCCAGCCTGTCTGTTAAGAGAGTGGCCTTCAAACTGACACTGTGCGGGGGAGAATGAATGACTGCAGTCTTACATTCTTAGCAAGAATTACTCTTTATCTATTCAAATATTTATGTCCTTGTGGAAGCTGATGAGCTGTTTCTGACTGTAGCTCAGATCTTCAGTTACTTAATATTTTGCATTTAAATTGCTCCTTTTTTTATTTGAATTTTTCAAGGCTTGGGTACATTTAAAAAAAAAGAAAAAGTTTCCTCAAAAGAAAACTGTATGAATTGTACAAGGATTTAAAGTTGTAGAGCACAAGGAGAGACTCCTACCTCTTTTAGGATTATGGCTGTTCAGAATCACTTAGAGTGGGGAAGAATTTATGTATGTGGCTACTTTGCAAACCTGACTTCAGTTTTAGCCTTTAAGGAAACGACATCAAGAATATTTTCTGTGGAGGGCATGTTAAAAGTGGTACTTAACAGTTCTGCTGACTGCAGGTAGCTGTAACTGTACATGGCATTGACTAAATTTTTCTCAAGACTTAAAAGAGAAAAACCCAACAAATAAACAAAAAAGCAAAAGCCCTGTCTGTCTGCAAAATCCTCTACTGCATCAAAATCATGCTTTGCTTTCCTGAGGATGCTTTGACTCCCGGTCTCGTGGCTGGGAAGGGCAAGGACCTGATAATTTTTTTTTTTTTTCCCCAAGGTCCTCCAAGAAGCCTGGAGTTGGCCTGGCGTTGGGGAGAGGCACGTCTGGGCCAGCTCTCCATCCTTCTCCGTTTCGACGCGGTGTAGGGCAGCGGAGGGGGCTCGGGGGGCAACCCCAGCACTGGCCCCGGCCGCTGCCCTGGGTGGTTCGTGGTCCCTGCGTGGCTGAGGCCTGGTCACCTCGCCCTTAGGGTGGTGGTGTAGCGTGTGCACAGAAAAAAAAAAACCTCTTTTTCAGAGTGGAAAGGGGCGTTTTGTTTGTGAGCTGGTGGTATTCCAAAGTGATGGCAATTTTAAAAACGTGAAGAGGTTATTGTAAATTTTAGTTGGGTTTCAGCTATGTGTTTTTACAATAAATAGGTAAAAATCCATATATTCTTGGGACACGATTTGGGCAGAGCTTTACCAGCATTTATACCTCGTAGTAAGTGGACTCAAATATGTTGCAATCAAAACATTAAGGTCTAAGAATGAATAAAAACCGCTTCCATCCTAGGCTATATAGAGGCATCAACAGTCAATCCTACAGATTTGAATTTGAGAAGCTGGTATAGTATAAATCACAGTGTTCAAAACAACTCCCAAGTTTGTTTTTTATAGTTAGTTAACTAAATACAGTTGTTAGGTGGGGTTTTTTTGTGTGTCAGTGCTGACTACAGTGGAGGCAGAGGCCACTTGGTTTTTTTTTGTTTTTTTTTTTTTTTTTTTTAAGATGTGCGATTGTCCAAACTGGAGAGGGAAATTCAAACAGTGATTTGAGCTGATGGGTATTTTTGTCGTTCTCTGACTAACAAAAATTTTTCTTGCATGATGAATGCTAGTGGGCTGCAGTAATAGTTTGAGAAGTGGAGAGTTTAAACTTTGTTTTTCAAGTATCAGTTTGATTTAAAGAATTGCTTCATTAAATAAGGTGTGCAGCATTTGGTACGTGCGCATATTTTTAATGGTTACAAATGGAGTAAGCTTTCCTGATTTTATTCCTATTTTCTGCTAATTGGTGCATGATAATTATTTCCTTAACCTTTTACTGTTTAAGCATGAGCTCAGCTGAAGCCTAGCATGACGTTTCAAGCTTAGATAAAAATGCAAATGTTGCCTAGTAATTTATTCTTGCATCTCTTTGAAACAAGGGCAGTTGAGCCAGCTGCATCGAATTTATGAGGACTGTCTGATTTTGGCTGTGTTTGTGTGAGGGAGCTGAACTATTCTCAGCAGGGTTCTTGCCGTGTGCTCTAATGTTTGCTGTTACGCGTGACTTTGTTCTGCTGTTCAGGATGACTGAAAAAAAGATAGTCTGGTAGCTGAGTTAGTTCTCTGTGCTTTAAATGATCTTGATAAAGTAGGTGTGTATATAAAATTATCCTGTAATTTGACCACAGAGAGCCGGGGTGAAAGATGATAACGTTTCACTAACGCAGATTCTCTTGTGTGTGTGGTTTTTAAATAATCCTTGTCACTTTTAACACATGATGTGTGTTTCTCAGTATCCATATCATACTTTTTCCTACTCTAATATTAAGCATTTATTGCTAAATCCACAGGAGAGTATGTAAATGAAGACAGGGAAATACATTACAAGCTGCTGAGGTACATAAGAAAACAGAAGAGGCTGCATTAGTTTGCAGGGCTTTTCCATCCAGTTGAATACTCCGTAACTGTCATTTAAAATTAGTCGAGTAGCAAAATGCAGCCATGGACTGAGGCTTTGGTGTCTCTTAGAACCTGTATAGGAAAATCTGTTCTTACACTGGCAACAAACCCGATAATCTCTACAAGAGCGCAGCGCCGCTTTCCTTGTGACCGTGCTTTGTGCTGTTTTACACTGAATTTCGTGCCAGGAGCGCTGGTTCAGTTGTGATCTGGAATGGATGACTGCAGTAGACTGGGGCAATTCACGAGTAGTGTTTAGGCATTCCTGGAAATTGTTTCATCCAGCTGCTGACGGGGCTTAATTTGGCTGGGTTGATGAGTTTAATGGAATGGCATCTGGGATAATGCTTGTGTAGAAGGTAGGTGTTTTGTGTTGAATGACACAAAAGATGAAAAATAACATTAAAATCATGTACAAATGGAGTCAGGTAAACTGAATTTACTGCTGCTTCAAACAAAAGAGTTCCTAAGTATACACTGTATTTGGCAAAGAGGTTTTATATGCTTGATGTTGAGGCTAGACATGCTGTTTGAAATGAATGACTGTAGAAGAAATACTTCATTTTTAAATGAAGTATTTTTGCTTTCGTGTTGTACAAAGAGATGAACTTAAATCCTAGACAAAGTAGTATACTATTCAGAATACATTTTGTGTCATACCTTTCAAACATTTGTTCAATCTAATGACACCCTTAAGTTAGTATTGCAGTTTTCTTAAACAGCTGCTGCAAAGAAGCTTTTGTTACTGTTTGTTTTTTTTTTTTTTTTTTTAACATTCCTTGTCAGTATAAACCCAAGAACGGGATAAAAGTTGGAATTTACTGTTGTTGCAAGACTGCTTTGCTGTACTTGGTACTGCTTTGTTTTAATTTACCAGTGACCATTGTTGTTGTCACAGTAGTAAATTCTGTTTTGTATTAATGAAGGGATTGCTCAATGTTCTCGACTGTGTAAGAAAGAAAAGTAAATTAGTAAAACTCCCATTGTTTCTATCTGTTATCCAAAATTATATCAGAAGTGACTTTAAGTTACTTAGCAAAGCTACCCTGCCTTATTTTAGTGTGCTTTCATATGACAAAAGTGTTTGTGTGGACAATTTGTCTTCTGCCGAGTGGTAGAAGGATGCTGTGATGCAGCACAGGGCCATCTTTTTGGTCCCCTTTCAGTGCAGCTTTGTGTTAATAGATCAGGGTGTTAGTTCAATTGTGGTAAAATAAAATTTTTGTGTTAAGAGCGTGTAGTTTTTCTTTCTCCACAAGCCTTCAGAGGTATTAATGGCTACCAGATGTGACAAAGTAATGGCGATGCTTACAAACAGTGCTTGCCAAAGGCCCAGGCTGCAGCACGGCTGGCTGGCTTTGAGACAGAACATATTTAAGATAAGTCTCCAAATGACGTAAAAAATAGGCCTAATTGTACTCGTACTGTAATGATTCTTAAAAATGTTTCTGAGCGTGTATGCTTTTGTGTAGCTGTGCTCTTCATGGCTCGCTGTTATGTTGGATTGTCAGTGTTTGAAACAATAATCTATGTGACTTTTCAAAAGTGACTTTGGGCACTGATGACTGCTTGAGGCAACGCTGCTTTTCATGAGTGAAGCCATCGCCAGCAAACTCAGAGGTTTGCAGAAGCAGAGGCCGTGGAGAAGTACTAGTCTGTCTTCTGTCTTACCCCAAATTAAAACGAGGGAGGGGTTGAAGGGAGCTGGGGTTAGAGGACAGGCTTTACATGGTGGCCTAGAAGAAACTGTGAATTAAAAAGAAAAAAAAAAAAATAAAAAAGAGTGAAGAGGGGTTCAGATTGCTTGGGCCCTGGTGGGAGTGCCAAAACTTAAAGCTGAGGTGCTTACATTTGCCCAATGACGTGAAGAAAAGGTGTGCATCTGTCCTCTCATCTTTCTGGGAGGACTGCTGATATGTGCCCGTCTTTACAAAAAAATGAAAAACTCAGGAACTTTTCTGTAAGGCAGCTGTAAAATTTTCTGTAAAATTACCTTCAGGTAATTTTAGCTGTTGGGGTTTGGGGATTCTTTTTGTTGTTCCAGAAAATAAATGGAGCTTACTCTTATTTTACACAGTTCATGTATGCAAATGTTGAAGTGCTCTAACAGGTTTATTGGAGTGTGAGGGTTTCCCCCCCCCCCCCCCCCCCCAAAAAAAAAAAAAAATTGCAGGAAAAGTTCCTTTCAAAATAAAATGACCGTCTTGCTGACAGTGTTTTCTAAATTGCTGGCTTAGGATAAATTTTTAGTCTTAGAAACTCTTTGAACCTTTAGATCTGAGGAATGTGCTAGTTTTTCTCTGGGTAGATCCCATTCCTTACCCATTCCTGTCATGTGAAACCTGACTGGCAAAGAACCATCGGGCAAAAAAGAGCCGTGGCAGCGTGGGCACGGCAGTGGGCCCTTCACTGCTGCTCAGAGGGACCGCTGTCAGAAGTAACGCCGCTGCTGCACTTGGTCTTATTTATTCTGGCTTTTTTACTGTGTCTGAAGGGTTTTTTCCTCCACTAATCTCTTCATACAAGCCATCACTGAATTTGTTCAACATGAAGAAAACCCTCGTGTTACTTAGCTGCTAGCTCTGAAGTTTAGGAAAATACTATTAGCTGTCAAGTCGTTATACGCAGATCAATGAATTTATCTTAAAGGTTGTGAAGGGTGACTTCTCTAGATAGAGAGGTGGTTGTGATGACTTAAAGAATAAGTTGCAATTAATCTGTGGAACGACAAAACGAATTTCGTCCTCCATATTAGCTGTGCAGAGAACTGTGACCATCAATTATTGCTTCTTTTTATTCTATTAAAGGCAAAGCTTTGACTTTGCTGGACCTTACTATTTTCACTTAGTGGGTTTTATTTCTTGGCATAATTAATTGCCTTTTTTGTAGTTTAGAAGGGTATCCTTGAAGCATCACACTCATTGATTTAGCAGTTCAGTAGATTGCATTGGCAGCCGGTTCGTGTAGTAAGTGTCAGCTGGTGGCTCTTTCCACATGCACGTACTTCGGCTGTGGTATACCACCTTTTATACATGGACATCATACTCATAAAGGGAAAACAAACACGTATTTAAGTGCACGGCTGTGTGTATGGTTGTGTGTGGTGGGGACAGGGAGGAGGAAGGGATGAGACATAATATTGAAAGGTATTTTGAGTTAGCTCGCAGGCTGACATGCACTTCTTGACGTCACGCTGATCCTTGACTCACATGTGAATCACATCCCAGGAAAAAAAAATAATTCCAATAATACCCCGACAGTCAATATAACAGTGACTGTACAAGGAAGTTTAACTCCGTAACGGGGAGAAATATATCCATTATTCATACGATGCACTGTCTTGTTTCTGCTTTCTCTTCTTTTTATTCTTCCCCTTTGCTGATTTATTTGCGTGCTTTGTAGTACTTCAAATGAATGATTTTGTAACTTGATAAGGGTGGTAATAATTTGTCACTTGTTTTCCACAAAGTGAGAAGCCCCTTTGGGCAGCAAAATTTTTTTTCCAGCCCAGCTTGAAACTATGTATAATTACTGACTAAGTATGAGACTGATACTTCCCTCTTTGTATGTGTACCTCCTGTGATCACAAGGCAATTGTTACAAAAAAAATTGTTTGATTAAAAATCAAAGAGTTAAGGTTTTTGATTATTGTCTTTTCTCTAACATTGTTTTGAGTTTTCAAGTGTCTTAGACATCACTGTGTAACTATGAAATTAAGATTTTGATTTAGTTTGCCATGCAATTCTTGCAGAAACGAGGAATTTGAACCTTTGTGCAGTGCTGGCAGAGAGTGGAAATTTATTTCTTTCAATTAAAAAAAAAAAAAAAACAAAACAACAAAAACCCATAAGTGGATTGCTTGCTTGTTTTTTTTTCCCCTGACGTTCTGAGAAAACGAGACCAGGCTTTTTCCTCATGTATGTATTCCAGTATCCTGGGAATAACTAGCATTGCAATTGGGCTAACAAAAGATTTACTTTCAGCTGCAGTTACTAACAGAGTAAAATCTACAGTGTAATGTGCTCTTTTACAAGGGTTAATATCAACAAGATGTTCTTTTAGCAGGCATTTGGGTTACACAGATACAGATTTAATTGTGGGGCTGCAGAACGTTCTTGTCTGTCATATAATTGAGTCAGTTGAGATTGGAAATTGGGAAATATACTTCCACAATTTTCTTTACATTTTAAGATACTAAACCTTAATTAGCTTGTCCATAAAGTAGAAGCTAAGTTGCTAATAGTTGTTGTAACTACAGGCTTTAAATCGATGTTGTAAATAGCTTTACCTGCTAGTACTTCATTTAAGCTATTATAGTGTTAATTTTAATGATTGTGCCAGCACAGTGTGAGATTTTAATCCGAGATATAAAATGCAAGCTCTTTTTTTAGTGTGTGTTACTAAACATTTATTGCTACATGCATTTGAATGATAAGCAAATAAAAACACAGCAATGGCTGTGGTTTATAACTGGTCATTAGAGTCCTCATCCATCAAAACACATAAGCGTGTACATAATGGGACTATTTGCATAATTACAGTTATGAGCTTGATTTCTGAGCATGTAAGTAGTCCTTTAAGCATACGTGGAAATGTTTGATGATCAAGCTTGACAGTTTAAATGGACTATGAATGAAAAGTGGAAGACCCTGAAATTTGCGTCTAACCTATTGACGGGTTTGGCTTTTGCTCTTTTAAAAGTGGTCAGCAAGCGCTGGCAAACTTCCCAACGCCGGCTGCTTGAAGTTATCCTCGTGACTGTAATCAAACAATTGACCTCGTGCATGCAAGAATGGTGGAATTTGATTTAGAATTCCTAGGGTTGTGGCAGAAAAGTGTAGTTGTTTGAAAACAGACGAGTGGTTTTGTATGCTCCTAGGAGGCAATACTCCCCTCTGTTTCCCTGTGGCTCTTCCTATTGTCAGCCACTGCTAAAGAGAATTCTTCTGTCTCTTGAGTACTTCTGATCGTGGAGTTGTGTAGTATAATACCTTGTGACATCATGGACTTCAGAACTGATTAAAAAGAAAAGGACAAGGGCTGGTCTTCCTTCTAATTCAAAAGGATTCGTTGATGGAAACTGCAAATGTGAAGCATTAACCCCACAAACAGAAATGCCTTGTATGGGGAATGAGTCACTACCCCTTTTGAGGCAAAAATGCATCTGTAATCAAAGTGTTTGATATTATCAATAAAATGTAAAGGTAAGCAAAATCGGTCTGGTGGTTCTGGTTTGTGTTTGAATTACAGTGTTGTTTTTTTTTTTTCTGGTTTGGTGCTCAATGGATGCAAGAACTTGAAGAACGTCAGTAAAAATAGTGCATGTATATGAGCTAATAAGGTTGAGATTAAAACCAAATACTTTCGCCTTAGGGTTTCTTAGCTACAACATTTCCTCATCTGTGATTTGAAATAGGACATTTAAATCTATTTGCAAATGAGGAAAAAAAAAAAACCTGACTTTATCTGATTGAAATTTCTATTTGTGTAGGGTAAATGATTTTTATCTGTGTTGTTACTAGAGGTTACTATTGTCTAACCTAAAGTGTATTCTGGCATGATAGCATTAAATTGCTGGGCAGTGATCTTGAATTGCTGGATTTTTGCTCTTGATGCCTCTAAGAGAATGTTTGCTCTAGAAAGAAGTAAACCAGCTACTAATTTTTACTAAGAAATTAAAAGACCAAATTAGTTGAAATTACTAGGAATAGTTGAAATATTTAACATCTGTTTGTGTTTCTGACTCCTTTCATCATGTTCTGTGAAATGGAGTGACAACTGCAAATTTAAAGGGGGATTAAAACTGCAGTTTCATTAGTGGTTACCAAGAATTTACTTCAGGGAAAAACGACAGTTGTGCTTTTTTGTTTCATTCTGAAGTAGTGGAGGGAAAGTTACACCCAAACTACTACAGCGTGGCTGATGGGGAGGATGAGGAGAAGGTGCTTCTCCAGCTCTACAGAAGATGGGGCAAAAGCAATGAGAGGAACATAATGGAGTTACGTGTTGCGTACCGATACATGAAAAGGTTTCTATAACATGCTGGAAGGAGCGTTATAAGTCTCTAGTTTTGGTGTAAACTGTCAGTTTTCCCAGCTTACTAATCTTTCATTCCTCTTCCATCTTTTAAATCTGTTAGATCTAAAAGTTTCATTTTCATTGAGTTTCAGTTTGGGTAATTTTCCCCCAAAAGAATATGCTAAAATTCATATGTTCAGCTCAAGCCACGGAGGATGGTTAAGCCAAAGCCACCTAATCTTGGGTGAATCTCTTCTTGCGGTCTTTGCATCGTCTTTAAAGACATACGAATTTCAGGCTTGTTTGCTTGTTTTTATTTTTTTAGGGGGCAGCACTTAAATACTTGCCAGCTATTGTCAACGACGTGAAATTAGTATTCGATCCGAAAGAACTTAGGTGAGTAGAGTTAATGAAATGTGTAGTGTGAACTTTATCTAGAGCTTTATTTTACGTATATATATGCACACACACATATAAAAAACATGTACAAAGGCCACGAAATATGATCACCTGAGATGTTTTATCACTTTGGTTTTATTACTTTTTTTTTTTTGCAAATATTTTTAGGGCTACACATATAGCCTGTTTTTAAAGTAACATCAAGGTTTGACAAATGTCTTGACAAACTTTGCAGCCTTGTTGGGTACAATCATGTAATGAGATAGCAGGAAGTATCAATCAGGCGACTGGCATCAAAAATTTTAAGCTGTATACTTGGTGCTTCACTCTTTCAGGTATAAATGTAATGTAAATAATAACTGGTGTTGTTCAATGAACCCTATTACTGAATTGACATTTTCAGTAGCTCCTAAACACAGAAACGTGATTAGTAAATAGAAGGGGTAATAGGAAGATAGTTTAGAACAAAAACACCATAGAGAAAGCAAATCAAAACTACTATTTCAGGAAAAATTTTAACATAAACAGAAAAAATTATGTTTCTCTTACACAGTGTTATTACAAGGTGTTTAAGTTGGAAAAAACCTCACCTTATATCTAAGTGGATTGCACAAACCCTTTTATATGTTTTCTGGTTTCGTTTCTATGTTCTGGTGTGTCAAAATGAGAAAAAGATAAAGGAGAAATAAAATAAATAAGTATGTTTGTCTAACATTGCAGTGGCCTGAGGAACCAGGAATTTAGCTTCTCCTTGGTTGTACTGTAAACTTTTTTGCATTTACATTTGTGCTTCCTGTGGGCATAGGGAGTACATCTTGGCAGAGTTTCTGAACTAAATCATGGTTTTGGTATGTGGTAGCAAAATGACTGGGAAAATACACCAACTGAAAAATACTTGGATTTGGCCTGTTTTACCCCAAACGCTACTGTTGTTCTGCCACTTAGAATACTCAAATAGAGATTGAATAATACTTTGAGGTTAAGGTTTACTAGGAAAAACAAACCCAAGATTTTAGGAAGCGACGCAAAATTATTGAAAAATCTTTTAAAAATCTGTATTATGTGAGAGCTCAGCTGATGGTACCTTATCATTCTAAAATGCATGTGTTTCTGTTTTTTTTTTTTTTTTTTTTTTTTTTTTTTTTGTTGTTTGTTTTGTTTTGTTTTGTGAAAGCTTGTAACATGAATTATCCCTTTTTAATTTCTGGATTATATGGTCATGTATTACTCCATTAACGGTCTATGATGACTGAAGTAATGAGGTAATAGCACAGACAACTGAAATTTGAAATCTAAAACTTTAAATGCAACATGGGAAGAGAGTGTAAAACTGAGATAAAAGGGAGAGGGCAAAAGAAAAGTCACGAAAAACCTAAACGGATGTATTAAAGACAGTTCGCGTTTCTCTGAAATTCCTCCCTAACGCCTTTATGTCGGGAGAAAAAAAAAAATGGGTTTTCTCGTCCAAAAGTGTTTATCTTGTTCTGTGCCGTTGGATGTTTTCTACAGATTTTGGAGAGAGATTAATATATATATATTTACTTGTCCCTTTTTACATAGCAAACTCTTCACTGAATTCATCCTAAACGTTCCCGTGAGCCGGCTCACGATCCAGAAGCTCTACTGCCTGATAGAGATAGTTCACAGTGACCTCTTCACGCAGCACGGTAAGCAGGGCCTTTGCAGCCGTGAAATTGTCGCGTCGTTTACTGTCTCCAGGTCCCTGCGCGAGCAAGGTTTGCCCTCGCTGCCGACCGCGGTGGAGTTTGTAACCAATTAAGGTTGTTCCTTTAGAAGGACAAGAAGATTTAAAACAAATGGGGAAATGCTAATTGACAGTTCCTGCAGGTTATAGATCATAAAGAAGCGAAAGCAAAAACTTGTCATTTTTAATTTAAAAGGGCAATAAGCAGCCAGTGTTACTGGCAGGTGTTATAACTTTAACAGTGATGCATTTTATCAAAAACTGTTAATTCAGCTTTTATGCTCGGTGGAATTCTACAGAACAAATGGAAGTTTTTGACGTCCTTTCTTTGCAAAGTGTCATTCTCTCCCACTAAGCTGTCCCCCAGCTGAAGTAAAACAACATCTAAACCTTTTTGAGTGTGCTGTTCATGCTTTCTTATTTTCTCTTTTTGTATTAATGGCCCAGTGACAGGTAAGTTCGAGCACTTGTCTCACGGATTTCTTCATTTGTAGTGTAGCACTTTATTCCTTTTCTAGATGACTGCAGGTTAAACTAACCAAAACTAAGTGTTTATGCGCTGTCAGAAGAAGTTAATGAGGGAGCAAATAGGCAATGGTTCAGTGATAAAGGAAATTTGAAAGAATTCTTCTGTCAGATCAAAAATGCTGGGGCCATATGATGCAAAGTGCTGATAAACCAAACTTTTCTGGTTCCAATTTAAAAACCATTCTTGGTGGATTTGTTTTATACTGGCAGGTCTTATACCAGATTGGATGATGTCTAACCACAGCTGTGTAGGTTTTACTGGATCTAGTAACTTTTATTTTCTTCCAGTTAGCAAACAAGTATAAAGCCAACGCCATCTATGCTTCAATCTATTATGCTCCTTAATTTCAGAGAACTCTGTGCGTTTGTGCCTGGTGCGGGTCAGTGGCACTGCTACATGGTGGGGTGTTGCATGGATCTGGTACTGACAACTGTGGAATTAAGTACTGTTGCTCTTTCCACTCAAAGTTTGTTTTTTTTTTTTTTTTCTAATTTTGCACAAGTAGCCCTGAAGAATGATGATCAAAGGACATGCTTTGCGTTCTGATGGCACTTTTTATTTAGACTGAATTTGCAGTAAGGTTACTTTCCAGGTTTATGATTTATAAGAAGTATCTGCCAAATTATTTGGCCTACATGATATATGTTACATGCAAGTTTAAACCTTAAACTTTGGGTAAAAAAAAAAAAAAAAGTCTAATCAGAATTCAGATTGGAAGATAGAGATCCCAGAGGCTGAATCTTTCAAGAACGAAATAGAGCTTGTCCATAAGGGAGCCTTCAGTGCAGTTACAGTCCCGCTTGAGCAGCAAGGCGTAACACAGGTTGTAAATTTACTTCCTGCAGTTATGGATGGTGATGAAGTAAGAATGAATCTCTGAGAAACGGAGTCTACCAGCCCTGACACCACGCGCTGCACCACCAAGTCCAAGTGCGGTTCAGCTCGGTCTTCGCTTTTGAGATCTCCTTTTGAAATTCTGCAGCCCTCGTGAGCCCCATCGAATGATGTTATTCTGAATCACAGGGTTTGCAAGAATAGAAAGGAGGAACGCAGATGGGGCTGCTGGTGTCGGGGCTTGGGTAAAATGGTAATTGTCTCTCGGAGACCATTTGAACGTTTGCTTTTTCAGATATGTACATCAGTGTTACTCCTTTCCTTTGTTCTCAGCTCGCTGTCTGTGCAGTATTTTTTCCTTCTTCTGGCTGTTTTTAGATCGCAACGTGTTTGGGGCAGAAGTCAGTAATGTGAGGTATTACACTTGACTGTCTTGGATAGGAGGAAATTGAGATAACTTGGACAAACCAAGAAATTATGACTATAAAAAGCACTCCAAGGGAGGCTATAGTGGCACATCACGTATTTACTGTATTAATCTTTGTCTTCCCTTATTCAACCAGTTTAATTTTCAGAGGTGGGAGGAGAAACTGTGTGTGGCTGGTTTGTTTTTTAAACCGAGCTCTCACACTCAGCCGTTTGGGTTGCAGCGAGTGGTGTAGTCCAACATCACTGAGCTCCTGAGAGATTGAAACGAATCTGTTTTAATAGCAGGGTCATTAATCTGAACTCAGTCCAGTTGTGTTGACAGAACGCTGTTACTTAACGGCTTCTGGATCTTACCAGGAGGCTCCTAACCAGGGCTTTTCCTGTCTCTGGCTGGTGAGAACGTCTTAAATGTCAGGTGCTGCCGTGGAGATGCCGTGCTGCGCACGAGGGGACGGAGCCGGGCGCTGAGGACTCACGGGGTATGGGGCTGCCCCGCTTCCTGCTTCTCCTGGGTGGTTCTACGTGACCTCAGATGGGTATTTTTTTTTTCTGTGTCGATAAACAGAGCGTTCTCTTAAAAGCTTCTCTTGCCACCGGTAATTCTCCGTAAAGCTTGTGTCTGCTAAACACTAAAATACACCTGAAAATAAATTAAACCGCTAGCCAGAGCCTTTGTTAAATTGAGATTTATTTTTTTTCCCCTCGCTCTGCGGGTTTGGGTTCTTATTACTAAAATGGAGTTCGACTGCCTCTCCTCCTCCTCATTGATTCAATAATTTTTAACTGATAGGCAATACTTTCATATAAGTATCCAACTAATCCTGTATCATGTTGCAAAAATGAGATTTTTCTTTTCTAAAAGCAATATGCAGTACAGGATTGTGGAACTGATGGAAAGCTGTAAAATGTACAGAAAATCAAACAGCATTTCATCAGTGTATTTCTGCTGGAGAAAAATGCTCTAATTCTGTGCTTTGAGAGGTCAAAGAAGATTTATTTGTGTCTCCAGAGGAATTAAAATTCAAAATAGATGAATCTGTGAAGCTTGAAGGATTTTGGAGTGAGAGGGATGGGGGTGTGCGATAGTTTGCTGAATCACTGTGCTTGAAGAACGATGTTGAGTGGTGGATGGTCCAGTGGTGTTTACGGAATCTGAAGAGTTTGGAGCTTTGGATGAGAATGTACTATGGCGTTGTGGCTTGTATCTCTTGAAAAAAGGATGCAAGATATAGTTTTAAAACTTGTTCACTTTTCGGGTTATGTCGTGTGCCCCTTTATATGTTTCCTTTTAAAATTCAAGGTAACTTTTTTTAGTTTGAGGAACTTGCACTTATTTTTAGTAAGCTTTTTTCAGCCCTGGAAGGAGAACCCTGTACATTCCTCAGGTTTTGGTGCTTTTATCCTAAGAGTGTCTCATAACTGAGCCCTGGTACCAAAGGGAAAAAGAAAAATCAGTACGTAGCTAGTCAAAGTAATGCTAAGCAGTGTGTGTGTTTGTGTGTATTTGTATATGTATGTATGTATTTGATAGGAGAAGAATAGCTAGGTGACTTCAAGGAGCATATTTTTCCAAGCTTGTGGTTATTTACAGAGGCCAACAAGTAGGAATCATCTCTCTGTATAGACTAAATCTGTGTCAGATCTTTGTGCCTCTAGTTTCTGTCCTTGAAACAACAAATACTCAAATGTCACTAAGAAGAAAAGATTTGTTTCCTGTTGATTCCCTGCTAGCATAAAGATAGCTGCTGATGCCCCTTTTCAGGGGTTATATTCATCGAGTTCAGGCCTGTTTTGCACATCTTAGATGATCTGCCTTTTATCCCTTTCACGTTTGTATCAATAATCTGTTATGGCTTTGGTAAAATAAATGTGAGTTTTCTTCTGGAAAAGCCCGTGGTTGCATCTTGTTTTTCTCAAGCATGGGAAATAATGCCTAACGTGCTGATGCTCAGTTGCTTTTTTTTATTCTGTTCACACCGTTAGACCCGTGTCACCCTTTGGTTTAGCCTTTGCTGCCTCTCTTCTGCGAGGAGACGCTTCCTGGCAGGCCCCTGAAGAGATCGTTCGGTCTCGGCTGCTGCAAAACTTCTCGGCAGTGCTTAGCACAGCCAGTTCCAGGGGCTAAATCACAGCGACTATCTAAGCGTGTGCCCTTTAGGAGTTTTTTTTTCAAGAGCCAAACTGCCATGCTTCCCCGTTCTCGCGGGGGATGATTTGTCTCATTTCTGTGTGTGCGTGTTGCCCAGGGGGGTGATACCGGCAGGGTGAAGGGCAGTGGTGGACAGGCAGATTGGCAGCCCGTGCTTTGGAGGAGCTCATTTGACGGTCCCACTCCCAGATTCTTGTAGGGAAGAAAGCTATTGAGCAGGAGTCCTCTCTGCATAGGGGCTGGGTGCCTCTGTAGGGCCTCTGAACACCCCAGCGTTCGTCTGTGCTAACTGGGGTGCAGCCTTGTGCGTGCAGTGAAGCATTTTAAATTGTCAGTGATCAACATCCTGATTCAATAAGTTACTTATTTTGAGACTTGAATAGATCCTTATATGTACTAGTGGAGACAAATATGTATACAACTTCCTCAGAGAGGACGTAGGTACATCAATATGTTCTTACTTTTACCATACAGAATATATATTCATATTTATCTTATGTTTCAAGATACATATATCAAATAATTATCATGTAAAAATAACTATATATGACTATATATAAGTGAATGCATGTATAAATAAGTGACACTTACTACCCCTACCACAATAATTTACAGTCGGTTCTGATGCATACAAAATCTTTTTTGTCTGTCTAAAGCAGAAAACTTTTGACTCTTCTTCCTTTGAAATCCCTCTCCCTGACAAAAAGCCTACCTCAAACCCCGAAACAGAGGCGGCATTTCTTCAGATTAGCACCTGAAGAAATTCTCTGTTGTAAAAGTCTTCTGTAAGAGTATGTCCAAATATAGGAGTGAATTAAAAAATCAGTGTGAAACAGTTTTAGAACATCTTTGTTCGTGTTTTCCATTCTAAGTGTTTCAGTACTTACGGTTGATAGTTAAATCAACCATCTTATCCTTGCAAACTTAAATCACTAGTTACATAAACCCAAAGTTTTGATCTGATTTTTGTCCAGTAGAATTGTTTCTATTCTCCGTTGCTTTGTTTTACAAATGACTTCCAGGTAATTAGCAAGTGAGCCGTGTAGCTTCTGTATTCTTAAATAGTTAGGAAACCTAGTAATTTCTCCGTTAGGAAACTGTGAGTCTATTAAATATTAGTAGGTAGCATATAGCATTTATAAGAATTGTTATTGTTGTATTATGACTAAAATGACAACCTTGGTTTCCATGCTGTGTGGTGGAAGTGAGGTTACTAAGCGTAGGTTTAGTTTATGGTTCATTTAATGTGGCCAAAAAAAAGAAAAGAAAAACATTTGTCAGTGTCCCTCCAAATGAAATGTTTTTAAATTGACAAAAATGTATTGTGTGTATTTAGCTTCAGCATAGTTCCTGTGTCAGTGTTTCATCTGAAGTCTTTGCTTGGATGCTCATAAGTTGATAATGCCTCCTGAGCATCCTTTTATAAAGATTAATATTTTATTCTCACTGCACATTCTTTTGGCATTAATCATTGTGGGCTGGACTTGTGCAGTAGAGAACAGATGTCACATTATTGTTGTCTGTAATCATTGTGCATCATACTCATGAGCTATCTTCAGAGCTGGCTTTTGAGCAGGAGACTAATGTTGTAGGCTATAGATTGATCAAGGTTGCCCATTAATCAGGGCTGGGAGGTGCCTGTGACAGGCAGGCTGATGGAGGTTAACCTTTCCTCTTCTATACTTCTAAGTAATCAAGATACAGTTGATCAACCTCGTGTTTTTCAAAATAGTTTATAGCAAAGGATACACTTAAAATCTTATCTACTCGTCGAGCGTATTACCGTAGTAATAAATTTGTTTAAAAATATATAGAGGGGTGTGTGTGTGTGTGTGGTGGTGGGTTCCATCTTTGGATTTTGTTGCCTTCCAGCTCTTGGATTGTGATAGAGATACCTGGAAAACCTGAAAAAGGTGGAATTGTTTCAGTAGCTGTTCCTGCTTCAGTCCAAAGTGAAGCTGGGATCTCCCTGTGTGGTTAGAGTCCAGTGAGACCGAGCTCCTGGGCTGCCGGCGGGGGTTGGCTGGAAGGGGCCGGGCAGCGGAGGGGCCGTTAAACCGGCGGGAGAAACTGCGTGAAAATCACCCAGCAGGTAAATACGATTTTATTACCTGCCAGGTGCTGAGTGTCATGAAGGACTCCTTTGACTTCAGGCATAGCTTTCGTCTTTCCCATTGGCAATACTTACTCCTTTTTACCTACTTCAGAGCAAGCTCTCTAGCTGGTATTTCTTCCATAGCAGAAAGGTTCTGCTGGTAATTTGAGAGCCAAGTCATCTTTAGAAACATTTCACAGTGTTGGTGCTTGCATCGTTCTCCAGTGTGGGTGTTTCTGTTTTTTTTTTTTTTCTTTTTTTTTTTTTTCTCTTGGTGGTTTATGGGCTGCTTCATTTGTTTTTAAAAATCGGGGAAGGATTTGGATCTTTTTATTAAGTACCCAGCACACCTCGATGCTTTATTTTATCCTCCCATCTTCCAAAACTTGCAGCAGCTACAAGCCAAACGGCAGATGTTCTCAAGTTGTTGTTGAGGGAGGCAGGGAGCCTGGAAGGTGGTAACTGAGGAGCGTTGTCAAGTCTGCTCAAGGGAACGTAGTCTTTTGTATAGGTTGTGTAATTCCAAATGAAGTAGTATGACAAATCAATTAGCTTTTCCTGTCTCAGAAATTCAACTTGAATACCTTCCCTATTGATTAGAGCGTACTCTAGACAATCTAACTCAAAGGTGACATAGCTGCAATTTTTGCCTTCTGCGTTCTTGCAGATATTAAATTGATCTTTGACCGCTCTCTACTAGTGGGGCTTAACAGAGACATGAAACATTTTCAAACCTCTAATTAGGGGCTTTTGTAAGTTATTAAAGATTGATTCACCTCACAGGCTTTACAAAGGCATGTTCATATGTCTTTGCTGGAGCGCTTAGCAACTGGGCATCAGGGTTCAGTCTCTTCCCTGCATTCGGTGAAAGGAGTGTGCTACAGCAGTGTCCTTTGGGTTTTTTTTTTTTTTCTTAATCTGCTCGTTTCTTTCCACGTTAGTCAAAACCTAAGGGAACGAGGTACACTGAGGTTTCACAAATGTGGAGGGACTTGGCTGCAATCCCAAAGCATCTCTGGGGCAACCAGAGGGAGCTGAACTAGGCCGTTCACTGGGTTGAATTTTATGTGGAAAGTTAGTGGTTCATTTTGACCTGCATCCATGTGGTGATTCCTGTCATGTGAGAACACTCTGGGAACTTGAGCGAGGAAGGGAATGTGCTTTGGGATTGGAGCTGAGTGGTCAAGGGCTGGAGCAGTTCAGAGGCAGCGGTTCAAGGTGAGTGTAAAACGGTGATTGGATCAAATTCATGCCGAGTCGGTACCCGGAAAGCCGCCTTTATGTAATGGCTGGGTCTTCACTCATAATTTCCTTTTTCTGTTCAAGGGGGTGCTGTGTTTCGGTTTTGTTTTGGTTTGGTTTTTTTAGCTAACTTTTTATGCATTTGAAATACGTGACAGCAAACTGTTACTTTAAATGCTCATGTCTACCACGTTAGGACAGATTGGAGACTTGATTTATGCATAGATAGCTCTGGATTGTTTAATGAGCATTCTGGAAAATAAACTCTTTCACTGAGGTCAACTCTGTTTAGCCATTTTTTTTTGCAGAGATCACCACCTCCTCTCGTTTTTTTTAATATCTGTATGGATTTAGGATAACATAGTTGTAAACAAATAATGGGAACTTTCGCAATCCACGTCTCTGCTACCTCATGGAAACTAATATGAGGGGATGTGATGAAGTCATGGCCAGATACATTTCCCCATGGAAATACATTGTAGGGTCTAATGTCTGTTTCCGGAAGCAAAAATTTCAACTAACGCACCGTGAATTTGTTTTCTTTTCAAGCTATAAAGCTGGAGGTTAAATGACCAAGTAGCAATAAAATAGGAAAACTCTGCATTGAAGAAACTAACTCTTCAAAGTGCTTTCTTTGAATGAGTGCCCACTTGTGCGTTTTTGGTGAACGTGTACTTACGTGAGTCACTTGAGTCTGAAGAATATTTCTCTTGAACTGCTAGAAGTCGTGTGTGCTTATACACTGTTATTTCTCATCGTCCGTGTGTGAGCTAACAAGGCAGAACGAGGACGCTGCTGTTTCAGCTCCTCTCTAGCATCTCGTTGAGACGGAGTGCTCTCTATTCTGCATTACAGCGTGATTTTTCTTGATTATTTTTTACGTCGGTGACTTTTATTTTTCCCCGTTGCGCGCTTTGCGAGAGCAGGGTTCCAGCCTTTGTGCCGTGTATCTTGCTGTAGGGAGGAGTTTGCAGAGGTGCTGCTCCCGTAGCTGTTTCAAGCTCTGTAGGAGACCAAAGGCTGTGGCCACCGGCGACCTGGGAGTCCTGGAGCAAGCTTCAGAGAATATTTCAGGTCATTGCACCTGCACCTTACGGCACCGGCTGAAGCCTTCGGGCAGACCGTTTCCCTGGGAAGTCCATCTTCGTCTCATCCATCCTGTTTCCTTCTCTTTTTTTTTTTTTTTATTAGAAAAAAAAGCCATTTTGAGTCAGTACCTTATCACTGAGACTCATCAAGTGAGAGTGATATCTACCTTGGCACTAGGCTTTTAATGCCCGTATCAATTTTTGCAGTGCAAACCAAACCACACCACCATGAGCATGTATTGATTTCTTCATCCTTGGCACCCCTTTGCTTCCAAGCTGTATTTATTTTATATATTTTTTTTTTTTTTTTCTGGTGCCTGCAGTGTGGGTTTGAGCACTGGTGACACTGCCTTGTCCATCCCGTGCTCGTAGCCAACAGACTGTGAGCTCAGCCTCGCTTTTCACTGTGGGGGGATTTTGAATTTGGCACCCGCGTGGGGCCCATGCGGTGCAGCCGGGTACCTTCTGCAGCACCCGGGGGGCGGCATCTCCTGAGTACTGCCAGGAATGGCCACGGGTAGAAGTGCACGTTCTGTCTCTGGGCTTCTCTTCAGCAAAAGCTGAAGCTAGTGAAGGTGCTTAATTCTGCTGAATCAAACCCAGGGTCACCGTCTTTTGGTGATGCAAATCTTTTTGCTACTGGTATTGGCTGCAGCTTCTCGGCGCCGATTTGCTCATTCTGTAACTTCTGTCTGTCCTGACAGCTGCTGGGTGCCGGTTGTGTCCACTGCAAAGGGACAGAGACCAAATGTGTATCAATACAGGGAGTGTTTGGTTGGAGAAGGAGCTTCTGCTGTTGGGTAGCACTCTGCTGCTACCAAGAGCAGGTTCCAAGTGTTGAAAGCTTTACTTTGAGCTGTTGATCTCTTGGCCTCTCAGGAAGGTGTTAGGTGTAACCCTGAAGAAGTGCTTTCACACTGCTGTACGGGGTCATCACCTCTTAATTGAGATGATTCTCCATTTTTCACTTTTTAATCTTGCACTTCCTGCTGTGGCCTATATGTTACTTGCGCTCTTGATGTCGGGATGGTGATGCTTACTGGTCCAGAACTATCTAAAATCCTCTTAAATAAAGACTTAATTGAGTGCTCATGAGCACTTCTGAATGTTCCGGGGTCTTCAGCTTTTGTATGAAAATAATCTCTAAGCAATGATACAGTCATTAAGGACTGCCATGAAGCCTCCTCTTGTGAGTCATCCATATGCCATCAAGTCCAAGCAATTCGGGTAATATCACTAAAAAATGTCAGTGCATTAGATCTTTTGTGTGGCTGTCAAGACCTTCATCCATATTTCCCAGGTACTGTATAATTAGAGATCTCATGGGCCAACAGCCAGTGTAGCATTTGACAAAGTGAATTCATCAGTCGTGTTTTCAGAGATCATCTGTCAGGTAGATTTTTTTTTTTTTTTTTTAATAGTACAAGGACAACTTTTTGGAGAGACCTGTGTTGTGATAGTGTATGTCCATCTGTCAGGAAAATGAGAAGTTCTTAGCCCTAACTTGTTTTTCAAGATACTTGGTTCACCTGTAGATATGTGCGTAGCTGTGCTGCTTTCTGCCTGTCCTGTGCATGTGACTTCTCTGAGAAAAAGCCGCCTGCCAGCTTGGTAATGCAGCCCTGCTAGCGTAGAGATGTAGGACTCCTTCCTCTGGGCAAAGCAGAGCTCAGCCCTTCTCCCGTACGTACATGGATGAGTAGGGAAAGGCACTTGGGATCTGGTGGCTAGTGGGGTGAAAGAGCTGGAAAAGTCTCACTGTTTTCTTCTGTTCCTTCTCTACAATATTATTTAGAGAAGGTGGAAAAATACCAGAATGCTTTTTAATTCCTTCATGTCCCTTCCTCCTCTCTTTTCCCTCACCCCCAAAATATGTTTTAGTACTGTGCTGATGGTATATGCACTGGGGAACTTAGCCATCGTTATTTCTTTTTGAATAAGTCAGGCTGTGATGAACAAGAATAACCAGTACCTTGCCTTCGGGCACAGATTTATTCGGGGGGGCTGGGAATGGGGGAGGCTAAAGGGTTTTAACTTCACTCCTTGCTGCTTTTG
This sequence comes from Tyto alba, assembly GCF_018691265.1. NCBI lineage: Eukaryota > Metazoa > Chordata > Aves > Strigiformes > Tytonidae > Tyto > Tyto alba. Next base: position 3,351,146 of record NW_024881261.1, on the reverse strand, counting down.
TGGATCCAGTGTGCCTGATTCTAGTGCCGTGCTGGGGTTGGCTGCAGGTGGTGCCACCCCAGGGGGGGCAGGTCTCTGGCTGTGCCAGCTCTCCTAAAGGGAAAAGAGCACGGGCTGGGGCTGGGAGCGAGCCCGCGGTCCGGGGGAGCGCAGGGACCCCTCTGTGCAAGACAATTTTCAGGTTATAAGTTAATTAGATTCATTAGATCAGTTCCCCAGTTTTATCTGCTGGTAGGTTTCGGGGTATCAATCTCTGCCTTATTTCCCTGACATTCCTGACTCGAGCCAAAACATTTTGCTCCATTATTTAGCCCCGTGTCCGTTTTCCTCCCTTTCCGTCTCTCTCTCCGCAAGCCCTGTTCCCGCCTCGTGCAGGCAACTACACCTGAATACCGGCATAAACTATTCCCGCAAGGTTTCTGGAGCTGTAAAAGACCACGTCCCGTAGCTGCAGGTTACTCCGAGTGGCATCCCCCACCCCAGTGAAGGGTGTTTGTACGGTCGGGCGGCACTGCAGGTGGGGGGAAGGCAGTTCAACACACCTTGCCAACGCTCAGCCGGCCCGGCAGGCGTGAGGCTCAGCTTCTGCATAAAGCTGGGTGGGATGGTGCAGGATGGGTCCTGCTCACTGGAGGTTTGTAAGCAGAGGCAGTTAAACATCAGTGAGACCACTCGGGGTGGGGGGTACTTGGCTGAACTGGGACTGCTGGCAGCACGGGTGGGAGGGTGGTGCTTGCCCAAGCGTTCTTAACCTAATGACCTCGTTTTGACTTGCTTAAACTTTTTCAGGTTTTTATGGTTTTGATTGAAAAGCAGGTGACTGGAAAGCTGAAAATTATCATCATCTTCCTGTGTGTTGTTTTTTTTTTTTTTTTTTATCTTATGTAAGCACTGAAGCAGATTGGCTGTTGAGGCAGTGCTATGAAGTTATTTAAAGCTGTGTATGTAACCTTATGTTTTGTGTGCAGACTGCAGGGAAATCTTGCTGCCAACAATGACAGATCAGCTGAAATATCACTTGGAAAGACAAGAAGATTTGGAGGCTTGTTGCCAGTTGCTGAGTAACATCCTGGAAGTGCTTTACAAGAAAGATGTGGTTAGTATCTTATAGTTCTGTGATGATTAACACTTAAAAGAAATGTATCTTAGGGGAGTGAATTAAGCAGGTAACTCCTGATGGCTCAGATCTTGTTTGTTTTTGTTGTTTTTGGTTTTTTTTTTTTTTCCCCCCTTCCCTAAAAAAATCTCTTAAGTCTTCTTTTTAGGTAGCCAGAGTTGAGGATGTGTTGTGTGACATCTCAGGATGTTACTGTTTCTGAGGCACATCCAATACAGCACTGTTGCCCAGTGACCCTTTTCCAGGCGTTGGTTAGACAGTGGGTAAATAGATATTCTTAGGAGTTCAGCCTTTCTCCTACATGGAGTCTAGCCTCTACCAGGTAGAAAATGTTTTGTGTTTTGTTTTTGTTTGTTTTTTTTTTTTTTTTTTTTCCATGAGCATTTGGGAAATGCATGTTTGAGTTGTACTGATACTGCCCTGCTAGGCCAGCTTGAAGGGGAGGGTGTGTGTATATATACATACACTCACACATATTTGAACATATACTTTTGTCAACACTGTAAACTTCTTTAGCTTTTTGAAGTGCCATTTAAAGTTAGCTAGTAGAATTTTCCACCTTGGCAAGAGATAACCTGAATTGGAGAGTGGCAGCTTCTGCATGAATGTTGTAACCCACGTAGTTGTCTTGCTCATTCAGAATGTAAACACGTGGGCCAGTTGCTCGTGAGAACCTGGGCAGTGCCCTGGGCTGGTAGGCAGATGTAGATCTTGCATAATAGACCCTTTTTTTCTTTTTTGTCTTTTCTTGACTTCACACAAATATGCAAATATTAGTGCTTTGCCAGAGAGCCGTAATGATGTGGTGCTCTCTTAGAGAAGTTTGGGCTGATGAGGCTGCTGCCCAAATCTTCACTCCTAGGTAGAATCATACATGAATTTAGTTGGAAAGGACCTCGGGTCAGCTACTCACATCGTATCCAGCATCTTATTTGACCGCGTTTTTTGAACTCGGTTCGACTTTTGTTTCTTTTTTTTAAAGTACTTCAGTGTGACTGCTTCGGGGAGTGGGTTATTTTTTTTTTAAAAAAAAAAAAAAAAGGGATTTCTTTTTGACACCTTGGCTGTTTCCTGTCACTCTTTGTCAGCCGCACCTCTCGCCCCAGCTCCACCAGCTCCGGGGCTGAGCTCAGCTGGAGCCAAGTTGCCCTGTGCCGCCCTCCGGTAGCCGCCGGCTGCTGGCGGAGCGAGGGGATGGGGAGGGGAACGGGAAAAGGAAAGCAGCACTGCCTGTGAGGGGGGATGTCAAACAGAATTGAAAATGGGCCGGAGCAGCACAAGTGCCGGGAATGCAGGGAGGAGGGAAGGCTTAGCAGGGAGAGCTGAAGGGCGGAGAGAAGCGGGCTTGGAGAGGGATGCCGCCTTCCCTCCACGTGCTCTTGGTACCAGAATTGTAAGGTTTCTCCCAAGGACAGATCTGTCAGCAGCAAGTGGAGCGGTACCCGGGTACAGATGTGCTGATAGTGACTTGTTCTTCAAACGCGCAAATGCATTTTTCATACCAGCAGGTCTGCCTTGGGTAATTAAGCAAAATCTGATGATACGACCTGGGTGGTGATACTGATCCAAGGGCAAGAAGGAGAATGGTTCATCGGAATGTTGGTTTGGTCAGGAAGCAACACCAAGATGCTGCTTTATTTAGAGAGTCGTCTGGGAAGTGTTGGCTACAGAATTATTTCCCCTTTCTGTCTCATGGACCCCTTTTGAAGTCTTGCCCTTCAGACCACTGAAAACTCTGAGGAAGCCTGTTTATAAAGTAAAAGATCGGGGCAAAGCTGGTTGATTTTCTTTCTCCTTCCCCGTGTGTTTGACTTCACTTCCTGTAGCCATCATTCCGCGTGAGGTTTCTGAACTTGTTCTTAAAAGCTGGTTGAACTAAGTATTTCATTTCCAACTCTTTCAAATGAAGTGGCAGGTTACTTCTAATACAGAAGTATTAATTTGAAACAACTGACTGAAAATGCAGTTCCTTAACCAAAGTTTTGCTCCGCTTTTCTGTTAATGGAGCTGTTGCAGGATAGTCCCCCAGATTTGCTAATGCCTGTGGGCTTTTGATGCTGGAAAAATGACTTGGGTAAATAAAATTTTTAGGTAACTAAATGTGATCGGCTTTGCTATATTTCCAGGGACTTGCTTTTCGTTTAAATAACTGTAGCAGTACATGTTAATTTATCAGTAACATGTGTTAATAAAATAGACATTGCATGGTGTTCGTTAAAATGAGGGACATTCTCTGCTTTTGATCACCAGCAGTGAGTGATGTTTTATTTAAGTTTCACGAGACGGACTGATTTAAAGGCAAGCATAAATAGTTCAATTGTTTTGGTGCCCGTTGTATCTAGTTACCACTAATTTATTCTTTTTCCTTAGGGGCCAACACAACGACATGTCCAGATAATCATGGAAAAGCTACTGAGGACAGTAAACAGAACAGTCATTTCCATGGGACGTGATTCGGAGCTCATTGTAAGTGTCTCTTGATGTAAACTTAACTACCTCTGTCACATCTTTTTGAACCTGCCTGTAATAGGATTTAAATCCCAGGTGACCCAAAGCAATCAAAACCTTCTGTAACTGTCTTTGTGTTCAGTTAGCTGCAAAACACTGGCTTGTAATTTTTCTGTGGTTTACACAGGGGGAGAAAAAAATATTTAAATAGCTGTGGCCAGGTGATTAGCCAGCTTTTAGATGTCTGTGTTATGCAAAATGATGTAATATTTGTGATTAGCCAGCTGAAAAGTGTGGAAACGAAAGACCTGCGTGTTTGTTACTACATTAGAAATCATTTGACTCAACAAGCATTTCCCTGTCTCTTTTGACTACAACTGCGATACCCAAGATAACGGCAGTATCCAAATGATTGAACAGTAGAACAGAGCCTCAAATTATTCCTTGTTGAAATTCTGGAGGAAGGACTGACGCAGTAGCTGCAAGTTTTCCTGTTCCACTTTGGCGGCCTAACACTGCGATTTTTAAAGCCTGACTTTTGAATTTTTCAACTGTATCATTAATATGGGTTTAAAAGGTGAAAAAAATAGCGAGGCCTGTTGACATCTAAAATGGGGGTAGATCTTGGTGTGTTTTTAGGAGTCTCACTGTGTGTTTGTCTTTACCTTATATTCTTCCTCAGGTGTCTGCAACAAATATATAGGAAACTGGTCAGAGCAGACCAGGTTCCTCATTCGTCTGAGTAGCTGTCCTCTTCTACCTTAATTTGCTTCAGCTGGATTTCATGCACTGATTGATTTCTTCAAGGTTTTATTTGTTAGATATATTTGAGTCCATTAGCACTTTTTTTTTTTTTGATCTCCCCTTTTCTGGTTTTATTTCTGTGTGTAATTGCACGCAGGGGTATTTGGCTTTTTGTGAGAAGGCTGTCTGGCCTCAGCACGTCTTTCTTACCTACTGCTGTCCCGTTTACTTGGCATATGGTGGTGTTTGTGTTGGCAACTACAATGTTAGCTTTGTGTTTAGTGCGTCACCCACATAACTTTTTCTGTTTTCCACTTTCATCCCTTTGATTTGCAATAACGGTTTTTGTCGTAAGAAACTGGTAATGGATCACTAGATCCACTGCTGGAGCAAGAAATGGTCGTAAGAAGAGATCATTCCTATCGGATATTATAGTGGTGGGATGCAGTAACAGTGAAAGGAAGACAAAAGGTGTGTATGCTGTTACACTGGGTGTTACCACAGAAATCATCAAGAACATGCAGAATCGATACCTTTCTGTACAAGGGTGCAAAACTTTACTTCTTCCCCCGGTTTCGGAGAAGGCGTAGTCTCGTAACACGTACAGGAAATGTCTTCAGTTAGGATTAAGGTTTGAATTAATTACTGTTTTGATGAAGATGATTTAGGTGATATTTTAAAATGTTAATTATTCCTTTTGCATTTATCAAATTATATTTGAAAACTTCTCCTGTAGATATTTTAACTAAGTACAGTTGTATTAAAAATATCCATAGTGATCATGAATGCGGCTTGAAAGCACTCCATCCACACACTCTATAATTATATAATGAGTATTAATAGGATCAGGTATTTTCAAGGAGTACTTACTCCTATCCTAAAATTCAGTCTGTTGCGGAAACGATCCTCCTGTAATCAAGCCGTAATAATTAATTTTTGTGGCATCAGTAAAGTAGGAAGAGTAAAATGCAAGAGATAATTAGTGAACATAACTTGACTCTTCTTGGAACTGAATTGGGTTGATATTACGTATTAACTTTTCTTTTGTCAATACTAGTATAATTTTACCTGGAACTTATATCAGAGAGTTAATCATAAAGGATGAGTAGAAGGAAGGAAGTTTGGAAATAAAGTATCTTATAAAGGCATAGTTCAAGGAACAATTACTTTTTCAAAGTAAGTAAATTAGAGAACATAGCGAATTGTTTCTCATATAAAGAGAGCTAGGGAGAGCCGGCATGTTTTCACCTTGAAGAAATACTGAGCTGCGTCATCTTCATCCAAACCCAAAGGTTGCCTAATACACTTTAAATACGAGGAAAAAAAAAAAAAAAAAAAAAAAAAAGCTGGGCGTCGGGACGGGAGGGCTGTTGGGCACCGGGACGGGAACACGGGCTCCTCCTCCCCTTCCTCACACCGCCCGTTCTTGCCAAACCTCGGCTGTCCTCGCCGGGCAGCTGCTGTGGCAGGTGGGATGCACGGCCTGCGGGATCTGTAGGGGTGAACATCAAAGGCAGTTGTTCTGTAGAAATTGTTTCGGTTTATATTTTCATAATATTCTGGGTGTACCCTTCTGAGTTGGAGGCGTGCGTGACTTACTGGCGTGTTGCTCTGGGCTGTGTGGTAAGGCAGCGAGAGCCGGCCTTGCCGGGAGGCCGGAGCTCCGGGCGATCCGCGGGGGGTTGGAGAGAACGTACGCCGTCAGGTGAAAAATGCAGTTCTCTTGGAACAGAGGTGGTGGAGGCAGAATGCTTAAATTCTGTCACTTCACATCGGCGAACAAAAGTCTGAGGTTGCCGGATGTGCTAACGTAACGGGAACGTAAGGCACCGAATTTACTGTTGCCGAAGGACGTGCAATTAAAGGCTGTTAAAGATGCCATAAATAATTCAAATGACTTTCTCTCCATTGTAACCTGTGGCCAGGGATCTGTACGCGAATGGCTGTTAGCAGTTGCCTTTGGAGAAACGTTGAACGCGGGATGGATGAGGCGCGGTCCCCAGCCGACCAAAACCCGGAGCGGGGGGGGAAGGCAGCGGCCCGGCCGGCAGCGATGGCGCGACCAGCGCGGTTGTCTGGCCAACTGCTTTTCCTTCACTGTGGTGGAAACGTTCCACCTTAACCCAGGAGATGGGAAAAGAGTTTTTGGTACCTCTTAAGCTGACGCCTCCTGCATCTCAGACTGAGGATGGGAGCTGCCGGGTACCGCCTTGTATCGGGTTTTGGAGTTCGCTATTCTTCCAGGCTGTACCTCGCACCTCTGGCACAGTTTCTGTCTGTTAATCTTTAAACTGCCAGTGAGCCATGTTTCGTTATAGGAGGTGCCTTTTCTACAGGGTTGACCAGGCTGGAAAGATTCTCCAATAGTCTCTTTTGACTTTGCGTAGCTTTTTTTTTTAAGTTTTGCTTCCTTAAATGTGTGAGTTTCTAGATAAAAACCATAAGCTGTCTTTATCATATACCCTCAAAAGAGAATTATCTTGAAGTAAGGTAGACTGGTTGTAAGAAGAAAAATTAGACAATAAAAAAAAACCAAGAGTATAAATGATAGATTAAAATCCGATTTAACCAGAATTTTGGTAGAGGTTGGTAGCAAGAAGGATCTACATTAACATTTGTGATAGTGCATGCTCTTTTCTAGCCTTCAGAACTTATAAAAATGGTAGAAAACAAACCCTTGGTTTCACAGGGGTCTGTATTAACTACGATTACGCACAGTCTGGCCACTTACATGGGTTGTTTCAGTGAAAGCAGTGAATTTATATACTTAGAAATTAGCATTAGTTTCCAGCCTGCCATATCAAATGAGTCTTTAATATGTAAGAATCAAACCTTGTCCCCATTTTAATACTCATTATTTTTAGGTACTTTATCCCCTGGAAGTCTCACGGTGGTTTTTACTTGAGCCGGTCGCTGATGAGCAGAAGGTTCTGTGTGTGTTACAGCAGGGATGGTAAAAACTGGCTGCAGCCTGTGGGTGCTGAGTTGCCCCATTCAAGGTCAGGATTCGTTGCTGCTCACAGAATTTGGCTGCTTTGGGCTATTTATGCAGGTGCCTAGAGCTAGTCCTGCTTACGGGGCAGCAAGAGGTCGCCTCTAACAGGATCACAGACCCTTTTCTGCTGAAAAAAAAAAAAAAAAAAAACAAAAACCAAAAAAAAAACAAAAACAAAAAAACCCACAAACAACAACAACAACAACAAAAAAAACAACCAAACAAAAAACCCAGTAAATTGATCATGCTGCCTTGGGTCTTTTTTGAAGGATAATCTTAAACCATCTCTTTCCTCGCTTGGTAACTTCTGAAGAATGTCGTGTTCCATGCGAGTCAGCATGTTGGCCTCCTTCAGGAAATCAGAATTGACCGGCCACGATGGTAGGTCCAAAATAAATCAGGACTACTCCCTACTTCCTTGTGGTCAGCAGCTTGGTATGTTTTTCATGTAGAAAGCCAAGAAAAACAAGCTAGCTGCTGAGCTCTTTAATTTCAGAAAGGACATCCAGATGGGGTTTTTGGATCCCTGTGTGTGTACAATTTTTGGAAGATACTTCAGTTGGCAGATTTGTGCAACTGTATGATCATTGTCTACGAAACACACAATCTTGATTCCTTTATCTGGTGGAACAAATCAAATTCCATTTTGATCCAGGAAAAAAAAAAAAAAATGGAGCTCATAGATGTAAGAGCAAAGAGTGTAGGAAGTGGCTTTCCTCCCAGGAGGTTCTGTCCTTAGGAGGGGTGGCTCTGAAAAACACGCGGCGGTACACGGTGACCCAAGTCAGTGTGAACACCTGCTGTGATCGGGGAAGAGATGCGATTTCAGATTCTCCTGGGAGGCAGTGGACAAGAGAGGACTTCAGGACTTTATTGATGAGTGGAATGTTTCCCACGTGGCTCTTTTTTTTTTTTTTTTCCTCCCCCCTCTACACTTTAAAACAAGAAAGTGGTAAAACCGAATCAGAAACGCTGCGGGAATCATCAGGAGAGGCGGCTGAGGTTATGGAAGGTGTAGACGCCCCTCGGTGATGGTGCAGGGGCTCCGCAGGGTGCAGCTGGCACCAGTCAGAGGAAGGAGGAGTCGCTGGGGAGGGCGGGGGGTGAGGTGGAGCAGGGGGAGCAAGTGCTGGGAGAAGGGATCGGTGAAACGCCGTGGTGGATTTGCCATCTGGTGGGATCTGCCGGGCGGGGAGCCTTGCCGGGAGGCGGTGAAACCCAAGTCGAAGTAAAATAATGAGTTATTGAGGGTCGTGGGAGAGAGTTCTGGGGTTAAACCCACAGAGGAGGTTGAACCTAGATGTCAGTTGTCTTTCTGTGCCTTATAAATCTGTCAGGTTTAGGGTTAATGGGTTCCAGAATGTTGGGGAGAGCCTCGTTTTCTTCAGCGGATTTCTACAGTGGGAAAAATTACACTTTGTTCTCTTGAATTGCGTGTTTCCTTGCCTTTCAAAACCCCTTGAAATTACCTCCTGCAAGCTAATTTCACACAAACCGACGTGGTACTTGAATGGCCGTCATGCTTCTGTTCCATCACTAAAACTGAGCTTTTTTTTTTTTAATTTTTTGTTGTAAATAATCACCGATGCAGCGATGGGTACGGAGCGTGCCCGGCCAGCGTTCATCGGAACAAACTGCAGTCACCTACACAAACTGCCAGCAACTTCCTAGCAATCCAGTTATTTTACCAAGCCACAGTTGTATTTTATGGATGCTGAAATAATCCTAAAAATGGTTCCATGCAGTCCGTTCCATTCCACTAGAACAGAATTGTGTCGGTATAGCAGTTACATTTTTCGTGGCAATCCAGTTAACAGATTCCAGTAGTGATCTGTAATGCGTGCTGTTATACAGGTGCTCAAGAAATTGTATCATCTAACAGCGTCCTTGATTGGAAAGCGTTCATGAAAAATGAACCTCTTTGGTTTTGAAAAAGTGATTAACCTTTAAAGCAGAGAGTGAAATTAAAGCCACAGACGGTGGGTTTGCATCTTAAGCAAGAAAAAGCAAACGCTTTGTACCAACGGTAGAATTTTTCAGTTTTAATAATGATTTTTTTTTTTTTTTTTTAATTTATCCTGGTTTTTAAACTATTTTTACAGTGACTTTTTTCCTTTTAAGAGAACAGGTGATACTCACACGAGTAGTGTTTCCTAATAGTTCTAAACCAAAGAATGGAGCTGCTGCTTAATGGAAATTATACGGACTCAGAAAATAGCAAGTAATAGAAAATCACTGCAGTATTTATTGACTAAAAAGTATTTTTAAGCATGATATGGGAAGTGCATATTGCAAATCAGTGTATGAAAGTGCACGGTATTGTCAGAGAATTCAGCAAAGCGACGTTATGTGCCACACTGAAAGTAAAGATGCATTTTCTTTGTTACAACCTCATACCTGCATTTTATAAGATCTTCTACATTAGGGTGAAAATAGCTTTGTCAGTCACATTTAACAAAAAGCTCGAAAGAATTCGTTTTTTTTCTCTCTGTGTCTCTAACCTGAGCCTGAGTGATTCTAAACGTGATACAATGTGATACATTTTACACACTTGCAAAAACATTTTATTACAAATTACATTGTATGGTACGATATAACACGATATGTAATTTTAAGCAAGACTATATGTATGTTAGCTTTTCCAGTTTTAAAAAAATGTAAAAAATTAAAAATTTTGCAACTTCTTAAGAAAATAGCCTGGACATGTACAGAACACGCCGTGAGAACTTTCACTTTTAGCTCTTATATGTTTCACCAGTGAATTTTCCTCTATCATTTGAAATGATGACAGAATACTGGTCTCTGTAGGAGTCAGTAACCGCACGTAAAAACAGTTTGGTTTTGTGTCCGTCCCTGCACACGAGAACGTTTAGAAGAGGTTTTATGGGCAAAGCTACTGATTTGGTGACACTAATGATTTGTAATTGATTGCCATTGAGAGATGCTTGATTTAATTTCTTAAAAAAAGAAAAAACACACAAAAAAAAACCCAAAACCCCAAAAACCCCCAAACCAACAAAAAAAAAAAAACAAAACAAAACCAAAACAAAGCAAAACAACAACAACAAAAAAAAGGAAACCAACCAACCAAATTAAAAAACAAAGAAAAAAAAAAACCAAACAAAAAAACCAAACAAAAGAAAAAAAAAAAAAAACAAAGCAAAACAACAACAACAAAAAAAAAAAACGGGAAACCAACCAACCAAATTAAAAAAAAACCAAACAAACAAACAAAAAAAAAAAAAAAACCAAAAAAACCCCAAACAACAAATAAAAAAATGAAGTAAAAAAAACAAAACAAAGCAAAACCAAACCAAAACAAAAAAACCAAAACAGAACAAAACAAAACAAACCCCCAAAGACTAGGCCTGTTAGTATGGATGAATCCATTATTAACATTATTTAAAATATTACTGAATACTGTTGTATTTTTCTTGTTATGTCCATATCTGATACTTCTTTCTGTTTAGGAAAAAAAAATGAAATTTTCTTGGCTGGAAATATCTGGGTTTCTAAGACATGTCGGGTGGGCTGGCTTGTGAACAGTTTATATTTTTAATGAAAAACAATATAAAAGACATGATTTTTTTTTTTTTTTCCACATGAAACAATTGCACTTCCTTCCTGGTACACAGAGTCACCTTTCTAATCCTTCTGCTTTCACAAAAGTATTTCAGGATATTGTTTGCTTACGTACAGGAGCTCGTAGCCCTCTTGAAGGCTTCCTGTATAGGTGACCCTCTTCCATTAAAGCATGCTGAAATTAATTTGGAGTTGGACGTAGACATCTTCTGCTTTTCTGTTCCCATCACAACTTCCTTTTCTTGCTCTTTGCTTTGGGGAGGGAAAAAAAATAATTTTCCTCAAGTTTTCTTGCAGTGAGAGATTTGATGCTGAGCTACGGGGAAAACCAGCGTAAATGAAAACGCTTAAATTTTTTTTAGTATGTGTAAACCCTTCTATAATGATTACATTTCTTCCACCTAAAGATTCAAGAATTTGTATCTTACTGATGCTGCAGGGTATGCAATTGGAAAACCAATTCTTAGAAAACCGAATGATCACGTGACACTGAGTCAAATTGTCTTGGGGAAAAACAAAACAAAAAAAAAGACGACAAGAAGATTCCCTGGCCACTTCTAGCACGATAAATTTTTCCACAAACGGTCAGTCTAGATGCAGGTTTAATGACAGTAGCAAATACTTCAAGGAAAAAAGTTGCAGTTTATAATTCAGAGCGAAATTTTGTGTCATTTAAAAAAAACCAAAAAACTAAACAACAAAAAACTGGGGAAAAAATGGATTCCCATCTCTTCCCTATATGTGTTGGTTCGCAAGTACAATTAATAGATTGAGATATAAATTATTGTAAGTTGGGAAACCCATCTGAGAGGCTTAGTAAATAAATGGCGTTTGAAATTTACTGCTCCTTCCAAACAGGTTTCAGAGCGTGATGCATACTGTAAATTTTCTGCTGCCTTCTGCAATAGTGTAGAGGTTTTCCAAAGACTGCGTAACAAAAAGATCCTGAATTACGGCAAATGCCCCAAGGATCCGTAGAGCTTTTGATTGTTGTGTTTGTGGGGCTGTTTGTTTGTGGGGGTTTTTTGTGTGCGTGTGTTTTTTGGTTTTGTTTTTGTTTTTGTTTTTGTTTTTTTTTTTTTTTTGTCTGTGCCAGAATGTATCATTTAGACCTTTTGGGTACCAAAAGATTAAAATGTGATCTAGGACAGGTGATTGTCCCGTGGCCTTGCCCCTGTCAGCTTGAGGTGTTAGAGGCTTCCCCTGGCCCCCCGGGGGAGGTTTTTAGCCGCTCGCCCAGTGGAGACCAGCAGCAACCTGGTTGGCCTGGTGGTGAGGACATTGCTCGGTTGGAGATGACGGTGCGCGGTCGAAATGGGATAGCTTGGTTGAAGTCTACATCGCGTGAAGGCAAATATACACATAGTCACGTCTTAGAGATTGCTCACGGTCTCGGACCACGTGAAAAATTGTGCTTTGTCCAGGATATATGTGCTGAAAACTGCACTCCCCAATCAACATGGATTTGTAAAACTGAAGACCATTGCAAACATAAGGCTTGCTTGCTTTTGTTTGTTTGTTTGTTTTCCCCCCTCGGTGTTTAAAGACACTAAACCAAACCCCCCAAAGGCTTTAAAACAATAGTGATATTTAGCTGTGTACAGGATGACAGCCTACAATTTAAAAGGTTAGAATGTGACGCTTTCAGATCTGGGGGGGGGGGTGGGGCATGGAAATAGTTTTCCTTTCCAGCTTTGTACAAATTTCTATTCAGGTTTTACATCCCACATTGGTGAACTGCAAATAGAAGTTGGCAAGGTATTACCTAACGCCTTGCTTCTGGACACGAGTTCCTAGGTACAGAGGCCTTTTTGGTACATACGGTGAGAACCGAACGCTGCCAGAACGCTCAGAACTACGTTGGCCAGTAACGCTGCTCGCTCTACCGAGATCCCATCGTAGATGACTGATAGAACTCCAGATATTTTTTCAAAGAAGGCCTTGAACTCCACACGCAAAGAACTTGGGTTAAAGGAACCAGAGTTTCCATCTTCCGTGCTTTTTTGATTCAGTTTTGGATTTTTGCTTGGGAGTGGAGGAGTAGCTCTCCTGAGAATAAGGCAAAGGTGCAACCTGAGTTTCCTCAATGGGATGAAGTTTTCTCAAAACTGGCTGTAGTTTGTCTTCTTGCTGTTTAAAATCCAATTCCACACTAAAAATTGGAAGAAGAAAGCAATTGGTTACTAATTACCACGATAGAAAGATTTCAATTAAGCCAAGATGCAGCTCCAATATGAAAGTGGTTAACTGATGAAATTCAGGTACAAAATAACCGTTTAAATCGGATTTCGGTATTTCTTGCGCCAAAAGCGAAAGGGAGGTGGTGGACAGGAAGGTCAAAAAAGGACCTACTACGAAACAAATCGGAAGGGGATTGTGCAAACTTCTCCCTCCTGTTTAGAGGTGCCTTGAGGATTACGGTAGGAGTGCTGTGAAGTGACTGAAAAGCAGAAATACTACTTTTCCCCTCATCTCTGTGGGGAAATGCTCTTCCCGAGGGCTCCCGGGCCCAGGACTCCCCGCGCCTGCGTGGGCTGGGCACGAGCCTCCTTACGCTTCGGAGAGGAGCTGATGAGTTGGCCAGAAGCAACGAGGCTCTCACGGCAAGTTCTTTACCTTTGCTGTTTTTGGGAAGTTTTACCAGGAGTTAGATTAATTTCACCCAACTGCTGTCATCTGCGCATACTCGTACACATACGCGGAAAAAAGAAATAGATTAAAACAGTTCTCGTTTCCAGTGCAACCCTTTTAGCATATGCTGACAGCATCTAAACTTAGCCCTTTAATGAGGATAGCAACATAAAATCTACTTGGCTCCTGCTGTAAACGACTGCTGAGACAAAACCATCTAATGATGTAGATCTATTTATTTAGCTGACCAGACCTGCAGGCAGAATGGAAAGAACCTGTTTCAGTAGCAGCTAGTGTGCTCTTGCTTGTTCCGTTGCTCCTAAAATTTAATAGAAATAAGGGAAATACTCATTTAAACTCAAGCCTGCATTCAAAAAATATACTGCAAGTCTGTCATACGCCTCCTGAATTCTAAACGTCGTGTCAGCTACAAAATCCTGTCAGCAATTAAGAAACGTAATAAAGGTGAATTTACAACTTTTATTTCAACAGTGTGGGCTTACAGATCCTTTCAAATTTACCTTCGAAAACAACGGAACCACCGTGATAAACTTCAGCAGAAGGTTAATTCTCCCTGATGCTCGAAGTGAACAAATACCCGGAAGCCTCGTGGTTTCAGTTGCACTTGTGCAGCAGCTCGTGGCCGAGTTCTGCACCGAATCCGTCCGTCCTGTCTTGTGCATCACGTTGCAGCGTGGCACCGGGGTGTCAGGAGGGGGGATTCAGGAGACAGGGTCAAATTAAGGGAATTTAGACGTCCGGCTTAATTTATTTCTTCCCTACCTTTGGTGGTTTAAACCTGGCGGTTAAGGACTGAGGTGAAGGCGGTGTGTGAATGCATCTGTCGGGGCCCTCGAGGGGCTGCCCTGTCACCTCTGCTGCTGAGGATTCTTGGGCTTTGCACCGGCTTCCTTGGCCACGTCAGTGTTGCACAAATACAAGATGACTGTTCTTGGACATCAGTTCACTTTTAGTAAGTAGCAGAAAGGTTTTCCGAGTTATTTCTGCTATTGCTTGTTTGGCGTGAACCGCTAGAGAGGTTAGGTCTACTTTTTCAGGCCTCGCACTCCCAGTGTAGCTCAACTAAAAAAGCGTTTTTAATCTTTGGTTACTGCTAGCTCTGTCTGGCTGAAGGAGGGTGGCACTCCTCCTGGTCTGCCTGCAAGCGTCCGGTACAAAATACCTGCAGGCGTTTCGGAGGGAATTCTCCAAGTAAGCTGGAATAACAGAAGTCATGGAAACGGCGGTGGACTTCAGAGCCACAGCCTTTGCAAACTGAGCACGTAATACCATTTAACACCGTCTGCTGATTTAGGTGGATTTTATTTTCCTCTTGGGGTGGAGGAGAGGGAATCAAAGATGCTAAGAGACGTTTGGGATGTTTTTGTGCTTTGGTGTTTCGAAGAGCTGAGGGGTCTGTAAGGACTGAAGAGCTGAAGGGCCTATAAGGACCCCCCGTGAAGCCCTGGGCAGGTGTAAGGGGGTTTTTTGGTGCCTCCTTTGGTGCCTAGTCTAACTGTTAAACACATTCTGAGCAAAAGTGTCAGCATTTCAGTGATTGGGAGTGAGCTGAATAAGGTTTCTGATAACGGAGGAGAGAAGTACACCAGGTAAGACTTCAAACATTCAAAACATTTTCCCCACCTCTGTATTGCAGAGCAGTAAAAAGGCATTCCAAATCAAAGAAGATAATTTTAAAAATTTCAGCTATATGCTAGAACTATACCTCTGAATACTGAATTTGCAGAAGCAGCTGTGTTGGCTGTCCTGTTACTGCAGAAGCACACTACAAGCCTACTGATTAATAACTGTCCTTCTTAATGAAAAAACAATGCTGTCTTCGACTTGATAACATGTTCCTGTTTGCAGTTTAGCTAGCAAAAAGCAGTTGGTTAGATAAGGGCAGCATTAATTTTGTGGTGAGACCGGCTGATCGGTTGATTGTGAATGCCCCACCACATTAATGCTTTCAGTAATACAGGGAGGATCTCGGCATGAAATAGATTCTTCTCTAAGAGCTTTCGAAATCTCCTTTAAAGCGGCATGCAAATCTGGGCACAGACTTTGGTATATTTTATAGTTGGTTTGTTTCTCGCTATAAATTTGGCGGGGGGGGGGGGGGAAGAAGAAAAAGGGATTTCGGCTCTGGCATTGGCAGAGTTCGTTTTTATTTCTTTCAAAATGTTGTTCTGGCAGGGGAGCTCTCTTAAAAGCTACTTGAAATTGATGTAAAAGAGAAATTGTTTTTAAAAAACAACTTGCAGAACAGACTAACTTTCTTCCTGATCAATTCCTATTAAAGATGGACCTCAAGAAAAAAACCATCTTGGTTCTAGTCCATATGACAAAAACCAAATTATCCTTTTCTACTCCCTAAAACCATTAGCAGCAGCGTTCAGGCTGTCTCTCAGCTGTTGACATCAAAATGAAATATTTGCCCTCTGAAGAGCGTAAGGAGGATGTATGAAAACACTCCCATTGTTTCAGCATTTATAACTGTAAATTTTGCAGAATAATTGATTGTTGTCTATCAAGATCAATTTATCTAGCTCTGCAGGTTTTTTTAATGGAACCGCTCGTTTCAGGCAAAAGAATTGTTTGCTTGCAAACTTGGGTTTTAGTGTATACCTGCTTGTGCTGCAGTAATGAGACAAAAATCTTCTAATTCTGTAATTTGTCAGATATCTTTTAAAATTAGCTATAGCCGACGCGATTTTTATGTCTTTAATATTATATCAAACATAGGAAATACTATTAAATTCAGCAAGTGCTACACATTTGTATGACTTCTTTATATTTTTGTTAGCGAGCTGTTGATCTTTCCAATTCTTGCATTCAGGAACTTGATTTTGTCACCTGTCACAGCTCTGACAGTTTTGTTTTGCTTAGTGCTATTTTTGTATGCTAAGTATCTATAGGTTTCCTCTCAAAATGACCTTTTCTTGAAATATTCTCTATGCCATGTGGCTCTTCTCACTTTCAAACTCCGTCTGGTTTTGTCTCTTCGTTAAGCCTCCCCGTAACTCCATAAACTTAATTAGTGAGGACTACATGTTCTCTTGCATTACACGTGATGGAAATTATAATTACTGGCTTCAGAAGAATTTTTCCTCAGATGAGATAATAGTGTTTTTTCAATAGACTGACAATTGTGAATAAACCCTAGAAAACCAGGAGGCAATTGTAAATATGACACAATGCTAATATCAACAAATATTTGCCTGACACATCTGATGAGGACATACTGAAGATTCATTTACAGTATGGCCAGATTTGGAGCATTGGGTTGGAGTTTCTCCACGTTCAATGCCTCTCTCAGATTTTTCCTCTGCATGATGAAACTCCAGTGCAAATAGATACGCTGGTTTTGTGAACAAATATAAGCAGTAAAATTTTGTCTGTGATGAATATTCTGGTTTTCTGTGTGTTCTCCCCAAAGCATCTATATGCTTACAGGATTTACAACAGAAACTTTACATTTTAGGGTAGTTGCCTCTGTATCAGTGTCTGCATAAATGTAACTCCTGTGAGAGTTTGGCCAAATAAAATCAAATAACAGACCTCTGAGAATTTTATTTTGATGTGCTCATTAAACACGGGCGAGAACTTTGTAATTCAAACCTCCAAAATTCCTTCACCGTGAGATGGGTCTAGTCCAGGACTGGTCAAAAATCTCTTTGCAGTTGCAGCTTTAAACTACATTGGGCTGTGCTTGGCTGAGCCCTGGAGCAGCTGATCCTGAGCCTGCTTTTTCTGTCATCTTGTTTTCTGCAAGGGACTGATACCAGTGCAAAGGGAACCTCAAATGAGTTGTGTTTTTTTTTTTTTCTGTTTGTTTGGGTTTGTTTTTTTTTTTTTTTTTTTTTTTTTTTTTTTTTTTTTTTTAATTATTATTTATTTCCTTCCTTTCCCATTTCCCAGATCCTGGTGTTATATATTGCACAGCACGAATGTGCACTAAACTGACCGAGGAGCCTCGCTGAAATGGGAATCGGGGTCTAATTTTGTCCCTGGGAAGAAGAGCTAACGCGTGACGCAAGTTGGGTTTATAGCGAGTGAGGCAAGGTGTTGCAAAAAGGTAGAGGGTAACAGCAGGGCAGCTGAACGCTGCCTTGAAAAACTTTTTTCGTACACAACTTAATTTTGGAACTGAAGCCAGCGGGGATCTCTGTGGGATTTGTCAGTTCGTTCTGCTTTGGGCTTTGTGTCCCTCAGCCTTTGCTTTTTGCGTTTGTGAAACGGCATCATCGTGTTCGGTGAGCGCCGAGGACTCGCATGCTGTAATAACGAGTACCCCAGGATAAAATTGGGAGCAAAACGTATTTTCTGTGCAGAATTGGAATTACATTCGGGAAAGAAAGAAACAGAAAGTACGGCGTGGCTGCTCCTGGGTGTAGGAGGGTGAAGCCCGGGGGAGAAGAGTGAAGATCTGACTTGCTAATCGCGCACTGGTGGAGGGGGCCCAGGGCGCCTTTGGCCGTGCCCTGGGGCCACCCCAAAGGCGCTTTGGGACGCGGCCTCTGCGCCCACGAGCTCTGGAAGGTGTCGGGGTGGGAGCCAGGGCTCCCGAGAGGCGGTGTGACCATGTACGCGGGGCCGGCGGCGCGACAAGGGGGGCGACAGTCCGAGGCGGGGAGTGCGGGCCCCAGGCGCGCGCGAGGAGGCCGACCTGCTCGGGCTGCAGCTTTCTGGCCAATCCCATCTTCTGCATCCTCACGCTGTGGATTAGGGAGTGGTGGGGTGGATTTTCTGGTTTTGCCTTCAGGGTTTGTTTTTTTTTTTTTTTTTTTTTTTTGTTTTTTTTTTTTTTTGTTTGTTTTTTTTTTTATTTTATTTTTTAATTTTTTTTTAATGGTTTTGAGAAGATATGTTAACGAGTTTATTTTCTGCAAGCTGGCAGTAGGGTGAACTTCTTCTAATTTTGTTGCTGTACAAGGGATTGGAAACAGTTTGAGGAGTCATAACCATTTGGTTTTAAGCATATGGCCTGTGGGAGGGTATCTAGCAACAAGCTTAGAAATACGGATGGGCTTTCTTCTCTTCTAACACAGTCACACGTTAGTAACATGAATCATTTTAAGGCTAATAGATGCTAATGATTAGATATGTTGGTAACTTGAGAGATCACCAAATCAGAATAATTCAGGTTTAGGACCAGGTTGCTGAGGGCTTTATCCACTTGTCTCTTGAAATCTCCAGGGATGGAGTGTGCCCAGAGCGTCCCTCTGCTTTCTGCCTCAGAGGAAAACACTTTTCCTTCCACTTAACCTGAGCCTTTCATATTTCAGTCAACAGCACTTCTGTTTACCTTTTTATTACCTAGTTTGTGAGTTAAGGCCCAAATCCTGCAAGCGTTTGTAGACAGCTTAACTCTTTGTATTTAAGTAGGCTAGGCGAAGCGGGAATTACAGAATATCATGTCTCCTTCTGAGTCACGTTAATTGGATGACATGGCAATAGTGCATGCCACATCTTAGAAGAACAGGATCCAGATAAGCGTTAATCCCTTGGAAATTAACGTAATGCACTTTTAAGCAATCTCTGCTAAATCTCCCGTTTCAGCCTGAAAGTCACAAATGCCCAGGATCCAAAGCGCTGTCAGCGTTAGCAAGTCGTTAAGATCCATTTTTTGCTACTAAACGTCTTACAGTCTAGAGATAAGGTGAGAAAGAATGTAAATTAATTAACGTGGGTAGGAAATAAAAAGATGATGAAAATTACTGTTCTCATCATTAGTTACCTGATTTTGCTCTACTAATGATATCTTAGGAATTTATGTCTACTTGTCTTATTTTCGCTTTGCGTTGCCATATTTATTAATTTTAACAATTATCACTAGGGCTGACCTTTACAAGGGAAGTATTTCCACGTGGGCTCCCTGCTACCTAGTTAACTTGCATCTTTAACCTGTTTTATTTGCCGCTCTTGTATTAAGAGTTACATTTCATAGATTGTAGTAATATATTTTCTGCTGAATAGTTGGAGTGCACCTTAGAAGAACTGCAGTATCAAAGACAAATACTGCAAACCAGGATATATTAATTAAAAACTTAAAAAGGAGCCAAATTAATAGTCAGCACAGCTTTGGGTAATTTTTCCCTCCAGCAACTGCAATAGAGTAGTATTGCTTTACTTTTTGTTTGTTCCCCCTGTGCAGTAATGGGCTAGTGAGTTGATCTCCTGAAAAGCTTACTTCCAGAAGCTAAAGGAGCCTTGCAAAAGCTGTTGAGTACTTCTGACCTGTGTGACTAAAGGAAAGTCTAGCATGAGTTCTTCAAGGTGCTTATTTATGGAAATAATTCATGATAAAGGCCTTAGAATAACGCACAAAATATTAAACGTAAGACTCATTTTCTCATCTAGATTTCTCTTCTAGGATTAAAATTCACATGGGGTGGTCATTTAAACAGGAGCGGAAAGGGCAGTTTCACTAAAAGATAATTCCAGAGTAAACCAGGTTGATCGGATTTAGTCCATGTGGGGTTTGGGTGTTACAGAATCGGTACAGTTTCCGCATATCAATGCAATTTCTTCTTAATAGCAAGATTTTTCTAGACTTCAGTATTTAAGTTGACTTTCTCCAGACCCTGCACCCTAATAAAACTTACTTGCTGTCCATAAAATTTTCAGTGATGAATCTCCATTAGTTTGTAAAAGGCAGATGGAAAAGTTAGTTTGTCTTCTGTTGGTAGATTTGTGTCTTAGTTGGTAGAAGATGCTTTTGAAACTGTGTTGTGACCTTGGTTGATGAGATGTTGATGCTACTGGAATAGATTAACCTTTGAGATAGATGAGCGTTTTCTAAAATCCTTGTTTATTTTTACACCTTAATCACATCTTTTTGACTACTGTTCTAAACACTGTCTGGGAATTACCATGAAGACAGGATGTTGAACGCTGTTTATTGGCTGGTTTTGACTACTGCTATTTAGTTGGGGCTCTTCTGCTCGGGCTTTAAATCCTACAGAAGTGGTGTTGCCCCAGGAAAGCTTTTTTTTTCTGCTGCATTTGAGCCTAGAGCTCTGTGAGAAGCAGCAGCTGATCCTGTCCTCACCTGAATCCTCGTGACCGTGGGCTGGTGAAACCCTCAGGGCGCTGACTCGAGCCTTTGCCCCTCTGAAGCTGGGTCTGGAGCTCCTGACAAGTTCTTGAACGTATTTCTCCTCACGTAGAGTTTTGAGAGAAAGGGGAAATCAAATCTAGATGTGTTTCTTTTCCTATTGATTTCTAAAGGAGTTTAAGTTTTTGGTACCTTTTCTTTTTAATAGCGTTTAGTATTTGATTGGTTTCCTAGCTATTAAAAAGAGAAAGCAACCTGGTTTTCCTTTTTTTTCTTTAATACCAAGAAGTATGTATTCTTTTTAATATAAGGACAACATAATATAAAAATCGATTTGGAGTCTTAGCAAAAAAAATGTAAATTTCATATGCAAAACAACTGTATTCTTGAAAACTTATTCTTAGAATGTTTATTAACAGTATCAGCATTTTTGATACTAAAAAGCAGCTAAAACCCCCCTTAGAGTACAGCAGTGGGTTTTTGTGACCTTCTGCAGTGTCTCCAGCTTTTGTTCTACATTGTATTAATACTCTAAAAAGTCATCTGGAGGGGGAAGAATTTAATTGCACTGATTTTTTCTGCATTCTAGCTTCTCATCTGTGCTATAGTTGACGTTAGAGGATGTAGCTGGGTAGTCAGCAGGGCAACTTAATCGTTCCTCTAAGATGCTGTTTCACTGCAGTTTAAAAATAAAGGTTTGAAAGAGCTCTGAATATTTTTAATGTCACTGTGTTCAAAATTGAATCCTATTTAAAAAAAAAAAAAAAAAAAAAAGTCGGTTATGGAAGAGTTTAAGGTTTTCTCTTGAAATTATTGATTTGTTCCATAAAGGACATTGGTTTTATTTGCCTGAAGTCGCCCCTTTTTACTACGTGGGTGAAAGAGCTCCAGGCTGAGGAGGGTCCAGAACAAGAGCCTGTTGTAAAAGCCGTCAGCGGACCGTGCAGCAGGACAGACAGGGTGATCTTCCTGGTCTGACACTTTTACCGACGGCTCGCAGGGTGCGGTGCCCTCCCACACCCAGGGGTTCTCAGTGTCCCTTGAGCAGTTTCATCCAAGATTTCATTTCTGTTCCTAAAAGATGCTTTTGCTTCAAGAGGAATCGCGTAGCTGTGCAGCACCCGCCATGCAAACCCTTTGCAAAGGTGCGGCGTCTGTCACGGCCTCTGGATTCAAGAGTAGCTTTCGCATCCTTACTAACGAAATCCTGTGCTCCTTTCAGAGGTTTCCGTGCCCTGGTGTTTGACTCATGGGGCAGCAGGAGCTCCTACAAGGCAGCCTGTCTCAGTGGTAGTTTTATCAG
The DNA here is from genome assembly GCF_018691265.1 of Tyto alba. NCBI lineage: Eukaryota > Metazoa > Chordata > Aves > Strigiformes > Tytonidae > Tyto > Tyto alba. The sequence continues at coordinate 3,329,266 of NW_024881261.1, read as the reverse complement.
TGAATTTCTCTTTTATCCCTTCTGGCTACTTATCTTGTCGTAGTGATTCGGTCTTCTCATAGTTCCCCTGTTCTGCACTGTCTTCTGGTTTTAGAGTTCCTGCCTGCAGCATCTATTCTCCTAATCGGTCAGAAAGCTGAGCTGATTTTTGCTAAAACTTCCCCTGGAAACATGGCTTTAGGCGAGTGCCCAGCTTCAGGCCGAGCGGCTGTTCTGGTGGGAAATATCGGAGAGACCTACCTGCTGTTTCCCTATCAGTAGGGAAACATGAAATCTGTGTTCCTGGAGTCATCTAATTTGCAGCGAGTGTAAGAGGTAGAAACTGGGAAGTTCCTTAACTTTAAATCTGCTGACTAGAAATCAAGATTTTAAAAAAATTTCCAGTTTGAATCGTTTTAGCTAACGAAACAAAAATAGTTTCCCTGATAGAAGTGTGCTGTGTTGTACCTTCCCGGGCTGCCCTGGGCAAGGGATTGCACGGGGGTGAGCTTGGGAAAAGGGAGGCACAGTAGGCTTTGGTTGTTTGTATGCTACTGAACATTGCTCAAAAGGATGAATAAATAACTTCATTGGTTCCTTCCCTTGCACAGAACAGCATTCTTCCCTTTTCTAGTTAGCTGGTAGGTAGAAAAGATGGAGTTGAAGTTTTCCATTGTTTTTTCCTTCACTTCTGGGCAGGTAGGTGATAACGTATAAATACCTCCAGGTCTTCTGCCTAAATCAGAGACTGAGTAGAGAAGAGAAGGGTGTAGGGGGAAGTCCTGTGCTTTTTAGGCCTAGCCACCGTTTATACCTTCATTTTAGTTTGTATCTCCACTGTAATTACCGGTCATCTTTCTACACCTGATTTTCTGAAATCCTCTGAGATGCATGTGTTTTCATCTTACCTGCAACGCATGAAAACATTCAGTTGTTTTTTTCAGGCGCTAATGGAGGAGGACAATTAAGTTGTCAGTATGAAACACATCATCAGGCTCATGATGGCTTCGCGCCATCATGAGACTGTGACTCCTTCACTACAATACAGTACGTGCCAAAAAGGGTCTCTTGGCTGCTAAATTTTAGGAGGGGCACCTCTGCTTTGGAGAAATAAGAAGCGTTATCCTTTTACCTTTTGCACCTGATCTGTTTCTAGGGAGCAAACCCCAGGTGTTTCCTTATGGAGGAGAGATCGTAGCAGGTACGAGCAATCTTTAACAAAACCTTTAAGCAGTTAAGTTTTTTTTTTATCTGTTCAACAGTAATGAGCAAACCTGTATTCCCCCTACAGAACTGTCCAGCACAGCAGCTCTGCTAAAGGAGCAGTTTGTGCCCAGCAAAGTCTTCCCTTGTGTGTTGCATGAAGACCGTAAATGTCCAGTTTAAAGAAGGTGTTTGTGTTGGGCAGGACGTCTTTCCCATGCATGTTTCAAAACTTCTTCATTAATGTAAAAGTACATAAAAACCTGGGTAGTGATGTCATTTTACTGATAAAACTGTCTAGATATAATCTGCATCTGGTTCTCTTCGCTATACGGTCTTGCCCTCAAAATAACTTCCCAAGTCCAGTTGTTACTTCAAATTTATTTTTATAGCACTGTGTTGACTTGTTGGACAGAAAATAGTCAGTGTCTCTAGCAATGTGCAAATGAAGCTCACGCCTTGTACCACTTCACATCCAAGAGCTACAGCAGGAGTAGTAGTGACCAGAATCGTCTATTCCTGATCTGGAAATTTTAGACTCATGTCACAACAGGCGTCTGTTGAATTTTATCAGTTTAGTGAAGTTAAGCTTATTTTCTGCTTTTAAACTGGTTTTGAGTTATTGAAGAATCAAGGCCAACAATTGACATTGCATTAGTGAATAAATCATTACTTTCACTCAGGGAAAAAGTGGGAACATTAGTATTTTTTAACCTACCTATAGATAATACATGCACTGTTCCTGCATGTGTCGCAATTAGCCGTGTCTTGACCAGTCCGATATGAAAGCCTACAAAGACAAGAACACGAGGTCATTAAAAAGTAATTTGTTTTAACATGTTTTTGCCTTCTGTGATTTTTTTCAAAGAACTCAGAAATTCAGGATTTTTTTTTTTTTTTAAACTTTGGTATTGAATACAAAAATGTAGCCATTGGGAAAACAGGATCAAACCCAGCATATTCAGCTTCACTGAATGATGGGAAGATGAAGTTATTTTGGAAAATGAGTCTTTAATGACTGCAAGGAGAAAATAAAATATTTATTACCGTTATATGTTTGTAAATTAAAAGGGAGAACAACAAGGAAACCAAGTGACCTGCACCTCTTTTTACATAAAGCTGCTGTGTACCAAAGTGATGAACCATCACTGTAAATGGAGAGGCTTACAGTTCCCACAGACGTGACAGTGCTGGTTTGATGGTTTTTCTTCTGCTTTCTCAAATACATGAGGCTTTTCCTAGTTATTGCTGGATGTATAGAACATAATACCTGAAAATGGCATCTATTTAGAAATTTTGTCCCTCAGCAGTGAGGTCTGAAGATCTGTTGTAGTCATGTTCAAGTCTTAAAAGGAAAAAAAAAAAATGTAATTTAAATAACACCTCCTGTACTCACCTAGCCTACAGCTATCCTTTGTCACACTTTGGTTTGAAGTCTGCTACAGCAGTGTCTCTTAATTTACCTATATATTGTTGCTGAGGGTCAATTTGAATTAAAAAGGTTTTTTTAAGGTATGCAAGTACTTTTTTTTGTAAAGTAAATATATTAAACTAACACCACAATTGTCTACCTATCAACATGAATCTAAGTTTAAAATTAAAATTCCTAAGTAATATTTATATAGTTATACTTCCTCTTTTTGTAAAATCAAAAACTTAAAAGCTTGTAAAGTTATTTTCAGTTTGTGGAGAATACGTAGTATCTGCAAGTTTTTTTGCAGTTGTCTTTAGAAGAAATGGGGAAATATCTCATCTGTGGAATTTTGAAGTTGTGAAAAATAGATCCAGTCAGGATTACTTCAGGGAATGCATCTGAAGTCAGGGGCTCCCCTGAAGCCTGGGACCTTGCTTTCCTAAACAGTTCAACTAATTGACCTCAAATAATTCAGTGTTAATTAAGCTTTGCTTAACAGGGGCATCTCTGCGCCTTCGCTGCCCTTGCTGTGGCGACAGAGCTCCTTTTTCTCTGCTTCCCTGAGAAAGTAACAATAACGAAAAATCCAAATTTGCAGAAAAGCTGACCTAATTTTTATGTGACAGAAGAGCAAACCTATATAAACCGAAACCTAATATAAAGTATTAGTGGGAAATGATACACAAAGCGTTCGATGTGCCCGTCGGTAAGATGGAAAATCAGCATTTCCTAAATAGCCTGCAGCATTTATTTGTCTTGGTGCACATACAGTTTTCTTTGAAAATGACCATCTTGTTCTGTGTCTCTTTACTGTTGTAAAGGATTGAATATTGGTTTAAAAGCTTATCGCATTGCTTATAAATATATATTTTAGGTAAACTTTTAGAAGAGAAGAAATTTCTCAGTCTGACCTTGAAGGCAGAGGGGTGAGCCTGAGGTTTGTTAGACCAACCTTGTGTTCAGAGGGGAGATTTCTCCTTCTACCCTGATCACTCGGGGTTGCAGTCGTTGGGGTGGTGTCAGGGTGAAGCGCTGGTGGCCCCTGAGTGCAGCTCCTTGGCCCAGCGGCAGCACGGGGGGCAGGTCAGAATAGGGTCAATCTGCTTTTGTAAGAAAGACTATTTTTCCCTCCTGAAGCAAAATGCAAGGTAGAGTTCTTGCTGGTCTAGTTGGTTATCGTTATTTGAAGAGGGTTGGAACACTCTGGGTTTAAAATTTGATAGCAAGTAATAATTCATTGGCCTCAAAAATACTTTTTATTCAGAGGAACATACTCAAATTAACTAGACTGTTGTTTTGTTAAAATTTAGCAAAGTCAGATGTGCAAAAGAACTTCTCCAAAGCAGAATTTCTATATTGTGTACTATTCCTTATGGAAAAAAAAACCCCAACAAAACAAAACCAAACAACAAACAAACAAAAATCCCCCCAAAACAACAACAAAACCAAACAGTATTGGTTTATATTTAATTACATTTAGTTTTTATGTTCTTTAAGAGGGGTGAAGCAGTATCTGTTTTTCAATTCCCCCTTTAAAATCTTTTGGAAGTTGACATTCAAATTGCCACCACACTATTAAGCTTGCACTTGTAAAATGTTTTTTCCAGGCTATTGATCCAAATACTAAAAACTCTTACTAAGAATACAGCATTTAAAGTTTACAGATCAGTTGATGAAAGCCCTTATTTACTGAGGACATAAAGGGTGCTTAATAATCGCCTACGGAGGAATAGAGCACCGTTTTCCGAGTGCCTCTTTATAGGTAAAGGCATAAACACAGGGCGTTGGGTGTGTTGTTGTTTTTTTTTTTCTGTTGTTTTATTTTTTCATTAGTTCCCAGCTGGGACATTTTCATTTATCTTTGCACGCCTGCGAACTACCATTCAAATACACAGTTAATTATCTGCCTCGTAGAATAACGACCTTCTCTCTGCCCGCCTCTCCTGTTTCTGCACAGGGCTGCAGGGTTTGTGCTGTTTGGTTGGCCTGCCTCTCTGCTTCGCTGATTAAGAAATAATTTAATAGCAAGGGGGTTTAATAAGTTTTTCAAAGTCCTGTGTTTATGAAAGCAAACTACTATCCGAGTTATTTATCCTGCTAATACCTGTCCCTGTTACCCCGAATTGCTGCGAGCTGAGCCTTGTGACGAAGAGTGACAGTGACATCTTCTTTGTAGAGTTCCTTAGGAAAACGGTTGGTTGTATTTTAGGGACACGGCTGGTGCTTTGAGGGATGTTTTCTAAAAGAGTGAGGTTTCTGGTGGCGGTTGTAAAAGCAAGGCGGCCAGGTCATCTGTTCACAGTGAATCTTGACAAGTCTTTATTTTTACTTTTCCCCCTCACTGGGGTGTTTGAAAGCCATGGCTTTCGCTGTGGGACTGGGAAAAGGTGAGAATTTTTTGTTTGAAAGAGAAGGGAGGATGAGGAGTATTCCTGTGTGTGCTGAAAACCATGAATGGAGAAGGGGGGGAGGGCTAAATCAGAGCCCTCAGGACAAATCTGCAGTGGTGGCGTTTCCCAGTGATAGCCTGCTCAGCCTGGCACGGAACTTAGAAACACTTGAGCAAGAATTCATATGGGATTAACCACCCAAATAAACACATTGCAGTATTAAAAAATCATACAGAGATGTCTCTGCATCCTTACCTTCCCTGTATGCTTACACCTGTAAAACAGAAGTAGGTGTATGGTCACTAGCTCAGTTATGAAGTCACTGTGGTTTGCCAGCAGTTTCCCCCAGCGCCGTGCCCATCTTGTCGAAACAGTAAGTAATATTTTAGTTGTGATAAACTCACTGAATGCCGGTAGGCTGGTTACTTATTTATCAAAAGCCAAACTGTATTTGGTCTTAATGGGGATGCGCCAGTCCAGTCACGAGCTATAATCCTGCTTCCATAACTGGCAGGCTTTGGTATCTTGTGAAAAATAAGGTATCATATACACTTCAGGTTAATAAACTGTCTTTCTCAAAATTGAGCTTTCAGTATCTTATTTAAATTAATTTCTAAAGTGTACAATGATCTTTAAATGCCCAATAATTCCAGACTTTCAAATACTTTAAAAACATATTTCCTAGTTGAAGGCAGAAGGCTGACTCATTAAGGTGTTGAAAATGGTCCTTTGATGTAACTATTTAAAAATTGTATGATGTTTGGATGATCAGTTTGAAATACTGATTCCTCAGCTTACAAGTTCAGCACTGCTTGGTTTTAGCATCACTGTCATTCACAAACTGTACCGCTTACAGGGATACATTTTTTTTTTTTTTTTTCCTAGGCGGATGTAATTTATGATGAACTCTTCTTAAAGCACCTTTTTCCATATTGAATATGTTCAGCTTCTCAGAGATGATTTTCCTTTCAAACTATGGGTTCAGTAATGTTGCCTTCTCTGAACCATCCTACCAGACTTCTTCGTAAGCCCCGAGAACACTACACAGTGTTGCAGTATTTGGTTTCCATAAGGCAGTTTGATAGCTCTTTAGCCAGGACTGTGTGAGTGCTAGTACAGTGTAAATTCAATTATTTCTATATAAATTAAACTCTTCATGGAATAATTCTGTTGTTGATACCTCAGGGCTTTGGACTTTTACCTTCTTGTTTTCACATAATTATCTACATAAACACTTGCATGGAATTCATCTGCTTCGTGCCAGCAAAGATTCTACTATTGGCACAGTGTTTCCATCTACCTCTTAAACACTGAGGTTGGTTTTCAGGGCGGACTTACTGGAAAATTGAGCTTCCTATCCCTGTGAGCTGCCAGAAACAGTTTGCGAGCAGAGCCTGGATACTGAGTTCAGGAGAGCAGAGTTCTGGGTGACTGTGCTTTCCTTGCGAGATGGAATATTTTGGATAAGCTATTTTTTTTCCCCTCCTCTTAAAAATATTTTTAAGTCTATTCTAGTGTAGAAGAGCTCAGTCAGTGTTTTTCTGCAAGAGTAAATCCTGTAAAATATGAGCTTTTTCGCTAAAGGAAGACTCCTACAGAAAATTTGTTTTCTTTTTAGAGAAAAGAAAGTTGGGTTTGGTCTGGTTTAGATACAAAGTGGAGTATTTCACTTTGTATTGAGTGAGATGCCTGGGAGCCAGGAGTTCCCCCCAAGCTACGACTCCCGTGGGCAATGTACTTCATGTAAAAATAATCTCAGCATTAAGCCTTGCAGCTCATTTTACCGATCTTAACATCTTGATTTTTGGGAATGCCTCATTGGTTTAAGAAGCGCTACGTTTTATAACTTGCTTCAGTCTCTCCCTTTTATCATCCATTCTTCAAGAAGATTAAACCCGACCGCCGTGAGGCTGTGCTGGCCCGCCTGGTGTGTAAGCTGGGGCTCCTCTGCTCCGCTTCGGTGCGCGGATGTGCCCGTCATGCCTAGTCGCTCTCGGGAAGAAGACAATCCATCAGCCTTAAAGTAAAACGGAGATCTAGTTACATTTTTATACGGAGGTGTCATCAAAAATCGTGAATGTTGAATGAGGGGTGGTTGGTTTTGCCCTTCCAGTGGCCATCGCTGCCTCCTGGCCTTGCCTTGCCTCTCCTCACGTGGTGTGGTCCCTCGGGTGGGCTCCTCAACGCTGAGTTCCGCACGTCTGTGCTGCCACGTGGACTGCTCACTTCGGGTCTCCTAAACCACGCAGCATTTGGAATCTGTTGGTATTAAGATGCGAGGTGCAGTCAGAGGGCAGCACTTGGCATCTTTGTCTTCTGACACAAGTTCAGGCTTGACATCTGCTTCTGACTTTCATGAAGACGACCCCACCCTTCCCTTACCAATCAGCAGCTCCCCATTTTTTTCCTCAGTGGGCATAGTAAGAAAGATGTTCTGGTTTATATTTGGAAAAATATTTACCTCGTGGATGCTGAAGGAAGTCTTTTGGTTTAATTAGGTTGCTTTCTGGGTAATTGCCTAGAATCTGTACTACTTTATGGTATTTCTTCAAAAATGACAAAGAAAATAGACTTGAGTAAGTGTGATTGATTTATTTTTTTTTTTAATCTTATCATTAGAGCAAAGTAAACATGGCACTACTCATTACTGGTTTGATGGGATGCATTCTGATCCGCAAGAAGGGAATTGAATGCACCTAGTGGAACGTTTAACCGGCTTCTCTGGTATTCATATTATTACTGTGTTTCATACTCCTTTAGCACCCAACATGTGTTTTGCTACACGCTAACAAGAAGTCATTACTCCAGTAGGTTCATTCTTTGATACCTTACATCTTGTGTTTTCTGTTTTCGGATGGATGTAGGCAGATGGGCACGGTTAGTCTCGTGGGTTTGGTGGGGCTGGATGGGCAGGCTCTGGAAGAAGGATGGAGCTAGGTGAGCTCTGTCACCTTGGGAAGGATCTCTCATCTCCCTACTCAGTTTTTCACGTATGCTTGATACCTGTATTGCGTGTTATTTTCAGGAGGCTTCCATTTTACTGCATTCCTTCTAACATTCTTGGCACAACCTGAGCGTAACCTCAATTAACACTTCCAGGTATTAAGATCTTATAATGAAAAGCAACCATTTTGCTGACGTGGACTGGCAGTAACTAATAATAGGCTGCAATTTTCAGAGCAGCCGAAGGGAATTACACCTCCTAAATCCCTGTGAAATGCAGAATTCGTACACCTGCTTGAGGCATTTTTTGTAAATTTCAACTGTAACATCAAAATCTTTGCATTTGAGTATTTTTTTTTTTTGCTTGTATAAATTAGAGACCCAATTGAGCTGAGAGGGAAGCTTAGATCTGTATATGCTGATTTTTTTTTTTTTTTTTTTCAGTTGTTCAGTAGGTAGCTAGTGAAGGGGCACTAATTCAAGTACCCTAGACATCTATTAGAAGCAAACAAAGAAAAAAAATCTTGAGAAGCGATTTGGAAGGATAGATCTGTTACATCTGGATGTCTGCCCTTATCTGTTGGGATGTAGGGATTGCTTCATATTAATTGAGTTACTTAAAGTGCATGATTTTACAGAAGTGGCTGAGCTTCAACGTGTGTTTATGCTCTGATGGGTATGCTCTTTTGATGACATTGATGTTCCTCACACTTTTGATGTATTACCACCAACAAGGAGGCTAAACGGACTTGCAGAATTTTTTTATTGTTGACGTTTTTATTAAAATATAGTGAAACAAATTATCTTAATAAGGCAGTGGGCCTTTGAAGCGACAGTTCTGGCTGTGCTGAATAGCTGAGGAAGCGTAGGCCATGGTTCTCCTCAAGCCTTTGTATAAAGGGGTATTATATTTCCATGCATGGCCTAGTCCTGCTGGGACTATTTATAGCATAGCTAGTCAAACACACTAATGTTATCTATCTTTACAGAATAATGGTTTAAAAATAAGCAGTCTAGTGGAGAACTTCTTGAAATCTTTGTTTCCTACTATAAAGTACTACAGAGCTAATATTGCTAATAACTGTTTCAGGAGAAAATTATCCATGCTTACTATTAACATCATTTGCCTTTTGGCACAGTAAGATGACTTCACTACATTGTGTGTGTTTTAGTTGTTCATATGACTTGACTAAGTCATGTTTTAGCTCTGTAAACAGCAGGAAAATCACTTGTGTATGTTTTGCAGGTTAAAATAAATCCTGCTCAGCCATGTAGGTTCAGTCTAACCTAGGAAAGAGTGACCACTCTAGCTCAATGGAAAGCCTCACATTAATGCATTTGTATCGGCAAAATCATGTTTCTGTTGGATGAGAATCTGCCTCTGGTTCCCTTCAGAACTTAGGTTCTGCTGTCAGACCAGCTGAGGTGGCAGTTTCCCTTTATAGACGATAGTGGTACAGCCTGGTAACAATCAAGAATAGCGTTGCGCTTTGAGCAGTTATCTGGAGGGTTTGGATTTGATGTCTACAGCTGGATGCAAACATTGAATTGTTTCCTGCTTTTCAGAGGTATGCTGGGTTTGGGGGTTTGTTGTTTGTTTGTTTGTTTATTTATTTATTAATCGTTGGCTTTCACCTAAAGATTTTTCTTTTTTTTTTTTTTTTTTTTTTTCCCCCTGTTGTTTGTTGGCACTGCCTATTTGGTTCCCCAGTACAAGCCCTGGGAGCATCCTTGGTGTGTCTCTCGGTAAACATGGGCCCCTTGCTTGTGTTTGAGAGGACCTGTTGCCCTTCGTGTGACAAAGCACGGCTTAGCTCCACCAGCAGTGTGGAAGTCTTTGGGCTACTCAGTGCAGCAGGAGGAAGAGGTGCTTCAGTGTGCCCCGCATCGGGTTAAGCTTCGTTATATTTGCAGTTGATGGGGTGTGTTAGGAGCAGAAGCCAGCTCTTTGCAGAGACCCGAGAAGGGCTGTGGAGCTGTCGAACCATCTCGTACCTCCAGCACTGGCAGCTTCACCCGGCTGGAGGCCGTTGCCCGACTTTCTCAGCAAAGTCCCGTGGGTTTGGCGTCAGGGTGTGCCATCATCGTGGTGGCGGTTCTCTCCTTTGCTGGTCTGAAGTTCCCAGAAAAGCTGTGTGGGTGACCCTCCACGTACTTTGCAGCTGGAGCAAAGCTCGGTGCCTGTGCGGTGGAGCAGACACACAGAAATCCTGTGGTACGGAGCTCAAGCCCAGTTTGGGTCTGGAGTACGCTGGGAGCTGGGGAGTGCTCGCTGGGAGCCGCACAGGCCCGAGCAGTGCCAGCCACGTGTCCCCAACCTGAATGCCACAAGGCCAGAGGCACTAGGGACTTCCACACAACATTTATCCTTCCCTTCTTAGCTCAGGTCCTTCACGGTCAGCATCAGTGGGGTGGTTTTCTTTAGTTACTCTGTGAGGATTAACTAAACCTTAATGAGTAGTTTTCCCCTCAGAGGAGTTTTCCTTTTCAGAAGGAAAAACTCAGAGAGTTTTCCTTCTTCAGAGGAAATGGAGAGGGCAGCGGGGAGCACGGGGGGGTGCCCGCAGGCTGGGCAGACGCGCAGCAGCACGGCTGGAGGGACCCCAAGGATCAGTCAGTGCTGATCAGCCACTGTGGCCACCAAAAGAGTGGGGAGGACATTAGTTATCATGCCGGGAACCAGTATGTTTTAACGAGCACCAAAAAAATAAGGCAAAAGCAGCTCTGCGCAAATTCACTAACTCATTTTTGAAAGGTTATTTTAAGTGATGGCAGAGGATGGAAGCAGAAATCCTCTGATGCTCTAAAATAATATCAGGAAAAAAAAAAAGTGGAAAAAAGATTCTATCTGTCTTGTTATTACAGGGCTGGTATTATTCATCTGGTTTCTGAAAATACTTCGAAAAGTACAGAAGCTCAATGGTGAGATTTTTCAGACTGTTTCCAAGACAGTAGTTTGTTGTCTCTTACTGAATCCTGACAGTTGGAAGCAGATGACTAATTTTCTTTTTGAGGTATTTGCACTGTGGGCGTATGGCATGACTCCCAAGACAGCAATTCAAGTGCTTTCACCCCGTAAATACATTTTATGTTATACTCAGGTTAGTCAGGGAGCGAAGGGTTTTAAAAAAAAAAAAAACCACATATTTTAATAGGGCTGTCTAGTGATTTAAAAAAACACCTTGAGAATGGAGAGAATTAAAATGTATTTCAAGTGAAATCACGAAATCTTATAGGAATTGGGTGCATACAAGGTCTGGTGTCTCTCTTGAATATTTGTGCTTCTGTTGTCTCCTGAGAGAAATCAGGAGGCTAATTAAAATGTCAACTCTTTGTATTAATAATAATTCAGGGAATTTGTTTGCTCTAGCTGAGTAGCAACTGTATAGCTGGCGTGTAATTCTTCGGCCCAGCACTTCCAGCGGGTTATGGGGGAGCGCGCTCCCGTAGTTCCGCTCAGATGAGGTCTGTCTCTTTATCCCTTGCGCTCTAAAACTCTCTACTGTGACTTGCTCCTGACCTCAGAGCGTCGGTACTCAGATGCCCCGAGACTTCCGAACCCGCAGCTCAGCATCACGACTGCTGCACTTGTCCGTTTGCTGCAGCTTCAGAGTGTGTTACGTTCCTCTTCCGAGCTCCCGTTCCTTCCGAGTTCCTCTTCCACCCCCAAATCCACCCAACTTTAAAACTAATTGCTTCTGCATGTAATTTTTTGGACTAGCTGGAGCGATGTGTTCAGTGGGGTGGTCAGCAGGCAAAAATCCCAGCCTGCAGCTCATGCCCTCACACCTCCCTGTTGCTCCTACCCGGAGCTGAACAGTTTCCCAACTACAAAGTGATTATTCACCTCCCTGCACGGTGGCTAACAGCCCTTCGTCAGCCGCAGCACGGAGAGTCATAACCGCGCAGGTTTAATGCCAATGAAATCCTCTCAACCGATCAGACCCAAGGGTATTTCAGAGGTATGAACTGATGGTGCGTTTGTGGGTGAGTAACTGTATCAAAACACAATACCTGGGATTTTGCTTGACTCGGACTTTTAAATTAAGGAGGCTGCTAACAGGCATTGTTTCTATAAAGGAGGGAAGATAGGAGAAGTAATCAATCTGGTATTTTTTCGTAGTTTCCAAGTGATTGAGATTTCAGTGCAAGCTCAAATACTGTTTGCATTATATATGTAAGCCTATAGCATCTTACAATAACAACTACATCAGCCATACTACAGGCAAACCAAAGAGCTTGTTTAAAATTCTAAATATTACCCAGTAGCATAAAACAGAATATGGAGTACAACTGCTGGCTGCTGATCTTGCTGATTATGCGGTACTTGCAAGAAGGATGGGGAACTGTATGGAAAAAAAAAAATCAGCAGGAAGGTCCCTGGAAGTGCTGAACTTTTATTTCTGCTGCAACCTGAATAACTCTTTGCAGGTGTCAGTACTTCCTATTTTCTCATTTCCTTAAATAATGGTAGTTTGTGATTTTACTGCAGTACAGGAGAATCTGTAGAGCAGCGGTTCAGGATTTGCTTGAGCTTTGTACACGTCCCATTCCTGGGAATTTTTTCTGAGTTTCTATGGATGACAATAAAGTAAACAAATCTCCCTGGATAACCCAGAAGTGACCTAAGTCATGCCACGTTGAACTACTCCAGAGTGTAAATTGCCTTGTTAATGTCAGAATGCCTCTGCTCATCTCCACAATCCCGTCTCTTGTGCTGATGAATGAATGACTAGACCACACTCAGCTGCGATCGCGCCATCTTGGGGTATTGGAACCAAGAGAAAAAAAAAAAAAACTGTAGTACCCCCAATAGAGTGCTGTCTGTCCTGTTCCTGCAGCAAGTCATGTGGTGAAAAACATCCTCCATCATCATCTTATTAGTACGAGAGGGCTAAGCACAGCTGGGCATGTTTGGAGAGATTATCAACCTCCCTTTGAATGGCAGTTTTCCCTCTTGGTTGCCTTGTGAAGTCCCTCCGCTGCTGCTCCATGAGATGCCAAAACAGACCATCACAAAAAACTTGTAAAAAGCTGAGAATTGTCCCAATTTCACTGAAGTATTCTATTAATCTGCTGCTTTTCTAAGTGTTTGCTTATAACGCGTCAAAAAACGGTTCGGTGATGGGGAAAAGCAACCTAGTGCTGACTGCAGGCAGCGAAGACGTGCCTGGGCCCCTGTGTTGGACCGCTCTGCGTATCTAAACTTGGTTATCTATTTACCCATCTATCTGCAGAATTCCTCCGTGTTTGCAAAGCTCAAAGTGAAGCCATTAGGAGCTACGAAACAGTGGGTTTTCCAAGGTCTGAGCTGAGAACAGTTCCTGGATCTGTAATTAAAGAAATAAGCCAGCAGTGACACAGAGGTGGTATGCAGGGAGGATGGACGAGACACGTGCCTAGGAGCTCCGCACTTAAAAGATGTTTTCCTCTGGTTACTGAAACAATCCACAGATACTTGAATCCAGCTCAACTCTGCATCTTCTCTGATGCTTGTTTACCTTCAGTTCCCTGAATGTGTTGCACTGGAGTTTTCTCAAGACTTAACTGCATGTTTATGTCTTAATTCTGGGACCTGGGGTAGCTGGGAGTCTCAACAGTTTAAAAACAAAATGCCCCTCTTCAGACAAGTCTTTTTACTAAAACTGTCTAGTCAAAAATCAATTTTTCCCTAGTCAGGATAAGAGATAAATATATCTTTGTGTAAGCACAGGGGCTCAGAAGTAGGTGTCAATTAGAAATCTGGGAATTAATCTCTTGGCGAACAAACAGCAGTGAGAAATTTGACACTATAAAGCTCATTTTGTCTCATTTTTACATGATTGGATAGGTACCTGGCTCATTGCTCTGTGTCTTTAGATTCTAATAATACCAACAGTCAAAATGCAGTTATTAAAGGATTATTCTAATTGTGTAAAGTGAAAACTGGTAATTCGGTACCTAAATAACATCCTCTTTAAGAGACTGATTTAGCAGAAAAACTCTCCTTGCAGGTATGTAATTTGGACAGCTTGGTGACAGTTGGAAAAGCTTCCCTTATGATCTGCAGTAATTCATATGGATATATTTAGCAAGAATGTAGTGTGCTTACACTTTTTTTTTTTTTTTTTAAAAATCATTCACTATAAGACTTCGCCAGTGTTTCCAGATTTGAATTGTGGAAACTTGCTTTTATTGGCCTTTGTGTCACTGCAGCCAATCTGATGGAAAAGTCTTGAACCTTAATTTCACTTCAGAGCCTGATGTGCTGCTGAACCCTGCTGAAATGGGGAGGTGTTGGTGAAGAATGGTATTTCATCTTACTTTTAAAATCTACTGGACACTAACTAGATAGAAATCAAATTACTTTTTCTGAGTACTACAAATACTTTTTCTTCAAATTGTGCCCATATAGTACATGCAGATAAATGGCTGGAATATATTAGCAAAATAAGTTATATTTTCTGAGACTCAGAATGTTCCTAGTGTCACGCTTTTGAGAAAACGGTGTGAGCATGATGATCAAGTAACTTTGCTGAAAAGATTATGTTTCTTTTTGTTTTCTTGTTTTATGTTTATTGCACATACTGGTTGTTGCTAACAGTTCACTTTTCATTGTCATTCATCATCATTTGCTTGTTGAAAATCTCCTACCGCTACATTCCTAACAAAGGATGTTTAATAGCTATAAGCTCACTGTGACAGTAGGGTTATTCAACACAGCGCTCTTTATCTTAAATGTTACAGTGTGTAGGTACTTGGAATACTATGACACATGTTCCAGGAATGTCTGTGAACTGTGAAAGTTTGCCCTTTTTATCCACTCTGACAATTTGATCTGAAGCTTTCATTATGAGCAACAGAATAAATTTGTCCAACCCTAATGAAAAATCCTATCCAAAATACAAATCTCATCAAATATGAAATACTGTGCTATGAAATCCTTGCGTTACCTGCCCTTGTAGATCTAACTCCAGGTTGTTTTTTTGGTATTCTAATTCAGAAAGATTGTAGTACAAGGTTAAACTTTGGGTGATGTTGGATCTTTTACCTTGAATGGTACTGGATCTTTTAATGACTGGTCTTATATAATCAGTTTTCATTTGGGGTTACTGAGAATTTTAAGTCAGAGGGCTCAAGGGTGATCATGCAGACTGACAGTATGTATTGAAATAGTCTGTGAGGAAATACGCAGTTTTGGCATATAATGAAATTGTTCCAGCAAGGAGGTAAGTTGAGCTGGGAGAGGTGTCAGTGTGCAGTCCACTGCGTTGCCTCGTCTGCCTGATTTGTGTTTGGGGGGTATGCAGAAGGGAGAAGGCTGGACTACTGCCTTGTAGCTTGGAAAACCAGCTTACTTAGGGTGAGGGCAGGTAAATGGACTTTTATGGCATCTTAATACTCATCCTGCTTTCAGGGAAGGGTAAGTGAGCATCTGCGGGATGAGCTGTAATTGGGAAATGAGCACAGGGCAAGGGGTTTAATACCTGTCACAGGTCCACATGCAAAGAATTAGTCTTAAAACCGTTTTAGTGACCTAATGGAAAAGCATAAACGAACATGGAATGCATTTTGCTTGAATATGGCTGGAAGTTTAGTGTGACACATGTACCTTTTGGGCAGTGATGAAGCCTGACAGTTCAGCTATTAGTAATTAGAATTAACTGTATACTTCCAAAAAGCGAGGGAGTAGTTATACGAATGGCTGTAATAAAAGGAAAGGAAAGGTGTTCTGTGGCTGTTGGAACTAGAAAATACAAACTGGTAGTACAGTAGTCGAATGCTTCACTCTAAGACCCTTAAGTTTTTCTGAAAACAGAGAAAATGGTATGTAAGGATTAGGGTTTAAAAAAACACACCCAACCATCCATTGGCCCAAGGACCTCAAGATCTGCAAAGGACTGATTTGTGCAAAAAATATTTATTTTCCTTGACTAAGGAAGACGCATCCAAAGAGATTTCCAGTCTCTGCCTTAGCAAGGTGAATTGTTACAGTCCTCAAGGTGTTTTGGTATATCTGTGTTCAGGAATGATCTGTAAATGTTGCGTACTCTGAAATACAACAACTGTAGTGAGGGTAAAGAGATAAGAATTTAGGAGGTGGTCTCAGGTCAGAATGAATGTGACCACTCCAGAGGACAGGCGAAATGCATTTATGTAAAGGTCACAGAGTTGAAAATAAAGGTAGTCATCGCAGTCCTGTTCCAAAGGGCTGCTGTTACAGTCTCTTAAAACCTGCATAAAACTCAGTATATGATACAATTTGTGCATCGCAGATGGGATTAGTTGTATTCTTTCTGGCTTTCATTTATTTATTTGTAGTGCAGCTGTCTTCTGCTGTTAAGCTTATCTAGGTGTTGCTTCCCTGCATTTCCAGGTTTTCTCCTAGAAGCGATTTTTTTAAACGTTTTCTTTGCCGTGTCTGTAATTGAAAAAACAAAACCCAAGAGGAGGGGAAATCCCAAATGAAACCATGTCATATGATTTCTGCCGCTAGCACATTACTTCCAAAGGCTCTGTTTTTGGAGGCTGCATTCTTGTAAAATCTTCAAGCTTTCTTTTCTCCTTACGTGAAAAGAGGAGCTTCTTTAAGTGTATTGGCTCGTGGGTGTAGATGGATTGAGTTAGACAGCAGAGGTTGTTACTACCTTTATTTGCTCTGTCTCCTTCATCTGAGCTGAGTATCTGGACTGGACTTGAAGTAGCTTCTGAAAAGGAGAAAAGCAAACAATCTGGGCAATAATTGCTTTGGCTATCGGACTTTCATTTGCCAGTGTTCCTGAGTCAGGATGATAAGTTTATGTTCAACTCCTTTGACCTTGAGGATGATTGTTTGCGGTATTTTTAAGACAGAAGTACTTGGGTAAGGATGTTGTCTGCACCGGGTGAAGCTCTCTTCTCTTTGGTACAAACTTTAGTTTATTTTCTGCTTAGAAACAACAGTAAGAGACACAAATGTCTCTTATTCATTGGCAAATGTGAAATGACATTTAAATTCTATCCATGAGAACATGTTCTTTCAAAGCCTCTTCGAAGGAGCCTGGGACTGCTCAATTCACGAATGTTTGTTGAGAGCTCTTTAAATTCCTGAACCGCTGTAAACTACTAAATGAGTATAAATCATCTCTGAAACAGGTTCATTTAACTCTTGTCTAATATGTAGCATTTGGCCTGTCAGAGTCAGAATACTGTGACTTCTTTTTGTATGGCAAATTGAGGACTTTTGTTTATTAAAATTGCTGATTTGTTGTACAATGAGAAGGGCCTAGATTACTGTTAGTTTTCACGGTAAGGATTTAAAGGGCAGGTCACTGGTGTTCTCCAGCAGCAAAACATTTTTGATTATCTGTCCATCTTCTGTTATATATTTCATAGGTGGTAGCCAGGTTTTGGAATTAGTGTCTTGCATTTTTCTTTCAATCCTGCCAGGCTTAGTGGGCTCCATAAAGAGCAGAATTTGACGTGCTTAATTGAATGCACCATATCTGAGTACAGACAAATATGTCTATAGTTGATATAGATTGCTAATAGTTTACTAGAAGATAAAGCAAACATCATTTTGTGTTGTAAAGCTGCACCTTGTATCATGTAATATTCCACGTATTTTCAACTTTAAGCTGGGAGATTTAATTGAAGCTGTAGCTCTGTTACTTCATGCATGACAACACAAATATTGTTGCATGGCTTTGCTGTGATGTAATTTCTTTTTTGTAGAAGCTTCACATAGTAAGGTATAATTACCATTTTGCCAAAGGGTTAGTAAATAATGATGCACATCAGAAATACGCAGTTTTAATAATTTCCTTTGGTATTGGGGGGGGGTCACAGGCTAGCGATAGTGATGTGTACCCCTGCCTCCAAATCTATGTGCTATTTAGATAAATTTAATGCATTAAAATAAGGCAGTGCCTGATGGTAAGAGCTGCATTTCCTGATTCCCTGAATTTTGCATTCTGTGACCACCAATAAATGGGGCCTGGTCCCAGCTCAGAGGAAGGAGAGCGGTCCCGCTGCACCCTCGAAGTCTCAGATTTGGCAGAGCGACGTGAGCCCTCGGCTCCGTCGGCTGTTAGAGCTGCTCTGTGCTTCTCTTCCTCCTCTGGTGGTTTTTTCCCTTTCTTTCCAGCGGAGTTGAGTGCTGTATGTTGTTGTTAATTGCACATAATGTAGTACTGACATTTTGAAAAGTATACAGAGATGATATTCACCCAGAGGAAGATACTGTGGTCTTCAGAGATGCTGATAAAATTTTGCTGGCATAGACTCATTTAGTGATGAATTGCAGTAATAGCAGTTCAAGACCTGCAGCATATTAGTGAAAATGAACCCACTGAGCACTAGTCCCACAGCACGACAAGAACACTGATTTTCTTGAAGGGGGAAAAACCTGATTAAGAGATTTAGCTGCAAGTTTGTGGGGGTTTTTGTTGTTGTTTTTTGGTTTGGGTTTTTTTTTGGTGTTTTTTTTTTTTTTTTTTTTTTTTTTTAACCAGCAGCATGTTATCTGTCTTTATTTCTTGATGTATGGTATTGTAAGGAATTTAATATATATAAGAAAACCAGGAGAGTGCCAGAAACACAGAACGTTGTTTTCAGTTCTAGCAGATGGAAGACTCGTATATGCTACGGTAAGCAGAGACACAGCAGTCATACTGCTTTGAATTTCTTGTTACAAACTGACCTAACACCTGGTTATAAAAGGAAGAAAGATCAACATGCTAAAATTGAGAGGATATATAACAGTGTACACAGTGGTGGGTCTCTGTGTCAAAAATGTTGTAGAAATGAATACAATAATTGGAAAGAATTATTCTAATAAAAGGACGGGGCAACCTATTATTGAAATAGTTGTCTAATTTGAGGGAAATAGGGATAAAGACAGGCTTCATGTTAATAATGTGTTGGTGCTTTGCACAAGAACAGAGTGTTCTTTCAGCTCTGGAGTGTGATCAGTGGAGAACAGAAATGTCCCAAGCATAATGCTGGTCTCCTTTATGCAATCTCCTTTAAAATCATCCAGGTGCTAGAAAATTGGAGGGATCTGGAATAGAGGAATTCCTAAAGCAGGAGAAAATATGCAAGTATGCATCTCCCTTCTTTCCTCCTTCCCCATCTCTCCACCCTTCCTGGGTAGCTAGGAGGGAGGGGGCATGCTGGGGACATGCCTAGAGCATATGGGAGAGTTGCTGGAGGCACCTCCAGGCAAAGCCCTTTTCTGCTCTCGGAAAGTTTTAAGGCAGCACCTTTGTATGTCGTTGCATTTAAAACAACCCTCCTGTCTCAAATCTCACTTTGAGTTGTAGATGCTTTGCTTCTAATTTTTAGAATTAAAAATTTTAGAATTAACCTCGACCACTGGTGTTACCTGCTACTGGGTACAGTTATCGTCAGAGAATCATTGAGACATTTTAATTGTCTCTTCCACACACCACCACACGTCTGAAAGCATTTAAAAGTGTGTGATGTATCTTTAGGTGGTGATTTCACCATTGCTGGGGAATCTGGGGGAGGGGGGGTGAGTAAAGGCATGCTAATAAACAGGCTCTTTTTGGTCAAATGTAATGCAGTCTTGCAGCCTCTAGTACACAAGTCTGTGTGGATAAGGCAGTAGAGAGATTCTGAAGAACTGGGGATTATGGATAGTTCCACTCTTTTAGGGCTAATACGGGCTACAGCTTTGTCAGGTTGCCAACTACAGAAGGATTACTTGAAGATATGAGCACTCATCGACACTGTGGGCATGACATGACCTTTTCTGTGCTGAGGGCAGGGATACACTCCTAATGGTGGCTACGTTAAATGGGTCTGCTTATGCAAGGGCACCAAAAAGAATAAGTATTTGCTGCACCTGTTGCTCTACATTCTTTTGGAAAAGATAAAAAAAATGATTTATAAGTGTATGGAGAAAGCACTGGTATTTATAGAAGATGACTGTGGGTAGATGTGTGTATTCATACACACAGGGTTCTCAGTGATCAGATGATGAATTATGATGAAAAAATATTTTTCCATATTTTGTAATTTGACAAGTAGCATGCCACTTCTTTCCAATTCTCTTGCCATTTCTGTAAGTTAAGAAACTCAGAGGAATACTTTCTCTGAATAATAAATAAAAAAATAAATCAGTAAGCCTGTGTTGCTTTCAGCTACATCAAGAAGCTTCCCAGTCTGGAAATCCAGCATTTGACAAGGTATTCTAATAATACTATAAGCAGCTGTAAAATAAGCTAAAAATGCTAAGGCTGCATTGACAGCATTGTCCAACAGCTAAGGTGATTTTTTTTAATGAAAAACAGTTTGAATTTTTAGGATTAACAAGATGACTTCTACATTCCTAAAGAAAGAGTTGAGTTACAAATCTTACGATGTACCTTTTTGACCCGAATGAAAACAGGGTGCCGCTTCCAGTATCGTGAGCTACTGGTTTCTAATTTTAATGTCCAGATTTCTTCTGACAAATTATGATTTACTTACAGAAGTACTTAAAAACACACAAGCAGTGCAGGCACATTTTGAGGTACATTAATTGAAAAAAAGGTTAGCGAACTAAGGCAAGTCAGTGTGCAAAATGCTTGTGAAGGTTAATGTAAGAGATGGGTTGAACTGTCTAGGTAAAGACTAAAGGTTGTACTGTGTTACAGTAACTGTTATTTGTAATGGCTTATAGGTTGATTTAAGTAACTTAAGTTAGGGATAAACAAAAGTTTGTTTCTGTATGCTTGACTTTGTCATGTGTAGTGTGAATGCTGTAAAGAAGACTCTGATATTCAAACTTCTGAGTTAATTTCCTTCTGAAAGAAATAGCATTAAAAATTCAGAAGGTGAAAGTAAAATAGACAAGATATATCTGCCATTAATGGAATTACATGAACAGTTGTAATAATATCCCTTAATCTTAAAAAGGTGAGTCTCTTGCAGAATTAAGGTTTTCCTGCTGCTTTTCGTGCCAGGTGAGGTATTACAGTTAATACCAGTTGCTGATGTGAAACCATCCTCGCTAACCCTGCTTGGAGAGCAGCTCATTCTGTGCTCGTTAGAAAAGGTACAAGGAGAGATGATACAGGTCCTTTGTTAAATAACTACAGAATTACATCCTAGGACGAGCAGATACCAAGTCTGTGAGTACTGCTGGCAGGTTTCCCTGGGACTCGTCTCTAAAGCAGCAAAACCTAGTCCACGTGAGAAGCACCACGTGTAACATCTTGGTGCGCTGCGGAGAGACGCGCGGCGGCGGGGGTGAATTCATGCTAGCAACTTCAGGGGCAGGACTTGTTAGAAAAGGCATTTAAAACAGCTTATGTAAAAAGCTTCTACTCACCCTTCCCTGTGAGCTTCTCCTTTCTCTAGCTCCTGTATAACACCCAACAACACTTTTATGGTTTCCTGACTAGAGCTGATCAAATTTTCCATCATCTGAAGCTGCGCTTTCAAGTCCACAACTTCCGTGTGAGGCACGATTTGTTGGCATTCCTCGCTCACCGCCACAGCCGTCTGGCAAGGCTGGTTCTCCTCCATCGGCGAAACGTTTATCTGCAGGGTCTGTTCGTTACACTCGGTGGCTTGGCACCGCGACGAGCAGGCTCGAGCATCTCCCTCCTGGGGCTGAACACCGTTGAGGTGCACGGTCCTCTTTTTGTCCTCCTCGGCTGTGGAGCACGGTGACCAGTCGGCCTCGGCCGCGAGGTTTGACAGGTCGGGCTGCGAGGCGTGGGAACCAGCCGCCGGTAAATAAACGGTGGCCACTTCAGTCTTGAAAACCCTCGCGTGGAGGGGTTGGGCGGCCTCCTCGCTCCCCAGCCGCCCCGTTGCAGGTTTCCCTCGGCTGGGCGGCCGGGGGGCAGCGGGTTCCTCCAAAGCGGGGTCGGCCGAGTTTGGGAGAGGAGCAGGAGGAGGCAGCTCTTTGGGAGAGCTGTGCAAATCGCTGCTTACCCAGGCCTCAGCCCCGTTGGCGCGAGACCCCGTGTTGGCGCGCTCGTTGATGTGGGATATGAACTCCGCCGTCTGCAGGCTGCCGGCCTTCTTGCTCCACTGAACGGCCTCCCCTGAGCTTCTGTCGTCTTTGTCCTTAACGTCTATTAGAAACCCGTTGTTTTGGCTCTTAAAGGTGTCGACAGTCGAGGCGCTTTTTAGAATATTCCCTTTTTTCCGGTCCAGAGGAAAGGTCTGGTAACACTTTTTAAGATCGGGCGAAGTCTGAACTCCTGTGCTCTTGGTGACGTTGGGTATTGACCTCCGGGCAGGCACTGTCATGTACTTGCGATAAGCCGTTTTGTAGGAAATGGCCTTGGCTTCCCTCTTGTCGGGATCCTGTGTGGTGGACAGCTGTTTGTCCCTCTGCTCGTTCTGGGCCTCGCAGATATCTTTAAATCTCACCTGGAGGGCTTTGTTTCGTTTCTTAATTTGCCGGTTGGGATCCAGTGCATATTTCATCTCCAACGCGAGTGAAGCCGCCGGCTCAACTTCGCTTTCCGAGGTGGTGAGTAAGCATTTGCTGGACTCCTTACTCACCATGATGCCTGCATTCAAAAACAGTTCAAAAAGCCTCACGTTACAACAGAAATGCTACTTTTTCCCCCCGAGTTTGCAATATTTGAACTAACTTCCTCTACTTTGACTGAAATGGCTGCCACTCGCGACCTTTTTGCTCGATTCTCTTCAGTCTTAATCCTTGGTATTAAACTTCGGTGTTTTGCTAGAAAATGGTGCTTTTTATCTCCATTTGTTAGCGCCCGCTCCTCAGGGAGGAGCGGGGCTCAGCCCGGTTTTCATGGCACCAGAAGATTTTTCCAACCCCCTTTTCAGAGGACGGGCCCCCTGGTTGTCATGCCGGGGGGTGCTGGCTCACCGCTCGGCCATCGCTGCAAGGGAATATGGGCTCCCAAAGCCAAGTCATCTGAACTTACATGAGATAGTTAATGAAAAGTAAAGGGAAAATGAAAAACAAGTGTCTTTTGTACAACTAAAAAAAAAAGTCTAAACCGCTGACCACCCTTAACACTTCTTTCGTGAAAATGTTTGGCAGCAAGGAGTGTCAAACTGGCATTATTTTTTCCAGTATGCTTGCTTTCGAAACACGTTTCTTCTGTGTAATATACTCTGCATCTTTGCAAGAAATTCATTGGTTGTTAGAGGTGTCATTATTTGGATTTTTTTAAAAAATTAACCTCATAGCTAAACCTACAAACCTGGATATAGATTAATTATTAGCAACTGGTTGCTACTGCTAGTATGCATAAAATTTATGAACTATTGAAGTTTGTGGAAGAAGTCAGCAGTGCATCAATTAACGTTTTCCTTCAAATGTAAAACAACCCATCCTTTACTAGAAGCAGTAATATGCCTTCGTAATAGAGCTTCTTATCCCAAAGGATCCTAAAGCACTAAAAAAGAAAAAAAAATAAAAAACAAAACACAAAAAACCTGTGATGATTCCCAGAAATTACTTAATCTGCTGTTGAAATATATGCACCTCCTCAAGGATGAAAAGATGCCAACTGCTTAACACAGCACACAGCAAAAAAAAAAACCCAACAGCTCTATTGTCGTACAGATCATATGGTAGTAACCGGATAGTTAAGATCTCATTTTTACACCTGATTAGACGTTACCGTTTTTACTCTCCTACTGCACAAATTTCTCCCTAATGCTGAGATTTACTGAACTACCAAATTCCCACTTAATCCAAGTATTCTGCATGTAGCTCCTATTTAAACACTGATGTACCCTCAGAGGGACTCTGAGTACAGTGTAAAATGAGGAAAGGGACTTTCAGTGTGGTATTTGAAATACGTTTTAAATTAAAATTCTGTTGTCTATTACATAAAAAAAATGTGAAACTCTTGAAGAGTTGTGCCACAATAGTGTGTTTTAGAAAGTCAACTCGGTGACACAAATGAGTGAATCCTTATGGCTAGTCTGTATTTAGTTTTAATTTAAGAAAACACAGTGGAGAAATGATTTTTCAATGGAAAATTGAATGTTTATGGGTTTTTAAAAGTAACAGTAACATTTCCCCAAAAGTTATTAACACACACAAATGTGCAATCTGTATGCTGGAAGGTTGGACTTCTAGGTTATCAAATTACTTTCAAAAAAACCCTCATGACAATGTGTCATTACTTTTCCCCCCCCCCCCCCCCCCTCTTTCATGTTTTACTTCCCTGGGCCCAGTAATCTGCCAACAAGTAACTGCAATATTCTAGAATCCATCTAGTTTGTCTTTTTCTACCTAACTGGTCAGGTTCTGGTAGCGGTGAGTGAGCAGTGGTCATTTTGGAAGGGGAAGTTTCTATCTGAATCTGTGTGATGTAGTAGAAAGTCTGCAGAAGAAAGTAAAGAGAGGGAAGATTCAGGACCAAAACATTCAAATAATGGAATCTGAGATCGCTAGGTAATAGTTTTCAAGCTAGGTATGTATATACAGGCCTGAGATCTGATACCAGGGTGACCAAGCGCCTCTTTTGGGGGAAAAGAGATTATAAAATGGAAATGCTAGAGGGAAGCCTTAAGAGAAAATCAAAGTGGAGCAGGGTGGTAAAGTGATCTTTGGTGCTTTGTGCCCTGCTGGGGGAGGGCAGTAAGGTCCGCTATCCCTGTGCCTTTACTACATGATGTACAAATATAGAGAAATTTTTGTGGGGGGACAAAAATAAATTAGCTGCATATGAATGTCAGGAATTCTTTGTTCCAGCTGAAACCCTAAATAAGGAGTCAGTCGTGCTTTGTGGGGAATATCAGTATCCTTTACTGGCTGTTTTGGGCTGTCTTTTAATTATAGTAATGTTTGCTGAGTGAAGTTATGCCTTTATTTGAGAGGCATTCTGTATACAGAGCCCCACTGGTTCACAGCTTCCAAAGATGGTGATGGTAGGACATACAGACATCCGTCCGTCTGTCTATCTAGGGGTGGAGTTTTGGAATGCTTTAGTGAATAGCACAGTACAAGATACAAACCTGTTCCATTACCCTGCAATTGGACAGACATCAGCTTTAGACACAGCTAAATTATGTTGTAAAAACTACTGTCAAAATGAAAAACTCTGCATTTTCATTATTGTAGAACTACTGGAGGCAACGTTTCTGTAACAGTCTGGTAAATTGAGTTTACCAAAAACCTAAACACAACAGCCATTATATCCATTAGTTTTCAAGTCTGCTAATGAGAGTTCATGAACTACTGAAAAATTGTAGCAAATACGAACTGTTGCATTGACAAAGATGTGAAATATTCAGTAATTATGTCTGAAAAGAGGATACATGTTTTCACCCGTAGAAGAGGCTTACAAAAATTGGTTGTTAGACCTGAAAGTCACTCATTACAAACATCTCTTAGGATACCTCAGAGTTGTCAGAGTGAGTTTTCTGGCACTTGGTTACTGGACAGTAGAATCCACTAACATACAATTTATTTTCAAGTATTGGCTTGATATTTTAGTAGTGTACCTCTGAGCTGTCTCAATTTCCAGATTATTTCAGATACTACTTTAATCCCATAATTTCAGGGGCTGCGGGATCACTGGGTCTGTTTGGAATGATTTAACAGATGGAATTAATGGAGTCCATAACCCAGATGAAACCAGGAATCTAGTGATATTTTACAGAATAGAATTAGATAAATGGGCTACTATATTCTGTGATGCAGTTAATTTTAAGCATGTCTTTAATAGCCAATAAATTGATTCTTCAGAAGTTGCTTGTCTCCCTTTCCCAATTGCACAGGCCTGATTGATTTAGCTAATCTAGAGCTTTTTGTTCCCACTAGTAGCTTGGACTAATAATTTTACAGATATCTGTGATTAAGAATGACAACAACCAAGAGAACCAGATTTTTTTTAAGCCTTACTCAGAACTCAGCGTCTCCAAGGAGAACCGTATGTGCACATTTGATAAAAGAACGGTTGAGTGAACAGTTGATTGCGAGTTAAATATTTAACATGGAAGAGATTATATCGTACTTTTTTGTTTTGTTTAATTTTTGTTTTGGACAGGGTGTTGACTCCAACTTTGGCTTACTTAGGCACTAGCGTTTACAACGTTGTCTCCTGGGAGGCCCTGCTTAGTCCTTCAGCCTGTGCTTGAGATCAGAGCGTGCTAGAGGTCTGCCCTCTTCCCGCTGAATTTACGGCCAAGGCTCACACTGATTTCTCGGGGAACGCGAGCGTGCCGCCAGCACAGCCCCGACCCAGAGGCGGGAGACGGGGAAAGGAAACCTCACTGCAAAGTGTTGCCTTTCCCTGAGCTACTTGTCTGTAATTCTCCCGCCCGTTCCTCGGCTCGGTGGTGTTTTCTGGACCACAAGGCAAGGCTGGCGTACGTAAAACGTGCGGCTGTGACCTCCGATGGAAGCTGCAGGATTTTTGGATGCTTCAGGAAGCTACGGGGATGGAGTTTCTCAGTTTGCATGAGTACTGCAGAGTTTATGGCTTACTCTGTCAGGGGGCTAATAAAGGCTTTGAATTTGAATTTTAGCTGCAGATGCCAATTAACTACAGATAATAGATTTAAACTTTTTGTCTGCAGTTACTCCAAACAAACCTTGATTGCATGAGATGATTTGCTAAACTAAATATTTAAGTAATCACAGAGCTTCTTTTTCAGTTTTTAGCCTTAATTTGGTTATTAACTTCTGGCTGAATACCCTTAAGCAGCGTTCTTTTACATTTGAATAGGGAAATAAACTATTAAATAATAATAACAGAGAAATGATGCAAAGAGAAGCCTTAAGTTAGTAGAAATTCTTCAGGGTAACTTATGGAAACCGCTTTATTATTTTAGGTTCTCTGTAGCATGTTTTATTCAATTAAACAAATCCTTCCCTTTCAGTTCTCCATTTATTGATGCTGTCCAGATTTCTTCCCCTCAGTTCAGCAATGCAGTGGGCATTTCTAGAAGGAGACATAGATTTTTTTTTTTTTTTTCTATGTTGTTTACACCTCAGTTATGAGGAGCAGTGGGTTCCCGACAGTCCCATTCAGCACGTAAAACTTAGGCACGTAAGTAAATCTTCACAGGACCTCCCCTCTTAAACCAAAACTCTGCAAAGTCACTGCACTATAAGGTGAATTACAGTGTTGAATTTCCAGATAGATTTGTTAATGAAGGAAAAGGAGGTTTGTAGCTTCCCTTATAATTAATTTTCTGTCAGTTTTATGATACAGAAGTATACCCAAAGACTGTGTTAATAAATAGAGTGGAGTTAAACTTTCCAAGTTCCAAATGCAGATGAAAGCATAGATTTCAGTCTCTGTGTTTTCAGACCACATGAAGGTTTTAGAGACGCAGCTGTAAACTTCTGTGTGCAAAAAGAGCACACAGGTTTCTTGTGCGTGTATTAATAACTTAAAGGAAAAATAATGCAAGGGGTTGTGATTGCTTTGCCATCAGTGAACCGCAACATCTTTAGGCTTCTGAATATATTGAGGCTATACTTTCTCATGAGAAATCCCTGCTGTCTCATATGCCATTTGTGTATGTCTAAATAGTATCATAAAATTTAATAATGGATATTTGTTTTTCAAAAACTATTTGATATCTGTAAGACATCTTGTAAGTGTGTATGTAGAATATAATACACTTCAATTGTTAAAAATAGACATTTGAAAGAAACTCAGATTTACTTCATATAAACAAGTACAATATAGAAGCCTATATTAATTCTAAATCTACCATCGTGACAGCAACCTGAGGACATGTAATCTAAATATTATTCTTAATTTTGAGTTAAATAGACTGCTTCTAATACAGCATTATTTCTTTGACTTTCATACATTTTGACATCAGTCATTTAGGAGTATTTTCAGTCTTTTAAAAGAAATTCAATCATTAGATTGACTGACCATGTTGTTATGATACGAACTTAAAAATCACAGAGTAGTATCCTAAATGTTAGTAATCAATGTCCAGTAATTAAAATTGTACTAATAAAAATGTTGGAAAATATGAATGATCTTAATCAGTTATTGATTATTGGTTGTTTGCAGAAACTTTTCTTGCGTGTTACAGAATTTAATAGGATTTTAATACACAGGTTTGAGGCTAAAATACGCCTGATGAATTCAGGGGTGCAGGTACGCCCAATTTTTATGGTGTAAAATGTACTGATGACTTTTATTAGGAGAACCCTCTGATGGATCTGTTGACATAGAGAACTGATGTAGTAGACCAGTCTGTCTTCCTTTTATCAGAATTGTTCACGTAGAATAATAGAGTTAGCAGTGCTGGTAAATGTCAAACTAGTGTGGTTTTTTTTTTTTTTCTAAACCTGTTTTGAAACCCTTAGGCACTGAACTCAAGTTTTCTCTCTTGAACTTCTTCCGTTATTGCTCAATATTGCATTCATTCTTATTGCTGCATTTATGTATTCTGTATTTTATTGAGTAGAGGGTGAATTGCCCTGGCCTTACAATCTTCCTGTTTTGAGAAGTTTGCACCACTTTAATGGATTGCAGAGCACTACTACCGTTTGCCTGAATCGGTGCTTTTCAGCCTGTGGACTGGAGGCACTTGGAGATTTCTCACCTATGTTACTGCTTTTTATACCAGAAAAGAAAGCTCTTGTATGCTCCCTAGCAAAATTACAGTTTGTGAAGGGGGGGTTACATTTTCACTGAAAAAAAATTAAGAGGCTCCACAGATTGAAGCACTCTACTAATTGAGACTGATCCTTTATTTTTAAGTAACATTCTCCTGCAAAAACCAGCTTTGGGATGCGTTGTTTAGAAATAATGTGTTGCACTGTAAACTACAAACATTTGGTAGAATTGTGGTGGTTCTTAGTACAATTTCAAAGAATTGATCTATCGATCATCTAGTTTCAGTGATGACATATGACAAGTTTGTAATTGTCTTGAAAGTCTTCCTTTGGAATAAAGATGACCATATGACATTTATCTCTTTTTTTTTTTTTTCTCTCCCATTCGGTGGTAGGCTCTTTAAGAATGATGTATGAAAATCATGACCCAGCTAATGGCTGAGATAGACAATAAATGTCTATAAATGCTCTTGTGAGCTTTAAGCTTTAGAACCAAGTGGCAACAAATAATATGTATGATTTAATAAGCCTGTAGAATTTTAGATAAAACAGGAATCTATTGTAGGATAAACTATTTAGAATTTCCCTAACAAAACAATTTCCCTGAATGCACAAGCTGGTATATGCTATTTTTGATAATTTTGACATGTCTACTACGTGTTCTGAACACAAATTTTAGTAATACTTAGGTTTTGTTGCTTCCTATATTGTCACAGGCATAAAATTAAAAAGAATCCATTCAACGTGATAAAATTCTGTTCAGCAAGGGTTGCTTTTCCCATAATATGTTTGTGCAACTAATAGTAACACTAACAGGAGATTTGCACTTGCATTAAAAACAATATAGACCGTTGTGGTCTGAGTTAATGACTGTTAACTTCATATTGGAACAAATGCAACGTCAAAAGATATTCCCTGTCAATTCATAGTGTTGTTACCATGTCAAACATTTGCTAGGATTTAGTGTACTGGAAAAATTAACATTGCTATTAAAAGAATTACGCTTATTTTTCTTACTGAGCTGTGCAGCTATTGCTACTACGAAAAATCCAAGTAAAGGTTTATTAGCATTATTTTGCCATGTAAATCTGTGCAACTCTTTCAGTGTTACAGCTGGTACTCGCAGTATAAGGGTACTGCTGAGGACGTGTTGCTAGGAGAATCACAAATAGTTCTGCTTATACTGTACTGTCTTCCAGGAGCCCAAAAGCCAGCGTACTTTCACTGGAAGGCTTTTTCATTTTTATGGGACTTTCTGTTAAATAATTTAAATAGCAAGCTGTTAAAAACAAGAGCTTAAAGACAGTTCCTTATCTGGGCTGTTGCTGAATACTAACTTTTAATTGTTCTTAGTAAACATCGATAGTTTTTGTGGGTGTTCAAGAAGAAAAAACAAACAAACAAACAAACAAAAACCCACACCAAATGACAAGAAAAACAGCAGTTCTGTTCTTTAGCTTTGGCCAACAGGTTTGCAAAAGTGTCAGACCCCCAGAGAGAGAGTGATCTGGGTGCTAGGGATTGAGAACATGTCCAGATTAACATTTTCAGAGTAGCTTTTCAAATGCTGGGTAGGGTAAAGAGGAAAAATGAGAGAAGTGGGTTCCAACTCTATGATTCAGTCTTGCATCTTGGGTTTTGCTGGGCAGGTAGCGGGGAGGCACAGAGGTGTGCTGGGGTGCAGTGCAACGTATGCAGATCAGTCCCTTCCCCTGGGAATGCAGATAATCTCACTGTATGGAAAATGGTGTTTTGTAGCCTGTGCTGGAGCCCACTACGAATGGGAGATGACAGACAGGAATGACTTTCCTGAGGTCAGCGGTTGTAAGGCCTCAGAAAATCGTCAGCTCTTTTGACTTGGATTAGGGTTACATGCAGACAATCCTTGGGAGGGTGTGAAGTGGTAATTTAGGTCTAAAACCTGACATCATTAGCAGGATATTAATTGGTGAATAACAGCAGTCTAGGAGATCTGTATTTGCACTCCAGTGCTGTCAGCAGTCACCGGGAAATGAAGGCTGTGTAATTTTCACCTGCTTGAGGGGCACATTTGTGAACAGTTTCTGGTTTCAAGCAGGCTCTGGTCCTGGCTAGTTGTAATTGTAAATTGTCAGTGTACAGTTAGACGTGGGTGTGCTGATGCTGGTGAAAGACAAGAGAAGTGCACAGATCAGTCCGACTTCTGCTGTAGCAAAGGCTCGTACAGAAGTGAGCACTGGTTACCCAAAAAGAGTGTTATTTGTAGAGCAAAAAACTGTGCTTTAATTGCTGTTCTGCAAGGGAGTAATAGTCCCTAATGTTGTAAAACTTAGTTTATAAAAGCTGGTTCTAAGATGCTCTCGAAATAAGGAACGTGAAGGAAGAGCCAAACTCTGATGTGAGGGGAGGTTGTCTTAAATTAGAACGTTGGTGCCAGTGCTCCAAATCTCAACTCCCGAAGCCTCAAGTTCTCATCAAACATGAGGACTCCGGGAGAAGGGTTGGAGTTGCTGGGTAACACTGGTGCAAATGGCTTGTTCCAGGTCACCAGGGAAAAAGTTTCTGGTTCAATGTCGGAAGAACTGTGCGGAGAATGAAGAGGGAAGCAATGAGAGTGTGCCAGGATGGTGTGGAGATGTTGAATAAATTGCTTCCAGGTTTCGTGGACCTGGGACAGTGTAGAGTAAGATCTCGAAATAATTATTCTGGTGATGGTGTTTTAGGATGGGTTATTAGTGATGTGGGTGATTGGGAAGTGTATTAAAGTAATAGATACCCTCTTAAAATATTCATATGTTCCTTTTGTCCGTTGGAGTGACATACTCTGCTTGTCTGAAGCTGCATGATGGTGGCTGAGAGCTCCCCTATTACTAATCAGAATTGCCTGATAATGCTCTAGGCACCAGAACTGTCTGCTAGACAGATAATTTGTGTCATGTTTATTGTGGCTTTCCCCGTTTTTATACTCTCGGGAAGTGTGAATGCAAGAATGTAACAGATTATTCTCACCAACTTGCTTAGTTTAGGACTACCTAAAAGTCACAGATTCCTCTTGAATTCAGCAACTTAGGCTCAGTCTACAGAATGGATCAGTGTTGTTGGTGTTATCAGGCAGTTCAGGCATAATTTCTGCTAAATTGCTCTCTTCAGCAATGGGGTGTTTTATCTATCTCTTTGTCAGTCTCCCTAGAGATATTGCTGTGTTTTATTTGCTGATGGCCTTGATACATAAAAATGCATTAAACAGATCCACAAGTTAAATTTCTTTACTTGTGGATACCTCCTCATTCATTTCTGATTGTATTTGCAGAAGAGAATAATGAATATAGTAACCAAATCGGCATGAACGACCAATTACTAGTGATTTGAAAGAGATTGGGCTTGCTGTAGATTTTTTTTTTTTCTCAGTCATTTATAAATACACAAACATTACTGATTTCACTGAATTGTCTCTTCTTCCTCCTTCTCCCAAGGAGTACAGGAAATAACTAACCAGACCAAAACTACTTTTCATGTTACTAACTTTAAAATACAGTCCCACATTCACACACCTGCTTCAGTGGTGTTGTGTTGAGCATCACAGAGCCTCTGTTTCAGTTTTTAAGGGTCATTTATGGGCTCTATAACTTGCATCAGCTTTGACCTCACCGAAGTGATCCAAGCAACAGCATCACAACTCTGGCCTGCGTGCTGTTGGCTGCTGTGATTTCCTGGGAAGCACAAAGCAAGCTTGCTGTGGTGAAGCTGGGGTATTACCGATACCCAAACTACCCCATGTAAAGATAGTTTTGGGTATATCCATCTGCGCTGTGGTCACAGCAATGGACTGTCATACCTGCATTTTGCCTTGTGTGTCTCACTGAAATTTAACAAGACTTCTTAGTCCTGTGGCTTATGTCACTGTGGAAGTGGGATGGAACTATTTAAGTTGTATCGGTCTTGTAATCCTTGTCGAAGCTGGGTCTAAATACAAAATGACAGTTTTTAACTAATTGGAAATTGTGCTGGATGTTTTTAGCGGCGTAGAGAAGTTTTTAAGTGCTGTGGCTATGACTTGTTTCATGGGACTGTCTCTTGTATGACTGAATTACTGACTAGGTGTCTGCATTTTTCCTGGAGGTTAAAAGAAAATGAAGAGGTGAGGAAGGGCAGGCATAAAACAAGCAGGGAAGGTGGGGAAAAGCACAAAACAAGTAAATCCTTCTTTGTTAGCTTTTGACACTTCCTCCTCACTTAGACCATATGGAATGATCTTCCTTTGCTTTTGTTTTTAAAATGGTTTAATTTTGTAACTATGTGGGCTTTATTTACAGGCATGCTATAGCAATTATGGACAGGCAAAAATAACACAAACCATTTGCTTCTCTTCCCTATGGATGTCATAAACAGAAGTTAAGGTTGGGATTTTGCCAGTATTATTTCAGTCCAAATAATAAGGAATTCCTTTAGCAGGTAAAATGGAAATAAAAGGAAATACAGATAGAAGAAAAAGTCTTGGATGGTGTAGACTGCTAAAAAAAAAAAAGTTAATGGTCTCTCTGGAGATGGGCAGAAGACTTCAGCTTTGCATCTGAAGGAGCAGGATGTCCAAGTAGAAATCAATATGGGAGAAAGCATTCTTCAGCACACAAAACTGATGCTGAAAAAGGACCATATGGTTGAGGCAGACAGCACATCTAGAAAAAAAGTTTACAGGGGGCTTCCACAACGCTCATTTGCTGTTAAGCAGTCAGCGTGCCAGGCCGTGTGCGGTATCTGCAGATCTTGTTAAACCAGGTGCAAAAGCCACATGCTTACATGTTCTTTAGTCCACCCTATAACTGCACTTTTAGCTTGTTTAATGAAACTCCGGTGTCAGATGAGGATTTTAGAAACCAAACTGGTAGTGTTCCTGCAGGAAAAGCCAGTGCAGTGAAGGGTTTGTCTAAGACTGTTGTAGTCTTCTAGCGAAATGGTCCTTTTTGTGTGTCACTGGCCAATTAATCCGTTCTGCTCTCCAGAACATCAAGTACTGGACTATGAGTGAACACTTTGGTTTGCTTTGCTGCTGAGTATTCAAATATTACTATTTTACTAGTTGTAGTTTCTTGCATTGAAAATTAATACTAAGGTCTCATTTCAAGTATTAGAAATTTCCATGTAATTTGTCTGCAATTTTGCCATAGAGTTGAATTTGTAACGTCTACATGAGCACACTGTGGGCAGGCGTTTTACTGGTTACAAATGACTACTCCAGTCTTTCTTTTTTAGTTGCTGCAGCCTCAGATATATTTGGCCATAACTACATAGCTTTTGTGAGATGTTTAACACACTTTTTTCATATGAGCTGAGTGATCGGCGATGTGCAAAGACTGGGGAATCTGACAGGTGGTAGAGCTCTAGCACTTCCCCGCAAGGACAAAAATCTCCTCTTGTAATGATAGATTAAGTTGTTCAGATCTGCACCCAAATATCAAAGGATTTGGAGACCTTCAGTCCCAGGGCTTTTACATCCATCTCTGTTGAATTCAGACTGTGAAAAAGGCCCTTATTCTTCTACACTCCTCTGTAATGAAATCAGAGGATTTTGCTGGAAACACTTACTGCTGGAGTAAAATCAGGCCCGGTGACTTTCTACCACTGAAGGGAAAAAAAAAAAAACAGGCAAAGAGGAGGACACCAAGAGTTGCTGTTTGATCAGTGAATTGCTATTTTTGCTACCAATTATCTTTGCCTATGAGACTTGTGCTTATATGTGTAACTGGAAAGCAGGTGAATTTTAAGGCACTGATCACCATGACACTGTGTTGTGCAAAGGTATAAACAAGTCGAACTGGTTTTAAAAGTATTGCGGGATCATGTTTTCTGCCTGAATATAGTAAAATTGTATTAAGTAGATGCCAAAGTAGGGATGTGCCACTATAATAAGAGAATGCTCTGATCACATTCTGTGTGGTCAATAATAATTTAGAATTGAACGTCGATACCTAGTGAGTCGTACCTGTGTCTGTCCATGGGTTATACAGTATTTTCTGAGCAGAATAAAATCAAGCACTGATCTTCATAAGGCTAAATATGGAACTCCCACTGAATTCACCACTCTGAGGTTTTTATTTTTTAATCCTTAAAATATGCTTGTGATCTTACTTCCTTAAACCTATTTAATTTTCAAACTAATTAATAAAAATATAAGGGAGTATTTTGCTATAAAATAGATTTGTTGCTTACATGTTTAATATCTTACACAAATCTTCAGCAGTTCTTTAAATAGTGGCTGTCATAAAGCAGAATATATGACCTTTTTAATAGCTTGTTTAAACAAGCATGTGAATTTTTTATGTTCTCAAATATTCTAAATTTACTGTAATTTCCTCAAGTATGCATGAATTATGTGACTACACATCCTCAATTCTCTCTGTCCGAGATAAGTATGGTTGGATAAGGGGCCGTCTTGAGATATCACAGCTCAGTAGCTTTGTGGAGGTATCCTTATGTTTTTAGCACAGATTTTTGGCAAGCTAATACGTTTCCCTGGCTTCCACTACCACATCGGTCACTGCAAAGGACTGGCATTGCTAAGTTTGCTTTTAAATTCTCCAGAACAGGATAAACAAACCCTCACTGTTAATATCTCGTTGTCATTTGTACAATCTGTTGTTGAGTTTGGATTTCCAAGTAGCGGAACGGTGGGTTGTGGTGACCAATAGTGTTCGGTCCCTGGTAGTGCATGTCAGGAAGACGACGCACGCTCTGTCATTCGGCACTTGGGCAGGCTCGGGGGCTTCTTAGTTGTATTTTCCTTCTATATGGTAATCTCCACTGAACTTAGCTACTCTTTCTCCCCCCTCCCCCCCTCCGAATTAATTATATATGCTGTGCATCTCCCATGCAAAAATGCTTCTGTCAGTGAAACAGTTAACTGGGGAAAAAAAAATGCAGCGATGCTCTTAGAAGCTACTTGTTTGTGAGCTTAATTAGCAGAAGGGTGCATTGAATGTTAAGTGCTGTCCCTCTTGATAAGTAACTAATACTTTCTTTTGTGGTGCTGTTGCCCAGCTGGTTTTTTATGTGTCAGTCTGGGGGAAAGGCACTGATTTCATTCAAGATTAGAATTATTTTGAGCATCTTGTTAAAAATATACATCGTTAATAATTATGGAGTCCTAAAGAACACATATTTTTCATCAAGGGCATCATGATGTCCTTACAAAAAAAAAAAAAAAAAAAAGCAAGCTTATTTAGTATCAGCCTTCCCCAGTGAGCTCATTCTGTGAAGGCAGTATGCTTCAAATGCAACAGCACCTTTAACTCTGGGGCAGTAATTTTATTTTACAACTGCTCAATATGAGTATGTGGATTAGCAATATACATTATGTATTTCTGTTGAAATCAATGACTGTATGCTATCACTGTATAGAAGAATATAAACCCCCAGATGATAAATTAGTAATATCTGAGCACTGAGATATTTTCATCTGAACTGCTCATATGCATTTATAATGCTAGAAAAGAAAACAGCTTTTAACTTAGAACTGTTATTTGTACTTGAAGAGAACCGTATTATTGTAGTAAAGGAAGGCAGGCAGGAGCAGACTGGTAGAACACCAAGAGGCTTCACAGCAAAAGTAAGGAAATATGTTACTCTCCATGCTTGTCGTATTTTTACTATAGATATGTTTGCTTGAAATTTTACATTAAATTATTCTGAGTACAGGGCTAGGACAGTTACATGTCATGTGATTATTTTTTTTAGCTAGTAGTTTTTCATCTAGCAGCTAGATTTTAACCTTGATACATGCAGCATTCCTGACAGCACTGTAAATATGAACAGTAATCACGATGAAACACTTAAGCCGAGGGAATAAATTCCCAGTTTCTTAGACATGACCTGTGACTGTTTTGTTTTTTTTTGTTACCACTTTCTAGCATTCAGCAGAAAAATAATGGTTCTCGGAGGTTGGAAAAACAGGTCTTTCCAAACTTCCCGACCATAGAGCCCAATGAGTTAAATTTTCCACAGTGGTGTTTGTGCGGGATTTTAGCTGCTTAGACACACAAGGTCAAACGAAACTGCTCCGTTACCTATTCTGAGTCGTGGCAGCGAGGGGGGCACAGCCTCTGTGGGACAGACCCCTCGGGAGATGGTGACATAAGCTGAGCCCATATCCTTTGCTTTCAACATTACAAGATGTCCCTCTTCTGCTAGGGCTGGCCGCCCCCCCCCGCCTCCCCCAAACAGATCCAAGCTAACTGCAGTCCTGCACCCCCCTCGCTGCCGTAACTGGGTAAACATGGCATTAAGTAGGGACGTTGAGGTCACAGGAGAGGGATTTTACTAGCTATAGGAAGGCAAGATGGAAATGCAAAGCGGGAAGCTTTGGATGCCTTGCAAGATGCAAGGTCCAGGACTATGACTTTGGTGCTGGATCCTTTGCTACCTTCTGTCCCATTTGCCTACTGCATTTTCACAGCCTCTCCAATTTAAACGTGTTTGATGATGGTGACAGGGGACTGGGGGGGATGTGTGTGTGTGTGGAGTGGTGTATTAAATCAGGAGAACCACGGCTCCTCAATAATGACAGTTCACAGAACAGCAGCAGCTTCAGCCCCTGATGAGGATTTCGGGGTTTTAATGAAGTGCTCTGCTGCAAGTTACCCGATGAACGTGCCCGATGTTCTTCCATGGCCGTGTTGTATGGACACCTCATTAGGACTGCGTTTGGACTTCCCAGCGCTCAAGTTAATAAGCAGTGGTACTTCCTCACAATCAATCATGAGGAAAACTGAAGGACTTTGTGCATCTCCCACAAATCCTCCAGCCTACAACTCTCCCCTACCAGGTAGCATTAGAAGAAACGGTGGTATCTTTCTAGAAGAAAGTAGCGGTTTGGACACGTATAGTGATATTGTCTCCTTATCTGTCATGAAAGTTATTGAATGCAATAGCTGTTCCCAGGCAGGCAGAGATACACCATTGCATAACGCTCCCGCTGGCGCCCAGCGCGGTGCTTTATGCTCATCCCCACGAAGTTTTCCTCAGGAAAAAAAAACAGGGAACCGGGCGTTTTTAGGTCTCCTCGCTCAAGGGAAGGGGGCGGCCGGGCGGGGGGCGGGAGGGAGCCGAGGGCAGCCCGAGGGCTGTGAGGGCGGCGGCGGGGCTTACCTTACGCTTCCTCAGGCAGAAGTGGCGGTCTGGGCGCTCCCCTTGCGCTGCATCTCCTTCCCTCCGCCGGGGCGAGCTGGCCGTCAGGAAATCCGCGCCGGTCGCTCATCTGCCGCCCGCCGGAGCCGCCGCGCCGCCCGCCGCCTTCGCCCTCCCGCCCGCCGGGCGCTCAGCTGCGGCCGCCCCGGCGCTCGCTAGAGGCAGCCGCCGCCTCACGCTTCCCGCCGCTGCCCTCCTCGGCTGCGGCGCCCGGCTGGGGAGGGCGGGGGAGCCGGGGTGTGTGTGTGGGGAAGGAAGGAGGAGGGGAGAACTTGTTGAGCGGGACCGGCGGGCGTCCCCGAGCCGGGCGGGAGCGGGCTGAGGCGGCGGGGAGGAGCCGGGGGGCCGGGCCGGGCCGGGGGGGCGGCTGAGGGGCGCAGCGCGGCGGCTGCTCGGTGCGCGCAGAGGGAAGGCTGGGGGGTGGGTGTGTGTGTGTGTGTGTGTGTGTGTGTGAGGGAAAACAGGGCATTTGCAGCCGTACTGCCTCACTGAGGATCTGCGGTTAATCCCAGTTCCCCTCTACGCGTGAATTCAGCAATAATAGGTTTATTTGGAAGCGGTACACGCAGTGCTGGTCGTTGCTGAGCGCCCCGGTTTTCCAGTTGCGCTACTTAAAGCAGAAACGCTGGGAGCAGATGCAGAGTGGGTGATGCTGATACGTTGGGGGTTTCGCCGAAGTGCTTGTTTAAAGCTACATAGCTGCATTTTATTTGGAGGAAAAGTGTTTTAACATACCGAAATGAATAGATGCTCCCGTTTGCTTTTAAATGCTGAATAAAACGGGTGCAAGTTAAAAGTGCTTTGATGGAGCAGCAAAGATTGACAAACGTGATAATGTTCTTGAAACTTAAATCCCATCTTTTCTCCTCTCAAACCACTTTATCATTTCACAGAGGGCTTTTCAGAGATGTTTTTCATTTAAAAAAAAAAAAAAAAACCCACCAAACTTAAATAGGTCATGTGTATTTAATCAGACCCATCTGACAGACAGAAGCTGTCATAAGAGGAATAAGAATTTGTCCGAGTTGAGAAGCGGTGGGTCAGTCCCCTTTCCTTTTGAGGATTTCAGCAGCGTTGCTGTTTAATAAATGCTTCTCACCACAGCATGAAACTCGCTCAGCCCGGTTGCAGACCGTGTAGTTTGTCTGTAGTGGCACTATCTTCACCATCAGTAGCATCGATGGGGATTATTGATCTTTGGATTTACCGAAGGGGACCCCTGATTTGAAGCGGCAGATCAGACCGGCTGGGCGAGCCCGTGCGTGAAATGCCCCGCTGCTGCCTGGGCTGAACGTGCACCGCGCCGCAGCGCGGACCCGAGCGAAGCGCTAAACAAGTTGGTACATCTACATAGCACGATGCAGCAGAAATACTGGCTCAAGTCCTGGACATCTTTTTAGAGTTAATTAGCTGGAGCAGACCATTGCACCAATGAATGGATGCTGCTGCGGCGGCTGGAGCACCTTGTTTGTGCCAGCTTTGCTGTCTCTGCACAGGGCTCTGCTGATAGAGCCCGGCAGTGGGTAAAAAAATCCTTATGGACCCGGCTGTCACGTAAACATCAGTGTGGAAGCGTGGAGATGAATTCACAGAAATCCTCTCCTGTTAAATCGCAGTTTAGCTGTGCAGGACTGGATCAGAGGAGTGTTCAACAAATCAGACAGTCAGCAGAGGGCAGCTAAGTCGCTCTCCCTGTCTGCTACCTGTCCAGGTACTCTGCTTGCCCTCCTCCCTCAGTACCTTGTACCTTATCTTTGCAGATTCACCACTGATCCCTAGAAGAGGGTGCCCAGGGGCTCGCTTTCGCCTTTGCCCGCTGCTCTGCCGTCCCGGTACGCGCTCCGCGCTGGGACAGGGGCTGCACGCTCCCCGCAGCACTGCAAGGAGTGAGCTGATAGCACGGTTTAAATCGCAGTTTATGATCTCTCTGGGTTTTTTACAAGAGGCTTTTTTTTTTTTTTTTTTCCCCAGAGAAATAGGCGGGCAGAACTTAAGTATCATCTTGCTTGTTGATACAACAAGCACCACGCTGCTTTCCTTTCGCTCCTTTTCTTTTCAGCAGCGCTGACTTGCTGTATTCCAGGACCTCTGTGGTTTTCTCTGTACCAAAATAAATTTGTTCTTGCCCACAGCCTGTATACAGGCATGGGAAAAATTGCCTGGTATGGTGACCACATTTTAAATCCGCTTGGTACTTCAACAGAAGCAAATAGATCAGTGGTAGCAGATGCTGTTACTTTTTCACAAGCTGAAGATGTGAGCTGTGCAGTCTACGTCCCAGGACGTGCAGACCATGTTTGCTAGAGGAAAATACTATTGCTAAATAACCTTAGAGACTTGAAAGGAAAAGCCCTCTGACAGAAGAAGCAGTTAAAACAACCTTATTATCTTCTCCATAATTACATTTAGAGGCTGTTGTCCCAGGGCTGGTGGTTCTTGCACAGCATTACACGTGTGCCCCGTTTATAAAGCGAGGCAACTGTACCCCATTTTTCTGTCGATTTTTGAAGAATCAGAAGGGACTTTCCAGTTGTGGACCAGATTCCTGCTTGTCCTGTCCATGTATAACTGCTGACACTATTGGTGTATGTAGGGATGTTTTCAGTCATGTTTTCTGAAAAATAATGTGTTTCCTGATTGTCATGCTTCATGTTACTGTAAAAACATATAAAAGGAAGTACACTCAGAAAATGGAAACGCTTCATCATCCCATTTGCCAATTTTTCAGCCTTTAAAAAATGCTGAGCCCGACTGTTGCATAATGAAACGTAGTGTCAAAACGGTGCTTGAGAAGTGAGAGAGGGGCCTGCCTTCAACATGGAAAGATGGAAAGAGACAATTCATTATTATTTTTTCAGATTAGAAATTCATTTCTCTCTGGGGAGCGTCCTACCTTCCCGGATTGCCTTTTTCTTCAGGTGTTTGTCAAGGAGGAGTGAGCACTGCTCAGGGCTGCGGGGGTTCGTTCCCCTAACACTGGATGGAAGTCCCATCTTGGACTTCTGGAGTGAGTGGTAAATGAGATCTATTTTTTAGTGGTATTCTCTGTGGAGAAATACAGTACGGGGTCCTTCTTCCACACGGCTAATTTCATACTAAATTTGGGGAAGTATCTATGCATATTTATAAATGTTAATCTTCTTGCACAGCCTGGTATTGCAGACTTAAGGTTTTGCCTTTTTTTTTTTATTTTATTTTTTTTTCTTCCTCCCCACCCCCCTTCCGTTTTACATTCAGCTTCTGGGAGAACGTGAGCAGCCAGGGCACGGCTGAGGGACTGAGATGTGGTTCCTGTGCTGGCGTGGGACCGTCAGCCCGTGCCCTCCTGGCTGGCAGCCCGGGGCACGTCCGTGCAGCTGCAGGGGTTTTGGCTGGAGGACTGCTCACGGTGAACGCCGTGCGCGGGGGAAAGGTGTGTGTTGAGCAGGTGTTTCGTATGATTACGCTCCTCTAGAACGTGCGGGTCCTACAGTGTCACCTTAAAATGTAATTTTCTGGAACAGGCGACAAAGTTCTTGTCAGTCTTTGAGGAAACAAGCTCAAATCCAGCTCAGGGAAAAGCGTGTGGCAGCCAGAGCTCGAGTTACCTGCCAGGTATTTCACCTACCGCCAGCGTGGGAAAGATGATAACCAGCACCAAAGCCATTTGCAAAATCAGCGTGAAAGCCGGTAGTTACACTTACCCCAGTCTGAAGCCCGTGCCGTACGCTGAGGCGCAGGTTCAGGAATGAGCTCAGGGGGCTCTCGGGAGGGGAGAGCCAAGGAACGTGCTGGTGCCACGGGCTGCGAGTGGGTGCTGGGCTGGCGATGGCGCCTGCCGGGAGCCGAGCCCGGCCGGAGGGTTTGGGTCCCTGCGCCGAGCCGCCGACACGGGCTCCATCTCAGGAGCTGCCTTTTCTGCAGGGCCTGCTATCGGGTATAGATTAAATAACTTTTATTAGGAGGGGTAATTTAAGTGCTGACGCTAAATGCAGGAGCTGGGTTACTAGGGATATATGTAATTATTTAGGGCTAGCCTAATTTCTCGCAGAACTTTACCGTCTCCTTTTGAGGTGAAAGAAGAGTGAAGTTTGCTTGATTTGAAACACGGAGGCGTGGATGATGTTGTGCCTTTTCTCTCTGTAGTCATTTGGGACCGGTGCTGTCGTTATATCTTTGCTAAAAGCAAATATTTTCACACTGCTGAATCCTCATTCACATTAGGTAGGTCTTTATTTTCATGCCTTTATATGATAGCTGCCTGGCTTTCTACGCTAAATCTGTTATTTATTTATTTACTTGAACCTGGCATTGGAAGAAAAATGGAGGAATGTTAAATATGCTCCTGTCTTGCAGATGAGGTGGATGCAAACTTGGCTTGAATTTCAAACAGGTCCTCATGCAATCAGATCCTTAGAGGTGCTCCTTGCTTTGAGGAAGGATAGAATCAGCATGGCTGTGATGACAAAGAAATAAGGTTTCTCGGAGCCATGCGAGGCAGAAATTTGAGAGATTTAATTTCGTGTCTTGCTCCATGAGAAGTTTTTCCACGGGCTTGGACAATTCATTTGAGACTATGCTTATGTCTGTTCTTTATCTGTAAAGTGCAAGTAATTGCACATCTGTTAACTTGGAGGAACATTTTAAAGATAAAGTGGATTTAAGATTATGTGTATAATACCCATAATACCTGCGTGCAGCTAAAATATTAAATAGCTGATTAAGTGAACTGCTATTTATGGGTTTTCTGCACTAAGAAGGAAAATGCTGAGTAACCTCATTAGCTATGATAGTTGTTTCTGTATTTCATTGGTACAAGTATGAGCAGGATTTAGACCTCTCTCTCTTAATTTCCCTTTGTACGGATTATTGGAGGAGAAATATGACAGCAGGTCTTACCAGCTAAAGCTGAGATTTTGAGTTCCAGTTGAATGCTGTGTCATTAGGAATCCAAATTGCTGTGGATGTGACTTTATCATTCATACCCGGAAAGAAGTCCTAATTTTGTTGGAACAGGAGGGTTTTTTTTCATATTTTCACTGTGTTTATGGTTCAGAAAAGTTAACTTTCTGCATACAGATGTTTTTGGGAAGGGAACTAAACTGATGATTGGAACTAAACTGATGATTGGCTTGTTTCTTATTCTGTGGATGGGGATTATGAAAACTAGTCCCTTGTGGTGTGTACGAGTGGTGGAATCACTTGCCTAATAAAGATGTTCTCCATAGATGCAGAATTCTGCTCTGGTTAAATTATCATGCAGCCTGTACAGTTAGGAAATAAATGAGGGTCTGGGAGACCATGATGTATGATACCCTAAATGGCTGCATTTTGTTCATATTTGAAAGGCAGTTTAGCTTGTCGTCATTACTGATGATTTGTGCTTTTATA
Source organism: Tyto alba (assembly GCF_018691265.1). Taxonomy (NCBI): domain Eukaryota; kingdom Metazoa; phylum Chordata; class Aves; order Strigiformes; family Tytonidae; genus Tyto; species Tyto alba. The sequence goes on along the minus strand of NW_024881261.1, from coordinate 3,286,299 downwards.
GCCCTTCTTTTTGCATTTCAGAAATCCTTTGTGCCCATCTGAATAATAAATCACCATGTTTGATTTGTTCAGTACGAGCAAATGTGAAATTACATTCTTAATAAGATGTCTCAAGAAACTGTAAGTGTGGGTGAAATTTTTTAAAGGAATATTATGCCAACTTTGTTAATATTTTGGTTTGTCTTGTTTATTTTATTACCTTTTCAAATCCCAGGGATATATCTTCAACTGCTTTATGGCTAAGGGAGAAATACTGCCCTGTTTAAAAAATAAGAAATCTGATCATACTTTTGATTGTCTTCAAACAAACAGTTTTGGATTTAAGCACCTAATGAAATCTGGAATGAGCATAAATTCCATCTTAAAATTTAAGTTATGGACAAAAGAAAGTCAAATGTAACAAATAATGGGGATACTTTCATCTGCTTCATCTCTGCACTGTGGTGGAATAATATATTATTTATACAACATTGATTTCATTAGAAGGAGGGTTCAATGCAACTTTCCTGTCAAACTGAAGAACCGTTAAATGTTAGAAGGTGATGTAAACTCCCAAGCCCTCAGTAAGCTTTTCTCAGTTGAAATTTTGAACTATTTAAAGTTTGAATTTAGCATAAAAATACAGGATTTTGTGTGCTTTTACATGTTGCCTTAAAGTTAGAAGCCCGGACAGCAGTTCAGTGATAATTCATTTTCTTAGCGAAAATAAAATATATGAAAAGTGACCAATAAAAATCATGGCAGATTAGGTGATGAAGAGAAAAGTGAGCAGTGTAAATAATCAGAATTAAATTCAATGCACCACTTGTATCAATTTTCTGAGTCTAAACCAAAATTAAGTATTTTGGCCATAATGTTCAGAAATTAACTCTTTAATGTAGTTTCCAAAATCTGCATCCAGGCACCAAAATAAAATTGCCCTTAGTAGTTCTGATACATGGCAGAGAATTGATGGCAGTGAATGAAAATAAAGAGGCAGGTTGCAACATCATGAGTACCCCAAAGCTTTAGCCCTAAGCTCGCAATTAAGAGCTTCTACTCCCTTGTTTATTGAGGGGCACGTTGAAAAGGTCTAGTGGTATGAATGTGATGGCCACCACAAATTTTAAAGTGTGTTGTACAAATTTAAAAAGAATTTCACAGACTGTTTGCTGGTCTGGGAGGGCAAAAATTCTGTATGGTCTTGGTCAGTATGGCCTTTCTCACACAATTTCTTACTGCAGAATGAGTAATTAAACAACAGGGTCTCCTTTGGTGTTTCTTTAAACATATTTTTGTATCCACCGTGTATTTCTTAATAACAATAAATGTTCACGTCGTAATGTGGCTTGCAAACCAGCATAGTAACACACTTCCATAGTGCAACGTTTTTTAAAAAAATTAAACCAAAACAGTAACTTTTTTAAAAACCCAAAAAGGGTTGGTAGCCACTAGAAACCTCACTTTGTTAATACGGTATCTGATAGTAGCACATCACATGAGAAGACTTGTAAGAACTTAGGCAGAGCAAAATACTCATATCTATATTGTTGCTAGTGCTAATGTCAAATATTTATATAGAAAAATAATATGTGAAGCTTTGAGTAATGCCAGTGCTCCAGCTAATATATCTATGTATTTTTTTTTTAATAAAATAGCCTAGGAACTCAAGAAATTGCAAATAAGGGTATGCTAAATTTATGATTGACTGTGCAAAGACGTAATTCTTTTATGTAATAAAATGTATGTGACTAAGTTTTACCTTAAGAAAGGAAGATAAGAAGTTATGTTTAAAGTCCAAAAATCTTAGAAACACAAAATATTTAAATCTGTTGTGTTATGCAGCAGTCTGATGATAAATATGGGAAGCCTGATAATGACATTAAATGGGTTTATGATTGATAGCAGAGGCTAAGTGAAGGCCTTCTTAATCCTAGGTCTGTGGCCCTCCAAAATACAGTATGATAAAAATGGCTCTGTCCTTTATAAAACATGATCTGTGGGATACTGTATTAAAAGTAGCACCACATTTTGATTTCCTTGAATTTTTAAACGAGTTCAGCACTTTAAATATTAATACTTAGCAGCAGTCGAGGAGCATAATTAGCACAGGCTTTGAATCGGAGGGGCGTCAGTCAATATTGTGGTAAAGCCCGATACCTAAGGTTGCTGGGGGGGGGGTGAAGGCAGAAGCCCAGCACCCATGGCGATGGGGAGATGGGTGCAGCCCTGGCCCTCGGGCAGGGTTTGTAGTCCGAGGTGGCTAATGGGCTCAGCAGAGTTTTGTGTTGGGTTTAGTACCTTTGCCTGCGCTGGGGGATGGAGACCGGCAGTGGACGTGCAGGTTTCCTGGTCACGGAAGGTGGGCTTGGGGAAGAGATGGTGATGTGATTATTGACTAACTTTTCCTGGAAGTCCTGTGTGCTTATAACTCAGAAAACCCAGGAATAAATCTGTATATTTTTCTAATACTGTGACTTTCTAGAAGCAAATCGAGGAAGCAGCAAAGCAATACCCTAATATTTGAGTGTCTCCACATCCTTCCCTTCTCTGTGGCCGCATCTGCCCAAACCTTGATGGGGAACTTTGTTGGACAGGGAGCTCCAGTGATTGCTTCTTGTCTCCAAACGTTACTCATTCATCAGACCATCCCGTCACAGAATTTGTGCAGTCCTTTGCTGGACCTGGTTATGCTGCCTGCCTCCACGACTTCCATCACTCACTGTGTTTAAAAAATAGATGCCTAAATTAAAAGTACTGTCTCATATTTACTTGAAATTCATCTCCTATTAGCTTCAGCAGCTGCCTCCTGGTTCTAATACTGTGAAATTTGTGAATAACAGCTGTGCCCTCATTTCATCTGCCACCTCTGTGAATTTGGAAACCTCAGTCGTGTAAATCCCTCCTCTGCCTTCTTGGAAGGATCTGGGACTTTTATAGGCCCTTCTCAGGAGGCAGCTTCTCCATCCCTTTGTCATAGAATGAGAGAATGGTTTGGGTTGGAAGGGACCTCAAAGCCCCCCCAGTGCCCCCCCCTGCCCCGGGCAGGGCCCCCTTCCCCCAGCCCAGGGGGCTCCCAGCCCCGTCCAACCTGGCCTTGAACCCTTCCAGGGAGGGGGCACCCACAGCTGCTCTGGGCACCCTGGGCCAGCGCCTCACCCCCCGCACAGGGAACAATTTCTGCCTTAGAGCTCACCTAAATCTGCCCTCTGGCAGTTTAAACACGTCCCCCCTCGTCCCGTCCCCACCCCCTGATCCAGAGTCCCCCCCACCTCTCCTGTCCCCCCTTTAAGCCCTGGGAGGCCGCTCGAAGGGCTCCCCGGAGCCTTCTCTTCTCCAGGCTGTCATTTTGGTTGCCCTTCCCCGTATCTTCTCCAATCTGTTACGCCCACCTCGAGCTATGGAGGCCGTATTTATTTATTGAATTCAGTTTTACTTCTCTGTGAGATGATATAAATCAAAGACTTAATTGAAGGATAGCAGTAAATATCACTGGAACTTTATTTGTGAGCTAAGTTTTTCCTCAGGATGATGAGCTGGGATGATGAGCTAATGAGGTTTGGTTTGATGTATAATTTTGTTATTTCACATCAATTACCAGATGACAGATAGGCTCTGCAGCAATTGATTATCTAAATAAGGGCCTTGATATCCTGTGGGAAAGCTGCTGGAGACTGAAGGTGATGCTAAATGGACAGATAGTGCCCTCCTGTAGGCTGACACATCATGTCACTGACATTTTTGTTGACGGGCACGAGGGACACCGGTTCTTAACTGGAGGGGAAAAAAAGGGCGAGTTAGTCCCACATGCTTGGAGAGTTCCTTGGAGGAACGGGGGTGCAGGCTGCGGAGCCGCCGTGCGAGAGCTGCAGCATCCCCCCATCCGTGGAGAGTTCAGGTTTCTCTTGGGGCAGCTTTTGTTTTCACAGATCTCTGTGGTTTTGGCAGGTGTTTGTCATGTCCTCTAACAAAACAATTAGTGAAGGATCGTGCCCCTTGGTCTTGTCACTATATTGCATGGGAGCTCATTTAGTAGAGAACTTGTAATGTGGTTTTCATAATATTTCAGTTAAACAGAGTTGAACTTGAAAATATCTTGTTTATTTGTTTGTATTTGGTTTTGTGGTTTTTTTTTGTTTGGGTGGGTGGTTTGGTTTGGTTTTTTTTTTTTTTTTGTTTTGTTTTTTTTTGTTCTTGTTTTATGAAAACCTGTTAATTTTCGGTGTTGCCAGCAAAATTACAAGGTGATGATTTCTGGATAGAAAAAACCCCATAACTGGACAAAGCAGAATACTCGTACATGTTAATTTTTCCATTTAATAAGGAACAAAAGCAAATCCAAAAGTTTTAATAATTCACAGAAATGCAATGAGTATTTTCCTTTTATGCATATTTATCACTTGGCTTGAATTGTAAACATGTTAATTCCTGCCTACCAGTTAATGACTTTGGGTAATGTTTATATTCTCTTCATGCAGAAATTGTCCGTATACTTCACAGTTACTTACAGAAATAGACTTAATCAGCTCTGCTTCCTTAGCTCTGCTTCCTTAGCCCTGAAAGACATTTTGTCTTACTCTGAGCAGTTTTTCTAAGGTATTTTTAAAGCATTCTTTTTTTTTTTTTTTTTTTCCTTAAAACCTTAAATTTACCTCTTCAACAGATAATGAGTATTTTCAGCCATACCAACAGAAGGTACTTATTGTTTTCAAGACTTATTTTTGCCAAATGTCAAGAGTGGGCTGAGTGTTGTAGGCTCTGCCATAACTCAGGGTTGGTTTATTTTTCTGCTGTGGTTTAAAATGTTATGCCCCAAAAGGAAGTAGTTTTGATGGTATTAAATCCATGGACATTATGTCAGGAAAAATACTTTCAAAATGATGTGTCTGTTGCATTCAGGTAGGAATAAAACATTGCGCTCATGTTTTGAGACCTAAAGACAGGCCCTGGGATTAACTGGGATATTTGAGATCTCTCAGGTATTTTCTCTTCTCCTGTTTTTCATATTTTTAGTATACGTAAATGGTATTGTATCATATAGAAATATAGTGCCATATTTGTGTTCTATGATATTTTAATGATGTGATAGTTCTATTATTTTTAAGTATTGGAAAAGACAGTGGGTGGTAAACATGCTCATATCAGTATCATGAAGAAATTTGTTATGTTGATACACCAGATTGAGCAGTGTTTTTAGCAGAACATAAAACCCAGTAACTTTTCTCAGGAAAATAACAAAATTAGCCTAGGTTCCTATAACGATTCCTGGTTAATTTGGGTAAACTGTGGGAGTCAAACGCGGGAGTGAAAATCTTGCAGCACTGCCCCTGTGCAGCCCTCCGTCCACTCCCGCAGCTTTAGTGTCCATCTCTGCTTTCAGGATCGTTTCTTGCAAAGAAAGAAGCTGATCTGCTTCAAAAATATTATTAACATCCAAACAGTAACATGATTCAATCTTTCCAAAATAATCCAGGGTTTAGTAGGACTGAATTGGGCATGTTTGTGATTTGAGAATGGAGGGTTTTCAATAGATAAGCCTTTTTTTATGTATACACACTTGAGTGGGATAATTTTCTGGTCCTGTTTGCAATTTACTTTTTGAGAATTATTTTTAAAAGATCTGAAGAAAAAATAAGCATGCACTTTATGCAGTATTTTGCACAGATCTGAGCATGCAAAGGCAGGAAAAGTATGATTTGTGTCTAAGTCTTTCTCTGCATCCCTTGAGATTTCTGTGGCAACATAAAGTGACTTTTTAGCATTCAGTGTAGAGAAAAATGTTCCAAATGAAAGCTAATTTTTGTCTTTGAATGGACTTGGGGACTGGACAGCTGTATACGTGTGCATGAGTTGAATGCGTCTTCAGGCTTTTAATATGTTTTCCATCTCGGTAGTGAAACCCTTCCACTGAGAATCTTGTTTACTTTCAATGGTGCTTTGCCTGGTCTCCATTTTGCTAGCTTTCATAAGGAGGTAGTCCTCAAACTTTCCTCTTCAACATTTACAAGCCCAGTGCTTTTATCCACAGAAATTTTTTGTTTGTTTGTTTGTTTGTTTGGTTTTTGTTTGTTTGGTTTTTTTTTTTTTGTTGTTGTTGTTTGTTTGTTTGTTTTTTTTTTTTCCCCAACTGTTTGAACGTCAGAACTGTCTTAACCTTGATCCAGGTGCATCAATTCCAACTTCCAGGTTTTCTTTCACGGGCATAACGGCAAACACATCGGCAGTATTTATATGAAGTCCACAGAGCTGGATGTGCTGGGAGTGGGGAGGGTGCAAAGCAGCAAAGAAGGGAAGAGTAGCAGGCCCACAGTTTTCAGTAACATCTCATGAGTCTATATGAGAAGAAAAATGGAACTGGACTCAAACACAAGTCTAAAAATAGGAAGCTGCAGCCCATCTTTAAGCTAGTTACCATCTCCTTTGTCCCAAGCAGAAGTGAGTGGGGTGCTCAGATGGCACAGGTTGCAACGCTCCTGGCTTTATTGAGCTGTGACAATTTGCAGTCTGCTGTATTAAAAAAAAATACACATTTTTTTTTTCCTGCCCTCAGCTTTGTTGCTCCATTATAGCCATATGAAGAAGTGTTATGTGCATAAATATGTGGATTATCGTGAAAATTTTAATTAAATGACTGAATAATAACTAAAGATGGCAGGGGAGGCAGTGTTGCTAAATTAAATTCATTCCATATAGCTTTTGCTGTAGCCTGTGAACTAGTTTTACGTATTCTTTCTGAATATTCTTTATGTATTTTGAATCTCTATCAAAGCTGCTGCTTTGCCTGGTTTGAACGTACTGCACCTTGCCAGAGAAGTCCGAGGCCTCCAAGACTGCACTGGGAAATCCCGGGTGATTCCGGGCAAGGTGTTGAACCTCAGCAAACGGAAAAGAGGTTCTGCTTAGTCCCGTTGTGCCTGCTCAGCTGCCAGTCTGGGAGGCAAAAAGGAGGAGTGTGCACCCCGGGGTTTTGGTGTGCCTGGAGGGGTGCGGGGAGGGCTGAGCTGGGTGCAGCAAACCAGCCCCTTCCCCAGGCCCCGGCGCCTGCTCTCGGAACGCTTTAAGTCACTGATTTTAATCTTGTTTTGGGTTTAATTTTAATTGCTTTTTTCAAAGGGAGATTAATTCTCCTTTAGGTGTGGATATGTAATTAAAAACGATCTCTCGACTTAAGTTGCTTTTGTTAACTGCATGCATAGGCCGTACGTATGTGAAAGCAATTACATAGTTGAATATACATCTAATCCTGTTTTTCATGTTTAAGTGTTATTGTGTTAGAAAATGATAAACGACTTCTTATTTGTGAGGGGATTTACTTTTTTTCTCTTATGATTTCTGCCAAGACGATGTTGGAAGGAAAATGAAATTCAATTATAAATCAAAATTCATTTCACTGGTGGAAAACCAGCACTTAAAAATGCTTTGTTATTTCTTGAATATATTGAGTGTGTTGGATATCATAAGGAAAATTATCAAAACATGTTTTGCACTTTAGTCATAGTGAGTTATTCAATACAGAAGGTATTCCCTTAAAATGCTTTCGGTGGTTTTTGGTAGGCCTGCAAGCACAGAGAAACCTGAATTAGCTTCATCTGGAACCAGTGGAGCTCTGTAAGCAAATATTCCCTCTTGGCCTTGTGCTTATTGCTGCTGTGCCAGGCTAACTAGCCTGGGGGGAGCACGGTGCAGGTCTCGGGATACCTGGCTGTCACCAGATGGTCACTGGATGCAGATGAGCTGGGAAACCAAGTCCCACATCTTGTTTTTTTCCATGGCATGGAAAAGGGCAATGAGATGTCCTGGGTTTAAAACGTTTAGTTTGTTTCTTAACTTCCAAGTATATGGTCTTGATCTGAAAGAAACAGAATAAACTGAATTTTAAAATAAAAATAAAAATAAAAAAAAAAATGTGTGCGTGCAGAAGAAACTCCTGTGTTCACAACCTGGTTTAATTACTCCAAAAAGCTGTATGCACAGGTGCTGGCCGGTTGCTTGCTTCAGTTCTGTGGTTTGGATTCTTTAAAATAGGCTTTTCAAATTTTAATTATTCCAACCGATTAGTTCTTTAAGTCATCACACTTTTCATGTATTCTAAATACTTTTTAAAGAAGTGGATTTCAATTTAATGCTTTTTGAATTCATCCTTTTTTCTTCACACGAGCTAGCGCTGCTCCCATCTACTGTTTATTCTTACCCTGAGAACTGTCAGGAAGGGTTGAAAGCAGAAATCGCCTCCAGTTGCCCTCTGTGCCCATCGCTCAGTAAGTGCTGTTGTCTTCATGACGTCTGCTGCCTTATTTTTCCTTGCTCCTGAGAGGAATTGTGGCTCCTTTGGCCTGACGGCGAGGCAGAGGTGTCCCTGAACGTACCCGAAAACCAAGCAAGTCTGAAAGAGGATTGCGTAGCGCCAGCTCTGTGGTGCTCCTACCAGGAGTTTCACCTTTCCTTTTGTGCTGTTGAATGTTGTGGTTGGCCCCAAATCAGAGAAAAAAAAAAAAAAAAAAAAAAAAAAAAAAATTGCTGAGTTCATCCTTAACCTAGCTGATAGTCTCCTTTTGTCCTGCTGGTGTTGGATTTCTGCTGAGTTTAGGTGTGCTGATTTCTGCAGCAGGAAAATGATAGAAGAGCCATTTATCAGTAGCGTCCTGTTGGAGCATATTATGCTGAACTTTTTAGTTATTGTTCCAAATAGTCATAAAAAAGAGTTTTAATTAATTTAGTTTTCCACAATAGAAATGTTCGGCTCTTTTTGCTTAGATTGCATATTATAGATTGATTTCATATTCTTTTCATGAAGTATCTTCGAGCTTTGAAGCTCTACTCGATGCTGTACATTGTTTAGCAATAGGTTGCCTGAAAGAATCCCCCAAAGTATTCTGAGTTACTGCTAGTTTAATAAGAAATAAAATTCAAATTTAATGATGGTACGGAGAAGAATTGCGTCGTTCTTGGAGACACAACCCACATATTAGTGTTTTCAGGTTCTGCAGATGGGTCCTTCCCTGTTTCCTGTAATTAAATGCAAAGTGCTAAATAGATCTATGTTCCTTGATAGTGTCTCCTTATGCAATATAGATGTGGCTACTTCTCAAAATATCTGTAGATAGCCTCCCATACTGCCTGTTGGAAAATATTTAAATCTGAACTTCTTGCTTATTTGTTGTACGAAGGAAACACTACAGAGTTTTCCATCTGCTCCTGGCGAACCTTGCACACATTTTACAAAATCTAAAAACCTGAAGACGTTACGGACAAAGTAAGATTGCCCGTGCTAGAGGGAACCTACATATACATAGGACAACAAGAAAACTTTCCAGTAGGCAATTCCCGTAGGATAATGGTGGCGATGTTTCCGTCTGTCCCCGCGGCAGAGGTGGATGTCTGCTCACAGCTCTGCGACGGTCTCGCATGGGACCCCCTGCAAATTCCATCTGCTCACTGTGCTGCTGGTTTTTTCGCTCTGTAATGGAAATAATGGGTTCTCTCGTGCCTCTAGTCAGTCGTGTGATAACTTTGAATGGAAATCGCAACATGTGCATTAGCCGGAGCTGTGCTCCTCCAGACTCCATCCTTACGTTTTTTCCTGGAGGAGTGCGGGTGTGATTTGGGAGCCCAATTCCAAGGGAAGAGGCAGGTAAGGTGAAGATATTCCTGTAGGCAGAGAAGTGCAATTTCACTTCCTGATATCCCCTGTTTGCTACTACTAGGTATTCATTTTTTCATCTCCTTTTATCTATCAATATAGGTACGGAAAGTCTAACTTAAAATGTAACCTGTCTGGGAGTTACATTCCTCTTATTTACCATATTGGTACGTGGATTTCTGTAAATGCTATTAATTTTACTACCATACTATGAAATATCACAAAAAATTGAACTTAAGTTTAGAAGAGTCATAGTAAAGGACCAGACTGTTATCAGCAGTGCTGTCTTTCTCTATTTAATCAGTTTTCCTGCTCTTTAGGGAGGAGGGAATGAAAACATTGCCTACAATGGAGTTTTCATTTTGATAACATGCAAATGTGAAAAGAGCCCCGTCTTTATTTTTAACACCGATGAGAGCCTTGTAGAAATTCCTGTCTGCAAGGACTATGTAACCTTCTACAGCACTGAAAGCTGAGAAGCACAGCACAGCATCAGAGACTGCCTTCTCCATAAACCTCCTTCCCATAGTCACTGCCTGTTCTGTCCCAAAAACTTCGTAACAGAAGAGCCGCAGTGATGTGGTGGTTGATGTGATTATGAACCAAAGGTAGAAATTAGTTGAAAAATGTAAAAGCTTCCCCAGAGAGACCTCTTCTTGTAAGTAGCTTTTTTAATCCAAGGATATCTAAATGGGGTGTTTCTATTAATTAAATTTTGATTGCACATGTTTCTCATCTTCCTTTCAAGCTTGCCGAGGCCCTCAGTAAACCAGATGCTAAATATTTTATGTCACAACAGTCGAATGAGAAGCACCAAAAGTATTTGTCTTAAAAATGGCTGTTGCTTTTAGATGTGTATTCATCTGGCAGGGTCACCTGTCTTGTATGAAAAGGAGGTTCATTTAAAAGATAATATATCTTCCTTTAGTATTCCCATGATTTGTCATAGTGATTCCTTACTGCAGCATGATTTGCCTGCTGCAGAGCCAATATCCATCATACCTGTAGGCTATCACAATTACTGAAATTACTTCAGTGCAGTCATTCTTAACATAGGGTGCCAGTTGTCTTAAATTATCTTTTCCTTATATTTGCAAAACTTAAATTCTTTAGCTGGTCTGCATCCACATGTTCATAGTTTATTTCCATGGTTTTCAGCGTTGTGTTTGGTAAATAAAACAGTGTTTTTGATGGCATTAGCCAACATTGTCATTTATAGAGGTGTTCGGCTGTGAGGAAAGTTTTGTGGTGTAGGATCTGCGAACTGTATTTTGCTCAGGGCTCCTCGCGGTACCCGTGTGTCGTGGTTTGGACCTGGTCAGCAACCAACCCCCTCAGCTAATCACCCTCCCTTCCCCCTCCCCACCTGGGAATGGGGGAGGGAATTAGAGGGGTGAAGGCAGACTTCCAGGCTGAGATAAGAACCGTTTAATAATGGCAATAAAACAAAAACAATAACGATGATGGGGGGAAAACAAAAAGCAATATATAACCAGGCAATGTACAGCGTAATTGCTCCCCACCCGCTGACCAATACCCAGCCCGTTCTTGGCCAGCAACCCCGAGATACCAAGATCCCACAATCACAATCCTGGAAGCGAGAGAGCTCCTTCCCAACCACCCCTCCTTTATATAGTGAGCATGACATGCCATGATATGGAATATTTCACTGGCCAGTTTGGGTCAGGTGCTTTGGCCGTGCTCCCTCCCTGCTCCCTGTGCCCTTGCGCACGGGCAGGACATGGAGAGTCCTTGAAGTCTCGGTAGCAGCTGAGAACATGTGTGCTATCAGCATCCTTCCCATACCAAACCTAAAGCTAAATCCAAAACACAGCACTCCTCTAGTCCCTGAAAAAGGAATATGAACTCTATTTCAGCCCAAACCAAGACACCGTGCAAAGGCGGCAGTTGCTTTTGCGAGCATCTCGCTGGTGGAAGCCCGGCCGCGGGTCGGGGCCGAGCCCCTGCGCTGCCCCTGGAGCTGGTGCCAGGGCAGCACCGTGGGCCATGCGGGTAGAGCCAAACCTCCCAGTCCCCTGGTTGGTGAGGGTGCTGCAAGGAGAGGACACAACCAGCTCCAGCGCTGCTTCTGCGCCAGAGTCTCCGTCTCAGCCTCGTTATCCTCTAACTTCAATTTTATGTTAGCTCGTTGGTGACTCGTGTTTGCTCCAGAGAAAGTTCAGCTTTTGTTTTTCCTTGTCATTTATCTAACACTGAGTGCTAGAACAGATATGTCTTTCATTTTGAGAGTGCTTCAGAGGATGATAATAATAATTATAGTTAAATTAGCTTCCTAACAATAATGTGAAGAAAGTACGACATAATTTTGTGTTGGGAAATCTGTAACAAACAGGATGAAAGGCTTTCCCTAGGGTGAGGAAGGCAGTTAGTTTGAGGTTTGTGTTAGTGTCAGGAACTTTGTTATTGCCACGGTAAGCCTGTACCGAGATGATCACACTGTCTGCCCGCGTGTGCGTGGGTGAGCACCCATCCGTGTGGGCTGTTGGTTCGTGGATCTGTCGCGCCTCTTCGATGCTGGGGACGGGGAGAGGTGGAGGCCTTAGCGAGGTGCCTTAGTAGGAGCAATACCCCAAATGCTGAAAACGGTGGATGAGGATTATATAAAAGTGAAGAGCAAATGAACGTGCATGTTTATGAATACATCTGCTCGCTTAGCTTGACTCCAAGCCCCGAATCAGTAGCAGGTAGTGGCATTGGTACATAAATCGGAGAGCAGAGATTTCCCATATGCACGTGAACTTTGGAGACAGGTGGTCTCCGGTCAGGTTTCATCATGTGGAAGAAAATTCCAGTTTACAAGAGAGATTGAAAGGGGCAAACAAGACGTTTCGGCAGAGAGAGCTCATTAAATGGCAGGGTGGGTTGAACTGTCAAGGAAGAGGGTCGGAGCAATGTTGCTCACTGAAACAGAAGACGAGTGGAGAAGCCCACGGGAAGGAGAGGGCTTGGAAACTCCTGTGGGAAGGGGCACCCAGAGGTGCTCACCGGGGGTCTCTGAGCCCCCCCCCAAAGCGCTGGTACGTGCAGTAAGGACGCCGAGAGGTGCGTGCTGTAGTGGGATGAAAAACTCCGTGGCCGTGCACTGGGCAGGAAGGTTGTTCATGGCTCGGGTGGGACTGTCACCGGCGTTTCAGCGACCCTGGGTGAGCAGCCTGAGAGGCAACAGCAAAGCTGAGAACGCATCGTTAAACACACCTGGGGACAGAGGGCCAATCTTAAAGCCAGGGGTACCGGTCCAAATTCCTGTGTCTTTTTAGATGGTGTAAAAATGTCAGCGCGCATCTCTCTGCTCTGCTGTGGGTTTGCAGCTTTGAAGCCTTGCTCAGAGGTTGCTCCTCTGCGTGGGGCTCTGTGGAAACCATTCCTCAAGCAGGGACTGATGCAGGGGTACCCCGGCTCTTGTTTGTTCTGCATCTCCTTCCTTGTCCTTCCTGATGTGTCCCGATACCACGCGGGTGGTATGAAAGGCTTTCACTGCCAGCCAGTGATAATTGCAATAGAAGTAAGTAATTCTAAGTCCCACAATGGTTCTACTCAAGTATTCAGTGCTGCACATGTGCAAAATTCTTTAAAAACATGTTTTATGTGGCTTTTACTTATTTTTTTTATCCTTTTTTTACTGTTTGAATACTGGCCATACTCACAAATACCGTTCTTTTCTGTATTTTATTATTCATGTTTATAATTTTATTATTAGCATTAATAGAAGTATAAACCAAGGTACGCAAAACAGATTTATTGGGGACATTTCTCTTAGATTTTCAGTGAAATAATTTTTAGTATAGCAGAGGGAGAAAAAAGGTGTGGGGGGAAAAGCAATTGCATTTAGAAAACCAAAAATAAATGGACTGACCTTCAGAAATCTTAAGCACTGTGATTTCAATTGAAGGGCATACTGTTTAATACTGAGACTGCGTAGAGCTTTTTAAAGTGAAGCATTTTTGGTGAAAATGGACTTCTTTGAAGAAGAGCCTTAGAAAAATGATAAATGGTGTTGTTAAAATGTCTCATTAATTTTTTGCTTGCCTTTTACGAAAGTTAGTGCAAAGCACATTCAGACCGGGGTACGCTTTATGTATATTCTCATTGTGCGTATCATCAAGTTTCTAATAAATAAGCATTTTACAAAATTAATTTCAGCTGAGCTATGGTGATCTTGTGTTCCGGTTTTGATCTGTGTGAAGATCCTTTTTACAGTTCTAGCCAGAGAGGTTTCCCTGTATTCACAGATTTTTTTTCTCTGCTCTCTGGGAATATAGGATTTTCCTTCACATGAAACAATAATCAGCATTTTTCTTATTCAGAGTTCGTTCTGAAGCAGCAGATCAGAGCCTGTGGCAGCGTCACAGCATGGAAAGGTGTCAAAGGGGACCTGGTTGGATATTTTTACCTTGCTGGGGCTCACCAAGATTGGGAAGGAGTGGGAGCCTGCGCGTCCATCCGGGCAGAGCGATGGAGAGCTGCCTCCGAAACAGGGAGGTGACTGTAGGTTTGATGGTCTTGTAGCAGTTGACAGTAGAAAGAAGCCTGGAAATCTCCGGGCAGGGGCTTCCTGCTAAGAGCCAGCCCTTCTAAATAAAACACCTCCCCGAATAAATGTGTAATCGCGGCACTTCAGTATGGCTTTTTTTTCTTTGTAGTCCTCAAACTAGTCTTTTCAGTAAAACATGGAGAAGGATTCTGAAAACCATACCTTCGTTGCATTTATTTTGCATCCACAAAGTGATTCTTTTAATTGCAAGTCCTTTTGTCAGCTTAAAATATATCTCAGGAAATTTTTGCTTTTTGGTTTGCCATGCAGGAGTCGTGGTAAGCAGTTCCTGCCGGGGCTCAGCATGGAACTGACCTCTCTCAAATGTTCTCTTTTATTTAAAATGCCTAGTTTGTGTTGCTTGTAAGAGCTTATGGATTCAGCAGTTTGCACCGAAGGGAAACTGCAGACAGGTTGGGGACTGCTCTGCCGTGGGAAGGGGTGAGCATGTGAGGTGGTGACAGAGGGGTTGGCAGATCCTGGTGTCCCGAAGATGCAGGAGAAGGTCACCAAGACGGAGAAAGTTGGAAGCCTGTGACTTCTGATGGTTCTGCTCTGCCTTCGGGGGGGCTCTGGGGGAACCTAACAGCAGCCCCCCAGGCTGTCGAGACACCAGAGCTGGATTCTTCATTGCAGTTGACCTCCATTCTTGGAGGTTTCAAGACCCAGTGGGGTGAAGCCCTGAGCCAGACTGGTTCCAGCCCTGGAGCTTTCAGCAGGCTGGGGGAGAAGCCTCCAGCGGTTCCTGAGACAGCCTACACCTAAATGCTATTCACACCTAGATGCTCTTCTTCCACACCTCACCTATGAAAGTGGAAAATTTGCTTACACCTTACGATCTTTTCAGGAAAATTAGCTCTTTTTACATTATTTTCTATTTTGGGGCCAGTGCGTTCAGCCGGTCAAGATGTAGTAATCAGCATTGAAGTCCTGTAAAAGATTTCCTTTTAAAACAAGTTTTCTATTGATTGATAGAGATTGAACTGTCGGAGATCAAATCTGAACTTGTAAAATATGCTTTGAAGAAAAACTACTAACTTCTGTATCAGTCTTCTGCATTCTGAATGGACCTGCACTGGATCGGGTGGAACTAAATGAGGTTTTTGCTGCCTAGGCAGAGCTGCTTAAATCAGGTTGGGTAAAGGAGATGGCAGGTCTTGTCCAAGAGCTCTGACAGCAAAGTTTGTTTGCTGAAAATGCCTTAATGGGTCTTGATTTGCAAAAAGATGACTTAGTAATAATGTTTGTGGCAGCAGGAGAAAAACCCAAACATTTATCACTCACATTATTGCAAATGTTAACCTCTGTTTGGCAAAGGAAAAAGACTCCTGTGTTTTATTCCTTCCATTTTACTCGTGTTCAAGAAGGCAGGATTTGGCCTAAGGAAATCAAAAGTAGCATATATTCAGTAAGAAAAAAAGTGATAAATGTTAACATTTTGCACTTGTTTACATTCTGCTGCTGTACCTGTGAAATAACTTTCTCTCTAAAGGCGCTGGTGAATTTACTGTCAGATTTTCTATTACAGGACAAGAAACGTTTGGTTTAATACTGTGAGAAATAGATGTAAAAATTTATATACATATATATATATGGGTGCGTATCTTTAGGGGTGTTTTGCTTTGTTTTTTCCTTCCTCTCCTCACTCGTATGACAGCAGGGGTAGACGCTGCTGCTGGAAGCTTAAGGCATCTGTGTCTGCCCGGTTTTAAGCGCGGCGTGGGCTGCTGGGGTGCAGGGCTGGTCGGGCACGGGGCTCTCCGCAGCACCCGGAAAAGCCCCTCAGCAGAAACGGGGTGTTCTGCCCCCCCGGGGAGCCAAGTCCCTCCAGGCAGAAGCGAGCCCCGCGCCGGGTTCTGGCGTATTTGACGTTGGGTCTTGAGCTCCGACCTGCGCGGTGACGCGACCGGGAACCTGCGCTGGTGCGCGCTGACCGGTGCCCAGCGGCGAGCTCCGCGCTGCGGGGTCATTGTGTGTCATACAACAGAAATATTCCTCAGAACAAGAAATGCCGGGGGATCCTCTGCCGTGTCCATGTTGCGTCGTCATAATATCCTTCATAATATTTTGCTGAAGCGAGCAAACTTCTTCGCAGACATGTCGTGTTTCACATTTAGTAACGAGGTAGCTCCTCCTGCTGCGACCTCAGTGGCAGCCAGTACTCTTGACAGCAGTTACCAAAAATTAGAAATTTGGGGCGTTTTAAAGGTGGATTTTTATCTTGTGAGACCAAAAGTGGTGATAATTTCATTCGTGGCTTCTAGAAATTGTAAGAACTGATTTTTATTTCTTTATTTGTTGCTAATACATAGAGAATACATGTTGTAAGCAAACAGAAAACTTCGGTTTTATATCCTTGCAAATTGTCTGGTGATTGTGAGGGACTTAAACCCTTTTTGACAAAGTAAATCCTATGAAAATGTTGTGAAAGCCAAAATGTAGTGAGAAGTTCATTCTAATGCTTTTGAGTGGTTTTGTTGCTGGGTTGTTTTGTTTTTTGTTTTTTTTTTTTTTTTTTTCATTATTTATCCATTTATTTGTTTAGCTGTGTAGTCTTTCAAGGCCACGTAAGGAAAATGTTAATGAAAAATAAATGCAACTTATGCTTTATCATCTGTTCCTGATCGTGGTAATAGGGACATTATACTGAAATATCCCTTAACTTAGTGTAGTTTTGATTTCTCTTAGTTTTTCTCGGTAGACATAAGGAGCTTAATATTTCCAGTGCAGAGATTTCCCTGGAAGAAAATGGACAGGACTGTTTAAAATATGATGTTTTACCCTTGAGGGAGAAAAGAAATGGCTTGCGTTGTCTCTCCTGCAGGGAATTCTCTTCTTATTCTGAAATTTTTCAGTGTTAGTATTACTTGTGGGGACTATTTGATATTAAAATTTCCCTTCCCGGATCTGTTAAAGGGCCATTTGAACATTTATTATTTTATTGTAAAGATAATTTAAGAAAATAAGTACATTCCAAGCATTCATGTGCCTCTTCAACTTTTCCTTCAGAACTGTATTCTACAGGAATTAGAAGGAACTTTAAAGTTTGGAGTTGCGTGGTCACTTGCTTTTAATACAAAACCTATTTTCTGAATAATGATGCATTGTTTCCAAAGCAGAATCAGCTGCTTTGGTGGTTTGGTTGGTTGGTTGGTTTGTTTGTTTTTTTTCTTTTCTTTTAATGGAGCTGAATTATTAGTCCTCCAGGATGGGAGCTGGATCTGGCTTCCCTTACAACAGGCTTTCAGGTCCCATCATTTCACTTTGGGAATGCTAAATTCCCACGTGCCTCAAGGTACCTGGTTTGAAAAGAAAGAATGAATCCATCACCTCTGCTTTTGGGCAGGAGAGAAATTAATTGTATTACACTGCTTACAATGTGCATTAAATGCGCTTCTTTAGTATGATGTGGAGTAATTATCTCAGTCACTCTGTGACTACTTCATTTCTGAGCTTTGCAAGTAAGGAAGGATGTGAAATGCGTTTGGTATAGACCTTGACACTATTTCAGTGAATAAATAGCTAATAATTGCCCTGGGCAATGGCAAACCCCCTGTGTTGCCCTTGCAGTACTTGCTATATAAACGTAGGTTTGCAATTACTCCTACAGTTAAAATTGAAATTGATTTTTGAGAGAATTAGATACCTTTTTTCAATGTATTGCTTGGAGTGGTATGTTGCAAAAGATGACAATGGTCTCAGAATCCAAGTAAAGATTAAAAATCAACTTAAGATTAAAATTTAATCATGTTGTTAGCGATTGCTAAACAGTTAATAGACTATATTAAAAACACCTACAGTACAAATATTACCCATAAATAATTACAAAATTTTATTAACATTGTAATTAAGAGTATGCTGGCTACAAATGTTACCTCACTAAGTGCAAAGAAAATTATGAAAAGTATGCAGATGGCTGGTAGTGTACTTTTTTCTAATATTAACTAGATTTTCCTAACCAGCAGGGTTTTGAACACTGTTTAGCAGGTGGGGATCTGAAGACGAATGTTGTAGCAGGGATGTCTGTGTGTGTAATGCAACAGAGGCTTAAAGGAGCAATATGATATCAAAGAAGGAAAGGTTTTTTGTTACCAAGGTTATACTAAGATGAGATGAATCATTTTTTTTTTTTTTTTTTATGCAGGGAAACAGGAAAAAATGTTGATTAACTAGTCAAGGGCCCTGCCCCATTCTGCTCAGCACCACTTGTGCGGCTCACCATAAGCTGACGTGAGAACATTTAGCAAGTTTCTGTGATTTTCTTTAACTAAAACTTGAATGCGCTACAGAATCCCCTCATGTTCACGTTCCATTTGTATTTGCTAAGCTGGTTTATTTTTCTGTATTTACTTTTTTTCTCCAGCAACCGTTCCAGGTTTTGAACAAACCTCCCTATTTTCCTTTTTACCCTTCCGGGTGGAAGCAGAGCGTTTAACCACCACTCGTTAAACTTTCATGGGGCCCTTCCGATTCTCACCATGCTAATTAAGAAGATACTCTTCTCTAATTATCTCTCTCCTCAGGGACTCATCATTTTCCGTGGTTTAGGGGGACAGTCACGGCGGCTCCCCCCAGAATTAGGGTGCTGCTCCAGGGGAGGGCTGGGCTGCCTTGGCAGGAGCTGGGGGGTGTTGGAGGGGGAAGAGCGGGCTCGGGGACAAGCAGCCACCCCGGCCAGCAGCCAGAGGAGAGGAGAAGGGTCACCAGTAGACTCACAGGAGATGGCAATCAAGTTCATCCCCACCTCTAGCTGCTCCTAGATCTAAAAATGAATATAAGGATGCATTTGGAAGTATACCAGTTGCTCCACATTCATTTTTTCACATACGGCGCTGCCGTGATAATTTCCTCAGGTGTGAAATTAATCTTTTGACTGTTGCCGCCGTGTATATTAACTTAAATTACTCACCAAACGGGTAGATAAACACAGAAATACGACCAAAGCTATTAGTCAGTTATAAAAACTACTTTGTTAGAAGGAATCAGAGGCTGTATGTTGGCTGCTGGATTACCTGGAGAAGGCTGGGTTTGCAAATGTGGGGTTGATGTGTTTGTGTCAAGGAAGGTAAAGATATGTTTATGTGTTTGCAAAGATTATTTAAGTGTGTAAGCGTCTATAAAAAGGTACCATAAGCAAAACAAAGTTTGTCTGCAGCTCTCCTGAGCATTTATGTACCATCTACAGAACCTTACATGAAGTGATGGACTGAATTACATCTGCAGCCTAGTCTTAAGCAGCCAATTTAAAAAATTTATAATTCTGACTAGCAGTGAAACATCACTTTGATTGATGACATCATTAGGAGAACTAGGACTGAATATGAGCTACTGAATATTTTCTTGCAGGCATAAGCCCTTTTACAGTGTCTGTTATGTAGAGTGCTTGTTATACTGTGTTTTGACAATTAACATTTTGAGATTTTTGAGATGATCCCATCTTATTTACATTTCACAGTAGTAAACATTATCTTTGTACAGCCACAGCTTCTATTCTTGTCACAGTTTGTTATAAAGTTCTTTTGATGTCATGGAGCAGCAGCTCGATGGCCTTTCCTGTTCATATTTATGCCATTTGCATATGCCTGAGAACTCCCATCAGGTACCTTTGCATCATGTAGAAAAAATAATGCTCTCTCATGGACAAAATCAGTTGTGTGGGAGTTTAGATCTAAACTCTATTACATAGGAGAAAAGCAAATTCAAGGAGTGCTTATCTGGTGGAGATTGGGAGATTAGACTGTAAATAAGAGGGCACATAGCACAAACAGAGAACCTGGTGTCATTTTGTGTTTGATCTCAATTACTTGGACTGATGTAGAAATAAATATTTTAAATTGAAAGTAATGCAGATCTTAAAGGTAACAATAACAGCACTGCACTATGCTTAGGAAGAAGAGAAAATTCCCGAGTGCTCTGTCAGGCTGTGCCTGGTATAGAATAACCTTGAAAACGGCTCAGAAAGGGGAATTTACAATTTTATCAAACCGCATATAGAGTCATTTATTTTATGAGTAGTTCTGCTGGTTTCTTCCAGCATTTTTTTCTTCATTTAAGAGCAGAAAAGGTGTGGACACAATTACGGTAATAGGTCGAAGGGTTTTTAGCAGATAATCAGAGAAAGAGGATGGACAAGCAGAGAAGTCCTTGATGGGATCAGAACATCTAGTAGCCATGGAAGTGGGTTTCAGTTGTTACTATGATAATTTCCCATGCCAGAAGGAAAGATTAAACTTTTTCTTGGCACTTTTTACTTTTTCCATGGTTTGAGAGAGATATGGATGCTACTGGATTTTGTTTTGTTTTGTTTCTTTTAAGCATCACAAGACCTGAAAATACCAGTCAATGAAATTAAAACTTGAGGTTTAACTGTGGTGCTCAATATAATGATTTTTAAGAGATTTCTTCCTTGAGCAGAGGATCGACCTCCCAAATGCAAATCCTGATATTGTGTGATATTTTTAGGAGTGGTGTTTATTACCTTCCAAAGCCTTTAATACCTGAGTGATTTTTATATGAAGAATATGTTGCAGAATCTTCAGTGAAGATGGTGATAGAACCATGAAATTGTAAATAGAAACTTTTCAAGGTGTTTTTTGTTTTCTTGACAGAATTTTGCACGCCTGTTAATGAATTTAAAAGATAGCATTATATCCACTGTATTACACGGTGCTCCTTAGCAATATTATGCTTTGACAGCAAGTATTACATTGACCTATCTTAAATAATTGATTTATTTGTACTTTTGGTTTTGATAGGGGAGTTTTGTTGCATGCATGACTGCCATTTTGAGGCAAATGGAGGACTATCACTATGCTCATTTAATCAAGACTTTTGGAAAGATGCGGTCAGATGTTGTGGTAAGTTTGACATGTTTTATCTGTTCATAAGACAGTTGAGCTTGTATTCGTTTTGGTTTTTTTTTCTGTTCCTATTTGTTAAACACACTTGTGAAATGTAAACAAAATGTGTTTGACGTTACAGATTTAATATAAAAATAAGGAATAAAGAGCTATGACTTAAGCTTTCTGAACTTGCAAAGGAAAAAAAAATAACCTTCCTGCCACACATGGGAACAGCTCGTCTCTGGAGCTGTTGAATATTTTAAAAAGCAAGCACTGAGACAGTGGCTTTAAGGCAATTAAAAGAAGGCATTAGGAAATAGTAGTGCTGAGCCATTACTAAAAATCTGTTTCGTTAAAGAGGGAAGGAATAAAAGAAACACTTTCTCGAGGAGGGGAACTTTCAGCGTTAAATCTTCCAGATGTCCTGATTTCTTTGTTTAAATAGCTTTTACTTACAGATCTGCTCACTTTAAATTTTATACAAAACATTTTAACCTTAAAGATGCCCTTAGTTGTTAAATAAGCAATAATAATTGAAATTTGTCTTCTCAGAGTCGTTTGGTAGCCTAAATAAGCCAACAACACAACTTAATTAGAGCATAATAGAAGAGAGTTTATAGCTAAGGCGATAACTCTTTAATGACCTGAAACTATCATTGCCATATGGCAAGTGCATGCTGCAAAGTAGCTACCAAACTTGTTGGCTGAGATCCATCAATTAGTGGATGACCTGAAGCCTGATCAGCTCTCTCACGTTCCCCACTCTGGTGCTGGGGATTCTGTTGGGTGCTTTAGGCAGCTTTTGCCTGTGTTTTGATCTTCAGGGTGACCTTCGTTTCGGTTCCCTTCTTCCTTCCAAACCCAACGTAACAACATCCAGAGTCTTTCCTCTGTGTAATTTCATTTTGGTTGGATTTTTCAGTTTGCCTTTATGGCTTTAATTTTTGTTCTTCTTATTACTGCTTGCGTTCTGCAAGATTTGAACTCTTTGACCCTTGCCAGTTTTCAGATAAGGTGCTAGATCCTGTGGTGCTCAATTTGTACCTGATCTGGCATTACAAAAGTGATGACTCAAGGGGGTGAAGACAAAGTCCAACTGCAAAGAGCTGCACATGGGCATCACTATATTGAAAGGAGGGGTTGCTTCCCAGTTGGTCTGCTTCAGGATCTCTGAGCACTTACATGGATAGGCACTTGGTTTTCCACTAATGACAAAACATTCTCAAGCTAAATGCAGCTAGTGGAGTGAAAAGATTGGTTTTATCATACAGAAAAGACATGAATGTTATGGTGAATCAAGCCAAATATTTCTGTAATTTTTGAAGTGGTTCAAACCATTTGGCTCTGAAAACAGGCAAACTGGTTACAGGGTTTTGCATGGAAAAAGGTAAAAGCGATTTGCTCTTAAAATATGCAATGAAAAAATGTTGAGGAAAATGCAGGTTAGGAAATCTGTGATTACTCTAATGGTAATAAAAGTGTTTATTTTAAAGTCTCGCTTTTTTTGGTTTAAATTTTCTGAAAGGTGCTTCCACAGGTCAGATCTTCCTTGGTGAAAACAAGGGAGTAATTATATATTTGAAATTTGGCAAGCAGTCTATTTATAATCGCTTGTTTTAAGGGTTTGATTTATGTGCATGCAGGGCACTGGGATATATGAAGAATCACTTATTTCTTTTGTCTTGACGCTGTATGTTTGTCCCTTTCTGCGTGTTTTTGGGTTGTGTAGCAGAAATTGTTCAGTACTGTTAAAATCGTATTTTCCATCAGCACATGTACTATTTGACCACTTGTTGTCCACTGTTATGCCACTTGACAGTTGTTGGTGTTAGCAGATTTGCTAATCCAAACCTGGTCAGTTGCTGTAATACCTTTTATATCTTTAATTAAAATGTACCTTTGAAATGTTTTGATATTGTTGTTGATTAAATGATAATGTATGTTGATGGCAACAAAACATTGAAGGGGTCATATGTTAATGGTAGAAGATGCAACTTGAAACTGACTTTAAAGTATAAATAATATAAATGAAGGTGTGGAGGTACAATGGCAGAATATAGTTAATCCCGTGATAAAAGGCAACTACAGTTAGTAGACTAATTTTTTTTTTTTTTTTTTAACATAAACAAAACTGATTGAGCCATCATTTAGGATAAAAGGATGAAGATACAACCCAGTTTCTCCGTTTAAGAGCAAAGCTTACGTAACCTTTTCAGTGAGAACCAAAGCGAGGAGTTACTGTTCTCATAAGTACTTGTTCATAGATGAGATGTCATTGTTAATTTAAAACCCACATCTTGTTCACGATTTTGTGTTTCACCATCAGAATTGAAGCCCCATGAAGCTCTCCCAGGAGCATTGCCTCCTTTACCTTTATGGGTGCTATGGTTGAAGTTTGCCCATCTTCCTCTCTCAGAGCCTTTGTTTTCTTATGTCTTCAGTGGTGGGATGCTACTGATGTGTACTGTATGGGTATAGTCCTTGGTACTGTATGGTTTGGATGGAAAAAAAAAAAATAATTCTCTCCTTCTTTGTTTAACTTTTTATGTTTCTTCCATTTCTTTTTAGTCAGATGATTTCTTGAGCCAGTGCCAGTGCCGCAGGCTCACCCATTAGAGCTTAAATCCAGAAGTGTTTTCATTTAAACCTGGTTTCTCTACATATGGAGGTGATAACTGCATCTCCTATTACAGCGTTTTCAGTTTAATCGCAAAGGCATAAAGAAGCAGTGATTTAGAACTGAAACTAGGCTAATTCAAACAGACGTGAATAGGTTTTTCTTGAAAAAAACTTAGAAGAAAAAGGGAGAACTTAAGTGAAGCTGTGGTTGCTTCTTCACCATTGGAGACCCTTAAATCTTTCTTCAGCATGTGCTCTTGCTCAATCAGAAGTTATAAGCCCTGTGTTGGAACTGCTAGAGGAAACTTTATGACCTGTGTTATGTAGGTGTCAGTTTTAGGTTATTATAATGGTCTTCTTTGGCCTCAAAAATCTTAGAAAAAATGAGGTGGAATGCAATAAAACCAGTCTCTCTGCAGAATATATTGTTTAGGTTCATTAAGTTATTTCTGTTCAAAGAGGAATTTCTTACTGTCATCCTACTATCATCCTGAGATGAAACATCATCTGAGATCAGTGAAGTTATTTCTGGGACTAACTGATCTCTCTCTCTCCTTTTTACTTGGTACAATCTATATTCAGCAGAGACATATGTGGTATTATTTGACATAAAGATGTAAGTTAATGTTTTGCCATGTGGAGTATCTCAGAAGCATTCCTCCCTAACGACATTCAAGACAACATCCCGGAGTCAATGAGGTATGTAGAAAGACAAACTCCAGAGGCTGTTTTAGGTGAGAGTTTCTGCACCCCCATTTTCTTCTTCCTCTTTGATATTTTGCACTCCTAGACTTTGGTTTTTATGTGAGTATGTGCGTTGGTGAGTGTTGTGCATCCTTTTACAACACACTTTGCCCAACCATTGATGTGAGCGGGTGATCGTATGGCTTAGCAGACTCTTCTGTGCGGGATGTGGCGTGGAGAGTCACAGGGGATGCCCCGTGGTGGTGGAACCCCACCGAGGCAGCCCACCCAGGGCCATCCACAGTGGTGGAGAGTGGACTTTCCACAGACAGCTTCATCGGTGGAGCTCAGTGGAGGTTAAACTGTTGTCCTGAAAAGCTGTAGCTGAGTGTATTTGAAGTGTCTATAAGACAGGACTCAGCAAAGCCGAAGTTTTCATCAACTTGGCCTAAAGTTTTTTCATATCAAGTTCCTACACCTTTTAGCTAGTTATTTTTATTAAGCTTGAGAATTTATTGGAAAACCTCTTTGAAATCCAGGTCATGAAAAATAGGAATAGTGATGCAGGTGTATCGGGATGTGATACTCGGCAGCCTGGGGCAGATGGAATTGTCTGACCCTCCTCAGCCACTGTCTAGCCAGTTATGGGGCTGAGCTTACTCTACTTTCTTTCTGTAATTGGATGGGAATTTTGAAGGGGTCCTATCTATTGTGAATTTTGTTTCATTGGGATATTAAATAGGATTTGTATTTGTAGTTGGAGAGGGATCAGGAGTTGTAGCCCTTGCTCCTTTAGTACAGTTTTTTATCATTCCTTAATGTTCAGAACAATTTGTTCTGCTTCTAGATATGCTGAAATAAGACCAGTCTTGTATCTACAGCAGCACATTGTGAACTGATAGCTTCCCTCTCCACCCCCAAACCCCCAAAAAAACTCTGGGTTTTGCTCATAATATGAGGTTAATTCATATAACCCATTTGCTTTTCTGTAAGAAAGATAAAATGGACAAGAGAGAGCAAAATTATGAATACATGAAATACAGGTAAGCATCATAAGCTTTTTATTTGATCAATAATTAGCTTAGTTCTTATAGAGCATTATTTAAAGTACCTGTGTGAAAGGAGGTTTATTAAAATGTAAATATCAGTAGATTAAAATGCAGAGCTGAATTGGCAAGGCAGGTCAAATCATACACGGCACAGCCTCCAGGGTCAGTAACGAACGCGAATCATCCACAAAGTGTATGAACATTCATCCACCATCATGTGCAGCTTGATCAGCAGAGTGCAGAGGCTCAACAGCTGAGACCGGTGACAAATAAACTGTAAGGTAGAGTTTGCTACAAGAAATCAGGAAAGTATGCATCTGTATTCATAAAATATTAAGGGGACAAAAAGCACAGTGAGCTCAAATCTACCCTCTTGGGTGGGTGATGACCCTTCCCATGGTGCTGCTTCCACTACCATTTCAGTTATCGAAACACTAATTCCACTAAACGTTTCAGTTAGCTGTGGAGCAGCGTCAGTAAGAAAATCACCCGATACCTGCAGCTGAAAAAAACCACGCGCTCAAATGAAGCACTGCGCAGTGCTTGGGCAGGAAAATAAGCAGCATGATTATTAGGAATTATGTAACTCTTTCACCAAAATACATGAAAAATGAGCAGTAAAGTATGCAGCTTGATTTCTTAAATGAAGACACATTTTACTGAGCTAGTGGAGTGTGTGTCTGGGATGAATTTTGCCTTACGCAACAGCAACATCTCATTAACCACGAGCAGTTCCAAATTTTATCTCAATCCTGTTAATGTCAAAACATCTTTACTGATGTTGTGTTGCTGGGAGTGATTTTGGTGAAATAACAGGAGTTCTTTTACTAGTATTATGCATTTATTTGGTTTAAATGAATCTTTTGCGGCTGCTGATGCTCGTTGGCCCTCTTTGGCCTGGGCATCTCCTTGGGTACCAGTTGCTGGGATGCAGAGTGTCCCAGAGCATCCCTTGTGCCGTGCACACGGCGGAGCTGAGGAGCCTGGAAATTCACGTTGCTTCCTGATCTCGATGTTGTGTCCTCAGGATCTCTGCGGCTCCCTGCTTCCCCACTGACTGTGAATTTCTGAGGCAGGAAAAACATCTTAACAGAACAACGAATCCAAAGATAAAATGCAATAAAGAGGCTGGCTCCCATACATGAAGAAATACTTATGAGAGCAGTAACTTCATATTTGTTTCTCACTGAAAAGGTTACATAAAAACCAGTCTTAGTTAGAAGTCCAGTGAATGTAACATTCTGGGGGTTTTTTTGTAGGCATTTGACATTTTAAAGATAGACGAGATAAATACCATTACTGAGAAGCTGTAGCAAAGGGAAAATATTCTAACCTTGGAATAAAAGTTCATTTTTATCTCTGCATGAAGTGGATCAAGGACTTTTTGCATTAAGTTCTTTTTCCCCCCCTTTATCTTTCTCCAAGCATTTGATATTACTCAAATTGTTAGATAGCGATTATAGATTCCCAAATTGTAGAAGATGATTTACATTGTAAAGTGCACGAGGTTTCTGTTCCAAAGAGATGTGTGTTTATATCTGTGTAGAAATAAATTGGTTTATGCTACTAAATTAACTTTGTTCTGGGTCAGGTTTTCACTTGCAGAAGCAATTACTGCTACTCCCTCTGGGGGAGAGAGTCTCTCCTATTTTCAGGATGGCCAAAGAGTTGCTGTCGTCTACCCCAGGTCGGGATAATGTGCACCACCACGCTTACCTGAATGCAGTTTGGAGCTAGAGCATATATTTATTTTTTTTTTTAATAAACAGATAATCTTGATTTCAGGCAAGAGAAAATTTCAGGAGGGTATTCGCAAGGGGAGAGAAAACTCATCAACTGAATCCAGGGAGTATTTTTAGCATAATTTTAAGATTAAAATTAATGTCTTAGGTTTTTTCTCTTTCTGTGTACCAGTATGCTTTAACAACTTTTCAGTGCACACCAGGCATGTGTCGCAATGTGTATGCTGCAATACCAGCTGCACAAGAGGGGGACTGTACGACTTTGTGATATAGAAAAGAAATTAATTTTTTTCAGCAGAAACTGCCTTTGGATAACTGGCAAACCAGTGCTTGCACCTGAGTAATCACACCGTGGGTTGTTTGCGATGTAGGATTACTATTGCTATCGTTTCTGAAAAGTTTAAATAGAATTATTGTAGGATTTATGTACATAATATATAAACATGCCTTAGTAGAATTTATGTATGCTATATATGAGTAATGGCTTTTTTATGAAGCAGAACAGTAATGCACCTTTTGAATCTAATCATTAATAACTGACACTATCACTTGTATTTTTTTGGTCTAGAAGGGTGATCTTTTCCAAATATTTTCTCATCTTTTAGGATTTTCTGATGGAAACATTCATCATGTTCAAGAATCTCATTGGGAAGAACGTCTATCCCTTCGACTGGGTTATAATGAACATGATGCAGAATAAGTGAGTATAGAGGGAAAAGCACTGTAGCTTTCTGAGATGGCTGTTTCATGTTTGATCTGAAACAACAGTGTTGCTTGGAAACAGTAAAACACAATGCGGCAGCTAGGGTGTTTTTTTCTTTTTTTTTTTTTTTTTTTTTTTTCCTTCTGTGATGCAAGTAATTATTTAAAAATTGTCTTTGGAGATTGCAGGGCAGTGTTTTAGTGGCCTGTTTTGGGGCTCTTGGAGTCCACCACAGATTAAGGGTGGCGTCACTCTGAGAACTGAATTTTTGGAGTAGGGGTCTATACATAAAATTTATTCCTGTGTGGATAAATTATGTTTTGCATATGACCTCAAAAACTAGTGGTTATCATATGTTGACATGGAGTTGTATGTTCTGGAATATTTTCAGTGGTATTACCAAGGAAGAAATAAAAGGGAATTTTAATCTGAGATTCCATCAGCCTGGTAATGAAGAGACGGGCTGCAAATGTTTCTAATCCTCATGGTTTTTGCTCATAATTACAGCTTTGTCATTATTTAGCATTCTTTTGTGCAATATTTTATGTTTGTGACATTTATTAAGTGTGTTAAATGCTTTTATCTGTACGGTGATGAAAGTATAAGGAAAAAACAGTTTATTTACTATTTGCCTGGAGAAATCTCTTCTGTGTTTACTGGTAGCTGCCTTGCTATAAAGTTGTCAGTGTTTACTTATATAAAATCCTGAACCATAGTTCTTACTCTCGTTATAAAAATACACCGTAACTTTAATCTTGGCTTCTGAAGTCTCCTTAACTGCCAAATAAAATCCTTTCTTAATAAATACGAGTTAGGAGATTCGGCCATCTTTTGAGTTATACCCCTTGGCTGTGGATGCACACTTCTGTGTGGCTGCAGCTTGCAAAGCACCTGCTGTTTTAAATGAAGAGCCATTTGAGATTAGCTGATGAGGAACATCAGAAGCCCCTAGCCCCTCAGGTTCCTTTTTTTTTTTTTTTTTTTTTTTTTTTTTTAATTTTTTTTTTTACTTTTGAAAGTGGTTTTGGTTCAAGAACTCCAACTGTCTCGAGAGTCATGTTGCAGGTGCTTTGGAAAACCCCACAGCGTACATTACCTGGCATCCTTTCAAACAGGGGAGCACCTCTGTGCTTTGCAGAATCATTCAAGAGTTTGAGACGTGATTGGGAAGGGCTGTGTGTGGACAATATTAATGTCAGTTAAACAGTCACACAGCAATTACTGTGGTGTGAACAATATTGCGATGACTCTTCTCCCTGATGTAAAGATGATGAGTATTCCTTATGTTACCTTCACAATACTCCCAAATGACCTCTCAGTGTGCATTTGTGTGGGGATTTGGCCTCGTTCTTTTTTTTTAAACTGAGGAATTATGGCCCTAAAAATGAAAGGGCAGAAGTATAGAAAGAGTCTTTCCCTCACCACCATTTTTTCTTTAAAGCACCAAAGGATCCTCCTTCACTCTGAAAATGTAGAGTAATACAAAGTGTAATGCAGAGATCCGCAGGTAGAGGCTTTGATTTTCTGATCCTTAAAAATAGTCTTGCCTTTTTCCCACACTGAACATTTACGTCCTGAAGAAACAGAAACAGGATGTGTTGATAAGATCTTTGATTCTTACTGAATAACGTCAGTACCGATAGAATATCTGAATAGTATTTAAAGTTAAAAACAAAACCAGTTTTCATGTCTTTCTGGTGTTGATAAATATCTGCAGAAGTGCTAAAGGGGATTGTTCATCTCTAATTTACAAGTTCATTTTCATTACTCCAGCTCATTTGTGAATGCTTCTGAATTGATTTGAGTGCTTTTCATTTTTCCCGTTGAAGTTAATGTGGTTTCCAAAAACAGGGAGCTGCATTGTAAAATACCTTTTTGTCCATCTGGTCCATTTATTTTCACCGCTATAAACTTTTATTGAAGAAAACCAGGAAAAATTTAATAACAATTTCTGTCTTTTAAAGCTACCGCATCCTCTCAGTAGAAATAACTGGGAGCATTCCATTTTGTGTCACTCTGGCAAAGCACATCTTTCTACAGATTGAGTATTTCTGTGCCATAAGCCAAATTAAGTGAGCTAATTTTTAACTGTATCTGGAATGTTTGTGAGTTCGTTTCTCTACATGAAATACATCTGGTAGTGTGAAACAAAGGGGAAAGAAACCCACCGAGCTGGCAGTTAGACCTCTAAGCCCCCTCTGCGTGCAGCAGAGGGGCCAGTCCCTTCGAAGGTACCTCTTCACCTTCATGGCAGAGACAGCCCAGGCAGCTCCTCTCCATGTGATGATTTGCTTCCAGGTAGGTAGTTAACAGTGGATTAAAATATTCTGGCTGAGATAGAGTTGTAGCTACGGGGGAAGAGGGGAAACAGAGAAAGGTGTGTGTACGAGCATATTACAAGGAATATTTGCAAATAAGTGTTTAGTTAAAATTTACTACTGCACTTCTTTGAACTTTATTTTACTAGTAGGATTCCTGTATGCATAAATACATGCACATTCGTTAATAGACACAGGAATTAAGCTTGTTCTGTATACTTTGCACTCAAGTTTTTGGTACAGTGCATCAAAACTTCAGCGTACTATCTCTTTCCTATCCCCGCAGTGCGCTGTGCCATGCACAGGATTGCTTCCCATGCTCAGCACGCCTTTGTTTCAGTAACACAGATAGCCACGCTGTGTTACCACCTGTCGTGCTGAAACGAACACAAAAATCTTCATATCTAATGAGATGATTGCTACTTTTTTGTTCTTAGATGTGCCACTTCATACTCTGTTTACTGACTTCTCTAATTTAATTAAAACCAGAGTCTGTTGTTTTAGCAAAGCACTTGGGTCAATTGAGAGTCCAGGGTTTTGAATGTCACTGATTGCATGCAATCCTTGGGTTTGCCACCAGCCTGTTCAAGGCAGCATTGCTTTGCTGACTGCTCATCAGGCGTGGCAAGACCCGGTAGTCGCAGCGTAGGTTCATCAGATGCTGTGCAGCTTAAGTTGTCGGAGGGGGTAAAAAAAAACGAAAATTCAAACTGATGCCATGACTTTTCCTTTCACTGTCAAATTTTGGTCCAAATCAGCTGCTGTTTTACAGTAAACAACAAAATCCAAGCGACAGAGATGGAAAGAAACCATTGATGACAGCGTGACAGAGATGAATAATAGGCCGTAGCACATATGTTTGAAACAGCTACTTATAGGAGAACAGTAAGAGACTGTGCTTGAACCAAAAAGCAGAATATCTGAAAGGCCAATACCTGCCTGCACAGTACTTTTACGGATGGTTGATTTAAAAGAATGTCGAAATAGTATTTAATAATTAAGTCCGTCCATGTATTGTCTTGAAACGGCCATTGCTTTTGGGTAAATCCAAAGGAGACAGGCAGAAATGGAAGATACGGTCTTCGGATACATAAAATTTTGCAGCAGAGCAGATGGGAGTATCCTTTGCATAGCCACATTGAATTGCATAAGAAATATTAGTCACAAACTGTAGCAAGAAACATTCAAGTTCCAGGCTGGGGGAAATACTCCAGCAGTGAGCACTGTGGTGGACTGCTCGGGGTGTTGTGAAGTCGCCAGCAGCAGAGGTATTTAAAAACGGTTTGATGAGCATCTGCTGAGCTGGCGGTTATAATCTAGGGAAAGGGGGACTAGGCTGAAGATCTCCAGAGTGGTTTTGGGCCCCGTCTCTCTGCACTGGGTGGTGGTTGCTGGGCTGGGACTGGGAGGTGAGCTTCGCGGTGGCAGGAGGTAGCGGCGTGTCTGCGGCACCGGCTCGGTAACTCCGACCTTCAGCGGCTTCACCCCGGCCTGCCCGGCGCTTCGGCGGGTGCCAGTGCCAGTCAGTGCCGTTCCTCCGTGCTGGGCTACGTTGGGATTATGTCGAGTTTCAATTTATGGAGCTGTTCATCTGTCGGGCTTTCTTTTTTCCACAGGAATTTTTAAGCCTGGTAAACTCCTGGCAAGTGGTTACTAAATGTATTCGTGATCACGGCGCCTAAAAATAAGGATGAGCTAAGACAACTTGAAAAGAAAATGCTACTTGTCGTTTTAAATATTGCTGTTGGAAGTTGCTAGTAATTCTGTTTAAGATACTTGGGCACCTTTAAGTTACATCCGTTGTAAGGTTTCTATGCGTTCACATTTTCAGGAAGAGTTATTCCTATTAAGGTAAAGGCATGAGATTACTGGATTAAAAGGAAGTGTTTTTATCAACTGTGTTGACAGCTACTGTGACAGCCCCTTTGTAGCAATCCACCAGATGCTTGATAATGAAATTTAGGCCTGATCTTCAGCCACTGTGGTATTTCTGTCACGCGGGTGTCTCTGATAAACTCCAGTGGCTGTATTTAATAGTTGCAAGGAGTCAGGAGATTTCCCTGTGTTTCAGGATGAGCGCTTTGGAAGCAGGTTCTTCATTCCAGGCGTCTCCTGCAGGAAAATACACTCGAGGAGTTTTAACTGTAAAAGCAGTTTAAAAAAAGGCAGGGATTTTGTATTGTTTACATTTTTCCCTCCTAAATCATGTTTAGAAATGATTCAGAAATGTTTTAGAAATTGTTTTTAACTTTTGTCGTAAGCTGGCAAGCTAAACTTACGTTCCTCTTAAACACATAACTCAGGACATGAAAACAGTTCCTCTCTATGTTTTTTTAAATGAAAATAATTTAGTCTTTGGTCTTAGTTTTGGCATTTGAAACAATCAGTTCCTTTGGTAGACCTTATGATATATTAATTTGTAGCTACTACTTTCATCTGCAGCTGTTCCAGTGGAAGTTGAGCTGCCTATGAAAAATGAATTTGATGTTTTCTGTTCTATTTTTTGTGTCTAATGTCCACATTTACATAAAATACCTACTTGTGTTGCCTTTTGAAGTTGGAGGAAAAGGGACGAGCTGCTTCTCTGTGAGAATGAGGTTTCTTGTGCTTACGTATTTTTTTCCAGAGGAAATATATCTTGCCTTGCAGAGGGAATCTGGAAGGTGTTACCTGCTCCCCACGAGTGCTGCATTGGCTTTGCAGATGGGTGGAGATGCGTTTCCTCCTGAATACCCAGTCCAGAACCGTAATGGTTTTCCTGTGTGAAAACCAAAAAAAAATCTTGCGAAGGAGAAGAAAAATCAGGGCATTACGTCTGGTAAACATGTACCTTTTTAGTGTTGCCGGAGTGGCTTGTAGGTGTTTATTTTTGGAACTTCCAGGGAAATGTAGGTTCTTCTGCTCCATGGTTGTCATAGCAGTACCTGTCAGATCTATACTGCGCTTTCAGAATTAACTTCAGCTCTGTATGTGGCTATCCGTCAATAGTATGCAAACACTGAAGTGGTTATGAACTGAAGCAAGTTTTGTGTAACTGTGAACCTTAAAATGTAGTACAGGCTTCAGTTGCCTGAGAGTTATTCCTACTGACAAGTAACCCAAAACCAAAGTAAAACTGGTTTTTAAATTATTGAAATTTTGCTTAATTGCAGTATTCTGCTAGGCTTTATACAGGCATACAGAAACAAAAACATTAATGTTTTTAATAAATGTATGAAAATAGGCTCTTTGCACTCACATAATTGACCAGTCATGTCACATCTGTCAAATTAGGTACAAGTGCAAAAGCTCTTATTTAAAATCCATCCCGAGCTACGGATGGATGGAGGTGTGGTTTTCACAACAGAGGAAAATGGTCTGGAAGGATCGCAAGGATTCTGGATAGAAAACTACAGGAAAATGCAGGGAGACAACACAGTTTTACAGACTACCAAGTAATATCAGACATACGAGGTGGGAGGAGGAAGCGTAAAAAAACTGTGAAATCGTTGCTTCATTTTCCAAAACCCCTGCATAGGTACGGTGTTCAAGCCTGCATTAATACTATGTTCAAAGAGATTATTAGTAGACGTGACTTGAAAGCTGGCACTTAGAACTGGGGCACTGATCATTTAAATATTTACTCAATATGTGCTGTTATGGAATATGGTAACTGTTTTACATTTCCAAATAGGATATTGTGATGAAGCAAGTGTTTGAAATGCAATTATAATTTAGGAGCAGAAGGGATGCGTTGTTTCAAGAAGAGGCTGAACAGTAGGAAGAGCTTTGATTAGAAGGAATTGGTGCTACTTTTCCTGACTAGTAATACATTTCCTATAGGACTCAGTGCTTACTTATTTAGAAAGTTGAAGAGTCCAGGCATGCAACTTGAGCAACAAAATAATTTTATTCAGGGAGGGAATGAAATCAGACTTCAAATGGGAGCAATTTTCTTTTTCTTTAGTGCCAGATATTTCTCTGTATATAAAAACCTCCCACGATTTACCATGTACAGATTGAGGATAAAAATTTTCAAGGCATGCAACTTTCTTAGAAGCCAGTTTTCAATATTAACTCATGTGCCCAAAAGTGTGTTCTTCCTCTGTAAATAAAAGGGATGGATGCATGATGATAAATTATATAAAGATACAGTTTTTGTAAATGGAGGGTATTTCTTTGCTGTCCATAAAACCTGGTTGCATAATGTACTGACCTTTTCAGTAAAGACCTTGCAGGATTTTTGGTTTAGTACTGTATCTGTCAAATTAACTGGACCTGGGAGTACAATGAGTGTACTTGACTCTATTTAAAATAACACATGGCTTTTTTCTTACTCAAAAAGCTGGGATTCCTTGAAGGACTATGCTTCAGTGGGTGCTATTCTCCCTTGATGGTGTCCATAGAGGGAGGCAAGGCAGCACCCCTGTAGCCGTTCTTTTATCCCAGCCATTAGGAGTTAAAAATGTTGTGCTTGACATAGGTGGTATATTGATAACTGTACTGTCGTGAGAGTTGATGAACGGTTGGGGTTTTGGCAGTCCACTTGATTTAATGGATCTGTTTTCCTCCTTTATTTCGGTAATCTGTGATCGCTTACGCTACAGAAGTTGAGTAGCAGCTTTTGCGCTGGTGAAGCTGCCAACGTTGGGGATGGATGGGTGAGATGTCAGCCCCCCCCCCAAATCATCTGCTGCTTCTCTGAGTACTCCCCCATCTATTTATATCATAATATCTTCTGGGGTCTAGAGGTGGAATAATGACTACCAGTACTAAAATAGTTACCTTTTTGATCATTATTATATAGTCTAAATTATGGGATTCCTGTGTTTGGAGACATGTATTTTGTTTTTGGTGAAGAAGCCCTGCAGTGAGGAAGGTGGGCATGGGCAGGGTGACTGTGTCAAGCATCTGCTGTGACTCTGCTTGTTCTGTCTTTTATTGTTATGCTTCCCTTGACAAACCTATTTTTCTCTCCCTAAAACATCGATGGGATTTGCTTTCCTCCTGGGAATGGAGCTCTCTGTGCTATGGCATCTCTATAAAATTAGGTGAAGGCTGTTGCAGGTGTATTTCATCCTAAAGCACAAGGGAGATGACGTGTTTAATTTTGCTGGGGGAAAAAAAAAAAAAAAAAGATCCTTATTCAGTACTCACTTCGAAAATACCACTGTGAAGCATTAGACTAATATGCACATCTTCATTGTTCAGCACTACTTAACATCTTCTGAAAATATTTCTGATATATTCTGTGACACTTCAACCTTTTATTTGCCACAAGAACATTACGGTGACGTTAAAGAAAAGAATTGTGTGTTGGGAAACGTATCTTCCTGAACTGGATAAATGGATGAGGAGCTGACTGAAAGCTTATAG
The DNA here is from genome assembly GCF_018691265.1 of Tyto alba. NCBI lineage: Eukaryota > Metazoa > Chordata > Aves > Strigiformes > Tytonidae > Tyto > Tyto alba. Next base: position 3,250,816 of record NW_024881261.1, on the reverse strand, counting down.
ATCAGGATTAAAGAGGGAGCAGGCGCAGGAGACGTTATAGTGGGGGTCTGCTGGAGACCACCCGACCAGGAAGACTGAGCAGATGAGGCCCTCTACAGACAGATAGGAGCAGCCTCATGTTCACAAGCCCTGGTCCTCACGGGGGACTTCAACCACCCCGATATCTGTTGGAGGGACAACACAGCAGGGCAGGAGCAATCCGGGGGGTTCCTGGAGTGCATCGATGAGAACTTCCTTCTCCTAGTAATAGAAGAGCCGAAGAGGAGAGGTGCTGTGCTGGGCCCTGCTCTCAGCAACAAGGAGGGGCTGGTGGGGAGTGTGAAGCTCAGGGGCAGCCTTGGCTGCAGTGGCCGTGAAATGGTGGAGGTCAAGATCCTGAGGGCAGCGAGGAGGGCGCTCAGCAAGCTCACTGCCCTGGGCTGCAGGAGAGCAGCCTTTGGCCCCTTCTGGGGTCTGCTTGGCAGGGTGAGATGGGAGAAAGCCCTGGAGGGAAGAGGGGCCCAGGAAAGCTGGTTGGTGTTCAAGGATCAGCTCCTCCAAGCCGGGGAGCGATGCATCCCGACAGGGAGGGGGTCGGGCAAAGCCAGCAGGGAGCCCGCGCGGGCGAAGGAGGAGCTGCTGGGCAAACGCACACACGGAAAGGAAGCCCTCAGAAGGTGGGAGCAAGGGCGGGTAGCCTGGGAGGGGTACAGAGGAACTGTCTGAGCAGCCAGGGCTCGGGTTGGGAAAGCCAAAGGCCTGGCAGAATTAAATCTGGCCAGGGACATCAAGGGCAGCAAGGAGAGCTTCTGTAGGTGTATTGGTGATAAAAGGAAGACTAGTGAAAACGTGGGCCCTCTCTGGGAGGAAACGTGAGTGTTGGTCACCCGGGACATGGAGAAGGCTGAGGTACTCAGTGACTTTTTTGCCTCAGTTTTCATCAGCAGGGGCTCCAGCCACACCACCCAGGACACAGAAGGCGAAGGCGGGACCTGGGAGAACCAGGAACCACCCGCTGTAGGAGAAAGAAGATCTAATAAGATCATGGAGCGGGTCCTCCTGGAAACACTGCTGGGGCTCATGGAGAATAGACTAGAAACTAGAAAGGAACACATAGGGATAAACCGATCCCAACTGCTGGCATTCTTGCGTTCAAGTTTTATATGTGAAGGGTAAAAGAAGCAAATTAAGGTTTTTTAGCTGTTTTTTATCTTCTTCTGTTAAAAGGGCTTGCTATTTTTGTCTCCTTGCAAAGTTTTAAGTAGCAAGGCAGCCTTAAGGTTCAGACCTGGCAATATTCCCGTTCATTAACTCATTATCCTCCTTGGAGTGGTGGCAGATTTAATCCGTTCAAGACATTTTAAATGCTGCATGTATTTTATGAAGCCTGAGAACTGTAAAGACATGCGTGAATTTAGAATAATACTTCATCCAGCAGACTTCCCCTGTTACTGCTGTGGTTTTTACACACAGGGTATTTCACGGGGCTTCACTGGTGGGGGTAGCTACTAAAGCAAGAGTTTGACCTGCTGCTCATCTTCCTTGAAATCTTTTACCAGCTCTTAAACATTTGTTCTTCAAACAGGTAATGAGCAATTGAGAGGCACCTCACAGTGTCATTTTCAGAAGCAGCTCAGAAATGTTGTACTTGAAAAGAAAAATAGGGCGTACGAGCGCTCTGCAACCGAGCCAAAGCAGCAGCTAGGCTCAGTGGTTACAAAAAGCAGAAGCAAGATGCCAGTGCAAATAGCTTTTTCATCCGCAGTTTCTGGAATTATCATCCACAGTATACTGTGGATATCTGGTTCCTTTTGTTTTTAACAAGATACTAATAAAGCCAACTTATTATTTTGGATATTTGCACTTTTTTCCCCCAACTTGAATATATACAGTGTTAAGAACTCCTAGGTTTATTTAATACATTGTTTTGAAAGACAGCTATAGGAGGTAATTAGATGATGTTTCATGATAATATTCTCTAAGAGCCTAATTGGCATCTGAAAAAGGATTAATTTCAAATGGAAAAGAATGAATTGGATATTATTTCTCTTTCTAGAATCTAAACCTGGATTGGCATGAAAATATTTTGTGACGATTGTACACATAAGTATATTATACCAAGCAATATATATATATTTATCAGTTTGATTTTTGTGACATTTTTTGATTATCAAATGGTGCATTTCAAGAAGAATTCAGTATACTCTGCACTGGATAGTAGATAATGATATGTTGTTATGTATTTTTGTTTGTCTGGTTTGTGCTTTAATTATTTCAGGAGCAGCAGAAACCCTTAGCAGATTAAATTTAGTCGGATACATCTTTTAGTGGAAGAGTCCCTATAATTTAAAAATTTCTGATTCTAAATTTTCTAATTATAACTGAAAATACCCTAACTGTAATTTTAAATTGCATTTTATAATTCTAACGTTCTTTTTTGCTGTCTGAACTTACTCAAAAGACCCTGGTGTGTAGATGCTCAAAGTTTAACTGTATATAAGCTCAAGGGAGGTCAGATCACGGACATTTGAATTCACATTATTGTACCAGTGTGGGTGTTTGGGATGAAGCTGCATATTCCTATTTGCTTTTTTATTTCATGAAGCCTTTGGGACCATGATCCTTACAGCTTCATGCCACTTTGCCTGGCTCCTCACATTTACTTTTGGTGCCAGATCAGTCCCTCTCCCTGCAGCACCAAATTTTGTGGGACTGCCTGGATTACTCTGTAGGTTCCCACAGGAAAAATTAAGTATCAGTCGTAAATGTGACAAAAACCAAGACTGGGAAAATGATTATGATGGTGTCCTTTGGTGGTGGGAGGTAAAGGACATCTGAGAGCATCCCGGCTCTCCCTCCTGCCATGGGGCTGAAGCACTCCCTGTGCTGCGCCTCTGGGCGAGACTCCTCACAGTCCCGTCTTTAAACGCAGCTGCAAATTGTCACTTATGGGAGTAGGGAAAAAGATTCTACCTTCTCATACTGCAGGTGGCCTTGGGATGTGTGCAGCGTATACATGAGGACACCTAAAGCCACCTCAATGTGCTCTTCCGTTTTTATTGATTGAAATTTTTTTGATTGACTTGAATTCAAAAAAACTGACTATTCGATTGAAAGTTATTAATTGTAATTCTGGGGCCCTGACAGGCAGCCTGTGCTCAGGACAGCTGCCTGGATTGATTCATTCAGCATATTTAAAGAAGAGCATGAAGTGCCGTCTGCATCACGTACCCAAATATGGAATTGCTTTTTTTTTTTTTTTTTTGGCACAAAATGTATGGCATGAACAAAAATGTGTTAATACTTCTTTCTTACAAAAGCAGCAGCATGAAGTAGGTAATAAAATGAAGCTGAAGGCGTTAAATCAAAAAGCATGTTAGATAGCAGGACTCCATTTTTACTAACAGTAAAAGCTAATGTCATGTGATGTCTATTTTTACCATGGAAGGTGTAACAATTTTCACTTAAAATCATTATTTTTCCATGTCAGCTTCATTTAAATTAACACTATTGCACATTTAAAAATATGTAGTCAGTGAAGTGTGTGCTTTTTTTTCACACTTGAGTTTTATTAATCTTTTCCAGTATTAAAAAAAAAAAAAAAAATCAGTCTTTAGAAGTAACAAAAAAATATTTATTTGTATATTATAAATGGAAGTTCGGGCTTAAAAGCTTCTCCTCGCTATTACTCTGTAATGAAGATTTTTGTAGTTAGCGGTGAAACTGGCTTGTAAATTCTGTGGTTTTGACCATTAATTAGTGACTTTGCCATTTTCAGCACTTAGAGGTGGGAGAGAAAATGGCCTTTTGACTGATCAGCTGTATTTTAGAAAGTGTTTTATTTACTTTTCCAGTAAAAACAATTGCTTTGCTCTATAATTCTCCTATTTCCTTTCAATAATAATGACGGAAAGTATCAGAATAACAGAAATTCATGCCCCTTTTCTTCTTCCAGACAAACAAGGGAAAACCCAAGCCTGTTGGCTTTCAGGGAGGGGGGAGGAGGTTTCGCTTTCCCGAGGGATTCCCGTGGGGGCCAGGGGTGGCTGACCCGCAGGGTGCAGTGGCCACTGCAGGGAGCAAAGCCACCAGCAGCAGTGTCAGAGGAAACCCTTTGCCCTTTCTTCCTGCTGAGGTAGGAATTTCTTCTGGGAGAAGGTTATAATATTGCAAGGGAAAACAGGGTTGAGTGCGTGGTCCTCTCCTTAGGTATCGACACGCATGGCAGGGAATACTGTAGTGTGTTGATTCTTGTTGATTTACTTTCCACAGAGAAATCCAGATCCGTAACACTCCTAGGTTATTCCATCTGACTGCCTTCCATCACGCACCTTGTTGTGATACGGGAATAAAAAATACTGGGAAATAGTAAAAGCTCCAGCATTGTCCCCTGTGCATTACCAATCTCAATAGCAATCGCTCAAGAAATGCAAGAAGAAATTTTGCTGGTGGTGACGAGAAGTCAGGAGGCTTCAAACCTGAGGGAGGAGAAACAAAAATTCAGCGGGCTTGTGGAGAAGTTTATACCTCATGTGCTGAGGCAAAGAGGCTGACTCTGTAGGTCTAGATGTAAAGAATATGTCAGGTCATCAGACTTCAAGAATTATTAAAGGTTGTTCATGATTTTTTCCTTGCCTGGGATGTAACTTCTAGGACTGACGCAGCTTACAGAGCTGTATCCTTTTACTCTCTGTCCTTTCAAAAATCTCATCTGATTTATTTTGCCAGAATTTGGTGAAAAATGGCAACTGGATAACACGTAAAGAAATCTTCCACAGCCTTCTGGGCCAAGTTGTTTTTTCTTTTGGAAATACCAGTTCCCATTTAAGTGTGGCGAGCTGAAGAAGCTTTCCCTGAAGTGGAAGGAACAGTGTTTTGAGCCACTTTCCTTTGGCCCAGACAAGCCCATGGACAAGGAAGGGCGAAACTGTGATTTTGGGCTCCTTCTTGGATTGCTGTGCACTGAGAAAGTCTTCACTGTGTTTAGCCAAACCATGCCATATCTCTTATTGCTTGCAGGCTGTTGTGTTTCAGAAGACAGCTTGTCAGAACAGACCAGCCCTTGTGACTCCAAGTTTCATGCCAAAATCTTAATTTCCTATTTATTCGTCTTGTAGAGCCAAAAGAGTTGCTTTGTAGGTGAAAGGTGCCCAGAAGTACCTCTTGGTATCCAGCCTGAGTCCACGCTGTGCTGGCACTGAGATGGCTCCAGCCTCCAACACATTTATCACCATCTCGGTTGTATTTCCTTCTCCTGCCAGTATTAGTCCATTTTAATGAGAAAGGAGTTGTACAAGAACAACAATATTATCCGAACACTGATGATAATTTTACTGCATCATTTCAAGTGCTGTTTCTTCTACTGCAAGATTCTTCTGTGATGCATATGTGGCATATCAAATGAACGTGGTAGGAGGAGTAGCTTGATTAAACAGAGGTATCGTATGTATTATAAAATAGTACTTTGCTGGTTTCATATGATGTTTTTTAATAATTCACAAGAATACTGACCGGCACAGTTATGACTATAATATAACATTGGTAAAATATGCCTAAAGCCCTGTTTGATTTTAACTTGCCAACACATTCCTTTTCTGGGTTTTCGTCTTTTTAAATGACTAACAATTATGTAGCACTTTGGCTTCTGAGAGCAGTAGCCTCGATGCACAAAAAGCCGGTGAGACCTTTTCTGGGGTTATTAAATCTTAGGATCAGAAGTATTTCATGAACAGATTCTAGAAAACGTGCTTTTACAGTTCAAGAATGAGAAAGTACAGCCAGCGTAGTAATAACTAGAATTTTTTAAAAAAGAAGAAAGTTATTCATGCTCCGAGATAACAGACTGTACGATCATGTGTGATATGGGACAATAAGAGTGTGAAGTATATTTAGAGAGAAGAGAGATACCAGATCATTGGCTATCACCAGACTGAAGGTTTGTCTCACTGAATATGAGGACTGAAAAGTCATCTTCTCTGTTTCTTAATGGCATAGGAGGCATAGATTTAGCTAGGCCATTCTTGACAGGCATTTCTCTTTTTTCATCAGAAGGATTTGTGTTACAGTTAAGCAGACACCGTTGCAGCTAGTAAAACAGACATATTGATAGATCTTGGGATGAACAGATTGAAATGATAAGGTAAATTGATTATTTTTCTAACATTTACCAGAATGAGATCATCCTTCATATACGGGAAGTGGATACATGTAATCATTTCTGTGAGAAAATATTAATACTGGGCCACATACTGTCACATACTTCTATGCAATTGCTGTCCTTTGAATGGGCGAACTTCAAACCTCCAAGATGTTTTTCATTTGGGGTCTTAATAATATGAAAGATATTAAAAGCAAATGTTTTCCTTCTTTAAAGTCATTGTATATGTATATTCATCAAATGCCTCTTGAGCTGCTAAGGGTATTTACTGTTCAGTGTATTCAAGGGTAGGCTTGCATTTCCTCTGCCAGAGACTGTAGCTTTGATCTTCCAGCTTTTCAGATTTTTGTCCTGCCACATATGGAAAAGCCAGCACCTAATACCTTCCTGTCTCCCTCGGAAGCCAGCCTGCATCCAGAGCCCTCCAGCATGTATCTGCTGGAAGGACTGAGCTCTGGAAATGCCTTTGCTGTTCCTCCTCTGACCTTTCCCACCCCGACTTGACTGTTAAGCTAAGCCCTCACCTTCAGACTCAGGAAGAGTGTTACAGCTTTGCCTTTGTGGGAGTTGTTTGCTGATCGCCAGCAACTTCAGTAAAATACAAAAATTTAAATAAATATATGGTTGCTCCAGAAGGTGTGAAAACTGTAATTTTTAAGGTCGGTGTGATTATCAGTAGAATGAAAAGGATACCTGCAAGTAGCTTCAGAGAGACAGCTGAATCTGGAGCATCTGGTCGCTGAACCCGCTACCTCCAGCTGCGTTGTGACACCTTGCGAAAGTTCATTTTGGAGCTACCACTACTGGTGCAGAACACCACCTCTCCGTAACACAAAGCACTCGTTTGGTACGCCATCGCCCTCCCCCCCCCGATTAAATTTGTTCTTTTTTTTTTTTGACGGCTTAATTTGTTTTGGCAGCCTTTCTGTTGGCTCAGGTGTCATCTGTCCCCCTGCAGCTGGCGTGGCGCCGGCGTTAAAAGCACTGGACTGGTGCAAGGGCTGCATCTCGTGTGCCAGCTTGGGGGACCGAGAGGGTACCCATGGCTTGTGCTGCGCAGGTGATGGTCTCAGGTGGGATGCTGCCAGGGAGGAGCCTTGCTCCCCGTGTCTCAACCTTGATCTGGTTTCTCTAAACCACACGTAACCTCTGGGTAGCGAGCAGTTTGCAAAGGGTGATGCCTCTCCCACCGTCCGTGGGGAAGCCTGTTGGCCATTGTACAGTCATATATACTCATAGATGCCATTGGTTGTGGAGGGGCAGGGGGCCGTGGTACCAACTCTACCCTGTTAATAGCACACATTATGTGGCCTTCTGGATGGAGGGGATGATCAGTATTGCTTTAAAGAGCTACAGCTGGCAGGCTATTAAAATTGTTGAGAGTAATTACCCTGCAGCCTAGGTGCTCGCGGGTGCTGTGGCCAGGCAGTGTAAAAACCGTAAGCGTTAATAGGAAGAGGCAGAGTAAAACACAAACTTTCCCTTTGGAGTAACTTGCAATATGTGCAGGTTACACGCCGTGGCGTCAAACACGGGGCACTACCACGGAGTTCCCCTGTGCTGTTAGAGCATCAGCCCCGATGCTTGCCCGCCCTCGCTGCTGGTTTTCCTGGGCTCTTGCCAGATCCTCCCAGAGGTCGCAGAGGAATTTTTTGACCGGCAGCTGCTCTGTTCTCTGGGAGGCAGCTCATCACACTCCTCCTTCGCAAGGATGCGTTGCCTGTGGGTTAGGTGGGTGAAGTGCACAGGAAACGGGGAAGGCTGTAACAGTTGTATTCACCCTCCCTGGTCTTAATTTCTCTTTTATTTTTTTTTTTTTCTCATGTTACATGTGAAAATAAATTTTGGTTGCAGGTCAAACTGCCATAGCTTTGTGGGAGGAACAGATGACCCTATATTAACAGAAAATGTAAAAAGCTACCTTTATGACATTACTTATTTATTAATGCTGAGTTTTTCCTTCTGAGAATTCAGGTATTCAGTAATCACTGGTTTTATTCCTTTCTGTGTTTGGCTCTGGTAAAATGTATTACTTTCTGTGGTTTACCTTTTGCTGGCCCTGTCATTTCTGCAGTAAGCAAGGTGTAACGAGTACTCACAAAAAGTAAGCAAGGTGTAGAAGAAGATAGTTGATGGTTTTCTGACAGTTCACTTATAAAGATATCCAAACGGAAACAATTCTGGAGTGAAATTTAGTTGCACGTTTTTGTCAGTGAGATTTAAAAGGGAGGTGAAATGCTACGATGTATTTGTGAATATTCACTGTCCCTCCCACATTGTTGTATCATGTTCTTGCTGGACTGTTTTGCGTCTTTTCATCCAGCAACCGTGTTTAATTTTTAAAAATCAAAATAGAATTTCCAACTTTCAAATCCAAACATGATATACGTAAAAGTTCTTCTTGAACACTGCATATTTTTTCTTTTGTCAAACTGTTTTTTACAACACGATGCTTCCACAACCACTTCAGTCATGTTTTCTACAGGAAAAGTTTTCCTAAGGAAAATACTTTGCTATTTGAGATACATCCCATAGTTATTACCTGACTAATACATTCATATTGAGATGTATCTTCTTTTCTTGGTACAGCATCAAGCACTTTTTAGGCTTACCACATTCGCATTCAGCGCCTGACACTCTATTGTAGCCCAGAAAATATTGCCTCTTTGCCATAGAGTTTTCCTGGTCTACATAAACCTGTGATTTTCAGTGCTTTTGACAACATTGAAGCATTTTATTACTTTTTTTTTTTTTAAGAATTATCCCTCATCTTTTCTAGTTTGCCCAAATGTTTCTACTGCGGGAGTGCCAGGAAGCAAATGTGCTTTTTCAGGTGAATACTGATCAAGGGGTGTGGACGGATCGTTGCATTTTCACTCCTTGCCAAATTCAGTGCTGGAGTATTTCAGTGTAGCAATGAAATTATACAAACGCGTGCTGAGCTCGGCTTTCCTTCAAATGACACTTCTACATATGCAGACCAAACCTTCAAAGCTCATTTTTCCCCCTAACTGTGTTTTGATACAGGCAGACCGGCGAGAAAGGGGCTTGGTTCTCCTTGAAGAGCGTGTTCTTGGCTCGACTGTAATGTCTCTTGAAGGCTGGGGACTTGCTTTCTGCATCCATTTCTTCATTGCTCCTCTCTTAATTTACTCTTTTCTAATTTAGCCTAATGGTCTCCAAAAGCAAAAAATCCACCACTCTAGTAAACTCCTGCTTCTTGATTGAAAAAGGTGAAAATCTCACTCTCATTTGATGCTGAAGTGAAAGAAAGCACAGTATATCATGAATATGAATCTACAAACAAGTACTGAATGTAAAACCTGAGGGACTTGCAAGATGGTCACCAACTAGTCAAGGGTGAGGAAGGGTTTCTGACATTCTCTATTTCTAAAAGGCCACTGTGTTCTTTGATGTGCATACGGGGTGATATGTAGCATCACCCAGTGCTTGTCAAAGACTACTGAAAGCAGGCAGTTGTCTTAATTAAATTAGACTGACATTTTTACAGCTTCATATATTTTGGTTTCTGCCAAGACAACTGGCAACAAGAGATGAGGAGTTTATGAAGAAATTATGAAAACTTTATGCTGGCCTATGTGATTTATTCATCCAGCATACAAAATGTATTTTAAATTCCAACATCAGATCTGCTAATATGAAATTTGAAAATAGACCAAAACTGTTGATAATTTTGTGTGAATATGCAGACTGCACACTAGACTTCCATCCCTTACCGTGCTTTGTATTTGACTCACAATGAAGTCAATGTAGGTTTTAGACATTCAGCACTTCTAACTTACAAGAGTTTGCTTCACAGTTAGTCAGGATTCCAAACTAATTATTTGTCTTAGAAAAAACATGCGGAATAAAAGCTCTTAGGAGAAAACTAGAATACTGCCAATGACAAACTTACACCAAATCCTTCCATATTACATAATTAAAAAACAAACAAACAAACAAAATCAACAAAACCTCAACACTCAAGTGCATCTCAGAAAAAAAGCATATTTATTTTAGATTTTTTTTTTTTTTAATCTTTGCTGAGCAGTTTATTATCTTCATAAAGCAGAACTTGGGTGTGTGGACATAAGAGTCCACAGGGACAATAATAGCATTTCACTCAGCCTCATTTCAGTTAGACTGTTGCATTAATTTCCTTTATAACTTGTGACATCTGCAATACGAATTGCTGATTTGTTTGTTCTGAAAGTTAAGGGGAAAAAAACTTACCCCACTGAAGCCAGTGAGCAAAAACGCTGTTGCATTCAACGTTTTTTTCCATGCTTCCCCTGACAGCACAGACTCCTCCATTTTGTGCTTAACCTGGGTTTTCTTTAAATTTGTAAACTTTCCCCGTGCAGGGTTTTGTATCAGAGCATGCTGTTCTCTGTCCCGTAAAATATCCAATCCCTTTTACGTACATGTTTTCAGTTAAACCTGTTCTCTTGTTCTGACATGGAAACGCTACCTGCACAGGCGTGATAGATGAAATACAGCAGTTGCCTCGATTTAACGTGGGGACTGTGATCGTTTTGTTATAGCTGCTAAATAGGTTTTGTATTAAGACGCACGGGAGCGGGTTCTGGGCAGAGGTGTAGGCGCGGGGCGAACCGTACGGCTGCAGGACTGGGCGATCGCGAGAATCGATCTGTAGATCTATAAAAACTGTCTTTCCAGTCCGTCGAACAGAGGGGTGAGGGATGTCTCCCCGAAAGCGCGTGGCACGCGTTGGTGACGCCCCGCAATTAACCCGAGACAGCCGCCTTGCGGTGAGACAAGATTTACTGGTACGCGCCGCTTTCCAAGTTTTTCAGATAATTCAGCTGGAAATCCGGACGGGCCGAAGTGTGGTTTATGGATGGATATATGAGGTAGCAAATCGACGCTGTTAAAACTTGGCGGGTGGCAGCGGCGGGTTGTGGTGCAGTAGGAGGGATTCAGTGGGTCAGGGGAGAGCGGGCAGTGCTCTTCGCTCCGTCCGAACCGCGGGAGAGGCTCGTGTGGCTGAGCAGGCAGCAGTCGCTCATCGGGTGGCACGGTCAGAAAGGGTGAGGAGGGCCCTGTACTGAAAGAGTTGCCACCAAATCTTTCCCAGTGGTGTTATTAAATGAAATTGCAGAGATATTGAACCACCTTGGTACAGGTTTATTTTTTTCTTTTTTTTTTTTGTTTGTTTGTTTGTTTGTTTGTTTGGTTTTTTTTGTTGTTGTTGTTGTTTGTTTGTTTTTTTTGGTTTGTTTGTTTTTTTTTTTTTTTCCTGTTCTCCAGTGCTATTTACTAATAATTGAATTCTCTCCACGCAGTGAATGACCCTGTTTGGGATGGTGAGTGCCGTAAGACATCTTACAGAGCCAGTGCTGGATTTGGGAATGCTGCAGAATCCACTAGAAGCTTTAGGCTGAGAAGGAGCAATCCCAAAAAATTAAAAAAAAAAAAAAAAAAAAGGGGAGATTTACATCTTTTGGATTTCTTAGGCTTGGGGAGAAAATCAGCACCTGAAGGCTTTGTGTTACTCTCTAGTGTTGTATCGCTAAATTTGATACTTTAATTAGAAAGTTCGGTGTGAAGGATCTTTGGGCTGAAGATGCGCCGACAGCAGAAGGGGTTTTCTAGTGCTGGACACCATCATGTTGGTCTTGTAAGAGCTGAACACAAGGATTTCATCTTCCTTTTGCAAACTCTTTTCTTCATGAAGTTTGTCCATTGAAACAATGTAATACCCATTTAAATAGATTATTGATTCGATTCTTATACAGATCTAAATTTCCCTACACAAATTCACAATTCACCTTCAAATTGCACCGGAAAAAGAAAAGGAAAAAAAAAAAAAAATTTGCCTGAAGCGTGCAGGACGTGATCTGTGCAGCACATGCTCGGTACGCGAGCCAGAGGTGCAGCTGCTCTATCCCCATGTCTAACTGAACCTATAAATGGGTGACTGATCTGAGTGGAGTACTGTTTGGGTGTAATAGTACTTCTTTGTTAGGAACAAAAAAAAAAAGCTGTTTGTGGTTTAATTGATTTATTTATTTGTTTACTCCTAGAGCGCTACGTTTTAACTGTTGACTGCATGAACAAGCTGCTCATGATAGCGTGATCCTAAACTTTTCTCATCACTTTAACTTTCACAACACAGTTTCTTTGTCAGCCTTTTTTATCCTTTCATGCTAAACTTTTATTAGACTAATCTGTATTTGTTGATAGTTACACATACTTAAATTTCAAACATAAATTTATAAGGTGTTCTATCCCATCATGTAAGTCTCCTGATCTGCAAATAATAGGATAATTTTAAATTTGTGTGTATGAAAATTACTTTTTTTCTGGTTAGTATATTGTGCAATTTAATTAACAGAAATGGGTTCTTGGGTTGCAGGTGCAATGTAGTATCCTTCAGCTCTCCTTGACTGCAGTAAACAATTGCTTTGACCACTGCCTACTTACAAAACAGTTCCCTTAAACATTTCCTTCTTTCCCTGAGTCATAAATTCCCTGTCTCCAGGAGTGCTATCGGGTAGGGGGAAATGCCGAGGCTGCTGCTTTGCCTCCAAGCAGAGCATGGTTAAACTGTGTAGGGAGTCACAAAAAGTGCAACTCATTCTCATCGATCTGAGGGAGAAATACCTGGCACGGGTATTTTGGTTATTTATATCTTATTCAAGACAGTTCATATATTAAAAAGAAAGAGGAAATTAAAGTCCAGGTTTTCAAAAAAGCACGGGCAATTTGTACACAACGTATGATTCCATGTATCATTAGAGACGGGGAAAAAAAAAAAAAAAAACAACATATTTTTCTCTTGCTCTCTGGTAGATGTCCCAGCAAAACATGTCCAAGGGGATGGGAGAGCTCTGTGGGCTGCCTTGCCGCAGTAGTTCTCGGATGCTGATTCTTTGGCACCGACCCTCGCGTGTCCCTGAACGTGATTGAACAGAAAGTAAATCTCTGTCAAGTTCAGTGAGGTAAAATACGGTGCCTAATCAAATTGGTTGACCTATATTAATTCTAGCTTTGTTTTTTAAAAAAGCTGTAAACGTATTTCCATATTACCTTATTTTAAACTAATTTAGCAAATGCATAATAAGATGGTGCAAATGAATAATTTCTATTTTTTTCTCTTTTATGTCATTAACTTAGTGTACAGATTTTTTTGCCAACATTTTGGTGGGTTATACTGTTGTGAAAGTAAGAGGTTTAAGAAACAGTACTAAGTTCCAGTGAAGAAGTTTAAAAAAAGGAAAAAAAAAAGCCAAGAAGCAACCAAGTAGCAAAACCTGCTTAGCTCTGCAAAGATTTATGCATGTATGTAACTAAGCCCATTTTCAGGGGTCTTGCTCGAGGATGGGCAAGGAGGCTGGTAGGAATGCAGAGAAAGTGCTAAAGGAAATGTGTTTGGCTGTGGAAATTCAGTGGGTTAAGAGCGACATAAGAGTTGTGAAGGTTTTGAATTTTAGCCCCTATTTTGGAGTCCCTCAGTCCACTTCGGAGTCTGAATTACAGCAAATGCAAGGAAACGACAGGTTTAATGTCGAAATTCGGGTATTTCAAGGCAGCGACGCAGAGAATTTATAATCCAGGGGTAAAGAGGGATGCCAGCAGTAAAGTCGTGGCTGCGTCAAGAAAGCAGCCCACCTTTGAAATACAGTGCAGAATTTCTGAACGCGCGGCAGGCTCTGAGAGGCACGGGCTTCAGAAGGACACGCATCAGTTGCACAGAGAGATGCCGGCCTTTGGGCGCAGGTGCTGCTGCAAGGGGATGCACCACGCGTTGGAGGAGGGGTGCTGGTCTGCAGCCCGCTTTGAGGTCTCGCCCCGGAGCATCTGGGGTGTTTTCTCACCAGGTTTATAATCGCTTCCCTTCCTCGAGCACGCAGGAGAGCAGCGGGGAACGTTGTAACGTACCAAAGCATCTCTTTCAGGCTGCTTTAGGCCTTTGCTGCACTGTGTAGTCTTAGTCAATGATGGAAAAATAAACACCAGTACAAGATTTCCTGATATTAGTAAGGATACAGTTTTGGTTATGTCAATTTACCTTAAAATTTTACTTTCTTTTAGGCATTGAACTGCTTCCCGAGCCATGGCAGAGGGCTGGGAGTTAGCTGTGGTGTCAAATCAAACCCGTTGTTTACCTGAATCTTGTGCCAGTCTAAGGTTCAAGAAAATCAATGATTTGTCAAGAATACAGTGTGTTGCTTTCCATTTTTTATAAATATTAGTCTAAAATGTACTAATGATCTTTTTACGATAGCATTTTATTATCGTATCTAGTTTATCATAGTAAGGCATTTATTATTTTTTGTTTGATACTATAAGGTACATAGACCTTCGATCTTCCATTCACAATCCATTTACTTAACTGAGTATTTGATTTAAAGCTACTTTTGGCTTGAATACAATTTAAAGGTTCTTTTGGCTTGAATACCATTAACTTAAAATATGTTTTGAGATAATTACAGCACAAATATCATTGGCAAACAGGGCCAATTTAATCTCGTGTGTAAGTATATACACATACTGTCGTTGTTATGTTTTAATTTGAGAAATGGTATTTTGGGCATTGTGGGGAAATTAAACTTTAACAACTTGTTTAGCTGCTCTTCGCTGAAGGGGTGCCGTTGTCAAAGAGGCTCTGTTAGCCATAAAGTAGGATTTATGGTGATGGTTTTATGTAGCAACAATAATATTAATTTGAATTATTTTTGTAAGAATCTCAGAGCATCTGGGAATGATCATCTGCGTTATGTTGACCTTACAGATGTTCAAGTTGATTCATAGAGAAATTAAGTAATTTGCCTGTGCTCATGCAGTGAACAACCAGCAGTGAAGAACAGAACTTAGATCATGTATTATTTTCATATGGAATGTTCTGCTCCACTTTGATAACTAACACATTTTTCATATGAATATTAACCCATAACTCTTGTTGAGGTAGCACAGATCACATCTCGGGTGCGAAAGTGGAAAAAAATATTCAGAATTTTATACAAAAATAAGGAAGGTCAATGTGGTACTTAATTTTTAAGGTCAACACATCTGCAGACAAACATTCTCCCTGAACAGCCCATAGAAGTATGTACTTTTGTAAAGTTGGACCTAGTGATCCTTCCAGATTCCCATCTTTCTGCTGGAGGTTATCACTTCCAGAATATTGCTGCAAAACAAAACCTTGTGTAACCATTTCCCTGCTGGAATCAGGCAAAAAGAGCTAGGATGGGTTCGTATGGCTTAAATAAACTGAGTGTGCCAGGGTGATTTTGACACGTGGCTGAGCAAGTGCTTTGGTGAACCACTTTGCTGTAGGAGCTGCAAGGGCAGTGAGCTCCAGCAGCAGGGGTGGTGAGAAGGTCAAGGGCAGGGGCCACTTTTTGCATACGTGAATCTGGAAAAAGGCACCTTCTTTACAGCCTTGTTCAGCTCTAAACTTAGAAAGTAAAGGTTTTGGCATACGGCTTATGGAGCTAAGGATAATAAACGTCAGACTCATCAAAACTGTCTGTAAAACTGTTATTACTCATAATTGAGATAGATAGACTTTGACATATGAGAGCTGAATAATGATTGCAATGTTAGCACATATGTTTATTTCACCTTTCTCGTATAAAAAGATGGATCAGGCAACATGTATTGCATTATTGAATTATCCCGAGAATTGGAGTGTGTTGCGTGTAAAGCTTCAGTTCTAATAATCCTGTGCCAAATTAGCAGGAATGAATAGATGCTGAGTAAATAATTCTGTTTCGTTGGTAGTTTATAATGGATTTGTTGATAGGAAACACCTTTTCTATCTGTTTACATCATGATAATTTGATAACCCATTTGTATTATTTAAACTGCGTATTTTGTAAATGCTGAAGCAAAGTAATTTGTAACAGAAGCAGTATGTAGGAACTGCTCTCCTAAAGTGTTTTTTAAATTGCTTTGCTTGCAGCTACAGAGTTTGCCATAAAGAATGATTTCTCATTCTGAAATTTTAAAGCCGCAGGAGTGGTCATATAGCTGAGAAAGGGACAACCTGATGATTTAAGAGTATTTAATGCCCCGCTTGTTGTGGAATAGAGTGCTGTAGACCTTACTGGTCTAGGAGAACATTTCACTGCAGTTTCTAAACCAGGAAACTGATTTATCACCTATTAGGTCTTATTAGATCCCATTCAGAGGGAAAAATGAACTGCTGTAGCTGAATGGCAGAAAATTAATTTGAAATAAATGTTATATAGTCAGGCTTCTTCAGTTCTTCTATCCAAGTCAATCTCTGTGGCTGGAAAGCTGGTTTTCCAGGTTTGATATGGTTTCTTGCAGAGAGGCATACTGTGCATGCACATGGGAATACAAGGATGAGGTAGAACTGTCCGAGCCAGGTGGAGCTCTGATGTGATTACTTTACACGTTTATAAATTAGATTTAAAAAAAAAAAAAAAAAACTAAACATTTCCTGTGCTATAACATGCCCCCCTCACACATCTCCTTCGGTGCACGCAGCGGCACAGGGGAGGAGCGGGCTGGTAGAACGGCAGCTCTCAAGCTGCAGCGTTGGTTGGGGTATCACATCGTCCAGGGAGGGGGCTTAAGTACAGGGGTTTATTTCTTCCGATAGCACTTCTTCCCCAGGAGATGTCACGGGGAGCCACTGTAGACATTTTCCTACAGTTTCAGAATTTTATGACTTTAAACCTGTGATTTAAAACCGGAGTTGCTTGTATGGGCGGATGCCTGCTACACGCTAGCTAAACGTGGGGCACAGAACCAGACAAGGCACTTGGTAGTTTTTACAAATTATATCCTGCTGAGTTCGCTTCAGCTAATAAGAGCAGTGGTCTTGATCTCCGTTTCCTTACTGTTTTTAGAACTGTGCTTAGAAACATGGTTTGATAACAACACACATTGATAGCAGCAGAGCAGATTGTCTGGAGTGAGCAGCTTTAACTGCAGAGGCTGAGAGCAGCAATGTGGGGGAGAGATGATCTTTTCTTCTTCTCACCCCACTTTTCTTTCAGCTTTGCCTTTTATTGCTGTTATTTTTAGTGTAGATAAAGACTCCTTTAAATGCCACGCAAGAGCTGTCCCTCAAGTCAAAAAATATAATTGCAAACCACCGGTGGTGGTGCAGGGCTTTCACCTCGTGTTTGCCTTCCTAAAGGGCACCCCAAATGCCGTTGGGAAGACGTTATTCTTTGTTGTCCCGCTCGAGGAGCTGGGTATAGACGGACGAATAGTCGCCTGGCTTTGAAAATTTGCCAAACCAACTGCTGTGGGGCCTTCCCTGGGCGTCCCGCGGAAATAACGAGGCCATCAGCAGAGTCCTTGCCCTCGCCTGCCAGCACCCACCAACTTCTCAGCCCAGGTGCACCAGGTTCTCGGCCGTATTTCCCCTCAATGAGGAGTTCCACGCGTGTATGTCCCTGCCCTCCTACTGCCACGCCAGATAATCACGTCTCAGTACACGGGCAGTGACGTGCCTATTGACTGCTCTTCATATAAAAGGGGGAAAATACTGAATTCAGCTGGTGAGGAGGTAGGAAAGCACAGGATTGCTTCTCACCCCGATCAATCATACTCTTTTGGGTGGTGAGACTTCTTAAAGAATGAGAAGATGGGGTTTCTGTTATTGTCAGAGACAGCGGTGAAGATTACCTTTTCGGTTCCAGATGAATTAATGTTTTATTTATTCTCTAACACCAAACAAAAGATAAAATACTAATACCTTCTCTTTCATTTGTACATCACCATACCAGCATTTTCCTATTCCAAGATTAACACCGTCTGTGCTTGGTTTTGTGATTCACAGGTTTCACCTGAGGGCAGATTACATTTATTGAGTAGGAAAGTCAAAAATTGGGCTTGCACGGCGTGCAGGTCAGGTCTTTTAAGACGGAAAGCCGTTTGCTTCTGATGTACCTAATGGGATCGGTACAAAAGGTTTGCTATTTCAAAGAAATTCAACACCCTCTTAGCTCCAGATCAGCCAACTGTTTTCCCTCTCTCGCCTGGGCCTCCCTGCTATTCTGATTTTTGCTACGTGTTCCCCTCGCCGGGCTGAAGCCCCGTGGTGGAGCGCACGCTGTGGGACTCGCCGTGAGTTTGGCTGTCGCGGGAATTGTTGGCTTCTACAGCTGTCTTGGGAAGCAAAAGTCTCCGTTCTGCTCAGTCTTTGCTAATTCATATTAAAAAAAAAAAAAAAAAAAAAGAAGTGGGTTCTCTTCAAATAACCGTCATTTCTTCACATGCAAACTTTTTTTCTGGTTTTGCTCAACGTCTTGATGTATTGGCTGTCTGTGCTCATTAATCTGCCCTTGCGTGGTGAGTTACCCTTCCCTGCAGCTTCAGGATGTCCAGTGAAATTACCAGTGGTATTTTATTCCCTATTCTGGAGTCACCCGTCCCTATTGATTTGCACTGCCCTCCATCCTTACCACACCACACACAGTGATGTGGGATGGTGTAAGTCAGAAATTATATATAGTTGGCCCAGTGCTGTTCCCACTGCAGTTCACATTAATTTAGGCAAAGCAGCATGCTAAAATGTTCTTATAATTTTCAGAGCCTGTTCTGTCTGGACCTGTTCCTGTAAATGTGTTTTTAAGTAACTTTGAAAGAAACAAAGTGACACCTCAACTTACTGTGATGGACGAAGAAATTTAAAACAAAACAAAACAAATCTCTTTACCATAACTGAAAACTTCTTAGCAGAACTTAATTTAGACGGCTGTGATCATCCAATAATTATGATTTGTCACAGACTAATATTTACTTTTGTGACTAATTTAAAATCCATTCATTATACTACATACAATTTAAGACCAAAGTGTTGCGTTGGTCTCTCAATGCATGTTTGCAATTAAGATAGTCTCTTGCAGAAATAATACATGTAGGGTTAATTTGGACCACAAAGTTGTTTTTTTTTTTTTTTTTTCTTATGTCTTTGTGATTCTGTACAATTAAATTATCCTACTGTGGCACAGAGAAAATAAGATTTATTTGTATCTGGTCTGTAACGTGGTATTTTTTTAATGAGACTGCGTAACGAGGGCTTGTAGCATGGCTTGTTGCCTAACAGGAGATTAGTTATGTTTGCTCGCTCCATGAGAAGTGAGGGGCTCTGAACAGCGTTTCTGGCCCCAGTTGTGAATGAGCAACTTTTTGGTAAAGCAAATCAGGTAATTTCTGATTAATATGTCAACGCTTGAAGAGTTAGAATCATGGGAGGTCCCGGCAGAAGTCTGTATTTCTCCCTTTTTAGTGCATTTGGCTCTTAAACATTTCATGATGCCTTGGGAATAAAAATATTACAAATTTGTCATGAATTACAAATTTGAGTGAATGTAACGTAAATTAATATATTCCCCATTGTAGGAACAGCATTTGAGCGCTGTCATCATCTAATGCTCTCTTATGTATTGAACTAAATCACAGTTTGCAACGCTCATTTGCACCTTGGCCGCTATGTGTGGGGCATGGGAAGTGTCTAACTTTTAAGTACGCGTAAAATGAGAATTCCACAATTGCAATATAGCAGATTAAATATTAAGATAGAGCGAGCTAGAAGAAAAGGATAATAAAAACCCCTTTCACTGTTTCCCCCAGTAAAACTTAAATTACCCAATCTAAATAGCAAGGGGGGGAGGCTATTGTTTCCAATAAAGCTAGAGGAAAAGGAAAAGACTCTTAAATTATGTGGAAAAAATGTTTATCTCAGCTGGCGTTTTTAGAAAAAAATACTTAATTTATTTTTCCTATAATTTATAAAACCTTGTCATGTGTTTTCTTTAAAAATACTGTTTTCTTCTGAAAGTCCGGAAGAACTGAGGAAAGCTAAAATAGCACACACGTTCGATTTTAACATCCCCTAATTCTTCAACAGTCATTCTCAAATCTCTTTGGCCTATCTGTGTGATCAAAACTAAACCCTTTTTGCAAGCTTCCATGCTGACGCTGTAACGCTAAAGCTTTGGATTGAAACTGCTATAAATTATATCATAGTCTTGTTTGCCGCTTGCAGCCACTTTTAGTATCTTTTGGCTATCAGTTTTCAGCAATCGTGGTTTGAGTATTGCTGACGTGAAAGCTGAAATTACGTAAAATCCGAACAACCTGTGCGTGCCATTCTGCTTTTAATTTGTCTGCTAGTATACGGAAAAAAAAATCCAGAAAATGGTGCTTTTTCCCTTATGTAAACCTTTGACGAGTCCTCTGGTTGTTCACTGCTGGCCTATATAGCTTCTTGCTGTTGCCAGACTTCCCATAATTTCTGCTGCAGATGGACTTGAAAATGTTGGCAAGTCTTAATCTGTGTAAGCACCGATACCCATTCGAAAAGCAGCGTTTTCCCTGCCCTTCGTGCATCCCTGCAATGCCAGCATCCCTCCGTCCATCGAAAGGCTCCTATTGTTAGTCCCTGCATCCCGCTCGCATCACTCCCGGCGTACTGGTGCTGGCGCTTACGTGATGGTGTAGCAGCAGCTTCATTACTGGGAGCCAGGAAAATCCCATTCCTTCAAACAAGCCTTCGTCCCCGCGGGACCTGCCCGCGTCTTGATGGCCTCAGCCCATCCTACGCTTGGTAACCAGAGTCGCTGCGAGTCTTGAATGCTCGGTGACCGTGTCACGGGCCCCACATCAGGGCTGCGCAACCTCACGCAGACGCTGTGGCTTAAACCTCAGTGAGGTCGAAGGGTGAAGCAAATTGTGCAGCGGCTCAGCCTGAACCTGTGGCACAGGCGTCCCGCCGCGCTGAGGCTTAAAAGAATTGTGTTCCTCCAGGAGCTTTTCCAGACGACAGGTCACTGGAGAGAGGTGTCGCGGGAGTTGGCGTTTTTCAGCGCGGTAAAGAAAGTCTTTTTGCTCCTTGGTATTCGGGCCTCGACATCAGGCAAATAAACCGCTCGTTTGTAGATATTAAGACTTGAATATGATGTCGCCGTACCTTCCAACTGTGTTCAGCTTCTGCTCAACTTTTTCCTTCCAGCGATTGCGTTAATGGTTTCCATTAACGCTTCCGTTATCAGAGCCTCCCAAATTCGTTGTTTGGTTAAAGACAGAATTTTATATGAAAATTTTGGAAAATGCGATTGAAGTAAAATAATGGAAAAAAAAAAAAAAAAAAAATGAAAAGCTTGAAGCTCAGAGTAGTTGAAAACTTTCTGAATGAGAAACTTGTATTCCCACAGGAACAAGGAAACTTAAAAGCCATAAAGTCCTTAAAAGCTTTTAGGGTTTCCCGTGAATAAAAAAGACCCTGTCGCATGAGCACGCGTGACGAGCTGGGGCCAAGATGGGTCACTTGGCTCGAAATTCAGCTCTTTTCAATCCAGTAACATTTCAATGGCAAAGTTATCAATTTTTTCGTACGAAATATTATGTTGTATAAGATTAGAACAGCTTTTGATGTTTCTATACACGCAACTGTTAGTTTAAAAAAAAAAAAAAAAATCAACACAATTTGGTTGGTTGTTTCCAGGTGGGAAAACCTGCTAGCGTTGGGGCTAGTCTGGATTATTTTTCCCCACTTAGTTTCTATGGCCTGTATGAGCCCATAAAATAATTACAGCCTACTCATAGAGAAGCTGCTGGCTTTCAGTGCCGTTGGCATCATAAATTATCTGTCTAGAGATAGCCAAAATGAGTAATTCAGGCCAGAGGAGAACGTAAAAGGAGCGTAAATGGTGCATAAATGTTGTGCAGGCCTTTTGCCCAGCTATACTTTGACCCAGTCCAGGAAAATCGGTCCAGTGGCATCGGTTTTTGTGAAGTGGCTGGCTCTCTGTCTTGTCCTTGCGAGGCTCAGAAACGCGTTCGCAGCGCAGCCCCGGTGTCTGGATTAACTGCGCCGGCAGCGCCGCGCCGCGCTCCGTCGGCGCTGGGGGATTTACGACGCTCCAGTTCGCTGGTGTCCAGCAATGCTGCTGGAGTCAGGACCTTTTCCAAATTAGGGTAATTTCCAAATTCAAAGTGCTGCTTTTTGGACAAAGTAGATAGACCTGCCTTAGTACTGGGGACGCACATATTGTTGTGTCCACATTAAGGCGAACTTTCATACGGCTTTGCCTTAGCAGAGGTGAGGATTCAATGCATGGCAGGGCCTTTAGGTTATTTCGCTGTTATACGGACTCAGCTGTCAGAAATAAAATTTTAGTCTTATGGTATCCCAAGAAAAGGATTTCCAAGCTGCTATTTGTATTTCAAAAGCCAGGTAGATTCCTGTAGTTTTATATATCCGTGTAGCGTATTTTAGTACCTTGGTATTAGAGAGAGCGAAATTAAAGTATTGCATAAAATAAATTGCAGAGAACCCGATTTCATTCTGGAGGACCCAATTGCAAGGCTCCTGAAGCCGGTGCTTGTCGTATGACCCTCCCTAGAGAACGGGTGTGCTTTAGTGATGTTTTCGTGATGCTTCCACGGGAGGCTGGGCCAGGCTGTGGATTGTATTGCCTGCGTCCCCCGGGGGTGGAGGGGATCCTGCCTCCTGCGTGTTCCTGCATTTGGCTGTCAGGACACAGAGCTTAACATCTTCTGGTCTAAACGTCTGGAAAAATTGGTTAAGTTTCTTAAAATTAAAGACGTGTTTGACTGTCCTCATAAACAATGGTGTGCTCGTATCAGTGGCAGATAGATACATCTGCAGTTTTATTTCACAACTTAACACAAAAATATTTTTTTGCAAGAACTTTGTCCCATTGACATACTTGGCCATTTTTTTGGCGACCCTGATTGCGTTTGCCTCTGAGGCTTTGATGTTACCAGGCAGAAACTTAATTACCAGCTGTAAAATTCCAGGGAGAATTGGCATGTCAGAGCAAGCACCGGATCCTCCCTGGCCTTGAACCCGTCCAGAATCTGCACTGCAGCCACCTTGCCACAGGAGCACGTTGCCTCAGCGCAGGAGATACCTGCTTCAGGGCTGCAAATTGATCTGTTTGTGCTGGTAGAAACGTCCCTCTGCTGCCCTGCAGTTCTGCTGGCGTGTGCTGGGCTTGTTAAAAGAGTGAACCAAAATGGGTTTGATTGCTTAAGTTCCATTGCGATTTCTTATGAGACAGTTTGTTTTTTATCTGCAGCGTTATTTAGCTCTTCTGTATCGGAGAAAACAGACGTGTGGTAAGGAAGAAATGAATGCTAAAGGCAGTTGGAGGTAATTGGTGTTTCTGGGCTTCCCTAAAATAAGGGATATACTAGAAAAGGGGAAAAAAAACAAACCAAAACAAAAAAATTATAAATGTTATACTGTTATTATCTGCCCTGCAAGCCTGATTTTTGTGCTGTATCATCTGCGACCATTTCCATGTGCGATCCCTTGTATGCAGGGTACATTAACTCTTTCCACAAGAGCCAAAAAACTTGCTAATAACTGCAAAAGGGGCAGGCTCCTGATGGGCATTGTGCTGGAGGATTTCTGTTCCTGGCCGCTACTGAAGCGTCGTATTGAAGCATTTATTCCAGTCCTGTCTCATTGCTACAAACAGTATCAGACAGGAGCCTGAAAGAGAAATTAAAAGAATAGCAAACCACTGATCTTGTCCAAAGGTTAATAGCTGGGTTAGGCGAGCAGTAGCCTGTACAGGAGACAAGCGCCGTTCTCGTCTCGCTTGGCTCCCTCCCTCACATACCCCACTGCCTTCTTAAAACATTTTGTGTCACTTTAATATCTGAGAGCCACACTTTGGATCAAATGCAGGCTTACCTAAAGCTCCAGTAAGGTTTTTTTTTTTTTTTTGCTTTACCAGCATTAGAGATCCTTTCACAAAGCTGTCAGCCACATAAGCGTCCGTGGAACAGCAAAGCAGAGCAGCTGCTGCAGTTTATCGTTCCCATCTATTACAAGAAATGGCATTTTAACCTCTTCCCAGGGAGTCACTTCTTGTGTGTGTTTGTTGGGGAGGTGGATCCCAATTTTTGTGAAAGTTCAGCTCTTCTGGACAGCGTCTCCGTGTTCGTGATTCTTGGTAGTTAGACAATAAAAGTAATAGTAAGGCATAGGACTAAAAGCCAAATTCTTTTCATCTCCCGTGGAAACTTTCTGCCATCAGGCATCAGGGTGAACTTTACATTTTGGGTGGTGGACAAAGAGAAGAGACCTCTCCAGCAAACCAGGTTGCTAAGCACACCTGATTTGTCACCCCAGAAGCACTGAAGAGGTGTTAAACTGACCTTTGGGCACCTTCTTTGTCTGCAGATTACTTTCTTTTTCCTCATTAGTATTCTGTGATGGACTTTATCAAAGTAATTGAATACCCACAGGAAAAATTGAGATTATTTTTCAAGCAACATTATGACATTTCTTTAGCCAGCTGCAATTGTCTCAACAATTGATTGTAAGATTGATGAAAATGCCAAAGAATTTGAAATGGAGCGAATCGATTGTATTGATTTATCCATAATTACCTAAAGTAGCCTTAATCTGTATTCACATCTAGGTATCCATGGAAATGGGTAAGTTACAGAGGACAGTGCTGTCAGCAGAAAATGAGGGAGGTTCCTGTGCTTGCAAACTGAGCCACTGATAAGTATTTGAAAACTTTGGGTCAAATTCAGTCAGAACGTTCACGCTTTGCAGAAAAATTTACCTGCGCTGTCCTTTCCCACACACCCCATGAGTTGCTTCTCTTTTTTAAATTGTTTTTTTTCCAGACCGAATGCTTCTTTAAAAAGCAATACAATAGGAAAAAAAAAAACCCACCTTCTGCTTTATTGAATTTTACCGTTGCAAAAAGTAGCTGAATCCCCATGTAACATCAAGTCAAAATAAGGACTAAGATGACATCTTCCAGGAGCTTCCACTCTTGCATTGTTAATGGCCTGCAGGCACCTTGCGTGGAGGGGGTACGGGGAGAGACTTCTTCCTTCTCCATTTGGGAAGGCAGAGCTCAGTTCAGCGCCTGTTTGCACCCGCCGTGGCTGTTGGCCTGTGAAAGCAGCAGCTGGGGGTAGAGATCCACTAGCCCTGGCCAGCGGGCTGGGCAAGCATCTGAGAGCCCGGGGACCTGTCCTCTGTGGCTGCACGCTTGCTTGGGAGGGATGGTTTTTAGCCAGTAAACTCACCAAGGATAAGGTGATGATATCTGTACCGTAGCAAAGACTTTTTGCATTTTATTGAGCAGCGCTTTATAATGAAAACTGCTTGTTTAATAGCTAACCTGATTGCAGAGATTTCTTCCAGCAGCACTACGACAAATTACATTTGGTTTAAATTACAAGATCTATTGCAAGTTTTTGCCAACTACCGTAATGGAAACAGTCTCTTTGAATTCAGTAAGTCTTCTTCCTTTAGAATATTAACTTTTGGATTAGAGGAGCAATAATGCTGTCCACTTGCAATAGATGCTGCTTTCCCAGTATTGTAGCCATAGCTAAAAACTCCTAAATTAAATTGTCTTCTAGCATTTCCATTAGAAAACACCATTTCCAAGCTTTTATTACTCTGTCATAAAATCTCTAGGTGGTGAAATTTAGTACATAAGGTTATATCCATGACTGGAGTTACATCTTAGGTAAAATTTCAGGAGACAGGGTTTACTAGTGCTTTTGAAAAAGAGAATAGAAGTCTAAAGCTCCTTCTTTCCTGCACCCTGAAAGTCATCGAGAAGCCACAGCCTAGACTTCAGACAGGTGCTCGAGAAAGGAGGAGGGTGAGAGCCCTCAGATCCTGGCCCGGGTTGTCCAAGGAGGCTGCCCAAGGGAGTCTCCATCCTTGGAGACACTCAAAAACCCAACCGGCCACAGCCCTGAGCAAGAGGGAGATCCAGAGGCACCTTCCAACCTCAACATCTCCGTGCTCCTCTGACTCGCCACCGCCTCCGTTAAACAGACAAGCGGGCTTCGGGTTGGGGGTCGCGCTGGTGCTCTGCTCGTGCCAAGGATGCCTCTCTTGCTGGGCAGGCCCGCTGATGTGAGCAGGGTTCTGAGGTGGGCTGTGTACCAGCGTGGGTCCCATCCGGCTGCCGGGTGGGCAGAGTAGTTCTGCAAGGGCGTCTGAGTGGGATGTAAATCCACATCTTTCTTTAGACTGTTTATTTCTGTAAACATTTAGCATTTGAATGGCCGGTGGTGCAACACTCCTGCTTGCCTATTCCAACAGGGTTGTTCTGTCAGTTTGATCTTAAGGTACGAGATAGCTGTACTGCAAGGGCGGTTTGTAAAATAATACGCAGTGCCTGTTATACCGGACCTAGTCAGGCCATAAGTTTGTCCTTCAGAATTTCATCAGTTGTGGTTATTTTTCACGCATCTTCCCCCGTTGTTTTAGAGGACACACAGCACAGAATATAAACCAGGAAAGAGGTGTCAGTGATTATAGACAATATGCTAAAACCGTTTCTGAAATATTTATTAGAAAGTAGGTTAATAAAGCGCCGTGGTGCACCTGTGCTGGTGTGCAGTAGCCATTATGAGAAGATTATACTAATGTAAGTATTTAGTAGCAAGCCTTCATTGGGATTACTATATGCTATTATCATAGTCGGCCTAGGAATTGTAATTCAAAAGAAAGCAAATGATCAGGGGTTTTGTTGTTTTGTTTTGGTTTTTTTTTTTTTTTTATGTTTTGACTGCTATTTAGCCTGATGAACTAGAGGATATTACAAGCAATCTTTTAAACTTTTTTTTGGTAAAAGGAAAAAAAAAAGAGAGATAAACTGGCAGAGAAGTATCATCTACTGAAGTGTAAAATTAAAATTATTTTGGAAACGTTCATTTGAGCTGGGCACTTGTCAGGTCTGGCAGTGTGAAGATGTGTGAACAGTAATAACATCACCAGAAAAGAAAAGAGAGAGGAGATTTGGGAAGGGAGAAAATTGAGGGGAGATGGAAGAAGGGCAGATACCTCCATGCTCAGTCATTTTAATGATTTTGACTTTCATTTGACTTGTACAAAACACGTGTATGAGGTCACTATGTGTTCTCTGTGTTCCAGGCTTAAAATAATTGGACAATCACCATACTGCATGCAGTGCCAATAGAGAAGTGGCTACAGGAGTGTATTAAAATCCAAGTTTTAATTCACACGTAAAAAGGTGTTTAAAACTTAACCATGTTTTGCAACACTTGAGACACTGAAAAAAAAGAAAAAAACATTTGAAGCTATTGGAAGTGATTGCTGTTTAAAAGAAGGCTTTGCTATTCATGCTTTAGTGAGCATTTGTTCAGGTCTGGGTTTTGCATTGGGATTTCAAGGTCTAGGTCTGTTGTTTCATACGCAGTCTGACAGGATAAGAGTAGTCTGTCTCATATATGCACAGTAAATTTGTCTCCCAGAGAAGCAAAAGCTCAAGCATGGAAAGCATGATGATGTGCAGGAAGGCTGATCAGCTGTAATAAAGCATTCATTATCCTTCCATCTAAATTAACTGAAATGACATCATAATAGTGCCTTTTATAACCTCACTCCAAATTCCCTCTCTTTTATTGAATTATCAGCTAAACCTAAATTATTTTAAGCTGTATCTGTATATTCTTGTTTAGATAATTATTCTGTCATTAGGGAAGTTATTCTTTCGTTCTTCTGTTTTGAAGTTCACTTAAGAAAAAATACTGGGGAGTACCTTTGTAGCTTGTATTCTTTCATATTTTCCTGTTATAAGTATTTTGCATAAGTGCTCATAGTGTAAATCCAAATCCTTGGGGTCTTGAGCTAACAAAATAATGTACAAGATGGTATATATTCTGAGAATGTTTCTACTTTTGGAATCTCTCTCTCTAGATTATTTCTCCAGAAAAATCTTTTTGCAGAGGCAGTTTGATTTGTGTGTGTGCATTACCTGATGAGAGGTGTGTTCAGCGTCGTGCGGCTTCCAGCTCGCTCGGCTCCTTTAGCTTTTGCAAATACTTTCCAACGACGTGAGAAGCTGAATGAGAGAAAATAGGGCATAGAATATTTTTAAACATGAGTGAACAAGCAAATCAGGACACTTGACTAATTATAAGAGAGAATGGAGGAAGAAAAACTGACTGTACCTGAGAAAGAGGAAAAAAAAAAAAAGAGTTGTTTGGCACAGTGACTACTGTTACACTTATAAATTGAATCCCTTTGTCCCTTCTTCATTTATTAGTGCCAGTTGAAGACTGGATTTGATATATATGAACAGCCTCCTGACTTCAGTGAGGTGGTTTGTAGGAAAAAAGAGCCTCTCTACAAGGGTAAAATTACAGGATTGAACCATTATTTTTTTGCAGTACTCGGTGGAGCAGTCTCTGAGCGTGCATCCACAAACCAGTTAGCCACCTGTGCACCTACTGGGAGCGATTAGTAATCAATAACAGTAAAAATACCCAGAACTCGGTAGCTGCAACTGAAGTTAGATCCTGGCTTGAATCAGCAGCCTATTAATTGATTTATTGACTCTGGACTGAGACAGAAGTGGGGAGAAATTACTGAAGAAATTAGTACTGATCTGTCCTTTTGCTCAAGGCGCAGGACAAGGTGAATGACACCTGACCAGATCACAGGTGTTTGCTTAACCTGTTTCTTTTTTTTTTTTTTTTTGGGGTGCTTTTTTTGAGAATTTCTGCTCTTGATAGCCTTTGCTTAACATCACGGAGTATTTCCTAGCGTCTAACCTGTGCCGTGGTTTTCTGTATCTCCTGTCCTCTTGCTTCCCTCAGCTGAGCTCTCAGCCATATTTTTGTGTCACTCGGAGCAGGGTGACTTCAGCTGAAGTTGAGGCCTTGCCAAGTAGATAAGAAAAAATATTTCATGTCTCACAGTGGACCCTTACCCCAGTACAACCCGGATGGACATTTTGGAGCCTGAGGGCACTTTGGGGCTCGGCTGCTTTACTGCCCACCATCTGCCTAACACACTTCTGCAGCTTTCCACTGTGTGTTTGTGTAATCCGTTATTCCTTCTGGCTTACGGAGAACTGATAAAGGTGTCTTAGCAGGAAATACATAAACAGGAATGAAATGCCAGGAAATCCTGGGGATGGTGTGAGACCTCACTGTGAGGGAAGCTATCTAAGCACAGATTAAGAGGACAGTCCCCTGCCTCAGAGGACCTAACTACAACAGAAGAGACAACAGAAAGCTGCTGATGCCTTTGGGAGCCAGCCCCAGCCCCACTCATCCCACCCCCAGGGGCTCAGCACACATAAACCTCATCTGTCTGGCATGTTAATTTTGTTTTTTGGTAGATATCCATGCCCTTTAGCAACGGTCATTCTTCCTTCCACATATCCTGAAGTGACTTCCATCTGTAATCATAGTCCTTCTATTCCAGTCACATCATAGGAAATGTTAATTTCCTTTTTTTAATTGGGTTGATAAAGTCTTTTGTCTAACAAATCTTTTCCAATATGTTAGGACTAGATTTTGTTGCTGTGTGAGACATTCTCAGTATTGCAGCAGGGAACATTGTGATCGGTTCCAGTCTCTGAACTTCTCTCTTTTTCAAGGTTTAACTTTTGTGGCTCTTCCTGACACAGATAATGTATTCTTTTGTTAATAGAAGCTGAACTTGAAGAAAAGCACTTCTTTTTATGCACATGCAACTGGAAGCTAATCTTCGTTATTAATTATAGCAAGATAAGGTGTGCCACTGCGGATTGATGTTCTCCATCTGAGCACGGGAGATAGTTTTTGATTGCTTGTCTGGTGGCCCAGTGATGTCCAAGTACACCTTCCATCCTTACATGTGTTAGCAGCAGCCAGCTTATTCTTTGGTACAGAGCCGATGCATCTGTTTTAATTCTGCCTATTCTGAAGAGCCACATTTCCCTCAATTTTTCCTCCGTTTCTCTAACTTTGACAGTGAAGTTACTGAAAATTGTCAGTACCTGCTTTGGAGAGGAAGGAGGATTAAACTAACACTTGGAATGATTAATAAAATTTTTCTGCTTCCTCTTTCGAATTTTATTTGGGCATAAACCTGAACCATTTATACATTCATGAGTTGCAGCAAACTTCACAGGGGATAACATACCGTTTTGTAGATTATAGACAAGAACTCATCAAGCAAAATTTTTTTCTATCCGAACAATCTCTTCAGGGCACTAATCTTCCTGTCTGACGTACCATTCGACTGAGTGTCGTACCACAATGATGAAGCGATGCCAGCCTAACCATCTTACTTTTACCCTGTAGCCCTGTGTCCATTATTACTTCTTCTGATTCTTTTTCACCAAATTGCAGCTCGTTCATAGGATGGTGGTTAAATACTCCAGGTAGAAATACTTATCTTTTTTCTCAGCTGACACCTCTCCTCACTCTTGCGTGGGTATGTAAGAGATTACACGGTGGTCAGGAGTGGTAGTCAGTGGTCTCTGCCCGATAGAAAGCTACGTTTATCTAAATCCAGCCTTTCCTTGTTGGGCCTGTAAAAATAAAGCTTTACACCAAGGTGAAGCAGTACTGTGATGTTGTAGTAAAGGGACTGTCAATATTTCCCGCAATCCTTTCAGTACTGGTCAGAACAGGCACAAAATCCTCATTGACTTTCATTTGATTTGCAACTAAAGATATACTGCTGTAATAAAAATATTGTTCTGTTGACTTTCACTGGGACAAGAACTAGGCTTTTTTCACTGAAGTGCATTAGGAAGTGTTTTATCCAGTAATGGAAGGATTGAGTGCATCACTGAATGAAATCAAAATTAAAATGGGGTTTGAATAATTCAAAAACCAACAGTTAAATCTCTGCCTTTCTTCTGATGTTCTTCTGTAGGAAACTGGGAGGAATACCTACCTTCCTAAAGCAGCCTGACTACAGAGGTAGCACACGGGCTACGGGAGGATGGTGGTGTTTAATTACAATTACAGTTTAACACACGTGCTGTGCTGTGGTCGGTCGTTTCGCAGTTGCAATGTACAGTAGATTCTGCATTATTTGCTCTTTATTGCTATTCACTAGAATTGATACAGGGGAAAAATGAGAGTTACAATTTAAAGAAAAATAATGGTATATAAAGTAATGAGATTGTTCCAAAGCTTAATTAGATGGAGCAGATTGAATACATTACGGTAATGTCTTAAGGCAACGTAATTAAATTGTAAGCATAATCCTCCCTGTATTGGAACCGATTTTATCTTCATAAGGCAAGGAGCCCTTCCTACTATGTTAAATCACTAATTCTTCTAGGAAGGCTTACGAATCTCATATTATTACCAGACTTTAAAACCACAAAACAAAACAAGGTATAAGTCTGCATATCAAACTGTTGTTAGTCTGATTACAAGGATAACTTCAGTTTCAATCTTAGTATATGCTGCAGCTCAGTAATTGAATCATAGATCTAAAATACATATCTGCAGTGTATTACTGTGTATGCTGAATTCACCTCATTTATAAAATCTCTTAATGAAGTTGTTTCCAAATATATACACTGCCAAAGATACTGGTGAATAATGCACAGAAATGCTGTTCCTGAAATGCACCTCTGCGTATGCTGGATGCGAGTGCATCGATGCCTATGACATCTTAGCCATAAAGATTAATATTGTAAAATGTATGGATGTGTGTATGCATACGTAGATGTATGCATTTATTTTTATATATTTATTTGTATTTTATATACACTTTCATCTTTTAAATTTTCTTTTGTGTTTTCTTTTATAAATTTAACTTTTATTTTCATGGTTGGATACTTTCCTTCTTCGTTACACTACTGGGGGGATGATCTGGCTTTAGAGTATAGATACATCCCAGTGGCATCAAAATTTTTGCCTTACTTTATTAATTTAGTGTATGTAAATAATCTCTCTTAGCATCCTGATGCCCGTGTATTATCTGGAGGCTTCTTTTCTCTTGAATTCCCAAACGTTTAGCTAGGTAATAATTTTTTTCAGGTGACATCAGGAGGTACCTTAAGTTCAGCAAACGATCTTTCTAACTGCCTCTACTGGTCTGTTTTAAATAATTCTGATACTTGCTTGTCAGCCCGTAGACAGATTAACTTTGTTATTTGCATTCAATAGTGAACTCTCTTTTTAAAGATTGCTATTGGGAGGAGGGGGAAGAGTAGTTACGTGTCATGAGTGGTCTTTATTGTTGCTGGTACTTGCAGCAGACATAAATCTCTACCACAGTCTAAAGACAAGCTCATTTGTCTGAGCATTACCTGACAGTTTCATAGCATAAATATAAAGTTTTCAGGAGGAATATAATGTTTATTTTGAAAATGGAGATTAGGGTACCAAAGAATAATATGTTTACTTTTCAGCACCATGAATATGTAGTGACCTACTTATACTATACCGTTTGGTTTTATTTTTAAAGCTTGTCAAGCCAACTCCTGTTGCAATTTAAGAAGCATCCTTTTTAGAAAAGCAATAAACTACACTGGGTACTAAATTAGCGTTTTAGAAGTAGAGCAGTGAACAATGTTTTGTAGATTGTCCTTCAACAGCATTTTTATGTGTTATCGTACCATCAGTAAAATAGTGTTTGCCGAGTGTTTAAAAACATGTTTTGCTTCATCTGCAAGTTAAAATACAGCCAATTGCAGGTCTAGGTTAGATACAGCACTGCGATGCTGTAACTTTAAAAATATATATACTTTCTCCTAATAAACTGAATTTTTTAAAGATCTCTCGATTATCATGAGGTATTTTAAAGAGAAGTGATTTTATCCCAAACATTCCTTGTGTTTCTGCATATGCTAATTTCCTTGATTGATTTTGAGAACATCTGCATATAATTCTGTATACTTAACAGTGGTGAGATCACACTGCTTTTCAAGTAACAGCTACAAATTTCACTTTCCAGACAGAATCAGATTTTTGTCTAATTGGGATGCCAAATGTACAAAGGTACCACAGAAGAGTGTGTAATTATGTAATTTTCTCTTGATCTTTCAGAGTCTTCCTGCGAGCAATTAATCAGTATGCAGATATGCTAAACAAAAAATTTCTTGATCAAGCCAACTTCGAGTTGCAGGTATGAAGAAACCACCAGTGTCTTGGGGACTAATGTTAATGTTGTAATAAGTTTCTGCCTTAAACACATTAATTCTGGGCTATGCACATGTCGTCGTGAACCCCGGGTGACCAGTTAGCCCATTTAAGTCATTTCAGGCTCAGCAGGTATGTACGATCCACTGGTGTCCTGTGGGTCTCGTCGTAGGAGAGCACCAAGTCTTACCCAGAGCAGCATAGCAAACTCCTCCTTTCCTTCAGGAACAGCAAACAGGGGTGTCCTCCCCCCTTTTTGCAGCAGAGGCTTTAGCAGAATTATTGCTTCAAATGTGGAGCAGCGTCTGAGTGGCCTGCTGATGAGAAACGCCCCAGTTTAGGTCACTCGTTCAGGATCCTCGTGGGCTTTTTTCATATTTATGTGTTCACATTTAATTTCACTTGAGTCATCAAAACACAATCGATTAGGGTTTGTAGATGGGAAATGTTTCACGGAAACATAAACACAATGAGGAGATGTACTAAGAATATATCAAGAAACACCATCTCCGTGGTGTCTGTTATTTTCTCCTTTAAATATTTATGTGCATAATTTAGATACTTCTAAGTTGTTTTGTAGGTGTGCAGAAAAAACATTTCAGAGAATTAATGATATCTATTCTTGTCATTTTGGGGGCTTTCAGCTTTGGAACAACTACTTCCACCTGGCTGTTGCTTTTCTCACACAAGAGTCTTTACAACTGGAGAATTTTTCAAGTGCTAAAAGAGCAAAAATACTTAACAAGTAAGTCTTATTCGTCATCTAAATCATGGACAAGAACTTGAGGTCGATTAACATAATTTTAGTTTAATTTCTTAGCTAAATCCATTCAAATTGAGATGCAATCATGGTATAATGAAAGGTTGGTTTTAAAAACATGAATCAAGTATTGCATGTGTTTCTACCCTTGAATCAAGATCTAAATTACATGATTCATTACTGATGAAGACAGTATTTTATACTGCAGGATGTTCATAAAGTCAAGACTTTTCAGAAGTATTAACATATTATAAAACTGAATTTTTAAATCACTTTAGCTTTGTGCTTATTCTAATCTCATTTTACATGCGCTCTTTATTGCTTAATCCCTAACGGCCTTTTAGAGTGAATTTTTGTAACTACAGCCAGTTTCACTGCGATATCCCTGAAGAATGGGTTTGTATAACCGCAGCCTTGTATGCTTTCCTGGTTAAAAGGGATTACATTGCCTACCTCTGAACAGGGAGCTTGAACTACCCGATTGCTATTCAGAGTCCCACGGCAAATGAAACCTGTCAAAAGAAAAAAAAGACTAGAAATAAGACTGGAGCATGAATATTTTCTTTAATGTGTGTCTTCCTCCTAAATTTCATTAGGGTTCCAGTGTAGTGGACCTCATCATTAATTAGCTAAACTGAGCACTGAAAAAAGCCAGTTACGTGTTTCCAAACGCAGTGTGCACATTCTCTTTTTGTCGTGGTATTTGTAAAGAGCGCCTGCAAAAGCATTTTGTTCCCGTGGTCAGTCGGGTTACCGCAGTTAATGCACAGAAATGGGGAGTTCCAAAGCTATGATTCCCTGAACAAGTATAGCTCAGGCTCCTTGTATGTATAATACATATTATATATCTGTAGAGAGAAAGAAGATGGGTTTTGTACCACTTCACCTTCTAAATTGAAGCCTTTTTGTGTAATGCTGAGAGAGATCAGAGTGAGAATGGGAAGAGTTTATCACTGCTGCAGCAAGATGTGATTTTAAAATGCTTTTACTGGGTGAGATGCAGGTGTTGACCAGAAAAGACAGGGCTCAATGTCCCATCCTTTTTTTTTTTTTTTATGGGGCACCAAACTTTTGCCCTTCAAACTCATCCACTCCATCGTGAGTTTTGAGGAGCTTCCTTTGGAAGCTGTGCTTTACCTGAGTGTTGAAACAGAATTTTTAAGCACCGTATGATCTAATCTACGTACATGTGACTCTTGGGGCTTCCTTGATGAAACAGGAATATTTAGAAGTTCAGTGGAAAAGTGATGTCAAGCAGAGCTCAGGCTTTTGCACTTGTGCTATAAATATCCTAAATAACATTATACGTTTGCAGAAGGAAATCAAGATGGTTTTGTAAAGCCAGGTAAATTTTCTTTCACTAGATTTAGAATTTATGGAACAAAACGGTTTTGTACAAGACGGGACCACTGATGCAAATTCTCTTTTTGTAATTAAGAGTGTAAAGGATACTTTGGCGAAAGGTAAAGTGCTCTCTCTGTCCGGTGTTGGTGTGCACCTACGTGAGCATTTGAGTTCAGATCAGACTCCTGGCCTGGACAAAAATACAACAGCTGAGCTGTAACTGGACTGAAAATTACTGTCAAATACATTTGTGGACTGATATTCCCTCTTTGTGAGGACAGGAACCTTAGACAGAAAATTTCAAGTGGTTTTTCTATTAAACTGAGCAGTATATCTTGCTGAAGAAATTGAAGAAATCAACAGACATTTCTCACTGCTCATGTAAGTAAATAGGTTAAGTCATTTGAAGTGGTTACCTAATGAAGTTTGTTAAATTGTAAATCTCTGTAATGATTTTATAAGTTGTTATTTTCGGTTTAATCATGTTTTGGAGGCAGAAGTCAAGACCATAAATTCTTCAAGATGCAATAAATGTATGATCTGGAAGCACTAACTTTTACTGCTGTGTGAAACCACTACCAGTTCTGTGCCAAAGGGATGTAATTAATCAGTTAATTCAATATCACACTCACCCATCTTTTTAAGTATATATTTCAATTAATATGACAAATATTTAATAATTAAAATTTAATTATTGTAATTTGTTTTTGCTAAATATTGCATTTAAGCATTAGATAATAACAGATTCTTAGTGATGCAGAAGAATCTCTTTAATCTGTATTAATGACAGGGTATCTCACTGTTATCCCACAGAAATCCCGCAAGTTGCCAGATATTACCATTTTGCTCATATTGTTATTTAAGTAATGATCTTTAACATTCCGTGTAGCAAATACATCCTCAGAGCTCACTATTCTTCTGATCCCATCATTAATGAAGACAGTGGGATGTTTTTCATTCATTAAGCTTTCCTGGTATTAATGTGGAGAGGGAGTGGAATATACCAGTAACAGCGATGGGAGGTGCGAGGCCTTGGTGCCACCACTTTTATAAAAATAAAATACAGCTTTATGCTGTGAAACTCTCTGTTATTCCTCCAGCCATTATCATTTGAAAAATAGAAAATGCTCACAATGAATCTCTAACCACCCGTGTGTCCTGAGGGATGGTTAGGTAGTCTGAAAAGGCGGCAGAGGGAGGTTTTGCACCGCTGAACGTTTGGTGCGTGTTCTCCCGCTGGTAAGTACTGCTGCAGAAATTGAAAATTGGGGTCTTTTGAGGGAGAGGGAGTAACGCGAGGTGGCTGCGGGTTTGGGGGTAGCCTGGGGGTGTCGGGCAGCCCGTGTGACTCCCTGCCTTGTAAAAGGGACGTTCGGCAACGGGCGGCGCTGACGGGCACGTCGCAGAGCTGGTGAGGGAGGCCACGCAACGTCCTTGTAGGGGTCCCCTTTGGAGCACCTCTGATTTCAAGTGGTTTTGAATGCTGATCGGATTTTGAAATGAGATCTTTCTGCTTATTGGTATTAATTCCTATTTTTTTTTTTTTTTTAATGCTGGTTTTGTTTTTCATTTTAAGGTACGGTGATATGAGAAGGCAGATTGGTTTTGAAATCAGGGATATGTGGTACAATCTGGGTAAGTAGCCTGAGCATCTGTTGCTTAATGCTTTCACTCAGTGTTTGTATTGTATAAATCAAGTTGGAGGTGAAATGAACTTGCTTTCTTTTGTAACACAATGGTAGGCTTCCAGAAGGCATAGAAAAAGCAGGTGATTTAAGAAATAAAGCCTCCCCTGCATTCTTATTTCGCAGTCTGGGAAGATACATAACTGTAGTCAGTGTTTACATATTTTCTGTTTCTTCATGCTATTCAACCTCACACTAAAAAGAAACAGTTATGGTGATACCTGTTGAATTTTTTTTTTTTCTCCTTAAAACTACATACACACACACACACACGTATATGTACACACCTAGATATAGACACACACATACATGTGGATGCAGTAACTGAGACTGTAGCAGAATAAATGTGTCCAAGGATTATCAGTAACTTATTGTGGAAATACTGCTTAAAGTCTGATTTTCAGTCTTGTTTGTCTGTATCAGAGTGACACTCAGGAAAATCTGCAAAGAATAGGAACTCAGACATCCCTGGAGTTCATAGGTAAATTAGGCATATCTGACTATCTCAAGTCTTTGCTATTCTGTGTGTATAATTTAGCTATATAGGGATTGAATTTCATGAGAAACTAAGTATTTACTGTGACCTGAGTGTACTCATCTGCCAGATTTTATTTTCCTGAGCTTAACAGCAGAAACACTTCAGGCTGTTCCAAGTTTTATCAAAAGTTCCTTAAATTATCAGAAATAAATGCATTTGCCACTTCACTTCTATCTCTAGCTGAACTGTTGTTACTGAAACTTGAAAAAAAAAATCAGCATATATAAGAGAAGGGAGTGCAAGGGTTCATAAGTATTTGATATCACAGAGTTTGCATCTCCTTGCTGGAGTGATGAGAAAAGGTTTCCAAGAGCAGCTGAGTTCACTTTTTATTAGAAGCATCTTTTGTGAATTAAGTCTGGAGAGCAGATTAAAGCATAGTACACACCTGATATGTGGCTTGACAGACAGCTAATAAAATCAGTGTCGTGCCTGATGCTGGGTCATCCAGCTCAGGATGCTGGCAGCCTCTTCAGTAGTAATTAGCCAAGTCCTTCCCTGTTCCAGGCTTACAGTCCTGTATTCATCTGTTATCCTTAACGATTTCTCTAGCGTCTTTGGATTCTTAAACTTTTCCCAGAATTTACTCGACTGAAAGTAGGAAAGTTTGCATATGTAGTTATACATCTGGCTGTTCTTACACAAGGTTATTTTATTCAGGCTGGGGCCTGTGGAGTGCACTGTGCTTTTTACTACTGCTGCTGACACTGGCTGCTCTTGGACAAGTTATTTAGTTGCTCTAGGGTTCAGTTTTTCACTGAAAAATTAACAGGGAGATTATAATAATTTCCCCTGGAGTTTTGCGAATCGATTGGCAGGAGGGGGGTGGTGTTTTCTTCCCACATTTCTTTCTGCACTGTCTTGAAAGCCTTTTATTTTTAATATGGTTTTTATAAACCGAGATGATCCAGGTAGATGACTGCATGACCTCCTCTGGCTCTAATGTCTGCGATTCCGTAAGTGCCTGGGATCATTAATGCCCAAATCTCACATTTTGAGGGAGGCAGTAAATTGCTGCTCTTCCCAACAAAAGCTGCAAGGGAAAGGTAAATCAGAGGCAGGACCCCAATCCAAGGCGGCCTTTGTACTTCTCATAATGAGCAGCTTGCTTTGTCTCATCTTCTTTGTAATACAGATAGTCCATGCGGATCATGTTTAACTTCTGGCTCTTCACCAATCCCATGTATGTCACAGCATCAATTAAGAACAAATTCTGACTTACCGCTGCGGGGGAATTGATTGGGGGGGCGCTTGACACTTTTACCTTTGAAGTTGCACTACATCAGTCAAATTATTAATGTATATCTTCAGAAAGAAATCAGAAGTGAAAAGCTACAATTCTTGCATATGCTTGAGCATATAATTTTTATGACTATGCCATTGTGCGTAAGGTATGATGAAGCCAAACAACCCTGACTTTTGATTCATGTATTAAACGGTATGGATAGGGCTCAAAAATTAATATTTTGTCTCAGCACTTTTTATTCATAAATACCATGATTAACATATAATGCCTGCTGAGTCAAAACTCCCCAGTCGGGAACAAGACAGTCCTCTAGCTATAATACACATTTAAGAGTATAATTTATTTTCTGAAATTAAATAGTAAAATACACATTCTAGAAGTTTTTCCCTGTGTGTTTCTGATGCAGTGGTGACTGCAATATTGCTACCTTCTTACCTCTATAAGTAAAAAAGAAAAGAAAAGAAGAGCATGTATAGTGGAGAGCAACACTACCTGTGAGCACACACTTTAAATGCCTGTAATTTAGGAATAAGATTTTTGCTTTAACCAGGGAACCACGTATGAGAGATCCAGCCTGACAGGTTTTCTATTTAAATCCTAGTCGTAGCTGTCCTGTTTGATACCCTGCTAGATTTGATCATGAAGGCTTTAGATCCGAGTGCTCTGATGCAGGAGCAACGAGGATGGCTTCGGGGAGCTGGTCCCGAGCCCCCGCTGCGTTGCCTTCTTGAGAGCACTGCAAGGCTTTTATTTGCTTGCCTGCACTAAACCCAGCGTATATCAGTCTTTGTAGGCTTTTTTTCCTTCCATATCACAACCTGAACTTTAAAATAACGTGTTATTTTAAGACACTGTTTTGTTGGATCTGGGGCTCCTTAGACCTTGGTGACACAGTAAGTATCAGAGAAGCATAAAAGAAGCTGTGGCCTTTGTCTTGAAAATGTAGGGACTCCAAAAACCCACGCTGAAAAGCGTTATGTGATGCAATTTGGCATATAAAAAACACAGTTTGACACTAGGGCATGTGTACTGTTTTTCAGTAGTTAATGGTTTCAACAGTTATATGTTAAAGAAACTGTAATGACATTTAAAATAATATCCTTGTGGTAAATTTGGTCAAGGAGAGCCAGCTCAGAAAACATTGATTTTATTGTTGACACCTGAACCAACTGGAGGGAGATGGAAAAGTAAAATTCGTGAAGATGAAGTGAGATGGTTGCTGCTGCTGTCCTCCAGTGCGGTACCCACTGGCCTGGCCCTTCCCTCCAGGTGCTTGACATCTGAAAAGGTGTCTTGACAGAGACGTTAAAGTCGTCGGAGGAAAAGCCAGGGTTAAAAATAGACCTGAACTTTTGAGCGTTATATAAATAGAAGTCATTACAGATAACACTCTCTGAATTAATCACGCGTGTTCAGAGCTGACCTGAGTGAGAGGTGAGGCTGCTGGCAAATTATTCAGTGTTTTTTGTGGCCCAAATCTAAATTAGAAGAACCTGGGAATTATAAATCACATGCTATCCAGTAAAGAAAGCACCTTGGGTTTGGAAGTGTAATGAGGTCTGTTCCTGTTGTGAGAGCAGGCTGTACCAGCACATCTCATGGCAAGGCAGAAGCCACTGCAAGGGGAAGTTTTTGCACGTTCAAAAGGATAGGGTTTTTTGCATGTGGTTTTTAAAGCAGCTGCACAATTTGGTTTTCAGAAGAGAATCCTCAGTTTTCTTCCAGACTTGTCACATTTTGAGTCTCTGCGTGGGAGTTCCCATACTCCCGGGGAAAAAAAGAAAAAAAAAAAAAAAAAAGAAAAAAAAAAAAAAGAGGCGAATTCATTGTTGGGTTGTTTATCAGCAAGCGCTGCCTGTGACAGGCAGCTGGGCTGGATGCTCTGGAGTGCCAGAGGAAGATCGTTTCCTTTCGTGTTCTGCTCTCTTGCTTGCCTTTGTGTCACAACACAGCACTGGACCACCGCGTCGGCGCGGGCGTCCTGGCATCACCGGCGCGTGCCGCAGCATCGCCCCGTCGGTGGGCAAACCCTTCCCCCGTGTCCCTCCTCGCGCGCGCTGGATGAAGGAAACCAATCCAGATGGCTCAACGTCTTAATTAGCGGTTCCCTGCCTGCCGCGGCTCTGGGTGGCCGTGCACGGGGCCAGTGCTGGCCACGCTGCCCCAACACGTCCTTCCCCCTGGTTTGCGCTTCAGCCGAGCTGCCTAAACTCCAGTGGGAGCCACCCACGGACCCTCCAGACGGCGTGAAGAGCCAAGTGGGTTCCCAACAGCAGACGAGGGATTTTTTCGCAGTACAAGTGATTTTGATACCTCCTGCTAATAACTCGCACGCTTCTACCCCCACCAAGTCCTTCTGAATTGCATATTTAGAGAAGCCCTCTGTCCTCCGTGATGTAAAAACTCCGTTGCTGATTACCTGCGAGGCAGCACCGCGGATAAATACAGTCGGTGAGCATCAAGAAGGCCGAGTGTGTGCGGCACAGCTCCCTGGGTGCT
This sequence comes from Tyto alba, assembly GCF_018691265.1. NCBI lineage: Eukaryota > Metazoa > Chordata > Aves > Strigiformes > Tytonidae > Tyto > Tyto alba. Next base: position 3,209,731 of record NW_024881261.1, on the reverse strand, counting down.
GGGGCTGGCAGCTGCCAGCCAGACCCGGCCAGGTCGGGGACAAATCCTGTGTCCACCCTCGGCTCCCCTTCACCTCGGTGGAGGTGCTGGTGGGCGCCGTGGGAGGGGAGGTCTCTGTCCCTTTGCCATCAGACCAGCTCTTCAGTGACTCCCTTTTTGAGCACGGCGTTTGTGTGCCCCCGGAGAAGAGGAAGGGGGATCAACGATTTCTGAAAAATCTTCTATTGTGAATTCACCGTTTTTTTATGTCTGAAGTTCCAAAGATGTTAAGTTACTTTTCTGAGGGAATCCTCGTGCTTGAAGCAGTGGAAGAGCCCACCGTGGCACAAGGAGACCTTCATGATATTGAATTCGTGCCTGACAAATAACTTTTGTCACTATTAATTGTTTTCTGAAATACTGACTCTGACACTTTTCAGGAATAATCCAAGAAAACTGTCACCTGAGGGGCCAAATGTAATAATACTTATAAGAGAGGAAAGCTTTACGCTTCTCACTTGATATTCCTCACCAACCACCGGCACTGCAGCATCATACAAAGTAGTTGTAGTTGAGTATTAATTTGCCCTAATAGGATTGCTAATGCTAATAGGATTCTGAAGTTTGCCAAATCAAGTAACTTAAATTATGTCTGCTAAAAAAAAAGTAGCATGTTTTGTTAGTAAAGGATTTCTTCTTGATTACGTTTGTTGAGATTTATGTTAGTTCTGGTCAAAAGTGAAACTACTAATTAAAGACTTCCACAGTTACTGCCGTACCGGTGTAGTGCAGTAGAATATAAATGAGTTAAAATCTGTTTCTGTCATATGCCACTGGTAACTGCAATGTCTCAAAACGGAGGAAGCTGAGGGCTCCTTGAATTAGCTCAACATTGAAGAAGTCTGGTCTGAACCACAGCAGTGGATGCATAAACAGCGTACGAGCCCGACTGTATACATCCAGTACCACTGCCTTTGTGAGAAATGTCACCAATTGCGTAGTGAGGTTCAGATGAATCCCAGCCTGTTGCTGGGAGGGGAATACATTTGTATTTTCAAAACTTCTGCCATCAAGTCCTCAACCTGGAGCTCTCTAGTGCGTTGCTACACTGCTCTGCACCAGCCTCTTTCCGTGGAGTTGGTGAACAGATAATCTGCAGAACATATAATCTGCATTCTCTACACTTTAGCTATTAATATGAACAGTAACTAGATGTTTTTAACTAGTTCAGTATTTATTAGGTGCCACGCTCCTGTTAAGGTTTAACTTCTGTTCCGTCTGCGGAGCGCGTAGCAGGGAGGGTTGGGGGAGGTGCAGTTTTCTCTTGGGAAGATAAATGCGAAATAAAGTTTGCCAGTCAGACCAGCTCTCGAAGAAAGAAGACATATTGTCGGCTTGGTAAGATGTAGTTTTGTGTCTCGGGGCTGTGTAAGTATGCACTCGTGGTGACACTTTGATAGACTGACACAGAGAACATTTTGTACGCTGCGGAAGATACAGAAGTCTAAATAAGTTAATACAAACTATTGGCCTTTTAGCCTTCTTCTCTGCCAACCAGAAATTGCATTTTAAAAAAACCCTTGAAACTTAATATGACTTTGCAAAATACGGGTTCTTCGTGGAAAATGTGGCAAGCTCCAGTTTGACTGTTGATTCAACAACTTTTGGTAATTTGGGTTTATACATACCACATACTTCCCCTCCTGTGGCGTAAGTAATAATACGTGTTTCAGTAGAGTCAGATCTTGGAAAATTCTTTCTTACGCTATATGAGATATAGCTTGATACAGCTTTTATAGCAGTTATCTTCTACCAAAATTGCTAGCTGCTCGTTAACTCTGAAATGCATCTTTTCTCTTAAAGGTCAGCATAAAATCAAGTTCATCCCCGAAATGGTGGGACCTATTTTAGAAATGACGCTTATCCCTGAAACCGAACTTCGGAAGGCTACGATCCCAATCTTCTTTGATATGATGCAGTGTGAATTTCATTCTACTAGAAGCTTCCAGATGGTAAGCAGTAAGCTACAGATACTAAAGGCTGTAAGAAAGATTTAATTGCTCTTTGACAAAACGTAAAAATTTGTTGTTATTTCTTATTTTTTAAAGAAAAATATGATTATGGATTTGCTTACTTTCTGTAACTCTTGCGTGGATATAGAGTTTTCATCTGTCGGTTTTAAATTGTTATTGAAGGAAAAATTTGCATGAAGCAAATGAAACCTTCCGTTATGATCCAAAAGAAGAGCAAAGACAGATGTCTTAAATTTTGACTGTGACTCAGGAGAGGAGTCTGCTTCTGAGTTAAAATGGACATAAAGGAAGCCTGATAATGTGGCAAAAGAAACTGTAACCTGTACAAATTTATCATCTCTAGTATCTTATAATTTTGAGACTTTTTACCATTTTATGGATTTTGAAGAGGGAAAAAAAAGATATCCAGCCAGTGTCAATGTTTCTTCATGCTATACAGGCACTGCAAAATCTAAATACTAATGTAGCATTTTTATTCTATTTTATTTTAACTTCTCCCGTGCTGAGGGAAGTCCTTTGAATAAGCACACACAATCTTAGCCTGATTGCATCAACTTTTGAGAGGCAAGTGGAGTGAAAGAAAGTTTCCTAACATCATTCGTTTGACCTTCTTTCCCTTGAAACTTTGCCTTACGGATTGAGTTTAAGACTAGTTAGGCCAGGTGTTGTTATGGTATAAAGCAGTGTAGCTCCTTTACACTGTGAAATTTCTGTCAGTTCAGAATATGACCTTGTGAATTTTACAATAAAGTTTGATGTGTGTTGTTTACTTTTTTCCCTTTATATTGGCAGTTTTCTTTCTTGGATAAAAAAATCTTATCCTTTTCCGTACTTCTTTGTGAACTATTATTCATAACCAGCTCTTAATAAATCTGTAGCCAGAGTAAATGAATATCTGCGTGGAGAGACTTAAGCAAAGGAAATGGCATCAGCTTTATTATTTTGATTTGTTTTGTGCTGAATGGTGTGTGGAAAGGTTGTGAACTGTGTTTTGGATCCATCCAATTACTGCATAATCATTCTTTCTTATGTTTGAATCTGATGATACTGTAAAGATTGAAATGCTCACTGGGATGCCATTTAAACAGTTTCCTGTCAGATGCTCTCTTTTGTTGCTTGTCATTTTTTATTTGTACAATTATATGGATCATGAAAAATCCAAGGGTAACTTTATAGCTAAATTTATGGCCCTATATTTTCTTGACAGAAGGAAACCAGCTTTGTGTGGAATAGTTGGGTGATTTTAATAAATGAATGTCTTAAATATTTCACAGAAATTCTTTTTTGCCTTTTGAGAAGAAAAATGCCTCATGCTTAAGTCAGAGATGTCTTGGGTTGTAGGTACTCAACATATATTTCTTATGTCGGTATAACTTCTTTCTTTATGGACATAGCATTAATATGACAGGTGCAGAGGTAGTAAACCTTTTTTCAGTGCCTTTGGAGTGAACAGTTATGTCTAACGGGGCATAATCAATCTGTCCATTTATAGTTTTGCAGATAATGTAGTTATATAGTTTGCTGAGTATCTCAGATTGGTCTTTGGGGAATGAAGATCACATCTTGTAAAAAGCAGAGAATTATAGAAAAGTCTAGGTTGGATAGGACCTATGGAAGTAATCTGGTCCAAACTGGACCCTTAGATTGGGTTACCCATGGCCATCTCAAGCTCAGGATTGAGTATTTCTGGTGAGAGAGGTTTCACCGTGTCTCTGGGTGACCTATTCCAATGTTTAAGACTTTTCTTCATATATCCAGATGGAGTTTCCCTGATTCGGCTTGTGCCTGTTGCTGCTTGCGTTGTCACTGTGCGCCTTGTAGATAGAGTAATTCCATCTCTTCTGTTAGGTGCTAGAAGGCTTGAGTCTGCTTTTCTCTAGGCTGAACAAAACTAATTCCCTCAACCATTCTACAGGCCAGGTTCTCCAACTCTCTGCTCATCTTGGTGGCCCTCCATTAGACTATCTCCAATTTGTCAGTCTTTCTTGAGCTGGGGGAACCAAAGCTGGACGCAATATTCCAGCCATAGCCCAACAAGTGGAATAATCCTGTTGATCCTGTAGCTGTATTCTTGGTGCAATCAAGGACACATCTTGCCTCCGTTGGAGGGGCACACTGCTTCTTCATGTTCAGCTGGCTGTCCACCAGGTCCTTTCCAGCAGAGCACCTTGTACTGCTGCTTACAACTATGCCATCCCAGATTAAGGACTTTTTAAGTTTCTCTTTCTTAAATATTGTGCAATTTCTTGTTGGCCGTCTTTCAGACTGTCAAAGTCATTAAACCACCACCCTTTGAGATCAGCAATTTAGCCACTTTTTCCACCCATCTCTTAGTCTGTCTATCCAGTCCATACCTTACCAAGATGTCAACACATATGCTTTGGGAGACTGTATAAAACACATTGCTAAGATGGAGACAACCACAGCTCTTCATCCTCTGAGCAGATAGTTTCATCACAGAAGGCAGTCTGGTTGGTCAGACATGATTTACCCTCGGTAAATCCATATTGGCTTTTCCCAGTCACCTTCTCACCCTTCTTGTACCTGGAAATAGCTCCCGTGAATGCTTGCTCCATGGCTTCTTCAGGAACTGAAGTGGACCTGCCTGGCTTAAGTGATAGAAATAGATTAATTTAAGTATAACCAGTACCTGGGCAAGCTTTCATACTTAATGTGTCGGTGTAATGTACTGCATTGTGTCATCTATATGCAACTACCAATTGTCATTGTCCAGCAGTGCTTTCAATGAGAACTTAAAAATTGAATGGTTGGCTGCTGTTAAACTAATCTGCCGGAAATCCCATTATCTAACCTTATTAGTCACATCAACAAGGGTTTAGATTGGCTCCGCTTCTTCAGCAGATGTATAAACCTCATGATTTGTGGGGGAGGAATTTACATTTTTTTCAGAACTTAATGCTGTGATGGCTTGTGTTATAAACAGACAGTTTTCCCCATGGCAGTTTTAATTTCAGTATGAATTGGTTTGCCTGGTAAACCAGTAACAGACAGAATGGATTTTTTTGTTCTTCCAGTATATATAGCCCTGAGAAAAAACAGAAGATAAATTCCTTTTGTTTTTACAGAACTAAATTAAAGGCCGACTGAATTAAAAGCTGGAGTTGCTCATTTTTGTCCTCTCCCTCTTAAAGTGCTTTGAAGCCTGTATAAGGCTTCAAAGTAGCCTGTACCTCAAAGCATGAATTCGATTCTGAAGTCAGTGTGGGACTCAAACTTCTCTACAGAAGAAAATGCCTCCTTCTCCGCTTTGCTTTTTTTGCTTTGCCTGTTTTACTAGCGAACCCTCTAGATCAAAGGGAATATGTCAGAGCCACAGGAGCGATGAAAGAGAATTGGTTTGATTGTTCAAGGCCCGGTCAGGTGAACATGATGGATCCTGTGGTGACAGCAGGAGAGAAAGTTCATCATGAAACAATCATTCAGCTGAAATGTGGAATTCAGAGCATAAAAAGCCCCGACGTCCTGATTTTGCTGCATGTTCCTCCCAGTTGTCACTTGCTCTAGCTCCATTTCCTGTGAGCACTCCTGTTTGCCTACCCAAAACTTTTAACTTACCTTTTCTGGACTTGTGTCATCGCTGATGTAATGTTCTTGTTGTGAGTTGAACCCACTCACGGAGAGGTGCCAGTGCAGGAACTGGTACAAAACAGTGCGTGGAAGAAGTGGGAGGAGGCAGAGGGAGGTGTTGGGCACCTTCTCCCTATCTCAGGGCACTGCGTCATAGTACAGTTTCTTTTAACTGATCTGGTACAATTTAATTAGTAGAAGTAGCTTACTTTAGGAGCCAAAAAAAAACTATTAACAAAATAAGGTAAGGGATTGAGTCAGAAGTGCTACCCCAGCCTGTTTTCCCCAACATAATAACATTTCTCATCAAGTAGGAAGGAAGGGAAGACTCTCATCCTTCAAAGTAAAATCTGAGAGGTGTACCCCTTGACACTGCAGTACCGAGCAAGAAGAAATTAGAACTCCCATATGTCTAGTTTTCAGACTGAACCGCATTACTGAGGAGTATCATCAGGGTCTGGTGGTGTTGGCATCAGCGATGTAAGCATACAAGCTCCAGCATGTGTTCTTACCCTGCTAGAGTAAGGAGTTGTGTAAAAGTAATGATCTGAGGAAAGAGCCCCAAAAAAGCAACAATGCATCTGTCTTGTTTTCTGCAAGTAGGAATGACAATTAGCATAATGGCACCATAGCCGAAAAGGTAGTAAGATGATACAGAAATGCATAAGTAATGAATGCATAATGCAGTATCATATAGAAATGCATAATATATGAAAGCGTGGTGCAAAATCATATAGAAATGAATAATAAATGAACGCATTATCTATATAATTACTTAAATAAAACCATGGGTGCAGCTAACATATCTCTACCTAGCATTCTGTTGTGAAGAGAATTAAATGAGTAAAGAGCAGAAGAAACAAAGAAAAAAAATTTTTAATTCATTTCTAACATTTAACAATAAATCTCAGTATCATCAAGACAGCCATACTAGCATTTTTATTTGCAGTGTAGTTTCTTGTCGCTTATCAATGAATTTAAAATTTATATAGTTCTCCTTAATGAGAAGTACCTAGTTTATCTGAATCTCTCTTGACTTTTAGAACCTGTGATTCCTTATGAAGTCTTTTACCACTTCTGAGGCCTGTGTTTAACCTCCCTTTCCCTGTGCCGTAGATGTGCAGAGAAAACAGAAGTTAATGACTTGTCCAAGTTTCTGTGATGCTGCAGGTTCTCCTCTGCAATCCCACTGAATGTGCGAATTCAAAGAAGGCATCCCCCACAAAGAATTAATTTCAATAAGTAACAGTTTTAGTTTTCTACAGTTGAAACTTAAATGTGTAAGTTTTTCTTGTTTTCTGGTCTTGCGGAGAATATCTGTATTCCTCCCTCATCTCTACCTGAAGAGCAAGGGAGAAAGGTAATGCAGTAAGTCTAGAGACCTCCAAAATCACCTATGAAATGGCTGCCAGGTCTGTTTGTGGAGCAGAATGCTGGGGGAAAATAGGAAAGGAAACAGATGAAACTGTTGGGAATTACCACAAACTTTCATAGCAGCCTTGGAACAAAATTTTACAGTACTTGCATGCTGTTTCTTCATTAGGACTGATTTCTAGTGGTGTTATCTGTCACTTGAATTTTATATGGCAAATTCGTTATTATCTCATATCAACACAAATTTATAGCAGCTTGGAGGGTTGAAAGTCCTCCTCATCTACAGCTAGATTAAATTGTCAGTCAGTGCTACAAATATAGCCTGATCACACTTTAGGTAAACCTAAAACCAAAAGTGATTAGTTGAGCTGACACTTGAAGACACTAGATAGCTTACATTGATTTATTTTCTCCAGACGGGAGATTGTAACAGAAGCAGTGGATATACTCTTTGCTCAAGTTCAAACACACGTCCTGAAGAGAAGCTGAGATCTTGATCAACTGCAAGGAAAAGTTGATGATAATTTCCTGTAATCTTCCTACCATCGCCCCTCAAGCTTTCACTGTTAGCAGAAGGATGTGAATCTAACTCATTGATGGTCCCAGGTATACCCCCTAAGCCTCCAGAAAGACCCTCAGCAAGTGTCACTGGCTGTAACATAAACATTAAAAATTTGGCACTTCTTCACTTGAGAGTAAATTCCATCACAATAATTGCAGGCCTACTTGGTGCTATGTTACGCATTTAAATTAAAAAAAAAAAAAAAAAAGGAAAAATTGAGACTTTATCAACAGGCACCAGATGCAGTGTCCCAGAGCCATTAGTTTGTGTGACTCCAGGGCCACGTTCTTACTCCCATTGTGGAAGACAAGAGCTCTATAAACCTCATCTTGTGTTGATGAAACGTTCTTCTGTGGAAAGACCGCAGAAGGAATTTTAACTATGTTAAATAACGTTTAGTCATCTGGCTTGCATGAGCTGTATCACATCGATTCCTTGAGAAGTATCAAGAATGATTGAAGAGCAAAGATATCATTAATAGTCCTTAAAACCCCAGAAATGCTGCAAGTCTGGGTCTGTTCAACCCAAGAGAGCCATTAGGGCGACGACCCAACAAAGACTAGGTTTACAGAAATGTAAGTAAAATTGATGTCAGGAAGATACTCAAGATCCTGTATGACAAATGTAATTGCTCTTCTTTGTCTGAGTAATCTCTTGCTAAAAAATATATCACCTAAAGGGCTCACACTGGCAGCAAGTGTCATTTTTCACATTGGTATAGAAAGTCAATTTCTTTCTGATCTCATTAGAGAACATGAATTTTGTGACTTCTCTGTTTCATCATTGTGTTGCTTCAGTGTTTTACTTGACACGTCCTTGTACTATGGAAACGTGTTTCAGCTGATGTTTGCTTCTTAGAGGGGGTGGATTGCATTATTCTCCCTTTTCTCATTTTCCTGTCATTTTTTGCATAATGGATTCACTGTATTAAAAACCTTATTTTGCTTCACTTTTCATTCATTCCTTCACAAGGAAAGAAGTGAGGGAGTGGAACAGGTTACCCAGAGAGGCTGTATAATCATCCATCCATGGAGACGTTCAGTCCTTGGCTAAGCAAGTCACAGTTGGCCTGATGTAGTGTTGGCAATAATCCTGCATCACCTGGAAGGTTGGACAAAATGACCTTCAAGGTCTCTTCCAGTCAGTGCTTCTATGATTCTGTGGATCATTTGGGGAACAGAAGAGCACCTTTGAAATATTTTAATCTGACGCTTCAGGTTTCATCTTTAAAATGGTCCCACATAATAATAAAAATTGGTTTAAGATGGAATATCTGTTGATTGGGTCCCTGGTTGACTTTATTGCTGCATGCATGATACAATCTGTAGTTCAGGTTTCCTGACAGCTCACAGTTCATTTGACTAGTGTGTGTTGTTAGCCTGTATCCTGAATTTGCTCCGAGCAGTAAGTGAGCAGGACTTCTTCTGCCATTATTCGTCATGATAGCTTGTAGTCACTGTTCTCAGAGCTGGGATTTTTTTTTTCTCTGTTTGTAACACAGTTCTGGTGGGCTGCCAGGTAGCATGTGAAAATAAATTTCCGAACTCAAATGTAGAGGAAAAAAAAATCTGGAGTTACACATGAAGGTAGGAAGTGATGCAGACACCACTGCAGTTAATGCTGAGAAGAGCATGGAGTCTTGGAAAGGGAGACAAAAACAGTGTCCTGGGTCTGACTGGATTTTTACATTACTGCTCTTGAGTCTCAAGTTGTTGAGAGATCAAGTTGTCCTAACAAAGGGGAATATTTTGGCAATGTCACAATTTGTCAAGCAAATCTTTCATACCAGTGTGTGTTTCTCCCTCAAAAGGATTTTTCTTAGCGAAGCAGGAACTTCTCTGCAGTCCACGGCCACATTTTGTACGCAGGTGCAACTTGGCCATCATGTGTGTGTTCACAACTGCCGTGGTCTTCAGCAGAAAAGGACCTTCCAGGGGAGCAGGAAGGCTCCTCCAGCTGTGGGGGTGGCCGAGATGCTTCTCCTCACCCTTCCTGCTGCGGGCTTGTCTCTTGTTCTGCCCGGGTTTACCTTGGCCCACGCATGCAGCAGTTATTTCAGGAGAAAGGGGTTGTGGCAGAGCTAAGGGCGTGTCTGTTTAGGACTTGGTAGAGGCGTTATGATAACCTCTGTTGGCCAAGGTGGGACTGCGTGGGCCGAGCTTAAAATGCAGCGTACGTTGGCAGGAAGAGATCGGTGGACACAGCTACTACACCTCCTCAAAGTGATATAAGTTAAGGTAGTGAAAAGCACTCTCTGATCATCAGAGTTCCATCATGACGTAAGTCCGTTGGCGAGGGTGATCTGACACTCCTCGCTGAAATAATTATGCCAGCAGAATTTCACAGCGTGGACTAAAAAAAATCCAGTTTCTCTTCCTGGGTAAACCGATCTGAGCCTGGCTGCTGGCTGGAGATAACAACCTGTCTTCCCCAGCTCCCCCGTGGGGCTGACCATATAGAAAAGCCCCGTCCCCTCTTGCCCCCCCTGCCTCGAGGTTGCTGTGCTGGGCGGTGGTGCCACGGCCGGGGCAGCAGCACCAGTGGGGTGGCCACAGGTGGTCCCTGCTTGGGGTTCAGCCTGCTTGCCACACCGCAGGTGGGAGCGCAGCTGAGCTCACCCCCTCTGAGCAGGCACCTGGGGTGCTCGGGGACGGTGGCCCCACTTGCCTGGGTGCCCGTTACCAACCCTTGACTGAGGCTGCGGGGCTGGCAGGGCGCTCTGTGGAGACTTTTTTCTTCCTAGTGCACAGATTTTGATTTTTACCTTTCAGCATAGATATCAGCTACAGGTGACCTCTACTGCAACGCTCTTTGAGATTGTCCTTCTTGCCTCCTTGTGGTTGTTCCCACTGAAAGAAAAGTCTGATTTTGCTTACAGGCTTTCAGCAAAAGCCTGCCTTTTCCAGTTACATCGAGCCCCTCTGTGGTCACTAAAGTAGATAATTTGATCATTGGAAATAATTTATAAAGGACAAGAAATGCTGGTATGTTACTGGTACGACTTAAGAGGTGGGGAAGTGTAGCACTGGGAAGGAAAGCTCATGGCTTGAACGGAGGTGCAAGAGTGGGTCCTGGGCACCACTCGCATGGTCTGCTGCTGAGCCCGGCCGTTGTGGAAGTGCCTCCTTGGTCTGGAAGTATATCAAGCTACAGACAGTCCATTCTTTTATCAAGTGTACATTATATGCCGTTAATATTAACTGCAGATGCAAAGTACATCTCTTGACATTTACAAAATGTTAGTACACTTTGTTCTTGTGTAGGTGGCTCTTTGCTTCTCTTCCAAATAGTTAGGGACTGCTTAAGCCAGTGACACTGAAAAAACTTGGAAGACAATTGTTCTGTCAATAAACTCCCTCTCTGACTAATGAGCTCCCATTGCCCTGCCACAGGCTTCCTTCTCACCCGGGCTCTTCTGCTGAGGTCCCTTTTTACAATCGCTTGTGTCACTAATGGTGTGGATGTCTGTGCTTATTTAACAAAGAATTAGGAATCCGATGGCTAGATGGACTCGTTACATAGCAGCAGGCCTAGAGTGATCCCTCCTGAGCTAACAGGTTGAATTCATTCCTAACTTGGGCCCTAGGGAATGTAGCAGCAACAGGGAAAACCCACTGAAAAAACCCATTGAAAATCCAGTGAATTATCCCGTTTGCATTTAAAATATATTCTAATGGCCACTTAAGTTTGCATTCTTTTATTATTGCTCAAATAAAAATGTTACTCTTAAGTTGCTTGAAACAACTTCCTTCCCCTCTGCAGTGACTTATTAATAGATTTGTTAATTGAATTGTGCCCCACTGTGAGTCAGTATCTGTATGCTAAACAGGGATGTTAGTGATGCTAGAGTGTACATCTGGCTGAGTTATCCAGCCTTAGATGTTATATATCCTCTCTCATAGAGCTTTCAACATTTTTGTATTTGACTTTTGTTGCTATTATCGTTATTGCAGAGGACATTCTGTGCCTGGCTTTGTGTCTTCTTTTTCCCTGCCCTCATTCTTGTCATTAATCTCCTTATTTAGTTTTTCATAATGCAAATATTTACACTTCATTTAACAACATGACCAATGATTTCTTCAACAAAGAAGTCCTTGTAGGGCACGAGATCATTGTGGGTAGTCTAATATCAGAGACTGCAAACTCTTGAAGTTGATCAAGCTTTAAAATAGTGGCTAAACATCTCACTGAGATACCCAACCAATCTGTGAACCATTGAGGCTACAGTAATAAAGTGAAATATTTGCCATCTGATTATTTACGCTTGCTTTGTTTAATTATAGTTTGAAAATGAGATCATCACGAAACTGGATCATGAAGTGGAAGGAGGCAGAGGAGATGAACAGTACAAAGTGTTATTTGACAAAATGTAAGTGTTGATCAGCGGCGAGATTTATGTCACAGTAAAGTCAGGAGAGAGAGCAATTAGACTACAATGAACTTTGTAGCCCAGAAATAATTAAAATCTGTTAATGATGCATAATATTTAAAATTGCACCTGAGTCAAGGTTTTTTCAGCATGTCATTAACAAGGCAAATGTAATTGGTTTTTCAGTCTCTTGGAGCACTGCAGAAAACACAAATACCTTGCTAAGAGTGGAGAAACTTTTGTGAAACTTGTTGTCCGCTTAATGGAGAGGTTGTTGGACTACAGGACCATAATGCATGACGAGAACAAGGAGAACCGCATGAGCTGTACTGTCAACGTGCTGGTAAGCAAAGAGAAGTCACCAGCCTGAAATGACTACTGCATGCTTAATTTTACACCCTTTACAAAAGATTTGTATCAAACAGAATGCGTGTTGGGATTCTCACGAAAGTTCAAAATACTTGTGGGGTTTTTTTCCTTTTTTTAATGAAGATGAATCTATAAAAACATGGGTTATTACTTCTTTAATTGATTCTAAGGAAGGATTTAAGAAGTGTCTTAGGGCCTGATCTCTGAGGGCTGTTCATTGACATTTACAATTGATATATTGAGCAACTTTATGAAGGAAAACACTTTGACATACAGAACATTGGAGTAATATGCAGTTTACTACTGAAATTTTCATGCATTTGCAATCCCATTTGTGTTCTGCTTGCTGCTAAGCTGCCATATTCAAAATTTTTGAAGAAATATGAGTGTTACTATTTCATTCAAAGCCGAATGTGAAAATTCCTCCTCTTAGATTTACAAGTTCTGGAATATCTACTATATATTACAAACCTTTGTCCATTTAGGCTAGAGTTGGGAGAAGGAGCAGTTGTCCCCATAGCACGCACAGAGTGCTTTTTGGCCAAGGCATTAGAGTGTGAGAATTTACTAGCTCAAAATCAGCTCATATTGAAAAATTACATCAAAATAAATTTTGGAGACCCCCAAACATAATACTAGCTAAATTTGATTTTTCCAGTAGGATTCAGTATTAAACTGTTAGTCACTAAGGATTCATAGCTTTCATCCCTATATCATGGTCAAAGCTTTCATTTCGTTTAAGGATGTGGGACACAAACAGTGTTTACCATTTATGTGATACGGCTGATAGATGTCGTGCAGGCTGGTTTGAAAAGGTCTGAGTAAATAGTTTGTGCCTTTAGCACTTCCAAGCAATGCAAACGTCCTCCCCTTGTGCAGTGCAGCCTTTATGCCGCACTGTCCCATCAGCTACAAATGAAACAGTGCCCATTAGAACGGGAGAGGAGACAGAGATACCAGATCAGAAATCGGGATTTTATTTTTAGTTTGTTTTTCCTCTCTGCACACACCAAGAAGCATCGGAATGTTTAGGAAATGGGAAAAGAGGAAGAACTCGGAGAGTGCTCACTGGCTGTTAATCTAGCGAGTGCCATTAGTTCACCCACAGAAAAGTCACAGCATCCTCCTGAGAAGAATTGGAGTGAGGAAAGCCTGCCAGTTCGCACCAGGCAAGATAGGAAATAAAATATCACATACACCATGCGCTCTAAAACATGACAACAATTTATGAAACTGGGAAAAATTCCTTAGGAAGGTGAATTTATTTCTCCTTCCCTTCATCATAATACTCCGAGTCTCTCCTAGTAATTCTTGCCACACTGACCGCAGGGGGGACCGATGGCGTGTTAGTTTTGTTTTCTCTAAGTGTCTCTAACAGCATCTTCTGATGATGATTTTTGTTATCTGAATTCTTCGGGTATTTGCAGTTGATAAATTGTGTGAGCAATTTGCTGCTGTCAGGTTAAATCACCATGAGATATCCACACACCACCCTGCCACTGAAGTCTGCAGGAAATGCAGGACAGCATCGCAGGGCGGAACTTTCCTTCGGTTTTGGTGATTTCGAACTTCAGCTTGATTTTAAAGTCCCATTTGCCCTCCAGGGCTCGCTCAGTCTTTTCATCATTCTCCAGGCACCTGCCTTTGCTAAAATCCAGCCCAGGGCTGATACTCGGCACAATTCCCACCCGAGGTCTCAAAGACTTCTTAATTGGGACTTTAATAATGCAGAGGCTTTCACAGGATTAAGTTTGTCTGTATTGACTGTAGTTTAAGTCAGAGGTTTTGATATGCATTTAAGCCAGTGCCGATGTTAAAAAAGAAAATCATAGAAGCCCTGTCTGCTCCCTCAGCTGCTTGTTCCTACCCCTGCCAATCCTGGTGCAAGCACGCGTGCCGCCAAGGTAGCAGAGCAGATCCGAGGAGGGATCTTGCCGAAAGCTCACGCTCTTCCCCTCGGGTTGTTTCCCATCCCCACGGGTTCCTCGGCCGTGGAGCCGCACGCGTGTGGGCCAGCCCAGCCTCGGGGGGGGGAACCCCCACCCGAAGAGGGGGCAGGAGCAGGGGTGGCTTTTTTGGGGGGAGAGGGAACTCCAGTGAATGTGAGGTGCGTCTGGTCAGCCTGCCGCCCAAGCCTCGGCCCGGTTTGGCGGATTTGCTGTAGCTTTTCGAGCTGCATCAGAAGGGCAGAGCAGCTGGCAGCAATATTAGGATTAAACGGTTTTTACGCTATTGATCCACCCAACTCGGAAATCTCTTCTGCTTTAAAAAGGCAAACAAAACACAAGTAAGGAAAAACAGCAGACATTTTTTGTGTGGTTCAGTTTGTCTTTTTGAGTTGAACTTAAAGCCAGTGAGCAGTTTTGTCAACTAAAATGGTATATCCACCAGATAATCCGTCATTTCCAACGGCGGTACGTAGAGTCTACCCTGTATTTCGGTTCTCTTTGAAAGGAACAGTTTTGTATTGGGCTTATGCATCTATTAATACTGGGTTTGTGCATCTATTAGTGGCTACTCAGACTGGTATAATTGAGCATTGAAATACATTTTAATTCAGTGAAGGAGAAATTATTTGGTATTTTGTTTTCTTAGGTATATTTTAACTTTTGAGGGCAAACTTTAAATTAGATTCAGAAATGCCTTTAATATCTCACCCAATTTATCATATCTTGCATTTACAATATTTATAGTGTTAACTAGTTTATCTCAAGACCACAGGCATTCAGACATTTCTGAAAAGAGTGATGATAACGTGTGGCATATGAAACCAGATAAATAACACTAATCTAACTTTCTATTTCCAAAGGAACTATCAGAATTCAAGAGCAGATGATGTATTGCTCAACTAAGGTTTAGAGTTCTAAATCCATAGAACAACTGTTGCTTAAAAATTATTGTTTTATATATTACAAAATTTCAACTGAAAATGGTTAATGATGTGTGACTTGCAAATGCCAGAAGCAAATTTCTAGCAGTACTGTTGTTGCAAATTCTTAACCTTTGCAATGAGACGTAAGCCTTAATACACTACATCATGAAACATCACAGCATCAGACTTTATAGGTTAAATAACTTGTGTTTTATCACTAGAGGCAAATTTCATTTTGCAGGTTTGAGGTTGATGCTATGCAATTATTAATTTTTAATTTAGAACATGTTCTGTATACATTCCACACTGTGAAATCAAAGACTTTGTAACAAAATTATGTTTTTCAGAATTTCTACAAGGAGATTGAGAGAGAAGAAATGTACATAAGGTTTGTAAACATGACCATTGACAAACTCTGCATGACTTACTGTAGTGTAATTGGAGAAAATTAAGCTCATATTAAGCAGTCACTTGGGGGCTGGAGGAAAAGAAGTAATGAAAACACATACTTTGACTGAACCTTAAGTACATTCGAAAGCTTATCTTCACTGAGGACAATGAGATTTAGAAATCAGAGTAATGAGATTTTTTTTTTTGTCCACCCCCTCCAACTCCACCAGTTATATTACGATGAACACTGAAATACACATGAAGAAAATAAATAAGTCAAAAGAAAGCTGAGCAAAGAAATGATTTTGCCTCCTGGTGAGGCACAGAATCTGTGACTTGGGGTAAAAAGGACTATTAAATAACACCATGGCTGATATTTATTTTAAATGTAAAGCTTTTAGGAACCTTTCAAAATCTATTTTCACACAAAGTAAAAATGGTAATATGTTGTGCTTTTTGTAAACTTCAGGGTTCCTAGTCCTCTGTTTGTACTTTGGCTTAAAATTGGCTAGACCGTTGTGCTAAAATGATGAGGCTTGTTTTTTTAATGCTATTTTAGGTATCCAAATATTATTCATTAATTCATTCTCAGGTGCTTGTTACTTTTTTGGAAGAATTTTCACTTGTGAACTCACTTCCTGTTGTTTAAATGGTTTTAATTAGTGCTTTATTATTTTGCAAAAATAAAATAAAATCTAGCAAAAGTCAGGATTGATAACTGTGGACAAGCATGTAAAGTTATGAGTCATAGGTCTGCCCAATTCAGCATCTCTGTAAAGATAAGTTGTCTCTCACTGTCAAATCCCCACCCCAATTCTCTTATATTTCTGTTAATAAACTTATAATGTGTCAGAATGAGCATCAGAGTTCTGTATTTTCACTGGCTTTGTCAAAATACAGTATTAATAGTTTGTCATATTAAAAAAAAAAAAAAAAAACAAAAAACAAAAAACAAATAAACAAACAAATGAAGATAATTCCCTTCCAGAGGTGTGATGATATTGAAGTTAAGGAAGATGACTTAGAACTGTCTCCATAGCTGAACAATTAGAGCAATATCTCTTGCACAAAGTCTGTACTGGATTCATTACCCATCACAAGTCATTTATATGCATTGGAAAAAGAACACAGTTGAAATGCAAATGGTCCTAAAGCTTGTCTGCACACAGAAGCCTGAGCTTCAAATAATCCTACATATATGTAGTTGTTTGAAGACAGAATTGAACCACTGTGGTCTTCAAAATAAATTATTTTGTAACATTTAAGAACCAGCCTTTTTTAAGAGCCATTGTTCTTATTACTTGCAGGTATTTGTACAAGCTGTGTGACCTGCACAAAGAATGTGATAACTACACGGAGGCTGCCTACACGTTACTTCTGCATGCAAAGCTTCTTAAGGTAAACACCAAAATGCATTGCAAGTTTTGAAAATCATGTTAGCACTAACCAATCTTAGTATTCTTTATCACTCTTAGAAGGCCAGCACTTCAAACTGATTAACAACTGCTGCTGATGTCAGTTTTATCTTTTGCACATGTAATTAATAAGTGCAGGAAAACAGCCCTCTGCCATTAGTGTATGTCAGAGCATGCTTTATTCATCTTGATCTGAAATGAATGGAAGTGCGGTCAAGTCAAGACCTCAAGTTATAAATTGCAAAGCTGTAATTTAAATTTCTTTTAAATATCAAAATTATGTAATGTGTGGAAGCATCTGAACACATATTTTAGTAAATCAGCTCTCCACAACATTGTTTCTGCCGAGGCAATACAAGAGACTTCTAGAGACTGTTATCAAGTGCTCTTGGGCACCTGTAGATTCAGTTTTGATTTGGAAAAATTAGAGAGAGATTCAAATGGTCATCTTTCCAAGTTCATGCCTTTAAAAGGTGCCTATGATTTTAATGCAGTGTTACACAGCTTATAGCACATTTAAAGAGCCATAACAATATTCCTGTTCTTCAAGAAATGTTTTGGCGTAACCTGCAATATATATAAATAAAATGTTATGTATACAAAGTGCATGTAAATAAAGCATTTGAGTTTTTAACACTATATAGGGTCAGTCAGCAATGTATTGAAGCCGTACTTCATTAAGCATTAATCTCACTGAAAACTTTCTGGATAGATGGTGTTGTCTCTACCCTGCAGCTTGTTTACAGGATTGTGTCACAAACGTGGCAGCATGTGCCACCTGTGTTCCCGGCGTTATCGTATAGACGGATGCCGCGCTCAACAGCAGACACTGGTGTCAGGAATTCACATGTTTAACCTAGCCTAGCCATCACTAAATTACTGGCAAGGTGTTTGATGTTTTGATTTTTAAAAGCGGTCAGCAGAAAAAGTAAAAATCTAAATTTGATAAGAATTAGTGTTTTCTGAAGCATTTGCTTTAGTCCAATTCTTCTTCCTCACGTCTCAGCGCCCACAGTGAAATCTTTGTCCGGAGAGACCCGGGTCTCTCTCTGTTCCCCTCGAGCATGGTAGCACCCGTGGCCGTGTGGGGCAGACTCAGGGACAGAATAATGGAGAACTGCATTTTCCCCTTCATCTATTTCTCATGGCAACGGCCAGCATATTGCAACCTTTTGTATTATTGCAAGCATTTGATGTTATTACAGAATCTATGCTAATGGCACCTCATTTCGTGAAGAAAATTTATCTCATTCTAAGCGGTGATTTGTTCTTAGCAATCTTTGATTTAATCTAAGCAATCCCAAGCGAAATGCATGTGTAAAATATCTATTTTGAAAAGTTGAAAAGTGGAAGGTGTTAAATTAAATGCTTCTAATGGATGCGCTGAGAATTACTCGTACCTCCAAACCGAGTAAACTGACTCAAAGCTATAATAAGACTAAACATAATGCAGAGCGTACATGTGCAATTTAAATTAAGATACTTTGAAATGCATTTACTGTATTTTAAAATAAATAGAGGGTTACTGCACGAGAAAACATCAGTGAGATTCATCTGGAGTGCCAAAGTACTGCAGCAATAGCTTTCTACATGGCTAAAAGCAGGGGCAGTTGTTGGACACACCTGCTGGATGCAGTCACTTCTTTGGTAATGCCATTTTCTGGGCTGAGACCTGTGTCAGAGAGGTGAAGGTGTGAGGAGATGGCTCTGCCACCTCCCGTCACACAGGCTGGGGCCCGCGGGTGGAAGTTGGAGCGCGTAACTCGCCGAGCCTGGGGCTACAGAGATCTCTCTCGTTCCCACGGGGGACGTCACACAGGACTGCCGAGTTGTGTGATCCTTGCTCGGCACACTTCACACGCATGAACCTTCTAGACAAGATAAATCATTTATTCCCGTCCACAGGTGCTGCATTTTCTGGAAAAATGAGGGAATGAACCGTGCCGTAAAATGTCAGTCAAACTTTTACCTGTTGTGGCTTGAAATTGTTAGTCACTGTGCTTTAGGTCACCTTAAATTGGCGTTTAGCCAACTTTGTTTTTTCTTACAGAATGTCTTCGGAGACCAGATGAGTATCTTAATATACTCCTTTAATTTACTGGAAAGAAGTACCCAGTTTTCTTTTCTTACAATGCAAATCGATAGAAGATGGCAAATATAAGTGTAGTATTTGTTGCAGGTTTACATCACTAAGTGAATGTTTATAAATATAATTACACTGTATTTTGGAATTATTTTATTATAAAATTGTGTTTATTCATCTAATACAACACCCTGTTACTACCAGTAGTTAGCAGTGGATGGAGGAGTTCCATATTGCTTGGGAAGCAGCCATACTGTGGTGTGTGTAACTTTAAGCAATTGAGTTTTTCTGTCAAACCTTAAGGACAGGATTTTCAATGGCGGTCGTCACTGGCATATATTTCATCACGCTTATTTTAATGGGATCACCTTTAGGTCAAGTCTGAGAGCTTTCAAGAATTTCACCTGTAAATTTGCAAGAGGGCTGTCTCTGCGAGAGAGAGCCACCATTGTTTTCTCCAGATTATTTCAAGCTGATGAAGTGCACTTAAGAAAAGAAGCTTTAGTTGTATTTTTAACCCATTTAGTCAAAACTAACAGAAGATAGGGGCTCTTAGTATGATAAAAAATACCATTACATTGCAGACTTCATGAAGTTGGTGTTGCTCAGAAACACAACTCTGTACCACGAAGTAATCAAAGTTGTCTGTTTTAGCAAAACACCAACATTTTAGCCATATTAAGAAGCAGTTGGGTGAAATTTAATAAGATACAGGAGGTAGAACTGGATGATGTAACAGTAATTCTGTAACTAAATCTGTAAGTTGCTGATCTCTGCGTGATCTCTTCTTCTTTTCCTAAAGTTACAGAATTTCTTTCAGTGGGCAGTTCTCCTACTTTAGTAACTTTGATTTTCAGAGAAGAAAGTGAACAGTTCTTTAATTAAATTTTTTTGAATTCGGTTTCTTAAGGCAACAATAGGACATTGGAGCACCTGTCCCTGCCTCTTCTTCAATCTATGAGAAGTTGCGTTTGATTTCATGGAGGTTTGTGATTTGGTTTGGTAGAGGTTTGTGAGTCTCTGAAGTATTAATTTCCAGCTAGCCTCATGAAAATAAACAGCTATGGAAAGGTAGGCCATCCCATTAGTATCCTGGCTAGGGAAGAGGCTGCAGTATTGCCTCACCCCCGGGTAGGTCGTAGGGAATATTAGCAGGAGGATGAAGGGAGGTGAGGAAGAGGTGATAGGAATGGGGGAGTCCAGAGGTTTCAGGTGCATCTGTCCCCCACTGGACACCAGAATGTGCAGGTGCAAGGGAGGAGGAGGCAGGGAACTGCTTGGTTCTCTCAGGCTTAGGAGGAAATCCATTTAATGCCCGTGCCTTCTTCCTCAGCCGTTAGGCATTTGCTGGAAGAGCAAGAGCTACTAATTGCAGACAGGCTGTGTAAAGTTAGTGGCGCTTTTCCGTGCCTCCAAATGTTCTCGATGAACTTGAGCTGTTTCATTTC
Source organism: Tyto alba (assembly GCF_018691265.1). Lineage (NCBI taxonomy): Eukaryota > Metazoa > Chordata > Aves > Strigiformes > Tytonidae > Tyto > Tyto alba. The sequence goes on along the minus strand of NW_024881261.1, from coordinate 3,189,249 downwards.
TGTGCCTGCAATCCTTTCCGTTCGTATTGGTGTATCTTGGCTTCGGGGCTTCTCTCAACGTAAGCCTGCAAGTGTTCGCTATGCTTTCGGCAGGTTGTACCCAGCAGCAGGCCAAGGTCAGTCTCATCAAACTCACCGAGGAGATGAAGCCTCCTCCAGAAGCTTCCTTCCAGCTGATACATGTAATTAGCCTCCAATTACAGCATTCAAATAAATGGTCCTTGTGCCCAAGGAATCAAAGAACACAACTGCAAAAAAAAAAAAAAAAAATCTTTGTTCAAAAGAATTAGCTGTGCTACCACTTCTTTAAATAAAGAATGCGCATTTTATGTAGCCTAATTTTACTGACACATTTCATAACTTTTGATTTGCTTTCACTTTTCCTCTCTTTCTTGTATGATTTAGTGGTCAGAAGAAGCATGTGCAGCTCATCTCACCCAGCGGGATGGATACCAGGCTGCTACTCAAGGACAGTTGAAAGATCAGCTGTATCAAGAAATTATCCATTACTTTGACAAGGGCAAGGTAAAAAGGGAAGAAAAAAGTCCAAATATGTTTCATTGCTTTTCTCTCTAACTTATAAGTTGAATAGTAAACATAGCTTGCATCCAGTGACCTTCAGGGAGCTTTCAACTTGTTATAAGTTATTTGGAGTGCTTTATGTAAATGGTCTACCAGCTAGCACTTAAAGATAATGATACCCCCAAAAAAGTAAAAATAAATCAATGGTATTTTTATAACTGCTGTGTTAAGGGTAAATATATGTGCATATGATGCCATGGAGAAAATAAAAAAGTGATGCATGTAATTTGGGGGACTTACTTTTTCTGGCAATTACAATAGCTATTTGCAATCCTTCAGCTACCCTTGTTTTTTTTCTCGTGCACACAAAATATTTCCGTCAGAGAATGGGTGTCTGTGGTTCATATCGTAAGAAGGCAGGAAGATTCTGAGATGAGGATATTTCACGGCAATTGCATCTTTTATTGCAAGACGAATTTGCATTTGGCATTGCATGGTGGGAAGGGGAGAGTGCTGGTGTTGCCTGTCCACAGAGATGAAGGGGCTTAACTTGGTAGGCAGGGAGATGTAGGGATGTATCAGTGTTTGGATATTTCATGCACAAAATATTTAAATCTAGAAGTAAAGATCTCTTTGTCAGAATATTTCAGGAACATACAGTTGGGTTTTTTAAAGCGATATTTGTAGTGCAAACAGAAATGTCATTTTCTGGTAGAACTAGAATATTATCCAACCACCTCATGTTTTCCATGTAAGTTTTTAGCAGAATCACATCAGTATTTTGATCTAAACTTTGCTTAAAAGGTCAAATTTTATACCTTATCTTAATGCAATATTTAGATGTTGATAAATTATGCTAAAAAAAATAATTCTAATTCTAGACTGGGATAGATCCAGGCTGCACAAACAGGCTGCGTGGGGCTGGGGCTTGTGTAGGTGCGCTGGTGCTTACACCGTGGATACCACTGGTTTGCACAGCGTGCTTCTGCTGCCCAGAAAGCTTTTACTAACCCTTTAACAGCGGGTAAGGAGAACCTCGTTAGAATTAGAGTCATAGCTGATTTAAAAGTGTATTTTAATATTACATTCCTCTCTCAAAATGAAAAGCCAGAAGTCGCATGTTTTTATTTTGTTGTTTTACATCTTTATGGCTTCACAGTTAGTCTTTTATGATGCTAGTATACAGGCGGTGGGAATTGTTCTTCTGAGCACCAGGCCAATGCATTTTAGCTGTAAATTAAAAGCTGCAGTGTCCTTTATATCTATATTGAAAACAGCCTGTCTTAAAGTTGTACCCACCCGTTTCTGCTGATAGCGCTAATGAGCTGTTTATATAAACAGCAGGCAAAATACCTGCTGCTTACTTTTCAGCCTGCACCACATTACACAGCACGGCATCCACGCTTGAGAGACTGTTGTTTGACTGAATAACCATTCTTAATTTTTTCAGATTTTACAGTGAAAAATGAGAGAAAGCTCTGCCTGCTTTCAAAACAAATAGCACTGAAAATGCTGTGGTTTTCCTTTCCCTCGTAGTTTGACTAAACAACTGAATCTTCGTTATTCTAAAGATTTGTGGTGAACAATATCGAAGGGACCACTGTGATTGCTTCCTCCTGTTCCTTAGCATAACTCAAGACATAGGACTCCTGCATGATTTTTGTGTGTGTGTGTGAGGAGATGATTCATTTTCAAAGTACTTTTTCATAGTTACAGATATTTCTTCTCTCTTTCTCTGGTCACTCAAGTTGGTGATAACTTTCTGTATTGTTCAGTGAGAAGGAAAAAAAATAAAAGCACCGTACACTGAGAATATGAGCATCTTAGATGAATTTGCAAATGTCAGGAACCTCAAACTTGATGTTTCCACAGTAGAATTAAGGTAATCCTCTCATTTGGGATGTTCTGTCCTTAGGTTAAATCAACTTCTTACATTTACCTATGCAGTTGGCAAACGTAGTCCAGCCGCTACTTTAACTGTGCCATTCCATAATCAGTAACACATCTGAAATAGTATTTGCTGTGCATTTGTAGAAGGCTGTACCGATACACTAACCAGTTCCTCTTCTTTTTGTACCGTAATCACCCGGCTGCTTCACTGCACAGAAATTCACTCTGGGTTGATCCCATTGCTTTGCTTTCTCTTCCCATAAAGTTAACCAGAGACGTCAAAAGAAGGTCCTTTTACCCTGGCCATCTGCAGAGCTACTTCCAGGCTTTTACGGAAGCTCAGGGTTTTGTTTTAAAGTTGTTGTGAGACTGCCTCTTCAACCCGGTGGGAAATGGTGGACCTGAGAGGCAAGGTAGATGTGGTTAGAAAGGTTATGTAGAAGAAATGGAGGAGATGGATTTCCTAAAAGGTGACTCTAAAACATTGGCTTTTCTTTTTTTTTAAAAAAGGGTGGTGTAGTTCAGCCTCTCAAAAATCATGATCGCTTTCTTTTAGCAGAGTAATTTCCCCGGGGGGAAATGCACGGTGCACTTTTCAAGTGAAGACCAACCTTGAGGCTTATTCCCTAAATATCAGCATTCATGGTGAGATGAATTTAGAGGAAGGTATAATCCTCCATACACAGACTGGAATGGAGTGGACCTCTCACTTCTAGACCAGAAGTCCCCAAGAAATTTGTAATTTAAGAATACGGAGTGTGGGCTTGCAGTGAAAGCAGGAGTGTGGGCATCTCATTTTGGCCGAGAACAAAATACTGACCTTCACCATGAATATCCCTGTTATTTGTAGTTTGAGATATGTTTAGGATTCCTCATTTTGTTTTCTATTTTTTAATACATTGTTCTTGGGAAGCTTGCTTTTTTACTTTTATTTGACTTTTGGTCCTTAAACAGATCTTCTTTAAAGCTGAAGTGCACCTTTCACCTTTAGTAAAATAGCATATGCAGATACAGCTTCTGCATTTTGCTATTCTGCTTCATGCATTTGATGCCTTATTATTAATACTTTTCATTACTCCTCTAAGCTCCTTGTTTCCAAAATTAAATGTTATGCCCAAATTTCCCTAGTATATACAGTTTTCTCTCCTAGATTATTATTATTCTTCACTGCATTGCACTTTCCAGCCTCATCTCAATGTCTCTTGGCTTTTGCCCTTAAAAGCCTTATCTTCACGCTTATCACGGCAGTCTAACCTATCCTTTGAACTGCTCTGAAGTGTTTGCTCTTCCTCTGTTTTGCTGAAGCTTTGTAATTTTCAACAAAGCCCTTAATCCACAGACTTTACTGAAAACTGGTAGGTTAGAGTATCTCAGAACAAGAAGGAAAAATAATGGTGGTAGAGAAGGAGGTAGAACTTTGCCTGTGCGGAGCAGTCGATGTTAGTCAATGCTAATGAACTATTGAAGCCAAGAAATACTCTGTGTCATTGGCAAAGTTAAGATACTATTTTTAAATAGGCTTATGTGGTCTCTGGAGCCGTAAAGGAAGCAGCAGCATTCTTACTCCTGCACGGTAAAATGTACAAACAGCAACGTGTTTCAAGTTTGCCAGTGGATGCCGCAGTCTATAAATCAGTACATGTTTTCCACTGCTCCTCCATAAATTGAAAGTGTTGGTCCTAGGGAGAAAAAAGTAAAGAAATGCACACTGTTCATTTATTTCTGCTCCTCATTCCTTCCCCCTCCCCGCACCCCCCTGTCCAAAAAAAAAAAATACCTTTTACTGTTTTACTGGAGCTACAAAACACAAAATATTTGAAACCACGCAGTAAATACCATGCGTTGGCTTAAAATGTCTTCTTTTTTTCGGCTCGTGGGATGGCATCAAATGGCTTTTTCTTCCCTCTAAGGAGACAGTGGTGAAATGCACCTGTCTGCCAAAAATCAGTGCAAGGCTCGCGTCCAGCTCGTACCCCATGTCAGATCGTGAGCCCATCCTGAGAGCTGTGAAGGACAGAGACAGTCTTCAGAGAAGAAAGATACGGTGTTTGACCGTGTTCCAAATGAATACAGCAAGTTCTTTTAAAGGGTTTCCAGCGATGGCTATATCTTACGCATCTTGAATGCAGTACTAGCAATAGAGAAATACTGTGTTTTGACATTTTATTTAAAATATTAAGCTTACATGGTGGTTAATTAACACTATCTGAAATTTAAACAGCTTGGAATGTCCTTCATACATCAGAATACTGCACAATAATATTCTTACCCTAGACTATTTCATTTTTACTGACCGTTAACTCAGCAGGAACTAAGAAATATCCTAAGATCCTCCTTTGCTGCTATTAAAGAACCTCAAAAACTAAATTGGATGCTGCGGTTCTTTCTGGGCAACAAGCAATCCAGCTTCCAAACTAAATTAAATTGCTAGGTTTTCCCTAAAAAGATCTCCTTCTGCATCCTCAAAGTCTTTCCCCTAACAATTTTCCAGCTCGTGTCTACACAACTAAATTTAGGCTGTACATATTTTCCTTACGCCTTCAGTATAAAAGAAGCATTTTCCTTCCACTATCACCAACCTCCCTCTCTGGTACACTCCAGATAAATTGCTTCTTGCATTAATGAGTTGTTCATCGTACAAATCCTGTGTAGTAGCTCCCCGTACGGCTCATTCCTCCAGAAGACCTGCCATGTCTTGGGCAAACCTGGGAAACCTTCCAAGGCAGGAAATCTGTGAGGCAGCAGATTGGGAGTTATTGACCTTCAAGAATATAGATTTCATTTATCAGGATCCTTTGCCACAGCCGTGCTGTCCTCACCTGAATAAATTTGCTCTGTAGTAAACAGAGAAATTTTTAGGAGGGTTGTGCAGGGGATTTTAAACACACAGTTGCTGCTTCTGTTACGATGTTGGAAAAACTACTGGCTTTGGGTTTCTTTTCGGTGATGTTGCAGGTGTTGTGGTCCAGCTGCACAAGCGACCAAGTGAAAACCAGGTGGTTAATGGACTCGTGGACCTCTGGAATTCAGGGCACTTGACATTTTGTAAATTGAGTTTTATAATACAACTTCTTGTTGTCCCTTCAGAGGATTGAACTGGACAGTTGGATTTCAAAATAGAGACGTTAGAGCAGAGTGGGATTTTTAAGAGGTAGTAGCAACAAAAAGTAGGTGCTTTTCTCTAAGACAGGCCCCTTGGTTGGAGAGGGGCCAGCTTACTGGCTGACAAAAATGGAAAGAATCTTTTCTCATGCTGAGGCACTTCTATCGTGTATTTGCAGTAATGATAGAAAAAGAGTAGTTTTATCTCTTATCTATACCAGAAAGTGTTCCATTAAAAAGAATGTGACAAAATATGAGCACTATAACTTGTAAACTAACATTTAAAGAATTTTTAAAGAAAATCCAGTAACTTAAGCCAGAAACAAATGTGGTTCATATCTGTTTTTCTCCTGTTCTTCTCCACTGATAGGTAGCGGAATGGTTACTAGGAAGAATGCTAGAATTGTGTGATTATTGCGTGTATATTGTAGGTAAACTAAATCTATAGCGTGTTTAATTTGAGGATTCATTTTTTAGGCTCTGAAACATTTATAAATTTCATTATTAATATTAATATTCAGTTACATCTAACGGGTTTGTTCAGGCTGGGAGAAGAGCAATGGAAATGCAGACTATGCTCCAGCATTTTTACAGCCTCAACTGACAAAGGTGGAAGATGAAAACAAATCAAAACCAAGATTTAATTCTTCTAAAGTCGTCATTTAATCGGTGGCAGTGCTGTCCTAACTATAGGCATTGATGTGTATGCAGTGCTTTCGACAGCACAGGTCTGGTTTTAGAATCATAGAATCACAGGCTGGTTTGGGTCGGAAGGGACCTCAAAGCCCCCCCAGTCCCAACCCCCCTGCCCCGGGCAGGGCCCCCTTCCCCCAGCCCAGGGGGCTCCCAGCCCCGTCCAACCCGGCCTTGAACCCTTCCAGGGAGGGGGCAGCCACAGCTGCTCTGGGCACCCTGGGCCAGCGCCTCACCCCCCGCACAGGGAACAATTTCTGCCTTAGAGCTCACCTAAATCTGCCCTCTGGCAGTTTAAAACCATCCCCCCTTGTCCTATCCCTACACCCCCTGACCCAGAGTCCCCCCCTCCTCTCCTGTCCCCCCTTTAAGCCCTGGGAGGCCGCTCGAAGGGCTCCCCGGAGCCTTCTCTTCTCCAGGCTGAACCCCCCCAACTCTCTCAGCCCGGCCCCCCAGGGGAGCTGCTCCAGCCCCCCCAGCATCTCCGTGGCCTCCTCTGGCCCCGCTCGAGCAGCTCCGGGTCCTTTTTGAAGTTTTGATGGGCTCCAGAGCATTGCAGCAGTGTAGGTGATGTTCCGGGACGGGCTTGCTGTGGTGTGTCCCACGGGCTGCAAAGCCACAGTGGCACGACGGCTCACTCACGCTGAGCAACACCAACACGGTGTTTCAGCCCCCTCAGCAGCTCTCCTCCCCTCCTCTCTTCCCCACTAATCCAGAATCCCTTGATGATCAGGTACAATTAGTTAGCGTTTAATGGCATACAGCCTTAGCACCGAGCCGGTGCTGTGAGTTGCCAGACGTTCTTTGGAAACACATCGCAGTGTCTGTGCTTATCTGGGATTCAGTGGAAGAACTGAATGAGTTTGTTTACGGTGTCGATGCAAATCTAAAATTATTTAGACTTCCATTTATTTGCAATCTCATTCAGCTCTAAAGCTGTTTGCCTGAGATCATCTATAAATATTTTCGCAACAGAAGAGAGAGTAGAAGTGCTTCGGTTTTGGAAAGGGACTGGTTAAATCTGGAATACACAAGCAGAGAACTTGGACAAGGAAAATTATGGTAATGCCATATTCTTTGAAATGACAATGTGCAGAAGTAGTTATGGATGACTGAAGTTAAAAAGAAAATGGCAGTCAAAATGAAGAAAGGTTAAGTGATTTTGAAAGGTTTCACTTGCTGACTTACCAAACAGCTATTACTTTAGTTTCTATAAATCGATGGAATTTTGCTCTTCTGAGTCAAAATTAACTCAGCCTAGTATGTGAAAATGTACTCCATTTTCTGCAAATATGCTTTTACTGTTAAACTTATTTTAATTTTTGTTTAGAAATAAAAATATGCTCTGTATCATCATTCTAGATTAGATACATAATATGGATAAAAACATTCAGGCCCTTCCATTTGCAAAAATTGCGTTGCAGAGCGTACAATCTGCCTTGTGATTTCCTGCAGACGTGATCCCTCATTACGATGATTGTAATTAGTCGTTCTGATTCTTTTTTCAAATTCAAGGCATTTTACAAACATGAGGTAACTCATGCTCATTCCAGTCCTCTTCCCTAGATAAATAATATTATCAACCTTGTTGTAGAAATGAGAAAAACCAAGAGAAGGGGTCGAGCATCACGAGTAGCCATAAGCAAAGGTTAACGTAAGTACCAGGATCTACCCCTCATGAGCGTCCATCAACTTTCTGTTTTAAATTAGGTCACAGCTCAGTCTCTGTTTGCCCAAGCATCTGCCCTTTTTTTTCCTTTGGGACTCAAAATCTCATTTTCCTTCACTCAGCCATACCAGTGTAGTGTCTGGCCCATATTTTCTTTTTACTTCACTCCCTTACTTCAAGAGCATAAATCTCCATCCTTTCTCTCTGCAATCTCCTGTAACTATTTTTCCTTTTGCAACTCCTCATCTCCTCCACCAGCAGCAGCTCCCTGCCTCTTCAGGCTGCTGCTTTCCACCCCTTCCCCCTCAGTCTGCCAGCACAATTTTTCAGTCCATCTTTCGGTTTGCAGGACGGGTGCCCTCCACTTGAAAATTGGCTCCTCGTTTCCAGGGAGGAGAAGGGTTAGAGAACAAACCAGTGGGAACCGAGCCACATCTTGTTTTTGTGACATTGGCATGTTACATATGGGGGAAGGTTTACTGAATATTTAGCCTGGCTGGGCTCCAGATTGCCAATTCTGAGGGAAAAAAATAAGATATTCTACGTCCCAGTCTGGTGTTTGTGCCACTAAATCACAGGTAGCTGTGCCCTGCCTGACTCCTCAGCCAGTGCTGGCAGCGGTCTCGGTCATACTGGCAGTTGTATGAAACCTTAATGTTTTACTTGTATTTTTAAATCAGCATCTAGAACTAAGAATTTTCCTAAAAGTCTTATTTTTTTTCCAAGTTTTCCTGATACACTAAGGAATATGATTTCAACTTTCAGACCAAAAGACAAATAAAATTCACCCAACGTTGATTTTGGTCTTTGAGTGATGGAATTTCATCTGTGTGTTTTGGGGGGGATTTTGGTTTTCAGGGTGTCTCGAGGGGTACACAGTGCTTTAAAGCAGATGGGGTTGGGGGGTCTGGGTGAGGTGGAGGCAGGAGTCGGTTGTGTGCGTGAAGGTTTCCCCAGGAGCGCCGTTCCCCTTCTCGCTTCCCAGCATCGTCCAGCTCCCACCACCTTCGGAAGTTGTGGTGCTTCACCTCAAACTCTTCGCTCCCAAAGGTGGATGTCTTTGGGGAGCGATGGGGAAACACGTGTTCAACCCTCCTTCATCCGACCACTCTTTGCAGCTGCAGCCATCCCAGTATTTCACCGGGCCAAGGAACATGTGGCCTGATGCTGAGAGGAGAATTAGGAGGTGTGGACAAGGGATTTAAATATAAGATGAAGGGTAATACAGACCAAATAGATTTATAACTCATTCCAAATCTGATTTTTTTTTAATACAGCGAGGTCAGCAGTGCCAGCCAAATTTCAGTAGCAGAGGCATCAGGTTAGATCTCACATAGCCTGGTGTGCTAATTTAAGCATTTTGGGGGGGGTTGAGTGGTTCTTAATATTTAGAATAGAAAAATATGAGAAATACACATTTAAAAACATTTTTGCTGCTCCTCATTAAGATTGTTGGCTTCTGAAGAGCTGAAGGATATTGTTAAATTTCTTTGGGTCAGTTGAGACGGCTGCTGAATTTCATGGTTGAAAAGCAAGAGAGGAAAAAGAACCAATGGAAATATAATGAATATTTGTTCAAAGCAATATCTGCAAATTGCCTGTCCTGTCTAATATAGATTATAGATATTAGATGGAGAGAGAGGTGATTATGAACTATAATCAATCAACAGCATTTATCCAAAGTCCTAGGTTCTGGGTTTCTTTGTGGGCAGGTCGTGTTTACACATTATTGGATATCTAGTTGGGCTAGCAGGAATAATTTTATTTCTGAAGCAATTTGATCATTTTACTTGATTTGCATCAAATAGAGACATGTGGGTAATGCTGCCACAGCTATTTGGCACATCAGATGCACAGTGTTTTCAGGCATGTGACACAATGCGTTTTGTTGTGTTTTATGAAGAGTTATTTTATTCCAATGTTATTGTTTAACCAAGGTATGTAATTCAGGTTTTTTGTTGCTTTGTGATTTTTTTTTCCACAGATGTGGGAAGAGGCCATTGCCTTGGGTAAAGAACTTGCAGAACAGTATGAAAATGAAATGTTTGATTATGAACAACTCAGTGAACTGCTGGTAGGTTTTTTTAATGACATAGACACTGCAAAAATTTTTTCAGTATTTAATTTCGCAGCTTTTAAAATTCTACTGGAAATCTCTCTTATGACAGTAAAATGCAGAAATAGATGCCTGCTTTGGCTTTGTTGGATGAATGTTGATTAACTGGCTACCACTGGAGTGCCTGAAAAAGATTGAATTTTATTTTTTTTTTTTTAGCTGAAAGAAAAATATTTCGGTAATGTAAAGCTGATTTATTTGGGGTATAAAAGGAAATTTGGAATTTAAATATAAATGGGAACATGAAAAAATCCCCATTCTCTCTCAAGTGTCTTTCCATATTCACGTTTCTTTTTTTAGGTATGAATAATCCCCAGGCATTCATGTCTAGAGTCAGTTATTTTTGCCCTGATGTTACCCATTCATTATGCCAGCACCATATTTTTCTCTCCTGCTGTTCTCCAAAATGATAAATGGCATCTGTCACTGGCCCTCCTAACTTCTCAACCATTTTCACAGGAGTTGGGACATGATGCCAGTTTGGTTCTGAAAATTCTCGACTTTCAGGTGTTTGATACGTTTTACCTTTGCACTCACCAGAGTCCTTAATTTCTTTAAATTGTTTATCTGCTTTATCCCAGCCTGTCCGAGCTGGGCATTAATACGGTGTCACGGCACCCTCCTTCTCCACTGACACCAATGCTCACTTTGAGGATGGCTAGGAGCCATCTCCCCAGAAGCATCTCCATCCCCTTCTCCCCAGAATCTCCTTTCTTGAGGAGGAAAGAATAAATGTAAATACCACTCCTCTCAGTTTCAGGGTTTATTTTCTCCTTTACGCCTTCTTTGTTTTCTGCATGGTTCTGTCCTCCAGCTCCCTACAGCTGAATTTATATCCCTTTTTGATGGCCCTCCTTTTGTGGCGTTTTAACTGGTTTTACTGACAGACTGATTGTATTGATTTGCCTAACAAATCTGGAGCCTGGTTTCACATTGCTCTGCACTGCAGGAGGTAAGGGATGTTTATGTAGAGCATTTCTTGGGTGCTGTGGTGTGCCAGAAGGGTCTTCCTTGGCTTGCTGCCTGCACCGCTGTCGGTAGGGCCGCGTTCAACAGAGAATATTCTTCATTTCAATATAAAAGGAATCTGGTAGAGATTGTTCCTCATCTAGAAATGATTCTCATGTGTCAGATATAATGATTCACCAGTGGGTAGCTACTCTCCAAGTCCCTCATTTTTAATTTTCCATCTCCTTTATGCTTGCACACGGGAACACGAACAGCTTTGTCGCAGAGGCAACCACCCTTTACTTATCATACTGAATCCATTTTGGCGGAGAAGTCTGAATTCACACTTTATATATTGTAGCTGATGGCAAATAATACCAAATTATGTATTGTTCACCATTTCTTCTTCATAGTAAATATGTCATTATTTCCATTAGGTTACATAATTCCAGGCAGTGGTGTTAACCAGGTATAGTTCATCTGTGTATGGAAATGGAGTTCCTCCCTCTTCTAATAGAGGAGACCCAGAACTTCCAGTTCTCACATCAAACAACTAAGCTTTTCTGCTCTTTATTTATCAGACAGGAGAAATTGAGAGAGATGTCACAAAAAGCAGTAGCAGTGCACTTTGGGCATTCATCCCTAATAAGGCAAAGATCAAAATTCACGTTCCTGTATAAGTCAGGTCTCACATACCCCACTGCTGCTGCTGAATAGCACTGGCACGCTGGCTCTCTTTTTTCTGCCGCACAACAAAATTTTAAAGATTTTTATTTCTTTCTGTTCTCCCTGTTGCCTCTTTTATTCAAGCAGTATTCAATATTAGACGCTAATACAATTCACAAATGACAAACTAATTTTGCTACAGGTGAACTGAGAAATATGTGGCAGATTTAGGTCTTTGTAGTCTTCTTGCCATTTTCTGTTACCTCTTGCAGGGGAGCAGTAGTAAACCTCCCCCCAAATCAGAATTCATTCTCTTACGGAAAGTAATAGACTAAAAATAAGTTAATGAACAAATCATCTGAAGCTGCACATTTGTTGTTATTTCATCATTTGAGATAAAGAAGGATTCCGCTTTGAAAACAGATGGTGACTGACATGCGTGTATTTATTCCAGAAGTTAAATTTTTCTGCATTCTCAACTGCCTGCTTTCCATATGCAAATAAATAGTTGTAAATATGAAAAGAAGTAGTAGAAAAATATAATGAAATCTAACAGCTGAAAACTGAGAAGTCAGCACTGTCGAGATGAGCTGGCTTTTAGCAGTATGTGCTTCATCATTCCAGAGTTTCGGCATCGGGAGCTCAGGCTGCCTTGAAAATTCTTGGCCTTCATCAAAATTAAGATATTGGATATGGACCAGTGAGGTTCACCAAGATGAGCATAAAAATAGTGGCTACAGAGTCTAGTATTTCAAAATATTAGCATATATTTCATAGAGAGGTGAAGAAAACGGGGCAAATGAAACATGTATATCTTTAAGTTAGAGATACACATAAAAGAGATCTAGATCTTAAGAATAAGGAATCTCTTTAAAATTTAGGTCATTAAAATTCCTCCTATTTATTTTGCAGAGAAAGCAAGCCCAGTTCTATGAAAACATTGTAAAAGTAATAAGACCAAAACCAGACTATTTTGCTGTTGGATACTACGGCCAAGGATTTCCGACATTCATAAGGGTAAGTGTCCACCTTTTTCCACAGATGATAGCCAGGTTTCTTGCTTTGGGAATTTCCCTCAGTTGTGGAGAAAGTACATTATTGTGTGTCAGTGTGTTATTTACAATCTACATAACATCTATGGTTGTTTTTTTAGGTGTATAAAGCAAATGTTTTTTTCTTTCCTGTTTCTAATATGGAATAGTTGAATTTTAGTAAAGAAGCTTTTTCTTCAAACATACCCAATACTTTATACTTCTTCAGGGTATCACAAGAAATTAAGATATACAGCCCTATCCATAAATCAGGGCAATAGCCAGCACCATCTGAAATGGTGACATTTTTGCCTGGCAGGTGTCTATAGATATATATATGTGACTGAGGATAATAGAGAAGCTTTTTGTATGTGACTATTTTCATTTGAGTATCCATTCCAGTGCAGTCACTAAAATGAAGTTGACTATCAAAGATGTGTGTGATACCTTTAAAAGCAATCTTTATCATTGATTTTCCTGAGTCATGTGTCAGTTTAAAACATGTCACATGGTTGATGCCAGTAACATAACTCTAGTAACATTTTAGATTTTTGCCACTGTTACTGGGATCGTTATGGAGTTGAGTTACTGGCTAAAGAAAGGTCGGGATTTAACACATCTGAATTCCATCTGTATCAGGACTCTGCACTTGGCAGTCAGTGACACGGAAATAACACAGTTGCTATTTAGCTGCTTTGCTGGTCGTATCTGTCTTAAGAGCTGAGGATTTTCAATTTGGAAAGAGACTCTCTCCCTGTGAAGGAGTTACAGTAGATTAAGGCAGTTCAATAGAGAGAAGAAAAAGATTATTACTATTATTCTCTGAGTCTAGGAGACTTGGAGAGATTTAGTCTCAGGCCAGGTGCTGGTGGTAGGTTTCCTCCTGGAAATACTCATTTAGGAGATGAGTTTCTGTTTGTAACTGAGTAATTCCATTTTAACTCTCTCAGATTATGCCATAATAAATACCAGGAGCAAGCTGAAGCATACCCTGAAGCCTGGCTAACTGGATAAATCCAGTGACTGCTGATAAAGCTGGTTTTGTCACATTACTTGTGGTCAACTGGTCCTTTATGGTGTATTAAAGTGAAGTAGGGAGAGGCTTTAAAAAATCCCAAGAAATAAAACTTTGTTTAGTCACAAAATCACAGTATGGTTGGGGTTGGAAGGGACCTCAAAGCCCCCCCAGTGCCCCCCCCTGCCCCAGGCAGGGCCCCCTTCCCCCAGCCCAGGGGGCTCCCAGCCCCGTCCAACCTGGCCTTGAACCCTTCCAGGGAGGGGGCAGCCACAGCTGCTCTGGGCACCCTGGGCCAGCGCCTCACCCCCAAAACAGGGAACAATTTCTGCCTTAGAGCTCACCTAAATCTGCCCTCTGGCAGTTTAAAACCGTCCCCCCTCATCCTATCCCTACATCCCCTGACCCAGAGTCCCTCCCCACCTCTCCTGTCCCCCCTTTAAGCCCTGGGAGGCTGCTCGAAGGGCTCCCCGGAGCCTTCTCTTCTCCAGGCTGAACCCCCCCAACTCTCTCAGCCCGGCCCCCCAGGGGAGCTGCTCCAGCCCCCCCAGCATCTCCGTGGCCTCCTCTGGCCCCGCTCGAGCAGCTCCGGGTCCTTCTGCTGTTGGGGGCCCCCGAGCTGGCCCCAGCACTGCAGGGGGGTCTCCCCAGAGAGGAGCAGAGGGGGAGAATCCCCTCCCTGGCCCTGCTGCCCCCCCTGCTCTGGCTGCAGCCCAGGGCACGGGTGGGTTCTGGGCTGCCAGCGCACGGGGCTGCCTCACGGGCAGTTTTCCATCCACCAGTAATGAGGTTTTCATTTGGAAGAAGCCTTCTTTTCTGCAAACTAGCTAAAGCCCGCGTAAAGAAACTGAAATTCTTGAATTGTCTCAAAAAGCAGCAAATGCGTGTGGCTTTTCACATACCCTGAGGTGCTGTACTACAGGCATACTTGTACCATTTATGCCTCCTGAGAAGAAATTCTTTACGGCTGAAAGGAATAAAGCTGACCCCAGGCAGTTCCTGCCAGGCCAAGAGTGTATTTTGCAGTATCCATTGTGTGCAGACCCTCACACAAATACTGGGAGATGAGCTCTTGTATCTTGGTCCCCACGTTATAGCTGAGCAGCTCATGTCAAGAGACTCTGAGTGTGCAGGAAGGTGACAGGATCATCGGTACCCAGAGCTGCCCTCGAGCTGATGAAATGCAGTTCTGCAAAATGCTAAAGCCATATGTTAGTAACAGAAGCAATGGCACGATGATGTGCAAGCTGCCGTGTGTGTCAAAAGACCAACTCTAAAGAGGTCCAGTACATAAAAACTAAGAATTGTGCTGTTTGAAATACATGTAGGGTAATATACATGCAATAGCTTTTATCAGGCGTCAAACAGCAATAAATTATTGTGGTACATTAAGGAAAAAAATCTTTTATAGATTGTTTATTATTAATTCTTAGGTTGACCGTGCAAAAAATATTGAATATCCAGTAAGAAGGATTCACTGTTAAGCTTGACCAACCCATTTCTCTAGAAAAGGATTGAATTAGTATTTTATGATGTTCCTGTAGGGAAGACTTGCATTATCAGGAATCTTCAAGACAGTGAATGTCCAATAAAGTCGATGAATGTACCATAAGATCACTGGTAATTTTGCAGAGGGGACGGTGGCTACGTGTCGCCGTCAGATTTTACAGTCGCCCTCAAGAGAGCGCAACGTTTTCCTCTCGAAACACTGCGAGTGCGAGGTGGTGCGGAGGTGCTGGGTGGCGCGGGGTGGCGCCGGGATGCCCGCGGGCACGGCGAGCTGTCCTGGCCGGGGGTCAGCCCCGCTCAGCCTCTTCCTCGGCCGTGCCAAAGGCCAAATCACAGAGAGCACAAGGCAGCTTCCGCCTCAAGCGGCGTGGTCGGAGGGACGACACGCGGGACGGTGTTAATCTGATACGCGCATGCTGGGCTGCTTTTTCTCTTCACAACTGAACGGGGTTTTTTTTTTTGTAAGTGCGGCAAAACACCGTGCTTTACGGGAGCCTCGTGGATCAGTCAGTTTGTAGTAAATGAGCAATAAAAACTCTGAAAAATAGGCTGTTAAGTGCCTGGCTGATTGAGAAAATCCTCAGTACAAGCTTTTTCTTCCACTACAATATTTTCCTATGCATTACAGATGAATTACAGGTATGTATACACTTCTTAAGCATCTGTCCTTTTTTCTCTTTTTTTTTTTTTTCCCCCAAAGAGAGAGTATTCTTTCATCTGCTGTGCATTTCAAAAGGCACCATTGCAGAACTAAACCCAACTGAGCAAATGTAAACTATTCCAGTTTTCTACTCGTAGTCATAACAGTCTTTTTCTAAGAAGTGCTGTATAATTTTTTCACCAAGCGTTCATTTGGGGATGAGTAATGAGGTTAAGCATATTCAGCTTCAAGTGTTACATTCATATCAAAACTTACTTTAATATGTTTGATCTGTTAAAAACATGCAAGCTATTACTTCCATTTTTCTTTAGAATTTAACGTGCTTATTCAGTATATAAATGGACTGTATAAAATATATCTTAATTTTCTTTATTGTTAAAAGAAGGAACCAATACTTACAAATACAATATATGTAATTTAAAAGTTACGCTGTGTGCAGACAGCTGTACAATGGCAAAAATCTAATAGACTAATGTGAAGTCTAGGGTGTATCAGTCTTTCTAAAAGAGTCAGTATCTTTGGACCTTCCTCTTAAAATTGGCATCGTTTTCTGTTTATAATTTTCTCTGCTACTCTTGTTTGCTCACCTCAATGCCTTTTAATAAATATTTGTGAATGAAAAGCCTAATTCTGCTTATTTACATCCGTTCCATTTGCTGTGGAAGGTGGGTGAGAGGAATTACAGAGGGAGATCTGGATTTGGGAGAGGACATAATTTGTCTTAATACATTTTCAGTGGGCACCTATTTTATAGATCCTTGAAACCATGTATTTGTACCCCATTGAATTTAGTGTGGTTTATACGTATGCCTAAAAGTAAGCAAGTGCTGGATGATCTCAGTAGTGAATTGCAGGTAAGGAAATCCATTTGTGCTTTATTGAATTGGCATAAAGTATTTGTAAACTATTGATTATATCATAGTGTGAGGAGCGTAAAACTTCTCACTTAGCAGCATTGGAGTCAACGCTCCTGAGATCCCAGTTCATTACTGAGGATTGGGATTTCACCTCTCGATTTGTTCCCAGAACAAAGTCTTCATTTACCGGGGAAAGGAGTACGAACGCCGCGAAGATTTTGAAGCAAGGCTCTTGACTCAGTTTCCAAATGCAGAAAAAATGAAAACGACGTCTCCACCGGGCGATGACATTAAAAACTCCTCCGGCCAGTGTATCCTTAGCTTGTACAGCGGCTCCCGCGGCCGCACACATCGAGGATTTATGGCCAACACAAGCAGGAGACTTGGACTTCTGCCTTTATGGGTGTAACTCATTCATTTTGTTGTTCTGTCCTTTCTTTGCGTTCCCATTGAGCTGCCTGTTCTGCGTGATTGAAATTTGCTTTGCGGTTCTTAACCCCTGAATTCAGATATTCAGTGCTTTACTGTAAAGCCAAAGCTGGATTTGCCCTCTAAATTCCACAGGCCTGTGTCAGAACAAATCGTGAGGTGAGTTCGGGTTGGTTTTGCAATTTTATCAGTCTCCTTTTTAACACTTAAACTAGTTCTTCTTGCTGTATAACAAATCCATGCACGGCCAAGGAGGGTAGTAATTACCAGGACACTCCATGAGTTTTAATGTAAGCAGAGATTCCATCCAACCCACTGGAAAAGAGTGATCCCATGAACATCTTCTATTTAAGCAGAAACTTTTTTCCTAATAATAGCAGCAATTCCTAAACAGATAGCATTTAATTTTCATTGTGCTGTTCCCTTTTTTCAGTTTCTATAGGGTGAATGAAGTCCAGCGGTTTGAGTATTCACGCCCTGTTCGAAAAGGAGAGAAAAACCCAGACAATGAGTTTGCGGTAAAAAAAAAAAAAAAAAAAAATACTTTGGGGGTTTGCTTGTTTATTGCCCTTCATTTTGAGAATCTGAACCATTCATTATGTTTGGTTGTTGAAAAATAAATTCTAAGTTTAAATGTGATTAATTTTCATAGAAATTCAATTAAATTAATTTATCGTGTTGTGGTTTATACCAGTAGGAAAAATGGACAAAGATGTGTTTATTTTGTTAAAAAACATCTATCTTGAGAAAGAAGTTTAAGATGGTTATACCTGAAAGAAGAGATGTCTCTTGTCAATACTTGTCTTGCCATGAAGATTCCAATCAAACATCTTCTGAAAATCTTTTTGCAGCAATGCCTTTTTTTATCCTTTTCTGGTTTTGGTTCTTGTTTTTTTGTTTTTTTTTTTTTTTCACTAAACCATTTGTTTCA
This sequence comes from Tyto alba, assembly GCF_018691265.1. Taxonomy (NCBI): domain Eukaryota; kingdom Metazoa; phylum Chordata; class Aves; order Strigiformes; family Tytonidae; genus Tyto; species Tyto alba. Next base: position 3,171,210 of record NW_024881261.1, on the reverse strand, counting down.
TTTAATGGTCAATAAAACTCCCTTTGAGCACAGCTTGTATTCATCAAAATGTTTACAACAGGTTACATCAGGTTGATTGCTTTTTTTTTTTTATAGACACCATTTTATTCACAGGGGTTCTAGTGGGCGCAGTTAGTAGTAAAGTAGTAGTAGTAATTAAAGTAATAAATCAATGCATCATTTCTTGAGTGAAGATCTTGGCTTTCTGTGTAGTAGCAGGCTCCGATCTAATCAATATGCCAATAAATGCTGAGTATTTGGTTTCCTACAGCTAAAACTGGGTATTCATTCAGAGAATCCTCCAGTGTTTTTTGTGGTGTTATAGCAAAAATTGCTAATTTGCTAATCTGTGCGTGTTTAGCTGAGGAGGCAGGAAGCCCTCTTTTTCTAAAGCTGTAATGCTAGAGCGTGCTACAGTTTACAATATGTTTTGAGTATAAATAAAAAAAATAGGTATATCTGAATCACTTTGAAAGCTGTTCTTCTGTTAATGGAGGACGGAATAGCCAATTCTCTTTTTAAAAAACCTCCCAATAAATAAGATGAACTACCTACATATACCAGTTCTAACAAAATCGGATCAAGAGATGCCTTTGACATTGGCTATGAACCAAATACACAAATGTGAAGGAAGAGATGTTAAATCCCATATCCTTAAATTCAAACCAGTGAGGAGGTGCTACAACGGAGCCGTTGCAGTTTACAACTCAGATGAAATCACAGAGTCACAAATCCAGGTTGGGGCCTCGGGGGAGCTCAGGTCTACCCGTGCCCCAGGCAGGGCCGGCTCCGGGGTCAGGGCTTTTCCCCAGCCGTCTTCAAACCTGCAGGGTCAGGGACAGCACAGCCCCTCCAGGGAGCCCGTCCCTCCGCTCCTCCGCCCTCCCGGGGAAGAAACTTCCCCTACATCAAGATGTTGTGGTTTTGTGGAGGACGGTTCTGAAAAGCTCTCGCGGGAAAAATGACAGGCCAGTAAAACCGGTGGCTCTTTTACGTAGTGTTCTCCTTTGGTGGGAGAGCAGTTGTCCTCTGCTAAATCACGTATCATCAGATTTAAATCAGTGCCACTCCATCATCTCCCCAAGCAGATACCGTTTGAAATTTCCCTCTGGCTTCGTAATGTCTGTCATCCTGCGGTTCCTTTTCCTGACGATAATGTTTTAAGGCTTTGCTTAAGATAACAGCTATCTATCTGATAACATGATGTTGATGTTCTACTTGCAGAATATGTGGATTGAGAGAACCATCTATGTGACAGCGTATAAATTACCAGGGATTCTGAGGTGGTTTGAAGTCAAATCAGTTTTCATGGTAAGATCAATTTGGTTTTCTTGAGATCGCATAAAAGAATGGGGTTCTTATACAGCCCAGGAGCATTTATATTTCTGTATGACTGTGTCCTGGGTTGAGTGAGTGGTGGAGTTTTTTGGTGGCAGGGGAAGGGGCTATCGGGGCGGCCCCCTGTGAGAACCTTCTCGAAGCTCCCCCAGCTCCACGTCAGCTCCACTTCTGTTTGGGAAATTGAGCCCATCAGCTGCGCCTCTGCAATAACGTATTTAAGAAGGGACGTGGTGACGGGCAGTCGGACTTGGGAGGAGGAGTTGCTGCAGCTGCATGAACACCAAGGTCAGTGGAGGAACGGAGGAAGAAAGGAGGGGGGAGGTGTGCCGGAGCAGAGACCCCCCTGTATCCTGTGGTGAGACGGCAGGGCGGCCCCCCCCTGCCATCCATGAAGATCTACGGTGGAGCAGACATTGATTTGTGGCCTGTTGCTCCTGCTCGGATGATCAAGGTGCTGTGCCCGAAGAAGGACGGGGTCTCATGGGAAAAGGCAGCCCCACTGCTGTAATTCAGTGCTGGGAGGATTGCAGCATGCGGGGGAGTCCCACGCCGGAGCAGCTCGGGAAGGGCTGCAGCCGTGGGAGGGAATCAGTCGGAGGAAGTTAATGACCCAAGACGGAGCAGTGTGGGGAACGCTGCGGCCCATGGGAGGAATTCAAGTCAGAGAAAGTTTGTGGAGGACTGTCTCCTGTGAGAGGGGGACCACGATGGAGCAGGGGGTAACAAGTTTTGGACACTCCCCTCACCGAAGATAAGGGAAGTGGCAGCGCTGACTGCACCCCCCATTCCCTGCCCCTGCGCCACTGGGGGAGGAGGTAGAGATATCGGGAGCAGAGCTGAGCCCGGGAAGAAGGGAGGGGTGGGGGGAAGGTGTTGTCAAGATGTGGCAATGCTTCTCACTGTCCTACTCTTAGGTGTTGTTAGTGTCTGTAATAAATGTATGTTCTTTTTTTTCTTCCCCTAACGAGTCTGCCTTTTGCTCGTGATCATAAAAGGGGGATTTTTCCCTCTCCCAGTCCTACCTTGAACCCCAAGCCTGGCTCTCTGTCCCTTCTTATTGCCGGAGGGGAAGGGAGAGAGAGCTGCTGCATGGTGGTTGGCTGCCAACCAGGCCTAAACCACGACAGTTGCTTCATTTCTGTGAACAAGCAATCAATGTGGCTATATCTGGCATCCTAAGACGAGGGGAACTTGCTGAGGATGCTGATTATTGACTGAGGGTGCTCAAGTCATGCTTCTCCACTCCTGAGAGAAGGAAACACGGGCTGAATCTTCCAGGCCTTGAGGGCAAGGTCCGAATAAGTGCTTGAAGTACTTTTATTTCTGGCTTTCAGCCCGTGAGCCATTACAACCTGTGGCGTAAGCCGCGTGCCTAAAATGAAGAGGGACCTGAGGTGGTGTAGGGGAACCCGACTACATCCAAATGAAACTAGTCTGAATTTTGGAAAAGAGGATTTGGGCATTTTGATTGGAATTTATTCAAAATATACCATAAGTAGAATCTATTGTATGTGTCTGCGTTTCTTCTCTACTTGTCATTTGTGATTAAAGGTTGTTTTTGTTTCTTCTCCATAGTTAGCTAAAATATACCCTAGCAACCTCACAGAGTAACTCCAAATTACGCATTTCTCTGTTCTACCATTTAGACAGCTGTAATTTTTAAGTAGCAATAAAAACATTGTTACTGCAGTTTTTTAATCTCTCTTGTGAGGCTTATTTTTAAAGGAAAAGAACAATTTGCATATGATTAATTAAAACCTTTTTCATTGCTCCATTGAGGTTATGTTGGACAGTTGTATTTAGATGAACAGAAGAAATGCAGAAAATTACTATGGTATCTATAGTAACAGAATATGAATGTGATGTTTGACAGTAATAGGCAGCTGAATAAAACACATTGGAATTTTTAATGAATTTTGTATTTTCAATATAATGCTGATAGAGAAGATTGTATTTATCTTCATGATTGCAAAAAGTGTTGTTTATAAAGGCTGGCAAATCAGATGAAAGTCTCTTTTCCTTGCAAGTTTAGAGCACAGCCTGACAGGCTGCTTTGTGCAGGCAATTTGTATACACGCACCTTTAGTGCTATGCTTGTCGTCGAAATGTGCATAAATCCTGGGAGAGAGCTTTCTGTAAGCTTTTTGTAAGTAAGGATTATATTAGTCACATAGCTGAAAAATGATACCAGAATGGAACTTAATAATATGTGTGAAGACGGCATCGGATAACTTTTGACCTAGCTCTGGCGTAGTTACTACAAAATTGGTATTGACTTTCTTCAGGATTCCTGTCAGCTGAAGTGCTGGAAGCACGATCACAAGGTTCACATCCCTGTGACGCTAAATTTTGATTATGGATACAGATATTACTGATGTTTTACTAAACATGATGAATTAAAGTGGCTTTGCACGTTTCATATTTTATTGATGGAACTGGAATATCTTTAAAGGAATAGGTGGGATCATATCGAATCAGTGCTGAGAGAGAACCGAGTAATCTAATAAATGCAGTGTGCTGTGTTACATAACCCATAGGAACATGAATAATTTCCTTAAATCTATTTGCTTTTAAAATTCTGAGTACTTTTACCTAAACCTTTTCAATCTGTTCATTATCTGCAAGGAATTTGTTGTGCACATTCATTATTCTGTATCAGATTTGTTTTAGCTGGACACAAGTAGTTGTAGGGGAAGAATTTGCTGAGGCCAGCCACTAATTAGAAACTGGATTTTGAATTGCGCTTGGTTTTAAACAGTACAAATACTAATATCTATTTTGTTTTGATATTTAATTTTTTAGTGTTGCAAATGTATCACGACTATATAATTTCTGTTTGCCCTGAATAGATTGTGTAGTGTCCAGAGTTAGCAAGCTACTTTGAAACAAGGCTCATAATTTACAAGTATAGATATTTTTAATAAACAGCTTTCAGTACGTTCCAAAGCACGGTTTATAGTAGTAGGATGGGAACTGCAATTCTCCATCTGCTTTTAAAAAATTAGAGGGAGGATTATAAAAGTAGTAAGAGAAAGAATGAGAAAGAAAGCCATGATTGCCGATACAGAAAAGTCAAAAAAGATGTCTGTCAGCTCAATGAGTGCTAATTTCTGTAGACATTCAAGAGCTTTAAAAGCAATGGTTCATCAACAAATTATTGCAAGCCCATTAATACAAATGACAGAATCCTAAATTTAGCATATGATGTTTGCAACCGTTCTCGCCGAATCAGATGTGGAACGTGGCCTCACTTTCCCAGATTTCACCCGCAGCACGTTCGGCTCTGCGGGGCAGTCGTCGTCTGCCCGCCCGAGCCCGCTCTGCTCCGCAGCCACGGCAGGAACACCGGGCTCGCTACCTGCCTTCCGGAATCATTCACCAGGCGTACTTTTTAAAATGCTAATTAAAACATCCTTGATGTAATCAGATGGCAGGTGTAAGAGTAACAGCTAAAGAGATTTGATTATAAGTGGTTCTCAGAAACATGGTAAGCAACTGATAGCCAGGTAGAAGTGCTGCTTTGTTTATGTAGCATTTATGTAAATTAGGGTGTAATCAAATATACACTTGCATTTTCCTCACAGGCCTCAATTAACCTTCCTTTTCTATTCCTACCACATCATTTATTTAATGTAAGTAGGCTATGTCTAATGTGAGTACTGTCTACACTCTGGGTTGCTGCAAGTTAGTAATTTTTAGCCCATTCCCTAAATGTACATATTTTAGCAAGATTTTAAATACTTTTCAACATGAGCAACTGTCATTCTGAAACACAAAGCGTCTGGTCATAAACAATAGCTGGAGACCAGTCAATTAAAATAAAGCAAGTTTTACACAGTATAAGAGCTAATTCAGCCCATGAAGACATCTGAGGAGCTCTGTTCTTCGGAGTCCATGCTATGTGAGAAAGAAAATGTCTTCCTTCAGACATCAACGTTCAGATGCAGAAAATGTGACCTCATGGGAAAAAGCACAGCAGATACTTGATTTCCTTGGAAATACACCAAAATAATCACTGCAAAAATATCTTATTGATTTTTGAGCTTCTTAGGATTACATTTTCCATCAGAAAATCCACGTTAAGTTATCATTTCTTTCGTACTACTACATTTAGCTGGATCTTCTTTGTAGTGCTTAAGCTCACTGATTTGTAATCTCTGGTGTTCTCCATAATCCTCCAAAAACCTCACGTGATTCCTGTCAGAGCCTTTCTAAATGTTATGCTGTGATGTAATCCATCCTACCTCAGCTAAATGCATTCAGTGTTCTCCACTGATATTGATTATCCTATCAGTTACTGCAGTGTATAGGTACCAAATAACTAAATGGCTGAAACCACCCTTTCTGTTAACTATTGGTTAAAATACCTTTTGTTCTGAAATTCTTGGAATGTTTCTAATTGTGATGTTTTGGTGGACAGCCAGTTCTGTGGCGGGTTAAAAACTCTGCCCCTTGATTAAAGCCTCCTTTTGTTTTTGTTTTAGGTTGAAATTAGTCCCCTGGAAAATGCAATAGAAACCATGCAGCTAACAAATGATAAGATCAATAATATGGTTCAACAGCATTTAAATGATCCAAATCTACCCATTAACCCCCTCTCGATGCTACTTAACGGCATTGTGGATCCTGCAGTCATGGGAGGGTTCACAAACTACGAGAAGGTAACGTCAGAATTATCTTTGAGCTTGGGCTCAACTGGAATGCTGCCGGGCACGTGTGTGTGGTTTTGTATATAAACAATATGTGAGTCTCCCCTTCTGGGTGCTTTGTAGAACGTTGCCTAGAACTAAACATTTTTAATGTCTTTCTGATATTTCTGGGTATGTTTTTGCCTTTCGATATTTGAAGAAAGAGTTGGTATGTTTTGCAGCAAGAGTGCTTACGTAGGGACAGGGTGGGCAATTCTGTACTCGAGTTAGACACTGAGTCTGATGTTCCCGGTGTGTGCCTGGACATCAGAGCTGAAGCAGGAATTTTTGGGTGAAATTCAGTGACCAAAGTAACCGATTGCAATTCTCTCCTTTGCTCGCAAATGCGTGAGTTTTTAAAGGATTAATCAAATGGTAGAGACTTCTGAGATACCAGTCAGTTGCAAATATGTCTAAGTAATCTTAACTGCATGTCTACAACATTAGCTTTTAAAGTTATGTGGGATGAGATATTAACACTGAGAAGCTATAAACACTGTATCTATTATATAAGTAGTGAATATTAATCATGTTAAGCTAGCATACACAAACAACATGTATTTCGTAACATAAATGGAGAAGGCACATGCTGATGGACATGTTGCTGTGTCCATCCATTTATGTCCTGCTGTAATTCTCACCCACTTCACCTAGTAAAATTTCTTTATACCCTGGGAACTGCTAGAAAGATATTTCAGACATGGGCCAAGTGCACTGCAGGGCTGCCCATGAGATTTGGTCTTGATCACCGCATGCTCATCTGCCTACTTTACTGGTTGCAAAAGATTAATGTCTTAATCTTAAAACATTGTTAAATTCTGTTTCTCTTTCCTAGATTTTCACTTTGTATTTGTAGCTATTACTGGTATTTTGCAGAACTCATGATTGGATTAATTTATCTTTGCTGTAGATAATTCTTCCATGATAGTAGGTGTTGATTCGTTTTCTGAAATAACTGCTCATTCCTCTCTCTTGACTAGGCTTTTTTTACTGAAAAATATATGCACGAGCATCCAGAAGATCATGACAAGATTGAAAAACTGAAGGATCTGATCGCTTGGCAGGTAAAAAAATTTAAGTCAAGTTAGTCGGGGCCAACTGCTGTACAGTTTAGTGTCACTTTTGAGAAAATTCAGACATTAAACTGTTCACCCAGTGTACACTACTTTGCAATTTAAAACTGTTTTGGAACTTTAGCTCAAGTTCATCTTTTCAAATCTGACATCATTTGTCATTTGAGAAACCCACAACGAACAAATATGATCAACCTCTTTTATTTCTTTCTTTTTTGTTTTTTTTGTTTGGTTGTTTTTTTTTTTAACCATAATTTGGTGAAAATATCCCATCTATATCAAATGAGAAAATATTTTGTAATAATGTTGGTTGGTACTCATGTCAATCTAGTTTTGCATTTTAATTTTTTAAGGCTGATTTCAGAAATTCTTCTCGGACAGTAAGATGAAATGCCTAACCTTGAATCTGCTTGCACACACTGGGACAGTGTTTCTTCACATATTCACTTCTTTCTTCAAACAACATATTTTCTATTTATTAAACTTTCTATATATACTTACAGTACCTTTTAGCACATAATATTAAATGTGAGAGTTGCAAAAATTAACTTGCATGCAAAATATTTAGTACCTTCGTCTAGACGTTGTGAAACCCTTGCTTCATTTGCTATATAACTTACCATGGTACAAAAACATTAATGATTCGTAAAGCATGTGAAATTACTTGGTATTTTTATGATGACACGTTAGAGAAGAAATCATTTAAAGGTAGGATCACACGGGCAATATTTCCCGAACAGAGAATGGAACCCAGGTTTCCAGCCCCGTGCCTGAGACAAAGCAGGCACCCTCTTGCGTGAAGAACTGCTTTTGCATGTACCAAAGGATATTTTTCAGGACAAACAAGAAACAATTCCAATTCTGTTCCACAGTCACATAGTGGACATTTTCCAGTGGTCTCAAGGTAATTTTATGATAACTAGAGGAATACCAATATGGTTGGAAGTGTTTTTGCCACAGAAGAATAAAGTGCATGATTGTCTTTTTATATTAAATTTTTTCTTTTTAATAAAGGGTATAATCTCCGTTTCTATAGGCTTCAATCTTAGAAGCAGTAGAACCAAAGATACAGAATTTCAAAAACAAAAACAAAAAAATCCTCTGAAGACCATAAAATTATCACTGAATAAAAACTACTTTGGTCTTCAAAAAAATATCTGCCTATCTACCTACCTACCTACCTACCTACCTACCTACCTACCTACCTACCTATCTATCTATCTATCTATCTATCTATCTATCTATCTATCTATCTGTCTGTCTATCTGTCTGTCTATCTGTCTATCTATCTACCTATCTATCTATTTATCATTTTCTTGTGAGCTTTTACAGAAGATTAGATTTTAGGAGCTTTAGATTTTATAGAGGAAAATAATTTGGTCCCAGAAGACCAACTTCATGTCAGCTCTCTGTCTTTGCCTCTGATAGCGGTACTTCAAATGAATTACAAACACACTTTTCCTTAGCAAAGATTCACTTTGGTGACACTTGTGTATTGAAATAATGCTATTTGAAAATACATATGGCAGCTAATCACACTGTATTTTAATTATTCAGTGGCTTTAAAGACATAATTTCCCATCAGTCTTGTATCTTCAAAACAACAGGAGCCAGAAAAATAGAGAAAAGGGATCAAAAACTATTTTTAGAACTGAAAATTCTTTTCACTAAAAGGTCTAGACATTTCACGGTGGAAATCAGTGCTTTTAAATTACCTTAGACGCTCTGTATACATTTAGTGTATCCTAAGACTTAATCTTCCTCTCAAATTATTTCTGTTTTCAGAACGCAGGCAGCATAAGTAGATAGTGGGGTGGGGAGCCGGCTGCCAAATATCGGCTGGTGTCAGGCGAGGGAGTTGTTATGGAAACTTTCCGAAGTGAGGCAGTGGTCTGAATTCATCATGGGCTTGACAGTGATTGAAAGGAAAAATGAGTTTTCATTTTTCAATAATGTGGGGCTTGGAGTTTTGTAATCACATGGAGATTTTCTTTATGCTGTATAAATCAATCTGGATATGTGAAATAGTATCCTGACAGTCATATTATCAGCTGACTAGTTAAATTTAATTTTATATCTATCCCCTTACCTTAACTTTTTCTCCATTGTGCTATGGAATTCATTCTCTTCAGTATATTGTCCTTTTGTAATTCCTGTGAACTTTAAGTGTACCTTTTTTTCTGTCTGTTATTTTCAGATAAAAACCATTAGTAAAGCAATGTCCATCTTAGTGCTTTTCTGACTTAGAAAAAAATGTTTCCATGAAACTACATAGCTGAACTTTTATTTTAACATGAAGATAATTAAATGATTGATTGAAATGATGGTAATGAAATGAATGATTGATGACATTAGTCAGTCTGTGTTTAGCTAATGTATTTACAGCATACCAAAACTGGTATGTCACATAAAAATCTTGTGCTACTTCTACATAGCTGAAAGAATTGTAGCATACAGAACTAAATTTCTACAATCATATTTTATGATACCATTATTATGAAAGATTTTCATTTAAGATTTAAGATTTTATATTAATTTTAATAACTCAATGTCTGTAGCTTTTTCATTCTTCCCAGCTAAGAAGATCAAGATCTTTAAAAAAAGAGAAGGATAATCAGGGAATAATTTTAAGTTGCAATGGAACTTTATATGGTTTTAAAACCAGCAAAGGTTAGAGTTATGGCATAAGTGCGATCTTGGGCTGGTTTCCTTTCTCATTCAGCTCCTTTATTTCTAGTTCAGCTACTTACATTACCTCTACTTTTTCAGTCTCCTCTCCAAAGGTGAGGATGCCCTGTCGGGCCTTCTGAAATGGAGCCGTAAACAAACCCACCCGTTGCTCCACAGCCAAATGAATTGGCACTATTGTGAATGTGGCAAAATTCTGCCTCTCTCTCCACATCCGACAACGATTCATATAGATTTAAAATTCAGTGTAACTCACCACCGGATTTCCCTGTGTCACTGTCTAGAAAGGAGACGTGGGAAGAAATTTGAAGTTAGTAGAAGGTGGTGAAGCAGAAATGGTCAAACAGTCCGAAGGTACTTTCTTTCTGTACTTGATAAATGTTTGAAGAATTAGGTGCTCTTGGGCAGGGACACCAAATATCATGACTCAGAAATCTCACAGAAGTTCTGTAGCAAAGCCATGGAAAGTTTATTAAATTCTGCTTCTGATAAGGAATAACAAGCCTTTTCTTCTTCTGTGGTTTCTGGTCGTCTTCCATTCCCTTACAGCCGGTGCCTCCTCTTGCCTGGCCCTCAGTCTCTTGACCCAACAGTTGCTGTACCAGGAGGCCACCAGCCTTTAGGTGCTCACGTTCTCCCAGCCCAACCCACACCCACTCCAGCAGACGTGGCCATCAACCCTCCTACTATTTTGCTTCTCCAAGTGCCAGAAGGTCTCCGTGGATGGTTGTGTACCCCTGGTGTATACCAACAGTGAAACCCTCCTTAGCACCTTCCATTTGGTGTACAGAAGGAAGCACCTACTTTTTTTTTTTTTTTTTTTCCTGACTGGGACATTTCCCTACAAAAGATGTCATTCAGTTCATATTGCTTGGTTTTCCAAACTGGAGATGGCTGATCCCTAGGACAGGCTCATTAGTGCATTTTCTGCTTGTAAAAATTATCTCAGAGCTGAAGCTTCAGACCCCACGTGTACTTCGTCTTGGTAATTTGATTTTTTAAAAAGAGTCCATTTAAAAAGTCAGCAGCTTCTTTTAAATAAATGGGCCAAGTGACCACTTATCCCTGCAAAATCGGAGGCTCACTGTGTGTCCTGATAATTACGACAATTTGGAAATTAATTTGCTTGTTCGGAGCAGGGAAATTCTCTGAATCCGTTGCTTAATTTTTGTGGAGTGCAAATCCATACGCTCTAAATAGAAGTGGCTACAGCAAAACCTTTTGTCATTATTGTTACTTCACTTTGTAGCCTTTTAGGAGAGGAAACTGTGTCCATTTAAATAGTGCCAAATCACAGAGAATCATCTTGATAAGATTTCTTGAGTTTGTTCATCTGTAATTCATCTGTGTATTTGTTATTCTCCTTACTAATAAAGTTACTCCTTCTGATTGCTGCTCAGTCTTATTAGAAAGATCTGTTTTTAATCAGTATTATGATTTAATTATGAATTATTAAGAAGAAGCCTCTTAAGTTGATTGCTGCAGAGAATATCTAAGTTAGAATCAGAGCACTGTGTGGGCTGGAACGGACCTGGAAGAGGAAATATTTTTCCTAAGCTGGAGATAGAAAACTTTAATGGTATGTCTGGATAGCTGTGGGAATGAAAATGTCTCTCTGAAAACATTTTAAAAGGTCAGCTACACCTCCACACTATGAACTAATTATATAATCCTGTGTTGGCATGGATATTTTGTGACAGAAGCCTTGAAGATAAATGATTATTTTCAGTTACAAAAGATAATTAATTTTTTTTTTCCTCTTCTCTTTTCTTCCCAAAGAAAATAATTTTTCTAAGGAAAAATGTATAATATATAAAACTATATGCTTTACTAGTAAATACTGTTATGCAATATATACGTGTCCAGGGATGTAGATCGTTTGCAGTTTTAGAAATAGCAATTATTAAAGAAAACATACAAGTACTTTCTCCTTCAAGGTTCTATTCTCATGAAACTGAGAAAGGACTGATGTTAATAACCCGGCGTGAGAGTTGTCATTCATCAGTTTGCCATTTTAAAGTACAGCCTGTATGGGGGCCTGTGAATAGAACATCACAGGAATATTTGTGCTATCTGATAAATTCAGCTGTGCCTCCAGTGTCTGATTACTGGGCAGAACTATGGGTGTATTAATTTTGAAGGACCTTGGTTAACAGATCAAAAAGGAAATCCATGGGTAAATAGATTTTTAGATCCTTTTTTACTCTGTTGTGCTTCATATACAATGAGTGATGATGATGATGATGATGATGATTATTGTTGTTGTTATTATCATGGCTGGTGGTGGTGGTAGTAGTAGTCCATGAGATCTTTCACTCCTCTTGCAACACCGGTGGGAGTCTTGCCCTGAGCCTTTGCTTAGGGAGGGCTGGGCAGGTCGAAGCAGCATACCCCTGCTTTCCAGATCCCGTTCCTGGCGGAAGGCATCCGGATTCACGGGGAGAAGGTGACGGAGGCGCTGCGGCCGTTCCACGAGCGGATGGAGGCTTGCTTCAGGCAGCTTAAAGACAAAGTGGAAAAACAGTACGGGGTGCGCGCTGCCGTAAGTTACCTGCTAACTTCATGTTTCCTGAATAAGTGGAATTTCTTTAAATTACGGGCAACTGTGTATTTCTGTATTATAATTACCACTGATTGAAAAAGCAGTGTTGATGCAGCATCGCCTGGTTGTTCTCAGTGGTCATCGAACCACTGAATACTGAGCAGATGCTGTATGAGATGTTCAGAAAGCCTTGGTGCTTTCATTTTCTAGCATGGGAACAATTTCTGAATTGCCTGAGTCTGTTCCTTGAAAGTCAAGATAATTCTTCAATATCCCATTTTTAAGGAATTGGGTTTAAGAAAAAGGAAAAAAAAACTTGCCACTATAGGATGATTCTTCTAGAGCTGAATGTCACCTTTCAATAGATGTAATTCCTTTTGAGATGGGAGGGCTGTGCTGCTCTATAGTAGTAGTATGCAGTTTTACGTACTCTGGCACCAACCTAAGTGTAGGCAGGCAGTAAATGGGTAGCTGCTACTTAATGAGATTTTACTAGTGCTGGAGTTCTTGCTTTTGTCATTCCAACAAGCTTCATCTTTAAGGCACAGCCAAGAATTTGGTGATATTTACAGTGGGGTTTTGTCCTGCTTTTAATTTGAGTGTTGCCCATTGGGGAGGAAGGCCAAAAGCCAGCGTACAGCTTCGTAATCGAGAATATAATGGATAATTCAATCAAAAGCTACGTGGATTGGTGCTATTATATGAATCGGTTCTAAAAAAGATTTAAAAACCCGAGATGCAAGTGATTAGGGTTGCTCTAAGACTGACTATGTGGAGCTGATGTCCTAATAATATATTGAAGGCTGCCGGGGTGAGCTTTATCTCTGTCTACTGGTACTCCTGACAGTGGTACTGTAAACATGCTATAATTTTTAGGTTTATTTGGGAAATGACAGTAGTACGTGAAACTTGTATATGCAGTACATCTCACTACTCCAGAAAATAACACACATGTATTTACCAGAAAAGACCCATATGCACCCCACACACCGGGTTCCCCTGGGGAGGAGGATGGCATCACAGGGTGCTGTGGTGGAAGTGGCCTGTCCTTGGCATGTTGGAAGTGCCAGGAAATTCTGGGGTCCCCCCTTCTGCTGCAAAGGCTTTAACTGAGCTTGGAATTGTGAGATCTACTCGCTGTTGGGTTGACTTGTTTGTTTTGGTTCAACGTATGTAATTAGATTTCAAGCTGTAGCACTTATCCAAGGTTTATAGAAAAATTTACATGTGGCCTGTAACAACATACGATTTATCTGCAAATGAGCAAATAGTGTGGTATCATTTAGGATCATACGCATTTTCCCCAAATTGAACTCCAGAATATGCTATGCCAGAAACCATTTCCCACGGAAAGGACTGGTACTAAAACCAAACCATCTAGAAAAGCATTGATTTATTTTTAAGATTGCATAGATCCACCATCAACAAAAGCCATCTGAAAACAAAGGGAATCACCAGCAGACCATTAATTACTGGGCCGTGGTGCAGGAAAGCCAGCTTGCCAGCCTAGTCTTTGGACTGCCGTCTCATCTCCATCCCTGGCTTTCCCTGGCACCCTGGAAGCAGATAAGGAGTTAATGTAATCTCATTAACTGCCTTTTAATAAGAAAGCCAAGTAGCAGGTCCCAGCAGGTGAAGGACGTGGCATCAGGTGCTTCCCTGCAAGCGAAGTGGTGGCTTCCTTAAGAAAACACCAAATTGCATCGTTGCCCCACTTGGGGTTGGGTCATCATCTGCGGAGGTGCTGCATCAATTCACATATGTATTGAAGCAGATACTACTTCATGGGCTCAGATTTTGAAGGTTCTCTCTGCAACCATGAGGCTAAAAACATCTGCAGTTGTGGTTTTCACCTTGTGCCTGAAAACTCAGTGTCCAAAGCACAATGGCACAGAGGGATCACCAAGAAAATAGTGCTTTCTTCATGCCCCTCCTGCCTTCCCATTCTTAAATCCTCCAAGGCAAGAATATCAGATGGGAGTTCCATCACAATCTAGTCCTTAATAAATTAAGAAATAAAAGATTGAGAAATAGAAGAAATTAAATTGATAACAGTTACAAGTTCTCTAATTTTACTTCTGCCTCTAAATGAGCAGCAATCACTAAACTGATTTGAAAAAGAATGACTCAGCCAAAATATTCCTGAACAGCCTTAAATCAGCACCCTCTTCATCCAGTTCTGATTATGGTCACTAATGGGTGCCACCGAGTGTATCGATGTTATCCCAATCACATCCATATAAACAGGGTGCGAATTTGGTTCCAAATTATCTCTGGAAAATCCCACAGAGATTTATTCTGAAGAGTGGATGATGCGGGCTGTGGTGAGGGAGAGGGCTTTGGCTTTCTGCTCAGTGAGGTGCAGAGCATCCTGGGCCACGGAGGTGGCAAGAACGATGCTGCAGCAGATGGGGCAGCAAAAATGTGCCAAGTGACATTCTCTGAGTGCCCAAAACGTTGGGAGAATAGTACATGCCAGTGAGGTATCCTGTTGTATTTTATGACAAGCCTTCCTTCAGAAATTAATTTTCACTTTTGTCTGTAGCAGTGACATTTTTTTTTTTTTAATGGGAACACTGAGATCTTACGGGGAATATGCCAGCCTTTATGGTATCCTTCTAAGTGGTGTTCCGTTTGTAGTCCTTCAAATCCCATCTTGCTAATATATTTAGGAAAAGTTCAAATAGCAATTTATTCCCAAGGAGAACAGGAATAATTGACATTAATGATACTTGCATGTCAGTCACTTCAATAATATACATTTACATCATCAGGGAGATGACTGGAAAGTCATACGCAGGTGGTGTTATCTTTCTAATTTCACTCTACCCACCAGTAAGAATTGTCAGAGTTGATGGAGTTTTATCGCTTCTGTCTTCCTTGTACAAGGCCAATTTACCAGTAGTTGTCAGGGTGGAAAATATACCTGTAATTAAACAGCATGAGATTCTTATTTGTTGACTGAAAGAGTTCAATTATTTTATGCATACATCAGTTATTAATGACTAACAAAGCTTGTATAAATATTCAGAACTCTGAAATTGTCTGAAACAAAACAAAAATCTTTCATATATTTTCTTCTTAACCTAGATGTCACTCTGTAAATTGACTCTCTTGACATAAACTTCATCTTAATGGGTTTTTTCTTCTGTTTTTTCTTTAAAAAAAAAAAACAAAAAACAAAAAACAAAAAAAAAAAAAAAAAAAAAAACCAAACAAAACTTCATTTAATTTAAATATACTGACAGGGCCGTCACTTCAATTGCAGAGATGGCTTAAAAAACCAAAAGTTTTTTGTAGAAAGCTCCTTCTTTAAATCCCAGATATAAAAAAGCATGTAAATACCATTAAAACAAATTATTGGAACATGTTTAAAATTGTACGTGTGCCTACGAGGACCTGAATATTTCTTCCTAGTACTTTAAATGGGTTTTCTTTAGAATTTGTTTCTTTGTTGTTAAACACAATGTATAATTACTTAATATAAAACTCTACATGGGAGAAGAACCACTGAACCGTTCCACATTACCTTCAGTAGCCAGATGTAAGCTCTACTGTGGTTTAAGAAGATCTTACATTTCTTTATAGCAGCTTTCAAGTCTGGATGACAGACGAGGCAGTCGGCCACGGTCCATGGTGAGATCCTTCACGATGCCGTCATCTTCAAGACCCCTCTCCGTTGCGTCGGTGTCTTCCATCTCCTCCGACAGCACGCCTTCTCGACCCGGCTCGGATGGGTGTGTAAGAAGTACTTCACTTGGGTTTTATCTCTCTCAGGCGTGATTTGGTGTGCACATCTGTAGGTTTTGAGGAGGATTGTCACCACCTTCTGCAGATCTCGGTGCTATCACGGTGTTACTCCTGATCCTACTGACTCCTCCTGGGTGGCAGCGTGAGCGTTTGTTTGCTCCCATGAGGAACTGTGGCCTTTTTTTGGTTGGGTCTTTTCCCAGTGTGTTTTATTCCAGATTTGGTTCGTCACGATACTCCATGAACGTTGATGTGACACAGCAGTGTGAATAACTAGTGTGGGGTGGAGATGGTGCGACAGCCTAATATTGGCCAAATTAAAACAACCTATATAGACATTTATCTCAAGATCTATTCCTTGTCCTATTTTTTTAGCCAAGATAAATACAAATATCTTCTTGGTCCTCTTTTAAAACAAAGGTAAACAAAACCCCCTCCAACAAACAGGAGATAAATTTTCCCCTTGTAAAATATTGCAAGTGTAATAGTTCAGAAGTGATTTTTTGCAAAATTGGTGATGAGATGTGCGTTCAGCTGGTCTTGTAAAGAGGTGGACCTTGGGAGAAGGAAGGGATTATCGATCTGCTCAATCATTTCTTCTCACTTCTGCTGCCAGAGGAAAAGCTGCTTATGGCAAGATTGTACTTCAAGACTTACCAAGATATTTCACATGAGAACTGGGAATTCTGTTGATAAGCCTTGTCTCATAGTCATGTCCCACAAAAGAACAAAATAATCTGATTTTTTTCTGGGATTTCCATGCAGCCTCAGAAGTCCCTTCTCCCTCTTCTTCTCCCCAGGCATTCTTGTAATCCAGAAACTCAATATTTAACTGAGGCAGCAGTTTTTTAAAAGCCTCCTGAAGGGCTGCCAACTTAACAGAGATGTGCTAGAAAAGTTAGTGTCCCTTGTACACCTTCAGAGGTAGTTATTACCCAATTAGAGAGTAAAAGCATCAAGTAAAATTAAATACAGCACCTAAGGACCAACATGATGCTTACCTTGATTACAAACAGTTTATTTACCCATTAGGAAGAACAGCAAACAGAGCGCAATTCAGCTCTCATTACATTGCCCTCTGTAACGTATACACAGTGAGTCATGTTGATAAAAATGTAGGACAGCAGAGACGATAATGCATTTTGACTAATTCATCCATGAAAGGTGTCTTGCTGGAACTTGGGGATAACTACCATCCCAGGTTAGTGGGCAACTTTATTTTATGTCAGAAGGAAAATACTGATTATTTCCCTGCCTGTCTCTACCTCTTTCTCTTCTTCCCTTCAAAATTGTTACATGTATTTTTCTTTTTCTCCATTGGATGCTGTTTTCTTAATTTCTGCATCTCCATCCCAGGTTTCCTTGTGGCAGGTGTCACTTAGCAGTTTTGGAGGATTTCATGAGTCTGCTCAGTATGTATATTAAAAAAAAAAATCACAAAGATCACAGTGCAGCTCAGCTCCAGCTCCGAGCCTAGGGCAATACAGCTGGAATACATGTGAAGAAAATATAATTAGCAACTGTCATCACTGAGAAGACCTGAAAAAAAATGCTCATTTGCTTGGTCAGTGGAGCAGGAGAAGAAAAATTATCAGATGTAAATAACGTAATGAAAGACCTCAAAGATTCAAATGATTGCAAAAATCACGTGGGTGGTTTGTCACTACTAACTTGGAGGAAGTTCTCCCATGTACCTACCGTAGTTGATTGGGTTTGTGGTCAGTTGTCCTCTCCTGCTTTCCATTTCCCCCACTCTTCATATGCTAATTCTGAGATTAGAGGTGAAGCAAAGAAAAACAATGACAAATGGAGCCGACACACTGTCTCGCCCAGATTACCCAATTTATATTTTATGCCATCTCCAGTTTCTCCTGCTTTGGAGCTTTTAAACAATAAAAACTCAAAGCAGACATTGACATAGTATGTGGTTTACAGCTCCCGATTCTACGTATGAATAAAACTCTGACTTTAAAAAAGGACCTTGGGTTTATTCACTGCTTAAAATGGGACTTAGAAGTACAAATCTGAGCATTTCCAAGCAGTGGTTGAAGCGGGGAAGTCCCAGTGCGCCTGCGTGTCTGTTGAAAGTCCTCATGTACTTCAAGTAGGAGCATGGCATGCAAGCTCATTTTTATCCCCGATACATTGCGTACAAATAATTAATAGTACTAATAATAGTAATGCCGGGCAGGGAAGCAATTAATCATTGTCTGAAGAACGGCAGTTCCTCTTGTAACCTTGCAGTCAGCCTGCGAGGCGGCTGTCGCTGCCCTCCAGCCCAGCGGAAGCGGCTAAAATGTGCAATTCAGGTGGCTGAAACGCGGTGTTGGGAGAGCTGTCTTCTGATCTGGGCTTTGTCACCGATGCGTTTTGTAGCCCCAGGCAAGTCACTGCCCTCTCTTTTCCCTGCCTGTAAAACGGGATGAAAAAAAGCTTGCAGGTTTGTCTCCCAGCCCGTGTGATTTTGGCTTCGGTTACAAGGGGAATGGCTCAGGGGCCGTTGCCCCGAGCACTGGTTTGAGCATCTTTCCATCAAACGAGCTAACTTAGGCTGAAAACTGAAGGGCCTTTATTGCTTCGAGCAACAACAACAACAAAAAAAATCATAATTATGGATATTGCTGCTGGATATTGCTGCTAATGGAGATGATTAGGATAACTTCACTGCAAATTGTCTGAAATGTGAATCCTCCAGTGTTTCGCAGCAAAGACTGTGGCCTGTACGTGCACACACCCCAGTGTAAACACTTTTCCAATGTTATAAAGTGAGCTGGTTTCTTTGGGGATTTTTGGTTTGGTTTCAGCTCTGTAATCTGATTGAGACATCTTCTTAAAATCTGTCAGTGTAATTTTGACTAGGGTATGATTTAGTAGTTTGTTTACTTTACAACATAAGATAGAATCTAAAATACTTTGCCCAGCTAAGAATATTTTAGCTTGTTAAGAGCAAAATATTTCTTTACCTTTTATTTAAACTAATGTTTAAAGAAAATGTGAAACAAGAAAGATTCCTTTAAATTACTGAGCAAAAATTCACTAAAAAGAATTCCACTATTACTTAGAATAGTGCTTTCCCTACAAAATAAGAACTCTTTAAAAAATGAAGTTTTCCTTTAAAAGTTCATTGAACCCCTACAGATTTTTTCCTTTGTAGTCAGAAGAAAAATAGTCATGGACTGTAAAAATTGCAGAGCTGATGGTAGTAGTATATCAGCCTTGCCTATATTCACACACTTGAAGTATTCCAGGTGGGAAAATACATCTGTTTTTTTGGAAACTAACCTTGCCCTTTGTTATTATCTGAGCAATTTTTCATTCTTGAGTTTATCTGTAATGCCAGGACAGCTAAGCTCAGCCCTCCTGGCTCCCCCTCGCCAGGGCAGGCTGTAGGTGAGCAGAGGTGTGGATCTGTGAGCATCCGTGTGCACGCTCGCATGGATATGTACCCTCATGCATGCATGCAGAACCAAACGTACACTCAGTGCAATTACAGTCAGGAGTGGGGCTTGTGTCTGTGGTTAAACCTCTACACCTCATGCTTTTGTGCAATGCATAGGTGTTTCCTTTGCGTTAAGGGGTGATGTTGTTTGCTTTTCTGTGAGCAGGTCCTGTGATTTTGATGAGCTACGAGGATTAGAAAGCGGTTTATGTTGTGCACGTTCAACAGAAAATCAGTACACCTCTGCAAAACAATTTCTCAACTGTTATTCCTTCTCTGGGGAATAAATCCATCCTCTTTCTCCACCAAAAAAAACAAAAAACAAACAAACAAAAAAAACAAACAAACAAAAAACAAACAAACAAACAAACAAACAAACAAAAAAAAAAAAAAAAAAACAAGAAGAATTTGGGAATTTGGCTATTTTTTAAAGAAATCCTTAAAGCCATTGGTAGACATACAGACTGCCTCCAAGGTGCAGGGGAAGTAGGGGTGACTTTTCTTTAATGTGTTGTACAGTGACCTGCTCTCATATAGAGTGGGAGAAACTCGGGTTTATGTAAACCACATACAGTGAAACTCAGGAGTTTGCGTAGCTGCAAACCAGTAAATTTACTACAGAGGAGGGAAATGTGCAGTACTGGTTCTTCAGCAGTTCTGCAGTAAATTTTATTGTAAGACAACTATGATTGTAACAACCTTCTGCCCCTTCCTTTTCTCTCTAATGAGTTTTCCTGGATTAGCAAAGCATCGTTAACTCGAGTGAGAGTTTGGGAAATATGTAAATGAAAATTAGGTGTTTTGGAAATATTATGTTATTGATCTAAGCAGCAACATTTTTTTTTTTAGGTTTGTGCTGGAGCCCCTCCTGCCAAAAAAGATGCATTCTAGGTCTCAAGATAAATTGGACAAGGATGACCTAGATAAAGATAAGAAGGAAAAGAAGAAAGAGAAAAGGAACAGCAAGCATCAAGAGATATTTGATAAAGAATTTAAATCTACTGATATTTCTCTGCAGCAGTCTGAAGCAGTGATCCTTTCAGAAACGGTAACTTTATTAGCAAGTAATGCCTTATCTAATTTTGAGCAGTGTTCTTTCTCTTTTGAAATAAAAATGTTGATTTGTACGATTTGGGTTATTTTTAGACCAAAAATAGCTCTAAGGGAGCACGCTATGATGTTAATGCATGATAATGAATCAAAAATACCAATTTCATTTATGGTGTAAAAAAAATCATCATTGTATCTCGTATGAAAATCTTACCAAAAGCTATATATGACTATTTGATAAAAGAAACAGATGGTATATCTTAAGTAAAATAAATGCTACTATTTTAGCCGCCTTTTGAATTTATGGCTCCCAATAGATCGTGGTGGGTTTTCTCATATTTCAGCTGACTACTGCAGTACACTTTTTGGTGGAAATGTTACAAGGTCATTTCTTGCATGGCAATTATGTATTCTTGAAAGGCTGTTTTGAGCAGAAAATTGTAAGCAGTTCCACTGGTGGGTCTGTGTAAGAATATTAACTACAGGGCATATCTCTCTTAAGCCCTTGCTTCTTGGTGTATATTTAATTCACGGAAACTGTCCTAAAGGCTTAGGTAACTTGAGAAGTTTTGGCTCTGAAATCGAAAGCAAGGCCATTTTAAGCTGGATCACGGAATGCGCGAACTAACTGTAACCTCCAGATCTCTGCCTGGACACCTGTTTTGAGGCCAGTAGTTTAAAACTCACCCTCCAGAAATAAATGTAATGTTCTTTTAAAGATTTGCACAAGTACTTGTAGAGCCAACTTTTAACTCAGCAAAGTGTTTTGTTGGTGGCTGTGTCATTTACATTAGACTCTTAAAACCATTTCTCTCTGGCCTGTGATGACTAGATCCTTTGAGTCTTTCTGTTTGGTATTTGTAGTGGAATATTACTTAGATGTTCAGCCATAGTTCCTGTTTTCTGGATTTGCTCCTCCTTTTCCATCCAGAGATGAGCTGAT
Organism: Tyto alba; assembly: GCF_018691265.1. Lineage (NCBI taxonomy): Eukaryota > Metazoa > Chordata > Aves > Strigiformes > Tytonidae > Tyto > Tyto alba. The sequence continues at coordinate 3,149,696 of NW_024881261.1, read as the reverse complement.
CTTGCAGATGTGTCTTCTGACATCTTGGAAGATCAGAGTTGTTTTCTCTGATGGGGCCTCAGGCCCAGTACTAGCTCAGCAAAAAACTCAGATAAAATCCCTTTTGTGCATGTCAGGGTTTTCACCCAAACTCCTTTGAAACCAGTGAATTTTTCCATTGCCTTCAGCGAATTTTGGATCAGTCCTGGTCTGTTTAAGTAGGAATTCCTCCTGCCAAAGCCAGACAGGTCAGCACTGTTAGAGTGTTTTCAGACAGAAAATACGTTTTGCATTGATTTCCATATGTCTTACCTTTTTGAGGCAATGCATTCCACTCTGCACATTGCAGCAGCCGTATTTGGACTAAGCCTGAACGTTGCAATGGCAAGACTTGCACTCACATCTCCCAGGTCCCCAGACGGACTAGCAGAGCTTGTGGCAGAAGAGCAACAGAAGTGTTTCAGGGCAGCTCAGCCAGTACAGTACTGGTACAAATCCCTGAGATCAGATGGGAGGTGCCCAAGGATGCTGGAGAGCTGGTTGCTGTCACTGCAAGGTCACTGTCATCTTTGAGAAGTCTTGGATATTGGAGAAGATTGCTTATGACTGGAAAAATGCAAATGCTGGCTGAAAAGGAGGATGTGCTAACCCTTCAAGGCATATTCCTGTTTGTCACTTGAGGAACAAAAATGAGCAAGACCCAACATAGTTTGACTCAAGTATTCCACTCTTACCAGTCAAGAGCTTTCAGTGCATGACTGGTATGACTAATATTCCCCTGGTTATGGAGGGAGGGAAATTAAATGTCAGAATTAGTTACTTACAGTTACTTTGAGCTTCTTGAAATCCACAGATCAATAATATGAAAAGGAGTTTACTGGTGAGAGAAAAACACTCCCTTTTCAGTACCTGCAAACTACTTGATAAGCTCCAAAATGACCTGTTGACCAAGTCAATTTTTAATGCTTGGTGTTCATGTGGTTCATTTTCTCTTGTAGGTGAAGTAGAGGAAACACTCTTTTGAGATTAATTGACAAGAGCGTTTGTACGATTCCCACTCCTGTCTTCAGGAATTTTGTACAGATAATGTCAAGTAGTTTAAAGATAAAATTTTTCATGTCTTAGAAATTTTGCACTCTGGAGACATATGTCCCCTATTAATGATATAAAAGGGAAATTGTTAACTTCTGTGGGTAAGAATTCAGCTTTTCCATTCTTCTACTTTTGTGGGCTGTACTGTGTGCAAGTTCCCTTTTTAAGTTGGAATTGCTGCCAAAGCACAGTTACTGCTGTGTTTTATGAAGAAATAGGCGTTTTGATTTATCGTGCTAAGAGCTTTCAAGCAGAAAGTTTACAGGCTTAACAAAAAGATGATGATGAAATGGAGGGGGGGAAAATTAAGGATTGTTTTTTTTCCAAAAGAGCTGGAATCCAGATTTGAATAGAAATGGAAATTAAAATAAAGATTTAAAGAGCTTTTAAAGTGAGATTTTAGTAATAAACTGCTATTAGTGACTAGATTTTGTATTACAGTTACTGGATTCCTTCTGTTGACAATTTTAGAAATCACTTGTAGCATCGCTAATTCAATTCCAAGATTTCAGTTACTTGGCAATCTTTTAAAATATCTGGGTGTTTTACAACAGAAGACATGCTTTTCTTTAGTACGATGACGATTTGTAAGTACCTTCAAGAAAAGGAATGAAAGAGTAACAGCCAGCTTGGATTTGTCATCCAGGTGTCATCGCAGTTTGTGACCAGCCCGTGCCAGTTGTAGCTGGCAGGTAGGCTTCTGCTCACAGGTCAGAAGTCCAGTTTCAGATATTCACCCCCCACGCAGTTACCTGTTGCTTGACAACACTCATAATTCATCAAAATTACTCTTCACCCACCACAAAGAGGTGGTTGTCAGGGGTTTGCTTTCAGGAGGGAAGGATGCATCAATAACCTTATGTACAAATCCGTTCTGGGTCCTGTGTTATTCACTACTAATTGGTTTGTGCGACGTGATTGCAAGCATGGTACCAAATTTACAGAGACTGTCAAGTGGGAGGCACAGCGGGCATGTCAGATAGCGATCATTCCCATCTCTGCAGAGCTGCTGCTACTTTTTTCAAAGATGATGTTGTCTAATGAAATTAGCGTTTCTGTCACTGCAATGGACTTTCTTATGCAGGAACTTCTTTTTTTTCCAATCAAATGAATCGCCATAGTTGTCATGGGAAAATGTGTAAAGATTATAAAACTGCAGAATTATTTCACAGAGCTTTTACGTTTTCTTTAAAAAGGAGGATTCAGAGCCTGTTTTGTTTCACTGTACTCGTAATGAATTTATTGACTGATCAAAACCCAAGCCCTAATTGAAGAGATCTTGTACTGCTGTGATCTTATCAGAAGATAAATTAAGCACTTTGGTGTGTTAAGATGATCAGTAATGTCTTTATAGTTTTCTAGAGATACCTTCTTTTAAGTATCACACAAACTTCTTTAATGTAAATTCTCATTGTTAGTTCTTTGATTCCATGAGCTGATAGCAAACCTAACACTGAAGCTAGGTATTTAACAGACCACTCGAAAGCTTGTGTTAGAAATCAGAATAACAGGCTGTACATTTTATTGACTTAGTGGCGTCTAACATCAGTCACTATTGATCTTGCTTTGATTAGACCAAAAAAATTTAGCATTGGGTTCATTATGGATTAGTGGTCTCCAAAGAGTTCGTATTCCGTAGCAAAACTGTGATTTTTGGGAAGCCTTAAGAGGATCGAGCTTGTCAGTCACAGGAGAAGTTAAAATGTATCTGGGATAAATAGCTACAGACCAGGTTAACTGGGGAACTTGATTCTACTTGTTGGATTTTCTCTTGATTCTGGTATTGCAGCTTTCTGAATCGATTAGTGTGTTTTCCTTAGTAGTTTTTTTTTTATAATTACATGTCTCTGAGAAAGTGATTACTTTGCTTACCCACTCTACTAAAAGTATGCTTTAAAAGATCTTGAAAGAAGAAACCTTTGGAGCCTTTAAGACTTGAATTTTAGTATCAGGCAAATTTCTGAAAGGTTACCCTGAGGTCTTGATGAACTTTCAAAAGAAAGTTACATACTTTGTGGTCATTCGTTTCTCATAGAAGGGTCTCAGAGATGCTGCCTTTTATGCAAACCTTTTTAGGGTTTGTTCTCTGAAAATAAAAGGAAGCACTCATACCTCATTTTAGATTTCTCCTTCATAAAATACTTTAAAAAAAAAAAAAAAAAAAAACCAAAAAAAAAACTGTGAAATGACAGAATTCTTCGAAAAAGCATTAATTGTTTTTGTTGTTTTTTGTTTTGTCCTAATGCAGAACTTTGGATGCAATTCCCCTCTTAACTTCAGGCTGCTGCTCCATTTTCTGTGATCTCTAGGAAATAAAAAATTACTTTCTTCACTGCAATTACTAGAAATATGGGGGCCGGTGGATGGGTAACAAACAGTAGAGCTCAGAATTAAACTCAGTAAAAGGAATCACCTTAACGAAAGCATCAGTTGCCTTTCCGATTACAAGTATCATTTCAGGGTTTCTGATGGAAAATTTAAATGGGCTATGAAGCAGCCAGAAATAAACAATAAGGATATTTCAGTGATTTAAATACAAGCACAAACACGCACCAACAGGAAAGTGTTTCTGGACAGATGATGTCTTCTTCAGAAGCGAGTTTGACCACGCAAACAATTAAAGATATAAATTGTAAAAGGGAAGTAGAGCTGCATGAGAAGAAAAGATTTTGAATGCTGTATCATCTCTTGTAAGGGTATAGATTTCCTTAGCTGTTATTAAACAACAAAATTGGCTCATTGCTTTACAGAAAAATACACCAGGTTACGGGAAGGTTTGTGCATTAAGTCTCGTTGTGGTTCCTGAGGAGAAGGAAACAACATTTGGAGCTGTGAAATACTGCATTAAATTAGAAGTGTTGTTTGTTATTATTGCCCTATTACTGTTTAGGACGTAGTGAGGAAAATGCAGCAACCCCAAGGCCTGCTGCTCAGTAACAAGATATATTCCTTTACTGTCTCACTGGTTTTGTCCCCGTGCAGATCAGCCCACTAAGACCACAGAGACCGAAAAGCCAAGTCATAAATGTCATTTCAAGTGAAAGACGTTTCTCCGTCTCTCCATCACCTCCCAGCTCCCAGGTGACGCCACCCCCAATAACTCCACGGACAAAACTCTCTTTCAGCATACAGTCCAGTAAGTCTTTAATTTTAACTACATTTTCTTTTCCTAGCAAATTTTATGCAAAATAACCTACAGTGGGGAAATGTGTTTCCCGAGCACTGCGTTACACCTTGGTTTGAGTCCTTTGAGTTAGTCATTTTGCCATCACCATAGAATTGCTTGCAGGAACAAGAATTTACCTCTTAATAGTATGCTCCTTGCATTTGCCAACAAAAATTATGTCAGAATTTTACAAAAGCAAACAAAGTTGTTGCATTGAAAAAATTTCTTCTCCTTTTCAGGTAATCATGAGCAATTACTTAGGTATGGAGTAACTGTAAAAAATCAGTGTTGTACTTGGTTCTGTATTGCATTTAGGGTGTTTTGGAGCATAAATTCTGAAAAATAATAATCTTTTAATGTAATTGTACCTTAAAAGCACTTTTGTTTGCTACATAGTGAGTACAAGCCAGAGGGGGAAAAAAAGTCAGTCTTTTTGATGTATTTTTTGTTTGACATTGACATCTATCACTCAGTTTTTCTGTAAATTACGTTTGCTTCATCCTTCAGGAAACCTTATTGCAAAACTGGGTGTAATATGACACCTATTTATTTCACAGTGCTGTTTTCCAAAAACTGTCATTCAGAGTTTTCAGTTCCTAGCATGTGACCAACAAAAAATAAAAAAAAAAGATCTTTTTGATACATGTAGCAAAATACTAGTACAATAGTCAAGAGTTAAATGTTAGTAAAGAGGAGAAGATCAATTTTAAGAAAAAAATCTTGTTTGATCAAGGTCACTTTATTTCATTTACTTTTTTTGATACTCAAAAACTTTTCCCTGAAACAGCGTTTTAGAAAGTTCTTGTTGCCAGTTGCAGATATACATCCTGTGAGCAGGAATGTGTTTATTCTACAAACCTACAGCAACAGATTTGTCTCCTAAAAAGCATGTGGCTTTGTTGTAATGATTTGAAATTTTTGGTTGCAAACATGTGGAAGAGGGATAAGCAAGTGCAAATCAGTGTGGCGTTTCCTTTGCTTAGTCAGACACCCGAATCGAGTATTTTGATAACTGTGAACTCTCTCTTTACAGTTTTGATAATCAAAAACTACCAGTATGCTAAAAGCTGGAAATACACAGAAGCAGGGTATATATACTCCTGCAAAAAGTACTCTTTGAACTGGCTTATTTCTTCCTGTGTACATTTTATTAAAGCTAACTTGATCTCTTTTTTTAAAAAGTATCTGAAGCTATCATATATTTCTGAGAATATTTGCTGGCAACTATGTGCTGGCAATTTATGGGTGTAATGTAAAATAGGTTCAGCTTGTTGCAAAATCCACGAGACTTGCCCGTAATCATTTGAGGAATTGTAGTGATAAAAAATTTTAGGAATTCCAAGGGTAAAGAAGTTACTTCAGTGCACAAATTGACTGAAAGCAGTTAACGGGTTGCTAAGCAATACTGCTTGCTTGTTAGCTGGCAGTTTAGGAAAATGGAGTGTAAAATTTGGTCATTAGGTTAAGATGAAAAAAAAAGTCATCTAACTGATCTCTTGCCAGCTCAGAGATACTCTGAGTGGCACATGTCCAGTAAGGAATAAATATTTAGACCATACTAGTCTGATGAAACACCTTGAATAGTGACAGCAAACCAGAAATGATGAGTAATTATTTGTATAGTGACTGACTTAGTGAGGTATAGTTCAGCTGAATTGAGCAGGAGAAAATTAATAGCTCTGTAGAAAATAGATCTTCTTGAAGCATGACTGAAAATTACTGAAGTTTGTGTTCAATACCTGTTTCTGCAGTAGGGTAGATGACTCCTGGATTTCATTAAACTCTGAGAGATTAGCTAGTCAAGGCAAATAATTTTTTTCTTTCTAAAATGTTGTTCTGCTAAACAATTTGCCAGACTGAATGCAAATATGTTGTCAATGTATGTTATGAACTATTCACATGGATGGAAGCACTCTCTCCACATTTACGGGGGTTTGTTGCTGTCTTGTGAGAGGATGAGGTTGTGAAGGTGCCACGGACAGGCTGTAGGAACACAGTGGGTGCTCCAGGAAATTAGAGCTGTATCAGGAGCTGGGGGATGTGGGGAGAGGGATAGAAGCAGAGAAGGACAGAGTTGCATGGGCAGTTGGTGGCCATCCAGGTTGTTCACAGTATTGCAGATGTTAAAGTAGAGTTGCCTCCACACCTGGTTTCCTCTGCAGCTCTAATGAAAACATTAATATTGAAAACACCTGCCTTTCCATGGATCTTCCAATTGTGGACTTTAAAGAAACAAAGGGTTTGTGTAACTCCTAATAGAATTTCTTACCATCTTCTTGGTAGCACCTATTAGCCTACATGTAATGGCTTAGATGAAGTTAGTAGATACTGTAATATCATGTGAGATGCAAAGATGGAGTGTTCAGAGCAGTTAAATTTGCTTTATCTTTGGGTAGTTGTGTGTTGTTATAATAATTTTCAGTTTCCACCCAATGAATGTGTATAGTGAGACCTAGAACCATGGCTTGTTTACAGTAAATACCTAAAGAAGGTTTCTCTTTCTGAAGCAAGATTCAAGGTTCTGCTAAAGTTCTAGCAAAAGCTACAACTCTAAAGAAGATGCCATTTTTCAAAAATCTCCATTCTAAACTGCATGGAAAAACCAAACAAATGCATATATATAGAGAGATGTAGGTAGATACGTAGTTGTGGATGAAGACATGCAGGATATATGTCAAGGAGCTGCTTGTGAGATTTGGGGTGTCAAGTGCCTGTGATCTTTAGATGTACAGTATGGGTGGGAAATTCATACAAAATGAACAGGGAAACTTCATTCGCAGCATTAATATTTAGTTACAAATGTGTAGTGTTGTTTTCCAGTTACATGTTTAATGACATGAGCTTAGCGGAAGTAGATTCTGATAGAGATAGTTAAAGGGAAGTGTGACGAATGTTTGGAGAATTAAGAAGTCGTGTAGAAAAGGAAGGATGAAAAACAGGAGCAAGTGAAAAAGTGATGATAAATTTGGGTCTTGGAGGACAACAACACTTTCCAGTCTGATACAGACGAAGCCACTGAAAGTTTGAAGTCCCAGGATAGGAAATATTCTTCTTCCTGCTGTAGTTGAAAATTCAACTGAAAGGATGGGGAGTAAAATTGCAGTTTTCAGTGACAAATCAATACAGCCACCTTACAGTTAAATTGTGTTAGTGAGAGGCCATTTTAGAGAACAATAAAAGGACACTTTTTGTAAAATAGGAACCTTGCAATAAAAATATCTGCATAAACAAGTCCTACACTTGTTTCACAAATCACCCCAGTAAAATAAAAGTAACCTTTTTTAATTTCCTAAATGAAAACACTTCCCTAATTTATCAAAAATAAATTAAGTTTCTTATCTCGTAGAGCTCACAGTGGGTTTTGCCTGTGTTAAAACGACTGAATTACCCTGAAATACACCGTGGGTGGATTTCTACACAAAAGCCTATGGATCACTCAGGCCTCAATAAACTTTATTGTCCCTCAGGCTACTCACCTTTACAACACGTACCTGCTAGGATTTATCTGCCAAAAAAAGGGAACCTTCTACCCAACAAACAGTAATAATAAATGTTTTGGACTTTCTCTTGCGTGATTTTATTTACTCAACAACTAATGACTGCTCGTTTATTATAGTTAGCTGGAGTTTGAAAGTTTTTGAGAGAGATGTAGTTAATTATAGGCTTTCATTTGTGCATTTTATTAACAAGAAGCTCTTATTTTACTGGAGAGAAGTAAATAAAGCTTAGCTCAATTATATTTTGTTAGTGCATTTACCAAAACTTCTATTCTGTATTCAGGTACAAGGTGAAAATGCAGAGCTTACAGCTGCGAAAATTATATTTGCTAAGCTATGAATATTTTGGCATGAAATTTGAAGTAAAAATTCTCTTCTGTTAAAAAGAGGGGATCATTCAAGTATTTTGAGCGTATCCTAAAAATTCACCCAATGTCACTCCACAGTGCACACTTCCTGTCAATGCGGGGGTTGGTTCATTTGTTCTACTTTCCTTTAAAATCCCTCATTAGATGAGCTGCAGTTAATTATAGAGGCAGTGAACAGCTAAGATACCGCACATGCAGCATTATCGCAGTATCGGTGCCGTAAGAATTGGTGCAGTCTGCATCTTTGGATTCGATCCCGTTATCCAAAGAGTTAACTCGGTGTTGATTTTTGCAGATCTGGAGCTGAATGGTATGTCCAGCTCCGACATCCCCGACATTCCTCCTCCTCTGCCTCTCAAGGGAAGCATGGCCGATTATGGGAACCTCATGGAAAGTCAAGACTTGATCAGCCCGACGACCTCCCCCCCTGCCCATCAAAGGGTGAGTCCCACAGAGGATGATCATTTGCTGCAATTTTCTTTGCTTTTGTACCTTGAACAATCCACAGCGAGGCGCGATCCTGCTCGTGGTGGTGCCACAATTTCTGCAGTTGCAAACAAGTGTCTGGAGCGCGAGGGAACAGCATCGCTCATGGGGACTGACCTGAAGGGAGGTTGGATTCATTCTGGTGGAGAAGACTAAGTAAAATGTTGTTAGCTGTGTTGATAAGGGAGCTTTAACCGACAGGATATAGTCTCAGCCGCAAATTAGATTTAATAGCCTTTCAATCCTGTCTCAGGAAAGGAAATAAAACATGTACCTGACATCTTTCCTTTCTGGAGCTCTCTTCTGTCGACATTCAATTGCCACTTCTTTGCTAGAGGCAAACACACATGCCCCCTTTGAGGCAAGGAGCTCAGAAACACTCTTCATCATCAACAGGGTTTTCAGCTTTCTGAAGAAAATGCACTTTTTCAACTTTGTTTCCTGTATCTTGGAAGCTTTTAAAAATAATTTGGTCCTTTTCTTTAAAGCATCACTTTTGAGAAGGGCCATTTATTTTCTTTTTTGAAGAAAAAAGTATCTTTAAAGAGGTGTGGTGGGTTGACCCTGGCTGGACACTGGGAGCCCACCAAAGCTGCTCTGTCACTCCCTTCCTCAGCTGGACAGGGGAGAGAAAATATAATAAAAGGCTTGTGGATCAAGAGAAGGAAAGTGAGAGATCACTCAGCAATTACTGTCATGGGCAAAACAGACTTGACTTGGGGAAAAATTCCATTTATTACCAATCAAATCGGAGTAGGGTAATGAGAAATAAAACACAAATCTTAAAACACCTTCCCCCCACCCTTCCCTTCCTCCCAGGCTCAACTTCACCCCCGATTTCTCTCCCTCCTCCCCCCAAGGGCGCAGGGGGGCAGGGGATGGGGGGTTGTGGTCAGTCCATCACCCCTGGTCTCTGCGGCTCCTTCCTCCTCGGGGGAAGGGACTCCTCACACTCTGCCCCTGCTCCGGCGTGGGGTCCTCCCCGGGCTGCAGGGGGGCATCTGCTCCCCCCACGGCCCTCCCTGGGTGCAGGGCACAGCCTGCCTCACCACGGTCTTCATCACGGGCTGCAGGGGAATCTCTGCTCCCCCTCCCTCCTCACTGGCCTGGGCGGCTGCGGGGTTGTTCCTCTCCCATATTCTCACTCCTCATTCCGGCTGCTGTTGCACAGGGTTTTCTTCCCCCTTCTTAAATACGTTATCCCAGAGGCACTGCCACCTTGGCCGGTGGCATTGGCCCCATCGGACATGGGGGAGGCTTCCAGCAGCTTCTCACAGAAGCCACCCTTGCAGCCCTCCCCCACTACCACAACCTTGCCATGCAAACCCAAGACAAGAGGTTTTCTTTTCTCCGACTTTGAAGTGTATACCTCTGGCCAAGCTGTTATTTTGTGGGAGAATTCTCAGCGGTAATGATTCTTTTTTGTTTACAGAGGTATCTTCCAGGATTTCTCTGAAGTTCGTCATTCAAATGAAATTCTGTTGAGTAATTCGCTTTTCAGTAAATTTCGTGGTTATAAAAAGAACATTTATAATCTCAGCAGTGAAGGAGTCAGGCAGGAATTTAGTTTTAACTCTTGGAATAGTTTTGTTTAACACGGACTATCACAGTGCAAAACAGTGAACAGTCCGGCTTTTTCCATGGTTGAAACCGTAACTGTGTTGTTGCAGGAATTTGATATTTTCAGGCTAAACAGGGAAAAAAAAAGACAGATATAGAAGTAACTTCAGGAATGTGAGTAGTGTTATTCAAAACACCACCTTTTATTCATTATATGTATATATTGAAAAATTCTCTATTCCCATCCTCTCTTCCACAGTTCTTCCCCATGGCTGGATGGTTTTAGTGAATCTTTTCACTAAATTTTTTTGCAAACCCTTTTCCTCTAATTTCCATTGAAGTGTACTAAGCTCTTAGCCATTTCCCTAGCTTGTCTCTCAGGGGCCAGCTCTCGCTTGACCCAAATACAGACCTCTAAGTGGAAAATTACAGAACGCACAGGAGGGCTGCCAGGAGTTTTGTCTCATCTTCATAAAGAAACCTGAGAAATTCAAATTAGGTTTCAAGTTTCTTGAACTCCTTCCTGTATGAGCTCCAGAGTAGTTAATTCATTTTGTATGATATAAGTTTTAGGTCACGGTGGTAGCTCAGGATTGCTAATGTGAGTTCAACTTCTAGCTAAAAAGCGTTAAACAATGAGATGATAAAACACATGGTGAGAAATAAAATTCCAATAGCTGGGTTCCTTCTCCCTTCCTTGAAAGGCAGTTGGAAGGGGTTTTCTGTCAGTGGATAACTGCTAGATATTTACTGTACTCCTTGCAAATGCCATCACGCTGTGATGGTCGGGGCCCAGACCTGGAGACGACTCAGGTTCCAGCCTCGGTCTTGTTGCTGTTGAAGATGTGACCTTGTGCAGCTCCTGTACCTGTCACGAGTCTGCATCATTAAATGGGAGTTCATAAAATTAGTAGCACTATGCTCTCTTGGGTTTTTGCTAAGTTTTGTTCAGGTCTTTATATCTTCACTGCTCAGGCTCCTTTAATTTTTTTAAAATACATTTCGTAATTGTAGAAATGGACCCCATTGTTTAACATGCAGTGTTGAAGGGCCTCAGGGTTTAAGCATACCTTAGAAATGCAATCAAATATAGGCTCTATCTCCTTAACTAACTGTCCAAAATTTTCTTCAGCGTCTGTATTTTTATAAACTTTCCAAGATGAGAAAATGTAGTTTCAAAGTCTGGAAAATGGATCTAAAGCAGATTTGTCACAGAGCCACATGTATTAGTCTTAGAATTAATTTTAGGAAAGGCTTCTAGTCTTACAACAATCACTCTGTGCATCAGGCTTGTAGGAAGGAAGCTGTTACAGAACATAAAGAAAATGAGTAGTGCTGGGCATGAAAGATCAAATGGGTAAATTCTTATTGCTGCTGTGATTAAATCCCACTCCACAGTTTTTAATGCCTTGTGTTTCATGGGTCAAATAGCTACATACTTCATAACTTTATAATTCTCTGCCTAGTAAACTGATCATCATGTAAATTACACAGTCTTTCTTTGTATCAGTAAAGAAAAATCAGTAAAAAATATTCTAGATAAGATTATCTTACTGGCTTTTAAACTGGAAATATCTCCTTATATGAGAAATTATTACATCATTCACTCTGGTTGCCTTGCAGTCAGTTATGAAAACCAAAAAAAGTGCTGTAGTGAGCTGAAAAGCATGCAGTGCTAAATGCATCAAATACTTCAAATCAAACTGCGGGCAATAGTGTCATTTGGTGTCTGAGATCATAATCAGTCTACCTTAAGTCTTTTATCCAAGTGATCATCTAATTATAATTTTCTGATTGTCCTCTTATTCATTGTTAACTGTGAGACCCTTATATATATTTTCTTGCACTGTATGATTTGTTCTGCTCAAAATGTTCTTAATAATATATGGGAACATAAAAAAAGAAGTCTACGACTCCTGCAAGGATTATTATTACATCAAGGGATTCCTTTAGGCACTTCTCATTCTTTATGGGTTCATCCGTACCCTTGCATACAAATCAACTGCCTGCTTAGTATTCACAGCGAGAAGGGAGACTCCAAGAAAATAGACAAAGGAGCACTTACATTTGTAATATCGGCTATAACACTTACTAAGCATCAGATAATGGTTTGGATGAGAACAGCTCGATCAATCCAGCATAGATAGAGAACTTGGCAAGGAGGGAGAGCAAAGGCCGAAGCGGTGGCTGATGGCGATGGGCTTATTGTGACTCGGATCCTGTTGCACGAGGAGCAGTCAGGCTGGTTACTTGGATATAATGGAAGTGTTTACGCAGAAGGAAAAATCCGGGGGGATTCTTCACGCCTTGGGATGCATATACTGCAGTATCATTATCTCTTGCATTAGCTGCAGCAAGGAAAAAATGACCTTCGCGCTTCAGCAAATGGACTGTCCTCACGCGGACGGAGAAAAAGTTGGGGCTGGAAACCCCGCTGAAACTACGGAGGCAACGGGTAATTAGGGAGCGCTACTTCAGGGCTTGCAATTGTTCCTCCCCTGACGTTATTTCTCAGGAGAAATCCCCTTCCTTCCCCAAGTGCCTCTCGCAGCCCCTGGCTCCGTGTCCCCGGAGCAGGGGGTGGGGGGGAAGCCTCGGGGTGCCACTCGCCCGGGCCCCCGGCACTGGTTTGGTGGCCCGAGGCTCGCCACCGGCTTGCTCACCACAGCAGTGGGAGGGCAGCCTTTGGGAATGTTATCCCGTGGAAAAAGTGAAATTGGGAGAAGTGCATTATTAATCCCTTACATTACATTAGAAAGTTGGCTTTATGGGCTGCATTTGCTCACAAATGGAAATAAATGTCTCCTCTTCTGTCTCATACTCCAGATTTTTTTAAAAACAGGCTCTCTGACCAAAGGCTTTCCATAGGAGTATATAATATGCCCAGAAGAAAAAAAAAAATAAAAATTTTATTTACCATCTGATCATTATTTTTGCCTGCTGGAGATGGGAAGCATTGTAAGCTTCCTCCAGTCTCCTCAGCTGGGCTGGGGTTTGGTGGGTTAAGCTCTTGCCGAGCAAAGAGTTTCTAAAAAGCTCACAGTCACTTTTTAATAAGTCTCAAAATCAATGGACTGCCACTGCTTATTACAGGATTTTGAATGAAAAATGTGTTCTTCTGCTGTCTGCCTGGAGATATACAGCCCATGATGTGTCCCTGAGCAGCACCCTGGATTTTGTTTCGGAAAGGGCCGTGTCGCTGCCCTCAGCGCTACGCAGGATCAGGCTGCGGGTTTTGCTCTGGCCAATTGGTAATGCATTTGTTTATTGCTCTCGCAGGGCCCAGGCCTTCAGTAAGAAATAGAGTTTCAGTCTGGAGTCTAAACCTAATTCTGAGGGTATTGCTCATAACTCTTGTGGTCTGTTTATATACAGACCAGAGCAGAAAAACAGTGCTTTTGAAAATCGAGTTAGCCAGCACGGTCTGAAATACTAATAGCCTCCACATGCAGAAATGTGGTTCAACAGAAGGAAAATTGCATTAGCCGTGCTTTGACACAGCTGACATGCACCAGGGGCAAAGTCCTCCCTGCATGAGGGGTGCGGACCTCTGCTAGGGCCAGCTCTCCCCCTCGTCTGCTGCCGTCACCCCTGCGGGAGCATCCCTCCAGGGAACACCCCACTGCTGCCCCAGCAGGGCCCCGGCCAAAAAACACCTTGTGGAAAACAGAATCAGAGAACCATAGAATGGTTTGGGTTGGAAGGGACCTTAAAGATCATCCAGTGCCCCCCCCTGCCCCGGGCAGGGCCCCCTTCCCCCAGCCCAGGGGGCTCCCAGCCCCGTCCAACCTGGCCTTGAACCCTTCCAGGGAGGGGGCAGCCACAGCTGCTCTGGGCACCCTGGGCCAGCGCCTCACCCCCCAAACAGGGAACAATTTCTGCCTTAGAGCTCATCTAAATCTGCCCTCTGGCAGCTTAAAACCGTCCCCCCTTGTCCCATCCCTACACCCCCTGACCCAGAGTCCCTCCCCCCCTCTCCTGTCCCCCCTTTAAGCCCTGGGAGGCCGCTCGAAGGGCTCCCTGGAGCCTTCTCTTCTCCAGGCTGACCCCCCCCAACTCTCTCAGCCCGGCCCCCCAGGGGAGCTGCTCCAGCCCCCCCAGCATCTCCGTGGCCTCCTCTGGCCCCGCTCGAGCAGCTCCGGGTCCTTCTGCTGTTGGGGGCCCCCGAGCTGGCCCCAGCACTGCAGGGGGGTCTCCCCAGAGCGGAGCAGAGGGGGAGAATCCCCCCCCTGGCCCTGCTGCCCCCCCTGCTCTGGCTGCAGCCCAGGGCACGGGTGGGTTCTGGGCTGCGAGCGCACGGGGCTGCCTCACGGGCAGTTTTCCCCCCACCAACCCCCCCAGCCCCTCTCCTTGGGGCTGCTCTCCAGCCACCCCTCGCCCAGCCTGGGTTTGTGCTGGGGATTGCCCCGACCCCCGGGCAGGACCTCGCACTTGGCCTTGCTGAACTTCATTAATTTCATAAAAATTTGGGATACTGATTTGAAGCAATTTGACGTTGCCTGTTGTAAGGGATCCTTCACGTTGCCCAGGGAGGGGATGCTGAGCACGCGGCGGGCGGGAGCACACAAAGTGCACCTCTGCAGAAGAACTCTTAAAATTACTTTCTCTTATCAAGGCACACTCCAGCAAGGGCAGCTAATAGCTGTGATACACAGTCAAATGAATCTCTAATGAAGTATGGCAACAGAGTTTAAACAGTAATTTTACATCGGTTACCTGCGGTATTCTCCGCGTAACTTTGCTCCCTGGGTCAAACTTTGCTCCCTGCGTCGAACGGCCAATTAGCTTAAACTGTCTGTAATTTGGTTCAAATTAATGGAGTTGTGTTGATTCCCTCCGCTGGCGTATTATCACTCTCTCAGAATGGGAGTGTTATTCCACCAAGACCTCACGTTATGCGTTATTTTTCATTGCAGATATTAAATAAGCAAGTCGCTGCTTGGGAGGTGACTCGGCTCCAGCTAAAAGCAGCGGTGTAAGCAAGAAGGAGCAATTCTGAGCTCAGTATTTGAAAGCATTTACACAGTCCCGTGTAGCTGATAGCCTGTTTTCATCTCGTTTCTCCTGCTTCTGACCTAATTAGATCTGTTAATCCTTCAAACTGAAGTGCTTTTGATTGGACCTCCATAGCTTGTCATATTGATGACCATTTAATTTCAAAGAAACATAGTTACACAGGAAGAAATCTCTTACAGTGTCACAAGGACCGTTTGGGGGAATCAAATTTTGCTTTGTTTTTGTTGTTGTTTCCTTTAATAGTATTTTCTGGTTTAAAAAAAAAAAAAAAAAAAAGAAAAAAGCTAACACATTCTCATATCTTATTTTGCTTTTTCACAGAGTAGGAAATAAATGCATTTTTTTTTCATCTTCCTTAATTGAATTTTACTGCATCCTGAACACATATAGTGTGGTGTAGTTTATATCTGTAAGAGAATGGAGACAAATGTTTTTAAACCTGATTCTTTTCTGTATCAGAAAGAAATGGAAGCAATTTCATGTTTGAAGCAGAAGGAACAGATTGCTTCTGTGTTGCAGATGTGTCTTTTACATAAGGTTTCTGCTTCCCCTGAGGTACCTGTGAGTCAAGGATTCTGCCCAGAACAGGTTTGAATGTGAACCAGCAGTCTCTATCGAAAGTAAAAGCATGCTTCAAGATTTGGTGGGTTCACAATTAACTGCTGCAACGCAAACATGATCTCTGCAAAGCAAGTCTTAATTAAATGTAAAATCAAGGGAAACTATTTTGTGTTTCAAAGTTTCGAAGGGGAAGCGTAGCAAAAATGAACTTCATAAGCCTAATAATGATTTTCTGAGTATGATATTAAAGGGAGAGAGAAAATGTGCTTGAATTTCTTCCTGTACTGGAATAAAAGGGTGTGTGCATCAGCCCTGGAGTCATGGGTAGATTTGGAGCTGCACCAGTTCCATATTGGCACGTTTTGTCGTGCTAATTTCTCAAGAATGTTGCCCCGGCAAGCATTACACATCCTACTTAATATATTCATTGGTAGCTTATTATATAAATGAACATGTACTAAATTTATCCGACTTTCTAATGGAAATTGTAAATTCAATTATAATAATTATCTACCTATCTCTGTTATTCCTTTCTGCCTAATTTGCTTGCAGAATCTAAGCTCTGGTAGGTTTTGTGCTTGTTATTCATGGCATATATATTTAGCTTATTCTCATTGTATTTGCATTGTGTATGTTCTTCAGAATCAGGTTTTCAGGGATAATTTGATTGTTCTCTGATCAATATGAAGGGCTCATTTGTCTGAGAAATGCCTTTGATCTAATTGAATTGAGAATTATTGCCAATATACTGTTACTTAAATTCCAAATGGATTTTCACAAATGATGCTATCAGCAGAGTTAGTTTTTTCTAGTGATAAATACGAAGTTAAAGTTACCATCTGAGAGCAAAGCTCCGAGAAAATTTTTATGGTTTGTAATATATTTTAGAGGGGCACGTGGTTTATTTAGTTATGAAATTCATGTCATTTCTGTGAGGAGTTCTTGCATGTTGTACGCCAATGTTCTGCAGTCCACCAGCACTTCCCGGGTTGCCCAGAGCCCCTGCCTGGGGACGTGGCTGTAGCTAAGCAGTTTCTCAGAGATTTTGAAATCTGCAGATCACAGTTGAATGTGTGAAGCTAAGTAACATTGACAGTCCAGCTCTTACTCAGGTGCCTCAGTAGGCATTCACGAGGGAACTTAATATATACCAGGTTAAGAAAAGTATTTGGTCAGGTAAAGGAAATAATATTTAATAGTTCTGACTGTAATACTTAAGAGACAGATCAGCAGTGGCATTTTCATTAAAAAACAAACAAACAAACAAAAAACTTCAGTTTGGCATTTAGTGAAATAAAAATCTTATTTTATCTGCTTTTCGTACTATCTGTTGACTTGGTTTTATGCCTCAGAGGTCACTCTGCCCCACTGTAAGTCAGCAGTAAATAGGGCATGCTTTTGAGCCTGCTCTGGAAAATGAATGCTGCTTACTCAGCAGGGTTTTCTTGGAGTGTGCATTTCAAGCAGCAGTGCCCTTTCGAGGCTCCAACCTTTTAATAACCTGGTTGTTTCTTCAAAAGAGCTAGGATGAGCTTGAGCCGGAGCGTGAACACGAAAGCCTTCATTGCCAAGGATGTCCTGTCCGCGGTGAGCAGGAGGCACCCCGGCTCCGGGGTGTTTCTCATTCAGTAGCAGATTAAACCCAACTGATTTCTGAGTCGCGAACTCCGACGGCGTTTTGTAGCCAAAGGGGAAGGTTTGAGCACGCACGTCGCCGCGTTGGTGGGGAAACGGGGAGCGGGCGGACTTTGCCGTGGCAAGATGGAGAGACGGGCTCAGGGCACGGCCGACCCGACCACAGGAGTGAGGAAAGCTGTAAAACGGACTGGAAAGTATTTCTTTCCAGGTGGGGTACAGGAAAAATATTCCAGCAAAAAGCCAGCCTTCCTAGCTCTGCCAGAATGCAGTCTTACCTTTCTGTTTAGTCTACGATTTGTAAAACTATCCGCTAAAAGCTCTAGATTTATAACTTCAAACTGCTTTAAAGAGGACATCATTCAGTTACTTGGGTTTTATGGTTTGTTTTTTTTTTTTTTTTTTTTTTTTTTTCCTTCTGCTCTTCCACATCTCTGAAAACTCCCAGTCACTAGATTGCAGGAGCGCTGGGAGGCTCTTCGGGCTGCTCCTGCCTCGCGGCAGAGGAATGACCGAACTGTCTGCCCTGAACCGCTCTTCTTTTCGGATAGCAGCTCTGGATATCTTTGAAAGGAATGGGCTGGTTTCGTACACACTTTATCATGGTTTACCAGTTGCTTGTATAGCAGTTTCCTAGCGTGGTTGAGAAATCAATGGTTATATCGTCCAAGACATTCATGAAGGTTGGAATACGAGTGTCAAGGTTGCAAGTGCAGTACCTGCAGCGTGACTCTGAGGCATTTCAGATGTTTGAACTGTTCTTGTAGCGGTGATTCAGGAAATTTGGCAGAGTCGGTGTGCATCATCGGGTTTGAAGTGTTAGAGCCTGGGGCTCAGTGTGGGCTGGGTGAGGTGGGATGGGGACACTGAGCCACAAACAAGTGGAAGTGAAAAAGCGTCATTATGCTTGGAGGAAAACAAAAGGCCGAGTGGGGGAGGAATTGTAAGAAAAATCAAAAACGAAGCAGCATTTATGAACTGTGACACTGAAGTACAGCCGCAGTGCAGTGATAGGGAAACAATGGCCACATAGCCAAAACGCCATAGAAAACCTGACTGGAAAGTGTATGAGCAAATTGCAGTGTTCTCAAGCTCTTTCTGGAACAGATTTTATCATATATATGAGTGAACATTAGGAAAAGAAGTCTTAATTTCCATAATGACTTTTTAAATTTGTCCAATTAGCCAGTGAATCTGAGGGTGCTCTTGTTCTGTTGTATGATATATGAAGTGATTTAAAACATGTATATTTGAACAGTCTGGATTTCTGGTTTGAATATTGTAATGATAACTAAATTGCAAGTTACTTATCTCTTTAAATGGTTTCCTTTTTTTTAATGATTTGTGTTCTAAATGTGCAAGATACAAAAATAATAGAAAAGCAATGAAGCTGTTGCTTCAACTTGGCTTTTGAGCTCTGTAGTGCATAGAGGCTGAGGGCAATCGATACAGACCAAGAAATCAATACCCTATCATGATATAAAGTGTGGAATTATAAACTTCTCCAGTGCTCTCAAAAGATTTTTCCTGAAATACTGAGCTAATTAATCGTGAACCCTTGAGAGATTTTTTTCATTCTCAAAAGTAAAAGTTATATTTTAAGGTAATGGCCAAGAGCATTCGGTATTCATAGTAGCAAATTCTGCGGAGAAGCTTTCAGGAGGCAGATGGCTACAGACTTACCTGCTGTCTCTCACACTCATATATGAAACACTACATGTTTTAAAAATCCATTCATTGCTAACACGGTCTATCAAAATTGGTTTCTTCCAGCACCTGCCACCTCCGCTCCCCAGCAAGACTCCCCCGCCTCCGCCTCCAAAGACAACTCGGAAGCAAACATCTGTTGACTCTGGGATTGTCCAGTGAAGAAGGAAGCATTTTTTTCCAAAGATAAAGCTGTAACAATTCATTTCCCTAAGTATTTTATGGTATATAATGTTTACCTCATTCAGGCGTGCAGTATCTAACATTTAGTGCAATGACTCTAACTCCATTTCTAGCCGCGTGTTGGAAACAACACTACATCACCCCTCTTTCTGGGGTTTTCCCTCCCATAACTTGAAAGAAATCTGGATTTCTACTTGAGACTGGGAGGTGTTCATCAACTGACAGTACCCTCTTCCTAAACCTTCTCCCTGCTTCTTCTGAATAACTTCAGGCACATAGGTAGCTGTGGAGATTGAAATGAGAGTATTTTGTACCTAAAGCATTTAGGTAGCTGCGGAGTTGAAAATGAGCTGAGTATTTTGTACCTAATCTCAGTGTATATAGAAATCGATGACGATATTCACACTGAATTCAGTGCACGTTGGAGTAGGCTTCACAGTAAGGAGAAGCTGCCGTAGGAATTCCCCAAATAACGGTTCCGCCCAGGGGTGAAAGAAAATCAGACACAGCTTATTTGTGAAATGTGCCTTCTAATTGTTCTGTGTTACAAATAAACTGATTGCTAATGGGCTTTGTAAAATTAGTCGTTGGTGATCGGTCATGCCTATGGCCGTTCCGTTGGCCGTTCTGGGCGTTGATGGGTGGGTAAGGCGAGGAAGCCTTTGGGCCACGGCCGGGCACGAACGTAGAGGAAAAGCAAGAGAGTAGGCAGATAGGAGACTCCTGGTCGTTCTGAACCTAGCAGCTGAGTACAGGAATGGGAAGAGCTTTTTCTTTTCTTCTTTAATGTGTAATATTTCATGTGGATTAGGATGGACTGAATGGAATCACTTTGTCCTTGTGCCATCATTCTGTACAGCGTTTGTATATATGATGGTTTTTAGAATGTTTTAATTTGTGTTGCCTGCTTTTCATGTAATAATGAATTAATGTACCTGCAAAGAATGCCTTACATATTTTTAATTTCCTAATTGCTGAAAGTGTAAAAAAAAAAAAAAAAAAAAGCAGCAATTTGTTTTGGAGAAATTAGACTGTGAGAAATATTGGACAATGACGGGGCAGGGTGCTGGGAGGGAGGAAGGAAACTAACTTTAGCATTTTTTTATTGTCATCACTCTTGTTTTTTACTATCTACAATCTTTTTACTCTTACAGTAGATTGTTTTTAAATATACCACTGACTCAAAAAATAAAATATTATTTTAAAAACTTGTCTAAGAAAATGAATACATTTCCTTGGTACTTTTGATCCTCATTGCAGAATTTCAGGAACTGTTTCACTCTAGAGAGGGCTACCTGTACCCTTACTTTCTTTTTTTCTGAACGATTTTGAGGGAGCGCATGATAAAGCTGAAGTCTTTCGTCGTACTGGTATGCTTGTTCCTGCATGTTTGTAGTGCTGAGATAAAACACACATCAGCACTAGAAACATCCATCTCTGTATGCTGTCAATATTCATAATGATAGCTTACTTATCTTTAAGTTATAAGTTATCTGTTGCTGAACACTTCAGAAAACAGGTGAGTTTTAAGTAATATTTTCTACCTCAAGTAGCTGCTACACGATGCGAGTAGCAGGCAGAAGCATGACTTACACAGTGGTAAAACAGTGATGTTGTTACAAAGGCAGAAAGATTCCCCTCCTCATGAAGAGTGGCTCAAATGGCCAATTATATATTCTCATAATTTTGCCTTAAGCCATTGTGTCGCTTTGGATCAAGTGAACACACTTTTTTCTTGCAATGCAAGATAACATCAGCTACCAGAGTGTCTCAGAATTTACTGTTAGACATTGTCCTACAATTCCCTATTTGTTTTGTTATTGGAGTAATCTCCAATCAAGAGGAACGAGGTGGGAAGGATTTTTAGGTACAGTCGATCAGATATTCTTTCTGCAGACGATCAATAATGTATTACAACTTTAATTCTATAAGTCTTTCATTTAATTGAAAATTGCTTTAGAGACTGCTTTTGTTACTGTGCAGGAGATTGCGCTGGGACGCTGGTGAGTTTTCCCTTTCTCTCTTTCATTTACTTTCTAAAGCGGGGGGAGAGGCTTTCACATGGGTCTGCAACTGGATGCTTATAAATTGTGTTTCTGATAATGTGTTTGTTTTCACACGTCCTTAGCAGATTCCTGTGCTCATGCAAGTGTTACAATTTGGCCCTGCAAGACTCCTCAAACGAGAGCTGCACTTACAAATTGGCCTTGCAGTACAAACTCTAAATCTCCTCCATGTCTGTGTTTTACAAATATGCAAAGTGAGACTGGGAGTTGAAAATCAGCCTCTCAAATTCACTTTCAGACCCAAATTGTCACCATTTGTACAGTCTAACAGCTTCTAGGCTGTGACTTGTATAAAACCCAGCCAGCACGAACCATTACCCTCCTCAAGGTGTTGTAAAAACAGACTTCAGCAAATCCAGAAACTAATTAATTCAGTTACAGTCTCCAAGCAGTGAACAATCCTGGGAAGACTTAACTTTTCCTATGGTGCGCTCTCCCTTTGTACCCCAGTGGTGTGGTATCGGAGCATCCCTAGGCAAGAGGAATTCCTTGTGACGTCGTTCGCACCAGAGCTGAGCTAGTGCGGAAGAGCTCGATGCGAGACGGTGCTGCAAAACCAGGTTACTTGATCGTAACCAAAGTGGTGCCGCCTACGCCTGCCGTGTGGTGCTGGTGCCTTCACAAGGGTCGAGGGAGTGTTGGGCCGGGGGTTGCCTTGCGGCCACGCGGAGGGCGAGAGGTGCCCGCTGTGAAGTCCGCATCCCTCCTCCTGCGCTGCCCCGAGGCCGGTGAACCTCTGCTGGCTGGTGGGAGCTGGCGGCGGCTGCCACCCGTCTCTTTAGTCTGTCCCATTTCCGCGGGAATTCGCTAGGCAGCACTCAGCGTTTTCGATGTCTCCCCACCTGGTGAGGATGCCGTTCCGCTCTTCATCTCCCCACCACCGTCCCTTAACGGCCGCGGTTGAGTCGTTCGCTTTCCCCACCTCGACGCCTTGAGGCGTGTGGGCATGGTGGGATTGGGATGACCGGGTTGAGCTGCTGCTGCTTTATCCTCCCGCCAGCTTTCCTGGTGCCTCCAGGCCCAAAGGCCCCCGGTCAGACTTCATTCAAATCAATATTTCCGTCACTGGAGGGTGCCAAGAGAAAGCTGCTAGGAAAGGTGACCCCCTCCACATCTTCTGTAGTAGACCTTGTCCAGGGCACTAGCGGGATCCGTGGGGGTCGTTTAGGTGCTACTGTCCGGGGATCAACCTCCCCCCAGATGCCATCCCTTCACTCGGCCTTGGGAGCGATACCACAAGGCTTTGCAACACAAATTTTCCTCAAAGAAGAAATCCGGTGGTGCCGAGTTTCTAGACAGTATGAGAAAACCAGATTTTCAGTGGCCATTAATTTTTACTTCTTGAAAGTTAGCTTGAATTTACTTACTGGAAGCTAACTTACAGTGCCACTATAAAAAGGAGAAGGCCTTAATACCATTTCTCTGAGTCTTAGCTTGGGACTGAGAGGGTAATTTTTAGAGGTGTACACATCAGTTCCCATCAGTCCCATGCAAAACCACAAAAGGTTTTCTGGGCAGCGGTTGTTTGTTTTTTAATCAAATTTATTTTCAATGGGAAGCTCAATGCAAAGGTCAGTTCCTAAGCTGGTTTCCATAATTGACATTTATGATTACTGAAATGTCTCTGATGATACCACAAATTCTGAGTGTAAAAATGTTTTTAAATTCAGTTTTGTCTTAACTTTGGTATTTTTCTTTACCATGAATGTCTGTGATATGTAACTTTACAGAGAAAAATGTTAGGAAGTTTGCAGTGCATATATATATACATTTATGATATGTGAATAAGAGATTTACGTGAATGTACATACATATGTGTATACATGCACACACATCTAAACACATGTTTTTTAATGTAAAATACATCATTTCGTTGAGTAGTTGAGATGTCCAACTTCTTGCTTCACCTCAGGCAGCTTCCCTCTCGATTCTTGTGACCTTTTTGGGGACTATTCTATGCCAGAAGCTTGATGTAGTGTTGATGCCAGTTGCCCCGTGATGGTTTTTCACAACTGTCTATTTTTAGTAAAGGTTCTCTGGATAAACTAGACGTTTCTTGTGTACATATTTGACACAATCAGGTGCAGCAAGCAGAAAAAATTCTTACAAAGGTTGCAGCTGGTTTGATGTTTAAATATATGTCGACAAGACTTAGACAGTACATGGTGTAACAGGAGTTGTCCTCTTCTTCTGATCCATCAATTACCATCCTGCGCTGGGCTCTGGAATATTTTTTGTGTGCTGTTTTGAACGAAATGGCAAGCATTGGAACAGGCTGCCCAGGGAAGCGGTGGAGTCACCACCCCTGGGGGTATTTAAAAGACGTGTAGGTGCGGTGCTTAAGGACATGGTTTAGTGGTGGCCTTGGCAGGGCTGGGTTAACGGTTGGATTTAATGATCTTAAAGGTCTTTTTCCAACCTAAACGATTCTATGATTCTGAAAGCAAGGTATTTTATCCCCAAGCTGAAGGTAGAGGAAGGTAAGGCAGAAATTGTTTTTTGCTGGGCCTGTTGCATTACGTGTGCATGTGCTGTGTTTCACAGAGAAGTTGCTGTTCGCTGCCTGTAACTGCCAGAAGCACACGCTGCCTCTCGGCCATCGCTGGAAACACACGTGGTGCCTTGCCTGGCTTCTCTCCGCCTCCCCATCACGAGCCTCGTAAGTTCTTTGCGTTCTCTTTCAATAAAAAAAAAAAAAAAAAAAAAAAAGTTTATTTTTAAGTAAATGCAGGATGCCTTCCTGGCTGTTTGCTTACAGCTAATGCATCCTTTGAGATGCTGCGTTGACAGGTGCCTGCGCTTTGCTCAAGGTATTTAAATTCAGCGCAGGTGGCTCCGGGTGCACGCACGGGCTGGGGCTCGGGGCCAGCTGGGGGTCTCCCAGGAGGATTAACTCTATTTCAGCCCAAACCAGGATGGTGGTGAAGGTGGCCGAGCTTCGTGCCCAATCAGCACCATGCTTCCACCCGGCTGGGGGCCCCGACATAGAAGTAGAAAAAGGCGTTTTTCAGTTTGCATCTACACCTTGTGATGAAGCAATAAATCGTAGCACATGTAGAATATGCCCGTGAAAAAAAGACCAAACACTTGAGTGATGGTGAACACTGAAATTCAGGGTTTTCCTTCATCCTCAGCTT
Organism: Tyto alba; assembly: GCF_018691265.1. NCBI lineage: Eukaryota > Metazoa > Chordata > Aves > Strigiformes > Tytonidae > Tyto > Tyto alba. The sequence continues at coordinate 3,125,243 of NW_024881261.1, read as the reverse complement.
TCGGCGCTGACGCAGTAATGGGAAGCATGAGGTCCAGCTGCTCCGACGTTTCAATTTCTTCTCATTCTCCTTTTGTACTTTTCATGGATCTAAACTGAATTTCAGGGTTGCAATTGCCATCTTCTTGGTGATGCAGAAACGTGTGGATCAGTATAAATACTTGGTTATTGTATGGGATCTAACCAGCTGTTCTCTAGTGAGGCTATTTATAGGATTTTTAATTTCCCTCGGTTTTGTCATATGTATTCTGCAGACATGAATAATTACTGTAAATTAGGTTTCTCTATCAAATGAGAGACTTAATTTTTTTTTAATTTCCAGTGCGTGCGGTGTTGTATTCTAGCACTTTAATGCGAAGTTGCTGAATTAAATAACTCATTTCACATCTAACCGGGCTGACTCTGGACGGGTGTGTTAAGGACACGTACTGAGCCCCTTGTGAGGCTGCTTTGGGGTGGCGACTCCATTCAATCTCCTGTTTAGTCGAGCGGTTTCCATTCCCTAACGCCGTCTTGTTGCAGCTACAGGGTGATGTATGGTTTTCAGAATCCAAGTTGACCATCTCAGATTCGTTGCTACCCAAACTCCCTGTCTGCCATCCCAAACTTGCAGGGATTTTATGGGTGGTGAAATGTTGCTGTTTTGGGTTGAATCCATATTGTTTTGGCCATTCGCTCGGCTTTTCATTGCACAGTTTGGCTCTGATGCTGCTGAACTTCTGTGTTTGCAGCCCAAACTCTTGCAGAGCTGGAGAACTAAACAGAGGAACGTTGGCCATAGCACATTAATGCTACAGATTCAGTGATGAAAATTCATGTTCTTCACTGACAGCTTATGTTTAATTTGCTTTATTTGCAAACATTTGCAAATTGTTATTACTATGAAGCTTCCTCTGAGCTGGAGCTCAAGGCAGATTTCCGTAAGCCACCCATATGAGCACACTCTCCTGGTATTTAGCCTCCTTGGTAGACACTCCCATTTCCATTTTTCAGAAGCTTTTTCTCCCTTAAAGTGCAAGAAACCCCAAACGGTGTTTGAACCTTCTTGTTAACCGAATGATTCCTAAAAAAAAAGCCTCTGGAAAGGCTTTTGGGGCAATATCTGCTTGGTCCCTAAAGGTGGTGTGTGCTGCCTTGTGCTTTGTCTGTCACGACAGAGGTGTCCTCACTATGAGCAATGCCCCGGTGCTCGCCCCCGTGTTCTTTGGGTGACTCACCTTGTAAAAAAGCTTGGAGCCTCAAATCATCCTCACGATAACCAAGAATAAGCCTTGTTGGTCTCACACATTTCCAGACCAGGAGGTCTAGCTGCCTACCAGATGCTTGAAAAGCTGCTGGTTCTGCTGTTCCTGAAAGCTGTGGCCTTCTGCCAGTCTGCATCAGAGGGGAATATATGGTGTCATCAACATTTGAGGGAGTCCTTCGCAAAGAGGAAGCGTAGACAAAACCAAATGTGACACTGTTTTCTTATAGATAAGGCATTTTTGGTGTGCGTTCCTGCTGTTGGCTGTTCTTCCAAGTTTTATATTTATTCTCCGGCCTTATTTTCCTATGGCTGTGCTTACATTTCCTCAGCACTGTAATCCCGATTTAAATTGAGTTTTCTTTCTCCATCATTCCTACGAGCAATGCTGGATCACTGCACCGACAGTGGAGAACCCAGAAAATTAACTACAAAAGCCATCTCTACTGAAAAAAAAAAAAAAAAAAAAAAAAAAAAAATAGGTACCCAGGCACCATTTTAGAGCAGTCTGACACACGTGCTCTGTTGAATTGCAGATGACTGATGTAGAAATGTAACAGTTTGAGAGGTAAAACAACCCTTCGGTCTAGGCAAAACACTTCTTAGATTAGCATAAATTATTCAGTTTAAAATGCTTATTAACATTTAATTTAACATTGTGAACGTTGGTTTGGGAGGTGCGTTCTAACGAGAAGAAGTCATTGCAGAGTGCAGGAAGTTCACTTAAGCTGTAATTATTGCTTCTCCGAAAATTACATGTATTTTCCTGCATTTTGATTGCATGTGCTCAAAAGCTCTCGGAGGAAAAAGTCCAAATAAATCAACCACAAGTTCAAAAATTTCAGAAGAAAAACGCCTTCTTTCAAAAGATGAGGTAGTTATCTACTACCTACTAGTGTTACAGGAGACCTGTCCTGAGATATTTTTAAAATCGTGTTGAGATCTGGCTGTCAATAATATTTCAATCTGCCGGTTATAAACTTCCTTCCCTGAGTTTATTACCGTGTACAGTTGGCAAATATATTTGTTGTCGTTCGTCTGTGCAGCGCATTATCGTTAACTTGCTCCTCAGAGGGAAGGAAGAGAAAAAAACAATTGGAATAGAAGGATTTTCTATAAAAAAGGTCAGTTTCCGTCTTTACTTACTGACGTGATGGTGCGTGTGGAGGCGAGTAGAGGTCTGTGGAAGGTTACACCAGGCTTTTGTGCTGGACCATCCTCCCGTGCGCCGCGCGGCGCCTGGGCAGGCGCGGGGGAGGATGAGTGGGTGCTCACACAGTCCCCCCCGGGGAGAGGCAGCGCCTTTCCAAAACCTGCCTCAGGAGCATCAGGAGAGAAATCGGCGTCCCCCTCTTGCCGCCGCTGCTCCGTGGGGCTCTCGCCATGGTGGCAGAAAAGTGGCGCTGGGAAAATGAATTTATTTTCTCTGGTGTGGGGTTTTCCGGGGGAGATGGTGTCCGTGTAAGGTCAGTAGCAGAAATCATGTCGTGAGGTAGGGCAGGTCGCTTAAAGACCTGGCAAATGCGCAGTTCTGTTTTGTTGGGTGGCCAGCACGGGATTGCCCTCGCAGCATTTGCACCTCTATTCTTTAAAAACAAAGAGGAGTCACCAAGGGCTAAATCCTCTCCTAAGTTACAACTCTGCCGAGCCCCCTGAAGTCTCCCCTTTGCAGGTGTCACTGCAGGCAAAACCTAGAATCCTTTCCCTAATACTTAATCAGCGCAAAGGTAGCGATTAAGCATCCTCAGGATAACAAAGCTGCAAGGCTGATAGGGAGTGAGTTTATGTCTGTAGCACTTAGGCTCATCATTTCGGTATTGCATTTATTGTTTTTCCTGGTACAGATGTAATACTTCTGCTGAAGGTGGGGAGGTTGCATTTCTGAAGTGTTGGTAACGTTAAGGACAAGTCTTGACATAAAAACTTAGTTTATTCCTCCCGTACATGCTAACATTATAGTATTTTTTTTTTTAAATAAGTCATTATTTATCACGTGTCCAATTTGCCTCAATAACTGATTTTCATTCAAGAGTTATTCAGACAGAATTACTGTTGGTATCAGCGGGCTATACAAAGTGAACTGAATTTTGATTTTATTTACTATAAAGGACTACTTGTCCAAGAAAGTAATCCAATGCCAAAGTTACAAGTAAGTGTAAACAATAATAACTTTTTCTTTAGTTTTAAAAGTCAGCTTTGAGTGATGATGAGTCAGTTCTTGATGATGATCAGTCTCAATTCTTGATGCTTTTTATCCTGTTATTGATAAGGCTTTGATTTAACTGCAAATTGCCATTATTGGAAACCATTTTATATTAGAAAGTGCTTTACTCTAAAGAAAAAAAAAATACCTGGGGCATGATGGAGAGCCAGGCTGATTTCAACTTGGCTGCGGAGAGTTATTGAGGTAATTGGAAGCAAAATGGTGATTGTGTGTGGAAAAGCTGAAAGACACGAGCAGGGGGGAGCTGAAAACCCCTGGCCTTGGAGAAGGGAAAAGCTCACCGAAATACAGCAGTGCCTGGCTCTGGTTTTGCTCTTGTCTAACAAAGCCAATTAGTTAATGGAATTTGCAGTGAAAGCACCTGCCTGGGCGCTTTGGCCCTCTGTGGGCCGGGGGGTGAGGGGTGCGCGTGTGTCCCCACGGGTGGGTGTGGAAGTGGGGGGCCGCGGGGAGGGTGAGCATCGCTGTGGCAAAGGGGTTTATTTACACCCTGCGAGGTGCCCGCGGGGAGCGGGGCAGAAACGCCGGCTCTGTCCGTGCGTCCGACGTCGCCGTGAGTCTGTCCTTTTTCTCGGGGGAGCGCAGCCAAAGCCCGGACGAGCACGGCGGGAAACGCCGCCGCGGGAAGGCGGAGGGTGAGCGACGGCAGGGTCAGTCACGTCCTTCGCAAGCGCGAGCCCGACACCAGCCCAGACAGGGGAAAGCCAAATGCGAACGGGATAAAAATCAATAAAATTACGCCTGTCAGGCTGTGAGGAAAAATGGAAGCCCTCTGAAGGGACTTTGGGGAACCGGAGGTTGCAGTGGGGAGGTTGAGGTCCGTGGCAAAGCCCACCCCGCCGACCACGACCGTGCTTTTCAGCAGGCGCACCTCCCGATGCATTTCATGACACATCGTCACTCCATTCAAATCTTCAGTGCTTTGATTCCCTTCATTCTTCACCTCGTGTGTTGTTTGCCCCTGGATTTCAGTTGTTTTTTTTTTTTTTTTCTTGGTACTTTGCTTGCAACAGCAGCGCTGACTTCCACGCCAGCCCCCCCTCCCCATCCCTGCAGCACACAGAGCTGCGTTTCGCTCCCGATTTTCTCCCCCCCGCGTTCCTGGTGCCTACAAGGCTCTCCCGGAGCATCGGCGGGACAAGTGCCGGCTCCGTGCTGGCGGGGGAAAGCTGATCCCAAGGTGAGGACCTCACCTTGGCACACCCCAGCCAGGAGCCGGCTGATTTTTCCCGGGACCAGCGCTGTGCCGAGCTCCGGCAGCGTTATTTAACGCAGAGTTACCCAAGTTCAGCAGGGATGTTTCTTCTTCCTGCAGGCCATTGTAATACCACTAAAAAACCCAAAGTCTCTGCGTGGAACTTACTTTTCTCCGGTGCTCCTTGTTTCTGGCTGACAGCAAGCATTAACCAGAGGGACGAGCTAATTGGAAGTGACCGGTGACCGCAAAGCCCCGTGTGGGAGCCAGAGCCTGGCTTCCATTTGTTTTAAAATACTGACGTTTGCATTCGAGATGTTGGTTTTTTCCTCCTCTTTCTCCTTCCTGTCCTTCCTTGATTTCTGTTGTTTACCGTGGGAAAATTTTCAAAAGGGAGCAACTGGAAGGTGCGTTTCGTAAAAAAGAGGGGGGTGCGGTTTTGGCGCGGTTTCACCCTCCCCTGTTCCCCCATGGGCAGGAGTGTGGGGTCCTTTGGGTTCCCAAGGGATGAGATCTCTGTGTGGGGGTCTGCTCTTGGTGGCTGCCGTGCCATGGCACGTCATGCCGTGTCGTGCCATGCCACGACATGCCATGCCATGCCACGACATGCCATGCCATACATCATCTCCGCGGGCCCCTCTTGCCCCGAAGGAAGGGCTGAACCCACAGCGTGGCCCCATGCTGGAGCCTTCGTCAGATTTGGGAATGGCACCCCCCAGCTTGGGCACGGCCCAGAAGCCACGGGGACTCTCCCAGTGGAGATGGGGGGCTGTGGGAAATTGTTTTTCCTGGAAAAATGTTGACGTAGTTGGGGGGAAGTGGTTCAGGGGGAACCTCCAACAGCACGGAAGGGGGGTTTGTCGTTCAGAGGAGGATTTATGCAGGCATATAGAGTATCAAATGATACTTGTGTTACACCGTGCTGATAATAATAAATCAGTATACCCATTGCATTTTATTTTCATGATAAGAAAAATGAAAGGGAAGAAAGCCAAGTGCTTACCTATTTTACCAGATAATTTACCTGTAGTCAAGCTATAAAATGAATGTCACTTGCATTTCTCTTTTCTCTTAAAACAAAATGATGGAGCAGAGGAAGGCACCTTCAGGCAAGAGCAGAGCTAGTGGAAAAACAAAGTGGAGCACATGCTCCTCTTGTGTTTGCTGAGAAATGATGTGAGTGTTTGGCGCATTGCGTAGGGGCGTGGGGAAGGATGGGCAAAGGGGGAGTGGGAAGGAGAGGCCGTTAATTGAGAGTGGGTAACAAAAAGTGGCTGGCAAATTCATCTCTGTTTCCTAACCTCTGGATTTACTTTCAGATAGGAGAATCAAAACTGTAAGGTACTTTAGGTTAAAATTTCACTTGTTTTGGAGGATTTCTGCCAGAGTGCTGTTTCTCTCGTTTATAATGAACTGGAAAAGGTGTGAGTGCACCATCCAAAGCACTTAATCACCACTGCTCATCATGGTCTTTCAAGCATTCTGCTGTATCATTATGATGATGGGTCAGAAATTATCTATAAAATAATGCATCATCCACTGCACATAAAGAGGAGCTTCGGCAATTCAGTGGATTATATGTGCTATTAAGTATTTTAAATACATTCTGTTACATTTTTGCCCACTTTTTCTTCTGCTGGGTAACCCCATTTGTGTGTGTGTCCCAGCCACGGCCTCCTGTCCCTCCTTGGGGTCAGTTGCTGGTGGCCTGGGGAGCCAAGCTCTGGGGTAGGGTAGGGTTTCGGAGACTGCCTTCAAGAATTCAAGATTAGAATTAAAGGGGAAAAGAAAAATAAGAAATAACGGGGAAGGGAGTTGGGAGACAGTGGATCATTGAGTCCTTGGTCAAGGTGTCAGTCACTCGGGACATCGATGCCATCCAGGTGTTGGTGCTGAGGGATGACGGCAACTCAGCAACGTCGAGGATCTGGTCGTTCTGTCAGGGATGATGGCTGTACCTGTGCTTAGCTAAGGGACTCTTCAAATGTGAGCTGTGTTCTGTGTGTGCCGGCCAATAAATAATTGCTGTATCATTTAAATTGTAAGCTGCTTGCAGAGTCTTCCCGCACACGGCTAGAGAAGGTGAACAAACCGTAGCTGGTATGACATGCGCTGTCAGAGAAAACAGCGTTCACTGGCTTCCGTTCCTTCCTAGAGATTATTATCCAGCTATTTTTCTCTGAATCTGTTTGAGAGAGACACATTGCCTCCTTTGAAGTGCCTCTTTTGAAGAGGAAAGAGGATCAAGTTGTTGCCGGTCTGGTTGGTGCAGACCTCGTCGTATTACCCGCCTTAAGTTCCCACCATCATAGGGTGGTCAGTGTTTAAAACCTCAACACATAAACTGAGGGCTACAGTAGGAATGTGCTGTCAAGGTGTTTCTTTTTACTTAACCATTAGAAATACTGAAATTGCAGCTCTAATATAAATAATTGTGTTTTGAATATCAAGTAGTACATTCAAATGGGGGAGGGGGGGGAAGGGAGGCTTCAGGATTATGGACATTTTCATTAGAAAACACAACTAACGAGGTTTGGGTTTTACTTGTATTATAGAAACTACCCCCTGAGTTTTCTAGATAATATTCTCCTAAAAACTACTCCTTTTATTTCGTCTTTCTGCTCAGTCTCAAATCTAAAATGTGCCTGAGTAAATGGGAGCTAAACTTTTAAAGTTATTCTGAAATCGGTATTGGCAACTGAGTCTTGCATTATTTGCCTGTGAATTGATAGCCAACAATGGGCATGTAAGCTTGTGTATTTCTTTTACGTTGTCTAAACTAGCCCAACAAAATAAACAACTCCAACTGTGGTATTTAGATTTCGATAATGACATAGGTATACATATTTCTTATATTGCAAAAAAAGCATAAGTGTATGTAAATGGTGCCATTTCAGTTCTGTGGGGTACATGTTGTTTGTCTTCACGCTTAAACTTTCTACATTTTACATCATGCTGTTCTATGTCTTACACAACTCTGGTCCTCAAACATCACTAAAATGAGCTGGATGCAACAAAGTATTGCCTGCATGATGTGCATGTTACGATCTTGGGCTCCTGAAGTGGATGAGAGTTTCTCATTACTTTGTTATTCCTAAAGCTGCATTTTAGCTCAGGTTTGGTTTGTTGTTCCTTTTTTTTTTTTTTTTTTTTTTTTTTTTTTTAATGTTTATAAGGTTTTTTAAATCTTTAGTGCCTAGTTCACAAATGGGAAGGATTTAGAGAAAGGGAAGTCTGTGCATTTGGCAGTCAGAACACTGGCACACGAGGAGCTGTAAGACATTCAGCCCTTTGAAAACCAGGTCCTCTCCCTAGTTCATCCCACATACCCCCAAAACTTCCCAGCTTTGGACGTCTCCCCCTTCTTTCCTTCTCAAGCTGAGCCACCCAAGGAGGGCAAACATCCCCCTGACCCGAGAGCTGAATTACTGGGGACATAAGTCAAGACAACACTTTCATTCTCTTTAGCTTCACATCCTGCTCTTTTCTCTTGATATGGTCTCTAGTTTCTGCAGAAATGTGACTTTTCCTGTCTCTTTTCAACTGAATCAAGGCCTTTAGTCACATCAGCCCTTAAATTCTCAGTGCAGAGCTCTACATCTGCCTCTCTGCAGCACAGAGAAGTTGACAATGCGGTAACATACGTATAAGGCAGATTTAAAAGTGTTTTCACTTAAATGGATTTGATTTTATCATTCTAGGTGACCTCCACTTCCCAACTCATTGCTCTTATCGGGCACACTGTAGCTGTTAAGAGCAATGGGATTCAACCATTCTGACAAAGTTAAGGGGAAAACTCTGGATTTTTAATATTTTGCGGTTTGTTTTAAGCATTGGATTATTTTTCCTTCACTCCTTTGTTTACAGGGAAATATTTGTTTGATACTATCCTGATAAAAGTGCAATGCCAACTTAGCGTTAACATTCTGAACCCGAAGGAGATCAATCTTACAATTTCTCTTTTAACTTTAGACTTGTCAGGCTCTATTATTCTCAATACAGTTTGACAGTTCTAGGTTAAAAAGACATCAATTACCTTTTGAAATTACCCTCTCCGCTGTAGGATTAGCTCTATTTCTGCTGACTTGGTAGTTTGTTGTGCACAATAGAGACCTGGGGGCAGGGGGGTGCCTCCAAACGCTGCATATAGCCATTTTATTGCACTGGGCTGACTGCCTGGGCAATGGCTGTGGCACTTGGTGGCAACCACGTCTTAGTCCTTCATGACCACACACTAGGCAGCCATTCTAGTTATTAAGAAAAAATGGTTTGTGGGGGTTTACTGGTGCCATTTCCCTCCTTTTGCAATGTGTACAGCCTGTAAATACGGACTTTTGACATTGTGTTTTTTCTATGAAACATGCAGAAATTGAATCAGTCCCAAAGACTGTTGCCACTGTATAACTCTAGGCAGTTTTGTTGTGTGCTGTGCAGAAAAACACTTTCCAGTCACAGAGGTGACTTCAGAATTTTCTCTTCCCTATTGGAATGTGACCAAGGCCCTTGCAAGTATTTTTGTTTGGTTGGGTTTGCTTGTTGTTTGGCTTTTTTTTTTTTTTTTTTTTTTCCTAAAAAAAGATAAAATAGGGGAGAGCAGGAGGTGAGTCCAATGGGCTTCTACAGGAACGGTTCAGCATTAGATGTTTAAAATATCCTTCTGGAGGACACTCCTATTGCATCTCTTGTGCCTAAAATGGCTTCTTTAAGCAATATCCCTGTGCTTCTTCTGAGGTCTAGGTAGATAACTGAGACAAAACTTCAGATTTCGTTTATAACGAGGAATTAGTTGAAGAGGTCTGGGTTTGAGCAAAAGCCAGAAGTTTTCATGTTCCCTCATTTCACTTATTCCACAACTGTATTTGACCTGTGTCTAACACATTCTGCTAGTACAGCCTCCCCTCTCCTTCCCAAATCTAGTCAGGCTTTTGTGCATATTTTCAGTGACACTGGGTGAATTGTTAGTAGAAATGTTGCAATTTACTTTATAACCAGAAAATAGAGAATGTGACTGCAAATGAAATATTGTGACCCAACAACAGAACTGTCCTAGATTCTCACATCTTGTTTTGAAATTTTATGACAGCCTTATTGCCCAAGGGTACAACATAATCACTTTGCAGTTCACTGATATGCTTTCTTTTAGCATCTGTACTAAATGTGTTTTTATTTCTACTGCATGTAAGAGCACTTTGTAATTCTTTAGATGCAAAGGAAAAAAAACCCATCTCAAATTGTATAATGGCTAGAATTGCTTTTATTTTAAATTTGAATGTAAATATGCTTTGAAAATTAACAACCTTTCCACCAAAATTCTTCACTGATGATACTGGTTTTCTGTCTTTCATAAGCATTAGCCCTGGATAGCACCATCGTAGCTTACTCTGTTGTAATATTTGCCAAGAAAACCTCTGGATATCTGACCCACAGGGTCACCATTTGCAAAAGTTACTGGTGGCACCAGGAGAGGTGTGAGGGGCTGCAGGGTCTTGAATCAGGTCCTGCACGGAGCATCTTGGGTGCTGCAGTATCGAGCTGATGGGGGCTGACAGTATAGATACAGTATAGACTATATCTACATATTCCTATTTGCATGTGTGTGCAAATAAAATAGACATATATTGCTCTGTTTTTCCATTAAAGTCGTATTTTCAAGGTCTGAAAACCAGTGTTTTGACCAGCGGTCACTGAAGGGCAGACAACTAAAAATGTAGTCTTTATCCTGCAAGGTGCTTTCAATGGCATATTTTTTGATCGTATTAAACAGCTCAGTAAAACAACTCGGTGGCTGAGTAAAAAGGAGATGTTCTTTCTTTGACTCTTGTCTCCCCGAGAACTGCACTTGGATCGTCCAGGAGCACTTTCTGCGCTCGCTTCCTCTGAAATCAAACCGCCCTTCACCTTGATTTCGGTGGAATTTTGACTGCAGTTGAGTTCCTCTGAACCCTGCTGCCGTGTGCGGAGCTGATGAAGAGCGAAGCGGACTTTGCTGACAATTAGGAACACCGTTCCAGAGGAAACAAAGAGTCCCACTGCATTTGCTGCCGAGATCGTATCTGACATCTCTCTGAAGCAGGGACGGTACGAAGCGACACGGTGAGATAATGTCCCAGCAAGACCTTTTTCTCCTTGTCCTGGCCAGACCCTCCACGGAGCCTCTCTGACTCTTCCTCCTCTCTTTTCTGGATGATAGATCTGACATTTGCCAATAGACTGTTGTGTGTCTCCGCCGTGCCCCGGGCTCTCAGCGCCGTGACAGCCTTGGACAGAGGTTATGAATGAGTGGTGTGCCCTGAATCGTTTCACCTGGCTATTACCGCACGCTTCTGTCATCGAAGAGAGACTTTTATGTCTCAACATTTCTATTTTCTATTGCCTTGAATAAAATAAGACCTTCACATGCCCGTGACCAGCACAGCATTTTCTCATCTTTTCTCGGTGCTTGGATTAAATGCATTTTTTTTTTTTTTAAATAATAATCTGTTAGTGATTTGCAGTAAGTTTGGGGGAAATATAAAAAATGTCCTTTAATAAGCAGAGGCTGAATCGTGAAATATTATATTTGCATCAATAACTATTTGTTATTTTCACAGAAATCACATTGTTGCTTTCATTTACTAGAACTCCTATTTGGGGAGCATCACCAATGCAGGCAGAGCTGCTGCAGCCCCTCTGTAAGTCCCATTGCTGCCAATGACTGTCGGTGATCCTCGTACGCTGAAACAGCTCATATAAAAAAGTAGACCTCCTGTAACATTACCAGAAAAGTAATTAATAGAAAGAGATGTGAGAGTAGAGTGTCGATAATCTCAACCTTCTGCATTTCGTTAGGATTTGTTGTTTCCTATCTATGGTTTTAATGGATCAACTCATCTTACAGAAATTAGTTATCTCATAATTTATCTGAATTTCTGATTTTCAGGTTCTGGGAGAGGGGGTGTAGTTGTTATTTTTCATATCCTTTCCTTTCTTTTTTTTCTTTTCAGTATCTTCTTTTTTAGGATATGCATCGATACATGCTTTCCTAGGAGGTATAGGTCTATTGTAATTTTAAACTATAAGTACTACGCCTTGATTAGTTAGGAGTAACAAAGTAATCCTGAATCTTCAAATTGGCTCTTCAATTGCATACAAAAAAATTGAAAATGCTTTCTCTATGGCCTTCTCCTGTAAGGCAGCATCAAACCTCACAATGATCTTTGTTTCTGGGATATAAGGACCAAATTTAAAGGAAGCACTAAAGCACTGCAAAAAAAGCCATAAGCAATCAAAATGCATTTCTCTAGCAACATGAAAATAATCCTTTTTTCCAAGGGTACTTATTTATTTATTAGGAAGGATTCAGAGAGGAGTGAGTTATTTACTGTAAGGAATTAGTCTGGTGCTGAAAGTGAAACCACACTGGTTTCCTCAGTGAATGTTTTAGAAACCTTCATCCTCTGCAGCAAAATTTAAAAATAATTCCCCCAAAAATATTTATGCCCGTGCCTGCACGTTGCTATTGCATGTGCTTCCTTTGATATTAATGGCAACATCATGCAGTGATCATACCCAGAATAGTCCCATCCTGAGGTATGTACTGCATCCCAGCACTTTTGAAGCTTTCCACTTTAGAGACGTTTAGCCCAGATAGTAGCCTTGAGATTTATTTTAGTTCTGTTTTCTTCATTTTGCACTCCATTTGATCAGTTTTATACTCTGCCTGCACTGCACTTCACATTTGTCTGTATCCCGTGGACTGCTTGCTCCACTTACCCAAGAGATCAGGAACCTGTTGAGTAGCACTTGACTCAGCTTGCAGAGACAAAATTTCATTTTGACCTTTATATAAACAAATATCATCTGAATTAAGTAATGAAGCAGCTCTGACCAATTGTCACATTTCAGGCTGCGTCCCCGAAGAGTGTTTCTTACTCAACACCCGGTTAGGAGGAACAAGTGTGTCTTTCTGGAAATCAAAATAAATGGTTATATATACATCGTTGCTACCAGATTTTAAACCCATAGAAATCCAAGGTTTTCATACCAGTTTTGCTCTCCCAGGCTGTTAGTACATACGAACTATTTTCATTTTGCTTTTGGCATCGTTCGCATTGTTTTTAATGTCACAGCCCTGGAAGCTGATGGCCCTGACATAGTTTGCCACTGCAATTTTGAACTCAGTTAGAAGACACGCTTGTGCAATCTCTCATTTATACACTGGGTAAATACCACCTGCGTGCTTCAACTCTACATGACTGAAATGAGAAGAGGTTTTCACGTTAACCGCAGTGGGAGAAGAACCTGGCTCAGAGTGCTCTTGCACACACACACTCGGATGCATTAACTGCTTTTGCACGTCACGGATCCACCTGCCCCAGTGCTGCAAAAATACCACTTTTGGACATTACTTTTGAAAAACAGTGGCTGTAACTGCTCTGGTAGAGCAGGGAAATGTCATTTTAGCTGTTACATTTCACAAAAATTGCTGATGTCACCTAAAATCCTCGCTCTTTTCCACCACCTTGAAACTAATGGTATGTATTAAAGCAGCTTCAGTGGTCCCGGAGTGGCCCAGGGTCTGAGCATGCAGGCACCACCCGGGCTTAGCAGGCTGTAGACAAGGCAGCAAAATAGTCATTTCTAATGGTTTTGGACCTAAGTGCTACCCTAGAAAAAAAAATGGGGAGCTATGGGAAAACATTTTCCATTGGGGAAAAAAAAAAAAATTACTGGAGAGTTGTAAAGCACAGATTCTTTGGCACAGAAGGGTGAGCTGGCCTGGAGCGGGGCAGCAATATTCAAGAGAGGGAAGGAGGGGTGGTGGGTCCATCATGGAAGCGTCAGGAGATGAAGATTTGCTGGGTGCACAAACCCATTTATAAAAACAGCCATGCAATTCTGACTGGCTGGGCTTCTTTCTGGTTGTGTGACATGAAGAAGATTTATCTCTTCAGTGAGGTTTAGTTCTTTTTCTGTCTTCATTCACAATGTCCCATGGCATTTCACTCATCGCTGCTACGAAATGTCTCTGAGGAAGGGAGATCCTGTCACTCAGACATGAGCTACGTTGGGTTTGTTGTGACCTTTGGTGAAAGCTGGCAGGAAAAGGACCATTATCCGCAGTTGTCTGATGTTAAAAACGTTCCTCTTCAAACTGCAAAATAATTATCATTATGATCAATGTTCGTGCAGTGCTTCATTTCTGGGGCCACCTGTTTTTGACAGGTTCCCTTCTCAGGAGTGTGCGCTGACAAGAACAGCTTTAAGCTATCCTCCAAAAATATCAGGTACAACTAGGGACACTTTTTTCTTATTTCTTAGAATGCGACGTGCCGCTCAGTCCCCATACCTGATTGGGGTTCCCAGGCACACTACTTTGAGGTAATGAATCACAAGGGTACGGGGACCAGACAAAACAAGAGTCCCCCTGGGGTCGCTGCCCTTTGCGGGATGCCGTGATGGACCAACACTCCCGCTCCAGCCCTGGTGCCGTCACTCTACCACATCATCACAAAGCGGGTTTAGGGCATTTGCCCCTTAACTCACTCGCACAGGCTAATACTCTCTTGGTCATTAACAGGTATTAGCTTTTCCTGGTAGCACCTCTGACATAAACCCACTTATTTCATCCATCGTTTCTGTCCTCGTTCTTCACGTCTCACAATTTAATACTGGAAGGGCTGAAATATTGCGTTGCGGTCTCTGCCTTGTTGTTTCTCCACTTCTTCCTCGTTTGCCATGTGAATTGACTTGGGAGATGTCTACAGACAGCAATAAAGACCTTTTGACACTTCTAGACAAATTCCTGTTACTACAGCAAAGAGCTGGCAATAGTTCTCAGCTCACGGAAAGCTGTCTGAAGTCTCATTTTCGTGTCTGCAAATGGCCTCAGACTTTTGAATATCCGCAGGCTTTTGTACAGCCGGCTTTGTTGCGACCATGTTGTGAAAGCAGACATTTGGTAAAATAATTAAAAGTTGTGAACACTTTACGACTGTCATTGCAGGTAGTGTGTTGCAGTATTTGACTATTTTATTCAGTCGCTGTGTGAAATGCCTCCATTTTCGAGCACTTCCTAAAAGAATTGATGTTATTATTACTGACATATTTTTAAATCTGTTTTTATGGATATTCTTTTGCACCATTATTTTTTTTTTTTTTTTTGCATTTTTGTGTGTTCTTTTTTGTTGGAATTAGTAATTCAGCACAGTCCCATGCTCAGGCTGTTGATTGTGGTAAGCTGCACAAAGAAATGTAAACCAAGCTGATACAAATATTTAAAAGGATGTCACTGCCACATGCATTACCCAAGTTTAGGAAAAAGTACCCTTTACTTCTCATCTGAGGACATTTTTCTAGGTCAGTGCTTTTCCTAATTGCCTTTCACATTGTAATGATTTCTCTTAATTTATTTGATAGGCAGTGAAAGTCCAGATGCCACCACTACTGAAATCCTAGAATTTTCCACCATCATTGAACCTGAAGCCAACTAAACCTCACCTCGGAAGTCATGAGCTCCCACCCTGTACTCCTGTCCCAGAAGCTGTCTACTGTCTGTTCTAGAAGGAAGCTGGAAAAAGACTGAAAAACTCTATTTTTCAAGGTAATCACTTCAATATGTACTTCTCTGGATGAAATCTCAGTCAGGAAACATGTCCATCCCCATTTCTGTGGTCAGAGGCAATGCATTAGGAATGGATGGGAATGGTCAATACCTGCTTGCTGCAGACAATTGGAGTCCTTCATGGGACCTATTCTAGGAGTAAGTTTAAATTGGTTCTCTGAGAACATCTTACTATTAAAACAGCTGAGCTAAAGTCATTGAGAGAGTGTTTTTCCAGTTCTTTGCCACTGCCGGACAGGGTTGTATAAAATGCAGTAGTACTGGCTTGAAGAAATTTCAAGTAAGCAGATGCAGAGGTTATAAACAAAATCAAAACACTGCAGTGATCCTAGTTGTGAAAGTGTAGGCTCTGCTAAGAGGTATGTATTATTGCAAAATAAATGATAGAGTCCAAGATAAATCACACAGTCTTAGAAGCAAGTACAAAGGACTCCCTAATATAGAAAACCTGTTCGAAATTATAATGTCAAATAAAGTAGGCCCTTCATTTGCAGTTGCATACTGTCTTCAGACCTTCCCCAAAATTTTGAAGTTCTCTGCTAGTTCACAAAATAATCTGCTTCATAATGTGTCTGTAACATACGTAACCCATATTTTAGTTGACTTAAGGTCTCTCTGGCTATCAAACTTAAATCCTTTTTAGGGCTAAACACAGGACAGTGATGTGCCCAATAAGTATCAATTCCTTTTTTCCACTTGACACAAAATAAAGTAATTGTATAAAGTTCTAAAGTCTTAATTGCTGATGGATTTTTCCATGGTCTAAAGCAGACAAAGGAATGCACAGTTTTCCATCAGCATTCCCCAGGGCAGTAGCATCACTATTTTGTTTCCAAGGACATTTCAGTCCAGGCTTTTTTCTGCTCTGTATGGAGTAGCACAGGAGAGGGGAGCAGCTGATGTGATGTAAAGGAAACCTGTGACTTTTTTAGGGCTTTTTAACCAGCATCCAGAATTCTCTCCAGAAACTCCTGATGTCTTTGACCTGCTAACCCTGGCCGCCTGCAAATCGGCACAGATTGCTGCTTCATTATTTCTTGATATTTCACTGCATCACACTCCCTAACAAATGTGTAGGGAAGTTGATGTGCGGAAAGGCTGAGAAGAAAATCTGGTTATAAAAAAAAAAAAAAAAGCCTATGGCTTGTCCAACAATATGTGAAAGTCCTTTATCTGGTTACTTGACATTCAGTTTGTTTACTTGCTGAGATTCATCACAAAATATAGAGAAACTAAAGCATTTCTGTCCCACTTCACAGATTTTTTTTGGTTTTGTTTTGTTTTTTACTCTTTGACATGGGATATGGTACCCCTGGGGAAACAGTCATGTTCTCCTCTACATTGGAAAACTGCTCTCACAGAGCTTTCTGGTGACAACTTCTCTGCTGGTGGCACAGGGCTCTCTCAGGGTATTTCAGCTTTTGCCTTCAGGAGAAAAAAAGGTAAAAGTGAATTGCTGGGCCGGGCTGTGACTGTGCTCCTGGCGCAATGGCTTTGCAGGGCGACCAGAAGCAGTGCAGGTTCTCCTTGCAGCTGCTGTGCTGCTAGGTGGTTTGTTTGGGAACGCCTATGCGGATGACAAAAAAAAAAATAAACCCCCCCACGGTATGAGAGTCGGTCGGGTGGCATCGCTGGCGTTCCTGCACCATGATAAAATGTTGAAGCTGTGTTTGTTTTCAAGAGGCGTCAGGGCAGATGGGCGATGTGCAGGCGCTGGCGGCTGGGTATCGATTCCCTCCCTCCGGGTGGCTAATACATCTCTCCAGCCCTTGTCAATAGTGGCTCTTTGATGCCCAGCCTGAAACGGGTTTTTCTCACCTACAGAAAAAGTCCACGTTCACCAGACACCGTCTCACTGTGCGCTAATTTGACAGCCTTATTGGCAGCCCTGGCTGCGAGGCCAAGGGGTTTTCGGAGCGCGGGTGTCAGGATTGCCATCCCAACCCCTGGCACTCCTCCCCTCATTTCACCATGGAGCACGCTGGCAGACTGGCACTGCACTTACTAAACTTACTAAAAATTAATGCTGAAACCAGAAGAAAATGTGCAAAATAGAATTTTATTTTCCTTTTTCACCATACAGAGAGGCTGGTTGGTAATGAGGCACATAAAATCCCGTGTTCTTCCTGGTGTCATCAAATGTAAACTAAAAGAGCATGGCATCTTTACCTCCAATATGTTTAATTATTTGTAACATTTTCTCCTGAAACATTGCTTCGTGAAACCTCAGTCAAATCAAGCCAGAGCTGAAATACTAAAAAAAAAAAAAAAAAAAAAAAAAAGTAGAAGCAGTAACACTTAAAATATATGTTAGGAATTAAGTGCATGAAATTTCTCGGAAGTTTAATTCTGTTTGTGCAGTTGTGAAGGTCCTGACTATGTTTTTAGCAACATGTTCTGTCAGCTGGCTGGAGCAATCCCTGCACAGGCCTGATGGTGACCTAGCAAAAAACCCAGGTCTGCCTCACAAACACTGCTGTATTCGCACAAGACTCCAGATGATTTTCTGATGCACAGCAATTTATGTATGTATATTTTAGCAATTAAAAAAATCGGCATTAGGAATGGAAGACTCAATTATATTTTGCTGTTATATTTAACAAGAAAGATGCAATATAAATTAGTAAGAATGTGTATAAACACAATTTAATAAATGTAAGAATCAAGATACTAACATCTTCCAGTATGTGGAGTTTATAGCCTTGTGCAATGTAATTATGTTTATACGAGTATAAGCATAATAAACTGTAGCAAGTCACACAGCAATGAATGACAACAGTGTATGTAATTCTAATGATATACAGTACCACAGCTGAAATACTGAACATAACCCCACGATTTGTGTAACAGAGACAAGAGTGGGAGGGTGTTTTGTTTTGTGGGTATTGTTTAAGCGAAGGGCTGGTGCCCTCGCCAAAGGCTGGAAAACAAGAAGCTCCCAGACCGGTACTATTGCAATCTGCTGTTCACAGACCTTTTATTAATTCCTTTCTTGCATGCACGTGAACTGCACGATCCCAATGACTCCATTAACATCCCCGTTCCCCAGATTTTGCCCCCCATGCCAGAGGGAAGCAGATCCAGAGCGCTGCCGTCCAGCTCCCAGCTCCGCACCCCGATCTCGGCGGCGGTTTTTGAGCCGCCCGCTGGGCACGAGGCATTCCGAGGTACGAGCAGAACAGGGTCTCTGCTCCCTTTAACCAGTCGAGCAGCCTCAGAGATCGAAGACAGACCCTCACAAAGGCCAGGGAAGTCGGGTTTTAAATCCTGCAGGGATTTCCGCGTCTCTTTTTTGGCTGCCAGACTTGGCTCTCTCAGCAAAGAGGGCTCTGCAGTTGGTGGCCTGGGAGCCTCAAGCACAGGATGACATTTTAGCATCTATTGCAAAGCTTGAAATTTCTCTCTATTTCCTATGTCGCTTCCCAGCCCGTGACCTAAATTATGAGTAGAAGATATTAAGCCTGGATTTTAACTTAAGAGCTGACTACACCCACAGGAGAAATTAAAGCACAGTGTTGCTTTTTGATTGAAGGTAAGCAAGCAGTGAAATTATACTGGATTCTTTGTTTAAACTGCTCCCAGAAATAGGAATTTTTGAGTAATATCCTGTTCCTCTTTATTGCTCTTTCTCCTCTAAAACCTACCTATCTCCTACTCCCACCATATTTAGACACAGCACAGTCCTGTTTTGGCATGTTGGCTTGCTATTTTGTGATAAAATGTTAATTAACCTTAATTCCTTACTCCTTCCTGCTTGCCATTAAACCTGTTTCCCCCCAGACTAGCATTTACCAGCTCTTACTGGAATTCCTTCACCATAAAGTCTATGAGGATTTGTGTGCAGTGTCGTGATTGTGATACCAGAGTAAACCTTGGGAAAGGAATGTGGCAGAGCTCTAACTTCTTGGTTAAGCACGAGTCCTGATTTGCTCATTGCTATGAGAAAGTGCAAACAGGGACTGTACCCCACTGTCCATCGGTGGCTGGATTGTGGCTACCTGATGGCTACCAGTGCTCCTTCTGTAAGTATTGAATATATTCTTTCTTTAAAAAAAAATAAAAAATAAAAAAATCCAAATTTGCAAGTATTGAATCTAAATAAATTCTCTCAGTCCTTGAATAAGCCCGTCTCCTTTGATTATAGATCCTTTCTCCTCAGCCAGTTCTCTCATCTGCTAATAATATATCAGTGGATGTAAACCTTGTGTCCTTTGCTGAGGAATGAGATGCTCTAACTGTAACCCACCTTTACTTTTTCAGGGGAGATTTGGTTGATATGGAACAACGAAGTATTTTATATTGGGTTTAGCTTTGTGGGATTTCGGTTGATAGCATAAAAGAGTTAATTGATTTCTGCAGGTTACTGTCTAAGTTTATCCTGTGTCAGAATTTTCTCCTGACACTGTTCATAGACAAGGTGATAATCTTGTATCTGAAGGCAAACATATAGAATACATTTTAGTGATCCCATGGAGCGGTTTCCCAGGCAACTGTAACATCTTCATCCACAGCAGGGTGCAGGGCTTGCCTGGCCAGCTTCTCTTCATGCTAGAGAGCCTGCAATCAGCAAATGTGCCTTGCCATGCTTTGTGGAGGTTAAAGAAGCAAATATGGATGAGTTTTGGATATTTCCTCTTGAAGTTAAGGTCATTCATGGGGCTGCTATTGTCCAGAATAAAGAGTATTTGACTGCTCAGGTTGGAAAGATACGTAGCCTGGCCACAACCTGCCAGCTAGGATTGGATGGGTGATGGCTTCTGTGAACACAGTGAAACACACTGCTTGAGGTCCAGAGATGGGCAGGTGAACCAGGGGTTACCCCTTTCCAAAGAGAAATATTAGTGATACAAGAGACAAGGGGAGGGGAAAAAAAAAAAAAAAAAAAAGTGAATACATTTTGTTCTTGTACTGCATTCATTCTTGTGGAAAATGGGATGGGACTGGCCTCAGAAGGATAACGGAGAACATGAAGTCTGCATGAACATGGTGTGCTCTTCCTCCAACTCCAGCCCCTGTTTATGCGACGCCACCCCAAATGTATCAGCAAGGATTTGGGAGAGGTTGTAGGTTAGAAAATAGCCCTGGGAAATTCAAAGTTATCAGGCTCTGTGTTGCCCGCCTCTGACATTTGGAACAGAAATAGCCTGTTTACAGCTTGTGAGCTACAGGGATTGTGAAGCAGTTTGATGTGGCTTAAGAACATGGGGTGTAACTTGGCACTGAAAACTCACACGTTGACTCTGAGCTGCACACCAAGAAACCGCAGTAGGGCTGAGCTGCGAATCGTTCAGGGAAAGGGGAAATCTTTGGGTTGTGCCTCTTGGTCACGTCTTTGATGAGCAGTCATCAGTATCCGAGCTAGCTTGGTATGCCCGCGGTATAGACATGCCCTCAGGCCACAAGTTCAGCACTTTCAAAGAGCACAAGTCTTAACATTCTGCCCTTATCTCAGAAGCCTGCAATGAGTTGAGTCAGAGTATTTTTAGCTCCTGTCCTGTTGGCTTAGATGACGCCGATATTATGAAATTTGGCAAGACAACTGTAGGGTTATTTGAGTTTCAAGGGATCTCTTATACGTAATGTGCTCCTGTCGCTGCTGAGGCAAAGAGACTGGGAACTGCGTGAGTGTTGCTTGCTTAGTTGCTCATTCATAATTTGTTGTACTAGTCCGGAGCATCTCAGATCTCTTGGAGTGATGACGCAGGGCAGGCCCACGCCGGGCGCTGGAGCCCTGTGCAGAGATCCCTGGGCTAGTGGAGACAGTGCTCCCTGCAGCACCAGGAGAAGCATCACCTTGCCCCCAGGGCTTGGTCCCTGCACCCATAAACCCAGCTGAGGTGGGTTGGGTCCCACCACACTCACGTGGTTATTCAGCACTGAGGATCAGGCGAGTGGTGCATGTGCTGCTTCCACGGAGTGTTAATTAAGGTCTGCTCCTTGCTGCCGCACAGTCCAGTCCTTCAGCTCCCAGTGCTTCTTGCTTTTAAAAAGAGGCCCTCAGCCCCTTTGAAAGCTGTACCCTGTCTTTTGTCACTCTTCACAGCTGGGACGCGCTCAGTCTACTGAGAAGTGCAATATTGGAGTACATCATGTAATTTTTTTTCAGTGTACTTGTGTGATGGGAATTGGGTTTAGAAGCACGAACCTTTACTGCTCAAATGAAAGAACTAGCTATCAGCAGGCAGGCTTTTTGGAAGGAAAGAAAGAGTCACGGGGTTTTTGTGGACTACATGTTTGCTTCTGGCAGTCAATATAGTGCCAAGCTGAATGGAAAGCTGGACCTTTTCATGTACTTTGCCTTCAACAGTTTTTCTGTGAGACTGGAGCAATGAAATTCTGGAGTAAGTAGCTAGAGAATATCCACCATCCTGTCCACAGAGCATTTGTGGCCTTTCCTATTCCCCAGAGAGTGAGGTTATATTAGCTTTTCGAATATTGGAATTTGTGTTAATTCATACTAATCTGTACTCTTGATTAAGAAGTAGCAGTTGATTACCTCCAGAGTTAGCAGCTGTGAGGAGGGGTACAGACTGGAAAAAACCCTGAAGACCCTAATGCTGAAAGGGGAACTCACAAAGGGGAGACAGGGTGAGAGATGAGTTTTGCAGATTAGCTATTAATGCAGGTAATAGAAGAATAAAGGAGGCAGATATAACTTCCTGAGGAGTTATATCTCGTGCCAAAACATAAGTGGATATGAAGAAATGCTTGCACAGAGCAAGAAAAATCCAGTCAGCTGCAACAGGTTGTCAGTGAGACAGCTGAAACTTCTTCTGTCTTTTGGCATGTGATATTTTTGGATGAAGCCTTTTATGAGAGGGAGAGAACACAAGGGGAAATCAGGCTCCTCAGCAGCTTGTGTTCAGACAAAAGGCTTGTCAGCTTGGGCACTGAATTATATGACAGCACCATTACCTCTCTCCTACTTGAGGACCTTTATAAGCAATGATAGTTGCCAAGTAATGATCCAGAGCTGGCATTTGCAAGGGAGTGGAGCTCCTTGACTGGGTACCACCTCTGTGTCTAGACTGCCTGTAGAGCAAGGCGAACTCCTAGTTTGATTTTATCTTCCTACCAGCAAACTTGAAAGCATGAGTATATCCACAATGTGAGGCTTACTCAAGGTTTCAGTGCTTATTTGTTTTCTGTTTAGTGGGTCGCTATGGAGAAGACCCTTCCTATCAAAAGGCTTTGGCAGAAAAGGATGGTTCCTTTAAAGAGGCTGCAATATCCTTGTTTATTTAAGTGGCGCAGACAAGTAGGAAAAAAATAACAGTGAGTTAAAAGAGCATGAAGAACAGATGGAAAATGCTCTGCATTTTGGAGAAAAAAGGTGTGTCCTCTCACCTCCTAGAAATGATGACTGCTGTTCCAGATGTAGCCACTTACTTCCTAAAGGTACTTTCAGTCTCGTGTCACAAATTCAAACTGGCATCCCACTCTTCTCCAGAAATGCCAAGAGCTACTCTGTGGAACAGCTGAGATTTCTCCCTTGCAAATGTTGCCTGTTCCGAAGGAAAGGGACCACCCCTGAGTTGTGATTTGGATATTTTCTCATAATCCTGTGCCAAACAAGAGGTAACTTTGCTTCTCTCCCATCTGATCAGACCAGGACTGTTTGTAGAGGAAATGAGACCATTAACAGATGTTCTGCATGCAGCTGACCTGTTTTCCATCCTGAGGATCACTCCAGATTGCATAAAAACCTGCTCAGGTGTGAGCAATTCACCCCTTTCTGTCCAGTCTGTAGGTGGTGAGTGTCCTGATGAGCATTTGGCATCCTCTGTGTCCCACACTGACCTTGCAGTTACTATAGGGCTGCAGGATTGTGTCCCACTTTTTGCCTCCCAACCGTAATTGTTTCATTGGGTTATCTGTGCTGCCACAAGTAACTTTTCCCCTACATCACTCCCTTTTTTTCCATTCCCAAACGACATAGTGCTTGGTGGTATGACATCTCAAGGACATAGAGAGCAGAAAAAATGGTTTTGTACTGAGATTCTGTAGATGAAAAGGTGCAAACTTTCTTAAGCCAGAATATTCTGTTGGCATCCGAGCAAAATAAAAAATATTGGATACATTTTCCTTGTCTGTCTTAGCCTTATCCACTGGAGAACCCTGAGATGGAGTGCAATAACGTATATAAAAAATTATGTGCTTCAAAGACACCCAACTCTTTCTCCCTATTCCGTACTATTTATACTATTTATGTTAGCTTTCCTTGACTGCTTTAAAGTTTGATCCCTTTAAAGTTGGATCTCTTCTTCTTAAGTCACATCAGACTTTCCTACATCCTTTTCTCCTCTCTCTCCTCAAAATACTTTGCCTTTTCTTGTCTATCTAGGCTCTTTTCTCTTTCTTACTTCTACTTCAACTACTATTCAGACTTTCTCAGATCATCGAGATCTTTGTTGCATCCAAACAGAAATTGGGTTTCAGCTTTGACAGGTGTCTTTTTAGCTCAGCGCTGACAATCTTTTCTTAGGCAGCAACTTCCTGTAGGATCTATTTGAGAAATTTCTGAATGCATAAATTATGTTGGCATGCACAAATAAGCATAGCAAAAATGTTAATTACTGCCACTTTTCAGTTGCTGAGTCTCCCCTTAATGGGTTGAGCAAGTTTTGTCTGCTCTGCTTTTTTTTTTTTTTTTTTTTTTTTTTTTTTTCCAGATAAATTATCAAATGACTTCAACATTTGGTGCTGGTGCACAGAGAATAATGAGAGCTTGTTTTTCATGTTGTTGTACTTCATGCAGATTGTTTTTCTGAAGGCATGCTAAGGAATCTGACAAAAAGGCAAGAGCATCTATAAATCAGAAATATTTTCTGCCCTGTTTAATGTGTTTTTGCCAAAAGCATTATTCTTGTCTTTTCCCATAGAATACACCACGAACGCGGTGGCATCAGCAGAAGTCGTGTGGACGTTGGTGCACTTGGCAGAGGGCCTGCAAGGTGCCATGCGCTGCGGTCTGTAGGAGATGATGTCATTTGACATCATCGCTGCACAATTCGACGCAATCATCACCTCTGCCCCACGCCGGGGAGGGGGGTAAGGAAATTCACGCTGTCTCTGCCCACACCATCTCTGCGTATGTTGACTGTAACCAGGAAATAGAATATATATAATTATAGATGATGATTTAGGCTTTAAAATCCTGAGGATGGTGACTATGACACAACTGACAATTCCTGTCTGAGGTAGGATCGAAAACGTGACTTTAAAGCTAATTTCTGCTTCTGGCATGGGAGGATCAGACTGCAGCTTCGTCCCCTTTGCTGTGACAGTGACGTGCACGGCTCCGATGATGCAGAAGCGCGTCGAAAGCGGGGGGCAACCTGGACCCCGAGGTTCACATTATCTGCATACCCACAAATCTTGCACCCTGTTCCTCACGCAGTCCAACACCATTGCCTTTCTGCACACCTCCTTGCTGCTGAGTATCTGTCCGGGCAAAGCAAGGCGACCAAAACTCCGTTAAAGAGTGGGAGGCAGGAGTGGCAATGCTGCTTCTTGCTTTAATGCCCTTTTGATTTTCTTTTTCTCCTCGGAGATCAAACCTGTGCATTGCTGGAGCCTTAACCATTGCTGAGGCAGGCTTAGAGGGGAACGATGTCTGAGTGGAATCTCATTGAAAGTTGTGTTTTATAAAGGAGCCGTGCGTCTTCTAGAGCGAGGGCTGGCGTGCCGCGGCGCAGGGCAGGAGCTCAAGCAGTGTATCACCCGCAGGACTTTGCTCTGCGGGCGGCAGCGCTACCAAGCGAAATGGAATTCAATAAATGTGTCTCTCCTTCCGGAACACTCCTGAAGTTGAAACAGGAACGCAGAGCTGTTTATCCACGGCAGGCGACGCGGGCCTCGACGGGCTCGGAAAACACCCGCCTGACCTTTGATGAGAGCATTGCATCCTCCACAGAGAGAACTTTGTGCAAACACCTTGGCGGCACGGCAGCCAAGGAAATAACAGGGAGGGCAGGCTCCAGCCTGCAGGCAGGAGCGCCCCGTGCTCGCGGAGCAGTCGGAGACGGGCAGAGACTGCCCCATCAAATATCCGAGGTCAGGAGGGGAGGCAGGAGCTGCGCTTCCCCCCCCCAGCTGCACCATTTGGCCTTATAACCCCCTGCCCATCAGCCAGGGACATGTTCTTTCTGGATCATCGCCAAGTTTAAGGGGATTAGAAACAATCATGGCGGAGAAAGGCACAGAAATATTCAAGTGGGCATCTGCAGCGACTTCTTAGCTCCTTCCTGCCTCTGTAGGTGAGATCTCAGTGGTTGGTGCCAGCGAAGGGTTTGGTTGTGTCCCCTTGCTGGTAGTGAGAATACAGCAATAAGAACTGACGGAATAAACCTGCTTTCTGACTTCTGTTTTATTTCTGTCTTTGTGTCTTGCTGGGATTTTCTATTATCACTGAGTCAGAAACAGATTTATAGGCTGTGAGTATGATTAATTTCCATTTTGCACCTTGCTATGATCTCAAAGTAAACCATCCTGGCTCTTTGGTTTCTTGATGTTTTGGAGAGCAAGAAAAAAAAAATGAGCTCACAGCAAAATATCCAGGCAGCTTTCTCCCCGAAAAAAAAGATGCTGAGGTTTCACTGTGGCGTCCTAAAGAGGAACAACAAGATTTAGCACCTTCCCTTTATCCAGACCACTAACCTGCTATGGTTTGACAATGTTTGGGGTTATACCTATGGACCACGCAGACAGGTTTTTGGTGCAATCTTTCATTTTTATTGTTTTGATCCCTTAGCAAAGGCACACAATGCCAGTTTAAGCACTTTAGATTTACTGCTGTGATGGGGGAGGGAAATATAATGTTCTAAAGCTTATAGGCCTATTAACTTTATTAAGTTGCAAGGCTCAATAGGCTTGTCAGTGAGTTTTGTGTTTCATATGTTTTTCATGGGGAAACCAAATGAGAGGAGCACTAAGGTGCAATACGCTGTTCCTTTAACAAAGCAAGCAGGAGGGAAGAGGTGATATTGTTGGCTTTGCAGGGAAGTGGAACATATTGCTGCTAATTTATTCTCATAAAATGCAAATTTTATGGATGCTGGGAATTTTTATTATGGTTCTTAATGATTATATGACCTGTGATACCTGGCAATGAACCTTACCTGGGAGCAAAGCCTCAGACTGGGTGCTCTGCAGACAGAGTAGAAGACAGAAATGTCAATTGCCACTTGTTCTGTTAAACCTGATTCATCCAAACCTGAAGTGGGAATATCTTGAATGTATCTGAATCTCCATATACACTTTATGCATGCAAATCACAGTTGTGGTGTGTTAAATTGCATCCTGAACAGCTAGAAAAAATAAACTCAAAGAAGTGAGAAGCAAATGTAAGATCTTGAATCTTCGTTCTGTTCAGATAATACCACTTCTGTGTGTCTCAGAAGTGGACAAACTCCTTGAGCCCTATTGTGGGTTGGCCGTGTCTCAATAACTCACACTCATCTGCATCTGCCTTGTCTGAAAGCAGTTTGTGGTTTCTCAGCTGATCAAAGCCTTTAGAAAGGGGGAATCTGCTCTCAGATTTTGTGGGGGAAAATCCCAGACATTACTTGCCTCTCCCCTCTTAGAATCAGGTCCTGAGGACCAGAGTCTGTCATAGGTGACTTTTAGGCAGAATTGGAAACAGAAAGCAGGCTAAAGAATTTTGCTAGGATTTTACTGCGAGCATTTATAATATGAGATTGAATGAAATACATGCAACCCCCCAGGTTAACCGTTATCTTCTTCCCAGTGTTCAGACCAGATGCGACTGGTTTTTCAAAGTGATTGGGAGATCTGCTGCCATATGAGCCTCTTTCCGTTTCCCACCTGCTGTGTGAACCATCCTTAATGAACACATTTGATCATCATTTCGTCTTCCCTTAGAAAGTCAAAGAAGAGCTGTTTTCCCATGTTGTTCAAAGTTTCTGTAACCTGCCGCTTTGCTCCAGGCTCCACAAAACATCATCCTGTCCGGACCTGCGTGGCCATCTCCTTGGGGTCCCCTGGGAGCAGCTTGGTGGCCTCACTTGGTTGTCCTCTCACCATCTTCTCACACTGAAGGTGCCTACAGAGAGTATCTGAGCACCTCTCACATCCAAAGCTTGTGAGCTAGAAATGTGGCTAAATCCACTCTTTTAGAGGGATGTGACAAAGGTAAGCATAGGAGGTACTGACCAGGCACAATGGGAGGTCACCAGGGACTCAAACAATTCATGATTTAAAAGAAAGCTAAGTCAACAATGCACCGAAGGTTACCCAGAGTCTAAGGCACAAGCTCCAACGCTGAACCTAGAAATCCCGAACCTTAATCACGAGCCTATTCTTGTCCCTCATCTTCCACAAATAATGTTGTGTGAAGGTTAATTTTGTATTAAAACGGGGTTAAACTAAATACAGATACAATGGAAGCTGACACTAAACTATGCTCAAGCAGAATCCAACCCAAAGTGCTTTTCATTGCTGCAGAAACACGGGCTAATCCGCTTATCGGTTGGAGTTGGAGGTCCTGTACGAGTCAGAACGGGATGTTCAATTCAAACGAAGGGATTTTCTCTCTGAATAAGAGGACACATACTGAATATGCAAATAGTCAAATGTTCTCTTGATGTTTTTTTATAAATGGATTGCTTACTGCGGTGTTTAAATGAGGCTAATTTCATTTTATATTTCTATAGCCCTGTTGGTCCTGAAGAATCCTGAAGTACTTTACTAGCAACTACAAACAGATACTTTTTAAAAGTAATTTAAGAGTCATTGGATTATATCAACCGCTGGCACGATCAGCATCACCATGTACAGCGATGATGAAAAAATATTCAACCACAATCTGAGATCAAATTATGAATTTTTCTATAAAAAGTGTTAAGGGCTTTTGCATGCCACTGTGTCTCTTTCAGCCTTACCTAAAGGCCTCACTGCTTTCCATCTCCTGGAATTAAATGCATCTACATCAGGAGACTGAATGTTCCAGTTAAAGTTGTCATAATTTATAACAGCTCAGGTCTCCCCAAAGACTCACACAGAGTTCCCTTCTGGAGCTTTTGTACGTTGATTTTTCAGTGTAAACACTGAAGGAAATACAATGTTTGAGGCTGCTGAGTCACTGTTGTGCATGTCGAACACTGGGTGATTGTCAAAAAAGATCCTTATCCTTTTTGTTCTAAGAAAAAGAAAAAAAGAATTTAATGTTTTTCAGCATTCCCTCACCTATGCAGTCTAACATTCGCAGACTTTGTGGGACTCTTACTGCTTTTACAGTACTCTGTATAAATAAACTGCCGATCCCCTAAAATATTGCGCAATTAAATTAAATGTTGTGCAATTAAATTTGTTGCAGTAACAAATGAAGCTCTTAGACATTAAACATTTGCTACATTAATGGAGATTAACAGAATTTATTAGTCCTACCGAAGATTTGATGGAATAAACTTAACATAGGCTTGCATGCGTCTGCATACCAGAGAAAAAACATCCAAGGAACTTTAGTTCTAAGAAAAACACTTAAAAATTGGGTGCATTAAAAACTAAAAATGTTTAAAAAAAGGGGGGAAGAAAAAGCTATTTATATTTTTACGTATTGTTTTATGTAGGGTAGCTGCTCTAGAGTCTGATAAGGTTATTTGAGGAACTTTCTACTTAAAGTACACTTTTACTGTTTTTCACTTGCAGCCAGGCTTTACAAGGTTTTAATATGATATACTGGAAGTGGTAAAAAATTCTTGAAAAGTATTTTTTAAATCTTTAGACCTTTGACCATATTTGCTATGATGATACAGACTTAACAGTAAACCCACTTGAGAGACATTTTAATGGAACACTTTAAATAAAATCAATCGGTAGTTTTATAATGGCAGCTGAATGTGTGTTCTTGCCATTTTCCCATTTAACAAGAAGAAAAGGCCAAACAAGGACCAATTAGTCATAATAAAATCAGATTTGATGACATTTTCACTCCTGAACTCTGGTATAAAATGGTCATCTAAGAAAGAACTGAAAGGATATGTGAGGAATTTGGTAGTATAACTGCATGTACGTGCACATACACTCCTGGGTAAAAAATGATCAGGTAAAGACACTGCGGGTTACTTTATATACGGAGAAAATATACTGTTTGTGTGTTTATGTGTATGCATGTAGTTTTGCTTGATTTTGGTTTGAATTTTAACTGATCTCAGTTTTAATTTGAAGTCTATGCAGGTTAAACTTCGTTTTCATTCTTTGGATCTCAATGATATTCGTATGCTCGGGTTACCCAGTTGTCCCGTCCATGGTAAGTCATGTTCCCTACCTAATTGAAGATGAGATGCTTCATTTCTTTTATATAGTTATTTTATTTATTATTGTTTGCTTGTTTCTTTGTGGTTATTGTTGTTTTTTAAATGAAAGAAGTTTCTTGTATTAGAGATATTGGTTAAATATTATTACCTGATTTTCCTGGAGTATGGCTCAATTTTTGCTTTAGTTACTAATAAAATATGCAAGCCTCTAAAATAATCATGTGAGAAATCCATTGCATATTTAATGCAGTGTGGGGAGCTGAAATATTGTATGGAGAAGAGAAAAACATCACTCTCCTCTCCATTTCATCTAAATTCCTTGTCTCTATCAAACAGGTACAAGAAGACGTATGTCTGAATTTCACTTATTGCTAGCTAGTTGATACACCAGTAGCTTTATTCGTCACTGTTAGTATGTAGGTAAAGGAGAAATTCTTATATAAAGTTATGGAAAATTAGTGCATGGAATCAGTAATACAAATTTGATTGAGCTATGAAAGAAAATAGAGCAGCCTATAAACCCAAAGTGAACGAGTTAAATAATACTAATGTCTTTTCAATTTCTGATCTCAACCAGGTTACCATGACATATTGCTGGTCAAACTATGCATACGCCTTTAAAGACTTTGCCAGTGTGGAATGAGATATTTTATTTCTAATGATGTTTGATTTCCCTGCTTTGGATAAAGTCTTCTTTAGACTCCCTGTTTCTTTATTGCTGTAAAACGAGCTCTAGGAGACACGGTTGAGATTTCTTTGTTTTCTCTGGTGTGTTTTGTATCATTATCTTTTCATTAAGGTACTCTGTCACTAGCAGAAATGGTGGCTACTCGTGCAGCTGTTTATTTTATTGATGTGAAGTTCCCATTAGCCTTCATCTATCCATCACCTGGTTCCTCTGTGTGTTTTACTTCTGTAAATGCTGAATCATCTTTCATTTCTGGTCACGAATAGTTTAGACAGAGCTCGATCTGGCTAGCCACATTTCTTAATGAATCTCTTTGTGACAATGATATAATAGGTAAAGCAAGTTTAAATATTTCACATAAATTAATATCTTGCATGTTAAAATAACAGTCATTTATTCGGTCGCATGTGTCCCTGTATAGGTTGTGAGATAGCAGCTAAAAATTCAAAGGGGAATTTCTCTATGCCTGTGTTTCTTGCAAAAAGTATTTCATCTTGTTAGGGGGAAACTTCAGTCTGGGGAAAAACCCCCATTAGTGGCACCAGAAGGCTGTGTGGCTAGTGAGCTGCGAGCCTGCTCGGTTGCTTTAGACTCAGTGCATGCTCTTGCTTGCAGAAAGCATCATTAATCTACCTTTTATATGCACAGAACAGAAAAAAATGTTAAGTACTAAACAGTATTAGTAAAAGTAATAGCATGCTGAATTAAACCTAATCTTAGTGAAGCTAATGGCAATTTTGCCATCAATTCCAGTGAAGGCAGGTATTAACCCCGTGGCTTTGCACGCAACCATTTCCCAAGCAAGAATGCAGTACAGACAGCTTCAGAAACGATGGCAGAGTATCTCTTTTAGATAGATAATCAACAAGCTGGTAAATCATGATGTGATGAAAGATGCACAGAACAACTATAGACATGCCAGGAAATGCTTTGGTTTAAATTCAATGTTAAATTAGATGTAATTTACATTTGAAAAATTTTTATGTAGTTTACATTTTTATACTGTAAAGCGCAAGTGAAAGGAACATGTACATAAACGTATATGGATTTGAATCTAGACTTTTTAAAATTCCCATTAAACTTAGTCATAACTACTACCATAACTATTCATAACTACTAGAAAGCTTCCTCCCCCAAATTTCTGCTTTACAGGCATTTTCATTTTCTCTTATCTGTCGTTTAAACTATACAACTTCACACAAGTGATAACAAGATGCTGTTTCATTGTTAACTGAAAAAAAATCTCATTTTGCAGCAATAAATATGCATGCTACTCTAGGGAAACTGTGTTACATGTCACAGCTGGTCAACGTCATGGAAAACAATCCATTTCATACCATAAACAGAATTGTAACAGTATCAGTATTTTATACCAGAAATACCACAGTTTACGTTTTCTAGAAAACTATTAAAAAGTCTGATTTTAAGTATGATGAATCCTTAGCAAATAACAGTTCATTCTTGTCATTGTAAGCATAAATTGGGTTTGTGTTTCTACATGGCTTTTTATACTGAACGAGTCCTGGCAAATAGACGAATACATAATTTTACCTTTTCTTCTCTCTCTCTTTTTTTTTTCTTTTGTTTTGGTTTTTGTTTGTTTGGTTTTCTTTCTTTCTTTTTTTTTTTTTTTTTTTTTTTTTTAATTTTCAGAGCAGCAATCCTTTTTATTTGAATTGCCAACTGTATGGAAAATCTGATTACTGTCTCGTCCTGCTGAATAACTGCTTAGCCAAGGTGGGCAGGAATGAAGAACTGGCTTTTTTAAAGCCTTACCTGGAGATGCCTTTCAATAAAAGGTCCTTTCGCAACGGTGTTGGATCAGGAATTAAAAAAACTTCCTTTCGAAGAGCAAAGTCATAAACAAATGTTCAAAACCACAGCCCCGATTTTAGCATCTGATGTTTAACTTTGCGCTTAAAATCATTTTAATGCTTTTCTATGATAAAACCAACAGAGACAAATGTACCCGTGTCTTCAGCATGTAAACAGATGTTTATTTCAAAGAGCACAAGCCAAGTGGAGCAGATGGGATTGCTCAGAAAGGGCTTTGTTTCCAAAGTTACAGTATCATAAAGTTTTGTATTGAAATGAATGTTTTCATTTGGTTAATTCCCCTTCTTTGTAAAGCCACAGATTTAATCATCTTGCTCTTGATTAATACAAAAATAGTCCTGGGCTTTGAATAGATGTGTGCATGCAGCGTGTCGGGAGGACTGACGGTATTATTCCTGACATCCCTCCTCTCTGCCATAGAGGCAAACCCACCGGCAAGGCAAGGCATGCCTGTACTTTTCTCTCCCAAATCACATTTATTTGAAGACAACTGCTCTGGCAATTTTAATGCAGATTTAAAGTATATTTCATTTCAGATTTCCAAAGATATGAAGAGCTACTGGTGAAAGACAGAATCAGGCCCCACTCGTAACTTCTAGTTTCTTTTTAATATAGTTATTTAAAATGACTTCAGCAGGAAATAATCTCTTGAGACGTGTCATCTCATTTCCAGAAGAGTCCTGGGAAATCACTCTAAGGCAGGGTATCAGTGCAGTTCCCTTTGCCTCAATTAATTGACTTACATAGGCAACACACATCTGATGAAATGTGCCAAATGCAGTTTCTGCTCATCTGCTACAGTTGTGGCGCAGTAATTAACAACTTTTTTTTTTTTTTTTAATTTCCTGTAAAAAAAAAAAAAAGAAAAGTCATTTGGTCTGAAAATATGTAAATGTGGTGTGTAGGAAAGGTCATCTACTGAGTTACATATGTGTGAATTTTACCTTGTGGCTGTTTCCCCTAAATGCAGTGTAACAAGCTGTGATGTTGGCTTGAAAATGTTGCAAAGTGTCCATGCAATGCATTTTGAATTCAAAGCTAAGATAATAATAAATCAGTATATGGATGCTTTCTAATATTTCCCTATTAAATATCATAACCCAGGAGATCATCATTAAGCCTAGAATAAGGCCAGTCATCACCATCCCCTCCATGATGTCCATTCCTGTGCCTTGTACCCCTGAGCCCGTGCAGAAAAGTGACTCAAGCACGGAGCTGTGCTAGTGTGATACGATGTTTCTGGACTGCATCTGGCTAATTTCTGGCTGATTCAAGGAGATCAAACACACCCCTGTCTGCGTTTGTCCACACTGAAATGTTTAAAGCATCGTATTTTTTAAAGCTGCTTAAACACTTAAACTCCTTTTGGGTACTATTGGTGTCCAGGTTGCCTAGCTCTTGCAGCTCTTAGTCAAGTGATGCCTAGAGACCTTTAAAAATGTATAAGGAAAACGTTAGATAATTATTATTGTCATGCACTCTGTCTTGTGTAACGTCTGGATGGGAGGAAGCCCAGGGCAGTGGACGCGGTGGCACGCAGGAGTTTCGCTGCAGCGGGGCGTTCGCCCTGTTTCATTCTTGCCTGCTGCGATTTCAGCCACGGCAGATGTCCCACACGTGCAATTTTCCAGCTTGAGCACTATCCAGCTCCATCCAGAACTGCCCAAGAAATGGTGTTTTAGTGCCTCTGGCCACGCCGAACCAAAGGGCTGGGAGTGACTCTGGGCCGGTGCCTGCGGAGCGAGAGGCAGGTGCTGGTGGGAGGTACCAAACCAAACCGCGGGTCCTGAGCGCAGGGTCCTGGCTGTGGCACTTCTTCCTTTTCAGTAACTTAAGGGAAAAAAAGTAACGTGGGCTTGATGATGCCCTTGTGCGGGCATAATGTGTGTGTCCTGCATCTGTGCACGTCTGTATTCAGTGAGGTGGAGGTGTTTTGTGGCAGTGCAGCTACCTGAAGTGGCTCTGTCCTGCTCCTTGCAGCTCATTTCACCACCCAACTTATTTCTCAGGAAAGAAAAAACTGAAACAAGTCCAGATTTATCTTTGTTTTGGGCTTTCACATCCATTTTAGTTACCTTTTCTACATAATCAAATACATTTCTGCTTTGATAACCTATGCTAAACAAGGTTGTAAGCCAACTGAGCTATACGTGTAGCTTTGAAAATCAGCTTCTTCCTTTTCATTTATTGTACAGGTATATGACTCACTCGTTTAGTGCTTTGGCGATTGCCTTTGAGCCAGGTATGTTCAGGAGGGATGGAGAGCCGGTATCGTGCTCGCACAGACCTTCATCCCCTTTTTTTGAAAGTATGGGCTGCAAGAAAAATAGCTTCTTGGCTACAGGAAAAAGTCCATTATTTATGATTTAGTCATTCCCTGACAAGCCACTCCACCCTGAGGGATCTGCATATACAAAAAAAGATGGTACAAGGAGGCCACCAAGAGCCATAAGTCTTGCACTCACCTAAATCACACTGAGCAAGCATGGAAAATGTAGATTATTCAGCTGACTTGCAGAAGCAGTTCTGTCACCGGCGGTCTGATCTCGCCATCACCACCCACTGAAAACTCACGGCACTTATGCTGCCTTCGACATGAAATGCTAAACTCTTTTCTGAACTTTAAAGGTGGCTTTATTTTGGAAAGAACAGAGAGTAACCTTCGTGATCTCTGTCAGAAAATAAGGATCTAAGGGTGCCATTGTTGAGCACATTAATTTTTATGCTGACAGAAATGGGAAACGTGACATAAGATGTCTTTTCAGTGCAAAGAGGACAATAGGAATGACTGTAAGAATGCTAGCCTACAGCATAATTAATGTGCTGCAATGAATTATATTCCTTTCTGGAGAACAGGCATTCATCACTCTGTGAAAAGATATTTTGTTGATTTTCTTTACTATTTTTCTTGGCTTAACCTAAGAGAAAGAGAAAGGATAAACAAGTTTAGGGCATGGGAAGAGTAATGCTTTGTGTGGGGACTGAGGAACAAGTTGGGAAGCTGGGAATGCCTTGACCAGTCCTGGCCTTTGATAGTAATTCAGTCTGTGACCTTAGATAAGTCACTTCGTTTCTACTCAATTTCTCCATCTGAAAAATAAGAAGCTATCTTCTTAGGGCAAGCCACCTCTCCTAAGCAGTGTCATGACTGGGGGGTCTGGGAAGTGTTTTGGAGGTGTTGGGGCAGAGAAGGGTGGTTCCTGCAGCTGGTGCAGCGTCCTGGGTCTGGGAGAAAGGCGGGAGCTCGCTGCCCGGTCAGTGTCACTTCAGCAGGGGACCGAGCATCCCAACGCCTGTGTTCGTGTTCCACCCCCCCGGGGAGCCCTGTGGATTCCATAGCCGAGCCAGTTCCCAGCTTTATGACCTGTTTTCAGCTGCTGCCAAAGAAATGGGTGAGATGCTCATTCCCCAATGAGGCTGAGTGGGAGGCATCCTCTATTCCTGCACTTTCAAAGCGTAGCTGCTATCTTTTATTCAATCTTGAGCTAGTGATATGATGTATTTTCTTATTTTTTTGATCATGCATCATTTGGTAAAACACATTAACATGCATTTAAAAGATGCGCAGAATCCCTGAATCCATAGGGATTTTTTTACCCTACTTTGCTCTAACTTGCATCTACCTTTGGAGGCTTTGGACATAAGTTTCCACTGATGAATCCCTGTCTTTGGGCTGTGAGAGCCATCTCTGAGCATAGCAGTCACTGTTTTTAGCAGCCAGCCTGTTCTGAGCCTGGGGGCCGGGCTGCCGCTGCCCTGCAGCTGCAGGAGCCTGTGCTGCATCCCCATCCCCATCCCCATCCCCACCCCTGGAAGGGCACCTTGCAAAGGGTCCTGCACGTTCTTGCACATTGCCTGCTACTCCTCTGCTCCCCCAAAATGATCTGTGCCTTTGAAGGAGGCAGCTAAGGTTACCACTAGGTGAAGATGAAAAGAACAAATCCAATAAAATATGACCAAGTGAAATCTGCCTGAAGACAAGAAGAGGAATTAACATTTTTAATTCTTCACAGATTATTGGCAAGAAAGGCAATTAAATAGCCTGATGTAATAGTATCTAATTTACTTGCAAGACTAAAAATTAGCGGTTATAATGACATACCAATACTTGGTTTTCTGATTACCAAACATGTATTAAGGTGCATATGTGTGTATATATATATATGTCACATTTAGATTTCCTAATTTGCTATTATTTGCCTGTAGATGGTAATTCATTGCCTTAAAATACTGAGAGGAAAAAAAGAAATAAGTCTCTTGCTGCTTTTAGCTCCGGATATAATTCTGACCTTAAGAAGGAACAAGACAGATATGAAAGAGTATATTAGATGTTATTATTACCATAATAAAATACAGATAAAAATCATAGTGCAGAAAGACTCTAAGACAACTATTAAACATTTGTCATATAAAGAAAATCAAAATTTAACTTATCAGATATTCTGGCACTTTAAAGATTCATCATGAAAAATTACTTCGAACAGTGAAGCGTTTATGCAATATGTCATTGATGAACTGTCTGCTTAAATGCTTAAAGAGTTTGGAAAAAGAGAAAAAAAAGGCAAAGATATGCTTTTTATTAGTCTGACACAATGTTTGACTATATTGAAATTTATTTTTAATAGTGAAACAGTATGGCATTACACATTTTAAAGAAAAAAAGCTGAGCTCATTGTCCTACCCTAACATGTGATGGTTAGTGAGCATAACCAAACCAAGAATGTAGCTTGTTGACTGAAAAAATCATACAGCTGCACATCAGACTTCACTCCGGTAGCTGGTGTTAGAGCCTGGGGGAATTTTTCTGCCTTTGTGGTGATAGAAAGACTTTTTTTGTCTAATACTCTACTGGGTTTGAAGTCATTGGGTTGACTACGCTTAAAATTAAGCATATCTTAGAAGCTTGATCAACTGAGACCTATCTTCTCAAAGTC
Organism: Tyto alba; assembly: GCF_018691265.1. Classification (NCBI taxonomy): domain Eukaryota; kingdom Metazoa; phylum Chordata; class Aves; order Strigiformes; family Tytonidae; genus Tyto; species Tyto alba. The sequence goes on along the minus strand of NW_024881261.1, from coordinate 3,088,245 downwards.
TTCAGTGTGAACCTTTCAGAGGACATAAAAGGGCTCAGCGTGATAAGAAATGAGCTATCAAGTGCTGCTCTCGAGACATCAGCCACAACTCACTGAAGTCAATAGAAAGACACTGAGCATCTTCAGCAGGCTTTGGATCAGGCGTTCAGCGTATTAACGGTAAGAGTATTTTGTGTTCGCTTCTTACAGTCGGTCGAATGAATCCAGTGAATCTCTATGGCAACCCTTGAGCACCTCACAGCAGCAATGTGCACTAATAGAGCTTTCTTCCCAGAAAGCCTCCTCGTGGATTTTTGTGGTTTGAGCCTCCTGTCTCTTTTAGCCCCCCACACCCCCCCCCCGTATCCCAATCTGGGGAGCGTAGCATCGCTGGCATTGCAAAACCGCAGCCAAATGCTGGAGCTGGGAGCTCCGGGAGGAGCCCAGGCCACGGCGGTCGGCTCTGTGTCTTCATTAGCAGCCACTGCATCGTAATTAGTAGCATGACACTTGGATGAACTGAAGGTCTACAAGGATGCATGTGTAGATTCACTGTTAAGCACAAGGATGGAAATACGGGAGTAAGCATTATTCTAGAGTGATTTCAGCCTCTGCACCACTTTTTAAATTTTTTTTTAATGAAGACTACACTAGCACGTAGATGGTGGTTATACGTGTTGTGGAGGTTTGTTTAGTTTACAAGTAAAAATCATAAAGTAAATTAAAAGAACTAATGGATCTCAACTTGATTCAAAATACAGGGGGAAAGGGAGGATATGTATAAGTAAAAATGACCATTGGGGGAAAAAATCATTATGCTTTAGTGATATTTGCCCTTCTTCACTGATGATTTAATTGATATTCCTCTGCAGTGCTGGTTTAGAATATTTTTACAGTAAACAGACCCGGAAACATGAAATATTTTGGCAGGAGCCTGCTTGACGGAGCTCCTTTTCCATGCCAGGGTCTTCACGCTCGTGCCCATCGGCGGTGTCTGACGGGCCTTTCTCAGCAGGGTCTGCGACGTGCAGCCACGGGGCGTCTCTGAAGGGCGCATCTCTGCACGGGTTTGGAAAACCCATCGATACGTCCGACGTACCAGACAGAGCTCGGCTGGCTGCGGTGGGAGGTTAGACATACAATTCCCATACAGACGTCTCCGTTCGGGCTATCAATTTAGCTGCCTTAATTTTGAACTGAGCCCTACCATTTCTGTTAACGGTTTTCCTCAAGCCACTGAATGGCAGTTGTGGTAACATTCCCCGCTATCTGGAAATGTGTCAGAGGTATCCCATGTTCTCGGTTTGAAGTCATAAGGGCTTTTGCCACACTTCTACATATTTTGGATGAAAGAACCTGTCTTCCTGGGCAGGCATGCCTTTTGTTTTCCCCATGTTATGACAAGGGATGCGTTTGACTCTGCTGGTCTTCCTGCTTCTCAGTTTTAGCCAGGTCTGCAAATTATTTCTTCCTGCTGGCAACGTGAATCTTGTTAGCTTCCTGGATGATGGGAGCAGCCCAGTCACGAGCATAGCATTTTTTGCTGCTCAGTGATGCCTGGCAAAGTGCATCCCGTGAAATGCCACTTCATTTCATGTTTCTCAGTTTTAAATTCATTTTCACATTCAAAATATGGCAAAATTATTGTTCCGCAAGACGCCGTGGCACGTCAGGAAGAATGCAAAGTCATTCACTTAATTAGACGGCAATTGGTGCTGGGTGGAGTGCACCATAATGTGAAGCAGCAATGTGTAAGTTAACGGGACAAGATATTTGACTGCTCGTTATTGACTCAGTGTCGTGATTTGGCATCAGAAGTCACGCTGAGTGCGGGCTAGCCCCGAGTGCTGGGCTCTGGCTGCTGTTGGGCTGTCTGCCCTCGAGATGTGCAAGAGAATTACCAGTGCTATATTTCTATATCTTTTAATAAAATAGCACAATTGCAAGAAAACAAGCTTCGCTTAATACACTCTTTATATTCTATCTTATCTTTAGTTACTTTTGATTATGTGATCATGCCCATTTATTAAGAAGGTTCCTTACCGTCACTTGAGGCAATGTAGGAAAATTGACTGGAGGAGCTTTACGGAGCAATTTAAGGCCAAACCCTGATTGCTGAACATAATGAAGTATGCTAACTGATGCATGGAGATCCTGTTGATTACTTTAAACAACCTTAAATGAAAGAAGACAAATGACCCATGTGGGTGGAATTGATGTAATTGGTCTATGAAAAGACACTTATAAACCCCCCAAAATTGTTCTTTTCTCACTTGCAAATGTGGGTTGCTATTTATTTTTTTCTTTGCCTATCTGCAAATGTGTACAATAATGTAACCGGCTTTCTCATGGACGCTTGTAACGGCCAGCAGCTGGGAAAGCCAGTGTCAGAGCACAATCTCCATTTCTAATTGATGCAGCTCAAGCACCAGGACGTTAAGCACTTTGAAAAGACCAACCGGGTTCACTATTTTTTGTATCAAGCTGTTATTTTTCTAAATTTCTGCCACCAAACTGTTGCTTTTGATGCCCAAGTTCTTTGTGATGCACAGTGCTTTATTCCGGCGTAGGAAAAGCGTGTGAGTGAGAATGAGATACACAGCAGGTTTAGGTCTGCTCCGTGGCAGTTAGTTTAGGTAGTTCCCTCTTTTGCATGTAAAGGATTGTGTCAGTTTGCATTTTTGGCTATCTGAACTTTACAAATCACTCCTTATTATCAACAAATAAGGTGTCATTTAGGTGCTTGTGGTAAGGAGATGAGTTACATTTATCTTCACTACCTTCTCAGACTGAAGTCAGGTGTCTTGGCACGGTGCAGGCTCTCGCTGCCTTGCTCGTGCTGTTCGCCTGTCACCCTGTCTGTACCTTTGAGCCTACAACACTGCTTAATTAACAATGCCATAGACGCTACAGCCTTAAAATGAAAACTAGATGTTTTGGTCACTAGCCTAATGTGGGTATTTTGCTAAGTCATATGTGATTATTTCACTTTTTATTTATGCAAAATACCTTGCATTTTAGATGGATATAGTCATACCACATTGAAACAAAACAAAACAAAAAAACAAAACCAGCTTTTTTAAGGGTCTCATGGCTGAAGGCAGCTTCATTTGACACGTTAATTGGAAAGTGTTTGTTTCAGTGCTTGCAGAGTTAGTGAGGGAATATATGATATGGTTATTCATTGCCATCACAGCATTTGCATTGGCTCGTTACAGATCCTCCCCTGCAGTATGAAGAGGGTAGGGACAAGGTCCCGGCCTCCGACACCTCCCTTGTGCCGCTGCGGGACAGAATCGTGCTCTGCATTTGACTTCACAAATGCACGTTCTTCTCCATGTGAACCAGCTTGATGCTGATACGTCTGTCACCGTATCAAAATCTGCCTTTTCAGATGCTGGTAGCTTTTTAATTGATGGCAAGCTTTTTAAAAATGTGTTTCCAACACATGCAGACATTTTATTTTGCTGAAATCATGAAAGGAAATAGTCTTCCTCATTAGGTCTCCTCCATAAGAACTCATAGTAGTTACCATTAAAATGCTAGCATTTACCGTTGGTCATAGCAAATGATATTTCAGTAGTTTTGCATTCTATTTTTTTTATTGAACCCAATAGAGTTGTATATTTTTCTCAATGCCTTGTTAAATACAGTAATGGCCAGTAACAGCAGCAAGGTATGTACTTGTTCATGACTAACTGAACAAAACTGGGAAGAAAAAGCAAACACAACCACTCTCCAGGGGATCCTGTCTCACGTTGTATGAAAACTCTTATTTCTGAGAGTTACGTTTAAAATTCTTGACCTTCAGGATATGGTTCAATTTTACCATAAATAAACAGTGACTTTCACATGCCAGTGGGAGACAGTGAAAAGATTCTTCTCATTCTGTTAATTTTTTTAATGCTCTGGAGTTGCAGAGGCACAAACCCAGGACTGCTGAGCCCAGGACACCTGACACTGAGCCTTGCAAAAAAAAAAATCACTTAAAAAATAGGGTAATGTCTCCTTTTCCTATAGAAAGCTTTTCCACACTCCCTATGTCACCTTGGGTAGGTTACTTACTATTTCTGCACTTGGGTCTTACATCCAAAATAATGAACTCGTCCTTTTTTTCTTCCTCTGTTACACTGATGTGATTTTCTGCTGCCAGGGCTGGTACACGTTCTCTATTTGGAATTTGCACAGTGTCTAGCCGGTGCAAATTAATTTGGCATGTCAGCACTACTGTAGTGCAAACGATAACTAATTGTGGGAACGATGGATAACCAGCACATGATGGCATAAAGGAGGAGATTTGAAGAGGAGAAAGGACAGGCTAAAATTGGATCTCTGCGCAATTTCCATATTTTAGGGGTGGTTTTTTTGTCCTGCGTACTTGCACAAGAAAAAAAAAAAAAATGCCAGAGAGATAAAAGCCTATGACGTATGTACATTTTGCTCTTTCTTCGTTTTCATGATCCCAAGCTTAGCTTTTTAAATTTGGTGGGGCTGGAGATGAGAGACGTGATACTTTTTTCTCCACGAGCTTGAAGTTGCTGCAGGTTAGCATTCCATAATTATTTTTGTCATAAAGATGAATGCCATCCTAAAAAAGTTGGAAGCTAACAGCACCTCAGCTTTGATATATGAATATTACCACTTTGAATGTTGGAATGGCATTATAGATGGTTTATGGTTTTATGACTATGAGACATTTCTTAGTCTCTGATTCAGAAATACATTTCCTACACATTTTAAAGCAACTTTTGGTCTTTGACATTTTTTTTTTTTTTGGCTCTTCTGATTTCAAAACGCTTCTTGAAGTGAATTTAAGAGATCATAGGGTTTTAGAGATATTCATCACAAAACTTAGGTGCAAAGTAGTCACCTTAGCCACCTCTAGTTTAATACCCTGCAATGTCAAGGAACGGCTGCATTGCATTTATTCACTCCAATTCCTGCTGGGAAATCACCGAGCCTTCATAGATAGCTGTTGCAATGTGAAATAGTTAATGTCTGTTACATTTTCTAAATTGTATACCCTTCTAGCTATACAAAGATCATGCAAATGTGATATTTGAGAGAATATATTCACAGAATTGTAGTAGTTTTTAAAATGAAAATAGCATCATTTTGTTTTGAACATGTTTCTCCCCTCACCCCTAGCCTGCCAAAGTGCTGGCGGTTCTGCACATTGCAATAAGCGCTATTTAAAATACGTTTGAAAAAAAGCAGTAAAATGGAAGACTGCCCTCTAACGTCAACAAAGCCAACCAAAGGGGACTGAAAAGGCAGCGAAAGGCTGTGGAAGGTAACAAAAATTGGCCGTAACTTCTCTGGATGAACAGCATTTTGAGTAGAAAAGCAGACAGAGGAGCATTTGAAAATCTGGGGATTTCAGAAGCATCTAATGGAGTTGAGATGCCAGGACCCAGCAAAAGCCAAATCTGCGCCTCACGTTCTTCTTGTTTTGAAAATCCTCCCCCCAGATAAGGATTCAGCTGTTTCCTCACTGCCTTTTACTGGTGTGCACCTTTAGTAGTGATGGAGTCTGAACAAGCGGAGGGCTTGTGGGCAAGTAGGTCTTCGGGTTTATTTTAGCAGCAAAAGTCAATGGACAGTGAATGGCATGGAGCAACAACTGAACAGCTCTGTGTCATCATCCCTGTAGTGGGTGGTTTAGAAAAGAGGTCTGAGGGCTTTCTGGTGTTGAACACATGAGGAAACCTATGAGATGACGCAGGTCCTTGAGGAATGTGATGGTGCAGGTATCTCAGCAACATCATAACCTCACATTTACGGGATGGGAATTGTCACTCAAGCTAACTGGGCTCCAGCAAGGAATTTCCAGAAGGTTTCTGACATTTGCAGCAGCCCCGTGAAGTTCTGTCACCCCACTGCTGTCAGCTCCTCTAGCAGTTTGTTTTCTTACGGAAGATGCTTTAGGAGGCCAAACAAAGCAGTACCACTAGCAACAAGAGAAAACTGAAAATGTTAATTTGTGGTTGTCTGAAAAGCTGTTCTCCACGAAAAGGTAGACTCAAAACATAAAATATTTTATGTTGCGATGCCAATTGTCAAAACGCACAGATTAAGTAAAGTAAACATGTATTGGATCTGTTACAACTTCCTATTGCAACAAGTGTACTATAAAAATATTAAAGATACAAAGACACAAAAAAAAAAAAAAAAGGAAAGAAAGGAAAAATTATTGTTTGCATAAATATATACTAATGAATAAATAACAAAGATTAATGAACACAAAGCATGAATCCCTGTGTGAGCTACATACACATCATCATTTCTGCCTTTTTGTGGTTTGTATGTGACCGTATTTTTGGAGTTTGTTTTCCATTGTTGACTGACAGCAGATTTCTGTGGCTTTCATGCTGGGTTGTTTATGGTGTGACTACCAGTTCACACGCTGGCTTCTCTCTCGCCCTGGGATCATGGCTACTTAACCATGGAGAAGTATTTGGGGAATAAACATGAAATGTGTTTCCACAAACACTCCTGGCTGCAGTGCTTAATTTTCTGATCATTCAGCCAGCTCATAGCAATATGCACAGGGAAAGAACACCAAGGTGGATGCAAATTCAAACATGATTGAAACATCAATCACTTATTCACTGAAGAATATTTACAGTATTTTCTAACTTGAGAAAGGAACAATGAAACGTGCATCCTGGAGGGTTTTATGGGCAAATTTTCTTCCAAAGATTTGCAATCTATGCAGAAATTGTTCACTCATCAAGTATTGGAAAAGGCCAGGAATGAAATAAAACCCCAAAGGGATTGAAATTGGGCTGGCCAGAAATCTCCTCCAAACAGTTTTCCATTGGAAAATGCCAGATCATGAAAAATGAAGCGATCTGAGAAAAATCAATCAATCCTGACAAAGTCACAGCAAGGAAGATTTCCTGCCAGCTTGCCTGCCAAGCTCCCCGGTCCGCTCTCCTTTGGGCGTCAGAGGGATGGCTCTCGCCCTCCTGAGCTGCCCAAAGGGTCACTTTGACCTTTCTCTTAAACTGAATGACGGATTTCCTCTTCTGAAGTGACATATGCACGTGGGTTTGGTTTTTCCCCGTTAGTAACGTATTTTTTAAATCTCAGGATTCCTTGCGCTGCAGTTTCTGGTCTACTGTAAAAGAAAGGAGAAGCAAGCCCAAGATTAAAGCTAATGACCTCAACCTATAGAAAAGACCTCCCAGTTTAACAATGCACCTAAGTGCCTGGCTCTAAAAGACTAGCACATTTATTGAAGTTAATAAGTGTTTATTCTTCGTTTTTCAGTGATTCTCAGATTATCCAAAGCAAGATGAGCACTCACGGTGCTAAAAAGAGAGAGAAGTGCCCAGACTTGGAGAGCTGCCACTTAAATTGGCCATTCCCAAACTGCAGTGCAGGTATTTATGGTGGGTCATGAGTCTTTCCTAAACCTCATTATATCCTCCATGGAGGTATCAACCCTACAGCTACTGCACCTGCACTAATTTAGGTGCAATGGGGGGGGATGTAGAGGGAGAGCACGAGCGCAGGGGTACAACGGTTGGGATCCGCAGTTAATGGCCCTGCTGGCTCTGCACCCAAGCTGCTGAAGGTGTTTATGCATTATAATGAGCATTTCTTTTTTTACATCTTAGCTATGGCGTGATGTGATTCCCAGACATAAAGGAGGTGTTCCGACACGTATTGGCATCAGTTTGGGGTACATATGTGTAGGCTTAAGATGCCTGTTAGCAGATGGAGGTAGTGCAGATGGCATGGCTATCACATATGGGGAGGAGTGCTTGATTCCTCAGAGTAGGAGTGCGATGTTATTCTCAATCAGAGAGGTCAGAAAAGCTTTCACTTATCACAGTATTCTTGGTGCCTTTTATTTCAGGATGGAAAAATCTGTAAATATCGCATGTCAAGGCTCATCGCAGGAAGCTTGGGAGGGACGGGCGTGCGAGAGGTATTTCCAGATAAGGCAGTCTGTAAGTTATTTCTGATAAATGCTGATTAATTGTTATTTCTTTTTAATAAATACCATAAGGAGGGATGAAGCTCTCCTCCACACAGCTATGGTCTGGTTTAAATTAAGATTCAGGAGAGTGATGGGAACACGCCATTGCTGAATGTGTGGGGAGAGCAAGGAAATATTGCAATGCTCTCGTTTTCCAGAAACAATTGCTAACACTCTCTTTCAAAACACGATGCCCAGTAGTGGGTAGAAACCAATATTAAATCTGTCATGTTTTTATTTTGTTCTTAACATCTCTGTTTGAAATCTAAACTAACTTGCAGAGAAAAGCAAGGATCCCTCTAACAAAACAGCATTCTGGCTGCAGAAACAACAACCAAGCTCAAAAGGGAAATAAAGCATATCTGTGCTCTCCTGACACTATGTAACCTGTTAAAAGCAGAGTATGCTGTGGCAGTGACTGAGGGTTCTTTATTTCTTTTTCTTAGAATTTTAATGGGGAAAACCAAGTTACAAGTAAGATTCTTCCACTTTAATAGCTGAAATAGTGGATTTTATGGAAAATGAGTGTAATACCTTTTATCTTTTCCTAATGAAAACACTGCCACCAGCTGGTTAATAAATGGTTTTGACTAGGGTATTACACGGAAGGAATTACACTGTTTTAAAAAACCCAGAGCTAAGCTGGAAGTGATATTCTAGGCTAATATGTTTTCAGAATAGAGAGCACTGATTATCTGTACCCTCCATTACCTTTTCAAATATAGGTACATGATGATAACGCAATTAATGCTTTTTACCTTAAACATGTTGTTAAACAAACCTTCAGGACAAAACTCAGCTCAGCAGAGGAAGGCAGCCACGGCATGAGGTCCTTTGACTATCTTCCACCTCCATGAAGTGGCGTGACCATCTCAGACTCCACCACGGTTCAGATACCTGTTGGTTTTGTAACTGATTATTTTTAAATTAATAGTTAAATTATTTGAATCGAGGCATTTGAAATATATTGAAATTAATTTGCCTTTTTGGATTCACAGTTTTTTAATGATGTCCCATGTTTTGTTGAGTCACAGCTCATAGGGGCTGGAATAAAAACTGACAGCTCGATGTTATGACAGCTACATGCAGTGCAGTTATGGGTCTTGGTGCCGAGACTTTTGGAAGGTGTCATAAATGTCATCAGCTTTTTCCTTGTGATTTTGTTAAAACATCAGTAGTGGCTAAGGCACTTCGGCAGCGTTGACATTTCAACTGCCATGTTGGTTTTTACTCCTGTGCTTGAGACAATTCATGTGCTTGAAGTGATCATTTCAGGTTCTCTGCAGACCCAAGAAAAATGCAGTTCAGCTTTTTAAACTTGCCATAACAATCACAGAGAAAAGAAGTCTTGTAAATGGAGGTTGAGGCTCGGAGGCATAATTCTGTGCTCAGGAGGGATTCGCAGTTGATCTTGTGTCTGAGAGAAAGGGGATATATTGCAGTCGTGGAAGTTGCCGGTCCAATAGTAGATGTGTTTCATATTGCAGCACACCATTTTCCTTACAATATCCTTTGGCCCCAGACTCAGGCAGTGACTTCTGGGGGTTTGTTTTGGTTTTGTTTTTTTTTTTTTTAAGCTCTTTCAGCAAGTTGAAGCCATGAGAAATTTCAGGGCCCCAAACCCTCCACTGATCTTTGACCTGGAGAGAATATTGGATACCTGCAAAACCCGTGCCTGTGTTATGGCTATGCACAGCTTCTCTCCTGCACCACGAGCAAAGGATGCTCCCAAGCTTTTGCCACAACCCTCAGTGCCGGGCAAATCTAAACCTCAAAGGAGGGCTGACAAGCGGGTGATTTGGATGTCATCATTACCTGCAGCTGAAGAGCTTAAAGCTGCAAGGGAGTTCCTGCCATCAACTGTGCAATGTGTGAGTCCTTCCTCAAGAACAACAGCAGCAGCCATCCCATCTCTGGCTTGTCCTTTCTCCAGGCCTCCAAATTTCCAAATGGCTAGCTGCGTCCAGTTAGTTTTCTTACATTTCAAGCATTTTCACTTAATTAGCACTAAATCCCAATGATTGTTTTAATTTGTAATAGGAGGAATCAATTTTTCATTTTAAAATTAAGAAGAAAAATGGCACTTTCTATATATCAGAGCGTTTTGATGGAGCTATAAAATATTTCCATCTGTGATTTGTGATTTGCAATAGGAGCGCCACTGAAAGCTGTATAGGTTGCATGGGATCTGCAGGTTACAAAATATTACTGCTGTCAATCCTCCTCCTCCTACCAGATGCTTTAGCTGGGAAGGGGGAACCACGGCTGGCACGTCCTCCTGCGAGAGGATGTGCCAGGCAGGCACCTTCCTGCCGCTGAGGGCAAACCCTCCATCTCAGCAGGGTTCTCCCCACTACTTTCAGGGCTTTCAAAAATACAGTGGGAAAACAGCGGCAAACCCACCGGACATACAAGTGCTTGCATCACTCCTATGTAAAAGCTGTTTTTTCCATGGCACAGAACAGTTTCCCTAAGCTAATTACTTCCCAGCTTAAATTAAATTGACCCTTTAATTTCCTCCTATGTGTTTCAGCACTGTCACACACCACAGCCTTATCCACAATTAAGGCTGAACTATTTATTATTCCCACCAAAGCCTGCCTGAAGTCCCCGCACCTCATATTTCAACAGTGGCTTCTGCTCCCAACTTTAGCACAGGGAGTATTTAAAGGGCAGTTGAATTTTCTTTGTAAATCTTCAGAGAAAAGATTACTACTTGGCTCAGTGTAGGTGTTTGGACATGGTCCCGTTTGGGGCTTGGTGCTTGGGGTGGGAGCACTCCCCTCCATCCCTGAGTGGGATAACCATCAGGGCTGGCACTGGGGTCGCCAGGGTGCCCAGTGATGGTACTGGTCCCTTCTGCTGGGTGGACACCCCTTTCCCATATATATCAGCAGACCAAGGAGGTGGCGTGTACCTTGCACGCTGTGGGGAGGCTCTTGAAGCGGCTGTGTTACCTTGACAAACAAACCAAAAATTCAATTACAGAAAATAGCAGCATCCATTTCTTTTGTACAGCCAACGGTGGAGGAGTCTTTTATTGATTTCTTCTGAATGTCAATACTACAGTAGAAACACTGCAACAGAAACAACTTTTTTTTTTTTTCTTAACATGCATACAAGCATAGAAAAATTTAAAATATAAACCTCAAACATCCTGTTTAGAAATATAATTTTCAGCAGTTTGTATTCAACACAGAAAGGTGATCCAAATCTGCAAATACTCCTGTAGATAAAGTAAATCTTTCCATCCACAGATGAAAGCTCACCCATAGATGAAGTCTGTCTAACATTTGCAGCAAAGAGTCAAAGATCCAAAACACCTGGGGTTCAGGTATTGCTATGCGCCTTTAAGATAATATCTTAAAATCTCTCATAGTCAGTTTATCAGCCATTGAAATGTGATTAATTGTTACCCCACAACAGTAGCCTTAATGAGGAGTAGGTCTCTGACTACGATGCCTAAAAACAAGCTAGCGATAAGCATGTTGGTTTATACCAGAGTTCAGGTTTGTTCTTAATATAAGTGATGTGCATGATTGTCTTGAGAGCTCATTAGGCCTAATCTAATACAACTTGTAGTCAGCAGAAAGTAGAATTAGCTAAGGATTGGTTCAGGTCTTCACACCATGTAAATACCTTCACTGAAGTCATTCCAGATATTAATTTGAAGGTAATTGCAATTTTGCATTAAAAATTTTTACTGCTAGTACTCATAGACTGGGATCTTTATCTTCTACTTGTATGTATTTTCTTTTCTAGGTAACACTTTCCATAGTAAAGGTAAGAACCAAGAAAATAAACAAATTAATATCTCGAAATATTTTAAATGAATTGTATACATGAGCCACTATTGGGGGAAAATCAACATACTGCATTTTTTTCTGCATAGACTACAAGTTTCTGCCAAGTTTTTCCTCTTACCTTAATACTACCAAGACTTAAAATAATTCATGTCATTTGATTTAACAAGAGGTAACGATAAAATTTTAAATGACTCCAAGTCTTCTACAAGCACTACGGTTTCAAACCAGCCACCCAGAAGTCCTGCTTGGGGCTCCTTGTAATGTATTATTCTCCCCAAACAAGCATGTGCTGCAACCTTCCATGATGTGAGACCAAATTAATTGCTCCTGTTGTTCCTTGGAAACCAGCACTTCTCTAATGATCCAATATCTCATTAGGCAACACTAAAATACTGTTTTTGCTAAAGAATGGTTTGCCCAGGGAGGACCTCCTTGGCACCTGATTTGTCGTGATCTGACAGCAAGCACAGTACCTCAAAACATCAGAAAACTGGAACTATTTTGTCTATGCACCTTCCACATGCTAAATGTATCCTATTTTTCATCTCTATTAAAATGCCGAAGTAGAATTTTGCTGTTCAGCAATAACAACAAAATAAACCCATTCAAGTCCGTTGGTATAATTGGCTGCAAAAATTTTCCTCTGGGATGAAATTCAGGACAGACAACATTTCACAACTCTGGTCCAGATTATGCCATGTTGTCCCAGTAGTCCCACTAATTTCAGTAGACCTCTTGAAAAATAAGGTGGTGCCAGTGGACAGAGGAGGGGAGCCAGCCCTGTGCCTTGCCGGGGATGCTGTCGGCACAGGCAGCAGTGCTGGGTGGCACAGGGTCAGTGCAGGAGAGTTACACCAAGTTAAACTCCTGTATAGAAGCTCTCATCCAAGAGGAGAAATTTCTTAGTTCACTATACTGTAATCCTGTCAGAGAGGAGGATTAGAGGAGGATTAAGCTACAGTGAACCAAGGTCACTCTATTCCCGAATGACAGACTTCACACGGAGATTTAGTATAATTTGAAAAATACCCATTGACTTCACACAGCTGTGTGGTTTACCCCATCTTGCCGAGCCCGCCTGCATAAATATGACCTGGGAGTTTCAGATATACAGTTGTGGGTGGACTATCTTTAAACTTTCTGATCTCTAAGGGCAGAGGAGTTGGGATGGCCACGGGACAGGTAGCATCTCTCCTGGCTAAATGAAATGAAAAGTTATTCCATAATTAAGCAAAAAAGTCGAGTATTTTCAATGTAACATTCCTTACAGGGAGCCAGTAAGTCAGTTTCATTGGGAGCCCAATTTAAATGCCTCTATGAAAACACGCGTAGCACAGGGGATAAGCAAGAGGAGCTGGAGATGTGCACACGCCTGCAGAGCTCCAATCTTACTGGCACCATGGATACATGGTGGGATGGCTTCTACGTCTGGAATGTTGCAGTGGAAGTGTACAGGCTCTTTAGGAAGGACAGGCAGGGGAGGTGAGGAGGGGGGTCACCCTCTGTGTCTGTGACCAGCTGGAGTGCAGGGAGCTCTGCCTGGGGATGGGTGAGGAGCCGACCGAGAGCTCGTGGGTCAGGATCAACGTAGGGCACAGGGGCAGGAGACGTTATAGTGGGGGTCTGCTGGAGACCACCCGACCAGGAAGACCGAGCAGATGAGGCCCTCTACAGACAGATAGGAACAGCCTCATGTTCACAAGCCCTGGTCCTCACGGGGGACTTCAACCACCCCGATATCTGTTGGAGGGACAACACAGCAGGGCAGGAGCAATCCGGGGGGTTCCTGGAGTGCATCGATGAGAACTTCCTTCTCCTAGTAATAGAGGAGCCGAAGAGGAGAGGTGCTGCGCTGGGCCCTGCTCTTCAGCAACAAGGAGGGGCTGGTGGGGAGTGTGAAGCTCAGGGGCAGCCTCGGCTGCAGTGGCCGTGAAATGGTGGAGGTCAAGATCCTGAGGGCAGCGAGGAGGGCGCTCAGCAAGCTCACCGCCCTGGGCTGCAGGAGAGCAGCCTTTGGCCCCTTCTGGGGTCTGCTTGGCAGGGTGAGATGGGAGAAAGCCCTGGAGGGAAGAGGGGCCCAGGAAAGCTGGTTGGTGTTCAAGGATCAGCTCCTCCAAGCCGGGGAGCGATGCATCCCGACAGGGAGGGGGTCGGGCAAAGCCAGCAGGGAGCCCGCGCGGGTGAAGGAGGAGCTGCTGGGCAAACGCACACACGGAAAGGAAGCCCTCAGAAGGTGGGAGCAAGGGCGGGTAGCCTGGGAGGGGTACAGAGGAACTGTCTGAGCAGCCAGGGCTCGGGTTGGGAAAGCCAAAGGCCTGGCAGAATTAAATCTGGCCAGGGACATCAAGGGCAGCAAGGAGAGCTTCTGTAGGTGTATTGGTGATAAAAGGAAGACTAGTGAAAACGTGGGCCCTCTCTGGGAGGAAATGTGAGTGTCGGTCACCCGGGACATGGAGAAGGCTGAGGTACTCCCAGTGCTTAAAGGGGGGACAGGAGAGGTGGGGAGGGACTCTGGGTCAGGGGGTGGGGACGGGACGAGGGGTGATGGGTTTAAACTGCCAGAGGGCAGATTTAGATGAGCTCTAAGGCAGAAATTGTTCCCTGTGCGGGGGGTGAGGCGCTGGCCCAGGGTGCCCAGAGCAGCTGTGGCTGCCCCCTCCCTGGAAGGGTTCAAGGCCAGGTTGGACAGGGCTGGGAGTCCCCTGGGCTGGGGGAAGGGGGCCCTGCCCGGGGCAGGGGGGGGCACTGGATGATCTTTAAGGTCTCTTCCAACCCCAACCATTCTATGATTCTGTGATTCTATGATATTTAGACACCTGCCTCTTTTCAGCATCCATAGAGGTCATTTTAGATTCTGACATTACTTCTCAATTAGAGGGTTTCTTATCAGTAAATATAATTGAACATTTGAAGTCAGTTAATCAGCTGAAATCTAACTCAGAATATGAAATGGCCGAAACTAAACTGAAAATATGCACGTATGTAGCTGCTATTTTGGAGCAACTATGTGCATTTTGCTATTCTGAGTGCTTTATTTTGCTGAACTCTGATGGTCAGGTTGGTCTGAGTTACCTGGTAGCTCGTGAAGTGTCTCAGGGTAATTACACTTTTCAGTTCATGCTTGTGTGTGTCTCTGTGTATATATATCTTCTAAACTACAGATTACCTATCACATTTGAGAATTCTGTTATACGATAGTTTATTATGAGCTATACAGTAATACTAATTGCACTTATAATTACCATAAAGGCTGACAGAAGAAATAAAGCATTTAAGGGATGGATTGCAACTGTTCAGCAAACACAGGTAACTGATGGGAAGGGCCAGATTTTGTGTTACAGCAGAGCTGACGTGTCCTAGGAGATTGTGCTGGCTGGAGCAGGCTCAGGTGGGCTGGGACTGGTGCTCGGGGCTGGTGCAGCCATCTCCAACCCTTCACTTTAATCATGGGTCTGACCAGAAAGTACATACATATATGGGGCTGAACCAAACCCCTTTAGGTTTAGTGTGCTGATCCTTCAGCTGATCCCACCCAGTGGACTCTGGATCAAATCCCAGGACAGCAACACGTGTTATGCAATATTGACTGTTTAATAGTCATGTTTCTGTACAGTTCTCATTAACTGTCCTTGCATTAACTCCCCAATGTAGAGGGTAATTGGATACTTTTCATTTTACAAAGAGAATATGTTGACCTTCAGTCAAATTCAAACAGATACGTTAGGGTAAGATTTAGAAAGCTCATCCTCAAAAAATTAAAATTGTAATGTGTCAGGCATTACAAATATCTTTATTTTCTCTCTGTCTGTTTCTGAGGCTTCACTTCTGATTCAGCACATTAACACCTGCAAGAAAAGCTGTTTTCCCAATGTTCTTGGCAGATTTATGCTCAGGATTATTTTAGATTGCAATGTTTTGCTTGCTGATAAGGTGTAAATAAACCCATAGGCTCCTATCCCCCTTTGACAAATGAATTAATAGAATAAAAGATGAAACAGGCTCTCTTAAAAAAAATGTCTGCATACATTGCACAGTGGTGAAGCTTTCTGAAGGTTAATCATGCAAAAATGAAAGTAATGTTCACTGAAGTATTGTGTTGTATTTTAGCAGGTTACCAGCTAAGCATCAGGTTATTGACTACTTTTCCCAAGTCCACCTTACAGATACCCTGTCAATTTTAAAAGTGGAACAATAAAATATCTCCATATTTAGAAGAAATGGCAGGCTAGAAGCAGATCTGATCAGTCAGTAGAAATGGTGGTAGTGAGTGTTGCAGAGACTTCTGCAAACAGAGCTGTTGCTTCTACAATAGATTCCTGACAAGTCCAGAACAAATATTCTGACAGGGAATCGACTTCTGAATTGTGTGAGCCAAACACTTTGAAAAATGTTTTGTGTTGACTCAGTCAAAGGTTTTCTACATTGTTAATAAACTCAGCTCTTTCAGTCTTCAAAAGAGCTATTTCTGTGTTCTTCAGTGCATCCTTTGTGTTCTCATTGCAGTAATCAGTTAACTCTTATGCATTTAACTCTGATGAAAAGCCTTTCGTAGACTACAGTGGGCTTTGGATCAGCACCTTAAAATTATACCTTAAGAATTAAAATGTTTTCACATAAGAAATTATTCAAGATCTCCCAGGCTAACAATGTCCGCTGGTTTCTGTCATGTTTCCCATGGTAACATGAGGCTTTAGAAAAGAGGGAAAGGACTACCCCAAAGGGGGAAAATAACAAGAATAATGGAAAATACAGGCTTATGAAATCACTTGTTTCCTAATGACTAAACAGAGAGTGTATTTTCATTACATCTTCCTAATCCAGGCCGCTGTTGGCAAGGGGATGGCTGCAGTCTTCCACGTATCATCACAGATGTTGTGCTTCAAAAGAGGTTTCTTCTTCTCCCAAGTGGCTCTTGCCTGACATACAACAGTAATAAATGAACAAAAATGGCGGTTTTGATGTGAGTCAGAAAAAAATCATCCTCTAAATGAAAAGCTGAAGAAGACTCAAGAGAAGGCTTAGCCCCAGATCTTGTGTCACCTCCAAGCAAAAATGCATTCTTCTAAATGCCAAGTTAGGCTACTGACCCGCTGTGACAACAGCAAAAAGCAACACTTGAGCCACTGGAAACGAGGAGGCCTTGTCTGTCTAGACTGCTCCTGGAAGTTCAATTAGGAATTCTTAAAATGTCTGTTACCACTGAGTTGGTCTCATTTTGCTTCATTTTCAATGGACAAGAACAACACTGGCTGCTAGCTTCCCGCCCTGAAACAGCCTCCCTTAGTCTTCTCTTTCTTATATTAAACAAAATCAAATCTTTCAACTTTTTCAGAAAAGTAATGTTTTTTTGTAAGTCTGTTAAGTCTCCCTGCTGTCCTCCAGCCTCTACAGTTCATCTCTGACCTTTCTTAAATGATGGCAGCTCTTCTGCAGCAGTCACAATACTGGCTCATATTTGATATATCATCCTCGTCCTCCCGATATGTCTTGAAGTATCACTGCATGGAAAGCTACTCTCCACCTGAATTTCACCTTTCTGACTGTGCACCTTTTCCTCACTTTACTACAGGAATCTTGAGTTCTGGTTGTTTTGTTTTTGTTTGTTTGTTTGTTTGTTTGGGGTTTTTTTGTTTGTTTTTTGTGGCATTTTAACTTTTATAGACTACTCTTCATTGCTGTATCCAAGCCATATATGAAAATACTGAATAGAATTAGACCAAGAGGAGATTCCTGTGGATGCACATTGAATTATTCCCAAGTGTAAAAGCAACTGATGAATTACTTTCTGAGGGTAGAAAACATGTTTTTTTTTTTTTTCCAACAAACATCCAAAGAATTGAAATCCTGACATTACTGCCAAAGATCCTGTAGGGCTGGAGTTATTCACTATTCACCCAATGTGTTATTTATGTGTACATTGTGGTTCCACATCACTGATGCTAATCTACTTGTTGAGTTCCTGTCACCGTCGTAAATGTTTGAAAATACATGGAAATAGTGCTCTTAGTGATCTTAGCCCTCGGACACATCTGTATTTGTAGAGAATTCCATAAATGCCACTTTTCAGTTAGCAGCCTGAGTGCCGCCCAAGAGAAGAGGCTAATGCAGATTTTCCCAGCTGTATTATAATCGATTGGTAGTGGAAGCTCCAGGCTTTCTGACTCATGCACAAGTGGCATTTGCCATGGTAGCAATCACTTGAATTGCTCTGTCGTTCCATTCAGAAAAGGATGAAACAGTACATGCATGAGCTGTGAATTTAGGGTGGAATGCATCCCATTTAACTCCAGTCATTTAAGAGCTGGATGTCCAATTAAACAAATAATCTCGATCCCTCTCTGGCTGAGAGAGGCTGATGTGCCCAAAGGCAGTTCAGCCCCATCTAAATTAACACCTCAGGAGGATGAATCATCCTCCTGAGTCACATCTATCAACGTATCATGTAAGAAAAGCTCAAGGTGACAAATATGCTCAGTGTGTGGATAGTCATCTTGGGGTGAGATGACCCCAACCTTCCTTGTTCACTCTTCAATCCCATGCAGACCTGGCAGGACAGGCTCTTAGCCTCAACATTAAAAAATCCAACATGTTTGCTTGCGGATGGACACAACATTTTTGGTTGGTTGGTTTACTGATTCCCACAAGAGTTCAAAGTTCAAAGTTACAAAGTTCAGCAAATGACACCAAGGAGAACATTTTCATTTCCAAATTTTTGTGCTGCTTCAAAACAGCAAGATGTGAACTATGTCATTAGCTTTGTTTTTGTCTTTCTTCTCTGTCTGATTTTTAAAGCTTTGCACATAAGGCAGCTGGAATTGCTACCATATTTTGATGCAGGTGACATTTCTTTATCAGATGTACTAGACAGTTGATGACTCTAGTAATGCTCTAATTATGTGTAGTGAGTTGTCTCTAAGTGCTGTATGAAAATGCTTACTGCATCATTAGCTACCTTGTTGTTTACTAAATGTCTTTTATAATACTACAGGGGCCCAAATGAAGGTTGTGTCAGTGATTGCGTTCTGAATTTCTATTTTTAGGGATTTATAACTCAACCATTTATTTCCACTTCAGGCTGAAATCTGGCATACTGAGTCTCAGCTGAGACTAAACTTAATTACTAAATTTAAAAGAAAAGATCAGTGTGGTCTGATTATACCACTGGAGTGTGTGTGGGGTTAACATTAAGGGAGGCAACGTTTTCTAGTACCTTTCCTTTTTGCATAGAGGAGAAGACTTTTAAAGGAAAGGTTTTAAAGCCTGAGGTGCAGATAGTAGTCTAGCTTTGTGGATATGCCTGAGCATAGGCAGGCGCGGCTCAGGCGAGGGTTGCAAGGGAGTTTGGTTTCCAGCAAATTGAGCAAGGGATGTGTCTGTAGCCCGTTTCTGGGTGGTGGGGACCAGGGATGGTGGAGGTCCCCGAGGAGCCGTGGGCAGGGGCAGCCCTCTGTTCTCACCCAAAGTAAGTCACGCTCGGGTTGGTGTACGAATCACCATCGGACATGACAGAGGGATGGAGAGTTTTGGTACCCGACGGAGACGATGCAAAACCTGCAGCGGCTGCTGTAGCCCAGATGTTAGTTCAGACAGTCCAGCTTCACTGCCGCCGTGCTGTGCAGCGAGAATTAACAAATTGCCACAAATCTTAAGTTCCCACTAATGCTGACAGATGGCTCCAATATACACTCATTGTATTTTTATCATTTAGAGGGTAATAACAGAATGCTTCTTCGGGTCCTTGGAATCTATTTCGTTTGTGGTACATGTTGCTGGATTTTGCAGAGTGATAGCAATTTCAAAAAAAAAAAAATCCTTTAATTGCTCAGAATGAGGTTTATTTTTGCTGTCTCCCACAAAGGTAAAAAAGAAAGAAAAGGCAACTTCTAGAATAAAATGTTATTTTCACGCTGTGCATCCTAAACACAGATCACAAGTTAAACTGTGAGCCAAAATTACTTTTCTTATAATGTGAATGTATTAAGCATTGTGGTTTAAAAAAATTTAAAATTTTTAAAAGTGCCTAGATAGATGGAAATTTCAGTTAAACGTGTGCTGTGATGAAAAGAATGGTTATTGCCCTATGTTAGCTTTACAGCTACCAGCAAATCTAAAATAAAATTACAACAATTTAAAAATAACACAAATAAGTTATTGAGTTTTTACAAACATATCCAAATGTGATTGGCTGCAAAATGATTTGTGTTGATGGTAAAGTAATTAGAATGGCAATTTGACACATTGGTTGTCAATGTCTAATATTAGTAATATTTTGTCGAGTGTTATAAATAATCTAGAAATAGGCTGGAAGGATCATTTAATGGCTGACTCAGCTGGTGCTTCCCAGAGAATTTTTCACCAGTACATGACAACATAATAATTTTTAAAAAACTTGAAAACTTGTTGTAAATTCCTTGCAAAGGAATTAATCCCTGTAAAGTGGAGGACTGGCACTTCTATAGCACTGCTATGTCGACGGGGTGGGAGTCATTTCCCATGAGGAGGAACGACAATGTGAAGTAACTCATGCAGAATTCAGGTGCGTGGGAAATGCTCCGAGTCAATGACGTCTCCCATTAGAGATCGATATTATAAAATACATAATGTATGGGGAGCTGTACAGCTCAGGAGCAATCCTTCTCTCGGGGAGCCAACGTGCAGGATATTGGGTGAAAGTGTGGTCCGGGAGGTAGAAGACCTGATGTTGCCCTTGGTTGACTGTGTTTGGTTGTAGGACTCGGGGCACGTCCTTCAAACCCAACCGTTGAACTTACAGAACCTCCTGCGTCTGTCAAAATCTTCCCAGCAGGTCCCACGAGGAGGAAGCACAGAGTAAAGGCAGAGCGCACGTGGAAGCTCCAGGGCAGCCCGAAGCAGGTGAGACCAGAGCTGATTTCCCACTTGGGGTTCGGGTGTCTGCGGGGACCCGCCGTCACCCCGGGGAGCGCGGTGTGCCGTGCCTCAGCGGCCCTGGGGACTAAGTGCCGTTCCCAAATGCCGTGGCTGGTGATTGAGGGGGGGAAGAGATAGTGCATGCAAGATCAGAAGAGTGACTGTAGTTTTATTAAGAGTTTTCTGTAAGTCAGTTAAACTTAGACTACATACCAGATTAAATAACTTAATTAAGTTATTTAATTATCCATCCAAAATTCTAGACAGAACTTTCAGTCATAGTCCTCTAAATATAAGCACTGCCCGATTCATCCTCCACTCCTCCCAAATGATGCAGTTTTAGTTTTCTCCAGTGACTTGAGTAATAACATGGCACTACATTTTACAACAGATCTTCCATTATCTTTTTTTTTTTTTGTGTGTGTGTTTCAAAATAGATTTATTAAAATGTTTTTCTTAGTGTTTTCAATTACAAGAGAAATCTGTACATCATGTGAGTGCCTCACATAATTCAACTGATAATGTCAGCAGTCAATTAAATTTTAAATGCTTCTCCATTAAATACTTATTTTACCACAGTAAATAATTTAACGTGTTTCCATTTAAAAGTGTCTCACATCACAAAGTTTTCAATCTTCTTTTTTAATAAAGTCACATCATCCTATTTATTGAAACTGAAATAAAAGAACTTTTGTTTAAAGATATTTTGGCTAGTGCATTTGCTGCTGGTAACTCTGCACGTACATTTCCATTTACCATCTGAGTAATATGTAAAAATAAAAGAAAAATAAATTTAAAAAAACAAGCCCAGAAACCTGTAAACAAGAGATAAAACTGAAAGGCACTAACATTTTAACAAAACCCTGCATCAATTTCTATTCTGTGTTCCTATCCAAAATGTGTGTCTACTTATTGTCACAACTGGTAATGACCAGTATCATTCAAGTCACAGAATTACTCTGATATACTTGGATAACTTTCCAGAGCAATCTTCTTCAGTGTTGAATCTTTCTATGCTTGATCTTACCTCAAAAGGCTCTTCATTTTCTGCTGACTTTGAACAAGAGAACCTTGCTCTAACATAAATATCACTAAAAAGTCAGTGTTCACTGGGAGTTTTCATAAACAGAATGAAAGCTGAGATTTCCCCTCTGCGATCTGAAATCTGACAGGTGACTCTGGTGATAAACTCGGAATTGAATAAAAAAATATTTAGGGAAGGGTGGGAACGCTATTTTTTTCTGTCCTTTTTTTTTTTTCTGGAGGGGATAAAATCAAAAGTAGCTTAAATTTTGCACTGGTTGTCTAAAATCTACAGCAAGTACTAATGACATGAGAAAGGCTTATAAAATATGGAAGTTTAGAGTGAAAAGATTCTACTGCATATACGATATCATGAGTAACGTTCAGGTAGAAAGGTTGGTCTGAACCAAAGTGGTGCACGTCCGTGGGTGCCTGCGTGCATGCAACAGGACAGGGCCATGCCAGCACAGAGCATCGCGCCTTGTCCAGAGCAGCTCCAATTTTTATTACCGCCACTTTTGCCTGTTGCACGACTCGGGGACAAACATAAACCTTTTCCTGTCCTTTTTCCTCATTTGGGCATCGGAACGAGGACATTTGAAAGCTGTTCAAGGCAGCGCTGCAGAAATCACAGCACGCATCGCTCTGCCAGCTGGGAACGGCTCGCGGCACGCAGGACAGGACCGTGCCCGTTAAGACGCCTCCTAACACCCGTGGGTCTTGGCCTGCATGAAACTTGCAAGTCAGGCTGGGAAAGGTCAACACCAAAAAGTTGTTTGTGCTGATTGTTAATAGACTAACAAGCTTTTACAATTATGTAAATGGGCTGGTAAACATTCAGTCGACGAGGATGTGCTGCAAATTCAGTTCATATATTTATCTCATTAATTTCATAGCATGGGTTATGTTTTCTGAGCATCATTCATGAACATAAACCGCTTATCCTGCCATCATTGTCTTCTTATCCCCTTTTTTGTTACAGGCTTTGCTGGCCTGAGATTATCATAAACTCTTTGGAGCAGGGATATGTATTTGGAGAGCATCCAGCATGGGGGGACCTGCTCTGTATTGGAGCTTTGTCACTGTGAAAACAATACTCAATAGCAATCATATGCAACATATGGAAAATTATGATAAGAATGCCTTTAAAGCCGTTTAATTAGATATGATTATGAATATACTGTTGTCCTGCAGAAAACATTATTCAAGCCCGTGAGAAACTTTATGGGTATTGGACCAGCTTAAAGGAAACTTGTTTATTTCTAATTAGTTTGTATTAGTTGAAGGTTTTTAGTTAGTCTTATATTAAGAGCAAATCTTTATGTTAGCATTCATAGCTGTTGTCCTTAGGCATTCTCCTATGGAATAATTACAGATGTATAAAAATTAACTTCTTCCATACTTTGAAGCACTTAATTTACATTTTGACTTAAAACCAAAACAGTGGTCCTTATAGATAAAGCAGAGGAATTGATTAGCAGGGATGACAGGATGTTTTCGGAACACGTCATACTGCAACACCCTGCTCTGTCAGCAGAAGGGGTGTTTGAACAGGGATGTTGTCCCTGTCTGAACCACAACAACGCTGCTGAGCAGAACCTGGGAATCTCAGGCATTTCACAACGTGCATCAAGCAGCAGCGCGTCGCAGCATCAGACTACTCCTCTCTTACACTTTCTACACACACTAAACACTTTGCAGTAGTCTGGGTGGAAGGTCACAAAGACATCAGCAAGATTAGTGAAAAAACTTCTTTTTTTTTTTTTTTTTTTTTCTTCAGATTTCACTGATGTTGGCCAAAGCAGCGCCTCGGAGATAAACAGGTTGGCTTGCTGGATCATATCCTCTTGTGTTTGCTTCACAACCTGCCACCGGTACCTCTTTAAAAACAGCAGCAGAGACCTTGGCATTGTGGTTGAAGATGCCAAGGCTAATTTTATCTTGGTTGCATGGACATTAGTATTTCAGTTCACCCCATGGATACTCTTGGAGTGAAGGCAGCGGCTGGGCTTTTTTTTTCAATATATATTTTCTGCTTTTCTTGTTTTGGTCATCTGTAGAGGGCAGGTTTTGCACAAACAGGAAAAGGAAAGCTCATTTTCATTGTTCTACTTTCGTACAAATAAAAATTAATTTGCATGAGAGAAAATGCAAGCTGAGGACTATAAAAAGGTCAGACCGAGGAAGCAACTTGTGACAGATGTTTCTTCTGTAGAGACAGAAAAAAAATGAGGTTGCTCAGAAAGTAGAGCTGATGAGTAAACACTGCTAATAAGTAAAGTAAATAAGTATTTGACTATATGAGAGTAAATAAGCTTCACAGGGTAATCCGAGACAAGGTTTTAATAGTTTCTGTGTGCATTTTGGAATGCAAGAGGGAAACAGGAGAGAGCTGGCTTATGCTGAGTCTAAATGTAGCTCTTGATCCATGCCACTGCGTCCTTCTGGCTCCCAGGCTTCCCCGTTCCTGCTGAAAGCTCTTGCCCAGAGGTTGCCATATAGCATGGACACGTCCTCCTCAACCATCGCTCTTCATTCCTCCTGTGCCCTGGCTGAAACGCCCGCCCAGGCTTCCCCAGATGTCGCGATGGCATGGGGCAGGGGAGAGATGCTAATGAACCTCTTGGTTTTGCTGTCTGTCAAGGGCACATAAAGCAAACTGATGAAAACCTGATGCCAGTTGTGTTGACCGTTCACTTCTTGGCCATGAGCCTCCCTGTTTTGGTGAAGAGATGTATTGATGGGAAGGGAGCAGACTGTGTCCTTCACATGGGTTAAGTCAGCAGAGCAGCACAGTGAATTTTTCCCAGTGCATTAAAACTGTGTAAAAACTGTTTATTGCTTGTTTTCAGCATCTCTGAACTCTAACTCTGCATTGCACCATATCCCATGACTGACATCTGACCGAGGGGGATGGCATCCCGTGCTGGCAGTGGTTTGTCCCCCTCCACCCTCTTGCAGAGGTCATCTGAGGAGCAGGACGCCAAGGCGCAAGCCCACACCAGCACCCAAGGTAGCTCCTTCCTTAGATCAGTCACCTTGCTGTTTCTCTTTTTCCGGTGGTGCCAAGCTGCCTCTATCAGATCCTGAGTGCCAAAACAAAATTTTGAAAGATTTCCATCACTCTGATTAATTAAAAACAACGTCTGCAGCACTGGCATATTCCTGTTTGCTCATGAGAAAAGCCAGCCCTTCTTTCTCAAGCATTAAAATGAAGAATGTAGTTGTTCAAAAGAGGCTTCTCTGCTCCAGCCTGTTCCTCCTGGGTGAGGAGATGGTGAGGAGATCACAAGGCTGTCTCCACTCCTCTGCACCAGCACCTCATGCCACTGTGGTGGTGTCACCTGCGCATCCCATGGGCACCATTCCTGGGCGGCTCCACTGTGGTCTGGGGAATGGCTGCTCTTTCAAGAATCCTCCGGTTTGGTAACCAAACCTTTAGGGTGGTTTTAGAGCCAGGGAAATGGCCTTGGTTGGGTTTCCTAAATTGTCCCTTATCTGTGAGTAGGACTTTTTGTTCAGTGAATTAAAGTATTATACACTGAAAGCAAGGAAAAGGCAAAGAGGCCTCAAATGAGCAAACAGAAAAAAGAAAATTACGCAAAAGTGATGTTGCGAGTGGAGCAAGGTGTGCTCAGTGGCACGGCTACCTTCGTTGCCACTTGCCTTTGCAGCCTCTTCCTGCACAAAACAGTGCGTTTTAAAATGCGCTGAATATAAACACAGAAGCATCGCAGGACATGTCCAAACCCAATAAAACCTCATGGAGGGTGTTAAATTAAAAACAAACACATGAGATAGAAGCCCTTTAGCAGAGCATGAAGCAGTGGAAGCTCCTGTTCTGTGTTGCAGGCTAGCAGCACGAGCAGTGATGGTTCAAGTAGCTGTGGGTGGACACCTGCCTGAAGCTGACAGCCTCCTGTGACCACCTGAGATGTACAGAGACACCCACATTAAATATAAAACATGAAAACTCATGGCCTGTAATCGTCCACGTGCTGCCCACTGAATTGTGCCATACACCACGGAGAGCTAATGGTTCACTGCTGCTTAAAGTGCATCCATTTTATATGCTTTACTTTCTGTGACTTCCTTCTGTTTAGCATTCACACATAGCCCATTAAATGAAGAAAACAGGGGATTTAGGATTTTGGTGGTTTGGGGTTTGTTGTTTGGGTTTTGTTTTGTTTTGATTTATTTTTTTTTTTCGTTTTCTTCTTGCTTACACATAAAATAATTGCAATAGTCCTTAAAAGCTATTATTCCCCATGCCGGGAAAACACTCTTTAGCCACCTGCTGTAAAGAGCATGTTTCAAACACAGCATTTTCTTTAAGATTAGCAACCCTGGTGGCTCGGTAGGTTGTGGCTGTGCAGCTGGAGTGCTGCACTGGTGCTCCTGCTAACCCTCCGTCGGTACCTGCCCTCGGCCGGCCGCGCTCCTCCTTGCAGCTGGAAATCCTCCAGCTCCCGCAGGCTCTGAGCGCTGAGTTTTCCACCTGGAACTGCTTTGGGCACAGGACAAGGCTGGGGGAGATGCTGGGGCTGCACCCCTGACCCTGCATCACACCTGGGTGAGTACAAAGAGAGCATTGGCCCTGGTTTTATTTATCCCTGCTGTACCTCCACTGAGTATATGACACTTCTACTGCTGTGGTTACTAGGAGCTGTTCCAGCCAGATGTGGGGATCTGTGGCCACACATCTGCATTTGCTGTGTCACCTGGTCTTGAGTCCCCCGCCTAACAGGGGCTAAAACTTAAAGCCATTAGGATATTCGACCACAGCAGCGTGATTTTGGAGTGGGCAGGTTTCAACCTGCTCTGAGTTCAGATCCTGGTCACCCAGGTGGCATGAAGATCAATGTTTCCTGAGAGACTGTAAGTACAATGATCTCTGCTGTGGCACATAAGGGCTGGTTTATTATCGCAGACTTCACAGAGGGAGGACTGAGCAAGGAAACACATTTGCAAACAAATTTACTTTGTATGCAGAGCTGTTGATTTTTAAATTTTAATATCTTAGCCATTTATTTATTTATTCATATGCCCTATACACTTGATTTAAAACTCTGTCAATGCCTTGTAAGATGTTATTTAATGTTTCTTCAGACAAGCAGAATAGAAAGATCCACTTCAAAATTACAGGTTTTTCCCTTCGTTATCCTGTACATAAGGGAAACAAAAAAACGAGAGATAAGAATTAAACTTTTTGGGAAAATAACTTCTCAGCAGGGACTTCATAGGATCACAGAATCACAGGCTGGTTTGGGTTGGAAGGGACCTTAAAGATCATCCAGTGCCCCCCCCTGCCCCGGGCAGGGCCCCCTTCCCCCAGCCCAGGGGGCTCCCAGCCCCGTCCAACCTGGCCTTGAACCCTTCCAGGGAGGGGGCACCCACAGCTGCTCTGGGCACCCTGGGCCAGCGCCTCACCCCCCGCACAGGGAACAATTTCTGCCTTAGAGCTCACCTAAATCTGCCCTCTGGCAGTTTAAAACCGTCCCCCCTCATCCTATCCCCACACCCCCTGACCCAGAGTCCCCCCCCACCTCTCCTGTCCCCCCTTTAAGCCCTGGGAGGCCGCTCGAAGGGCTCCCCGGAGCCTTCTCTTCTCCAGGCTGAACCCCCCAACTCTCTCAGCCCGGCCCCCCAGGGGAGCTGCTCCAGCCCCCCCAGCATCTCCGTGGCCTCCTCTGGCCCCGCTCGAGCAGCTCCGGGTCCTTCTGCTGTTGGGGGCCCCCGAGCTGGCCCCAGCACTGCAGGGGGGTCTCCCCAGAGCGGAGCAGAGGGGGAGAATCCCCCCCCTGGCCCTGCTGCCCCCCCTGCTCTGGCTGCAGCCCAGGGCACGGGTGGGTTCTGGGCTGCCAGCGCACGGGGCTGCCTCACAGGCAGTTTTCCCCCCACCAGCCCCCCCAGTCCCTCTCCTTGGGGCTGCTCTCCAGCCACCCCTCGCCCAGCCTGGGTTTGTGCTGGGGATTGCCCTGACCCCCGGGCAGGACCTCGCACTTGGCCTTGCTGAACTTCGTGAGGTTTGCCTGAGCCCACCTCTCCACACTATCTCACTCTAATTGCAGTGTTGTGATTGACACAAGTAAGCTATAAAGTCCCCAATATTTAAATCTGTATATAACACAGTCATGTGATAAGCAAAAGGAACAGTTTAGTTATATTACTGTATGCTGCTACCAGACGGATCTCCAGTGAAACAGGGTCTGGGACTGTAGTTTGCACTGACAAGGAGTGAGCAAAGCGCTGAGCACTCTTCCATGTCATGTCTTTGCTTCAGGTGGCCATATGCTTGTTCCTTGAGACTTTCATAAAGGAAAAGGGAACAGTATGGATTCATCCTGGCTGTCTTCCTGTATGGGAAATTTTTGCACTGAATTCACAAGACTTTGGAAAGATTTTCCATTTGCTTTGTCACGTCCTGCCTGGGTTGTCCCTTCCACTGAAAGGTTCTTATCTATTCTTCTCCCACAGTGTTCAGAAAATAGCCAGGTGTTATTATTCAAATCATTGACATTCAAATCCTTTACTTGACATTAAGAAACTGCATTTCGATATTCTGCTGAGGTAAATTCTAGATGCCTGCATTACTCCCAGCCACCTCCTTACCTGTCAGCCCCACAGGTCACATCCCAGGTCAGGGGAGCAGAGGGGGTCGGTGTGGTCTCACCAGGGCATTTGCTTTATCAGTTGCAGTTTGTAACACACTGTGCCCTATTATTCTTATGGGCATTCATGGGCACATTATGATTCTCAGCAGTTATTCATTTTTATAGGAAGGAGAATTTGTGGAAGAAGGTCAAAGAAGATTAATAAGGGACAGAATGTCTAATAACTACACAATATTAGACAAAAATAGGAGAATGATCACTGCTCATACTGTGCTGTTTGATCTTATTACCTTGCATTAGCAGAATCCATAATTTACAACTTTAATAAACTCCCAACCTCTTTGGGCCAAGATATACGTTGCTGCTGTTTTTATTAGCTACATAATAGGAAGACGCTTTTTGCAACATAATTACCCTGCATAACTAAAGACCTAATCACTTCTAGGAATTTTTTTATGAGTAACTGAAAGGGACAAAATCAGACAGAGTACAACCTTCAGACAATGTGTTTTCACCTTCAGGCTTCCAGTGTCAAAGATATTGCTATCAAGTAGAGGTCACTCTGTCTTGGAACAGATGTCAAAGAAATAGAAGGCTCTAAGCACCGATAGTTCAAATATTATCCTCTGCAAGTTATATTAACCACAAATTTGTTTTGAAAGCCCAGAAGAATTTTAGAGAAAAAAGAGATACAGTGCAGTTCCTAAATACAACTCTAAAATGGGACTCAGAAGGCAATGTATAATATTCCCAGCTCGGCCTGTAAATTCAGAACATGATTTAAGTACTCACAGAATTTCAGAGAGAACTAAACCTTTTCCATAATCTTCCATAGGATTACTTAGAGAATCCCAACATAGGTTGGACTTCATTACCTTACTCGGATTTCTAGGATAATTACATGGAACCTAATTACAGCTAAACTCCATAACTCTTTATGTTTTCAATCCTTTTTATTTTATGAGGCAAAATTTTCAGGTAGTCCCAGGCTCTTCTTTTCTGTCTTCAGGCAAATGAAACTAAACTGCAACAAAATAAAAAAAATCAAACATTGACAGCTTTTGAATCACAACCAAATTGTATGGATAACTTTCTTGGGGTAGGTGTCTAACAGTCTTATTTGTACCCTCAATCAGCTGGACTAATACTAGGATTTTGTCTCAGCTTGTTTCAGCTGATTTGGTACACTTGGACAGTATTTTGGGATAGCAGATAGTATCCACAGTCATAGAACAGCCATTCTATAGTTAATTCTGAAACTTTGTAGTTGAAATACTTGTATTTGAAATATCTTTGCATTTTCATATTTGAAATATCTGTAACCTGGTGCTGCTACTGACTGTTTTTGCAGTTCTTAACAAATGTGAATTCTTAACTTTATAAAAAACAATTAGCAAATAGTATCACATTATTTACGTGAGCAGTGAGCTGCTTACAACCCTACTGTTTCTCTTCACTCCTACATCTTAGGTCTCTCGGCTGATCTTAGAATCTTTCTCTGGCAATTGTCAGTGTGCTTCTTTTCAGAGCTAATATTAAAGAGGAAAGCAATGGGATGCAAACACATGTCAGGGAGAATTTTGCATGTTGCCTTTGGCTTTTCCAGTCCAATCTAGTCTTCATTTCAACCATTTAAACTCCTGCTGCCTTTTCTTATTTTGTTGGATAGCCTGTGTCTCACCACTCTGAATATGTGAACTGGTTTTGCCTTGTGTACATAGCAAACTTGAATGATACATCTTAATTTTAAGGCCTTTCTGGCCTAACCCATCCATCTACCTATCATCCCTTTCACAGTACAGAGCCACAGCATCTGCACTCACCCAGTGAACGGTGCTGACCGTGGCTGCTGATGCTTAATATACTTAAAGAAGCTTTGTTCTCTGCTGCACAGTCACCTTGCTGTCCTCTAGCTTTCCCCTTACTATTTATTCTTCTGGGATGCCAATAAAAAATTCCTGCTTTTCCATGCTGACCAATATAATTTCTTTCTTTCCTTGGTGCCTCTGTTTTCACTTCTATTGTTCTTAGATTGCGTATTTTGAAGAAGCTAGCAGTCACTCATGTGTATGGTTAGACCCCTCATCTTCATCCAGCTGCAAGACAAATTATACTACTACTGCTACTACTAATAATAATTCTCTTAGAAAACTCCCATTTCACATGCTAGATAGGGGAGGATAAAGCAGGGGGATTTAGGAAATATGAAGTGTCAAATTGCAACACAAAGACACCCACAACAACCAACTGTAAATTCTGTAGGTGCTTTTGGACGTGTCTGCAAGAGGCACTGACCAACATTTACCTGTCTGTGCGCCTTCAGCACGTATGGTACAAGGTGCGTGGGAACTGCATGTTTAACTTAAACAGACCTAAAATACTGGGCAGGCAGAAGACAGTCAAAAGCTGGAGAGCTGGGTTATACCTCACCAAACTGCGCTTTTTCTCTTTGTTCCTTTATGTTTTGTACAGCTTATTAACTCCCAATTATCACCTTAAGGTACAGTGGGTTAAGTTATTAGTTAATTGAGGAATATCTGGCAATTTTCTCTCATTTTACACAGCATCTACATTTCTTAACACCCCTCTTTCTCTCCCTCAGGCTATAGCTGAGGTGTGGGGTGCAGCAAACACCTCCCCGTGCCTGGCGGCTGCGAGAGCTGTGGCACGGAGGCAGGAGCCAAAACCCTCCATGGGAGCCAACCTGAAACAGGGGCTGAGAAAAACAGCCTGAGAAAGAGGTAAGGGATGGGGGGAGCGGAGCCCCTCCAAGCCGGGGAATGCCTCAAACACTCGCAAGTACCAGAACTCCAGTCCTGGGGTGAATAATGTGGAGTTTGGAGCTGCTAAGGCGGCTTGATAAGCACAAGATGCGGCTGGGGGAGGGAGTCCTGTGAAAACAGGATGGCTCTGCTCTGGTGCAGCCTGTAAAGTTTCAAGGGCCATCCATCCAGAGAAATGACCTTTGCTTCATTAGTCACCAAATGCATATTAAAGTTGACACCCCTGAATACGCTACACCATCCCACGAAGCACCTTAGCCCTCCCCATACGTGTGCTACGTCGGTGTGTGGGTCGGCCTGGGGGAGGGACCCAAGGAAAAGGTGTATAAATTGAGGGGGGGGGGGTGAGGAGTGAAGCAAGCAGGTGAGCTGGAAAGAAAGTGAGAAAGGAATAGATAGAAAAAAACCCAATCAAACAAGATGGATGCATCCCTGAAAAGCTCGGACAGGACCAATGCAGGACACCGGACTGGTGATCTCTATTTCTCTTTTCTCTTTCTCTACCTCTCTTCTTTTCTTTTCCCCTTTTCACTTATGACCCTTAAGTAATGCAAGGCGTACTAGATCTCTTGCCATAACTCATTATATACTTAGCCAATTATCGTGTATCCAATCAGTACATTGTAGGAAATGAATAAACGTTTGTGCATGGCCTTGTCTCACTGCTGTCCGCTCCGTTGGGGTTTTACAAATCAAAGTCACTCGTTTCCCTCGTCTGAGTGGGACGTGACACCCTAACAGCTCTGCTGCCCCTGGCACCGAAAGGCACCAGCTCCTTCCCTCTTCCCCCCCCTTAAGTCAAGGAGTTTGGGGCTGGTTTTGCCCCAGGCAGAGCTCCTTCTCCCCCCAGGTAGCGCTGGCTGAGGAGTGAAGCAGCCATCAGCCTCCGGGCTGGAGCAATCTGCTCGGCACCGGTCGTGGGGTTGATTTGGCTTTCCCCTGGCAGCCTCAGCCCCCGGCGCCGGGGAAGCAGGAGGCGAGGGGCGGTGCAGGCTGGCAGCAGGGATGCCCGTGCTGCAGCAAACCCAGCCCAGGCTGCAGGACTGGCAGGAGGAGAAGGACGAGGAGCAGGAGCCAAAGCCCCAAAGGGCAGGCGGCGAGCCGCAGCGCCAACACAACCGCGCACCGAGGCGAGGCTGGGACCATCGGGCTCGGGGCCAGAGCCACTGGGCACCTTCGCTGGAGGCAGGGGGAAGGAGAAACAATATGATTTTCTGTTAACTGTGCAAAGCCTTGGCAGGAAAAAATCATTCCCTTGTTAGCAAAGGCTTGGGTTTGCATGCACACCGGGAATATTCCGTAGCCTTTGGTGCTGGGGAGTGAAGGCGCTGGCTGGTTTGCGTTGGCTGACAAATCAGCCTGGATTTAAGGATAGCTAAGGAGGGTTGGCAAAGATTATAAAATGATCATATTATTCAGTTTATTAAAAGAAAAGTATGTGGCAGATGCTAGTCATGTCACTTAATGCTGATGCCCTGAAATGCATTTAGTAGCAACTGAATAGATCAGTGTAGGAAAGGTTGTGCATAATATGTATAGTTCAATTTCCATGCATTGTTTAACTTACTAAATCTAATTCACTTTTCCACCCGCTACTTAATTTAATTCCCATGCATATAATGACTGGAATGCAGCATCGTCCTGCTGGAGGCTAGCAGAAAGACCCGGTAAAGGTCAGGTGAATGTCTGAAAACCAAAACAATTTACAGACAATGCTGATTGCTTCATCACAGTTTTTATCGTCTTGTTTATAGAAGGAATAACTTTTGAAGTGATTGTCAATGATTTTAAATGTTTTCAAATTTTTGGAGTAACAGACCTGGTATCATCATAGAAGACAATCATAACCCCTCTGTGTCCTTGCAGAATTTCAGTGTTTTATTGGTGACAAGCAGAGTAATTAAAACTGGGAAAAGAACTGCGGGTGAATCATTTGCACTAGGTCATATCATGCAAATATTTTCCTTTTTGGGCTTGAGCTAGACTGAGTTTGGGCTCTGCCAGAAATCTGGTTTGTAAGTTTTTGATATGGGTGCTGATGGTTTGGTTTTGTGTGTGTGAGAAGGAAAGCTTAAGAGGATCCAGGATGGCTTGGTTTGTGGGGTTTCTTTTAGGAATTTTTTTTTTTTTTTGTTTTGCACAATTTAGGAAGAAAAAAACGATTAAGGCATTTTTAGTTTTTTAGCTACAAAGACATACTTTTCACAGTTCAAAAGTCAGCTGTCATATTTCTCACACTGAGGTATTCTGACACAACTAGGAAAATGGAAGACTAGTGAATACTATCACAGACCTTTTAACAAAAAAAGTAAACTAGCTAATGGTAAGTAATGTAAAAGTTTTGCATTGATAATATTCAGCAAAACATTTGACTAATCCTTGGAGTGAGCGGATTTGCACCACGGTTTGAGCATCCCAAATACGTACAGTAAGAGATGGTAAAATAAGCATTTGAAGATTTTGCTTTAGTTACGTATCTCCCATAAAATGAGTGATTGATTATTTTTTTAGCTCTGACTAGTGATCTTATGTATTTGCATAGGTTATACGTGTGCATAGCAGCTTCTGGGTGCTTAAGACAGTGTGACAGCGAAGGTAACCAAAGCCGGGAAGTTTTCATTCAATTTTCTGCGGGTACCAGCCCCACGTCTGCCCTCCCTGGCAGACCAGGCAGGTCTCGGGGGACACGGCACCAGCCAAAGCTCAGCGGTGCTGGGGGCTGGCCAGGCACCCCGCATGCCTCCCCCCATTGGGAGCGTGAAGCAGCCCATAAGCTTTCAAAGCAAATAAGCATCGTCCCAGGGTTGTTCGTGGCAGGGCTGCACTGTCTCCGGGGAAATGCATCACCTGAGAGGCTCCTCTCTGTGATCCACCACCCCATATATCAGCACGAGAGCATCATACATTACCCGAGTGAGCTGCAGCTCTCACACCGCATTACACCAATCCATCACCGAAGCAAGCTGTTGCTCTAATGATATATTAGTGTAATAATCTGAGCAAGGCAGACCAAAGATATATTACTCAAAAGATGGCACCATTTATGGAAGCAAGGTTCCAGGAAGATATTCAATATAATTACAGGCTGCTGGCTGACTTTTACTGGCAAGAAAGTCAGCCAATGTACCCAGCTTATAATGGGAGCCGCTTTTCTAGCTTGAGTTGGAAACACCAGTACTGAAATAGAATTTCTGTTAGTATAGCGGTAAATGTTCACTATTCCTTAGTTGCAGTGGTGGGGTTTTAATTTGCCTTGGTCATTTGGTGGAAAAATCTAGATATCTGTTCCTCTAGGGATTGCCAATGGTACCTCAAAGCAATTTCTTTTTAGGGCCGTGTTTCTATTTCTGCTCTTTTCTACAAGTAGTTCTTCAGTTTTCTAATTCGCATTACAAAAATGATGAATATTACTTGTAACCCATCCTCAGAAGCAACCTTCATTTGTTTTACTTTCATGCTGTGTTGTGGCACTTTGGTACCTTCCTGGTGCAATGTCATCTGAGTTAGTAAATATGGGCAGAGAGTAATTTTCTTCTCTGAATTTTCCATTGGTTAGAGGTCTTCTCATTATAGGGAGAAAACTGCTTGCCGAGTATTTCACATTAATAACGAGCACTATACTTTTGCATAGTACAATTTGCCCTGCTAAATCCCAACTTTCCAAATCCCTACTCATCTTGACTTTTTACAGTGGCAAATTAATTGTATCTCATGAGAACAAAACTAAAGCAGTCAAACAAAGGAAAAATGTAGGTTGTTGAAAATTTAGAAATAGAAATTATCAATTGAACAGAACTACTTTTTGTCCCTGACTTCTGTGAGTCAGTGAACCACATTTCTGGCATGGACATGGGCTTATAGGGGTTGACATTCTGCAGCGTGAGGAGAAAAATAGAGCTGAGGCAACACTTTCCACTGAGGGGCAATGAAATAATTACATGGCCTGGGGGTGGTTTTACTTCCTTCGATTCTGAAAGTTTTTTTCCAAATAAATGTATGAACTTATGTTTAACGTTATGATACCTATAACAA
Source organism: Tyto alba (assembly GCF_018691265.1). NCBI lineage: Eukaryota > Metazoa > Chordata > Aves > Strigiformes > Tytonidae > Tyto > Tyto alba. The sequence goes on along the minus strand of NW_024881261.1, from coordinate 3,053,129 downwards.
CAATTAATATCACTAGCGCTTCAATCCAAGGACTCAAAGTGACTTTACAGGCAATTAATCCCACGAGGCTGGAAGTATTAACGCCATCCTTTACACAGATGAGATCCGAAGGCAAAAGGGCCTAATTGGCTGAACCAAATCCATGAAAGTAAATGGGATGTGGGATCTGTGACTTTGAACGGGATTTAGGTGGCAAAAGCTGCCCAGCGAGCCACGGGCCACCCGCCCCACCGGCCCCGATGCCCCACTCGGGTGGGCCCAGCCCTCCCCCAGCCCACCCTTCTGCTGGGCTCTGGAGCAGCACAACAAATTCCTGCTACCAAAATGGGTGGGAAGAGCATAAATTTGTCACTGTGGTGCTCTGACGGAAAAAAAAAATAGCCTTTGGGGAGCCTGGGAGCGAGAACTTGGGCTTTGTGTGACAGCAGGAACATATTGCACCTGATGCACAAATGTTTTTCTCAGAGGTAACGTCCTTGACTCCTTTTCTGTGAAAAATGCTTCAGTGAACAATTCATCTTGTAGTTTCCTACCAGTTACACTACATACAGCAAAACAGGATTTAAAATAAATACACCTGATATGCCATAAAGCACAGATACAATCTTCCTTTTCAAAATGAAATCACAGACTTGTTGAACCATGAATATGATTTCAACTTGATTCTCTATCACTGGATCCTTTGCAGGAGTTGCATATTACAACATGCATCAAACCAACGTGCTCTGCCTTCTGGGATTATTTGTTATTTACTGTATTTTTTTTATTTGTATTTTTGCACTGCAGTGTGTAACGAGGTGTCAAAACCAAAAGAAATCTGGAAAGAGAAAAGACTGGGGGTTTTGGCATTATTAACAAATTCAGAGTTAGAATATAAGGTAACGAACAGTTAAAAGACTGTCAGTCTGGTCATCACAGTTAAGGTGGTGAACCTAATTTATGGTTTATAATGTTACTATATGGGCATGATTTATAATGCTAATATATGAGAAACACGATGACAGTACAGGAAGCTCCAATGTTGGCTGCAAACCTTCTCTTTGCTAGATCACTCTCCTGTAAATATGATACATCTCTGTACTGCAAGTACTACTGGATTATCAGTTATATCAGTTGCTTGTTATAGTTTTTCTACTTCCAGATTCTCGCCCTGCTCATTGATTAGGCAGTTATACTGTTTACAATGTGCAAAGCAAGTGCAACATGGTATGTCAAAATTTTCCTTTAATTTAGGCTTTGTTCAGGGTCAAATACCTTTGCAGAGTAGCAAAGCCAGTTTTGCAAGAAAACAAATCCCACTTATACTGTATTAAATACAAGGCAGTCACTAGTAGAAGGTCGTGAACTTATCAATATTAGCAATACCCCGTGTCAATGAAATGAGGTTGGATTTTCTTTCAGCTGTTAATTTGTTTTTATGCCTGTTGAAAATTGAAGAGTTAAAGGTGAGCGGTTGAAAGTACAAACACTGGGAGGCAGTTGTTTTTGTAAGATCTCAGGTGATCCGCAAAATCATCGTGAATTTTGACCCAGTCTGGGGAAAATAGGTTAGTTTGGGCTTGAAACACCCGCCAGAGGTAGTCAATTCAAACGCAATTGTGCTGTACTTACAAAAGCGGACTTCAAAGAACCACAAACCACCAGCAGAAAATTAAACTGTCTCTCCCATCTTGTAGCTCGAGCTGCCCGAAAAGGAATCCAAGACCCCCCAAGGCTCAGCTGTTAACTCCTCTTCCTCCAAGCGACCAGAGAGTTGTTCCCAAATGCTGGCTAGCAGCCCAAGGAGTGGTGGCAAGGGGTGAGCTCTCCTGATTGTTTGCAGAATCTTCAGCAGATTATGCAAACTTCTGGAGAGATCCTGCCCCCGGATGGTGAGCAGATCAGCAGGAAAAGGATGGAGAGCCAAGGATGCTCGAGCATTATTTAGCGAGGCTTTGGTAACCGTACCCTTTTCCTCCAGGTACTCCCTGAGCACCAGCTGCGGGAATGAGGTTGGTATTGTGTATGTAACACCACCAAAAAGAATTTTCCCATTATTTTGCTGACATCTGAGTGGAAATCAGAAAGGTGGACAAGCCAGCGTGCCTGGATGAGCAGACGTCCAGCTCTCCACGCTGCTCATCCCGCCTCCTTCTTCCGCTCTTTGATAGATGCACCCGGGGAAACAAATGGGTTTTGTCCATGGTCCAGCGTAGCAAGCCTCAGCCAATCTGGAAATAAATCACAGCATGATGTAAACACTCATAAAGGCTTTCAAAAACAAAGCAGGTCCTCGAGGAGACATTCTCTGCAGTCTTTCCGTTAATCGTGGGTTTTGCAGTAATGAATAGCCTGCTTAATAACAGATGCAAACCCCCAGCCCTCAATTATCAATAAGGGTTTCCTCTGTGATCCACTGCAGCAGCACACGGTGCTCCTCGGGTGAAACTTCTGAGGTGAAACTGCTGCAGGACACCCAACGTGTGACACTGCTCTGTTTAGTCTGGGTGAGTAGCGGAAAAGGAGATGCTCCTCGGGAGAAGGAGTAGGTAACTGGGTGATTTTTGTACAGCACTTCTTGACAAAATGCCCATAATCATTTCGCTTTAGTGTGTTAAATTAAGTTTCTATATAAGCATATGCATAGACATGGATACGTAGTTATATATAAGCATCCACATATATAAGCATCATAAGCACGATGCTCTGCTGTCCTGTGTTGTGTGCAGTATTTGGTGGCAAAGCCACCAAGCTTGGGGGATGGTGACACCAGCTCTTCAGGAGAGGTGGCTGGGAATTTTGTGACAAGTGTGGGCTTTTTTACTAAATATGGAGAAGAAATCCTTCAGCTTCTCCGTTTTTTCACTCACAAACACAAAAAGTGTCCTGTTGCCACATAAAACCTAACACTGAAAGGAGTTTTGCATTTAGGTGCTAATGTGTGAAAGATGTGTACTATTGTTTGGGCCACATATTCATAAGCAAGCAGCTTCTTTACATATAATTAATGGATTTATTTCCATGAAATTCATAAAATATTATTTCTTTACATTTTTCCTCAATAGAGAGCAGATGTTACTCCCCCAGAATTCAACAAACCAAAGATACTTCGTACCAATAGGTATGAACGCCAGCAAATTGAAAGGGCCTTTCTCATGCCAGATCCCTGGTGAACTGAAGTAAAATAGGAAATAAAATATGAAGTAGAAATACAATATAAAGAACTTTAAAATATTTTTATGTCATTTTTAATATAACCTTTATTTTTACACCACTTTTCCCCAGTCTGGTAGATCCAGAAATACAAGCGTTGAAAAACAGTATCCTGTTGTGTCTGAAAAAGTTACTTTAGGTCAATTTAGATACTTCTGAAACGCATTAGTTACAATTTGGTTCTTTTTTTTTTGAGGTCACAGTATCAAGGTGGCTGGAGTTACAGGTGGAAATAGGTGAAACATAGTACCGGTAACATGTTAAAGCAGTCTAGAATGGGTGGTCTGAAAAGCATACTGAACATACAGAATATATAACCACAAAAGATTTTACTAAAAAAAGCAACTCATTAGAATGTAAGAAAAAGTATTTAATGGGAAAAAGAAGACAAATAAATCAATGTATTTTCCATTTCCTTTTTTTTTATATAGATATCCCTGGCAGGGACTCCATGCACCAGTGATAGGGGAAGGCAAAGAGGGCTTGGCTGGAGCGGCTGTCGAGCTGCTACCGGAGCCTTTCTCACCTTCAAATCACTGCTGAGTGAGTTTGATCACGTTTGCCCCTTAATGACGCTGCGGGGAATCCATTTTTCAAGAAAGCCTCTTCTGAATTTCAGGTCTTAATCTCAGGTCATTTTAATGAGAGGGAAAGAAAAAATGAAAAAAAAATATGAAAAGTCTGAGTAGTGAGACTGAAGGAAGACAATGAAGAAATGTATGCTCTTATCATGCTGTGAGGATATTAATACTACTTTGTGTTTATGCTTGTCAAGCTTAGGAGCAAAACTGCAGTCTCTCTCTCTCTCTAAAGCAACAATTTATATATGCGATATATAAATTTATAAGGAAAAATTTATATATGTCTCTGGTAAACTTCAGAAATGCTAAACCAAAATATTACTAGTACCTCCTCATTTCTTTTTTCATTATGCTCTGGTTTTCTTAAGCAAAGATTAATCCTTTCTCATCTTAGAAAAGAAGGAGCTGATTACTGAGGAATTAAAACCATTCGTTTAAGAAGACAGATGTATGTTAGGTGCAGTGTTTGTTGCTGCAAGCCATGTCTTCTCTCTACTGTACTCACCACACGACCAAAAGTTAATTTTCTGTAGTTGCAGCTACTTCATTGTTTCCAAAACTAATTTCTACACCTGCTGGCTTAAGATAAAAAATTGACAAGTTTTACAGGTATTAAATATGAACTTAAATATGAGAAATGCCCTGCAGACAGGTAATGAGCAGTGGGCTGACTTGGTCCGTCTCACCTCTGGCTTCATGGCGCCTCTGGATTTTGCTTCTCCATCCGTGATTAACAGCAGGGAAGTGGTGCCTGGCATCTCCGGAGGTGGCCCAAATCCGTGTCCTGCCAGGAGGTACCAGGAGCACAGCCCAGCTCTGTGCCTGAACCGGGCAAAGCGCTCAAACCCCAGAGGCACCGGGCAGGCAGGCTCACGATGAGGCTCGAATCGCTTACATGCGTTAAATAACCGAGCTGGTGTGCTGAGGTTTAGCATTTGCTGGCTGCTGACACAAAAACCTTCTGTATTTGAGAAGCCTCGGGTGAGAAAGGCTGTGAGAGGCCAAGGGAGAAGCCTATTGCCTTGCTCACATTAATTCACATTAATTGCAGAGCACGGAGCAGCGCTACGGAGTGGCCCTGTCACTAGAAAGTATTTTGTCCACTGGTGCCATCATCCCTGTGCCCCACGTGTGGGACCCGCTCACACACCCCCGGCTGACACCCCACATCCTCCCTTCAGCTCTCTGCCAGCGGGCTCGGCAGTTTTGGTCTTATTTTAATAAAGTCTGAAGAGTTAAATACAAATAAAACTCCCCGCCAGCATCCACGGGGTGCTGGAGATGCTGAGCCCCCTTTTAGAGAACTCATTTTGCACGCCACAGTGTCTCTTCTCCATCTGAAATATGCAGGCACATATGAATTTCAAATTACTTGTAGTTATTTCAAAAAATGAAAGAGAAAAGCTTAGTTTTAATACATTTTTTTTTAAAGTGCAGAAGTCTCTAAAAGAACATTCCAGACTTTAAAACTTTTTAATTAAATGAGAATTGCTCTTACAACTTTTGCTGACAGATGGGCAGGAAGAAAATTAACTGATTGAATTAAATATTGAAAAGCAAACTCTGATAAAAGTAGAAAAAAATTACGGATGAAATCTGAACCATAACTTCATAAACAATCAGAAGTGCCTATCAATTAAATGTTTCAGCCATGTAAAAAATATAAATTCAAATAACCAGGATACGAAACCTAAGGAGCTGGATTCAATGCCAAAACCTTTGGTGTATGCAAAGTCTATTATTTTGAGGCACAAAAGATTGAAAAATGCATATGATGTTTCTCTTGTACAAAGCCATTCTTAACACACAGTCACAAAAAAGGATTGCTCGATCTGTTGCAAGTTAGATATTAAAATAAATTAAAATGTGGAGTGTAATTTAAATCTGGCAAACTCCCGTGGATTTGTGTGTCTTATTGGCTTCTTTCGAAGAGACGCATTTCAGGATTAAACCATAATCGCTGAGATTATTTGAATCCTAATTTTAAAGTTAATTTAGTTAGTTGCCACAGACTAATTGGCTTAAGCTTGATTGATCTGAAAAATGCACATTTGTTATCTAATAATTGTCATGCCAAGTGAGCATAGTTGTGTTGAATTCAAAATAATATTTGGATTATTATTCATGATATTTTCTGTCTTTCTTTCTGTTCTGATAAGCTCCAGATCTTATATAAACGCATGAGATCCAGATACATCATGTTACATTACTTGTTTGTTATTTCTCACCATGTGTTTATATTTCACTTTCCACCTCTTCTTTTTATTTTAAATGAGGGGCGTTTAGTGTAACATCTGGTGATTCAGGAGAAATCACAGACTGATGTTTTTGGTGCAAACCACCCACATTTCAATCAGCTTTGCCAGAAAAATATCGCATGCTTTGTTCAAGTGAACTGCTGTATTTAAATCTCCCAACTAGCCTCTGCACACAGACCTCCTTCGGGTTTAAACTATTTTGAGTGGAGGAATAAATGGGAATTTATTCCCCCTTGATGCAGAGGAGCGAATCCCACTGCTGTCACCCAAAGCCGTGGGGTAACAGCCAGATTTGTCGCCCCAAATTCCCGACACCCAGCAGCGAGCTCTGCAGCTGGAAACGCCGGGCCTTTGCTGTGAGATTTTCTGAAAGCCCAGGGGCTCTGGATTGACTGGTGGTGAAAAACAATCCAGGACCTAAGGTATTTCAGGAGTTGCCTTCTTTTCTGCTGCTGTTTTAGAGCGTGGGGTGGTTTCTAAGATACTAATTCTAAGGTGTGGGAAAGAACCTTGGAAAACTCGTGGCACTGGCACAGTCCGTTCTGAGTTTTCGAGCGGTTTGTTTTTCACTGATCCTGATTTCAGGAAGAGCACTGCTCCCCTTCTGCTTTTTGCCCTGTTTCTTTGAAATGGATGCTCCAACGGGCTGGTCTTGAGGTGTTGATTTCTGGCTCTGCCTTTGACCCATTGCGCCTACTGTGATCTTTTAATTCACCTTATTCATAAACGAGGCGCTAAAATACTGACCATAAATAAATGTTAAACCTGCACCATACCCACTGCAGCTAGAAGACAACCACAGCCTACTGCTGTGGCTACTGTCACAATTTAAATACAAAAAACACTGAACCAAATGATGCCAAGGGACAGTAGATACACCTTAGGTAGTATCACAATGACCCAACTCGGGTTTCTGCTTGAACTTCCCCAAGAACAAGTCCCACATATTGCCACACAGACCTACAGGCATGCCGTGACATTTTTTTAAAGAAATGGAAAGTAATAGTTGCAAATCACTTTGCACTAGCCATTTTAAGAAGTTACAGCAAAGCACAGATGGCAAGAAGTAGGAACAGAAGAAAAGCCCAGGTGATCATCAGCTTGAAAGCGATGCAGCGAATCGGTGTGGTTATAAGGGACAGGATGGCCAGGCTGGACTAGAACAGTTTTTCACCCACCTCACCGTCCTCCACCTCCACACCTGCCAGCAGAGCAGGCCTGGCAATGCTCATGCTGTTGGTGCTCATTGCCTTTAGCAAGCTGGTTAAGCTCTGTAACTTGATGGGCATTCAGTATACAAGTTGCAAACATTACTGGCTATGGAATGGAATGGAATGGAATGGAATGGAATGGAATGGAACGGAACAGAATGGAACAGAATAGAATAGAATAGAATAGAATAGAATAGAATAGAATAGAATAGAATAGAATAGAATAGAATAGAATAGAATAGAATAGAATAGAATAGAATAGAATAGAATAGAATAGAATAGAATAGAAACAGAATAGAAATAGACTAGACTAGAATAGAAATAGACTAGACTAGACTAGAACAGAATAGACTAGAACAGAATAGACTAGACTAGAGTAGACTAGACTAGAGTAGACTAGAGTAGACTAGACTAGACTAGAATAGAATAGAAAGAATAGAATAGAATAGAATAGAATAGAATAGAATAGAATAGAATAGAATAGAATAGAATAGAAATAGAAATAGACTAGACTAGAGTAGACTAGACTAGAGTAGACTAGACTAGTCTAGACTAGACTAGAAAGAATAGACTAGACTAGACTAGACTAGACTAGACTAGACTAGACTAGACTAGACTAGACTAGACTAGACTAGACTAGACTAGACTAGACTAGAATAGAATAGAATAGAATAGAATAGAATAGAATAGAATAGAATAGAATAGAAATAGAAATAGACTAGACTAGACTAGAATAGAAATAGACTAGACTAGAACAGAATGGACTAGACTAGAGTAGACTAGAGTAGACTAGACTAGACTAGACCAGACTAGACTAGACTAGAATAGAATAGAATAGAATAGAATAGAAATATAAATAGACTAGACTAGAATAGAATAGAAATAGACTAGACTAGACTAGAACAGAATAGACTAGAACAGAATGGACTAGACTAGAGTAGACTAGACTAGACTAGACTAGACTAGAATAGAATAGAATAGAATATTTTCAGTTGGAAGCGCTCTACAACGATCCCCCTAGTCCAACTGCGTGACCATTTCAAGGCTGACCAAAAGTTAAAGCACATTATTAAGGGCATTGTCCAGGTGCCTCTTAAACCCCAAGAGGCCCGGGGCATCAACCGCCTCTCGAGGAAGCCTGTTCCAGTGTGTTTGAGAACCCTCCGGGTAAAGAAACGTTTCCCAGTGTCCAGCCTAACCGCCCCCCTGGCCCAGCTTTGAACCATTCCCACGCGTCCTACCCCCAAATCCCAGGGAGACCAGCACCTCCTGCTCCCCTTCCCCTCCTCGGGAGGGAAAGGAATAAATACTCCAGTCTTTCACGCTTGCTCGTTAACGCGCCTCGTTTCTCAGGCTTGAAGGGACATCCCGGAGGGAGCGTGATGCGGGGAGGGGGGATGCGGGGAGGGGGGTCCCTTTCCACCCGCGCCGGGAAACGCGCGGCTCCACGGAGCCGGGCCCGTGGCCGCTAGATGGCATCGCCCGCCCACGATTAACCAAACCCGCGGGGTCTGACGTGGGAGTGACGCGATAGGGCAGCGGGGTTGGGGGTCAGTGGGCTGGGGGTGCGGAGCTCCAGGTCCCCCAGCTCTTGCGGGGAACCTGCGGTATTTGTCACGGGGTGGGGGGTGGGGGGGGGGGGGGTCGGGGAACACGCGTGTCCCGCCACGCGTGGTGGGGAGAGAAGCTGCTGGAAACGGGCCCCGCAGCCTTTTAAACGCGTATCGGGGAGCTGCGCAGGGATTGCTGCCCCTGCCCCTGCCATCAGCACGCCTTCCTCACCTTGTCAACTCCGGTGAAGCGCCCGAGAAAGGAAAGAAAGCTGTAAAAAGCTCCGCCTTCCGTAACAAGAAATATTTTTCCTGTTTGTTGGAATGTCCTAAAGGAGTTAAGTCCCGTTCGGGTGTTCACCAGGGGTTGCTGCTTCCTCGTAAAACGGGTTTCTGAGAAGCAAAAAAAAAAAAAAAGTCAGCATTAATAAATACATCATGCGTATTTTTACATCCTCAGGTGTCAGCTCAGCTGAGAAAGGGAGAATTTAATGAGCTCTCTGTAGACATTTAAATTTGTACATTTAGGAAATGTATGAAACAAATTCTCTTGTTTACATGGTCAACGTCTAAAATTTACACAAAAATTCAGCCGACCCACAGCGAAATTGGCCACAGGACACTCAACTAACACAAATAATATCGCTGTGCCCGTCTGCTGTAACCTGACGGGTACAAGCACACACTACACCTTCTGTGGTGGCTGTGGCTGTAGTTGTCACACAGACAGGAGACAAACAATGTCACAGAAAACAAACCAGCCATCCTGAGGAAGAGGAGCACCCACGGGCAGCCGCGCTGGTGATACCCGGAGGCAGATTTGGGGCTGGGTGTCTCCGGGTAGTCACTAAGTGCAGGGAAGTTAAAGAACTTCCAGTTTAATGTTTGGGGTCGAGTTGTTTCCTGAACTAATTTCACTGAAGTGGAAAGACTGTCGCCCCTTGTACTTCGGAGATTTGAAGACAGATCTTCTAAAAATATGCCTAAAGTAAGTGGTGTTCAAAAGAATACCCTGTCAGTGGTACGAACGAGCCATTTCTAATTTTGCAGCGTGCATACAGGAACACCAAGTGCCAACTTTACATTCGTAGGACAATGGTTTTCAACATTTTTGTACTTTTTCCCACCTTTTTTTTTTTTTTTTTTTCTTTCACATTTTGAAGGTGCGAATGGCTGGGATTACTGACAATTGGCTTCTTTTTCTTAAGCATTTCCCAAAAGCTCAGACAAATTGACATACCTTGCTGCCCCGGTGACAGCTACAGCCCAGGAGTGGGTTCTGGGATGGCTCCAAGAGGGTGTTAAAACAACAAAATCCTCACCTTGGCATAAGCCTATATGTTTGTGTATATATGTATTTATAAATATGTGCATAATGGGTTATAACAGGCAGACATGCCATGGCGCTGCCAATGCCAACACACCCTAGGAACGTGGGGTTTGGAAAGCAAGTGGTCAGGCTTAAGAATTATACTGCAAATGCAAAGATTTAGTGATACAGGTGTATTTCACACCTGTATTCGCAGACGCAAAATGCAGATTGATGGATTAAGAATTGGAGATGATTTTATTTGTATGAGATGCCACCTAAAGTATTTTCATTCTCTACCACAGATCAGTATCCCATTTACAGTTAGCTATATATAGCTGTAGCTACCAATAAAGCCATGTCTTTTATCTGTATTTCTGAGGAATGGTCTGAAATTCAAAAAGACAGACATACTCTATAGAAAAGAATATATAGAAATGCGATTTAAAATAATTTTCTCATCAAATTATGGTATCTCTTCTACCGAAGATGAACAATGTTAGATTATTTTCTTCGATTTCAACATCAGTGGGAGAAAACATAACCCAAAACTCTGGTTTTACAGGAGCTTAAGAAATGTGGAAGAAAAGTTTTTGTAGGATGTCACATATATCAAAAATGTGAAAATCAAGCTATGCACCTGTTTGTTTTTGGTTGTTGTTTTTTTTGGTTTTTTTTGTTTTTTTTTTTTTGTGGCTGCAATATTCCAGCAAAACTTACAGGTGCATGGCTTGCCATGGAACAGAGCCTAGTGCGAATTTTACCTTAAAGTCAATGTCAGCAGTACTAAAAGAAGAAAATCCTTTCCTTCCCTTGCAGCCTGGTGTGTGGGCACTGGGCTAAAGGGGAAGCCCAGCTCATTCACTGGTGTAACTGGTGTGTTAGGGCTCTGCAGGGGGGGCAGCAAGGCTGTGAGCACCGGGGGTGTGCGGGTGAGCCCCTCGGTTTTCTGTAAATGTAGAGAGAAGGAATTGGAGTTAAGGAGTGTGGTATTAGGAGTTCGTAGGTGCACGTAGGACCACGCACGCCTCGGGGCAGGGGGCAGGGGGGTTAGCAGATGGGCAATTTTGATTTCCAGCTGCTAATCATTTTTATTTTGTACCTGGAAACGCGGGAGAGCCTGTTGACGGGTTCTCGCGGATGGGTTTTATTTGCTGGAGAAGCAAGCTCGCTGGAGGGGGCAGCTGGGCCTGTCGGCCTGCTTCACCGTAACACTATAGATCCTAAACAAACCCGGCAGCTCTCCCCACCGTGAGGTTTTCCCCAAAATTCTCACTTTTTGCCCTTGAAAACTTTTGCTGGAGTATGAAGGGGGGGGGGGGGAAGAGGAGTGGGCGGCGATGCCTTCACACACACACACACCCCCGCTCCTGAAAGATGGGAGCGGGGGCCTTTGGGGAGGGCGGAGGGGAGGCGTTTCCCCGCGGGCGCGGACACGCGTGGGGCGGTATTTAAGCGTCGGGGCGCGGTGGCGGGGAGGATGATGGAGGCCTTCGGGCTGCTGGACGTGGCGTCGCGCCCCGCCATCTCCCCCCCCGGCCCCGCCGCCCACCCTCCCCTGTGGCTCGGCGGGCCCTCCGCCCCCTTCCTCCTCCCGCCGCCGGGCTGCGCCCCCGCGGAAAAGCCGCCGCCGGGTTACGCGGGCGCGGAGCGGGGCTGGCCGGCTCCGCAGGAGTGCCTGCGCCCGGCCAGGCCGCCTTACTCCTACTCGGCGCTGATCGCCATGGCCATCCACAGCGCGCCGGGCCGGCGGCGCACCCTCAGCCAGATCTACCAGTTCGTGGCCGAAAACTTCCCCTTCTACAAGAAGAGCAAGGCGGGCTGGCAGAACTCCATCCGCCACAACCTCTCCCTCAACGACTGCTTCAAGAAGGTCCCGCGGGACGAGGGGGACCCAGGTAAAGGGGGGGGGGGGGGGGGGGACGGGGGGGACGGGGACTCGGCGTGGGGGGCGGCCGGCAAGGCGCGGGGACTTCTCGTCTCTCCGCAGGCAAAGGCAGCTACTGGACCCTCGACCCCAACTGCGAGAAAATGTTCGATAACGGGAATTTTCGGAGGAGGAGGAAGAGGCGGGCCGAGGCTGAGGGGGCCGCGGGGAGCGGCGGGGGCCCGCGGGCGGCCTGTCCCGGCGGCCGGGCGTGAGCGGAGCTGCCGGGCTGCGCGAACGCCCGAGAGAGGCATATTTTTGTAAAGCGTAAGTGTACACATATATATATAGATATATATATATATATACGTATGTATATAACCATCTATAAACACAGAGAGGCGCAGGAGGAATGGAGCGCGGATGAGGGTGCGCAGGGAGCGGAGCGAAGCCGTCGGGGCTGGCCGTGGGTGCCGCTTTCCCTCCTTCCCCGTCCCACCAAAAAAAAAAAAAAAAAAAAGCTTCAAAAAGCTTTAACCTCCCGCCATGGGGGTGTCCGGGGGGGGTGGCTTTCCCAGCTCGGCGTGGCCGAGAGCGAAGCACAGCCCACCGGGGGTGCAGCTCGATGCAAGGGTGCTGCCCGCCGGGGTGGGGTAGGGGAGGTGGGTGCCGGGTTTGCAGCCTGGATGTTCCAGAGATGCCGGGAGAGAGCCCGGGGGGTTCAGGGAAGGATGGAGGGATGCACCCTCACCCCCAGCTCCCGCTGCCCCCAGCCCCACCATCCATCCGCAACGTTTCTCAATGAACCCCCTTCAGTTTTTTTTTTTTCCCCCCAAACGCGCAAGATCGTCTTTGCGTCAGCCTGCAGAGCTGACGGTCACGTCTACGAAGAATTTCAGGTTTAATCACGCGTCCAAACTGGAGCCGGATCCCCGCTGAGGTGCTCTTTAATTGCTGGTTTTCCTGCTAACCAGCTGCACCATCGCTGGTGGGGAGCTGGCGGGCCGTGGTGTCCCCTGTGCACCCGCTGGCTTCCCGGGGCTCCTGCTGCATGGGGCTACCTTGGTAAAAACATCTCTGATTTACCCGCAGCATCCACACCTACAGGTGGTTCCTGCATTTTTTTTTTATTTTTATTTTTTTTTTTTTTTATGAAGCTTTGGAAAAGTGGCACCGATGGACTGCAGCCACGGCGGTTATGTTTGAGCATTTTATGAAATATTTCCAAAGTGAGGGTTTGGGCCACCCCTACTTGCTTATTAATACCCGGTGTCTTCTCCCTGCTTTGGCTTTTTGTTTGTTCTTTGAAGGTCCTTGAGTTCAAAGAAAAAAAATTGTTAACCATATAATCTGTTGCCTTTCCTTTCTGGCGCTGCCTCTCCTCCAGCCCACTCTTCCTCACTTAGGACGAAAATACAGTTTTCTTAAATAAAAAGCTAAAATCATAATTGTTGTTTTTTACAAGAAAACAACCCCAAACAGAAACAGCTATAATACAAACTTTTGAGGCATTATAATGGAACTATAAGTTTGACCAAAAAAAAAAAAACATAAACAAATCAAACTGTCTAATAACCTAAAACATGTTGGAGATGCAAGTCCCTGATGGAAGGGAAGGATCAGCTGTACAAGTGTATTTTCCTGGCCAAAAATGTAATAAATAGTGCAACAAAGTGTCTGGTTTACAAATACCCAACTTTAGACCTGGAGAGAAGAAGGGAAGAGCAAACTGAATTTGTCCGCTAATATCCTGTGTCAGTTTATGTAGTCAGATGTATTTTTTATTAATTTCCTATTTGAAAAAAGCTTCATACAAGATAAATCACTATTCTGAAATGTCTTTTAAAACATTTCAGGCATAATATTTTTGTTCCTGTTATTATTTTCCAGGGCTATCCAGTAAAAAGACATTTAAATTATAACCCCAGTTTCCTTTTCAAAGTGAATAGAATCCTGTTGAAGGTTTCAAGCTCTTCTTCCAGGAGGGTAACCTTTAGCTACCACATTAAAAGGTGCAGGGAAAGTTAGTTGCACTTTAAGCTGCTTTTTTTTTTTTCCAAGTGGCTGAGGTTGTGTTGAGCAGGTCATGTAGAGAGTGAAGAAGGGAAATAACCTTGTACTGTTAGCAAAAAAAAAAAAATTAAAAAAAAGTCGGGGGGTGTGGAGGGGAGGGCTTGTTGATTAATTTCTTGGTAAAAATAGCTATGTGTTTCAGCTGGCAATCAGATTTTAAACAGCTGCCTTTGGATTGTGATATTAATTCGCTGAGGAGTGGGCACACGCTTTTAAATAGGAAGGACGGAGAAATTCCTGCCGTGGCAGAGCAGGAGGACCCTTCCCAAGACACAGCGAATGCACTGACCTCAGAGCTGGGATTGATTTAATTGAACCCACATTTTCTTCTGCTTCAGGATACAAAGTTCTGGATCCAAAACTCCATATTTTCACTTTGAGACTGTTTGCCCTGGGACAGTACACCATTGCAGGACCCTGAAAATGCAGAAAAAAACACACCAAGGAGAATCCCAGGAGGCTGCAGGTGCTTCGGGTCATCGTTAGCAGCTCAGCTGGATCCTGTGTTGGGGAAGTGCATGGAGAGCTCAGTGAAAGGACCACGCTGCCTTGCCAGAACTTTTCTTCAGGGATCCTCTAAGATGATGATTCAATGTGTGCATGGAGGCCATCATTTGTATTTCGTTGTGCTTCTGTTGTACTCTAATTCTATTTTTGTGTGTTGGAAAGAAAAGGAGAAAAAATTTAAATAAATCAGTCTTAATTGGAGCAGAGGAGTTGCAATCCCTCTAAGCAAAATCACTGCTTGAAGGAAAAAACTGCATCAGGTAACGAGTCTCTGGGCTAATGGGGCAGCTGCAGGAGTTAGTGAAAAAGGGTAATGGGATGCTGTGGTCTGTCCTTGCTCCGGCCGGGCTCCTGCGGAAGCCTGGAAATAGTCTCATCTAGTTCTCAGAGAACAAATTCTCGAGACCTTTGCTGAGCCGTGACACCCCCAGCCCCGAGCTCCACGCTGGCCCCCGCCGCGCACGGCGGCGGGAGGGCGAGATGGCTTCTTGCTGGAGATGTAAGGTGAGTCCTGAGGTAGGGAATTAAGAGACCTCTGAGCAAACGGCCTGCCTACTGCTTTGCAACCCTCCCCCTGTCCTGCCTTCCGCCAAGAGGGACTGGCTGCAGGGCATCCTGAAGGGTATCCCAGGGCTCCTCGAGCTTCAGCGGCTTTCCAGAAACCGAACGGCGGTAGATTGGTGGCTCCTCAGCTGGCTTTGTACGAAACGCCTCTGACTATGGCAGGTAGCTGTGTGCCCCTCGCTGGATTACTCCTTGCAGCCACACTGTTACTGCAGCAGGATTCAGGTTTGAGTGTGGCAGGCGTTTCGGGGCACTTAAGCTGAGACCAGTAAGCTCCCTCCTTAAGCTGTGGGGTGAGGTGGGCTCCTCCGGAGGGTGCCTGAGAAGATAGGAGCCAACTCGGGAGCTCAGATGAGGCTCCAAAGGAACCTGTTCACATTGGGAGGGCAGAAGGGGTGAGGAGCTGAGCTTTTTCACTCGGAGAGTTAACACAGATGACAAAACTGGAGTGCTCTTGGGTGTGCCATGCCACAGCAGCCTGTGATGCACACTGGTTTTATGTGTGTGCGCGGGCTAAAGCTTCCGACACCTTTTTCTTATTCTCCCCATATTCCCAAGCACACAACAGAATCAAAGTGATACTATGCAGTAGCCAAACGACCAGACTTGGTCTGAAAACCCACTGCAGGAGTTCCTCGGGGGTCTGTGCGAGAAGATGAACACAAGTGCAGGCACCGTGAGTCTGGACCTGGCTATGAGAGCCCGTGTCAGTGCAGAGTGAGGGACGGGGGGATGAGAGGGTGAGCTAAATGCCAGCAGAGACCCATGCGTGCCCAGGGACCCGTCACTGCAGAGAGAAAGGTTAAGGAGCCTCGGAGCCCCACGTGCACCTTGGCCAATAGCCTCAGCTACGTGATGAGCATCTTCAAAGCACGGCATGGCATAAGAGTTTGTGCACGGGTGGCAAGAAGTCGAACATGAGTAAAAATACAGGATGCTCTTGCCGTTAGATGTCATTTCTGGTATCGCCTGAAACGTTAGAAATCCACCCCCTTGCTGAAGTTTAGAGCCTACTGTGGTGTTAACTCTTCAGAGATGGGTGTAGCATCAGGGAAACAGCTCAGCATCTGTTCAGCATTTCCCCCACAATAAGCTGGAAGTGGGGTTGAAGAGGTCTCGCTAGTTGAGGGAGTACCCAAGAAATTGTGTTCATTGTTCATTTCAGCCAGGATGCACGGGAGAGTTGGACTTGTATTAATATGTTATGGAAAAGATCAGGAAATAACATAGTTACGGTAGCTCCGCTTTCTACGCTCTGCTTTTTACTGGGGATGCTATAGTACTGACAACAAATAACAACAGCCTAGGTTCATTATTCAAGGATAAACCTTTGGAAATAAAGAAGTGGACTGTTTCTTTATCCAGATAGAGGTCAACATGATAAAAAAAGCCATGATTTCTTCAGAGCAATGCGTTGCCCTATCAAAGAAAGAGAAGGGACTGTCATATAATCATAAATGATCTTTTTGGGGACTAGGCAGTGATGTACTGCTTGTAAGGCTAAGCCGTGGCTGGTGGGTTAGCAGCTAATGTGCTGAACATTTAATTCCTGGACTGTGGTTTGAGCCCAGCTTCAAGGCTGAAGCCAAGCGGGTTTGGAGGGCTCGCCTCTGCTCCTAACAGGCAATAGCTGTCTCCACAAAGAACAGCCGTGCATCGCTTGCTTATCATCCCTGGCAGTTTTATCTCACGAAACGGGTTGGACAAATGACCTCTGGCTCATAAGGGTGCAAGGGATTGTAGTCGGGTGCAAACAGTGCCCATGGGGTGTCTGCTGAATTAACTGGGAGGGATGGAGCAGTCTGATGGCAAGTTCCCAAAAACACATGGGGTCTGTCCCTGCAATTCTTGCTGGCTAAGCAGGGAAAGGCAGTGGTGGAGAAGGAGAGGTGGAGTTTTCATTTCTTAAGAAATTAATCTGTGAATTACTTTACTGGGTCTAGCTCCTTAGACTCTAGTCTTAGGTATATTTTATTCGAACAGCAAAAGTAATAATTCTCTAATTTTAGAGTGATTATCGCTTAGGAGGAGTCCGTAATAAATGCAAACAGGATGCAATAAATTTATTTTTATTTTTATTCAGTTTTCTATCAGGTCTGATTCAATTCATCCCTGCTAAGCATTATGATTTCCTCATGCTTTACTGTATTATGACGTTGCTTCCCAGGATTTTTTTATTGGCAAAACAGAGCAGGCACTATCAGATTTTATATAGCTGCACTGTATGGGTAAAGCCAATACCTAAGCCAAGTTTTCACATTCTAGTCACTGCCTTGGAGTCAATAGGGCAAGGGCTGAAAGCAAGCAAGGCTTATGTATTTGTTACATAAAAATAACAGACAACTCATCCTTTTCAGTAGGTTGTATAGAAATTCATGCTGCAGGAGATGGCATTTCTAGTTCTGGGAGCATCAGAGCAAAATCCATGGAAGCAGGTTAGATGTGAATGACTCGTCTTGTGACCTGCAGGAATCCATCTCCACCCGCCGTGTCCGCTTCCTCGGGCTTGTGCCAACTCCCTGGAGCACCCAGGGGCCAAACGCTGCTCCTGCACGTGGGGATTCGCACGATCCCTCGGGTCTGGGATTTCATGTGGGCACCCAAACTTGCCAGCACCGGCTGGCCGTCCCCCCGTTATGCAGGGGACACTTTGGAGATGCTCGGCTGCTCTGAATAATATCGTGAGCTGACTCAAAGGGCGAGATGGTGGCTGTGGAGGGGGGCAGTTCCAGTAAGCGCTGAACGGAGTACTGCAAAAGTGGGGGTGGTAGAGGGGAAATGGCAGCATGAAGTAGTGGAAAAACTTAACTGTAATAAGAACTCTATCTGGTGTTGGCTTTAAGATCATATGGCCGTAATCAGGTCTACAAACTCTAATCCTGCCTGCATCAGTAGCATTTACAATGCCCAGCTTATATCTACCAAAAAGAATTAATCTGTTCTTTTCACAAGATCAGACTGACTTTTTGTTCTTTCAAAATGACAACACATGACATAGCTATATATATTTTTTTTTTTTTCAAGGAGGACACTTGTTTATCACCTGTATAACCATATAGAAGGAGGGAAGATTTTTTTTTTTTTAGTTTAGGATAATTACTGCTATGCTTGCTGAAAGATTTCATACCGCTATCTGTTAACATCTAAATTCATTTGTGACTGTCAAGTTCTGACACAACTGATACATTTTATTTTATTTTCATTATGGGCTTAACTTGCAAGGTGTCACTGCTCATCTTGAGTCCAAAGACACTTTAGGCTTGTGAGTTTTCCATCATTTTGTTCAGGCAAACTCATTAATTTTGATTCAGACTAAGAAAAGCCAACGCAAAACAAGTTTTGGCTGCTGGACGGTTAGTCACTAGCATGGCTAGCTGATCACTTCACAGCAGATGATTAGCATAGATGAGTTTTTAAAATAAACTTATTTCTTTGCTATCCATTTCTAGCTGTTTTATTTTCCTTAAAATGTTTTGTGAAAGATAATAAATTTTATCAGGAATTTTATGAAATGTCTTATAAATCTACTGGGGAACTTCTCATTTACATTAAGACAATTTTCCTAAGGTCTGAATGTAATCAATGTCTATTTAAAAGTTCTTTACAGTGCCCAAGCATGTGGGTGAGCATTCTACAAAAGGGATTTGCTCAGAGGCTGTCTTGTAAAACAGGAGCAAGAACTGACAGCTCAGCTTCAGTCACTTTTTCCTCTGTATAGTGTCTGAAAGAAAAGCACCATCAAACAAGCAAACAAAAAATCACACAAGGAAGTTGTTTGGAGAAAAAAATATTCTTTCCTCTGTGTGTCTCTTCTGGAAAAATAATTGCTGTGTTTGTACAAAAACGTTTGTATCCATTCTGGGATTCACAGGCTGTTACTGATGAGGAGGCTTACATTCAGGGCGACTTCTCAACAAATTGATCCTTCAGCTCAGCCCATGCTTATTTTTTTTTCTTGGACCCTATAGGTTTTGCCTTGAACTCAGTTTTTGTACAGGGCCGTTTATCACATCGTGCTTGACTTCTGCCTGCTCTCTGCTCGAGCGGCCAGGGCTGCCCAAGGTGCCCATTAACTCCCCACCCTCCCCAGAGCCGCCCCGGCCCCCCGGACTTACCCCGGTCTGCTGGCTGGAAACCCTTTTGCTCTGATAAGCCTTGGGGCAGATGGGTTGGCCTTGTGATCAAGAGAGAAACAGCCTTAAGAAGGAAGAGTTTTAATACTTTAATTAAAGGTTTCAGATTCATATGAGCAATTGTAAACTGTAGGCTTTTTTTTTTTTTTTTTTTTTTTTTTTTTAATTACATGACCCGGCCTTTCAGGATCCCCTTGTTATCCTGATGGGACTCATGTCCTTCCCTTATGTTTCCTTTTCCCACTTTGGTTTCTATAATGAGATAATTAAGCATCTCATGGTTTGTTAAGATACAATACATGAAAAAGGGGTTTTAAAGCTGTTGATTCAGGATGGGAAGCCAGGTAATCACAGTTTCTTACTACGTGTTATATACAACCTTATGGGAGAGATTTTGTCCTTGTTCAGAGGAAGAAATTGTTCAGAAAATCACGCCTATTAAGAATAGCATGTGCTTAATTTAATTCCCACCGAAGCAGTTAGCTTTCAATATTTAAAGTCTAGGAGTTGCTTTAAGTGTTTCCCTGACTGAGTTTATATTGTGAGTAGGTGCCTCAGACTTGTCACAAAAACTGGAACCCATGAAAATACTCACAGAAGAAAGCTCAAAACCCGCTTCAATGCAAGCAGGATAGCAAGACACTACCCAAGTACCAGCCACCTCCGTTTCTGCTGGCTTGCTAGAGTACTCAGCGCTTTCGTTGCAGGTAATGGCTGTTCCTCAATGAGTGTTTCCTTTCTATTTCAGCTATCAAGTACTAACCATTGGCAAGACCATGGCAAAAGAGAAGAGGTCACCAGATAATCCCCCCTCTTAGAGAAAAATCTGTATGTGCAGAAGTCTGCTGACAGTAAAAGGCCAGTATGAGTGGGGCCTCTATCAAAACGCTTGCCCAGGTCTCCTTAAATTATACCAGAGTGAAGAGAACTTGACCTCCGTATGTTAAAATTCATTAACTGAAAGGCACGTGCAAGACAGCAGAAATTCTTTTCCATGAGGGCTAATAGCCTAAACTCCTCTGGTGACCTCTGTTCACTCCCAGCTGCATGGTCCAGTCAAAGTTCTCCATGTCTGAACCGTCAAGGACATCCCAGATGAGAACTGGTGCCAGTACTACGTCCGCTGGACGTACAAACAGATTTGGAGGCCTCCTTTCCTCCTGGCCCGCAGTCACCATCCGGGTGACCCCGGACCTCGGGTCCCTCTCACACCTTCCCTTCAGGAGCCCTCCACGTGTGCCGGCCACCCCTTCCTCAGAAGGAAGGGCCTCCCTCCTGCCCCTCACCTCGCCGCTCACCACTCGGCAGCTGCTTCGCGAGGCAGTGTTGTTATGAGAGTAGTAACGAGGTTGTGCCCTGGACCCGTCCTGAAGCGTTACGAACGTATATCCCCCCCACGGTAACTGAGCACTGCGCTGACTTACGCCCCTAAACCGCCCTGATGTGGTGGTGCAGCTCCCCCTCCTCGGGCTGCTCGGTGCGATTTTCCCCCCATCCCCAGGCCACACGCCAACCCAAGGTGGATTGCGAAAGGCAGCGGAACAGAGCATTAAGGCTTCCCCTATTTCTTGGGAAAGGTGATGACAGTCGGTCACCTCCTGGCAGCCCCGTACACCTGCACCTGGGCCATGGCCCAGAGCGGGTGACGCCTCAGCTTCAAGATCGAGCAAGTTAGTCTGGGCCTACGCAACCGGTGGAAAGTACCAGAGTATTTCCTCAGCCGAGTTGAGCTGAAAGTTATCTGATGGAAGTCAGCTATCCCAGATCCTATAAATACCGACCCTAAGCCAGACCCTTTGAGCTCTCCTGGACGGCCACGAGCCGTGACCAGCACTTCCCCTGAGCTGGGACATCTCTTGGGCTCAGACTCCTCGAAGTTTGAAGACGGTCTGCCCCCCAAAGCCAACAGAAGGCCAGGGTGAAGTCAGACTTCCTCTCGACTCTCAGTTAGCTCCTGCTGAGAAATACTGATGCACTGTGAGTATTTGCTCCAAACTTGAAAAAAGGGAAATTTTAACTATGGGATAACCTCTTCCACCCCCCTCTTTACCTATCTACATGCTTAACTATGCACGTTTACTTTCGCAAGTGTGGATATTTATATATTTCACTGGATATCCAAATATTTCCACATCGTTTGTGTGTGTGTGTGTATGTCTTGTGTTTTACATATATACATATATATATACACTTCGATTCAGAATACCTTGTGTAAGTTAGCGTAAATCTTGCCATTCTCAAATCTGCAATCAAGTTGCTATTTTAATCATAACATATTTTACCAAATCACTTTGTTAATCTTTAAATCAATCAACCATTAAGTTCTGATAAAATTTAACCTTTGATTTACCTCACACTATTAATGCAACTTAAATTGCTGTTAAATCGTAACTGTGTGAGATACCTTAATTCGCGACACCTGGGAATGTGCCAATATCACCCCAAATTTAGATTTCTGAGCTCCCAGTTGCTCATATTGCATCATTTATGGGCACTGGGTGATTTTCTTTGATGATGTGATGTATCCCCCCCTCTCTTCCGCACGTGAGCAATCTCTCAAATGAGAAGACAACATTAAATCGTCAAGCTCTTAAATGGGAAAATTACCCAGCAGCAAGTGGAAAATGCTGAGTTTAGAGCCCAGGGAGCTACCCCCATGGCTGCAGCGGGGCTGGGGGCCATCCCGGTTGTCCCCGAGGTTGGGGGGTTTCTGCGTGCTCAGGAAAAGGCAGGGGCATGGGAAAGCCCTTTGCTGAGAGAGCTGCCAGGCTCATCTGAAACAGAAAAAAATTCAAATATCCCTGGGTGTAGTGTAAGCTGCGGGTGCTCTTACAACTTCCATCTCCCACTCTGCAGTTGTATTTTGAAGGATGGAGTTTAACTGAGTGACAGTACTTGGAGGCAAGGATAAATCGATGGCTTGTGCCTCAGGCTTCTTCTGTCTTTGCAAATTGTGCTGCGGCGGGGATAAATTCACAGTAGATTTTTTTTTTTTAATCTACGTAGGTACAGTCCGGCATATTTCTTATGGCTGTAAATGAAGAAGCGTAAACAAGAAAAAGAAAAGAAAGCCAACTTCATACTACTGTAAAGCAGCTTTCATTTTTGCTGAGAACAGTTTTACCTGGAGTCTGTATCTACATCTGTCCTCATGCAGAGTGTTCCTGGGTTTGCTAATACAGGGGGATGAGTCAGCTGCAATTTGCAAATCTACCCTCCACAGTATAATCAAAGGCCTATCTGATAATCTCCCTTGTTGCACTAATATTGCGTTAATAAATAGGTTTGAAACAGAACAGCTTCCTGCTCCGGGACAGCTTGCTCTGAGTTTAACCCGGCGTGGTGGAGCGCCCGTTCCAGTCCTGCTGAGTCAGCAGATTGCAGCCCCTGTCTCTGAGCACAGGACAAGCACACGCTTACTTTTGCTATATCCCCACGCTCCTTTACGTACAGAGTGACCAAATAGCCAGAAAAATGGCACCTCGTGGGGATTGCACCTATTACATGAAAATATCGCCTCGTTCTTAGCTGGGCAAAGGGTTTCCTTGCGACACTGAGTCTGAGCCATGAATACAGAAGAAAAGTGGTCAGACTGCTGGGACACAAAGCGCAATTTTAAACAATAGGTTCATTTAAACAGTAGGATGCAACCTTAATCTTTGCTTTAAGCGCACAAATCTGTTTTCATAACGTAGCTCACTTTTAATAATGACACGTCTTTAAATACTACATCAGTTGTGGTTTTTATCGATGTAAATTTAAACAGAAAGGTATAACAGTCATTTAGTGACAAAGTGATGCTAACATTTCTTTTTAGCACTCAAAAACCCCAATATTAAGGATACAGAATAAACTAGTAGTTTTTTATCTAGTGCTAAGGTATGACTCATTAAAATTTCAAGTCAAGTTTCCAATTGTCTGGTATAAAGCTTTTTTTCATCACGATACATAAGTGGCAAATTTTGATACTTTAATACACTATTCCCTTCTTCAACAACTAATTACTACAATTAGCTTCCCACATAGTAAATTCCTTCTCCCTCCCATCTCCCAGCCGCGAGCCTGTGACAACAATCACAGAGCTGAAAAAATACTTTTGCCTTTGCCGTTCGGTCCTTGAGAGGGGTCTACAGAGGAGCAACCCTTAGCTCTTTAAATGGGAGTATTATTTAGACAACTTTTACTTAAAATTTGTCTGGGAACCTCGAGGAGCCAACGAAATGCTGAGCAGGGTTATGTGGAAGCCCCTTTTTGTTTGCACAGCCCCCGGCAGCGTGCTGGGCACCAGGGTGGGGAGGAAAACGAGATGGCTGTTCCTCACCCTGCTAGAAAAGATGAAATGCACTACCTGATACCTGAGTCTAAATGGCTCTTGACAACCGTAAACGGTATCCCTGACATAATTTCACCAACTCTGCCTGTAGGAGGTTGCTGGCTCTTTTGGGGGGTAGACCTGGACACCTTGGGCCAGACTGGCCAGGTCACTCTAGATGCGTTTGCAGTTGATCTTTCCTGCTTTTTTCCATGATGGTTGAGTTTCAGTACTAGTATGCAAAGCGACTTGGCAGACTTTTCTGTTTTCTGCAGATAATTCCTATATCCCGTCTTGATTCCTGCCAGATCCTGCTTTGACTAATCCCGCAAAGATCTTTAGGCTTATTATTTATCTCTGTCATAAAGTCACAACAAAGTTACAATATTCTGATGTACATGATGAAGGAAGAGGTACAAAGCCATTGGGCACACAGCAAAGCCAGTCCTGGTCAAAGCAAATCCACTTCACCCCTCCCTCACTCCCTCTTCCCTGTGAAACACTGCAAGAAATTGAAATCAATTAAATCCCTTTATTTTAGCATTGTAGTGCTCTTCTGGTACAGCACCTTTTGCCCAGGGACATGCAGATGGCTAATCCTGGACATCAACACATTAACATCCACCTTAAAATCTGATCCTTCCTTTCCTGCGCCCTGTTTCATTATTTCAGTCCTCTTGATAATTAGAAGCACGCCTCCATTTTCTGATGTAAATTTGGTCGTAACAAAAAAATGTATTGGAACATTTTTTATTTCTGATAGGACAAAATTTTCCTTTCACTTACATAGTTCTCCTGCATTTCAGCTTTCATCAGAACTTCACGGTCTTTCCAACTAAAACAAGCTGGCTGTTTTCCTAAATGCTGCAGTTGGCATTTTTTGTACAAGTTCACGCTCACCTCCCTTGAGCTTTGGTTACCAAAATAATTTCGCTGTGCTGAATATGAAAACACTGACTTTGGAAAGTCACATTTCACCCTTTTTGTGGTTGATATTTGGCCCTTCTCCCTCTAGATGATGTGTGAATAGCAAATGCAAATAACTCACCCCTACGCAGTGCAATCCTGGGGGGGGGGGAGGTTCTGGGGTCCCTTCTCCTCTTCTTCAGCGCGATGTACGCTTTCTGTCCCTTTCAGTCCTGTTCTTGAAACATCTTCTAATTCTTGTACGCTATTCCCGTTTTCTGGAGTCATATTTCATGTTACAACAGATGATACACTTTGATAAAGCGTAGATAGATCTATTGCATTTTTCTTTAAGGAAATAACTTATCAAAGAAAGATAAATTAGTCTAGTGTTATATCCTATTTTCCACTTAACCTTATATATTTACTGGAGCACTGGTTATATTCCCATCCTCACTGGCCTTCCAACTCATCGTCTTTCATGTAATAACTTTTGCCTTTTAAATAATGCTTGTGCTACCCAGCTAAGTTAAGAAATGAAGCAGATAAAACATGGAGCACATATTGACTATGTCGACAAAGTTAGATAGTGCCAGTGCATAGCCAGAGACACGGGAACTATACTGGCCTATACTGGTACTTTGGTAGGGCTGTCCTTGGTGCACCTTCAGGCAGTTGCATCAGGCCGTTCCAGTTGGCAGGATACTACTGGGATTTGGAGTCCAGACACAGCCACCTACAGCTTACCTGGGTTTTATTTTATGTGCAGCTAACAATTTGGGCTCATCATGGTGAAACTAATTGGTGTCGTAGCCCGAGTGCCAGAAACTGCAGCAAATCGAGTTAATTAGGCATTAGATCATTTCTAACATTGCTCCACTTCAAATTGGTTGCTTCTCTAGAGATAGCAGGATTTCCCACGCTGGCAGGAGTAAACTGTACCCACTGTAATTTGTGTTAAAAGCAGTATTGTCTTCATCAGCGACACATCGTCTCGACAATACGGAGAAACTGAGATTTGGGGTGCTCTGCGCCGACCTGCGTGGATTCCCACGCCAGCCAGGGTGGACTTCTTCCAACTCCTGGGAGAGCAGAGAAGGATGGATGGGCACTGTGGTTGTAAGTCCCACCCATCGTCGATGATCTCTGAGCAGAGCAGTCATTTCAGAAGTCTCTGTGCTCCAGATTAAACTGATGAGTGAGACGGAAGGATGTGTAACTCCAGAAAAACACAAGGTGGAGGGTAGGGTGGTGTAAGGGCTTAGTAGCAACAGCATGACTGAAGGAGTGCAGGTTGTAATCGTGGACTGGTGCTTGAAATAGAGAACGAACTAAGCACCTCTTGAGGGTTTTGTGGTGGTCCATCTGAGAGGGGGAAAATTGTGTTAAGAAAGACCCTAGACACCAGGCATTTCAAGCCTGCCTGGACTGGGAGGGTTATTGCCAAGCTAGGAAGCTATGAAGGGTTGAGGGCAGTAGCAGGCTCAGCAATCCCTTGACCTCTCAGAGGCCAGACAGAGCACAGCTCGGGAGGCTGGAGGTCTCCTTCATGCAGGGGAAGAGATTTTCATGAGTACGAGGTTTTCCAACTCCGCATTGGCTTTTGACGCGCCTATCTATTTCGGAAAGGTCAAACTGAATTTGTAGTCTCAGAAAGGTGTGGGCAGGTTGCAGAGCCTTGACCTCAACCCCATCGGTGGGCATCAGGAGCCCCACGCCACCCCTCCTCCTGGTGCCGTATCTGCCCAGGACAATCCCCCCGGGCATCTGCGCCGCTCGCCACCGGGATATGACCTTACAGACAGATACTTTTTGAGTCAGAGGTTAGCTAAATGCATCACATATCATTCAGGTTTGACACTCATGCTGGAAACAGTTAATAGCCAAGAGTACAATGATGACTTTTATAATTCAAAGTGACCCGAATCGTTATGATACCTTTTACCAGTAGTCATCAATTTTCAGAGTAAGTTCCAACAGTTTTCTCCTGCTGGCTATAAAATAACCGAACAAAAGGGTTTGCTAAAGGGGTGAAATATTTCCTGCTTCTAAAATTTTCTCACACTCTTGAGATCCTGAAAATAATACGCACTCTCCATATTTCTCACTGCAAATGACAGCAGAAACTCATTAATTCTTCTTATAAAGAATACAGGTGAAAATTATATTCACCCCTCCTCCCTTCTGCTCAGCAAGGTGATGTGATGTGGGAGACGGAAATGACTCTTCAAATCCAAGATACATTTCATTGCATTTATATTTTAGTGACACAACTGAAGTTGCTTAAATGAATTTCCCTTGCTGCTATGCCCACAGCAGTGCCAAGCCACTACCATTGAGATTTAGGTCTTCTGTGTCACATCTCTACATCTCTTAATGCAAAGCAGTTCTTTTGAGAGACCTGAATGACTATGTCTTGCCCAGAAGATATTTCTGGTAGATATTAGTGAAACCAAAATTCAGGAACCTAGAAGCTAAGAGTAAAATAAGTGTCTTGAAACTGAAAAAAATAATAAAAAAAAATCCCTCGTGCTTCTGGCTGTGGAAAAAAAAAAAAAAAAAATCAAGTCAGCCAAAGGCTGATTAGTTGCTGCAGTACCAGAGTGATCCCATTAGGGATGTAATGTTGTTTTGATCTTGATATATTTTTATGTAAGAAAAATTATCCAGCAACAAAGATGGAATTCTTAATGCAATAAGCATTTCACTAAGTCCTTTTAATGAAACAGAATGGAAAACAACACAGTGAAAAAAGCTCTGAAGAAATACAAATATGTAATGAGGAGCTGACTCCTCCTGCCCTGAAAATGGAGGGGGGTGACATCAGAGTCCAGAGGACTGTTATTTAAATGAGTCAGTAATGGCTTTGGCTGGCACCTCCAGGGCTTCAGAAAGACACTCTCAAGATAATACACTCTTAATTAACTTTCCCTTTCCCCAGAGGATCTTAGCATCCAGCTGTTTTCAGATGTACCTAGAGAATTGGATTTATTTCTCCTTCCTGAGTTAAAATTTCATGTATGGGAGTGTTGAGGTGAGGGAGAGACCCAGGATTTGTCTCCAGGTTTGGGAGCATGAGTAGGTTGTTGAGGAATTTCTGGGAATAAAAACTAAGAAATTAGCTTTACCTACTTTTTTTTTTTTTTTTTTTTTTTTTTTTTTTTTTTAACTGCATGCCTTGCAATACCTGGGAAAATATATTGCACCTTTAGGAAGTGTTTTAATGCGGAGTAAAGGATTATTTTGCAAGCGTTTCATACTGGGTGTCCCAGCTGCACAATGCAGCTGAACTGTTCATGGTACAGACACAGGGGTGGGAAACATCCCCTAAAGAGTTTGTGCTATTCTGCAGTCATTCAGACAAAAGCCTAGTAACACAAAAGACTTATATTCTTCTTAATGTTATCTTTTTCTTTTCCTCAGATCTAATACTCTGGGGTTTTTTAACTGATGTTAAGGGCTTGTTTGGGGAACAAACTTTTGGGAATACAACTTTGTGAGATGAGTGCTTAAGGCTGAGCCATTGTGGTTATGGGGATTCACAGTTTCACATTTCCTTTTCTGTTGGAAATGGGTTTGGTTTGTTTTTTTTTTTTTTTAAGTAAGTCACCAAAAATGACATATTTGACGTGGATTTTTAAGAAACAGTCCTGCTCCGTCCATGTTTTGGGTAGGGCTCATCTCAACACCTGAATTATGCTCATTGTTGAGACTGAGACAAGATGCTTGGGATTTCCTCTGCCCTTTAAATGTCTTGTTCCTGCTGTTTAATATATCTTCATGATGGGCAGTGTCAGAGAGGCTGAAATCTCCGACTTTCCTGGTACCTGGCTGAGGATGACAGACTACTAAAGGATAAATTCACGTGGCTTTCCAGAGGACAACCATGCTTTCACCTCATTTTCAGAGATCGCTTGTTGGCTCTCGCCTTTCAGGATCATTATTTCCTATCAAGGCGGCAGCTTCTCATTTTAAAACAAATATTGTCCTTGAAAGCATTCTTTTGCCACTGATACAATGATGCTTCATTGAGTTGTCTCCATAAGCACATGTCAGCAATTGCTGTGGATAAATTACATACATCAAAGCCTTCTAATGACCATATTTGAGTGAAATTAGCTTCCTGCATTTACATCGTTAATTAAGCCCAACACCACCCTTCCGCATATGCTGCTTTCCCTAATAGCCTATGCTGTCTACAAAGTATAAATTACTGCCCGTCTGCTCAGGTTCAGTTTTGATATGCTGGGTATAGCAACATGATTTAGTTTGCATTTACGTGTGCTAGGAGAGATCTGAAGTTGCACATATCTTAAGTAAACACTGAGATATTAGATAAATTAAAGCTCAGTACGGCTCACTATCTGGGTATTGGAAAACAGGCATTAATTACACAAGTTTCTCACAGAATAGTATATTCCAGGGTTTGTTTGTTTGTCCAGTCTCAGCATGCATAGCTGCCTGTGTGACATTTTACACTCTTGAAGGTGTCTCACCAGTCTTACACCCCAATGGCCCAGTCCGTTTGCCTTTATTTAGGCTCTAGGAAGGGAGTTCTCTTCGAGGGGCTCATTTGGACAATTTTGGGTTGGATCTGGCATGCTCCAGCCCAGAGGCAGGAGGAGCAAGCCCCGTGCACACAACCTGAGCTGCGGGAAGCACCTCGTGCACACAGGGCATCCCCGGCTCCGTCCTGCAGAGCTCATCTCACCGAAGGAGCACGTAGGGGTGTTCAGATGGAGGAGGGTGGGGAAGAAGGGCCTGTCATCCCTTGGGTAAAGAAAGCCGAGCCACAGCCCAGGCATACAGTTGTGTCCATTTCCATGCAAATAAGCAGTGGGATAAAAAAAACTGGGCTTCCAAAAAATTAAAAAAAAAAAAAAAAAGAAAAAAAAAAGGATAGGAGGACGTGGACTTTACAGATCACAGGTGAAAATATATACCTTGGAGTAAAATTTTCTATTACAAATATCACACCTCATTACTTCATCTTTGCTCAGTGAAAGCCTTGCCCCCTAGCCTTAAACGATCTAAAGCACTTAAATAGTAAAGCTTTTTTCTTTTTTTTTCTTTTAATAACTTCACGCTCTTAACAAAATCTTGGCCTTGTAACCTTCTAAGCAATGAGACAAGGCCCTGTGTCGCTGTGCTCCAGCTGTCCTCCATCACCACCTCGGTCCTCGCCAGCAGCACCTGCCAGCAGTGACTCACACACCAGACAGTTATTCTCAGCTTTGCCTTCATGACAGCTGGAAGTTTTCTCTTAAATAAATGCTTTGCTATATACAGCAAAGCCAACCCCATTTACAAAGCTGCTTTCAGCACTGTAAAACCAGAAGGTAGTAAGAGCAGTTGATTAGAAAAGAAAAAAGCAGGCCAATAAAAATGAGTGTAAATTGGCAGGCATCAGTAATAATCCAAATTCTAAGCAAATTGAAGCAAAGTGTTATGCAGTATTTATAGAAACAAAAGTTATTCCCAGTCCTTCTAGAGCAGGAGCCTGCACAAATTGTTATGCAACAACCACCCAGGCAAAGACTTCTCCTTAAAGCAATTGAAATCCAGATTCAAATATATTTACACTGCATCCACATCTTTCTGCCACACACACAACGTACCACAAGTTTAAAGAGGACCTGACAGATCCAGAGTAGTCCAATATAGATGTATATTAAAATCTCCTCAGATCTGGACTAGTGTATCTCACTTGCCTTTCTGAAACATTTCATTTATTTTTTAGGTTTCCAGCACTATCAGAATTCTGGAGTGAGTGTTCAAAACCCAAAAGCCCTAAAAAGAGTGTCCCTGAGGTCAGACTTCAGCTGAGAAAATCCTCTCAAAAATCTGCTAGCAGTGAATCCATCCATCCACTGGTAGCCTGGGGCATAAAGTTTTTGGTTTGTGTTTCTTTATTTGGAAAGACCAACAGTGGCTGGTTTTGAAATTATTTTATTTTTAATTAACTGGTAGAGCCCACAGGATTCACCTAATTAAGTATAAAGGTATGCCCTAACCATAGGGCCAGCTGGGATTCATTCTCACATGGTTTCCTTCACAACTTGTGCTCATTGAGGCAATAGTTATATGAGCCTGTAACCACCTGCCAGGAGAACAGCTCTAATTCCCATTTTCTCCCCCCAAATCTGACTTTGTCAATCCAGCAATAAGAGGTGCTAAATAGTAAGCTTGTGCTTCCTGCTTTTCCATTAGCTCCTCACTCAGAGCAGTGCCAGCCGTGGCTCACGTTTGGTTTTCAGCTCTCAAGGTCCCTGGGAAGGAGTTTTGTCATGAAAGCAGCTTATTCTGGGGTGGAGAGCTTCACTGCAGGAGCCAGAATTGGAAGTCTTTGGCAAAGGAAAGATAAGGATATGTGTCTTGTTGTATATGTATTGTCCTTTTTCCCCTATTTGAAAAGTTTTTTATCAGTGACTGATGAGCAAAACAATCAGTTCACTTTTCTGAGAATTTGATGCTTAACTCTTGGTACAGAATAAGCAAATAGTTATGCTGATTTCAATCCTTCAGCCAGGACCAAGAATCTAAAATACTCAGTGGTGTCAGGGGTAGGTTTTGCTAGCACACTGTTTTATTGTGAATTATTTATTTCTATCAAACCTTGACTTTGGGAATCATGTGATTGGACAAGTTGCTCTCCAACTCATTTTTATTTTGCAGAAATGTTAGAGTTATCAATCAAAGCTGCTATGAAGGATAGGAAAAAAAAATGCCATGAGCATCTTATTAAAACCTCTCATTGTCTATAAAATAACCTTGGAATTTATGATGCCTTTTGGATTAGAAACCCTGTAGAGGCTGGTTTAGAAATGTATTCCTCTGATTCCCGCCTCTCCCTCTGTTTTTTCCATCTAGTTTTACTTTGATCTGTACTCCTGAGGTGAAAACCCACCAATGATACTTGACTTCTTCAGTGCTCAACTCTTTTTACAGAGGCTTAATTTATATTGTCCCTGTGAACATAAGAAGTTTACTTGCTGTGAATATTTCAAAAGGCTTTAAAAGATGATTGTTTTAACAGTAATTGTAGAATTTTCCAGCTTTATTTTCTAAATAATTTGAAGTCAGGAGTAGAAAATATTGCCAACTTCAAAGAGCATAAAGAAAATGTGTTTTTCTTATGCAGCACTTGAATATTCTCGAAATCTAAATGGAATGAGATAGTGTGTATTGGGGGTTTATGTGGATATTTAGCCTGACGTTTCTGTTGACTTGGCTTCAATAGCTGTAAGGGATGTTATAGAGAATTGAGATTTGAACCTGGTTTCTGCTTCGTAAAAGGTTTTAAGATACACGGTCTGGATCCAGATCTGGGTTCTGCTAAAGTGTGAAGATCTCTGATTCCTCTGCAGCTCTGTCCCATTGCAGGGGAAGGGTTCGGGGCTCACCAGCACGTGGACCCCCCAACACACCAAGGCATGTTGGCTTCTGCCTTTTTGATCTTCTGCTGCACAACCTGGTATTTATTGACACATTTTAGCTCTAACCCAGAGCCCACAGCCTTAGTGTCTAAGTAAAGTTTTGCGTGCCGCTCAGAAAGCCTTATTTCGTATGGGGAACTGGAGGGGAACTGAATAGCGCCCTGCATGTAACATATAATGTTTGTATATAAGACGTAAAGGTCACAGAGGGTTATGCCTTCACCCCAGCATCCTCCTGAGCATCTTCTTTGAGATGAGAAAATGACTGTGTGGATTTTGTCTGAAGAAAAAGCAGGTACACGTGTGGTACAGCTTCTCCACCTCACATACCTGTCTTTTTTTTTTTTGCGAGGTGATGACATGCCTGAGTGCAAAGACATCTTTGTAATGCTTAAACACATTTTTGGCAGGACATGGTGATAAAATGTTAAATATTTAATGTTTCCTCTGCTTTTTTGCTGTACGTTCTAATTTTGCTTATGAAATGGCTAGTATGCTATGGTAGCTCAGGGCCATAAAAATTAATTTACTGTTTTATTTATTACCATAAAACCCTTTTCCAGACCACCTGTAACTGTGTCCAGAAGGAAGCTGAAATATATTCTTTTCCACTTGTTGGCTCAGGAGCTCACAGCTAGGGATCTGCGATGGGAGGTTGTAGGAAGCCCCCTGCACATCTCCCAGCGATGCACCCAGACCATCAGCACGGGACTTGATTTCAGGCTCTGAGCTTGCACCGCTGGAGAGGAGTGACTTAATTTGTTGGGGATTTTAAGGAATTCTAGTAATACTGCAGCTTACTCATGAGTAATCCTGTTGGGCGGTTTTCCACTGTCCTAGGAATAAATCAGGATTGTGGTCTTTCTCAGAAAAAGTACTTTTAGGAGGAAGGATCTGAGTAGTGTGTGTATGGAATAGCCAAATAATATATAATATAGCACCCATTGGGCTGTCAGAGACTGGCTATAAAATGTTGAACTCCTTTAATTTCCACCGACTGCAAGGGAAGCCAATCTATCACTCGACAGCTTGCGGGGGTGCAGTGATGTGAAAAGATTGCTCTTCTGGTTTGAAAGGCAGTGCTAAAAGCTGATGTTGCAAGGGAGATGAAAAATTTCTAATTCAAGATCTGTATGTGTTTTCCACCTAAATTCTTTCCATTGGTCAGTCACGACTGGACAATACTACTTTTTACCCAAACCACTGAATTATATTGGGTGGAGGAGTCTTTTTACGAGGGCTGGAGCAGAAGCTCTTGCTCTTCCTTCCCTGCACAGAAAGGATGCTCCTTTGATTGCAATCCAAAAAACCCCAACTTTGGAGATTTGCCTTTAGTCCTCTAGTCATGTGTAAGGACCAGGTTAATTACAAAAAAATAAAACAAACCCAAAACCAACCAACCAACTAAACAAACAAAAAAAAAAAACCACACAAAAAATAAAACCTTGCTTTCCCAGTGGTTCATCTCATTCTTGGATTCCTCTTTAAACTTGAGCAACCTTTTAAAAACCATTCAGTGAGACAGTTGATAGCATCACATATTTCAGATTTTAAAAGAAGATATTTGTGAGTCATCTTAGACTGAATCTACGCCTCGGTCATTTAAACTGTAAACTGAACAAATGCCAATTTACTGTCACCATGAAAACAATGTCAAGGTATACATTGCCACAAATTGCACAGAATAAAAGAAAGACTTATTAAGAGACAGTGTGCCACCCATTGCAGAGCCTCTAGCAAGGTCCAGGTTCCCTTAAAAATATCGTATAGCTGGAAAACTTCAGACAAAATCATGACAGCTTGTCTTACTGCATGGTTCTCAGCAATGATTTAAAGCTTGAAATCTGTCATGCCTGATGTATACCAGTATTTGATTAAAAATGTCCTGCAGCACTATTTCGTGGCTTTTATTGATAGTGCAATGTAAACAGTTCTTTGTTTTTTCTTCTTGTCAAAATAAGATGCCATGCTTAAACCTACTTGTGCCAGCATAACAAAATACTGACACTTGTACCCCATAGCTTAAAACAAAAAAAGGGTTATAAAGTACCCTTCAGGTAGTCCGTATAATTTCTGAAAGACCCTTGAAGGGCAAATTTGGCACGAGAGGTGTTATTTTAACCCCATTATTTTTGTTTTACAGCATCCAACCAGAGACTGCCATGTCCATACAGCATGTCTTTAGCCAAATGGCATGGTGCATCTTTGGCGTTGGTTCACGTTCTCCCTCTCATCTCAATTTTGCTTGTATTGATTTATATCTCTTGTCCTTTAGCTTCTGGACTCTGTAAATCAGCTCGGAGCTTGGCTAACTAAAATTAGCTTTGTGGTGCCTTTGTGGAGAGATGCTGGACCGCAACAGCCAGACATCATCCCACCTCGGGTGGCGAGGAGGAGGAGGGTAGAGCAGACCTATCTGAAGTCTCCTTCAAAGTCACCAGCAAGTGTTGGTTTGCTCTGGGAGGTGGAAGGGGGATTCATTCCTGTCTCTTTCCAATACTATTCTTATACTTGAACTGATCGTGTTCATTGTAACTCCCAAACTAAAGTTTTACCACTTTTTCTCTTGCCTATTCCAGAGGAGATTTTTTTGCTATTTTGGACACGTTCTGTTACCACCTATTGTGACTGGCTGGTGGTAGCAGAAAGGTGGTGTGAGGAGCTGTAACTCCTGTCTATGTTGTACTCCTGCCATCCCCGAGCAAACATACATTTTACCGTTTCACATGCTCTGAAGGTATCACTTGCTGTAAATATTTAGACATAAAATTCTTGTTTGGGTTTTCTCCACAGTTGTAAAAGCCATCAAGATGCCTGTTTTCCCTCCCTAGGTGATAGCTGAAAAGGCTTCAGAATGTTTACTGTCAATATAATCCAAAGTAATAATGCTGTGCTGCCTTTCACCTCTGGCACAGGCATCAAAATGCAGAAACATTACAAATTGTAAAGGAATTCACTGTGCTGTGCCTTCCACTGAAAAGTTACTTTCCTTTTTCTGCTTCTGGGGTCTTGATTTCCGATGGAAAACACCTCATTGGCTGAGGGTAAGCACTTGAGAGGGAGAGTTTGGCTTGCTTTGCTTTAGCCCAGGTGTGTTGTAAATCTGCTTTTGGGCTCCCAGGGTTCAGCTTACTTGACTGAGCACGGATGCCCAGTGGCATTTCACCCTGATGGCCTCCAGCATGTACCAAACCTGCGGGTTTACTTTGTCCTATATCATGACCTCTATCCCTGGGAGGATGCCCGATACCCAGGGTAAATCAGATGGCATCAGACAGCTATGTTTGGCCAACAGAACTGACCTTAATGAAGCTTTAACAGGTAGCAAAGTCCTAAAATGAAAACCTGCTTTTTACAGTGCTGAGCGTTGATTTGGAGTTGAAGCTTCTGGCTCTCTTCAGCCTACCTGATGTCATGTGAATTGCTCTTGACAAAAAAAAGAAAAAAAAAAAAAAATTAAATCTGGCAAATAAGCTGCTGGATTGTCTCTGTGAACACTGATGTCCCCAGGCAGCTTGTGTGTGGGAGGCCACGGTGTTCCTCAGTGGGGAGTTAATAACCCCAGAAAGGACTGGAATGGCTCAGATCCTGAGGCAGGGATGAGATGCTGGAGGGGATTCCTGCTGAGGACCAGTTGCTGCCCAGTGCTGTGCAGATTTTTGCCTGTCTGTGGGGTTGTTTAGAGAAGGGAGCAGCGTGCCCACAAGCTACTGCTCCTGGAGACAAGGAGTGGGAAGAGAAGGTCTTGGGTACCGACTGCCCCGGGGACCATCCTCTGCAGTTAGGTATGGAGCTCACCAGGAGATGGAGGAAAGCCTTTTCCTAACTCCTTTTCTGAACTGGCTCACCTTCCCCTGGCGCAATGTCAAAACATTCTGTTTTCAAGCAAAACATAGCCTTGTAACTTGGGGGGCATGGAAATAGTAGAAATTGTATGAAATCCTTGTGTAGGTCCTGGAATGCTTCAATACAACTATCAGCTGTGGTCGTCTTGGATTGAGGTTGGCCTGTTGCTGTTCACTGCCTGTGACTATAGCTGCTCTCCTGAGATAGGATAGGAAGATGCTCTGAAAAGCCTTTGAAGTGCCTCTAATAAGGCACTGAAGAAGGAAAATGAGAGATACGAAAAATAATCGGAGACCTGGCTACCCCAGAGCAAGAGTACTAGTGCACTGCTTCGTGCCCCGCTTGCAGCCCCATCTCCCCACTACATCCTTTCTCCAACAGTAGGTGTTCTGAGTGTTTTCTTCTTCTCCCACGTCTAGGTTCACATCTTGCAGTTATCAGAGGCCAAACTGGTTGTACACCCATGATCCTTAGCTGCAAGGACAGGGGTGCTGATGCTGGGCAGTGGGTACTAATCTCAGGCCACCGTAGCAAACAGGCAAGTGCCTTTGCCTTCTCTTGCTCCCACAGCTGAGCTCACGTGTGATCACTCATTGCAGCTCCCTGCCTTATTTCTTCCCTGAGACAGGAGTCGCTTGATGCTTAAAACTATTGATAACATGGGTAGAGCCAAGGTGAAAGAGCTGGAAAGTGGTGATAAATGACTGTCATAAACCAGTTACTTAATTTACTCCTACCCAGAGACGACTTCTACCTTCTGGTTTTCCAGTTTCCTTAGAAACTAGAAGACTTGGGGAATTTCAGTACTGATTAGAAAAAAAATTATAGTATTTCTCTGTCTGCCCACTGAATGTAACACATCGATATTGAGTTCAGGACCTTGCTTCATTCTAGCAAAAAATATTACAATGCTCAAAAATCATTTGTCTGATCTTTTAATTCAACTGCTAAAGTGAGTTTCTGAATAGGTGAAGATAATTCCTAGACTGGTAAAGAAGGATATCTGTTTTAGAGGGCTGGAAAGTCATGTTTAAAACAGTTCCCTCTTACAGATGGTGATAAAATAAGATTTTTTTTTTTTTTTAATTTCCATTTTGGAAATATTTCTACGGTTACTTCTAGAAAGCTTCCACTCTAGGGTAATTCTTTCCTTACTGAATTCAGATTTTTTTCATGTCCCCAGAATTTGTTTTATCTCATAGGTGGAAAGCTGAGAGCGGGTAGCAATCTGCACATGTCTGAGCTGTGACAGCAGTGTCTTTCCCATGTCTCACCCGATACAATAGTGAAAGTAGATAATCTTGACATAAAGTGCTGCATGGCAGAATTAGCTAAAGCCAGAGTGAATGAGAATTTGAAAAGAGTTTAAATAGCTCCGTTTCAAACACATTAATTGAAATTCACAATATATTCCCATTCTGTTATAAAAGATCTGCCACCTTATATAAGTGCACTAACTTTATATGCTGATTTCTCAGAAGTGCTGTAATTTGTCTTGTGTTGTCAGCTATAATAACGCTCTTCATAAAAAGCCCAGTGCTAACGGGTATGCTTTCAGCCTGGCATTTCCAGCTCCTGTACTCTCCCCTACCCATCCAGAAACCCCGGCAGCGTGGGCAGGCAGCCCAGCGAGCATTTCACAGCCCTGGGATGCCAAAACCCACCTTCCTTCCCCAAGACTCAAACCTACACAAACGGAGAGGTATCTATGAGAAAATACAAGTGTTGCACACTTAAAGTACGGCTAAAATAAGGACCAGGGACAATACAAGCTGCTTTTTAGCACTCTGAGTAAAATTACTGCCTTGTCCCCGAGCATTTCCATGCCAGCATCTGCAACACACCTGAAAGTGTTTATCTGGCAGGAGGGACTGAACAGCAACAGCAGACCATGTCCCCGAGATGTACCACTCCCCATGTTCCTACAAAGACACCCCCTTTGCATCTGGGTATCACCCCACGCCAGGGCTGCAGGCAGAGTCACCCCCAAAAGCTGCTATTTGTCTACATGCTGCTCAGTTTTGTTACCACACTTTGTCATGAGATGCCCAAAATGACCTTTGCTGTATTTCTTAAGTATAATCCAAATCTGCAATTATACTTTGTTACGAGATGTATTCTTGTATGAGAATATTAGCTGAGAATCGTACCCCGTTTTCAGTTAAGAAGCATTTGTTGTTGTCTTTGGCCAGGGCTGGGGGGGAAAGGAGATGGTCTGGAGAAAACATCTTTGTTCAGCCCTTTACTGCACACCCGTTCAATTACCTGTCATTTAAGGAGAAGAGCAGCCTTTCAGATCTGAAGCCACATAATCATTGCAAAAATCTGTGGGAGAAACTAAATACCTTGGGAATAGTTGCTGCTGGCCTCCTGTATGGTTTAAAGTGCTGCGAAGTGTCTTGAGAGAGGTGTCAGTGTGAAGATTAAGAGGAAATTTCCTGAGGCAAAATACTTGTGGGTCTTAAAATGTTTTCTTTGCTTTCAGAAAGTACACTTGTCCAAATGTTTCCCACAGGGGCTGAAATACTAGTTTGTCTACAGACAGTATAATTTCATACCTGGCACCAGAGGGTAAAACACATTTCAGAAATGGGCAGGAGGAGGGAAGCTAACCTTGGAATCAGGGGCTCTATAAATCCTGATGTTTTAGCTTAGAAATTCTTCTGACTTTATGCTCCAGTGAGTGCTATTTTAAGAACCTTTACTTATTTGTTTGCCTCTTTACCTTGGCTTTTTTGAAGTACTGTTATATCTATTTCAGCTTCCAACGTTATTTCTTTGTCGCTACGGTAACATCGAAACAGACATGCCCATCTCAGAAAAATGGAGGAAAGGTTTTCAGACAAACTGCTACTACAACAAAACTCTTTTTTTAATTTTATTTTTATTTTTTTCCACTGTCATTTGGAGATCATCCAAGGAGAGGCACAATGCCCACCCACAAAAGCAAGAAGAATAAGTCTAAGAAGATGCTATGGATAAATTGTTTTCTCTAAGGAAAGTGTATTTGTGCTGCTGTCCCCTCCTTTTTGCTGGGGACCTGAAATCTTCCCGGTCCTTGCAGTGAATATCTGGAGGTCGTGTTGGTGGAGTAATGCCTGGAAGAATATCTTTGCCTGATAATTTCTAAAACTATAAGCTGTGGTAACACTTCACGTGGACATTTTTATTGTGGGCCTGACTTCTTTCCTGCTTCACACAAAAAAAAAGACTAAATTTTCCCACCCAGCTTAAACATCTACGCTCAAAATTTCCAAAAACAACTATTTGCAGGTTCTTGAAGTGTCATGCTTTGGTATGCTCTTGTCTCTCTGGGTGCAAACAGGCCATCAGACCGGCAGTAGGAACCACCTGGCTTGGTTAATGGCATGCTTGTTGGCGTTGGCCATGCTGAAGCCTCACCACCCCTTCCTTCCCCATTTGCAGGTTGGGGTCCCAGGGCAAAATCAAAGACTTTTCTACTTTCCCCCATCACGGCAACAGCTCTGCCTCTCCCTAGGGCCCTCACAGGCATCTCGGCATGTCTCTGTTGGGCTTTGCTTCTCCTGGCTGCGACCTGCCTGGCCAAATGCTGACCAAGAAACAGCTGTCTCCAGCCTTGTATTAGCATCTTCCTCCGTGCTGGACCCTAAACCTAAAAACTGGATTTTTCTTCATAGTTGCCTAAAGAATTGCATCTCTTTCATTCCAATTTTTGCAGATCTATGATTCTCCTGCAAAGCATTTCACTTAATAACTTACTAGTGGAGAAAATAATAGTGTGAACAGCATGAATATCTAAGACTTCATTCTCTCTGGCCTTCCAGCACACGCAGGAGAGAAGCTACATACTGTACTGTTGCTTTATAAAGTCTTTTATGATCTTTTCAGTTTTGTGGTACAAATGTCTTGGCTTGCTGTCTTGTATCTGACCGAAAAGCAATTTGTTTGGGCCTGCCGTTGCGCTCGGAAATCCTTATCTGGAAGGACTGTCTGTCGTATGATAGGAAGCTTCACATTAGAGCCTGGGATCAAATGGCCTTTACAGTACTGTTTTCTTCCAGGGCAGTAACTCAGTCAGTGTGGTTTAGTTCTGGGTTGCAGTTTGTTGTGAATCTTACAAAGAAAAGTTACATGACACTTGGTTTTATAACTTAATATTTAAAAAGTCAGTTTGCGAATGAATCAATATTGTAAATTGGAGGGTAGTGGCATATTTCCCCCTCCAGTCCTTTTCCTGACTAAGTAATCCTTTGCCAGGCTAAACTAATACCTTTTTGGTTTAAGGGTATTAGCATCCCAGTAATTAGTACCTGCCTAGGGTCACTAGAGGTCAGAGGAACAACCTTATCTGTTTAGAAATCTACTATTTTTAACACTATTCCTTCATTCAGTTGAGCTTATGTGCTCTCCATGTCTTACTTGTTCACAACTATTTTTTTTTTATTTGCTTCCATTTTCTAATATTATCAGCAATGATGGAATGACAGGCTAGAAAGTATTAGTTTTCCCTGCAACAGTTGTGTTTTATTAGTTCGGTCTTATTAAACTGATCATAAACGAGACTCATCCTCTCCTAATGTGCCCAGTCTTTCTTTTCATTGAGACACTATTAACCAAATGCCAGTGAGTCCTGTTGTATCTCGTTTTTTATGGAGAAATAAGATGTTCAGCAGTTCCTGAATGGTACAAACTTGTGCTGCCTCACTTGGCTTGAGATCCCCAAAGCTGGAGCAATGTGGGCCAGGTTGTTCTTCACTTAATCACTTGTGTGCAATCTCAGAAGGTTTTTGCTGTATTATCTTCATACAGCTAGCACCACATATTTCCAAGTCCTTGAAATAAATACTTCAAATCTTTTCTGAAGCTCTCCTGGACAAAAAAAAAAAAAAAAAAAAAAAAAAAAAATAATAAAAAAAAACCACACCACCCATAAAGCAATCCCCTCACCCCCACTTTGTATATAATGTGCATTTGCTGTTGCTACTTCCCATATCTACCAGATACTTGTAGTTGTACTTTAAATCAATGCAGTTGGAGAGATTTAGCACACAGAACTGTGGTTTGCTTGCTTTCTAAAGGGGTTCGCAGGAGGGTCATTTTTTCTATTAAAAACCCAAACCCTTTAGTAACATCCTAGTTACAATGATCCTGATGTTAAACTTGAAGTGACTGAAATTCACTTACAGCTTTTGGAAGTTCTCTAATCATCTATTCTTGATTGATCAAATGGTAAATTTTAATCGGCGGTACTGGATACCTAACAGTCAAGACAAAAGCACCTCAAGAGGCCATGCTGCGTGTGCCCAAATGAAGATAGAACAATGTAAAATACAAAATTGCTTCAGATAATGATATTGTGCAGCCCGCAGAGGTCCCTGCCTATGGATGCTACCCCATGCTGCCCGTGCATGTCGGTGTGCTCATCCCTCTTCTCCGAGGGCAGAGCAAAATTCCTGCCTGCCCTAGGGAACAACATCAGCAGAGATCTGCCAGAGACTTCTCTACAGTCTTGTATGTTCCAACCACACTCTGCCTGTAGGAATTAAAGGTATCAGTAGTCACATCAGTCCTGGACATTAACAAAAGGTAAAAGTCTTGACTCGAGTTCCCCTCCTGCCTGGACAAAATAGCAAAATAAGGGCATAAAATTTCTGCATCGAGTTTTATTTATGGACTGTAGGCACATTGCATGGTTTACACAGCATAAATCTCTGGATTTGAAATGACTCATTCGTGTACCTAAATTAAGTCATTTGAATCTGCTTGTTGGGGAAAGTATCTCTGAACTAAGCAGACCTTTTTAGCAATGCGTAGGTTTTTTGAGCTGTTTTCATTGATGAAGTTTGTGTTTGTGGAGATTTGGCTCCAACTCCAAGCAAGGGTATTCAGTACAATAATTAAAAATCAGTTTGTTAACTGCACAAACAAAACAAAGGTCTAAGCCCAAGGCTGAATAATAGATAATTCAAACTATGTACTTATACAGTAGTAAATATACACATGCGTGTCCAAGTCATGGTGTTTCTACCTGATTGTGGGTTGAGAGGATTTTTGAACTATAAAAAGAAGCCATTAGCAGACCACAGCTCTGCAGCCTGGACTTGGTTTTCTAACATGGGTCTGGTTTAAGACTTGAAGTTTGATTTGCCTTTTTCCACCAGTGACAATTCCAAAGCCTGGGGCACGTCACTGAAATGGTGTGCATTTTAGTTGTTTTACGGTGGAGAAATTAAAGAAAGGCCACACCAAACTCAAAGCTGCAAGGCCTGAATGCTTTTAGAAGTTGAATGATGCAGTTGACTGGAGAACTGCAACTCAAAGAATACCCCATTGCAAGCCAGGAGTGCTCTCTGAGAGCAATTATGGAGTCCCTTTAAATGGAAAGATCCTAGGGAGAGACTGAGTCTTCAATAACATTATTTGATCTATTTCACACTAATGGGTGTTTTTGTCTCACCCTTATACAAAGCAGCTTGAGGCATGGTGGAGCATTACGAAAAGGGAGGCTGTATCCTGGGGCAGTGGAAAAAGCGAGTTGTTTTCTAGATATAAGCACTGTGTTGGCCTTTGCGACTGGAAAATGCTGACTGCAGATGTCAAATGCATCTTCTCATTTGTGGGAGCCGACCTTCCCTGGGTGGACTGCGGAGGTGTGTGCAGCATGCAGGCTCCTGATAACTAAGGGAACAACAAGGTTGCATCTGCTTGCACAAAATACAGTTTTGCATTTCTTGGAGAGAAGCTCTGGTTTCCCATCAGACCCTGGTTTCATTGTAGGCTTCTTTGTTTTAAGACTGATTGGAGAGTTTTGGGTAGTGTAGCAAGAAAGACTTATGAAGAAAAATATAGCCTGTGGGTTAACAACACTTCAAATCCTTGTGACAGCCTCTGGCAGTGCATAGTTAAAATACTTAATCTACCATTTGCAAGCAATGCTCTGCTGGGCAGTGCTTACCGCAGTGATCCTCAAGTCTTGACCTTACGGCATTCCTCCATGCTTCTATTCCCTTTCATAATTTCCTGTGCTCTTTCACCCCTTCCCTAGACCTCGATGACCTTTGCTATTTCTTTATT
Source organism: Tyto alba (assembly GCF_018691265.1). Taxonomy (NCBI): domain Eukaryota; kingdom Metazoa; phylum Chordata; class Aves; order Strigiformes; family Tytonidae; genus Tyto; species Tyto alba. The sequence continues at coordinate 3,010,328 of NW_024881261.1, read as the reverse complement.
CTTCGTTTCACACTGTTGTGTTCATCAGAGGTTCCCGTAGGCACTGGAAGAAGCACAGTGCTTTAAACCCCCTTGTTTCAGACTTCTTTAACGTTTACCTGAATCACATGCCCATTGGTAAATTCTTTATTCTTTACAAAACTTAGTCACAGCTGTTTTGAAGCCTTCAACATACAAGGGCATTGACCCAGGTGACACTGCTTCATTATACTGTCCTAAAATGAGTTTTCTCTCTGAAGAGCTACTCGAGGTAGACTGTTGCTCTTGGGGTCAATGCAAGAGCCCCTTTATCCCCCTAAAAGTACATGGATGATACTCAGAGGCATTCAGTTCCTCTGGGAGTTATGGCCAGTGCGCCTTGGGTGTTTAGTGAGGTTTTTCTTAATTATACCAGTGTCCTCCTGAGTGCCTTTAACATTCTGTTGTTTGATATGAACCATTTGGGTTTTGCTCCTCATCTCCGCTGGTAGCTTAGCCGATGAATTGTGTGCGACATTTATTCATGCACTCAAGAAAAACTATTCTGAGTCAATTTTATAATAAAGCTGAAGTAGATTTGATATCTCTTAACAAGGCATCCAGGATGGGAAAAATTAGCTGGAGTGCTCCTTATTTCCCCATGCCCATACATAGGAACCGTAAAAGTGGTATAAAATGCAACAATGGGCTTGTAAAAGCCAACTGTTCAGTTTCTATGATTCACATGAGAAACCCGAGTGCTCTTCACAGCACTGGAATGTAAAATAAAAAGTCAGGTTGTGAGGACCTGGCTTGTGATCTGATCAAAGACTGCCCAACCTCCAGGCACGAGCCCCTCCAGCGCAGTACAGAAACCCTTGTCAAACATTGAACTTCCCCATGAACCCAGCTCAGGGGGGGCTTTGAAACAACCCATCAGCAAAGTCCTGAGGACAGGGATGAGGCTTAGTCCAGGTCTACAGATGGGGCCTGTGGGCACGTTGAGCTCACAGCTGGAAGTAGGATTGGAGCCCAGCAATGCTTCCACACTCTGCTTGAAATGAGGCCAAACCAGCAAGAATCAGTTCATCCTTTCAGGGGGTGAGAAGCTGGGCTTTGTGCTGAGAAGTGGCAGACCCGCAGTAGGTTTAATTGCTGCTTCTTGCTGAAAGGATTCAAACTCTCTCCTCTTGCCTGTGGTGGAAAGCAACTTAGCAGCACCAGGCCCAGGAGCTCACCACCACCATGGGGGCATGTGGCAAAGGGGACCTCTCGTGTCATCTCCCCTTCTGGCTTGGAAAACCTCAACAAGTTCTTCCTCGGAATGCAATAGCCTCTCTTAGGGGAGGGGAGAGCATGTAGCTATGAGAGAGGAGGGACACTAAACTGGATTTCCTTCAGATGGAGGACAAATCTGGATCTCATCAAGACACAACCCCAGGTTTCTGGGGATCATCAAAACTGGACACTGGCACTCAGCACTACCACTTCTGTACGAGGTGTCTAAACCCTTGCCCCCTCCAGTATATCTGAATAACCCCTTAATTTGATGTGGTTAATGCTCTCCTTCATTTTTTTAAAAATAGTGCCAGAATTAAGAATTTCAGAATAGGAGTAGATTTTTCGGAGTAGCTGGATATGTGGGAAAAGAAACAGAAAACATTGTGTTAGACAGGATGAACACGTTGTAAGGCTGACAAGCCTTGAGCTTGGAATTCTGGGAAAACCAGAATTAAACCCAATCTTTTTTGTTGGAGTTGTACACCATTTACTAGTTCATAAACCTGTTGGACATATTTAATACTGCCTATAATATTATTCATAATGTATTTGCCATATCTTAGCCTAAAATCACTTTTTTTTTTTTTTTTTTTAAAAAAAAAGTGGATCTTGTTTTAATTGACTGAGAGACTCTTTCCATCTGATCACATCTCAGTGCTAGGCACCATGAGATGCTGGGAGGTTTTTACTGCTTGAAGGAAAAAAGATCACTGCCCTATCTTGACACTGACAAATTGAGTTCTTTTATTTGTCAGACTTTCAACATAAGACTTGCCTGCCATTTCTATGAGGGAATGTACTGGCTTCAATATCTTTCTCTAAAAAGGATTTGGAGGAAGCAGCATCCCTGCAGGCAAATTCCCCATCATTGATCAGCAAAGCACCTGCCACTGGGGGAGGAGGAGACCCTGCCATGCTGCCCCAGCACAAAAGCAGCCCTTAATGCACCATCTAAACATGTTTAAGTACATTCATAGATAAGTCCCTCATTTATTTCTGCGTGTCTTAGTTGGGTGTGCTATGAAAACTCACTCATAAATGTTGAAAAGGGGTGTGTGTGTGTGTGTGTGTGTGTGTGTTCAGCCATAATTAAATCCGTTCCACTACACTAGCAGGTCAGAGGGATCTGCTTTTCTTTCATCCTGCGGACATAAACCCATCCTTGGGCTTCAAGCTGTTCCACAGATGAGAAGGAGAGTGCTCTTAGCCTTAATGAATGCTAACAAGTAGCTACAGCTGCTTGAGGTCTACAAGAGAAGAAAATCCTGCAGACTAAATCCTCCTTCAAGATGTTTTACGAATGTCAGATGAACATATTTAGTCTTGAAATTCATTTTGGACATCAGTCCACATACACAAAGTATATTTGTCTATACACAAGATGGCTTTGCTTTTCAGAATTGCCAGGTAATTGTGTATATGTGAAAGAAGAGGTTTTCTGCATCCTTGCAAGTGTATGGCTGGCACTTGCTAGCTTCCTAGAGAAAAATTTGCTTTTTAAATTATTTTGGACACGTGTAATAAATCAGTATAAATGATGACATAAAACTCTTGGGTTTATTCTTACAAGTCCATGCCAGGGAACATTTCTTGGAATAAGTGATGACATCCTCATTTCTCAAAAGAGGGATGAAAGGTATTATTTACAGAAAAGGTCAATGCCCTGTTCCTTGACTCTTTTTTTTTTTAAAAAAAAAAAAAAAAAAAACAAAAACAAAAACAAAACAACAAAACCAAAACCATTTTGAGGAAAAACAGAAGATGCTGCTCTTTTCAGCTCCTTTCTTATACCTGAGTTTATTTACCTGCTGCACCCCTCTTTAAGGACTTTGATACTCTTACATTTTGTAGTTTCCTATTAGCCTCACCTGTGTTAGCTGTGCTTCTTAGCAATGAGCTGCCTAAAAGTGGTTTTGACTTGGGTTTCATAAAAATATCTGAATACTCAAGCCAGAATTAACCAGAAGCTACAGATCCTTTTCATTAACCTTCTTTTTCTGTGCTATCAATAGTGGAAATTATTTTCAGATTAGAAACAGTCACCCTCTGGCTGCAGCAAAATAATTTGAATGCATACTTGCTTGCAGGATACTTTGACACCTGTGGGCAGATCTCATTCATGATCTCATATTAAACCTAGAGGTACTATTAAAATCCAATATACTGTGCAACAGTTTTGATCTGCAGGGAGCACTGTGATATTTGTAACAGAAGTGACTGCAAATAGCATTTAAAACTTAACTGATATGTCCAATTAAATATTGTTTTGAATGATATCCCTTTGTGGTGTTTTCTCTCCCATGCAAAGTCTCATTTCCAGTAAATTGTTGGAAAAATAAAACAACCTTATTTCAAAATCTAGGAACTGTGGTCACTTGAGCATATCAACTTATAAGGCCGGGACTGAGGGAAGCAGAGTAAAGGGAGAGATGGTGATAAGTAACTGCCGAGATGGTATCAGTGAGCAAAGGCTAGTGCTGTGAAATGGGGGCCCTACTTATCTTCTCGTATTCATGGAAGACAAAGGAAGATGGATGAATATGGACTGTCAGTTTTCTTCTCGTCCGCCTCTACAGCTATATTGCAGGTAATGTGCCGTGCCTGGGAAATAGCAATTTATGGGCCAAGAAACCTTCTTTATAAATTAGAAACTGCTACTTGAGAGGTGTATTCTACCAAGCTGCTCTAACCCTACAGACAACCTTATTCTTGTGCATAGTTCAGAGTGGTTTCTGTTTTGTTTTCCCTTTGCTGGTTGGGGATTTGATAGCATCGAAGCTGACACATAACCTGCGGTATGTAAAATGACCCTCTTCATTTATCCTCTCTTGCTGTTGTTTCCTCCCCACAAACAGTCTGTTAAATCTGACAAAGGCATGGGTTTGTTCTTAAAAGTTTGTTTCATACTCCCAGATTGCTGGTAAAACATCCTCTTAATATACTGGGGCCCAGGCTGCAGCCTGGCTGGCCCGAGCAAGCACAGTGTCCCTTGCGTGCCTCTGGTCCCCCCTGCCTGCCCAGGGGATGGGAGAAACAGTGAATGATAGAAGTATCAGGGCTTCTTATTTTACGTTGCAAACCCTAGAGTGTTGCCTAATATATACTGGAAAGTACTTGGGTGCAGCATGATGAGGGAAGGGTGAGAACAGGACCTGCTGCTTACCAAAATCTGTAGAAGATATTATACCTACTTACAGAACTCTTCCAGTTCTCCAAAGAAACCGTGGTCTGTAAACTGAGCACCTAAACTGCTGGTTTGAAAATCAAGGTGAATTCCCATGGCTATAATGTGGTTAAATTCAGGACCATAGTCTTAAAATAAGTGATTTTAGTCCTGGAAGTTTCGCGCCACATGGCAGAACAGCGATCACATCTGCGATCCCTGCGTTTCCCAGACCTTGACCAGAGCCTTAACCACAAGCTCTTTGTCCCCGATTTAGACATAAAAGTAGAGACATCTCCACCACATCCCAAAGGGCAGAAATCACACATGTGTAAAACGGAAAGAAAACTAAGCCCTTAAATGCCACCGAATTGGAGAATTTATGAGGTTCCTGATTTAGCCACCTACCAGGAAGTAGAGATTTGCTTCTTAAAAATGTGAGTCATCTCTTCTGTGCTGAGAAGGAAGATAGGCAGGTTTCAATCTTTCTCACTCGCAACAGAAATGTGTTTAATTTTACAACCACAATGGGTCATCTTGCAATAATTTGATAGTTTTGTGGCGATATGTTGTCTTTCTTCTGCTACAGCCATGTGACAACAGCCACGGCATTGCTCGTGTTCCAGTCCTGTCAAAAAAAGGCAGAGGCTATCTCTACAAGAGGGAGAGAAAAAAAAAAAAAATGACTGATAAATGTTGTTTGTGTATTAGTTTTATCACGCTGCATTGAACGCATTTTCATGATTGAGCTGTAGAAAAATGAGCAAGTTGGGAAACTGAGGACTAGAGGGCATTTGTTGTTTCTGTTTTTCCTGAGCAGGGGGAATTGGATAGGAAAGACTGCCCAATAATAGTGTCTGCAAGTGTCTTCTGCCCAGGTATTCCTGAGCTGTGACGCAGACAAGGTTTACTATGAGAGCCTGATGAGCACATCTGATCTTCATGCATATCATCTCTGTTGAGCATGACCATACTGTGATCTTCTAAAGAAATAGATCTTTTTGGGTAGTCCCAATATATGTATGATGCAGCCGTGATCTAGCTCTGATAATAATAGTCAGTTATATATAAATATTAGTTAAGATCTTGACCATGGTTAATTTGCAATGTTTATAACTTGGCTTACAGATTTTCTAAGGATGGCACTACTATATCTGATTTATTAATTGCAGTGCTTAAGCACTTGTGATTTTTATTCATCAGTGTATCAGTACTTCAGTAACAATCTGATGTGATGGGTATGCACAGGTGCCCAATTCTCAGTGTTGTTAATTAGTTCAATGTAGGTATTCTTGGATTTGATTTGATTTTGTTTGCTTCCCCCAAAAGATGCAAAAGTGTCTGAAGAAATCGATGGCTGAAGCAAAAATCGCTCTTGGCGCTCTCTAATCCATGTTATCTTCTCTTTAAATGGAGGTGAGGAGAGGAAGTTGAGATTAGTGAGGATATTTTGATCCCCATCAATTTCCCCTTACAGAATAAACATGAAAAGATCCCCATTATTGTCATGTTAATTTGTTCACCACTTGATCCAAAGCCCACTCAAGTCAATGAAAGTTCCTCTTCTTTCCTACTTTCAATTACTTTGGGTAAAGGCAGCAGAACTCTTTTTCCCAACACAGCAGCTCACCCACCAGGAAAGGAAGTTTTCAGTCCCTACGCTGTAACATGCTTCTGTTGGAAAGAATCAAAAGTCACATTAAGGTTTGGGAAGAGGCTTGAAAAGGCATCTTAATATGCTGGCAAGTGCTTAACTGAGGTACTGCAAAATTAGAGATGATATGGTAGTAGGAGGTTCCCATCTGGACAGATATCACTAGAGATGTGCACCTACTCCCTGTGCCTCCTCTGTGTCACCCATGTGCTTTGCTAGCTCTTCTATTTGTTCAGTTGCCAGAGCAACTTTTTTTTTTTTTTTTGAGGGGTGGGATTATGGAATCTTTGAAAAGTTCATTTATTGCCTTAGTAACAAATTTTAAGTTGGTTTTTTATTGCATTTAATGTATGTGTTGACAGAAAGAAGGAATTTTCTTCTCGATTTGCTCCAGCACAGGTTGAAGTCTTTTTTGCACAAAATAATGGCGTGCAAGAGACCAACAGAGTTTGCATATATTACCCACTTGCATTTATTTTTTTAATAGGTTTTATTATTTATTTATTTATTTAAAAAGAAGAATACAAATATGCACACTAATGTCTGCATGGATGCTAATTGGAGGTATGTCTGTGATGGAACATTATTCTTTAAAGTTGTATTTGTGCTGTAAGTCAACACTGGCTCTTTGTAGATAACTTCTTAGTTCCTAATGTGCCTTTCCTCAGCCTCCTGCTACGCTGGGTTGAACACACTTCCCAGTGCAATCCCTGGGCTGTTTTCATCACACCTGCTGAATACAGACTACACAAGTGGGGTCTAAGAGTGGACATGGATCGCTGTTTTCAGTCCCAGCTTTCAGCTTGTCCCTCTGCACTGGTATAAACTGGATTGGATTGGGTTGGAGGTCCAGCCAGCCCAGTTGCTTGCCCGCTCCCTTAGTTACTGATCATGCAAGAGCTCCTCCCTGTTCTTGTTCATCCTTGTTGCCTTTCTCTGAAGCTTTTCCAGTACTACGTTCTTTTTTTTTTTTTTTTTTTTTGAGATGAAGCATATCTAACGTATATAGGCAGGCCATGGAATTATGTCACAGGTTTTTATTTTGTCATCTCTATTCTTTTCCTTTATTATTCTTCTGTCTTTGCCCAGCATTTGATTAGTGTTTCTGACAGCTGTTGAGCACTGAGCTGAAAACCCTGAAGCCTTGGTCTGAGCCAACTCGGTGTATATAATTTCAAATGTGAAATGGGGATCATTTTTCCAGTATGCATCACTTCTCATTTCAGTGTGTGACTATACTGAACGGCACCCATCCACCGGAACAGTAATGGTGACCTCCATCCTTTGCAGCATCCAATCGCCAACTCCTACCATAGGTTCCTGCCTTACACCTGTTGTTAGTGCCAGACCCTCCCTTATACCACAGCTTCCTTACAAGCCTTAGCTGGGGAACTTTGTAAAAAACTTCATGGAAATCCAAGACGACTGCATAATCTGGACAACGTGAACTTTGTTAGTCTGAACACAGGTGTAGTGTGCCTTGCATCTTACTCTACTGCACTGCTGATGGTGTGAATTGTCCGTTGTGTGTGTATACTCACAGAAATTGAGTATTTGTAGACAAACATATTTCATGGATCATCTAACATGACCGCTCAAGACTTCTCCCAAACTCTAGGGCTGGCCTTGTGACGCTACTTCGTTTCATACTGCAATGAAACCCTCGATAACAGAACTCCCAGCTCTGCAGGTTGTGTCTGAATATAAGCTCATAGGGATAGCTAGGTACCATTTTAGGAAACCCTTTTTGTAGTGTAAATCACATAATTCTGCATTTCTCATGTGACATTACTGTCCCGTTGCCTCTTCTCTTTGAAGTCTGACTGTTTTCCCATCTATAGTCTATTCTAACTGGGAAATTGCTGCCAAAAGTCACTGTTAAAACAGCTTCTGTCGAAGCATTTGGCAATGGTGCAGTGAAAGAGCTCACGAATTTGCTACTTTTCTTTTTGTGACTGAACATGAACCCATGATTTCTTGGCATTTTACGTGAAATGCTTTTTTCCTTCTTGCCATGACATCTCATATATGAAACCCTCAGATTCAGTAGGGAGGCCAGCAGCACTCTAGGTACTTAAGAGCATGGGCACATGAAGGCAATGTCTAGGCTGAACCCCAGAGTCCTTAGGAAATTAAGCTGTAGTTTTATTGTAATTAGTGAATTTCTTTGAAGTTCCTATAATTAAGGTATCATCCATCTTTCAGTGGCTCTATTAGCACTGACAGCTTCCTTGGGGCTGTAGACAGGCCAAGCACCTGTGGGTTGATGTATTGCCCTGTGCTGCAAATTCTGTGAGCATTTGCCCATCGCTTCAGTTTCTCTATACTGAATGACACTTTTCTTCTCAAATAGTCCCATTTGTCAGATAGGAGCAAGGGGAGATGAATTTGATCCTTAACATGTAAAAACATACATGAAAACAGTCTAAATAACTGAGAGATATCTGGGTCACTGTTCCAGGATGTCCAACATAGTGAAAGGTCCTTCAGGAGAAGCTGTCCCAACATGGTGCACTTTGTTGCAGGAGCAATGATCTGCAGAGACCAGTCACATCTGCAGAGAGAATCTGGGAAAGCACAGGAAGATTTTATTTTTAGGACTTCACAGGTAGTTTTTTTATTTTTTTTTAAATTTTCTTTAATAGGGAAAACTTAATTGTAACAGAGGTGAAACCACCTTCTTTAAATATATCAGAGGTAGTCATGATAAATTTCCTCAAAGTATTCTAGGCTAAATTGTTCCTTGAAATGGTATTATGCAAGGAATAATGTATGACATCAGAAGTATATATAAATAGCATGGATAATCATAAGGAAAATCTACCAGATGAATGCTAAAGCTGGTCAGAAACTTTGGAAACATGGAAAATTATTTTACTACTTTTTTTTAACTTTTTGATCACCTGCAAAACTAAAACAAATAACATAGGACAAGGGTTGGTGATGTTTTCAAACAATAATCTCTTGGTCTGGGATAGTTTCAGAAAATTGCTAAAATGTTGGAAACTAAACTTTGATTTATTTCTTTTTTTTTTTCCTAATCTCTTTCTAAGAAAAGCAGGCACTTCTTCAACAGAAAAGATTACTTCAGCACTGGAAAATGCATACAAATGGCAGAGTAATACAATTTCACTGTGCATCTATATCTTCCTACACTGATGTGTGTTGTTGAATGAAGTTCACTTTTAATTATGTTCAGCTTTCTTCTGCACTGCTGACTTAGAATTCTCTTTTCCCCAGAAGCTACAATTTTATTATACTAATATTCACTCTAATATGTCTGATGCTTATTCTGAGGCCTTAGTATGTAGGACTAGATGAAAAAATACTTCTTAAGGAGTGTGATTAATCTCCACAATCACCCTGTATTTTGCTAGGATTTTTTCTTAATCTATTTCTTTCATCATACAGAAATAGTCTGAAAAAATGTTGATATTCACTACAGAGTATTTATTTCTCATCTATGAAGGCTATTTTTTTCTCAGAGCCTATTTGAAGCTGAAAAACCTGCTTCCATTGTGTATGGAGTTGGTGATCAGGTTAAAGGTACCAGCCTTTGACATGGAAAAAGAGCTTGTCTGGATTTAGTTTCTGAGGGAGCATCCTCTTCTTTAAAGTCTTTGATGAAGAATGGGAGAAACCACCAGTCTTGTGGTCACAGATGTATTCTGTCTTTTCTATATATAAGGAGATAATTAACAATGTTTGGAAAATAATTTTGAGCAACACTGCTTTATTCTTATTTGGGATGACATTTTTGCTCATACCCTATTGATCAAAAAATAAGTGAATGTTGTCTCAGTCACCTTTGCAAAACACAGTATTTTTACCCTTTACTCTGAAGACTAGGACTGTATAAAATCCCTTTTTCTCCTTGAACCTGTGTTTCTAACAATTATTAATCAATAGCTCTGCAGAATTCACACTGGTTAATGGCTTTGAACATCTTCTAGACTCTCATGCCTCTAGGTTTTTTGGTTATTTCAGTCATTTACCTCTTCTAATATTGGGAACTATGGCCAACAAACCTTCTGCAGTGTATGTATAAGCAACCCACCGCTCTATGCTGTACACTCTGTGCTTCTTTTCAGGATGTCCACAAAGTTGGGGTGTTGATTAAAGCACCTAAAATTAACATGCAATTTGGGTAACGCTTTCTCTTTGGTTTTTGTGTCTCAGAGAAGGAGGTGGAATGTAGTATTGTCTTTGCATGTACAGTTAAGACAGTTATCTCTCTCCCTCCCTCTCTCTTTCCCTCTCCCCTTCAAAGGAAAACAAAACAGAAAAGGGAAAAAAGAAAAGGCAAGGCTGGCAGAAGCCTGGGAAGGGGCCTGCTGCCCTCTGATGGTTCCCGAGGTGAAGAGCTGGGAGCAAAGTGGTTATGAGACCTGAGAGGATCCCCCTTATTTTCTAGCAAAAGTCTCTTGCAAGGCACAGGAGCAGAACCCAGCTCTTTGACTGAACAGGCTGAGCAGGATAGGAAAACTCTGAATGTCCTGAATTATTGCAGAGAATGCTGTTTTGTGGGATTTGATTTCCTCATTTTTCAAGTATTTTTCTTCTAGGAGGCCATTTTGATGTGGTTTGACCACCATAGGAATCTGCTCCTCCAGCAGCAGAAGCCCTTTAATGCCTGGAGATCATTACCCCGAGATAAGTGGGAGCATCAGCACTGCTTATAGAAATACCTGTCACCACCACCTGTATCTTGTCACCTAGAAAGGGGAGTTTCGAGTCATCTCTTCCGTGTTCAAGGATTTGCAGCTGCTTTGTTAAAAATATAAAGGAAAAGAACAACGAGGCTGTGATCTATCGAAGATCCTAGACGTGTGTGCAACCCCGCAGTGTCCGAGCAGAGCCCTTGCCCTTGGTGTTCAACAACTTGCCCGGCAGCGTCGAAGGGCCTGCCGCTCCATCACCAGAGGCAGCTCTCCTACCCTGCCCCTCGGTAGGATGGGGTGAAGTTTTAGCCGTGGCAAAATGCTTGGGGAGAAGATCCGTGGGTGTTTTTATTCCCTGCGCACAGCTCATGGGGCTCAGCTTGGAGCTGTGCCCCTCAAGGGCAGCGCTGCAGAGCAGGAAGGTCTGTCTGCCTGTTGGGACTCTGTTTTATAAGCAGGCTTTTTCACTTTGAACTGTGTTTTGATACTGACCTATTTTCATTTTGAAAAGGCGCCCATTCCTCTTGCCCAGCTAAGACAACGTGCACATACTCAATCCTTCCTTCTGGCTTTCCTCTGGAAGCTGCTCCCCGCTCCCGCAGCACTGCTTAGCAGTGATAATATTGGGAGGTATCACAATATCCTCTCCAAAAAATGGCTTCAAAGAGATCCTTATTGAATGCCATTTCAATTCTTATCTAGACTCCTTTTACAAGATAAATGAGTAGACAGGAGATGGGAAGATTCCTGAAATGTGACTACTAGCTTGTGCCCATTCTTTAGAAGGCTGAATGAGAAGCTCACCAAGAAGCACTGATGACAAAAATTATCTGAAAAGGGGGACACTTAAACTGAGGATAAAAGATTTGTTTCTCTCCTTGCATTATGTTTTTCCAAGCGGGGATTCCTCTGGGATGCTTATGCCCCAGTGTTCCCTTCCCAGACTAATCTCACACCCCTCGAGGCATCGCATGAAAGCCAGCGTGCATCCCATGCCACACGCTGTGTGCCCTTCAAGGGCCCTGTAGGAAGTATTTTGCTGGAAATGCTGCCAGAAAAACGACCTGGTGAACCCCCATTCCAAGTGTGGGATGAAAGATGCCCGTGGTAAAGCCTCGTAAAATCGTAAGAGCTCAGGTCAATGCTGGGAGTGGGTTTTAGAGCTTCTTGTGCATGAAGTAGATCTGTGCCTCTGTCTGAGAAGGGGGAAAACTCATCTGAGATTTGGCTGCTGGGGGCTCTGTTACTCGTACTGGAGCAGTGTTAATGTGTGCTTCACTAGCAGTGCTAAAAATGTTGAGATTCTTTACCTAAGAACCCCCAATTTTAGCTCAGGCTAACAAATGCATTTGTTTTTTCCTAGCGTGTGACAAAATAGGTAACACCGTTTTATGCAATGTAGCTTTATGGCAGGCAGGAGTGTTAGGTGGGGTCATGCAGAGAGAAGGTACTTGAGTAGTAAAAAGTACAGCTGCTACGTCCGTGAGCATTGAAAACCTGGTACAACGTGGGTCTGTCTTATCGTGAGAATAAACCGCTCCCGCCTGTGCCCGTCTAAAGTTCTCCTGTACGTTTTCGTGACATAATTCTTCAAGCTGCCTTATGTTTGAGTGGCTGTCCCAGAGGCTTCACTGAGAGAAGGGACTTGGAGAAAAAGCTACAATCCTGCATTTTGCACCCAGTCAGTGTGACAAAAGCCAATGTCACCGGGGGACACCGCCGCGCTGTCCCGTGGTGATCCTGGTTTCGGGCTCCCCTCCCTCCCATCCACCATCCAAACCTGCCACGAGGCTGTAAGAGTAATATTTATTTTTAATTCTCTGATAGTCCTATAATAAAAATCATTACTGTGTTGGCGATACTGCGCTTGATTTAGAACATCGATTGTTAATTCTGGCAGTTCTCCTACCAGCAGAGATTTTTAAATAGCAGGATCTGGATGACTCTTTAGCAGAATAGCTCCTGGGGGACAGGGATTGGTTTTATTGACTGAGTCTCTTTGCCTGTGGGTAACAGCAAAGCTGCGCTGGCTCTTTTTTCTGTAATTGTGAAGTTAACTAGCTTCTGCCGTGCTGTCAAGTAGATATGCCTACATCAAAAATTATTGCGTTTGCCTGCTGTGAGGCTTCCAATGTGTCTTATTAAATGTTTTCAGCTGCTGCTAAACATTAAGGTAACGGATAATTTACTGGGTATTGAGGATCTTCTGTGATTCCAGAGAAAAAGCTGCCTTTATTCAGCACTTCTACAGTTGTTGAATTTGGTGTGACTTTTATCCAGTGTGAAAAATTTTGACTGAACCTTAAAGCTAAAATAGATCTTGCATAAATAGGAAGCAGAGCTTCTGAGGTGGGAATGTATTATCAAGTCATGCTATATATGATTATTTTAGAACTTGTTAGTTCAATCATGATCACTTTATTAGAAGCATTCAATTGACTTATTTAGCCAGAGCAGCTGTGATAGATAGGTCAGCATGGACTGGGACCGAGGGGCTGCCTTGGATTTCTCCTTTGTGGAGAAAAAGAAGGAAAAGAGACAATTTACGCCCATCATAAAGGGGAAGAGAGGGGAGCTGCTGACTGTCTGGATAATCTTCCTCTTGTTCCTCTCCAGCTGCCAGACTCCTGGCAGAGCTTTGGGTTCCCAAGCGTGTTGCAAACAGTATGGAGCACGCAGAATCAATCCTGCTCAGCCCTGGCCGTGTGGGGCCAAGGGAGCTGGAAACACCCAGCCAGAGGGCTCAGCCCTCCACCCCGCTGCGTGGCCAGTGCTGCTGCTGCCCAAAGTGCCACCCAAGCACCGACACCGCCGGCCATTTGCTTGCCCCCGGTGCTGGCTCCATCGGTGGGAGCCAAATCCACTCCTGGCCCTGTTCACACCAGATCTCGTGTTTCCCCACCTGAGCCAGGCAGGCATCAGAAGCCACGCATGTGGGTACAGGACTTGAGCTCAGTTTTTGGCATTTCCGAGCCACCTCCGGCCCTGAGGTGCAAGGCAAGGGAGCGTGTGGCACTCATCCTGCGCCGGCAAGTGTGGAGCTGGGATCTTGGGTGCTGGAGGGAAGGAATCATCTTTCAGCTGGTTTCAGCCTGGGTCCTTCCCTTGACCTGATCAGACACAGCGCTTGGTGAAAAGCAACACACTTCAACGACTGGCAAGTGATGAATGTGTAAAATTACCCTGGGTTTAGATAAGATGGGAGCTTGATTTTTCTCTCAAGAGTGCATCAAGCTGACAGTGCAAGCTTTTCTTCCTTTTTACCTAAGGGTAAACTGCCAAAATTTGTCCTCATTAAGAGGATAAGTGTACTGAACACAGCTCCGTTCATTTGAAAGGCTTCCTGGTTGGCAAGAGCCAGACCAATTCCTTTTTGATATCCTAAAACCTAAATGCGAGGTTAGATTATGTTGCATCCTTTTTTTTTTTTTTTCCCCTCTTTCTTTTTCTCTTCCTTTAGTAAAGTAACCCAGATGCACAATCCCTTCTTACCGAGCTTTTGATTCAGCCAACGGATACCTGAATGGTTTGGCTTCCTGCTTGTTCATCCCACATATTGGCCTGCCAGGGCCCAGCCCTGTGCTGGATGGCTCCTGGGCAGTCTGCTCTTTTTTTCCAAGACACGCGTGATTCCAGAGCGCTCTTATTTTGTAATTTAACTTGGCACAGCTGCTTCCAAACCCAGGCAGCTAACTGACATTTTTGTGACCTCATCATAAAATATAACGAGCCCCAAGGCACGCAGCGCTTTGCTACCGCTTTACAGGGCGGTCGTGGCATTCTGGGGGGAAGCAGAAGGGGAAAAGTTAGCGACAGTTTTCTGCTTCGCCTCTCCGGTCTCTCGCGGTTGCTCTCCCCGTGTTTCCCACCAGCCTGGTTCATCCGTGCAGGGACGGGCGGCTGCTCCTCGGGGCACGGGGGGCTCGGTGCGGTGGGAAGCCGCCGCTTTCCTCGGCCTCATTGCCGCCTGCTAAATCTCCGTCAGCAGCATCTGCCAAGCCGACACCGTTGCAGGAAGCAGAAGGTGTGTGGCGTGGGGCAGAGAGGATCATTTGGAGCTGGGGAAGGGGAAGCCCCGTGGTTAATTTGAAATAAAACATTCAGACAAAGAACATCAAGGTAGCCTTGTTAGTCACCTACAACTTTAACTGCTATTTAAATTTGACTTTTTTTTTTTAAATGTTGGAATAATTTTGATCTGCAGTGCACATCAAAGCAGGTGACCCAGTGACTTTCCAGCGACACATGTCCCTGCCACCTCACAACCATACATGTCAGCAGGCGAGCATAAGGTCTCCTGAGACTTCCAGACTGATTTTTAACAGAGCCAGGTGGTTCCAACAGGCACACCAAACTGGGAATGTTGGCGTGGTTTTTTTTTGTTTGTTTTTTGGTTTTTTTTTCTGGCTCTTGTATGGCAATTAGTACTTCAGTGAAATAGAAATACCCAAGCAATGGTTAAGCCACTGCTTTTCAGAGCAGGAGCTCTTGCTCCTCCAGTATTATTCCATTGCGATGACTTTATTTCTCGGTGAGCAAGTGCCTGATATAAACGTAATTGCATTGTGTGATGGATGCTGGCTGAGTACAACAGTGACAGATGCATGCCGAAACTGTGTGAAAATTTTTGCAGCCAAAGCAAAACTGGCAAATGTTTGGCTTTCCGCCAGCTTTGCTCGCGGGTGCACAGCATCCGACGGTTTAACTGCAATGTTTACAGCACTGAAAAGCAGTTCTAGGCATGGTTCTTGTCAGCAGTGGAGAGCAGATAACATCTCTTATTTTGTTGACCTATGCTGCCCCTCAAGTCTCAGAAACCCTCTTTTATTTTTTTTCCCCCGCTCTGCCCTCATCATATTTTTAGTCAAATGCTTAAGCAGGATGGAAAAGCCCTCTGATTTGATGACTTTGAAAGAGCACAGCTGCATGAAGTATTGGGCACTTTAATCCTGAAGCTTTATTTTTTGACATAAATAGTGAGAAGTCACATCTTGTATCTTCTCATCACCTCTTCAGAAATGCTTTTTTTTTTTTTTTTCCCCATGAACATCTCTTGCATCACAGGACACCTACCAAGCATGACTGTGAACATCATATTGTAAAGGAAAACCACGCCATCAAAAAAAAAAAAAAATTGTTCTGCTAGCTGCAGAGGTAAGGAGCAGGGGGTGCTGATCACTGCTTTGCACAGTGCACTTCTCCTGGGGCACGTGCACTAAGTGTGATTTTGCACGATGGCATCTGTCCTAAGGTCACGTTTGTCTGCTCACCTTCCCTTGGCGGGGCTGGAAGGGAGCTCCCCACTTCCGTGCAGTTCTACAGTTGTGTGTCTGTGGGCATGTGAAATACTAATTAAAGTGGGCACAGGGATGGTGCTGGCCATAAATCATTGCTAACAAAAACTGCTATTTGGCAGCTGTGTCAGGGCAAAATGACAGTCTGCTGTGGCGGGTGGGAAAGCAGATGACCATACCTGCTCAGGGTGTGACTTTGCTGTTGACAGTAATCAAGGGTCTATAAATAACCTGCGACAGCTTTTTGCTAATGTTTCTACAAATTAATAATTTGCAGGTACTGGGCTCCTATGCTGTGTTCTGTCGGCCATGGCCCTTCCTCTTGCTACTGCAGCCCTGCCTGCCATGCAAACCATGGATGAAAGCACTGAGCAAAGGAACATGGAAAAGGGTTGGTTCTGCTGCTGTTGGGAGATTTGATGTGAAGGTGGTTGACCACAAGTGACTTTTTGTCCCTGTTGAACTTCGCCCATGAACAGGAGCACACAAGGCTGCTCGGAGTTGCCAGGGCGGTGCCGTAGGGACCTGGGGGAGGAGATCCCTAAGCAGGGAAAGGACAGCGGCAAGAATTGCAGGACAAAATGAAGCACCAATACCTTCACAACCATTTTTCGTCGTCTCCAGTGTTCCTGGTGTTTGCACTATTTCTGCCTCTTGAGATCCCAAATCACATACACAGCCAAAACAGCGTCGCTGATCCTCCCATGCGGACCCCAAGGGCGAAGCAGAAGGTGCATCCGTGGCGTGCCGACGTTGGTGCACCCCTGCAGAAAAGCCAGGGCAGCCACCGACAGGTCTGTCCTGTGGTCCAGAAAAATCTGGAAAGCGGAGGTGGGAACCAGCCCCTCTGCACTGTGTGGGCAGAAGGACAGGAGTCCTCTTGGAAAAGTGGCAGCAGTGCTGATACGGAGAGGAGGGACCCTTCTAGGAGCGTGTTTTCACAGCGGCTCCTCCGGGGAAGAGCAGAGCCATCAGGTACCTGAGGTCCACTCCTATGGGAGGGCACTGGTGTTGTGCACTTCAGGCCACATCTACTCCAAGGTGTTTAAGCAGCACATTTACCAAGGGAAACTTCTAAGTGTTACATTAATGCCTAACATAAAGATAAAATCAAATTCCTTTGATGACAAAGTAGGCTATTTTGTTAATTGAACTATAGGCACAGCTTCAATTTGAATGGAAATGATCAGCCATGATTGTCCATATTAAATAGTCATTTTTCTTTACGCCCTCTTTTCAGTGGTATCCTTAAAACAGAATGACGTCTTTTGGTGCATTTTCAATGGGTCTTTCCTGTTCTTTCTTCTTTGAATATCTTGCGTGGTCATAGAAATATATGATGATGATAGAAGCAATGTTCAGAAAAATGATCAGCAGCATGATCCAATATGAATATCCGTAAGTGTGTTCAGATTTGATATGTGTCTGCAGAAAAGTAAAACATCCATGGGCCAATTCTATGGACAGGCTGTTTTCTTCTATGTTCACAGGAAAAAGTATCATGGCTAAAAGTATGAAGATTCCTAGAAAATATAAATACAAATCTTAGAGCTGAAGCTGCAGTATTATTTATGTAGCTACTTGTAAGTATTCTACGTGAACTGGTTAGAATAGCTGGACTAAGACAAAGATTAATCTACTATTTTCCACGAGTCAAATATGAGGTCATTTAAAGGATTTTTGTCTCACCTAATAGTACCTGCCAGGTGTTTTGACATCAGCAAGTACATCTTCTGCTAAAATTAATGGATTCTTACTGACTATTCTTAGATAAGGCCATTTAATGTAACTTTTTTTCACTGAATTTAGTGCGAACGTGTATAATATATTCATCCCTTAGATGATTTGCAGAATGCCTATTTGGTATGAGCCCAAATTCATGAGGTGTGCAGCATGACAACAGGATAAAACCCTGAGCAACCTGGTCTGCATTCAGGGTTGGTCCAGCTTTGCTCAAGAGCTTAGACTCTTCTTTCTAACCCAAATTATTCAATGACTCTGTGATGAGCCAAATTGAGATGTCTTATTTGATCTGTGTCTACTTCCTATAGCCTTTTAAATACAGGTGGAATTTGGTTATTTTTAGCTAAATAATGCTTTTATATCTGTACTTTCATAGCGCTACCTGAGGTATAATCTCTGAACATTGGCAAAAATATTTCTATTCCTTCCCTCTAGGTACACCATCCTACACACGTTCCCACTGAAATAGGTTCAGGTTTTTTGGGGAGGATACTGGGCTTTCAGGCTGTCCGGTAGGAGAATTAGGAACCTTCATGATATACTCACACATCAAATGATGCATGATTTTTCATAAAAACGAGCCCATGGCAAAGTAGACTTCCAGGTCATAGCATTTACAGAGCTGTAAAAAGTAACCATAATGCTCAGTCAACGTGGGGATTTACTTTCACACTAATATTTATTTTGGCAAGCACACGGTCCTTTCATTTCAGGTCAAACTTTGCAGATTCAGGCTGCGTAACGGGTCCTGGGCTCGGGAAATGAACAACTTTCTCCTTTGATGAGACAACGATCAGCTTATCTTAAAACTTGATTAATTGCCTGACTTGGGCTTTTGCTCGCTTTTCTTATTGCGTTTCAAAGCATCCACAGCTGTTTCACCATCTATCTTTCTTGGCTGTATTAGCCGTAGCTAGAGAAAATGGGGAGTGGGTTTCACACCCCCACTGGTACTTGCTAGGTTTATCTATATGATTGTTTTTCCACCAAGGTCTGATTTTGGCAAAGGCAGCTTGCAGAGTGCAGCCCCAGGGTGGGACGATGCTGCTGGGGACACGGCTCAAGGGAGAGCAAGCGCCCGCTCCACCAGCAAAACGTCTTCGGGCCCGAAGAGCTTCTGACAGACAAAACGCCAGTGCTGAACTACTCTCTAATCAGATGTCTTTAAAGAAAATTTTCTGAGTGCAAACACTAGTATTAGAGCAATGAATAATCCTCCTGAGGCAAATTGAGCGTGAGAGCTGAAGTCATCACAGCAGCAAGATGACGAGTGTAAGAAGGTGTGTTGGGAGCAGCCAGGCTCAAGCCTACTGGGTAGACGAGGGGCTCGTGTCTCTTAACTCAGCATCTCTGCCATTTTTTTCTGCTTAGGGAATGTTAAAACTTACTTTTTATGTGTGAAAGTGTTTTTTAGAGAAGGAAATATATTTTTGCCATGACTCATCCCTCCTAACTGCCACCTTCCCATATTAATGCTGTTGTGGATGTATTTGATTCAACGTCGTTTTTGGAAATGAAGCTAGGCTCCAACCTAGAGATTAGACCTTAGAGGCTTAATTTGGTATGTATGTAACCCAGAAAAAAAAATATGCTACAAATACCATAAAATATTGATGTAAGGTCTTAAAGAGGTTACAAATTGCACTGTAGTCACAGCCAGCGCATACTTTTCTGTTACAGCTTCCTTCTGTACTTGTCAACTTACTCTGTTTTTCTCGATGTGCACCATGCACTAACTGATGCTACACCTGTTGGGGTTTTTTCATTTCCATTTTTGCTTCCAGTGAATCCAGACTCTTACTGATCAATGGTGTCCCTTTGAGTACATAATACTATTTGGCTCATACTCAAAAGATAGTTTTCAGCTATCCTAGAAGACATGGTTAAAAGCCAAAACCAACAGAACAGAATACTTTTTAAAGTGTTTCCTTTTACAGATATATATTTATTAATCTTGGAATCAGTGAGAATATTCATCCGTATGGTGGGCAGAAAGTGGTCAGCATGGGATGCATTACTCACCGCATAAGGAATTCCAGGTATAGACTCCAGTGGGTCCCAAAAATGTCTGGTAGGGATTACTGACAGCATTAGTGCAGGTAAATCCAGAACTCAGGAGGGAACTCAGTAAACCGAGAACCAGAATCACAATAATCGCAGTGATGGTGCTTTTTGCCTTGGTGCTGCTCAGGTTATCTGCAACTGAAATACAGCGGCTCAGCATCGATAATCAGCCTCCCCTGCACAGTCTGGTGGGCTTGGACAGCCTTATGACTTACTGACATGGCTGTAATTAAAAGCTAATAACCAGAGATTGGGCTGATCTGCAGAGATTGGGATGCAGAAGGAACGCTAGGTTTGGACATGGCACTGGAACCTAAATCCAAAATGGGCTGAAGGTACATTAAGCTGAAAGAAGTGCGTGTCTGCTAATCCTGCAGGCCCACAAACCTCCCGGGCATCAGGTTGGGCAGCAAACTTCTCTTCCTTAATGCTTTTGTAAATATTTCCTCTTGACAGAAATGTTATGCCTAAATTGGATCAGAAAACTAGGTGTTCCTCTGCCATCATTCCTGAGATGTCTGGGAACTTCTACAGATGCCTATTTAAAACTCAGCTCCAATTGTAGATTATTCCCTTTTTAATATAGCAGCAGTCCCCCCTCATATGGAAGAAATCTGGCGAGGGGAACAGATTCTAAAATACGCCTGCCTCTTTCCCCATCCTGCAGAGAAAAAGAAGAAAAAAAAAAAAAAATGGTGGAGGCAATATTTGCTCCCTTCTTTTACAAGAAAGGAGCAACTCCTGCTTTGTTTCCACCAGGTGCGTGGGGTGCTGTGGCTCCAAGGGGCTGCGCCTCGTGCTCAGGGCTGGTGGCCCTGGGCTTGGCAAGGGGACGAATGTGGGGCCCTGGGCTCACTCTTGAGGTTGCGTGTCCAGGAGTCGTGCACCCTCCCATCCAGCACCCCAGCACCTCTCCTTTTTCCTCCAGCCTCCTACAGTTGTTACACATAGATTGTTGCTTGGTGTCGTTCCTGTATCTAGAAGCATGGCAATATAGCTATATACATGACACACATAGTCAACCCCTCCAGGACTGTAATATTTTGTTGTTGTTGTTGTTTTTGCCTAAATCCTTCTAGTCATTTGGTACGTTGCTGATAATAAGAGACGTGAATGTGAATGCAATATACTCAAAGTGTAATTGCAGTATGGCTGTGTTGAAATATATTATTTTCCTCCTTTCAATTTAAAGATTGAAAAGGTAACTATAATGTGCCCGTGGCTGCCTTACCCTATAACAAATACAAAAGCAATATTTTTAAGCTCTATTCAAATGGGTGTTATGAGAGACAGCTATCTGTAGGAAAACTTCCTTTCTATGCTGCTTTTAATACAAAGCCATTACTGCAAAGTATTCAGTTAGTGCATAAATTGGAGAAATCATAGCAGAAAAAAATAGTAAAAAACCCCATAAAAAGAAAATAAACGCTCATAAAAAAAAGAAGAGCTATTGGATGTAAACGAAAAGGAGAGCTTCTCCCTTTTATAGAACATTCCTGGTAGAAGTTAATTTCTGTTTGAGGAAATGGCAGGTAAGGATGCGTTATGGAAATCAGTTGTAAATTTAAGCAATTCTCCCAGAAGAATAGGAAAGGCGGGCATTCAGGAGACACCACTCAATTCAGAGGAAGCGGGCACGCTGCCGGCTGTACCGTGCCCTTGTGCTGAAAGAGCCTTCCTGCTTGGACAGTGCCTAGTTCAAGAAATAAGTCTGGAGCCAAATCAGACAGGTTTGTGTAATTTCCCTCTGGCAGCCTCACTTAATTTTATCACTCGGAACATCTCCAGAATTGACTGGCTACATCTATTGCACCCCCTAATTGATCTTGTTTCTCTGACAGCGATCCGCAGTTTAGGGGATGCAATTTTGTCAGACTGCGCCTGTTGTAAGCACGCCTGCGACAGCGCAACATTAAAGGTTATAAATAAAATGCTGTTTTCGTGGCAGCACTTTTTTTTTTTTTTTCCTAAATGAAGTAGTCTCTGCAAACCGAAGGAATCTACAGTAGCTGAACTACTCAAATGGGACTGATAGTAACCCACAGCTAGATAACCACTACATCAGTGGAAAATAACCTAATTGCAGAATGAAAGCAGAAGCTTTTGCCTTTTCCAGGTCTCGCCTTAATTTCTTGTATTGCCTTTTTTTCCCCTAATCTTTAACTCTTGCCTGGTTGGATAGAATCTCCCAGACTTTTAGTGACCTGAGTGTGAATGACATCCAGCTGCCAGGCTGGAGGTCTTTTCTAAGCAGTGCTGATCTGGCAGCTTTTTTAAGGTCTATGATCACTTATGACACATAATTAATTGTTCGTTTAAGAAAAACAAAACAAAACAAAACAAAAAACAAAACAAAAAAAAAAAAAAAAAAAAAACAACCAAAAAAAAAAGCCCAACAACTCCCCCCCCCCAAGTAGAATTTAACCTAGCCTTCTACAGTTCACGCTATCCCATAGCACATCTGAAAACTGATGATAACATTAATGAAGCTCCATCAATTTTCAAGCATTTGTCATGTATTTTAAAAGTTAGAAAGTTAATCGATTCCTCTCTGTTACAGCCCATTTCAAAAACTTCCTTGTGTGCTGTTGGCCTTGCTGGTTGCCAAGAATCAGATAAATCCTGATTTTACAGGACTCTCTGGGCGTGCCTCTTCCTGCACCTTGCTCACAATTTTTACGTGTTTGACTTGGAAGCAAACAAAGCTGTAAAGAAGCTCTTTTACAGACTAGTATAGTCATAAGTGTTTCCTTTCTAAGACAAATCATCAAAATGGCTGATGAAGACTGGAAAGACTTAAGTTATTTAATAGCTTTTGCATTCTGCCAGATCATTCGGCTCATCCCCAGAGCCTCCGAAGTAGCTGTACTGATTTATAGCTCTATTAATGTCGGTCATGGCAGTATGTTCAAGAGGCTGCTCTAACCAGGCAGTTCATGTACTGTACACTTGTAGAAACCATCTTCCTTGGTTTCTCTTTCATCTTTACTCTCGGAAATTTCTCTTAATGTTGTGGTTTCCAAAACAGTAAGTTATGGTCTTTGTAAAGGCTGTTGCTAATCTGCTTTTGGATGGCCATTAGTAAAAGCTAACCTGGGCTATTGCTAACAAGTAATCTATATCCCCTAGCTATTATCTCTGATTTGCTCTTTCATGATTTCCATTCTCCTTTTCTCACACCCAAATATGACAACGCTATTTGAGAAACACACTCGGGGTGCACAGCAGAGACACCCAGCCAGGCCATATTTGGCAACAGATCGCACTGAGATTTAAGAGGATCCTTACAACTCTTCTTACTGGCGTCTGTAATGTTAGAGTGGAGAAAGCACACCACGTCATTTCTCCATAGCATAGGCAATCCATTTACTTAAGGATATCATCAAAGGAAAGACGTCTACTCTCTTAGGAGGGCCTATTTGAATTTAAAAATAGTATGTATGCAACTCCGAAGTGTTTTTCTTATTTCAAGATTGCACGGAATCACATCTAGTATAGAGCCTAAGAATTAATTTAAAATCAGTTAATTTCATCTTGGATATATGCCCAGCTGAACTAGTGAGGGATGTGGGCAAATCCCTATTTAGACTACTCATAAAGCATGACTTTCTTTCAGCAGCTGTCGAAAGCAACTGGCAACTCCTGAAGCTCACTCATTTTGTTCATCCCGAAATGGATGTTAATTGAGATACCATTTTGTAAATCAGCACAAAAACCTCAATCTGGTTGGGAGGAAAACCACCACCACCACCAGAATGCATGTATACCACACAAAGAACCAAAATCCTTCACTGATGCAAGTGTTCTGTGCATGCTTGGCATTAATTGTAATTAAAAATCTACCTGATGGTAGCGCCCAGGCCCTGGGATTGGGTTGTGTTATCTGCTGCACGCAGAAAGGGAAGACATGTCCCCGAAATCCTGCCAGACTGCATCCTCGCCCCGCAGTCAGCTCTCCACGGGTGGAATCCTGGTTTCACACGGAGCCCTAATAAAATCAGCAAAAGTCTGCCCGCGTGGCACAAGCGCTGGGGCTTGAGCCAACTGGCGTGGGGAGACATAATCATATATAAACAATTTTTATAAATGCGCATTTACTCTTCTAAAAATTACTGTGATTATTCTGATATGACTGTAAATAAACTCACTTGAATGACTTGTGATTTTTGTATTTATGTGGTGATCTCGGTGTACGCTGTACGCTTTGCTGGAAATGCTGTTGTGTTCAGGTTTTTCACTGCAGTATAATTGTCGTAATGTGAACTGCCTTGCGCGATGCAGCTTTGCCACTGTAGGAATTTGGGTGCCTGTATGTACAGATGCAACTTCTGTACTAAATTAAGCTGGGAAAGAGCTAGGAGATGGGAACCGTCTGGAGGCTTAGGTCTGCTGTGCTCTACCTTGGGGGCTGCTCTGTGATGGGACATCGTCCAACAGCCTACCAAACCCAACAAAATTTCTTAACGTGCACTCATGTTCCAAAATTATTTGACCTACTCTGCCAAATCTTGCAATGGCTTTCAGGCTTATCTACCTTAGGGTTTTGTGAATTCTCTTCTTCGCATCAGTTGAGCTACTTGTGCGTAGAGTTAAGTAAACCTTTGCTGAACCGTGCGAAACCAGTACGGAGTCTGTGGTTCGTACTTGATATGCATAATTTCTTGTTTCTGTTTTGCTTTTTCTCATGTTTTGCTTCTCATGCTAGGATTTTTCACGCTTGTTTTAACTTTCTCCAAAGTTGCTCTAGGTAAAACCCCTTCTGCTCTTCCCCTTATTTTTTAGCTTTATTTTATTCCCACGTAGCAACCCTCCTCCTTTATCTCCCAGTTATTCCGTCCTCCTTAATTATTTAACCATTTTTATTCTTTTTCTTCTGTGATAATTCTACCATTGAGGATAAATACTAAGAACTGTAGATGTACAAAAAGTAAGATCTGTTGCATAACAACATAAGATACGTTTTTTTAAATCTATTGGATATTTGCTGAAATGTTTTCCTAATAACACTGTTTCCAGGTCTCATCTCAGAGTTTTTTGGGGAAGTCATGATGACAAGGAATCACCTGAAAACCATGCATCGGGTGGAGGAAGAAAGGCCTTATAAAAGATGACAAGCTACATTGTAATCCATAATTCACAGTTTAGCATAGGAAAAAAAGACATGAGCAAGCCTAACTTTTGAAAATACACTAACTTAATGGTTAAGTTTGATAATATCACTTAAAAATTGAATTAGGTGCTCTTAACAGAAGAAATAAAAAGAATATTGTCATTAATATGTAGGTCCAGCGCATGTAAAAACACCATAACTTTCTAAATTATTGTTTTACATGTTTTGTTCTTTTCCCTTCAGCAGCCTCATAAAATCTTCTATAAAAATGATGCTATATTTGATGGTAGGTGGCAAGATATTTTAAATCAATTAATTTAACATAACAAAATTTAAAAAAAAGAAATCCTGGAAAGTGAATTAGGTATGTTTTCTTTTAATAAAACGGTTATTGAATGTTGCTTTTCTGTTCCTACTGAAAGCTTCTGAAAATGAAAATTAATTTTACACAAAGTTCCTATTCTGTACTTTTTCTTTGTTCCAAGGCGTAAGCTAAGTACACAGGTAATTAGAAGAAGTTGCTACTGGCAAGGATGCTGAAGCATTTCTGTGCTTTTTGGGGGTTCTTGTTTTATATTACTTAAATCCCCAGAGCCTGGTTTACAGATATTCTTGTTCTCGTGTGAAGTCTTGTAGCTACAGATGAATACAAGGATGAGCCGCGGCTCCTACGTCCGTCACCTGCGTGAGCGAGAAGACGCCCTCCACTTCCAGGTGCACCACCACTCACCTTGGAAAGTCCTTTCCGAAACCTGAAGTCCCGCATCAACGAACTGTTCACAGGTACCGCTAAAAAGTCCGTAGGTGAGACTCACGGTGACGCTGGAGTTCGTGCCGGAAAAGCGAACCCGACTGTTCATCCAGCACTGGGTCGCCAGCACAACACAAATCATCGCGAAAGAGCAAACGCAGGTTAAAAAAGCCGATGCAAACATCGTTGTTTTTTTTCTGGATGGCATTTTGTCAGACAGAGGTTCTTCCACCGGTTCAGGGTATTTTCTTTTTTTTAGTCCTGCTTAGCATGAGGTTGTTTCCTCCTTCTTGCTATCTGGGATCTGCTCTCCGCGCTGGCAGAAAGTTACCTTGGTAAACTTTAAGCAAACAGCAGCGGTAATAAAAATGCAAAATAATTGAACTTTGGTCTGGAGGGAAGGTGTTGCCATAGTTACAACAAAACCAGCCTGGCAAAGGCCGGGAGGAATCGTGGGCAGATGATTTATGATTGCCTTGTCGAGCCGTAGCGTTTCAGAACGCGGCGCTGGAGACACCTTCTCGAGCCTGACGCCCGCGGGTTCCCAGCTCGCCTGCCTGCTTTCTGGGACATTTTTTACTCCCTGACAAAATTTCCTGGCGTGTTCTTGCTTTCTCTCTTGAAAGGCTGATAACCAGGCTGGAAAGAATTTTTCTTAAATCTGTATCTAATCTGTATCTAATGCGTTATGGTAAAGAGTAATAAAAAGTTCCATGTCTGTTCAAATTCCCAGCTTGCTTAACAGCTACCCAGCTACCTCTTTTGTGACCCCTTTTAAACTCTATGATCTTTGTGAAAACACTGTGTTGGTCTTGGCTTTTGCAAGGGGTAAGGAGATTCTACCTACTGTCAGTAGATTATTTTCTAAAGAAGAGCTATAATTTTTAATTACATTCTACATATTTTCACGCAATAACTCCTTCTCTTCTTTTGACCTTTTTTTTTGACAAGGAGGAGACAAATACCCCAAATCGGGATTCATTTCAGTGAAGTAGTGGATACATAAAGGGAGAAATACTGAAGAAAATCTGTTCTGGACTATAAAGAAAGAGAATATATTTTTTCTTCTGCCCAAATTGACCTAAACAAAGACAAAAGATAGTAACAACGTTATCAATCAGAGCCTAGATTCCTTAATAAGACTGGAGACAAATTTCTAGAATTTGAGCTAAACCAGGCACCAGGGTCCCCATTTTGTTTGTGTGAAATCTGAAACGTAAATTAACAATCTATTGTCAGGATAAAGCAACAGAGATTCCACTAGCCTTTATTTCTATTAATTATAATGTCATTATTGAACCCATGCTTCTGGATAAACCAGAGGTTTTTTAATCATCCTTTAGAAAGCAGTCTGTTTAAACAGTGCTGCTGAATAAACATGTTGAGCTATCTTCCTGAAGCTTGACTGGTTTGTACTGTAAAGACATTGAGAGATTAAAGTTTTATGAATTTGAAATGGTAAAGAATTTCTTGGGAGGACAAAATACCTGCTCTGTAATGCAGTGATATTATACTGCAATTCTTCTGGTGTTATGATTTCTTGATTAAAAACTTTAAAGCAGTAATCACATTTGAAACCAATGTAATTTATTTCAGTTTTTTATACGATATGGTCACGTGTACTTTTATTTTTTTTTCAAATTATATGGAATTTTAATGATACTTTTGATATCATTGCTTTCAAGAATTTATAAATTTTACTAATAAATAATTTACATGTGTAACACAGAGGAAATTAGTCAGTATAACAGTTTAAACACTGAAGATCAAAGAGAAGCTTTTCGGCCTTTCTCAAGGAATAAGAAACAAGAGACCTGCCTGTCCTTTCCTGTCCTGTGCTTCAGTTAAATTTTAACCATAACAATATGGGTAAAATTTATTGGACTGATCCACTTCTACAGCTTCATTGATGCAATAGTTCTATTCACCATTTAGTTGCAGACAAAGAGCATAGTTCAAAGTGAGGTAAAAATCTGCCCACCTGCCATCAGCCCTGTGCTGTCAGCTGTGCCGCTTGTCCCCTGTGAAATACATTTAAAAAAATACATATTTAAGAATTGATATTTGTCTTGGTACTCACTTTGAGGGAATGAATTTTCAGCTGCTCCTCCTCTGGCCCACTCGAGAACCAAATTTAAATTGAAGTGAACATCCACACCTTTAAAAATGCTAAATAACAGAGACTAAGAGCTGCAGTGGATAGCATGTAACCTTTTCTAAGCAATCTTATTCAATTATATTTAGTTTTTGGTGACCCAGCTCAGATTTTTGTGGCTCAAATCATTGAAACTCTCCTGCAGCCGGGGGAATTGCTCTGTAAATTAGACTATAACTTGCCTTTTTCTTCCCTGCCACCTTGAAGTTAATTTATTCTCTGCTGATGGTATGATTCCTTGTGTCTTTTTTTTTTCTCACAGCTACCTAAAAAAGTATCATATATCTTGTAATAAAAATTAGAGTCTGACATGGCACACCTCATCCCTTGAGAGAAATGAGAAGCGATTGGTTTCTTCTGACTCAGAGAAAATACTTCCCAATCAGCACCTTACCGACTCTACCCCCACTAATACAGACTCAGCTCCAGAGAGATGCCATCTCCTGACGGCTGTCATCTCTCGACGGAGATCTCCCAAAGGATGCCATCTCCCAACAGATGCCACATCTTGATGGATGCCACCTCTTGATGGAGGCCATCTCCCAGCAGATGCTATCTCCGAATGGATGCCATCTCCCAACAGATGCCACTTCCCGATGGATGCCATCTCCCAACGGATGCCATCTCCTGATGGATGCCACCTCTTGATGGAAGCCATCTCCCAACAGATGCCATCTCCCAATGGATGCCACCTCTTGATGGAGGCCATCTCCCAACAGATGCCATCTCCTGATGGATGCCACCTCTTGATGGAAGCCATCTCCCAACAGATGCCATCTCCCAATGGATGCCACCTCTTGATGGAGGCCATCTCCCAATGGATGCCATCTCCCAATGGATGCCACCTCTTGATGGAGGCCATCTCCCAACGGATGCCATCTCCCAATGGATGCCACCTCTTGATGGAGGCCATCTCCCAACGGATGCCATCTCCTGATGGGTGCCACCTCTTGATGGAGGCCATCTCCCAACAGATGCCATCTCCCAACGGATGCCTTCTCCCAACAGTTGCCATCTCCTGATGGATGCCATCTCTTCATGGAGGCCATCTCCCAACAGATGACACCTCCCGATGGATGCCATCTCCCAATGGATGCTATCTCCCAACAGATGCAATCGCCCAACAGATGCCATCTCCTGATGGATGCCACCTCCCAATGGATGCCATCTATCTCCTGACAGATGCCATCTCCCAACAGATGCCATCTCCCAACAGATGCCACCTCCCGATGGATGCCATCTCCCAATGGATGCTATCTCCCAGCAGATGCCATCTCCCAACAGATGCCATCTCCTGATGGATGCCACCTCTTGATGGAGGCCATCTCCCAATTGAAGCTATCTCCTGACAGAAGCCATCTCCTGATAGATGCCATCTCCTGCCAGAGGCGGGCAGGGTCCGAGGGCTTGCTCCTGGCTGGCTCACAGGTAAGTGCACTCAGCTGTGCTCAGCAGCAGCCAGGGAAATTCAAGGTGAAGCCACTGCAAATTACTTTCTGTTCTGCTGCAACCACAGTGTTTAGCGACTGTTGTTAGTGATTTAAAAAATCCCGTATTTAGCTAAAATCTTTCATTTTAAAAAACAACTGACAGGTGGCAAGATGATTTAGCAGTGCGGTTAGCAAGCAGTTCTGCTGGTATTTGTGATTTTCCTAGGACACCACCTTTGGGGTACACCATTGCGTATCACACAGAGCTTTCACATTCTTTTTATTTTCCATTTTCCATGTCTAACTGGGGAGGAGCTCAGCATCTGAGATGGCAGGATCCTTGAGCTGCACTTGACCCAAAAGGAGTCGATAAAGCCTCATGCAAGGCAGATGTATGTGCGGCACTGCAGGATCAGGCCATACGTTACCAACGTTGCCTCCACCTCCTCTAAGATGGATAAATTGTAATTGAAACAAATTATTATAAATGTACTATAGAATACTAAGAACGAGAGATATTATCTTCTATTGTTGCTTCGTAGCCAGCATTCTGAGTGGTGATGGAAACAGGGATTTGTTTATGCCTTTTGGACTGGGTGAGGGAAATCAGATAAAGCATCATGAATTTTATTGTAGCTGGAGATGAAAAATTTGAAGCTCAACTGAACTGCAAAATTATTGCAACAACTGTTTGGGAAAGTGAGAGGGATGCGATCACATCAATTTTTGTGTCTCCATACCTTCTGTGGTGAATTTGTACTATTCCATCTTCTGATTTCATGTCTTCTCTTGCTCTGACCTTTTTTAAAGCACTATTGAAAAAACCCCAAAAGCGTTTTAAATGCTGTTTG
The DNA here is from genome assembly GCF_018691265.1 of Tyto alba. NCBI lineage: Eukaryota > Metazoa > Chordata > Aves > Strigiformes > Tytonidae > Tyto > Tyto alba. Next base: position 2,980,213 of record NW_024881261.1, on the reverse strand, counting down.
GATCTCTTCCCAGAAAGTGACTAAATCTTCTCAGCTGAGAACACCATCACTAGATAGTTACGGGCTTCTGGGCTCTGACGCTGGAGCGTATTGGTTGGTATTGGAGTGACAGCCGGAAAATTGTGCTGCCACCAGCCCCACCGGAGCAGCGTCCTTCCACATGAGCAGTCAGCAGGAACAGTGACTGTTGGGGTTTCCATCTTGAAAGCAAAAAAGGCGGAAGATCCTGAAGCCATCACACTGATATCAACGCAAACGCGATGAGCAAAGTCCTGTATTAAAACGATTGCCTGCTGCAGGAGCATTCCTCAGTTTTACCATCTGAACGAGCTAGCTGGTGTCTGATCTTGAGGCACAACCTGAGCTAGTCCAGAAGGTATTAACAATACGACTGTGTTTGGTACTCAGACGCCTGAAGAGGTGATGGCTAAATATGCCTGGTCATGGCAGAGGAGTAGAAGCCACGTTCAGCATCTCCGCCACTTGCCGTGAGCGCTCCATCCCAAAGGGGAACACCACTTGCCTCGCGTGGTGGCTGCAGGGGCAGCCCTTGAAATTGCCTTTTCTCGAAGATTTTGAGATTGAGTATGTACCCATCATTAGGTTTTGATAAACTTTCCAATGGAAGAATTAATTTCTCATCTTTTAAAACTTTTAAAACTTCTCGCAAAAGGCATGCCGAGGTGGGTGAAGGAGAGCTGTACCTCGGTGGCAGCTCATCTGGCTTCTTGCTCATTCTGTTTCTCTCCATTTCCAAGTTGTAAAATGTGTAAAATGTTTGGTGTGTGTGTGTGTGTGGGGGGGTGGTGGTGGTGGTGGTGGTGGTGTGGGGGTGTGGGTGTGTGTGTGTGTGTGCGTGTGGTGTTGAACAGAAGAGCATAGGCCATTCTGGTAAAATAAGAAATTTTAAAATAAATTTTTGAAATCATAGAGACGTTTTCCATTCTTTAACCCCAGAGGTGAGTGACTGCAGATACCAAAACAGCTGAGCTCCACTAAAGCCTCCAAGATGCCCTAGGGTATCTTGTTTCCATACCTCAAGAGATGACTTGCAAAACTTTGAAATAACATGTTTAGGCTTTAAAAAGTTGCTGTCGTTCATGACTGAATACTGCAAATTGAGTGGTCAAGTACAGTTTATTGAAGAGTGGGGAAAAAAAAGCCTCCTGGCCTTGGAGGAAGTAGAAAAAATGGCCTTTGCAATAATTTCAGTTTAATAAAATGTGGATTTGAAGCTGTGTCAAGGTTTGTAGTGTTTAGAACAAACCTTGGAGGTGAAGATGGAGAGAAGAGCTGGCAGGGCAGATTTTCATTTATTGCAATTTCTGTAACAATTATAAAGATATGTAGTCTTGAATACTTAAATATATTCCTAGATACTCATAATTTTGTATTCCAAATGTAGAAATCTTATAAAAATACCTTCTGAAGTCATTAAATTAACTACTGCTAGGATGCTACATATTCTCATGCTATTGCCCAATTATCTGTCCTTTAAAGAGTTTTTCCTGTATTTTTAGGCCGAGATATATTTGCAGCTACAGAAATCACATGTCTGTGTCTGTTATTTGCTGTGCTACCACTGAGTTTCTGACTCCTTCACTACATTTACAATTCGTGTTCTAGTATATCAATAAGGAGAGAGACCTACCGTCCTGCTACCAAGGGTATAGTGGCCATTTCTCAGTAAATACGGAAGCCTGGTAAATATTTGGGGAGCTTTTGTCTAGGTGAAGGAAAGTGGTAGCGTTATACTTGGTATTGTATGCTTTAATAAGTCTATAGATGCTCCTCCTCGAAATCCTTTCTCTCGAGACTGTGACCACGCATTATTATCTTTTGAGTTTGCAGGCATTGTACAGAAAAGCAGGAAACGTAATTTTACCTTCCTTGGTGCTATCAGGTTCATTATCATGCTGGGATACTGGAATTTATTTTTTTTCTCTTCAAATATTGCCTATTTCCTGTCATATATTTCTTGAGCTTGAAGCAGAGAAGCTACTTTTTGTAACAGAGTAGCAAAGCGACTGTAATTGCTCATGGGAAAGTTCCCACCACTTCTACTGCAATAACGTTATTCCACAGGGCAAAACAAGGGCCGCAGGTGCTGGGTCCTGCCAGAAGCTGTCGGAGGTCCTGCAGCTCCGCCGGCAAACTGGAAACAAGGGTGAAACGGTTGCCAAAGAGCTGACGTTTCCGAGAATGTATTTGATTTGTGATGGAAAAAGAGGAAAAGACAGATGATCAGTGGACTGTGAGATGGACACAGAAAAGCCGCTGTTGAAGGTCTCTTGGACTGAACACGTGGACATCTACCCGTTACTATCTTATTTTTGCTATAGCATTTCAGTCTTCCAATTTCTTAAATTTATTTTCTGATGAAGCAAGTAAACTCTGTCAGTGTAGCTTAAATTGCTTCAAATCCCACAGCAGCTTCATTTTTCATCCTCTCCCCTTTCTCACCAGCATACTTTCCTTCCAGACGTTGTCTGGAGAGCACTGAAAACAGATTTTAAGAGGCTCCATTCTTCAGATCCCTAGCTCCTAGACTTTGTGGAGTACTAATCTAGTTTTCTGGATAAAGCACTGTATCAGAGAACATCATACTATGTTGTTTTTCTCTAGCCAGCAACTGAAGATAAAATCAACCTCAGGCTTACTCGCTGCTGTTGGCTCCAGCTCATTAGTGTATCCTGAAACCCATCAGTGGCATAAACCTGGGCTTAGAAGTTTCCTGGACGTGACTGCAAGAAAGCAGAGTGAGGAACACTGATGTGGATGAGCAAGGCTAAATTTCTGTCATGTGGTATCAATAGTTATATTTAGGACTTAAGTACAGGGTGCTGGAGCAAGAAAAATTGGATGAAGTTTCTTTTACAACTTTATTTCACAACTGTACAACTTATTTAGGTATTCTCCTTACCTACAGAAAATCTCTTTCTGCCAAATAACTATAATGGGCATTTTCTTTTTGTTTTGTTTTGTTTTGTTGTTTTGTTTTTTTTTTTTTTTTCTGTTTGTTTGTTTTGTTTTTGTTTGTTTGTTTTTTTTTTTTTATTGGACAACTTGGCTTCACATTTCTTTCTCATGACTAATTAATTTTGGAACCACGGTACAGTAGTACTTTTAGTTTCTGCATTAATAGAAAATGTAGTAATTATATCAAATATGTATAATAATTCCATTTATTTTATTGCTTGGATATAAGCAGTCATTTAAATTAATATACAATTTCTTGCAAATGGTTACTAGTGAGAAAATTGCTGACTTGCAGTCATTTGATCTACAAACACATTCATTAAAATCAAACGCCTTCCTGGTACTGTGCCCATTTATGCTGCCATGTCTGTTGAAGAATTTTAGCCTTCTACTAAATCTCTGTTTCCTAGTCAACACGATGCCAAAGGGACATAATTAGGCTCTGATTAAGTTTTCCATGGAAGACACAAATATTCACAGATGTTCTAATATTTTGTTTTGATGGTCTTTTCATACAATCCCTAACTGTCTGACATCCGTCGGTACACTTAAAGTAAATACGGTGTGCATGGATATGGGGTTTTTAAAGTAACGTATCCTTGAATTGCTCCTGGAGGAGAGATTTCTTCTGCAGGGAGACTTGTCCTGCTTTGCGAGAGGTGGCAACCTGGGGCCTGGAGACAAAAGCAAAGCAAGACGTGCCTCCAGACTCCCCGACTCTCGCCTTTCCTTCAGTAATCCTCTCCTCCCTGTCCTACTTTTCAGCCTGACGTTTCTATTCTGGGTTTCACCGTCTTGATTCATCGGCCCCGTGCAACCCAAGCTGCTGCAGAGGTTTTTTGGAGGGGGAGGTGGGTGCAAAAGGCATCAGACTTGGCCCTTGCACCCCGGCTGCGGTGGGGCGGTTAATGGTGGGCTGAGCAGAAAGGGGAAGGGGTGGGGGGATGTTGTCTGATCCTGGCAGGGGACTCTCGGGTCCCTCCGAGCCCTGTCACGCCGGTCACCTCGGGAAATGCTTGCTGCCCAAGGAGAAGTCACTGCCGTCCAACGTCCGTCCCTCACCCGCATCTTCATCCTCATCCACACCGCCCCTCCTCAGCGCTGCCGCTGTGAAGCGCGGGGAGAAACCAGGCGCTTCCAACACGCGCCCACACAACAAGGCCTGACCCCAGGGGAATTTGGGGCGGTGGAGCCCCGGTGACCGTGCCGGGCAGGGGAGCCCAAGCCCTGTTTGAAAGTTGGGTGTTCGCTTGTCCGCGGGTGGAACCATCCTCAGCAGGAGGGAAGCCAGGCTGCGCTGGGGGGGGGGGAGGGATGTGTGTCCCGGTGGCACCGGGTGCTGAAGTGCTGGCTGGTGCGGAGGGAGGGGTGTGAGGGGGGTGTGAGGGGTGTGAGGGGGGTGTGAGAGGTGTGAGGGGTGTGTGACGAGTGTGCGAGCAGTGGGTGTGAGGGGTGCGGGGGGTGTGTGTGAGGGGGGTGTGAGGGGTGTGAGGGGGGTGTGAGAGGTGTGAGGGGTGTGTGAGAGGTGTGAGGGGTGTGTGACGAGTGTGCGAGCAGTGTGTGTGAGGGGTGGGTGTGAGGGGTGCGGGGGGTGAGTGTGAGAGGAGTGAGGGGGGTGTGACGAGTGTGCGAGCAGTGGGTGTGAGGGGTGGGTGTGAGGGGTGTGGGGGGTGTGTGTGAGGGGGGTGTGACGAGTGTGCGAGCAGTGGGTGTGAGGGGTGGGTGTGAGGGGTGCGAGGGGGTGTGTGTGAGGGGGGTGTGAGAGGTGTGAGGGGTGTGTGAGAGGTGTGAGGGGGGTGTGACGAGTGAGCAGTGTGTGTGGGGGGTGGGTGTGAGGGGTGCGGGGGGTGAGTGTGAGAGGAGTGAGGGGGGTGTGACGAGTGTGCGAGCAGTGGGTGTGAGGGGTGGGTGTGAGGGGTGTGGGGGGTGTGTGTGAGGGGGGTGTGACGAGTGTGCGAGCAGTGTGTGTGAGGGGTGGGTGTGAGGGGTGCGGGGTGTGTGTGTGAGGGGAGTGTGAGAGGTGTGAGGGGTGTGTGAGAGGTGTGAGGGGGGTGTGACGAGTGAGCAGTGTGTGTGGGGGGTGGGTGTGAGGGGGGTGTGAGGGGGGTGTGAGAGGTGTGAGGGGGGTGTGAGAGGTGTGAGGGGGGTGTGACGAGTGAGCAGTGTGGGTGGGGGGGGGGGGTGTGAGGGGTGCGTGACTGTTATGAGGGGTGTGTGAGAGGTGTGTGAGGGGTGCGCTGGGGGGGGGTGTGTGCGACAGGTAGGTGTGACAGATGGGTGTGAGGGGCCTTCCCGCCGCCCGGGCCCCGCTCCCGCCGATGCGCGCCGTGTCCGCCAGGCGGCTCCGCGCCCGCCGCGGCGGCGCCGGGAGGAGGAGGAGGAGGAGGAGGAGGAGGAGGAGGAGGAGGAGGAGGAGGAGGAGGAGGAGGAGGAGGCGGCGGCGGCGGCGGCGAAGGGAAATTTCCTGCCTGGCTGCCGCCGCCTCGGGCCGGAGACCGCCTGGGCGTCCCGCGGCCGGCCGCGCCCGCCGCCGCTGCGCGGGGGGCGCCGAGGGGCCGACGGAGCCGGCGAGGTGAGGTGAGGGGAGCGGAGCCGAGTGCCCGGCGCGGCGCGGGGGGAAGCGCGGGGTTCGGGGGGGGGAAGGACCTGCGGGGCAGCGGGGATGCCGCGGGGCCGGGGCCGCCGCTGCCGTCGGCAGGTGCTGGCGGCGGGGGACGGGGCGGGCGGCTTGGCCGGCTGGAGAAGGTTTGGGGGGGGGGGGATCCCCGCCGCCGGGTGAGGAGGGGCGGCCGGGCGATGCCCTGGGAGCCCCGCGGCGGGCTGGGCCGTCCCGCGGGGCTCCTTCCCGCGGGGCTCCCGGGGCCGGCCTTGCCTGCCCGCGCTGCCGCCCGGGGCCGCGCTTCCCTTCCAGGGGTGGCCCCGGGGGGGGGGGGGGGGGGGGCGGGCGGGGACACGCGTGTCCCCTTCTCCGCGGGATGCCCGTCCTCGGGAATGACTGCCGTGCCGCTTAACCCGTTGGAGAGGCCGGAGGGGTGGGTGCTGAGAGGGCAGTGGGCACCCTCGTGTCGAGGCAAGGTGGCTGGGGGGTGGTGGGGTGGTGGTGTGTGTCTGTTACACCAGGCTGGGTTTTGGGGTGATGCGTCCCGACCAAGGGAACGGGCCAAGCGTTGCGTGCCCGGCTGTTAGGCATCCCTCTTACCTGCCCTCCACGCACCCAACTGGGAGGCACGGTGCCTGGGCTCTCGGGCTCTTCCCCAGCCCCCAGGACGGGGCTCGCCTGAGAACTTCAGCTTTAACGTGGTGTTTCTCTCCTGTCAGCGTATCCACCCCGTTTTCATCCAGCGGTTTCCGAGGTGAGCGGGGCTGGGGGTGTCTGCAGCATTCAGGTGTGCAGGACCAGTGACTGAGGGGGAGACATGGCTCGGTACAAACTCTTCTGCTCTCCCTTGGTCAAGATTAACGTTGTTTAAAACCCGTACGTTTCCGCTGATGCCGTTTATTGGTTTGGTTTTACGTTGACTGGCCGGTTCTTGCTGCTGACAGTCCGGTGCCCTGGCAAACGCCGGGGTTTGGCACCAAATGGTGCCTGGAGGAAGGGGGTCACTGGGGGAGCTGGTGTTGGTGCTGCTGCTTCTGTGTTCCCTGGTGACCCCTTCCCTGGGGCAGAGCCATCCCGCTGACAGGGAAAGCACCTGGTTGCATGGAGGTAGGTGTAAATCCTGCAGCTGCTGAAAACCTTTGTATTTTCCTTATACAGGCTGGGAGGGAGAAATCAAATGGGACTTTAATGGAAAAAATTGAATTTATTAACTCCAAAAACGAAGGTATTGTGCGTCCCGTCCCCCCCCCCATTCCCTGCTTATGGTTTCATTTAAAATACTGGGAAAAATAATGACAAACCTCACAAAAATAATGTAAAGACAACTTTTAACTGTCTCCCATCATTGGATTTTTTGTTTTGCACTTTAATCGCAGGTTATTAAAAGCATTAGTGGATATCTGCTGAGATTGAACACTTTTTTGTTTGAGAAAGGGTGTGTCTCAATTTTTTTTTTCATTTTTAATTTTACCCTTCTTGTGGACTGTTTCCATAGAGTGAGGCAATTTGCTGTGTGTTCAACTGTGTAGCTGCTAAACCACTGCCAGTGTCTGATTTGTAAGGGGTAGAGACTGCTGAGTTGAAAGAAATGACATCGCTTATTGAGCTTTTTTTTCTCTAAAATCTTATAAGCTGTATGAGAAAACCTGGAAAGTAGAAATAAAGAGGCTGAGAATCGAAACTTATTATGTGCATGGTAATCTTAGCTTCTTTGCATGTTGTGCTTTGGGGCTTGTAAAAAAAAAAAAAAAAAAAAAAAGGTAACTTTTGATGAAAATTAATTACATTCAGCTGGAAACTCTATGTCATTGAAAGGAGATTTTTATGTGGATATAATGTGCTCTCCTCATCTAGGAGGCATGTTCTGTTCCCAGTTACTTTGCTGGGTAACAAAAGAAACCATTTAAGTCTTGATGTGGGAAGATGCGGGTGGTCTGGTGGCACCAGCCCCATCTTGTTCTTGCTGGAGGTTAGGCCTTGAGGAGTCCCTAACGGGGTAATGTTAATTACTAATTACTGTTGATTGCTTGGGGTGGGGGGGAGCTTGTGGGGCAGCCTGCCCCTGATTTGTGCTGGGGGTGGTGGCACTTGTGCCCTGAGCGAGGAAGGGGACAGGGATGGAGGTGGGATGAGTAGAGACCGTCTGGTTGAGGGCTCCCAGGTGAGTGGGGCCTGGCCGGTGCGGATGCAAACATCACATTTGGGGGTTCTATGTTAGGGGAGTGAAGGGAGTTGAGCTAGAAACGTTTGTTTTCTTAAGTGAGGGAATCAGTTGTTTTAGAAATGTGGGAGGAGAAGGGAAAAAAAATAATGAGAGAAACAAAATGGTGTGGGTGTAGTGTTTGATTCCTTTAATTTGCTCTGTCTTTGCTCACAAATAAAAGAAATACATAGGAGCTCTGTTACACCAGCCTCCTTGCTTGCTGTGCTTTGACTAGCATACTCTGTATTCCTTAAATACATTTAATACCTTCTTTCAAGTAAAAAATGAATTTCTAGTTTAAAAGCTTCCTGACACCTTTAATAAAACCAAATGTCTTTATACTCCTCAGATCAGTGTGGTGATACTGTTTGGACTACAGTAATTTATCCTCAGCCTGTGAAGTGCAGGTGCAAAGTGGATAATTGTAGCACGTTTGGGTCCTACTTTGCTTTTGTGTCTTGCTTTCTCTCGCCTTTTCCACTTGTTCATGTTAATCTGCCTGTTACCTAGGTCAATCTGGGTTTTTCATCCGAGTGAAGGGCTGACCTCTGCCAGAACAGCTGTCTTGAATCCCTGTTTTTCTCCGTCTTACTTTTCTTCCCCCACCCTCCGTTGCATTCCCAGCTCCCGGATTATACAGCCTGGGTGATGCCAGAAATGCACCATGTGGGCTGAAATTATGGGAAGCTGGAGGATGACGGTTCAGGGACCCTGCGGGTCTGAGTTCTGTGTAAGACCTTCCTCTTCCCCGCGAGTTCTCGTGTAGCTGAAGCTGAGGACAGGCAGAGCTGTGGTCCTCGCTTGGCACGGGCTAAGTGGGCTCTGGCACGTTCCCAACTGCAAGGGGACAGCGGTGGCTTTTGGGTATTTGAAGTTTGTATTTTCTTGGCGTCTTTCTCACGGGATGGTGTGTGCTTCATTATAGCAAAAGTTGCACTCATTTAATAAGTTTGGTGACTGCAGGACACCTGCTTTGCACTGTGCCCGTCATGTGCTTTTTGATTTTTCTGTAAGGCAAGTTGTGCTGTAAGTTGTTTTTTTTTGAAGCCATTGGTTTACGGACCAAAGCTGCAGAGCTGTGTTATTAACTGAACTAGTTTTTGAGTATGTGATAGTAATGCTTCGACTGGTGTACTTGGTGACCTTTCTCTCTTTCATTTAAGAGGTTATATGAAGAAAAATGGGTGGACATGGGTTGACAAACTGCAAAGTGAAAAAGAGCTGCAGGAAGTCAGTGGTGCAATCCTGCCTTGTCACAGATGTCCTTGGTGTTTTTGGAGAAGTCAGCTACACACATTATCAGTAAAGTGCTTCTATACTTCTTCACGTTTGATGATGTCATGTAAATTTGTTCATCAAGATTTCGGAGCAGGTCAGTCATTCTGTAATGAAGAACAAAAGAGGCGATGCAAGTGCTGAATGCAGTGTAGGATGAAAAACAGAAAGATAAAAAGGAGTATTGAACGTTTGCCTTACTGATGTGAGCACAGTCCCCCCCCTGCTCACTGAAGGAGTGGGAGGTTCTGAGGGAGAAATTGCTCCATTATAAAACTGAGGATTATGTTTGTACCTCCTTTGAATGATACTGTCATTTTGTAAATGTGATATTGTATTTCAATCTCTATTTCCAAAATACTCTTCAGCATAGATTTATGGCAGGGCTTAACACCAGGTGGAGATCCTGTGTCTGAAGGTTGTATCGGAGCACTTGAAGGCCATCAGGAATGAATGAAGATGCTTTAGTGGAAAAAAAAAAAAAAAAATCTTGCCTTTACATAGAAACATTAAGGTAAATGACTATATCTGAAGTACCCTCAAAATATCTCGGTGAAAGCAGCTGGCGAGAAACCAGCTGTTTTTGCCAGAAGGTGCTATTCCATTGGTGCCCCGGGGGGAGGGATGGAGGGACCGGCTTGGCTGGTGGTGGTGGAGCTCAGCGGGGAGCAGAGGTGGGGGCAGGCTGGGGTCTCGTTCCCGCCCAGAGAATGGGGAGAGCATCAGCGACCCCCCATGCAGCGAGACGTACCCCCGTGCCGAGGCGCGTGATGCTGGCATTTCAATTTTTGTGTCAGACATAGCAATAGGGGGCAAGGCGAAGAGATTGCTGGATACGCAGTTACATGCTTGAGTTTACTGAGCGGTGTAAAGGGCTCTTTGGAGTTTTGTCAGGATTAGCGGGAGTGGTGCATTCGAAGTAGATGGAGAGCTGTGTGAGAAATTGCCGCTTGTTTAAAACGGAAAAGCTGTTCCCGTAATGGTCATGTTTGAGTTTAGAGGTAACCGTGCAGTTTACCCTATCCTGGAATGTAAGCAGGAGACTGCATTTCAAGGAAATACTTGTTTGGGGGTTGTTTTTTTTTTTTTTTTAGTTTGTTTTTTGTTGTTGTTTTTTTGTTTGTTTTTTTTTGTAGTTTTTTTTTGGTTGTTTGTTTTTTGTTTTTTTTTTTTTGGTTGTTTTTTTTTTTTTTTGGTGTGTTTGTTTTTTTTTTTTTTTTTTAAATTGATGTATAAACACAGTAGTAAAAACAGTGCAATGCCGTGTTGCTGGTGAATCACGTATGCAAACTTCAACTTGGCTCCTCGCCTCACCTCCAGCGGGCACGGGGCTGCTGCGTCCTCGCGGGCCGGGGAGCAGGAGCGGAGGAGCCGCTGCCGCTGCCATGCCTGCAGCGAGCAGGTCTTTGTTTCTTGATAGGCATTTCATTATTGATTTCTTCATACAGTATTAATGAAGGCAGAATCCCTCTGTAACCCAAAATATAATTTGGTGCCCCGTAACCGAAAGTATTGTAAATTGGATTGGTACATTATTAAAGAGTTCTGCATTACGTATTCTTTGTGGAGCACTGTGTATGGGTACTCTGTATGTGATGCTCGTTTTGTGGGTTGAGAGCTGTCCTGGGGAATGATTCAGACACTGCTTTAGCTGATTTGCGATGTGATGCAGCAGAATTCAAGCTGAATGAAAAGTGGCTGTAGCCTCCAGGCTTCTCTGCGCAGGCTTTCTGCATCCTTTTTAAATGTAATGTTATCTTTTTTTCCTCTATTGCCTGTGCCCTTCTGCACAAGGTTTCATCCAGGTGTAGTCCTTGTCCTGTTTGGTAACAGTATGTGTTGTATAATCTGAAATGCTGTAAGGGTTAATATTAAAAAAAAAAAAAAAGTGCCGGTATTTACTATAAACTTTTTGCTGAAATGTAGATATCTTTTAAATATATATGTATAACAGACCAGAAAACTCGTGTAAGCTAGAGCTGAAATGAGATACTGATAAGACAGAGATTAGGAGAAGATCATCAGCAGCAATTTATTGAAGTATTTGTACAGCATTTATTTTTGAGTTATTCACAACATGGAATATATTTTTAAGGCACGTGCACAGTGTTGTGCTTTTTAATTCAGTTGACTTACTGCAGGTATTCCATCGATGATATCCTTTTCCCTGCCAAAATCCTCTGTGGTGGCTGCAGAGGATGCCTCTGGGAAATGGAAGATTGGACGGGAGATTTTCTTGCTGATGGGAGCGGGTGATGCTGTTGGACTGTATTTTGATCGCAGTGTGCTCAGATTTTAATTCTTAAGTAAGCCAGCCAACCGATTATCTCCAGTGAAACGGCTCCCTGAAGAAGTGTAGCATTAAAGGCTGCTTTTTTCTATCCTCCTGCTCCAGGCAGCGAGCGAGGGGACGAGCCTGGGGCTGTGGCTGCTGGGCCACTGAGTACACCTCCTGTCCAACAGCGATGCCCTGAAAATGCCCTTTTTCCTTTGACTCGTGGCTCGCTGGTGAAGTGGCAAAGTAAAACCCTGCTTGTGGGGATCTAGAGCTTGCCCATGCAGAAGCGATGTGTCTGTGTTCAAAGGTGTTTCCTGGCTAAGGGAAGAAATAAAGCCGGGAAGGGATTTGTTGGGGTAGTTTGTTGCTTGCAGTGACAGCTTATTGTCACTGGGAAATGTGGCAGAGCTCAGTTGTGGGCTTTTCTATCCATTTTATCCTCACTGTAAAAAGGAAAAAGTGCTCAGTCCTGAAAGCTTCGGTTATCAGAGATTTTCTTTTTCTAATGTAAAGTAGTGATTTTCAGTAAGAATGAGAGTTCTGAGCAGGTAAAACCAAAAAACAAAACCGTAAATCAGGTAGAGATGAGATGATATACAAACTGAACAACATATATGAGTGATGGAAATGACAGTTTTTGGATTATTGCTGCTGAGAAGAGACAGCTATTTCAGGCAGGAGCACTGGGATGCCCCAGCAGCTGGAGGAAGCTGTAGCAATCGCGCTGCTGTTCACTGCAGATAACACACACAAGCGAGGATGCAGCAACGTCAAGAATCACCAGGAAAAATGCAGTCTCAAAAAGGCTTTGGGTCAATAGTACTAGGAATTTTTAGGAAAAAGCAGATAGCAGAAGACTTAGAATGGGAAGCAAGTGAAAATTGAGTTACTCGTGTCACTTATAAAAGATAGGAAAGAATAATTAGATAAGATGAAGGATAAACTTTGCTGCCACAGCCAGGGAGTTAGATGAACTAAGAGGTCTCCTCCTATTTCTAGGTTTTATTGTTCGGGAGGCACCAGAGGATAATTCAGAACAAAATATGCCACTCCACATTCATGACAAGATCTTACTCTTTTAGGACCAATGGGTTTCAGGTTTCTTGGTGGTCGGGTGATTCTTTAATTGTTGTGGGTTTTGAGTTTTCTTCCTCTTCAGCAAAATCAGTATCTCTTTCATCTGAACTTTTAAAGAAAGCTTAGCTAGAACGGAGCACTGTTGTAGTTCATGACGGTGCCCCTTGCAAGGGACTGACTGAAGACTATCGGTGTAATTTTGATCATCAGCCGGCGTAACCAGGCTGAGGTGAATTGTGGGAGCATGATGCTTTTAAACATCGCTTTCCTGTGGATGTGCTGTAATGTGGGTTGTAATGAGGACAGATTATTTATTTGTATCGAGCTAGCCCTTCCCTGGCCTGTGGCCTTGCAACCAAAGGGTCGTGGTGCCCCGTGGTCTGCGGGTGTCCTGCCCAGGGTGGGCCCACGCTCCCTGAGGTTCAGGCTATGGCCTCTTTTATCCCGACATTTGATCCTGTAATTTATTACCTCTCTTGGTTCTTTTAATGAAACTTTTTATCAGAAACAAAAGATAACTCTTTGGTGAATGAGAGAAAGCCCATGTAAACATGACTTGAAGCCAACAATGAGAATTTGTGGTTAAGGACCCTCTTGTTTTCGGTACATTTGATAAAGGCTCTGTAAATATTTCCTTACAAAGGGCTGCAATTCTTTACCTTCAAAGCAGTTTTCACTACTACATGGGATGCATTTTAATTTGTTTCTTAGATGGGCAATTCACTTTTCAACCAACCTTTCTGTCTTTTAATTTATTTTTGGTATCATGTGGCAATTTGTAAGCATATCTGTGTGTAAAATCTGCAGAGAATTTACCATAACTTATTAAGATATTTTCTTGTCTCACTTACCTGAGCTAGCTTTCTTCTTGCTCCTGGTGTGCTTAAGTTGCAATTTTTAGACTTCCAGTGATGTTAGACTCTGGTTAGAAGTGTGCGAACCTTTCAAAGTATACTTCAAATTATTCTTTTCCTAACAGATTGCATTGCTAAACATGCCGATTTCTTTACCCGTAGCTGTTTCTCAACTGAATTCCAAGCTAACAGTGCAAATTAAAAAATAAAGAAGCAGACAAAACCAATCTTGTCCAATACAAATGTATCTATTAACCCTTCTTTCACCTTGCTTATTTCTTTTGGTAAATTCCATTTTTATTGGCTTTTGCCCTTAATCTTGTTCTCTGCTGTTTGTCCTTTGATTATTTTTCTTTGCCTTCGTAGCCTTATTTTCTTCTGTAATAAGCTGTATATTGCTTGAGCTGCAGTGCTATGGTTTTTCAAGAGCACTAGGATACTGATTTAAACAATATCTCGGGTACTTTCTGAGGTTTTTTAAATTTAGATTTGGTTTCATGAATGTATTTAATCATACTGCACAATGCCACTTAAAATATTTAATTACTCCCCGGTATTAATGTATCTGTTGCCTGTGTTTCTACTAATCTTGTACAATCGGGCAAAGTTTGCAAATTGCTACTGAGAGCAAGACCATGGCAAAAAAGCTTTCATAATGCAAACCAAAAGCCTCTGTATAAACAAGTTAAAATGATATATGCTTTTCCTGTTAAATATAAGGATGAGTTTAAATGGGTTTACATTATCATTTTGTTTGCAGTTGTCAAAAACTCATTAATTTTAAGTCAAACTACCTAGCTTGCTGCTTCAAATTGCTTTTAAATTACACATGCTGATCAGTCTTGAAAAGCCAAATTAAAAACTCGGCAGAGGGCACATTTCAAGGCCACAGATACAACACTTAATTCTAATCAGTTTTTCTCAGGCTAACCTCCCACCTCCAGCACCTCTCTGGTTCCCGGCAGAGCTGGGGGGAGAGGAAATTTTAGTGACTTAAATATTTCTAGGAAGGCGGGGAGGAAAGGAAAAGGTGGAAACAGGGAACTATATTTAAATAATGACCTATTTGCATGACTTAGTTTACACTAATAGAAACAAATTTAGGAAGATGTGATGTTGAGATAATTAGTGCTGTTACAATGTGTGATTTTCCAAGGAGACTTGCTCCTCTTCCACTCAGTCCCTCTCTGTTTCACCTAGGCACAATGTGGCTTGACCTGGGATGCAGAGGGATGTGCTCTTGGCAGTCGGATTCTTCACTTTTTCTTTGTTTTTAATGTCTCTGACTAGCAAACTGCAGAAGTTATTTAGAAGTTATATGTACATGGGACTTGACTGAGTTGTAATTTGTGCTGAAAAAGCTTCAGAACTGCTGTACTACATCAAACTATTAGCCCTTGAAATTTGGCCTCATTTACCAGGATCTTCAGAGGAAGAAACTTGAATAATTTCCTTGAAAAAATCACTGAACCTTCAAAATTTGCTCTGTAAACAGTGCTTTACATTTCTAAGGGCCCTTGGTTAGCAGTTTATTCTTGAACATGAAAGCTTAATGCCTTCCAAAAGAGATTACATATTTTGTCTAGCGTAGCTCTGGATGCAGTTAACCCCTTCAGGCTCAGTTCTGCCAGTCGGCCGCTGTCCCATCAGCAGGTCTGCGTACTGCTTCTTCCTCTGGTAATGTTATATTTAAATATAGTAAAACTTGGCAGGTTAATCGTGCACAGTATCTTTCAGATTTTTTTTTTTTTTTTTTTTTTTACTCTGTCCTTCCTCATCTACCAGGTTCTTTCACATCTGTTTTAGCAGCTGTAATATCTATCTTGCTGATGCTGGTTTTGCTTGAAAAAAGTGACAAGAAAAGATCCTGCAGTGGCTGATCCTCCGTGGCGTCTTCTGTATCTTAGAAGGAGAGAAAATGAGACTGAAATACTGGTTTTAAAGTTGGAAACAGCTTGCGCCGTACCGTTCCCTAATAATATACCGACTTCTGTGGGATATTGTGCTTTCTAACTGATATTTGACTTCAGTGGGCATTTTCATAGCCGTCAGCCTTGGTAGGAAACGGAGGTACTTTCTGTTCCTCGTTGGGGATTGAATAAAAGAGAAATGAAACACAGGGACTCTCAGAAGGAAGAGAGTATAAAGCCTGGGCATTGCTGTTGCTTTATCTCCAGCCTGCCCCTGCAATCCATCCAGGACTAATGTTTGAAGTAATTGATACTGTGCAGGATACCTTGGTGCTGAAGAAGTCCTTTAAGGACAGTTTTACTCTGTGTACTTTTATTGAAATTGGACTTAAAGGTGGCTGGTTATGAAATGCGGAAAGGCGAAAAAAAGATTATGTTAGAAAATTCCCTCTGGAGGAGGGCTCTGGCATATCTTTTTAAAGGAGAAATTATCCTGCTTATAAAATGAGATGAAAAGTATTCTAGCAATAGATTAACAACAGAAAAATACTTTGGTTTTTGAGATGGTGCATTTATTTACCTTGGCTCTTGTGGCAAGGTAGGACCCTCAATTTTTGGAGACAAAGCTTATTTTGAACTCCTTGGAGGGTGGAGAATCCACTGTTCCCGTGCAGCCTGGCTCTGGCCTGCCGAGATCCGTCCCCTCCAGAGAGAAACTGTTGAGCCCCCTAAAAACAATTCAGTGTGTGGTTTGGGGACAGACCATCCCTGAGCTTTTCTCCCTCGGGCACCTCGTTCCGAAAGCCGGGCTGGGGCTGCCTGCCCCCGCGGGACGCTGCCGGCGCTGGGAGCTGTAATTGGAACCAGCTCCGGAGCGTGGGAGAGGAAGGGACTCTCCTGCCGAAAGGCCCTTTGCAGAAACAGGCCCAGCTGTCAGGGGGGCTGGGGGGGGGGGGGGGAAGCGATGTCTTGATGTTTTGTCAGTTTTCCAGCTAGAAATGCGTTCACAGCTGTGCACCAGTTTTCAGAGGTGTGTTATATACTTTTTCCTTCATACCTGAATTTATATATATATTTCAAACTCTTACATTTAATGAATTCTACTAAACATAGGAGTTTACATCTGATAATAAACGTACGAGGTGATCTTTAAGGACCCTTCCAACCCAAACCATTCTGTGATTCTATAGGCTCCTTCAAAACCTCCAGGTTCTCCTGTTCTCTTGCAGCTGAACATAAAGCTGTTGTCCTGTGCTATGACACAGCCCCATATCTATCCAACAGTGCTCTGGGCAGCTTTTAACGTCTTAAATGATGATGTTACTATGCCAAGACATGTTGAAAGGTCGGTGGATTTCTGCTTATTCATTTAACGTATTCAACATGCAGTAATGTTTTTCACAGTGTTGGTGAGAGGCTCTGACAGTCCTGCTGCTCTCAACCCTTGTTGCATCCAAGTAGTAAATCTCTTCACTGATTGAAACCACCTGGCTTCATTTTTATTAAGCTGTTGGAAAATACATTTCTGAAGCTGTCAGTCACTCATATGCGTGACAGTTACTTCCCCAAAATACATGCTCTCTGCATGGAAGTGAATTGCCGCGTTACCGTCCTCATCCCTGGGCTTTTGCCCATAGCGTGAAGCCCCGTAACAACCATCGCATGACCGAGAACAGGAACAGCAGCTTTGTAGCAAACACAAAGTAAGGGCCTGACATGGTTCAAGCGGTTTCCAAGTGTCTGGGCTCTATTACAGAAAATAGCATATCCTCATTTGCTGCTCTCTGTAGGTGTGTTTTTTTTTTTTTTATGGCCAAGAAATAGAGGCTAATGATTCAAGGTCAATGGGACAGCAGACAGGTGGGATGCGTTAATAGGTATCTGGTAGTAAAATCTGCAGTAGGATCATGTCATCTGCCTGGACTTGTGCAAAGCATTTGATGCTGTCTCGTGTGACGTCCTTGTCTCGAAATTGGAGAGACGTGGATTTGACGGGTGGACCACTCGGTGGATGAGGAGTTGGCCGGGTGGTCACACTCAGAGCGTTGTGGCCAACAGCTCCATGGCCAAGTGGAGAGCAGTGATGAGTGCTGTTCCTCAGGGTCGGTGTTGGGCCCAGCACTGCTTAACATCTTTGGTGGTGACAGGGACAGTGGGATCGATGCACCCTCGGCAAGTTTCCCAATGACACTGAGCTGTGTGTTGCGGGGATATGGGGGAGGGCAGGGATGGCATCCCGAGGGTCCTGGACAGGCTGGAGAGGGGGGCCTGTGTGAACTTCATGAAGTTCAGCAAGGCCAAGTGCCTGCCTGTGGGTCACGGCAATCCCAAGCACAAATACAAGCTCTAGGAACCTAGTTACATTGCTATTTTAATATTACTGGAAACTTTAAAACTTGTATTTCCCAGTTTATAAACTGTTGTGTGTGTGTGCTCCCCAGCACTGTACCCCTAAACTATGAGGCTGGTTTACTGAAACTCTGTCTTTAGCTGCTGGAGAGACTCTTCTGTAGGGATAATTCAGACAACCTGTGGGTTTCTGCTAGAACTTTGGGTCTCAAGACACTTGTCCTACCTTGTCCCTCTCTCTGAGGAGGGAAGGGAGCACCCAGAGATTAACTGGTTGAGTTCCAGCGTTGGGTAATGTACACTTTATGTATTTACTTGTAACTATTTATATATGGAGTCTGATTCTTTGAGTTAAAAACTTATCAAAGCCAACAGAACAAGACAGATAGACTAAAATATTTTTAATGCATTTTTTTCTGGTATACGACTAACAATGTTAACCTGATAAAATATTGGTAGACAAAGTCCATGGACTATTTGAATGGGAATAAAACGAGGTGTGTTTTTGAAGACTTGAAGTGAAACTTCAGCCTGTTGGTGCTTAGTGTACAGGGGTGGAGGTGGCTTGTGTCAGGAAACAGCTGTTTGGGGAAAGGCAAGACAAAGAGAACAGATAATTGTGAATTCAAGAGAGGGCTGTGATGATGCCTGGGTTGGGTGGCAGATGGGTGAAGCTACAAAAAAAAAAACAAAAAACAGAAGGGGCAGGGTTTGAAAAGTTGAAGTGGGCTTGTGAATTCCTGACTCTGCTGGTCATCACCTTCCCTGTATAACCAGGTACAGGGCAGAAGTTGCAGCTGGTAAGGGTGATGGCCTTTCCTCTTTTTGCTTTGAGTGAGAACTACCTGAATCCAAAGAACACCCTGCAAAGGCCTCCTTAGGCACATTAAAGACTTTGTCATAAAAATGATTTTTATAGCAAGATCTGCCTTCATTTTTTAATGAATTGAATCTGCCTGGGCTGTAGGTTTCACCTAGATAAGCCCATTTCTTGATTGCCTTTCATTTTGAGACACTCTGAGGCTTTGATGGTAGTTACTGAAAGTGGCTTCGAAATGTGAGGATGAAACGAAAAAGCTGAAATCTTATAAGAAAATATTGTATCTCTTTGGAGTATTTTTCACCAGAGGTGGTACAAGCGCATCTGTTGATGTCTAGTGGGCTGCTGCTCAACCCTGGCTGGAGGAACCACAAACACCCATTGTGTTGGGCAACACGACTGGCTCTGGAGCTCGCTCGTCATACCCTGCCAAACACTGAAGCTATTCACGGTGTCTGATTCAAGGGGCTGACAGCAATCTTTATCTCTGCATAGAAACTAGAATTTTCCTCTGGGACAGAAGCAACAAAGCTCGAGGGGAAAAAATGACCATGTTCAGCACTGATTTGTTTCATCCTGTCTACGGCAAGGCCGGAGTGTAGGGAAGTCATCTCTTCTCTGAGCCAAAGGTGGTATCAACTCTTTAGTATCTGGGGCTTATGTCTGTCTTTTACATATGTTTATCTTTCTCACAAGTAAGGTCTGTTTTGTTTTGTTTTGTTTTTAATATCATTAGGCTTTCTTTAAAGATTCCTTGTAGTATTCGTCTACTTTTTTTTAATATTTTATTAGTGAATTGTATCTATGGAATATAAATGCACTTGCAAAAGACTGTTCTGATCTCAGAAGGAAATGGGGAACTTTTTTGCGTAGTTTCAGCATCTGAAATCAATAGTTAGAAATGATACAGCATGTAAACATCAGAAGAACTAATGCGTTTGCTGGGAATTGGTGGGATGTCAGAATTTGCTGCTTCGGGGTTTGCAGCAGCTGAGCAGTAGCTACTACATTTTCAAAAAGTATTAAACAGATTCTGTTAGTTTTCGGGACCAAAAGGAAACAAAACTCAGAAACCGCAGAGGTATTTGTCTAATTTTTAACTCCATGTTTAAGAACTCCCATGGGAACCTCTTAAAACCAACAGGTGTTTTCTAGCTTTTTAGGTCTTTGTTTTCTAGCTTTTTAGGTCTCCCTGGAAACATATAAACAATTGCATCACATGCCTGCTCTTTGATCAGAGTTTTTAAATACTGAAACTCTTGTTTATTTGCAACACAAGCTGTGTGGTAATATGAATTAGTGAAATAGTGTATCCTTAAAATAGCTTTATACCTAGGTCATGGTAAATACATAATCAAATTCAGGGTGTACCAGGATAGTAAGTGGGGGTAATTGGTAATTGTTGTAGTAAAATTAATTTTGGAATTGTTGGGACAGAAAAGTTGTGTTTCTTTGGTTTGGGGTTTTATTTTTAGTCTATTTTAATTTTGCAAAGTTCAATAACTGAGCAAGGACTATGTTTATGGCAGCAATTCCCTAGTGTTGCTGGGCCCCAAAATAGGAGATTTCTCCGTACCGAATCCCTGTAGGCCATGTTGATTCTGGATTGTTTGGCAGCTGTTCATTTTATTTTTTTTTTTTTTTCCCAAGGTATGCAAGCAGCTATTAAATATGTCTATGCTGTCATCTCTTTTTGTAGGAAGAATGGGCAAATGAGGCATTGCCTGTTTACAAAGTTTCTGAAACACTAGAATCATTCATGTGGTTTGTTTCCAAGCAAACAAAGTCAGGACAATGGGGAAAGGATATTGTTATTGGGCCTCTGGGATTCCACTACTGCATTTTATTTTGAAATAGCCTTTAATATTTCTGACCTGGTATCCTGAGCAATATAAGAAAATGCCAAGTGGACAGCTAGCTTTCCTTATTTTGGAAATTTCTCTGCATCCCCCCATTTTTTATTTTTTTTTTAACTGAAGATGCAGGCTGTTTTCTTAATGCCAGAACAGCCTATCTGCTGGTGGTGCACCACTGTATCTGAAAAGTTCAGCAAAAAATAATTCTCAACACGAGTGAAACCAGCTAATGTAGTGTCGATGTCCTGCCAGAGGGTACAGCAGAAAGTAAAAAAGGGGAATAAATTATGCAAATCAATGGCATCGCAAGAGGGAGCATTGAGCATAGCTTTACATGATGGATGTTGTTTGAGACGGTCTTGAGTGTCCGTCTGTGAGCTTTTGGCCAGGAAGGATCAAGTCTTTAAAAACCCCTTTCAGATCTTCCACTTGCATCTGAATGAACGAGGAACCTTTATAATGTTGGATCCTGGAGAGAGCTAAAATTATGTCATAGCCTTGTGGTCCAGAGAGCCGAATCCAAACTATTTTTCCTTCCAGCCTTGAATAACGTTAGCAGGCGTTATTCCTTAGGTGTCTCTTAAAACTTTATTTAAAAATGTTCTTTCATGTTAACTGAATGCCCCGGGGCAGGCAGGGACCCCTTGCTCCAGCCTGAAGGAAAGCACTTGAACGGTACTTCAACACAACAGTCCAGTTTGATGGTGTCTGGGTTTAATTTAGTAGATTTGGGGCGTTTTCTGGGGTTATTTTTACGAGAAGGAACAACTTTCTTGCTGGGAATGCTGAGCAGTTGTTATTGCGTGTGGGTGGGCTGTGTCTGGGCGACGTTACACTTCATTTTGGCTCATCTCTTGGGGGATACCTTCTCTCTGTTTATGTCTTCAATAACATGTTTACCGTTAGCATTTAAAAAAAAAAATATTCTGGTTTTCATTTTACAATGTTTCTGCACAACACATAAAACAAATTAATTGCACAGTCTTGCTGACTTAACCTCAGTTGCTGGTAGCTCACAAGAACCAGCCAGCTTTGTCTGTGCAGACTCTATTTCAGCAACACTTCTGCTACCCTTGAAATAAAAAGTTTGCTGATATTGTGAAATAATGCATGGTATTGTGAACATACCGAGTATGTTATTGCGTGGTATTAAGACGCTAACAGCGCCAGATATCTGGGCTAATGTTGTGCATTCTGTGCTGTTTCCTTCTGAGGCTGAAGCTATGTCATTTTGAGAGTGCCTCTGATGCCAACCTGGTGGGGGTGGTTTGTACAGGAGCTTTCTTAAATTTGTCACTAGAGGCATAAAGTGATCATTCCTGGTAACGAAAAGATATTTCTGTCATTTGTGCCTGTTAGACGGACAAGGATAGTTGTCAGATAGGAAATGGCCATTAAAAGAAGAGGTGAGTGTTGCTGTCAAAATTCTTTTTCATGATCATGTACAGAATTTGCCAGATGACTGAAGAAATCTCATTGGCAAACGTAGGTTTTGGAGAAGAGGAGCTATAGAAAGGTGCTGCTCCTTACAGTAAATGCAGGGGGAATGCAGAGAGAAAAAATCCTTCCTTAAACGCAGAGATGTGTTTGCTGCCATCAAAGAAAGTGACTCAGACGTTCTGCATATTGTCTCACACAGATTTTTAAAAAATCTGTAATAATTAGAGGAGCTTATGATTACCTGCTAATAGTCCTCATCTTCCAGAGTTTGTGCCGTCATTTCATTTCTGAAGGCTCTGGGCTGGGCTGTGGTTCTTCTCTTCAGTTTTCCCCTACAGCTGTGGTTTAGCTAGTGGGAAGCTGCTGAACCCGTCGTAGCTCTGAGGTCTCGGCTTCCTGAGGGCCCCGGAATTTAGGTTGAAGGATGAGAACAGTCAGAGGTATTTAAAACTTAGACCCCTTTGGTTTCTGTCCCCCTGAAGCAGATCTCCCTGGGAGCTGTGGTTGAAGTAGGGGCACTTTATGCTCCACAGAGAGGTGGAGCAGAGGAACGCGCATGGCCCAGGAGCCTGCGTGTTGATTTTTCTGCCGCATCCCTGGAGCGTGGACAGTCGTTTTTGGTGTGGCCCATCAGTCTCTTGAGCGATTCCCGTCTTTGTTGCTGGTTTGTGAAGCTGCCTGCCAGGTCCCATCACCGTCTCTGCCCCTCCTTCAACTTCAGAGCAAGTGAGAGGGAAGAACGCCCAAGCAGAAGAGGTCTTGCAGAGCTGATTGATTTCTAGCTCTGTGGTGTTTAGAGTTGAATTAATCTCTGTAGGCCTATCTGACCACCAGTACCAGAGGGAAAGGTTCATCTGAAAGACAGGCTCTGTTGTTCGAGCCTTTTGAAGTCAACCAAGTCACAGAGGGTATTTTCCTCATGGAAAAATAGACAGTCTGTGCCAAAAGCTGGGCATAACTCTCAATTGTTGAAGGAGTGGAAGAGACTGGGGCAGCAGATGAACCCATGGAGAGTCAAGTCTACCTCTTGACTTTAAAATCCTGCCGTATGTGGACCTCACTCTGAAAAAAACCTTGTAATATATGTATTGGAAATTATGGGACTCTGGAGGTGGCAGGAGTCACTGTACTGGTGATCATCCGCAGCCTGGAGCAACTCCTGGAGATCTCAGCAAATATATCAGTATTAATTATGTGTTTCAGCTTGGAGTTGTAGAACTCCTTCCTCATCATACTTTTGCAAAATAGTGACAGTCCATATGAAATCTCGTATTTTTGAAAGGAGATTTATCCGTTTTCATTTCACCCTCCCACCAGTAGCTTTTGTCTTGCATCTGGATTTCTGGTTGTTTATCCAGTCTTCAAACATGAACATCTGACATGCTCCCGGAGCCAGTAGTAATAATGACTTAAGGAAGAACGAAGTTCACCATTTCTTTTTGGATAATCATGTGGAAGAATAGCTGAAATAAGCAATAAGTGTTACAAGTTTGAGTTTTCATCTCCCACATTTGGCAAATAATGGTTCTGCGTTTCTACAGGAAGGTTTTAGGATAGCAGCATCCAAGCAAAAAGGTCAAGTCCTTGTGGGACAAATACAGTGTATTCAAATGAAGGAAACTTTGTGTAAATGCAAACATGAAGTGTACCCTGTGGGAAATAGCTTTTATTTATCCCCTCAGTGTTACAGAAGACAAACTTGGAACCCATTTTTGCTCTTTAAAGCATCGCTGCGAGTCTCTGGAGGATGCTGGCCTCCTTCCTGCACATTTGCAGGTCTCCAAGGAAGAGTCTTCCCCAGTCGGCTCAGTATGCAAAGCTGGAACTTTCTTCTGCACTAAGGCACAGAAACAATTTATTCATATCACATTTGTTCTTAAATGGAAGGGAAGAAAAGCCTACAGGTTAGCTTGGCATCAAAGCACATTTATCATGAAAGTCTGCAGTCATAAGGGAGGAGGTCACGTCTCCTGTACTGCAATGTTAGGCGCAAAAATAGTTACTTGAATCATACAGATTGATCGTGGAATGGTTAAGGCTAAAGCAAGGCTGTGCTAGAGTGAAGATGGTGAAGGTGATACTTAAATGTTTCCTGCTGTTGAGGTATGTGATTGTGAGAATCCTATTGTGGATGAAATTTAATGCCTCGGAAACAGGAGATTGCATGTACTTATCTGGAAGTTACCTTTCTTTCAAGCTGATAAAATTCTAAGGAGAATAAAACCAGAAATTGCCATCCACTGACTTGTGTCATCTCATTTGGAACAGATTTTCTAGGCATTCTAGTTGATGGAAAAATACGTTCTTTAAATAATATTTAATGCAATCTATCACATTTGTGTAGAGTTGAATCATACGGACTGTGAAGAGGGGATTGAAGGAAATAGCTTGTTAACTCTTACCGATGGTGTGGAACCTGCTCCCAGGCTGCAGACGAGCGACCGCTGCAGCAGAGCTGACCCGGCAGTGCCGGTCTCCGGGATGGGAGAGGGGTTAATGCTTCTGTTTGCATGACACTGGGAAAAAAAAAAAAAAAAAACAACAAAACTCTTCTGAAGTCTCTGCAAATGGTTCACAATTGACTTGAGCATGGAGATGGCTGCAGGACCTGGAAGCAAAGCCTGCGTTTCCCTGGCTCCGAGGAAGAGCTGCTTTGCCCGTCGCAGTCGGTCTCTCTGGTCTGTTTATCTTCCCTTTTGCCCACAGGGAGCCGTTATGTGAAGGAGATTTTTGGACAGGAAAAGTTACAAACTAAACAGGGAAGACAGAGAAAAGCTGGAATAAATGAACTAACAGTGTTCTTGTTTTGTCAGTTTGAATGAAGGCTCTTCTGGTTATATGAATGTCTTGTTCCAGCAAAAATTGTTAATAGGTTTCTGCCTGTCCTCAGTTACTTATTCATGCCCCCGAGCTGCCACTCACTGAAGATGTATAATGCTGTTATTTGCGAGCTGTAAATCAGATCAGGGAAATGTTTCCTTCTGGAGGCCTCTTTTATTTATTATTTATTTCTATTTTATTTATTTTAAGCCAGCTAGTTTCCCAGGCTGGCTTACAGCAAACAGTTACGCCAACACCAGTGGTGGTGCGGTGCGGAGTGGTGAGGTGGTTCTCAGCTATGGAGGGAGAGGAGAAGAGACCAAGGGGAACAAAAAGGAGCATCTCATCTTGGATGTTGTTTTTATTGCTGTTTGTATTCGTGCACATGCTGCACTCCTGTTTTTCCAGTGCTGTGAGCTGTGCTTCCTTTCAGCGCAACGTTGAAATGAAGATCCCCTATGGTTATAGGGTGTTTTGGATGGCTACATCGCAACTGGCGGCTGTGTCTTGAAGACGCCCCACAAAGACAAAAGTGAAAAGATTGAACAGGAAAAATAAGAAGCTAATTATTGCTAAATCAATACGAAACTCGACGAGGAGAGCAGTGTTTCTGTAAAAGCACGGGTGGCTGTGACGGAGCTGCCCTTTCCTCGGGCAGGGGCAGTAGGTGCCGCAGACAGAACTGCCCTTGGGGTAGAGGGAACTGGCAGTGCCCAATAACCCGAGATTCTGACTTCAGTTTGTTGCTTCCCCTGGATATCCCTTTTTGAGAGCACACTCCTGTACTATTTAGCTTGTCATGTTTGTGCTTCCTGTGACACTTCTCTGATTGTCCCAGGGGCAAATTGCCTTGGTCTCAGTAATCCTTTCAGAATTAGCCTGTTATCAAACTCTAACGTTATTTCCGGATGTTGCAAAATAAAGTTGTTTTCAAGATGTATATTGCCACATGTTGATGCAGACCTTAGTCATCAAGTTCTCCTCCTTGTAATTTGTTAAATAACTATTTCAAACTCTTCAACAACAAATACATCTTGGCTATTTAAAAAAACAAAAAGATCTCCTATGTCCTCTATGTATATCTACCATTATCTTCTTCAGAATTACAATTTCTCCTCTGACACAGAGGGTAAATCCAGAGCTTCTAAAGCAGAACCCGAAAATGTTTGCTGCAAACACACATCCCTTGTTAACTAGTATTTACATAAAACATGCTGACACCACTTTGGGGAGATTGAGTAGGATGCTTTCTCAGCTGTTGAAATTTGCACACGAGATGGAAGATGTTGGGATTAAAAAAAAAAAAAAAAAAAGGGTTAGCTGAATATTTTTGCCATTTATTCCCATGTGTCAAAATCAAAGCAGCGTTTCTCCAGGCGTTCTGCCCATTTTCTTTTTTTGTTCCTCTTGTTCAGTTGTTTGGATTTTTTCCCCTCAAGGTTGGGATTTGTTTTTGTTTTGGTTTGTTTTTTTTTTTTTTTCCTCTTAATGGAGGAATTGAATTGCCTAATGAGATAAATACATGTAAAAACGCCTTTTAGACAAAAATGAACATAGTATTACTAGTTTTAGATTCCTGTTTATTTTTACTAGTATTTGCAAATTCGTTCTTTTATTTATTGGTATAGGCAATGGTGAACTAGGGGCAGATGCTGGGAGACCTGTGAGACTTCACCAAGAACGTCCTCCTGTTGTAAGAACACTAAGGAAAAAGATTACAGCTATAATGCCTATTTTACTCCTACACATTCTTCTGTCTTACGAGTTTTCTAATACGAAGCCCTTCCTGTGGTAACATTTTAGTATGTGGCTTCTTACTGCATTTTTGAGCTGTATTTCAAAAGTCTTCTGTCAAGGAGGAGAACTCCAACTTTCTTAATCAGTGTTGAAGTGACTTCTTAAAAGCATAAAATAGAATCTTATCTTCTTTTCCCCTGTAGTGAGGAAAAACATTCCCTTTCTCATTTCTTTGTTTTTATTTGCTCTGTGTGGATGCTAGTGCTTCTGGCCACTTAGAAACTAGAGCAAAATCTTTTTTTAGAAACTAGAGCAGAATTTTCATAATAAACCTGATCTCGTGCAGATTCAGAGCCTCCTTTGGGGGGAAGGATGCTGGAATTAGGGAGGGTTATAAGCAATGAAATTTTAAGGATCCATATTCTAAAAAGTCTCAATGGATTTGCTACTGCTGCCTAGATTAGGAAGCTCTTTAATTTCCTTTTAATTAAAATGATTTTCATTTATTCTGTGCCTTCTTCAAAGGTCCCAAGGCACCTTACAAACTTGCGATTATATATATGAAATGCAAGATCCATATTCATGTGATGCTGCGGTTTCACGTAGAAGTTAAGTATGAAAAAGAGTTTTGCCCTTCTGTTTTCTGTTTGTATTTTTAGAAACTCAATTCCCCATTACAGTGCAGCTTTTAAAGCACTGTAGTTGTACGTGTTTGACCTCAATGAGATTGCAGTCCAAAGTGTAAACATTGACCTTCCATTAATATCTTATCTGAATGATACATTTGAATAGCCAAGGCTTTATTTTGCAGCCTTGTTAAGCTGGAGGAAAAAAGCATGTAAAGACTTTTCTTTTGTAAAAAAAGGAAAAGCGCCTATTACAGAAAATTCCAAAACAAAACACTGTGAAAATGATACATTAAAATGGACACTGTTACATAGCTTGCAAGTATAGTTAGGTTATACTAATTTTCTTTTAAATAGCCGATCTTAATACAACATAAATATTCAGAAATGAAGAAAAACCTTTCTGAAAGATGACTGTACTGCACTACATTTTACTTGTGTACTCCACAATAATTACTAAGGGGAGACCTTTGCAGCGTGTTCCCGTATTTAAAGGGGGGCTACAAAGAAGTCGGAGACCATTTTCACAAGGAGTCCCGTGGAAAAGACGAGGGGTGATGGGTACAAGTTATTCCTGGGGATATTCCAACTAGACACAAGAGCAAAATTTTTCACAGTGAAGAACAATCAGCCACCGGAATAATCCCCCCAGGGGAGTGGTGGGTTCCCCAACACTGGGGACTTTTAAGATTCAGCCAGACAGGGCGCTGGGCCGTCTTGTCCAGACTCTGCTTTTGCCAGAAAGGTTGGACCAGATGATCCTTGAGGTCCCTTCCACCCTGGGATTCTGTGATACTAAAGAACAGAAGAAATAAGGTCATCAGCTGGCAAACAGCCATCTTTTAAATTACTTCAGTGGCGATTTCTTTCTTTTTGGTTATTTGCTGTGGAATTAAACCTGCTGATCAGCATGGAAACCTGAAGAAGTCCAAGGAGTAGTATGAATAATGCAGTCCCAGGTAAGAATTTGATGCCTCAGTTAAGGTGATGGAGCCAGTACTGGGAAGGGGAGGCTGTCAGGAGCAAGGCTGCACAAATGCAGAGTTTTTCCAGAGACTGGAGAAGTTGCTTTTGTGTTGGTTCTTTTTGTTTTGGAAGAAGCATAAACTGTAGTGGCAGAGATGCTAAGGTTTTCTTGTTTCATGGTTGTGAGTTTAGGCAGCTCTGAATTAATGTTGGGACATTTTGTAATGACCCACAGTCTGCTGGAAGCAGAAGTTCTCTGTGTGGTTTGCACGATGTAGGCAGATGTGCAGATTCAGTAACTGTAGCATGGGTTTTTAATATGCAGTAATTAGAATGGAAAAACAACAAAGTCCTTGAAAACAATTCAGAAATATTTATTTCATAATAAAATCGTGTCTTGAAAAAATGGGTCTTCTACTGTTGAAGAAGAAAACCTGAAAACTTTTTTTGGTTACAGAGAGGCAGAAATTTCACTGTTTGAGTCAGGATAAGCAAAATGCCATTTTTGACATTACACTGTTGTTTGAGGCTATTACACCAGAATTGTGAGCAGCATATTTTGTTATAATACTGTTACTGTTTTCTAAATGAATGCAGCAGTGTTCAGTCCTACGGAGGAGTTATTCATGAGGAGTTCACAGAACTTGCTCAGGATCTGGGAGGAGTGTAGATGGCTGTGCTCAGCAATTTGACTGAGGATGGGATTTGGGGGGGGTGTGTGTGTGTTAACTTCTGAAATATTGGACTCTTTCCATGGATAGCTACTCTACACTTTGAAAAACCCGATGTAGTTGTCTACAGCAGCTGCAATTCTGTAGCCTGTTGGCAGTCATCTGCCGAAGCTGTCCAGGTAGGGAAGAGGTGGTGCTGGTGGAGACGGCAGTTGAGTAGCAAGAACTCAGTTTTCCCAGTGAATGGACAACTTTGACTTGCAGGATTTTCCTCCCTAGTTTGTGAATGATTCCGCTTGAGGCTTACAGTTTTTTTCATTTGTTTTTCTTCCACCCTTATTTCTCAAACCCGTTCCCCATCTCATGCTCTACAGTCAAAACCCTAAAGTCTCAATATTATTTTCTGGTATAACTGATCAATAAAGGTGACTGAACGTGTGAAGGCTGGTATTTGGGGAAGCATTAGTGACACACGTTGTAAGGCAAGGTGTCTCCTAAGGGCAGGTATGCCTCCTCCTCCCCGCCCATGTCCTCTTCTGTCCTCCGTGGTTTCTGGTGGCAGTGGATTTCTGGTGGTTGAGTTTTGCTTCAGATGTGGAGTGATTTGTTTCCAATGAGAAGCCTCTTGCAAACCTTGGCCTGGGAATCCACGGATATCTGTTTTCTGGAAATGTGTTATAGGCATAGGAAACTTGTATTTTAAAATCACAAATGACAGTTGAGAAGTAAACGTGAAAAGTCCTTTAATTTCTTTTTTTGTTGTTTTTAGTTGACTCTTACCTTGAATAAGATGTTTGACTGAATTAGAAAGATGGTTATTACCATCTCATGAAACGACTGTGTTCTGTTGCTGTGTAAATAGATTATAATAAATTACTGGTTTGGGTTTGTTCATTTGAGACCAAGAAACATGCTGCTGCAGGGTGATTTCCTGTGAACTGTAGACCATTAAGACGATGGACTTTGCGGCAGCTATCCACATACAGCTTTATTAAGGGCCAGTTTATGCATTTGTGATGAAAACCATAGCAGTTGTGTATTTTAAATGACTTTGAAAGCCATCTGTATTGCATCTACTGTGCTTCATTGTTTCATTTAGGCACAGATGTTAGAAAAATGACTGAATGGAGTTATGTAAAACTCCGATGCAAATTGTTATTCTCTTTGAAATGAGGATGGTGTCATCTTGTTTTGGCTCTGGGGAGGCTAGATGAAATGGGCTTCCTAGAGGAACATCAAATACCACAATTTGCAGCTGAATGTGACCCCATGTGCTTTGTGAGAGCTCGCTGCTCTCCATCCCTTTAGTAGTGCTACCACCATGTGGCATCGGTGTGAATTATGAGCCCCAGGAAAATGGCATTTATGCTGCGTGTCGCTGCCCGTGGGAGGACTTCCACATAACTAAAGTACCAACATGTTGGAAATCCAGTTGAAGAGATGTATCTTGCTGTCCTGATATGCTGCTTCAAGACAAAAGGGTGTAGAGAAGTGTCTGTAAATTATGTAGGCTTCATGAACAGCCTTTAAGGCTTCCCACAAAGCAGCTTTCACCGCTCTTTAGGCAGTGGTGTTGTACTTTGAAGGCGAGGGGAAGGTAAGTGGAGAGGAGATTCCCGAGATAACCCATGTAACTGCTGAGGGTTTTGGCTGGATCTGGTCTGGTGCAACTTCACCTCTCTGCTATGATTTGGAGTTCATCTGTGAGTTTATCTAAAGTTGGAGAGGCAGTGAATGCTTCAAAGTTGCTGTCATCTCATTCGTGCATGAAAGGAAGTTCCTTAATGAGCACAGGGTAAAAGTCATTTTCTTAATTACCGTTCTAAAATAAATTTAGGAAATACTCATGACTTTGCTTGGCAGTCCCTGAAAAATCTAATCTAAGGCTCAGCTTTCCATAGAAGATTGGATCAGGTGGTCTCCAGAGCTCCTTGCCAACCTCAGCTTTCCTATGCTCAGTTTTAATATCACTTGACCTGTTTCTTTCAGGACTTGCAACTTTTTCAGTAGATGCAATTAATTTCAGGTGCAAAAGGGTGCTTAAAAGAGAAGCCTTTGGGGGGCATATGTAAAGTGGTATTAAGAAGTTATTTTGGGGGGGAGGCAGGGGTTGCAGACCCCTTTTCATGCACGCATTAATGCAGGTGAGTAACCAGCACATTGGAAGTAAATGCAGTTGCACGCCCGTCAGTGAACATCTGAGCTGAGCTGTTTGTATTTCTGCTGCATCGAGATGTAGTGACATTTGCAAGTTCATCTCCCTTGAGCACTTGTGGCAAATGGACAAAACATCAGCAGTTGAAGTCTGCTGAAATAATTGCGGGTCTTAAAGCATTTCATATTCGTCAAACGGCAATTTTTGTTGTGGTTGGTTTTTGTTTTTGTTTTTTTTAAGATGCGGTGCAAGAGTTGGGTGTTAGTTAACATAGTCCTGATTTTGGATTCTGTGTACATCTAAAACATCCTAACAAACATCCTTTGTACACCAGAAACATAGAAGGCATGCAAAGCCTGACCTCTGAACACAGTGTTTTTTTCCAGTTTATGTTGGCCAAGACCCTTAAAAAAATTATTTTGTCATGAAGAAGACTACCAAATAAGTTCATGTCTGTGGAACCTTGTGTAAGGTAGATAGTGAAACCTGGCATGTTCTTGGCCTTCCAGGAGATCATTCAGGACTTCTGTGTGATATCATTGTCTTATCGTTGGAGACACGTGGGATCAGAATGAAATGACTGCTACTGCGCTCTAGCAGGGAGCAAACTCTGAAGTCAGATTTTCCCAGCAGCTGTTCCTCATTTAATCTGAACAAACACGAGGGCAAAGGTCTTTATACATCATTTCCTGCTGGATACTGTTCAGCCTTGTATTCACGTGCATCATCTCTGCCAGTGACCTGGATGATGGGATGAAGCGCACGCTCAGCGGGTTGGCAGATGGCCCCGGTTTGGGAAGAGTGGTGATTGTGCTGGAGGGCAGGGATGCTCTGCAGAGGGACATCAAAAAGCTTCCTGGCGTTGGCCAAAGACAAATGCAAGGGCATGAGGATGTGAAGCACGAGCCCAGAGGAGAGGGGACTGAGCTGCAGTCTTCAGCTACCTGGAGGAAGGTAATGGAGAAGTCTGAGCCAAGCTCGCCCCCGCGGTGCAGAGCGCAAGGACAGGAGGCAGTGGGCACAAGCAACTGGTTATATGGGGAGAAGAAAATTCCCCATGAGGGTGGCGTGCAGCCCAGGAGCAGGAGCCAGGGGGGCTCCAGCATCCCCTCCTCGGAGCCCCACCAGCACGAGCACACGTCCCAGCAGCCTGGAGCTCAGCTCTGCTTTCAGCAGGAGGTTGGGCAGGACGACCCTAAAGGTCCTTCTCAGCCTAAACGATTCTATCTCATTCAGCATTGATGCCCACCTAAAATCCTTGCCAAAAGCTGTATGTGCTACTGTTAACTGTGAATTAAGAAATAATGAATCCTCTGAATGACTTATGAAAGGGAGTTCACATCTGTGCGCGAGTCCAACTGCGCTCTGGTATATACAGCGTTATTCCAAAACGCTGGAGATCCTGACACTTTTTATCATCAATCTGCTTAATTTATTCATTTTTATTAGTACTTATGATTAGTCTAACAAAATGTTTAACACTTCTGTTCAGAGCCTGTATTGACAGAATAGCGTAGCTTATCATGGCAGATGTTTGTGCTGTACTGCTTTAAAACATCCATGGTTACAGCTGTTCATTGAATGATATTTTAAATTAATTTTCACGAACTAGGTGTACTGTTATGCTTCTATTTTTAGCCATGCTGTTAGCTGGTGTAACACTGGAAATCCAAAACAATTCTCTTGATTCAGAGGAAAGTAAAATTTTATGTTTATGTAATGCCTGAATTATCAATGCTTGTAACAGACTATAGTGAGATCTCTGTTTAAATGTGGAAAGGGTTGTTTTCCTGTAATGTAAATTGGATCGGTGTACTTGACGACTTTACTTTGACTTGAAGTAAAAGCATCATTACAGTCCATGGTTAACAGTTTTAAAGAAACAGTTTTAAAGAAGTGAACCCATATTTCAGTGATCAAAAGATAATACTTACCACCACCTATTTTCTAGAAAGAGCTTATCTTCTTGAGCCATCCCACTGTGGTAGTATTTATATCAAAAATAATGCTGTTGCTAGCCCCATTAAACCAGGATGTGTAACACCAGAAACAGTTTGCAAAGGAAGTAAGATTTTTTATATATATAAATATATATATATATATGTAAAGAGAGCGAGCACGTATTTTGTGTGGTAGCTATGATATGTGTATGTATATATAAATAGCTGTGCATATATGAAAGCTAACAGACAGTTCTACTGTTTTGACTTTTCAGTGTTGAAAAATAACTCAGTTTTGGTTAAGTTGCTGCAGTTACATCTTATAATCTGTCTACTTTTGTGGGGTTTGTGATGCATTTTGCATACGTGGATGAGCATGCACTAATTAAAAGTCAGAGTGGTAAAAGTCTTGGATATTTAATGAGTTTCTTTAGTGGTGAAGCAGGGAAGGGTTCCCCTCCACAAGAGGAACCTCTGCAGGCATCAAAAGTAACAACAGAAAATGTATTTAAATTTAGATCTTCACGGACAGAAAAGGTTGAGAAGCTGCACAGAAGGGTATGCTGATAAGTTTTGAATTATACTGTGCTGGGGGAATCGTGTTGTTTTAGAGAGACTGGTGATGAATGAATCACTAGAAGATTTCCTGTGGCCTCTTTTGGGCAATATTTAGAAAAGCACTTCATTATCAGCGCTGGGAGGTGGAGGGACATGGTGGGCTATAGCTGTAGCTCTCAGCCACTGTAGCCAGTTCCCGCGGGTACAGTGCATGGCTTACCTCTGCACCAAAACCTCTGCAATTTGCTCAGAAATCTTCTTGCTTTCAGCGGTGCTTGTGCAGGTAACTTTGCGGATTGTTTGGGTTTCTGGCAGCCATCAGTGCCCCCGGGATGCGGTGGGTTGGTCCTCAGGGATGGGTAGAAAGCTCGGAGCCTTTTCAGAGCCAGCAAAGGCTTCTCGAGATCTTTTTATCCACCGAGTTTAGAGACAACCAGTTGCGTGGACGGTCAGCCTTTCCCCCTAGTTTACCAGTTTGCATTGGTCACGATTGAGTGGTGTGATACCTTCCCCGAAATCTGATCAGGAAATGTTAACTTTGTCCAAACCGAATAATTTTAAACCTGCGGGTTTTGTCACCTCCCTGTTTATCCTTTTCCTAGTTCCCCGAAGAACAGTATTTCTTTTATTTCTGTTGTCCAGACACCAGCACAGCTCCTTGTGAAACACCGTTGTGAAAACCAGTAAGTAGTTAGAGCAGGAAGAGTAAAGGGCAGAAAAAGTGATTTACCTGCTAGCAGATCTTCACCTGTGTCCCCTGATTAAAATAAATGAAGTCAAGAACTTCAGCTTTATGTATTCCAAATATGATCTTTAGGGTGTGTCCTCCATCACAACGTTATTCTCAGTGATTAGTGTTTGTGAAATAAGGAGGAAAAATAAAAGTGTCTTGCCGTTCCACCTAACCTCACATTTTCTTGTCATTGCACGTGAAGTAAAAGTTTTGCTTTATTACTGAAGAATGGTGTTGGACATTGTTTTGCAAATACTCCCTGCAGGTTCATCTTTCACTAGCTCAAAGGCACTTTAAAGAAGGAATTCCCTTATCTCAATAACTCATCTTGGAAAGTCATTTAGTGAGCAAATTGCCAGATTTGCAATTGCATTGATCTGCTGTTGAGAAAAATGGTGCAAATGGACTGTTCTTAATCATGACAGCCAAATATTGGTTCTGATCTATTAATTAGCATGCTGTGGAATACGATTTTTTTTTTTTTTTTTTTTTTTTTTTTTTTTTTTTTTTAAGGAAGCAACTTAAGCTGATCTGGTTTGTTCTTTATTTTTAATTAATGCCTGTAGTTGGTTCCTTGAAAGAATCAAAGCACGGCGCCTGTGTGTGTGACAGGGAGAACGAAGTTTCTAGGATGTTGATGAATGAAAACACTACAGATTGTTCCCTAAAAGAAATTTTCAGGCATACTGCAGGATTTTATGTGGCTTTGCTGAAAGCCTTTTGTCTTTCCTTCAGCACTGTTGTTTTCCTAAGAGTCGCCCACCAGTGACAGCATGCGCTTTGCTTTTGAACCTGTTGCTAGCAGCAAAACGCCTGCATTAATCTGTCACTGCACGTCTGCGTTTTCTTTCGCTGACCTGGTCACAGGTGGTGGTGACTGAGCAGCCAGGAGATGCAGAAAGGTGATGGCTTTGGCTCTTTCCTTGACGTTTTAAAGCTTTCTTGGTGGTTTTGGCGTCGACCGAAAAGCTTCTCTTCAGACATGGGGGGAGCTCGTTTCACAGGATGTTTATGACTTAATTTGCTCTTCTCCCACAAATACATTTCCCTTTGGAGTCGATCTACTTGACCTGTGGACAAAAGGTCTCTTGGAAGCCAGTGTGTTTTGATTTTTTTATGTTGTTGGGTTTTTTTTTTTTTTTTTTTTTTTTTTTAATGTGCTTTTTTGCAGAATAGTATTGACCTAAGTTTAGTTACCATCAATTTTGTTGTTAATTAGACTTGGCTCTCTGCTTTCCAGCGATTCATTTACTTATTTATTAAAAGCTTTATGCAGCTTACTTCTGCTAATACGGCCAAATAATTAAGACCGTGAAATAGGTGCAAAAATCAGTTGGAGCCTGGAAATGAGTTACAATTACCATAATTTTGTCTCATTTATTTTTCAGCAACACAAGTACGGTTCTTTGGTGGCCTTTCAGGAAAGGTATGCGATATACTTGAGTATGAAGGGAGAATTGAGGATCGGATTTCTTTTGAGAATTGCTCCAGTGCGACTTCTGATAAGGCTAAGATATGTTTTATGAGACACCTAACTTGCATTAAATCGTACATTAATGATGAGCTGGAAAAGCAGATCATAAGCACAAAATACGCATGCCACAGGGCAGGTTTTTGTAGCTAATGCCCGATGTGATGGGAAAGGAAGGGCTTATGTTTCAGACACAGCCTGCAGAGCTGCTTGTAAAGGCAGCTTGGTTCCATTTCTCTCCATCACTGCAGTATGCTGTATATAGGATGTATATATATTATTTTTTTTGCAGTTGAAAAGTGTGTGAAATGGGGAGAAGCCTTCAGCACCCCGGCAGTGCCTCCTGCAGTTGAGGTCTCTGGGATAATCCTTACCAGGGCAGGAGCGAGTGGTTCTGCCAGGCATGCTGTGCTCAGAAATACATGAGCAAATTATCTTCATTTTCTTCTCTCTGTGTAAAGAGGTTGACTTCAATCTATCTCATTGTTGGTTTTGCCAGAAATATTTCTTGCAAAAAAAAAAAAAAAAAAAAAAAAATCAGGTCTTCCATGTAATGAAGCTTCGAGTTCTTTGTGAGTCTTCCCGAGACTTCATTAACTGAACTTTATCTGCCGCCTGAGTTTTCCACAATTAACAATTGCTAATCACATCTAGGAAAAAGACCTTGTTGTTGGTATGTGAAAGGAACAGT
Source organism: Tyto alba (assembly GCF_018691265.1). Classification (NCBI taxonomy): domain Eukaryota; kingdom Metazoa; phylum Chordata; class Aves; order Strigiformes; family Tytonidae; genus Tyto; species Tyto alba. Next base: position 2,944,205 of record NW_024881261.1, on the reverse strand, counting down.
CCCGCGAAGCACACGGGTGAACTCTTACTGTTCCTTTTCCCACCACCCTGCTGAAAATGAGTGTGAGTTACACTGTCAGTTGGTGTGGCTTCCCAGAAAGTGATTTCCTTGCTTTTGGCCATCTCATAGGCTTTAAATTAGCTTTGTCAGCTCACTGAGTGCAGCGCTCTGTTCTTGCAGATGCCTGTAAAAAGACAGTTCTCCAGAGCCTGCTGGACTCTGGAAACAAGATATAGTTAAAATTACCCTGACCTGATGATAAAAACCCAGTTGACTTTTTCCACATGTGCCGGCTATCTCAGGCTTGTGCATCTTTTTCAAACACGAAATTTCTCTCCTTTTTCCTTCTCATGAGATGTTTCCCTACACATCTGAAAAAACAAAATAGTTGGAGATGGGATTTGGAATTTAATCTTTTGCAAATAAGTTGCAGGAGCCCACCTTTGGAGACAGGGAGCTGGGGCACCCGAGCAGTGCATCGAAGCCAGCAGTTGAGTAGGTTTAAAGAAGTTGAGCCTCAGTTTCCCAAGCCGTGTTTTCACATGGCGGCGGGGAGGCAGCTGGCGTGGGAGCATGCTGACAGTGCACTTGTTGGGGTAAAGGGAAAATTGCAGAAAAAAAAATTCCCTGCAACTTCCCCTTCCCTCCTCCCCCAGTATTTGTAAGTAGGGTGTGACAAGACTGAGGGCTGTATATTGAAAATTTTGCTTACCTGTACCACAGGTAGATTTTCTCTGCTATTTTTGAGGATAGAAATACATGGCCAGGTTCTCAGTAGCTGCTCTGTTGAAAAAAGAGGGGACTTTGTTGCAGCTTCAACCAGTCATTGATCAGCCTGAACGTTTCCTCTTCCAGTCACAGGAGGAAAATCTTGATGTTATAACGTGGCCAGTGCCTTTCAGGTTATTCCATTGAATCTGTGGGATGAGCACTTACCACATGCTAAAGCCACAAGCAAAATATTCATCACCAGGGTGGGACTACACAAGCACACTGAATTTATTCTATAAAAAAAGCTCACCCTATTTTTTGGCTGATACATTCAAAAAGACGAGTTTGACAGACAGCAGCATTCAACTGATCTGAAAAAATGGATCCCGTGGGGCAGTGGCGTTTGTTCCTGGGCAGCTCTGCAGCTGTTGGGAAGCAGGTAAACAAAAGGAAAATAAAAATAATCAGTTTGTATAATGCAATTTAACGAGGCGTGCCTGTATTTCTAGATATGTGTTGTCTTTGGGACCATAGAGGGGAAATCCAGGAGATGGTGTGCATCTCACTTTGCCATGCTGGGCTAAATCTGCCCAAATGCTGTAAAGGGGAGGGCACGGCCGGGGGTGCAGGGAGGCGGCGAGGGACCGGCGGGGGTGGCAGACAGGACTGGGACAGTGCAAACAAGTCTAATATGCAGGTCTTGCTGAATTATAACTCAGCTAGTGTATTTAGATCAAAGGACTGAAAATGAATCAAAATTACTTTAAGTAGTCTGTCAGTTGATTGACCTGAAATAATCTCTCCAAGAATATTAATTAAAAAAATTAAAAAAAAAAAAAAAGGGGGGGGGAGGACTCTAAAACAGCAAAATATGAATTACCTAGGTGAAAAGAGTTGGAAATATAATTTGGAGGATCTCCTTCCTTAGTCTCTTGGGCCTATATTTTTTACCTTAAAATGTACATGTGTGTCTCCTCTCTATGAAGCTGATACTATGGCTCGGGCTTAAAAGTACAAGTCTATATTTGTACTTTGAGTGACTGTGGTCCAGAATGTACGGGGAAAAAGATCCAACAAGATCATGTTCCCTGGACCAGGAAACACAGAGAACTAGGAAGGTATTTTAAATATTCACTTCTTTGAAAGATTCCTTGTTTTCGAGAAATTCAGTTGTTGCAGAGTGATAACCAATTACTCAAAATCCAAGATGAAAATGTAGACCAGCCAAATAAAAGAAGTAAAAATATTAGTACCTGTGCACTTGTCAATTATACTGCTTTGTACTGTAGATTTTGGTGATACTATTTTAAATGTGTTTCATCAAAAAGGATTTTTAAAAGGGAGTAAGGTTTGACTGGTTTAGTACCATATCCTCTGAGGCTAAAAGTGTTATTTAAGTTATTTTAGGCTCTTTCTGTGTCTGACAGAAACTAAAATTAAGTGCTTACATTTCTGTAGCCTAAGGCAATTAGAAAGTTTTCTAGCTGTCTTATTAAAAAGTTACCATTTAATTAGCTATATCGTACTGGCAGTGTATTTTTATTACAACAGAAGTAGTAATGGGAACATGTTATGATGCGTAAAAAATCTGGCTTGATACTTGTGAAATATCACTTCTAGTGAAAACTTCAAGTTCTTTTCCATACGAAAAGAAAATTAATCTTCTGAAATGGGCCTTGGGGTGTGGGGTATCTATCTGCAGGTGCTCGGGTTTTCCGCAGGTAAGCGGAAGTACAGGGGGGGCTCTGTGTAAATTTTGGAATAACAAATTATTTGTGTAATATTCCCTGGTGAAAACCTGAGCCACGCACCGTGTGTCGCGGATGAAAGTATTAGCACAGTGATGATTTAACAACAAATCAAAATTTATTAATAACTAATAGTACTTGATCATTAACCGGTTTAAATACACACAAAATAATTCAGGAAAATGTTGTAATTAAAATAGCGACTTATCTACAGATTCTAAGATGACAAGATTCACTCTGACTTACTATATGGTGTCTTAAATCAATACATATCTATATATATGTGTGTGTGCACATACACAAAACTAAAAACATGCAAACACACAGACGCACACGACAAAGTATTTGGATCCAATAAAATAAATGATATACCCACACACCAATAGGCAGAGTAAGAGGATGAGGAAGAGTAAGAGAAGCTAGCTCAAAGTAAAAGCTCCCTCCTTGAGTTTAGAGCAAATCCTCCCCATGCCTTGGCGTTCCTCAACGGGCGATAATTGAGACTCGAGTGGGTTGACTTGGCCCTGGCCCTTCGTCAGCTCTGGCAGCAGCCAACACCTTCAGGTTTTTGATAGCTGAGAGGTGTCCCAGCTCAGGGGGGCTGCTGGTCACAGCCCTGCTGCAACTCAGGAGAGCTCAAAGGGTCTCACTTGGAGTGGCAATTTATCGGGTAGCGTCCCAGATAACTGACTTTTGTCATTTGTTTTTTGTGGGGCCCAGCTTGATCAATGAACCACTCTGGTATCTTCCAGCAGTTGCACAAGAATTTGATGAAGGTGCAACTGTTCTCGTTCTCCTTTGATCACCTCACCCGTACAGGTGTGCCGTTAGGAGCTGCTGGACTGTGATCACCCCTTCCGAGGTGGGGGGCAGGAGCCAGGCTCCTGAACCTTCTGATTCATTGCCATTAGCAGCCCTTATCTCTCCAGGTGGACATACCTCCCGGGGAGGGGGAGATGGGTGGAATCACATTTGGCACCAAACTGCCCCAGGGGTGAGGATTGCACCGCCACGAGGTTGGATTAGCAACCCCAGCGTGTCCGTACAGGCTGTGGCTGGGACCCCTCAGTGTCCCCCTAATCCCCTGGGGAGGGACAGAACCGTTCCCGGGAGCCTCGTGGTGCCTCGTGCTCCTCCCGTGACGCGAAATCTGCTTTTCACCCGTCCTTGCGTTCTCCCCACAAACTTATCTTCTCTTATACCCTCAACGGGTAACGTGAAATAAATGACCTAAACGTCACGTCAGTGACTAACCGGACGCCAAGCCTGTCTGAAGCGCAGGGGAGTGTGTGTTTGTGCATCCTCCACGTGAGTCTGGGCTACCAGCAGGTTCCCAGTAAGCAGAAACAGATGGCTCAGGCAGACGCAGAGCTCTTGCCAGCTTCCTTGTTTCAGAGCATGCCATAATAAATAATGAGACAGAGCGGGGGGGGGGGGGGGGGGGGGGGGAAAAAAAAAAGAGTGTTTTAATTTAAAAATAATAAAAATCTGCCCTTTCAGAAAAACAACTGGTTTTACAACAGGAGGAGCTTTTCTACCCTGTTATTTCGGTGGATGCTGCTGGTGCTTGGCACGGACGGGGAGCGAGGGCAGGACATGTGCCTGCCAGACAGTACCAGGTTGTAGGCTCTGCTCTTGTTGTTATCTGCTGTTGGGTTTGTGAAAATAAAGCTTGCAGATTTGGAACTGCGTGTCCTGTACAAACGCTGGACTTTTTTTATTTTTATTTTTTAAGTTAACATACTTTACTTCCAAAATAGAAATATCATTCTCTTTGATCTTAAATCCAGGATACAGTCAGTCCAAAAAGCTATTCCCATGGTAATAACCCACATTTGACCAAAGGGTATTTTCCACCAAATAGTATTTTTTTTTTGATGAAATAGGCCAGCATCTCTAAACATGATGGTCAAATCTACAACTTTGTTCCATGTTTCACTCCAAGGATGTTCCAAACTGGGACCCTCTTCTGTATTTTCTACACATAGTGTCTTAGAGACAGCTGTCAAGGGCTGGTGGGAAAAAATGCTGCCTTTTTTTATCCCTGTCCTCAAAGGAAAACATTCCTTTATGCAAAAATCCAACTTACAGAGCAAGGAAGAGAAATAAATGATTTTAGAAATCCTTGCAAAATTATGTTTTTGTGAGCTATAGCAATCTGCTGTAATGCCCCGAGCAGCAATCGAAATTTGCTTGTGCTAAGTATTTCCCAAGAGTATGCTTCTATATTATTGCTATTATTATTGTACTATTAATCACATACATTTTTTTCTTCTGTTCCTTAGTAAATATGTTCAAGAGTGGCAATTCTTTTTAATACCATGTCTTGAAAAGAATTGATGAGAATCTGAATGCGAACTGGCTGCGGATGTTTAGTGCTTTGCCAGGGATTCAAGACACATGTACGTTTTATCAACAGTAATGCCATCAGGAATTCCAGTAACGATTTTAAAGCACATTAAATAATAAAATAACAGGTTTTATTCTGCAGAAATATGACAGTAAATGCATACTGTTGTTGACACCAGCTGTCATTGGAAAGCAAATTATTCTTTAGGTTGTTTATTAGTAGGCAGTAGAACCGATGACAGCAACCTATAGGAAAATCAATAGCTGGATTTTCCATCAGGCACTGCCTCTTGCCAAACTACTCCTGAATGAAACTGCTTCAAATTAATTAACAAAGTGCACAAACATATGCTAATGTTGTTGATATCCGAGCAGAAGGAAAAGGGATTGTGTATTAATTGTGGATGGGACAAATGGCAAGTGTAGGAGTGCGGGCTGCTGGCGGCTGGGTTGGGGGGTGGTGGTGGGGGTATGCAGGAGGGTTCACCTTCCTCACCGTCAGCCTCCGCTTGTGCTTTGGGGAAGAAGTCTCGTCATCTCTTGATTTATTTCCCATCATATTTTCCCAGTTACCGTACATCTGCCAGTTCCTTTTCCTTCCGAGTGATGCTTTTGACCTCACTTTATTGCTCGAAATGTACTACTAGAAATTATCTGCTGATTAAACACCACGTTGCCGTTTTTTTGATTGAAGTCCCTGCCAACCTCTTCCTTGTCTCCTTCCAAAAAGAAGCAAACAAAAAAAAAGGACTTATGAGGACTCTTTATTTATGAATAAGGAATGGCAAACTGGAGCCTCTTGGCCCAGTCTGCTAATGCTGCTGTGGGAAAGTTTTTGTGCAGGCTGTAATTTTTCTCCCAACTTGAGTTGAAAACTTGACTTCAAGCCTCTGAGGCAATGTGGTGTTCATACCTGGCAAGGTCCCGGAGCAGCCTCCAGCCTTCCGGCTGGTACCAGAGTTGCTCTGTTTTCTGTGCTGGACTTTTCCTTTGATGGGTTTTCCTGATTTTGCTTAAATATACACAATTACAGCTGCATCTCAGAAACCGTCTGGCATCCATCTGCTCCCACCCAGTGCAAGGTTTTCCTTCTTTTACTCTCCTTTACATGTGGTGGAAATGCATTTTTCTTAATCGTTTCACCCACTCCCTTTCAAACCATATTTGAAACAAGTGAGGCGGTGGTTTACTGCACTAAGGGTGAGGCAAAAAAAAGGGACTATAGTAAAAGGAAGGAGGAACTGTCATTAATTGTGGAAAACAAGCGCTTCTTGAAGTTAATTGAGGTGTAAATGAACTTGTTGCACACAGTAACATCAGTGAAGCTGAATACACTATTTGGTAATTGCAGTGAGGGCAAGCAACTCTCTAGATCCAGACTACTTCAGATATTTATAGTTGTTCCTTTAGTCATCAGCTTCCACTTTTGTCTGTTCCAGGCACCAGTGGGAAAACACAGCAGCTCTTTTCTCCAGCAGGGTCACGCTGTTCTGAGAAGATATGATTTCTTTCGGTTCTTTTTTTGCATAAAGAGAAAATGCAGCCTTTTGAGCTCTTAGAATTATGCTGGTGAATACTTACTCCCATCACAAAACTGTAATGTTTCTTTCTCAAAGTGTCAACTTTTTGAGGATTACTAGATAGGTGTTAAACAGGTCTGAGTTTCTGAGTTGAAATAACGAACCATTGCTCATGATAAGCAGCTGATTATCTCCTCTAATGAATTATCTTCCATCTGAACTGCAGCGTTGGGCGAAACATGAAGTAGCACATGTGGAGATGTGCCTCCATCTTCTAGCAATCTGCTGGGTTTTGTACTGAATGGGGTAGTTACCAGAAGTCTGGGCGAACTAAACCATTCCTGGCAACTTCTCGTGAATAGTGGAATTGCTTTAAAATGACTCGACTTAAAAAAATTGTCTGGGCGAGGCCGGGTGTTATATCCAAGAACCGCCTGGTTTATGGGTCTCCACGTGGTTCTGGCTTCTTGTGTGTCTCCTGAATGCACTAAATGAACCTATTAGATTATAGAGGGAAAACGTACATTCAAAATATTATAAAGGTTATAAAATTCCTCCTTAGCTTCTTTCTTTCTGGAAAGACATTCTGCTAATTCTTGAGGAGTCTTGTTATCTGGAGGCAAGAGTACAGTGGTTTCCTGGAGATGGTGGTGTTGACGTGAGCACAGAGGGGAGAATCTGGAGGAGGGACTTGTTCCTGAGAGCACCTGCAGGCATGGGGGAAGGTTGGGTTGACCTTCCTTTTCCTTCTGTTGTTGACTTGGACTTTTATCATCTGTGTCACGTCAGCAGCAGGAAAAGCCGTGGTAGCGGCGGTCTGAGTGAACTTCTACAGTGAACTCTGCTCATTGGAAGAGTTTGACACAAAGAACAGTTGCACGCCGCAGCTTTTTGTATCTCCTTAAATCTACAGGTCCCTGTTAAGGTGATGGAGAGGAAGTTCAGTGTTTTAGCAGAAAGTCTCAGGAGCTTGGACTTTGATTGGGTCAAGGTATCAGGGCTGAAGTCCTCCCTAACTGAAGACCTGTGTTGTGCTGTGGCTCATGCACAATACAATAATCTTTATAATTTTTAAAGAACATTGTTGTTTTTTTTCCATGTAAATTTTTTCAAAATAGATTGAAATTTGCATAGGAGTTAATAAACCCGTACTGACTCTAATTGGAAACGAATGGGAGCAAACAGCAGTCACAGCTACAGGTGTGCTGGAATGGAGCGAGAAAATGGCAGAAACAAATTCACCGCTTCCCATTCCAAGCTGCAGCAATAATTGAATATAGTCAACTGTGGGCCAAGATGTAAAGCAAGCTTTGCAGCTGGCAGGCAAAGCTGGGGTGAAAATGTCACATGCAGAATAATGTACCGGGTGTGTTGAAATGGTAATAAAACAAGGTCTGGAGGAAGCAGAACCTTTCATTTTCATCTGCTCTTAGTCTGTGGGGTCAGGAAAGACCTTGGTGTTGTAAATTGGGGAATATCTACCTTTCAGATGGTTATTCACAATGACGATCTTGTACAGTGTTTGTGTCCTTCAGAAAAGCAGCTCTAATGTCCCTGTGACGCTCACTGATGTGGACACTTACCGTACCAGTCTGTGCCCAACTGAAATACAAACCGAAAAAATATTACAGTTACTACAGACTAACTGTTTGGACTTCACTGTCTGGTTTGGCAGTGTCTGAACATATGTTTGCTGTCAGCTGGGCTTGCAGATGAAAACCTTAATGTTTCAAACAAACTGACTCTCGTGCTTGTTAAGGGGCTGGTGTTGCAGCCCCGAGAGCCTTCAGCAGTGGTATTCTTGTTCCAGTGCTGGGGATTCCTCTGCCTTTTGCTTCTTTAGTATTTTCCCAGTAACGCTTGTTATACCCCATGACTCCCAGGATATGGTTATTATGTAAGTTTATATATTATTATTTAATTTTTGGTATTCCTGCTGTATTACCTGGTTTGCTAAGCGTGCTGCTGTAGCCATCGCGCGAAGGCGCAGAAGTCGCTTTGCTGAGCAACACGAGGAGGGGTTTATGCCGAAACCCAGCCAGGCGTCTGCTCATCGTGCTGACACTGCTGGATGTGCAGGATAACCTAAATACACAGTTTTAGCCAGCTTCAACTGAATTGATTTGACCTTTTTTTTTTTTTTTTTTTAAAAAAAAAAAAAAAAGTGAGCAGTAAAAGGAAAGGAAGCAGCTTTCTTTTTTGGTTTTTATTTTTAATCCGTCTGTTAAGCCCTCTCACATTTGTATTCGAAGGGCATTACATTTAAACAGTCCGGTTGGTTGTTACGTGGCAGATTGGCACAAGTCACATGTTGCCGCACGGAACTGCGCATGCAAACCGGTTCATTAAGAAGATATAATCAGGTTTAAAATCATTAGCTATTCTCCCGATGACTCTGCTGGGCTCATATGACTTCTCATTATTATGGAAGGAAGAGAACAAACCACGGCTTGTTGGGGGCTTTTTTGGTTTGTGGGGCTTTTTGACTTGTGAATTTTTAAGGATGTCTTGACACACAATTTAAGTTTGGCAGTAGGGACTGTTGGAGAAGTTCACGCTTAGTCTGAATATTTTCTGTTGGAAAGGTCTGACTGTAGGATGTAAACTATTTTGAGTTGTGTTTTCATTTTGGGCTTTATAGTCTGAAAGATTAATAATTTGTAAATGGTGCGTGGGAATGTATGTGTACATACATGCAGGCCACGGATCTCGAAGCAGTTGTATTTGAAGGATAAGGAAAAGCCATTGCAGCCTCATCATCTGTTGTCTCCTGAAGGATCCATCTTCTCAACAGCTCCTTCAGGAAACGACAGACCTGGTGCCTGGGGGGTGTGGGGGTGTTGCAGAAGGGATGCAGCCCTCTCCTCTGCAGAACAAGCCTCTGTCGAGGTGCCGCCGACGTTTGCCCCGGCTGTGATTTGTAACCTGCAGTGATTTGTAACCTGCAGTTTGCAGCTCTCAGCAAATACTCCCATTTAAGAGCGGATAAACCTGTCAGTAAATCCGACTGCAGTCTGCTCATTTCTCTTCCATGGGGGACGAAGTCTGTTTCGAGAGTGTCAACCCTCTGTTTTACCCTTCCAGAAGCAAAGACAAATGTAGTAGCCAGCTTATATGAGGCTTTACGTCTCCTGAGTAAAGCTCCGTGGGTGATGGGACTTTGTACCTTTGTCTGCCTGAATTTACAAGTTGAAGCTTGTTGTCCTACACGAGACCTCCTAGTAACGGTGTGGTCTAAAGTCTTCCAAAAGGAGAAAATGTGCTGCGTAGGGTACGCAGAAAGCAGGCCTGACTGGAAGCTAATGTGACATGAATAATGCGAATAAATGCATCTCTTGTTGTGATTCATCAGTAACTTTGCCGGAATTAACCGGAGAATGTTCTCAAGTAAATATTTTAGGGTGTCCGAGTTGTGCAGAACAACAGGAGCGATGCAGACCTTGTCTTGTCGGTGGGAAAGCAGAGGATAAGAAGTGCACGGCGGTTAGTTTCATCTCTGGAGAGCTCGAGGAAGATGTTCCTACTCGGAGTCGACGTGAAGCCTCTGGAGAGAAACCTCCAGTTAACCCATGCTGCAGGAGCAGAGGCTCCTGCTTGGCAGAACTTCCCCGGCCACTTCGCGACTCGGCTCCCGGCAGCACGCGTGACGCCAGCGCCTTGCAGCTCCGTGCTCCTGCCCTGGATGCCCCAGCAGAAGGCAGCAGGTCGCTTTTATATGGAGCAGACAGAACCCGGTGAGGTGGCCGTGCCCTGCCAGCCAAAGGGCTCCTCTCCCCACTCTGTACCGGGGCCGGGTGGGAAGCTACAGAAACCCATAGTAGCTATACTGCAACATCGCCATGGCAACCAAAGAAAATAAGGGCCCCTTCTGGGAAAACGAGAGATTTTCAAATTTTGTTGCAGCCAAGAATTATTATTAGTGTCTGTTTGCAGCGCCAGCACATCCTCCTTTGAGTTTCTCGTCAATAAAAACAAATGGCAACGGCTGTTTCTCTACTGCTCAGGTGAAGGCACTTGCAAGCCTGTACTGTTGGTTCAAGAAAAATAAATGAGATTATGCCAAAAATATAAAAGAAATACTGCATTAATTACATTGATAAAGCTACCTCAAGTGCAAGATTAAAAACTAAAAGTCTGCTACAGTCCTCAGTTCTGTGTGTAGTCCCCGTGAAATGTGTGTACATACAGGTATAAGTCTGTGTGTAAAATCAGAACGCCCTGATTCTGCAGGTGCAGTTTAAGGTCTACTTTTTGGGGTTTAGTTTAAGACACTGGAGGAAGTAGCCATGCATCCAGTAATGTTCTGAATGCAAGAAACCTATTTTGAATATTGAGCTCCTTTGTCAGTCCTCAAGGTATCGCTTCACTCTAGTTCTTTATACACAAATCTCTGAAATTGTTTTGTTTTTTACTCAGGAAGCTACTAAATTATTTAAACTAGTTAACAAAACTTGAAAACACACCAGTAAAAATGGGGAATTTGGTAATTACAAAAGCAGTGTGCTGTTGAGTCAGATCTTATTTTGCATAGAATTACCATTTCATGTCCTCTTTAGCTAAGAAACTGAAGTATGTAAGAAAATACCATATGATATTACATATGGCATTTTAATAACACCTATTTTACATAGCTGCTGCTTTGCCCAACTGATAAATGTAAAATTTCAAAGACATCTTACCATTTCTAACGGAAAGTCAAGTTTGCTTGGCAAGCTAGACCATGCTTTTTTATTATTATTTTTTTTTGTTTTAAATTTTTTTTTTTTTTTTTTTTTTTTTTTCTTGAGCAGAGTCCTGTGCAACTGGGGGATTATTGCCCCATTAGCACGATTATTCGTTCATCAGCTCTTCCTGCCCTGCAAGCAGTGATGCTGTGCTGGGGCCGCCTCCTTCCTTCTCTTCCTCCTTTAATCACAGTTAGTGACAGCTCCTTCTTAAACGTGGGGTCAGGTGAAGATTAGGGGCCTTCTCATATTATTTCTGGCTCCTTCATTGTAACTATTGATCTGTGTTGATGAGGGAAGGGAGAAAGAAGGCGAGTAGATGAGAGCCTGCAGCCAGCAAATGGAGAAGGCTGATAGAGACTGGAGAGGTATATGAAGATACTACCCTGCCTGGATTTCTGTGTGTCTACTGTAAATGAAGGCTTAGGTATTTTAACTGATAAAAGTTGATTTTATTCTAGTTCATAATGTTGGTGCGGGGAAAGACGTGTCTCCCAATAACGGCACCCACAGGTCTGGATGGTTGGAGTTTTGGGCTTATCTTCTGGCTTTACACAAACTACTTGAATGTTTTGGTTTCAAAGCCTAAATCCATACATTTTTAGGTACTTAAAGGCACTGAAAGTTGCCCAATGAAATTTTCCAAATGATCAAAGTGCCAGAGTTCAGATCTAAGACACGGGATTTTTATCCTTCCACCATTACTTTATACCTGATTTGAAGACCTGATATGGTATCTTACACTTAGGATATATAGAAGTAAATATAAACTGTTTTTAAATTCTAGATATGGATACTGTGAATTCATCTGTGGGAAAGCTGCTTTTCTCATAGAGAAACTAGACTTTGAGGCAACTTGCTGAAATATTTTTAGCCCTCTACATAATTTGGGAATTACTGCTTCCACTATAGCATATAAAACCAGTTTCCAAGATTTACTATGGATTCAAGAAGATAATGAACAAACATGACTCAGAAAAACATACTAACTTTTTTCCATAAGCGTAATCTCAGCCTTAGTTTATTTTCAGGAAATACCTTTCGATCCATTAAATCTGCCTTTCCTAAGATGGAGAACTCGGAGTTGGCAATAAAGACCTGACCCCTACCTCTTTCCTCCCGTTATTAACATTTGAAGCCTGTGATGGCTTTCATCTGTTTGTTTATACATGAAAAAAAGTTGACGGTGGGAGAGATCAGCTCCATATGCCACTTCCTTCCGGAGAAAGTGGAATGTTTGGTTTGTTTCTTTTCTGAATGTATAGATAGGATGAGTATTGACTATACATAAGGCCAAAACGTAGGTTTGATCATTCTGACCTATTATTTTAAAAATTATCATCGCTACTCTGATATTAAAATCAGGGATTAAGTTACCTTTGTTGCAAAGTAAACAGCCAGTTAAAATAAATATTGACGATTGACCATTAAAGAATATTTAAAAATACAGAATTGGAAGTTCTCAGGTTTGATAAAACAGTGATTTGACTGAATGATACGTAACACGTGGGTCACATGCTCAGCTGCAGAGATTCAACTTTGGATATTGGGCAAATAATACGTAAGTAAATAAAACCTTTTCCTGTTTCAATTGAAAGTCAATATGGTTGGATCCTGCCCAGAGTTCCCATTTGTGGTCCAGTATAGTTCCCTGTCCTTAAGAGATGGAGAAGAATCTCTGGCCACACTTTCAGAAATAATATTTAATGATTACTGTAATCTTGGGTTGTACTGCATTTGAACAAGGAAGTCTCCAAGGGCACTTTACAAGTATGTTAGCAGTAGATATAAGACTTTGCTCAAGTGTTTGAAGTTATCCTTTTTTTAAAGAACTGTTCCCAAGTTAACATCAAACCAGAACATTCTGAGATGATCTTGAGCATTTCGGAGACCGCTCTGTGAGTTTGCAGTTAAATCCTCAAAATTATTCTAGATTATCACGTTACTGATGGGACTATATAGAATACATGTATAAAATAGCCCCAAAGAAGACCTAAATATAATTTTAATGTTTTTGGCTTAAATTTCAAGGGCTTTGCTGGGTTTGCATGAAGAATTTCAATAAGTATGTATTGGCTGTATTACCTAAAGTGGTTAGAAAAACACAGGGATGGGAATGGATTTTGTAATCCTTTGGTTAACAAGAATGGAATAGAAAAGTATTATAGGCTTACAATTTCCATTGTCAGGAGCATACATGTATTAGGCTGCTTTCCATAATATGATAGAGTCTTTCCCCTAACTTGATGTATGTGTTGCTTATAGGGAATCCCTATTTTGGGGTATATCTAAGTGCATTCCAGCAGATGCATTTAAAAATTCTGCACAGCTGCCATTTTTCGGAAGTTATTCCCAACTAAAATAATATGATTAAGTAATTTAAATGTGGTCACAATGAAAATAATTTTTGTACAATCTATTTACTCTCCAGTCAGACTTCATTGTGGGCTGCAGAGCTATTCTGCAATGCAAATGAATAGTCAAGTGTTCCCTGTTCAAACTACCTAGAGGTAGCCACATATATTCACCTTCCTTGGAAGGCAACAGATTGTTTTCTCATTTAAAATGTAATCCTATACCTTTTCCCTGGGTTTCAGTGGTGCCTTGCTGTTCTCGTATGTATGATGCCATCTTATTACCAAATAAACATTGGCTTACTTTCAGATGAACAATGTATTTCATGTTGATTAAAAGGAATTAAAGATTATAGGTGTATAAAGACAAATAAAAATCCTGAAAACGTCTTAGAAATGAGTGTTCATGCATCATGAAGTTATTCTTTGACAGTTATTTATATATAAAGACTCATTGTTTTCCAAGTAGTTTTAATTTTGATGAAGAAATGAGGCCTAAAACTGTACTTCCAGCCCCATATGTGCATTTTAGAAATTACATTTTCCTTTTTGAGGGGTTGTAGCGAAGTTGAGTCCAGCACACTGCAGTTCAGAACACAGGTGCACTGGATTTTGCAGCTGCTACGTTTCAGGGGCTGTTAAATTTCTTTGGGATTAATTTTGTTTGTGTATTTGAAATACTAATCCTTGCCTTTTGAGGCAATATCTTAGAATTACTGAAGTGATACATTTTGCTTGGAATCATCTATTGAGCTAGTTCAAATGCCAAGAGAGCTAAACTGAGGATTTATCATTTAGCACTGTTGTTATGATTAAGAAAAAAATTTAGCACCAAGTGACATAGATACACTTTTAGGAGAAGGATCTAAGCTTCTCCTTAGCAGGTCATGATGTGTATCTCACTGTTGTTCAGTTTTCTGAGCCAACAGGATGTAAATACCTAGGAAGGAAAAGAGGAGGTCAAGTGGAAACCTCTCAACATCAAAGGAGGCCATCCAGCATCTTCCAACCGTCACTGCGCTAATCTCTGATGAGAAAAACATATTTTTTTTCCTTTTGTAATGCCAACAAGCCAACAACAACAAGAAAAAAAATTCTCTGAATTCACTGAGGCTAGGAATAGTAAAAGGTGGAAAGTTAGGAAATGGGTGGATTGAGGAGTGTCAGGGGTGGTGCAGCCCAGGGGGAAGAGCAGTGCCTGGCACTGGATCCTTGTGCTGGATTTTCGTGGGAAGCGTTTGAAAGCTATACTCTTTGATACAGCTGCAAGTGTGAAAATGTGCCACGCTGAAATGTTTTTTTTTGCTGCGGATAATACTTCCAAGGAAGCTCAAAATGTTATGACACTCGCATAATTATAACTGCAGTGGAAAGAGCTTCTTTTCTAAATATAGTGGTGATATTTAATTTATAATTCTCTCCTCTTCTTTGGGGCAAGAAAAGCTCGTTCCTGCTCAAGTTCCTGAGTTGGTGAATATGACTACTGAGCGTGTAGGCAAGCGATGGAAGTAATTTGTAGGCATGGAGGCTATACATCAACTTGATAATGCTGTTCTCCTACCCTACTAAAATGCCGTGTGGTTTGGAGGCTGGGCAAAGGGGCAGGGCGCACTGGTGCCCAGTTTGCCAGCAGCACCCAACTGGAAGGGTGGCTGGTAGACCTGATGGCAGCGCTGCCGTCCAGAGGGACCTGGACCTCCTGGAGACACGGGCCAGCAGGGACCCGGTGAAGCTCCCCAGGGCCATGCCCGGGGAGGACCCTATTTAAATCTGCTTTAGGATCTAACTTTTGACAGCTGCCCTGCGGTCGACTACCATCGTGCATACTTGGCCTTAGCCCTGTGCTGTGTATTAGCATTTTAAACCTTTTTTTTTTTTTTTTTTTTTTTAAATGGGAGCTCTTGCAAAAATGGCCAGCGGTTAAAATTTAGCTGTGCGTATTCAGATATTTATTGTGGCTTAATGACTTCACTCACTTTGGATAAATCAGATAGTGGTGGGGGTTTTTTGTTTGTTTGTTTTTTTTTTTTTTTTTTAATGATTTAAAACCTGCAGGCAGAGTGGGTGCATGCAGTACGCTGCTTCGATGTTTGAGCTGGAAGTAGAACCGGTGGGAAGGTCAGTGGTAATAAGCTGCAGGGTCTGCTCTTGTCCAGGGGACACCTTCTACATCCCCCAGCCAACTCCTTTTGTTTTTTTCTCGACGTCTCTTGGACTGAATGGGCCGGCAGTGCTGTAGGATGGCGGTTGCACGAAGATGAATGGGAGTGTTGAAATGTCTGTAAGTGCTATAGGATGGTTTTACTGTCAGCGCTTACGGTTGCTCTTCCCGACTTTCTTGTTAATAGATTTATGCATTTCAGACAATTTGCACCCTTTGGCACAATTTTGTCCTTTACGAATGCATAATATAGTAGGCTGAAACACTGAATAGTCAAAAGTAAAAGATAACATAGCAGTCAGCGTTAGGGAGGCAGGTCTGAAATAGTCAAAGCATGCTCTGCTCTGAATATTCAGGTGATATAAGCCCTGGGAAGGTTGCTGTGCATTTATCTTGTATATTTATGAGAATATCATCCCCCTTTGCTAAAGCAGTATACAGTGAGACTTCCATAGCTGTGAGGTCTCTGCCACCTAATCGAATCTCACAGACACAAAATTTGTGGCGTAAATACGTTGTTTTAAGCAGCAGTGAGTATCATGGATTATTTTCCTGGCGGTTTTCAAGAAGAGCCTTGCTACAGAAGTTGAAGCATTATTAGTTCCCAATAAATACCACAGTTGATCAGGAAACCTGTTCCGGTATTGAAGGTTGCTGTTTGTATTTAGGTGGCATTGAAGAGAGAAAAATCCTAATGGAATTATTTAGTGAAGCCATCGGAACAAAATTAGTAATATGACTTTGGTTGCCTGATCTAATGATACATTTTCTCAAAGATGCAGCAGCTCCACTGCAGAGAAATTCCTGTATTTTGGGTAAGTAGCACAGTGTTTGGAGAAGGCGGGGAAGCCACTGACCTAAATACACCTTTATCTGAGAACTATTCCATTACAAGGAGGTTTTTAAATAAAAGCGATCTTAATTCTAGTCCTCTGAATCAGTAGGGGTTTGGAGATTTTGAAGGTTACAGGTCCTAGTAAATTTGCATGGACTTTTCTTGCATTATTCTGGGTTTATTACACAGTTTCTTTAGTAATCGTGCAATTTATCATTGGTTTGGATATTCATGTATTAGTAACGTGAACTTAGTGTGAAGATACAGAACAAATAAAAAGTGTACCATGTTAGACTGAATATTATACCTCCTCCTTATTATTATTTTTTTTTTAACTGATTTCAGAGGAGATGATTTTCTGGCTGTAACAGTTCAAGTTTCTTCAAGGCTCAGAAGCATTTTTCTTTACTCGTGAGATGCTGTCAATAATTTTGACATACTGTGACCGCTGACTTTTTATTTTTTTTTCCTGATATTCTCACATTTGTGAGTGGCACCTCCAGTGCACGAAAGAGGCTGCAGATGCACCCTCTGGTGTGTAGTTTAGTTTTCTTCCACTTGAACTCGCTTGCCGCTGCCTGCCAGCCGCTCCCCCCCGGGTGGGCTCCCCCTCCGTAACCCGCCTTTCGCCTGCTGGCCTGTGCTGTGGAGAAGCCGCGGTGGGAGGGGAGGGAGGGGAGGCTGGAAAGGAGGAGGCAGCGTAGCGATGGGTGCGTTTGCAAAGGCCTTGTTTCGTCTGCAAAATTACAACACGCAAAAAAAATGGGAATTTTAGCCGGGCGTTCCGTCATTGCCTGCGCCTTCCCTGAGCATGAAGGACGATTTGTTGTCCCGCGCACGGCTGTAGGATGTTGTTAATAAAATATTTGTGAAGATGAAAATAAAATAATACTTTCAGCAAATCGTACTGCCTGCAGTGCTGAAGACTTTTTCAGCCGTCAAGGATGAAGAGACATATCTTGGAGGCAGAGTAACTTTTTTTTTTTTCCTTTAAGCATGAATTGGGTGGAAAGGAGCAGAGGACTGTGTAAGGCAGCAACTTTGACTGTCACAAAGCATCCTGTCATCCTGCAGATGCATGGAGAAGAAGTATATATTTGGGGACAGAAGTTTTGTCATGTCACTTCAAGGAGAAAAAGGAGAAATGGTGCATCCATCAGCTCTTCTTTAAGGAAAGCTTTCTGTTGACTTGCATAAGGAATCGTGAACTTCGGCTGTACTCTGTGGTGCAAATGCTAAGCTCTGCTCACAGAGACCAGGAGCCACAACCTGAATTTTTGCAACTATAACAGCTATAGCACCCTATATAGCATGTGTTTTCCTACTCAGCTTTATTTCCGATTAATTACTAAGTGGTTAAGTTCTTGCAGATCAGAGCGTAAGGCTGTTGTCCTTGACAGTAGGGATGCTCAGACGATGATACTGGTTTTTCAGATAGGAGGAAAAAAAAAAAAAAAGAGCTTAATAATGTTCCAGTAATGAAATTTATATTTTAATTCAGAAGCAAAAAATGAGAAGCCACTCAACGTTAGACAGAAGTAGTTACAGAAGAAAAATTATCTGTGTGCTTCTTGATGCATAAAGGCTTCAGCCTTAAGCTTTCTGCCTGGAGTGCACAGCTTTGGGGCAATGTAATTATAGAAGGCAAATGGACTTCCCTGGGTTTGTCCGTATATTTTAAATTACAGTTGAGAATGTAAATAATTTTTCTATTTAACAGAGTTTAAGGTTTCCAGTCTTCACTTAAGATACTCAGTGCCCAGGTGCTCCTGATGGGAAGGGACATTATTACACACTGACTTTTCCGCATCTGAGAGAGCCCACAATTTCTAGCAAATTTGAGATGAAAAGGTAAAAAAATTGCTGTTGCTGACCTACACGTGCTCTGCAGTTTAGTGAGGGGGTTTCGCATCGTTAGAGAGGGCGTCTCTATAGTGGAGATACTCCAGCTGCTTTTTAAGCCTGGTTGGAGGCAAGAGTTGGCGAAGAAGCAGTGACGGGACTGGTGTACAGATAAACTTCTGGGTAGAGATCTTGTACTAGGGCTGTTGGAAAGGGCACTGGACGTGAATTAAAAAAGGGGAATGAGCACCTTGCCTCTGCTCCTTAGAGGCTTTGCCTCTGCACATGGAATGGGATGCCCCAGAGGGATGTAGCATGGGCACTGATGTGGGACTCAATAAATTTTTATTTTTTTATTTTTTTTTAAGAGTTCCTTGGTTATGGTTCCTCCTACCTATCACCTCATAAACCAGAAACACAGAGTATTTTTGGTGTTTATTTTTTTTTGGTAAAAATGCATTTTAAAAAGATGGTTAAGATGCTATAGATTGATATTTATTGGGCAGTTAGGTCTTGCATACCTCCTTTGTGAATAGTAGCACAAAAGCATTTACCTGTGCCAGCTTTTCGGAATTACTAGGAATACAGGTTTGGGTTAGTATTTTTTATTTTGATAGCACCTTAAATATGCTTATGGCCTCAGTGTAAAATGTTGCTTCTGGATGTGTTTCATTGCTTTGATGCTATGCTCTTGCTTTTAGTGACAACTGACAGAATAATGGAAATATCATCACAGTGTTTATTCTGAAGATAAACTCATGTTTTCCCCAACCTCGTCTTTGGGCAGGATTGCTGTACCTGTGCTGAGAGCAGATGTGGAACACCAGCTCCCTCAGCAGGGTACTTGACATGCAAATTAAAGGATTTTGTTCAGTGCACCCCTGTCAGATGGCTCAACAAGCTGTTGCTTCAGCAGCTCCTTGCATTCTTAAAAAGAACTAGATGTCTGTTTTATCTCTGTATCAAGTATAAGGACAAAAATGGAGTGATGTTTTTAATAGAAAAAAAAAAATAGCAGTCTTAGAACGTTTTAGCAGCTTTTGACCAATATTGTGACAACTGTTACTCAGCCAAAGCAGCGGAGTGCTTGGTGGCGAACGAAACAAAAAACAATTGGAAACCTTCAGTTTTGTTTTGAGCGACTTCCTGTATTAGGATAACAAAAATGCATGGAGCTGGAAGGATTGTTTCTGAGAAGACTGTTGCTTCGCAAGGCCAGAGGTTCAGAGAGCACGGCTGGGTGGGTGGATCCGCGGCAGGACGAGAAGGTTTGCAGGGGGTGCTTGGGGAGGGGAAGGGTTAAGCTTAGGGGGAGCGGAGGGGGGCCAAGACATAAGAACAAGTAAATTAGTGGGGCAGGATGGAACACTGGCAGCAATAATTTTTTTTTTTTTTTTTTTTAGAATCTCCTTTTGATGTTCTCTTCATATGTTTCTCAGACTGTTTTGCTTTCACTCCATGTACTGGACATTTTACCTTTATTTATTGTATTTCTATGTAGATTAGGTTTGTACACAGCCCCAAAACCTGGCCTAAACACCAAAAACAAGGGAGAGATGGTTAAATGGCTTGTTGGTGTGAGGGGGGTGGGGTTTTTTGTTTGATTTTGTTTGTTTGTTTGCTTGCTTGGGGTTTTCTTGTGGCTTTTTTTTTTTTTTTTTTTAAACTTGTTTTGGTTTCTTGTTTGTTTTCCCCAACCTACCCCAGCCCCGCACGAATTCTTACCAATTGATTAGAGCATCTTCAAGCTGAGGCTCAGTCTGGTTTCTCGTGGGAAGCACACGCTACCGAGGAAAGTGGCCTTGCAGAGAGGTGCTTATACTTTTGCATTCGCCCCAGAGATGCCCGAGCTGGCTGCGGTGGTAATTGTGGAGAAGAGCCCACGCTTCCAGCTATAATTTGAAGGGGTGACGAATCGTCTTTTATAGCTCACTTTGCCATATGAATGTCATTGCCTCGAGGAACTGACATGAATCCCTGAGTTTGTAGGGCTGTAAAAGCGAGGTGATGATGCTGATGCTGATGAAAGGGAGGTGGGTTAGGCACACGGAAAGGACATCTCCTGCGCCGTAGCTGCCTGGTTCGGGCAGCTCTGTCTCCTGTCAGCACAACCATCAGAGATCATCGTCTTCCTTGGTAGATTTTTACCCCAGCTCTCTGTATCTTCGATTTCCGAATCATTTATCTGAAATGGTGTTCAGCTGTCGTGTAATTTGAAGGATGATATCTAGCCTAAGTTTTAAAAGTATACTGGTTTACAGCTCAGTTTTTAAGCTTAACTGTGCAAGTAGTGGTGTGAAGACAAACTTGGGCAAAGCTTCATCCTGTTTTCTGTTTAATGTAAAGAATTGTTTTTAATGCTTACTGTCTATATCATGCGGCTAATACTAAAGAGTGCCTGTGTCCTTTAGTACAGGGAAAACGATATACAACAGCCCAGGATGTTTCTAGACCCCAAATCTCTCCCGTTATTTTCTTATCCGTACCTCACCTCCTCCAAGCTATCTATTTCTTGGTCCCATTGCAAGGAGACTTTGCTAATAGGTTACCTGTCTGTTAATTCAAGAGTATTTTAAAGCCAATTAGATAACAAAACAATTAGCATGTTTCATTTCAGTGCACTTGGGGGTGTATTGTAATCTGCAGAAAAAGGGCGAGTGGTTTGTTTGGATGCAGCCCACGTTGGCCAGCTGCTAAATTGGGCTTGTAAATCCAACTCGTACCAGACGAGATGTTCCGCTGAGCGAAGCCTTCTCTGCAAAGGTAACGACTCAAGTTACACAACCAAGCACGGAGAAGGAAAGAGAGGTGGGGGGGGGGGGGGGGGGGGGAGTGTGTTTTGAGTGAAAAGCCTCTGTACGAGAAGAGCGGAGTTACGGCAGGCGAAGGAGGCTTTGAGAGCCTGAGGACTGCAAAAACAAGCGCTGTTTGCTCCCCCCTGGGACAAGCTTCGTGAGGAATCTCTGCACATTTATACTCGCAGGGGGGCTGGTTTTCCTTTCCAAGTGATATTGAGACACATGTAGTAAAAGCCAGGCTGTGGTCCTGGGTCAGCTAGAGAAAAAGGAGAGATGCTTTCCCATGGGGATAAAGGCACTGGAGAGCCCCACTTCAGGCGTTGCGACACATACCCGGGTTCTCATTCCTTTTTTCTTACATGAATTCTGTATGTTTTTAAATATCTTTCTTAGGAAGCTTGCTGCCCATGTGCAGCGCTCGAACCGTACGTTTTAGACAGCCTGTACAGAACTGAACAGCCTCACCCCTTCCTTGCAGGCCCGGGCGTTTCGCTGGTGAGCAGCAGGCGGGCGTGGGGGGAAGCTCCGCGGTCCGGCCCGGGCTGGCGGTCGGCACCAAAGCCCCGGTTGCTTCTCACTTGCTGCCTGCGCAGAGATTATCTCTTGATTTGGGGTTTTCTTGTTGATCGGGCTTTTCTTCGAAGCGATGGATAGATTAGATAACGTCACATTAAAAAAGCAGCTTTTTGAGTCTTGACTCCTAGAAGTGATTCATGTTAATGTAGCAGCAGGTGTTTAAGTACTTGTTTTTATCAGATTCTATTTTCTTTTTTTGCCTTCGTGGGTTTCATTATTTCCTTTTAAAACAGAGTTGACTGATTTCTGCCCAGTGATCTGAACCTGGAAAATATCCTCTGAGCTCCCACTTACTGATACTTGTTTTAAGAGTATGTGGCCACCGTTATTAATTTTGAATGGTATGCAGGTGTTTTAAATGGAAATTCAAACATTTGACTTGTGCCCTCCTGCCTTGCCCCTTATTCCCTCATCTTCCTCTTTCTATGAAAAAGGTTAATTTTTGGCAGAGTGCCGGAAAGGAGTGGCTGCCTAGGCTCCCGCGTGTCAGGGAGGATTTATATCCAAGAGGATGAAAATAATTTAGTTTTCTCTTTTAGTATCTTTCAATATATTTCCATTTCTCCAATTCCAGGGCAAGCTTAGAGTTTGAGAAGGCTTCAAATTTCGAAAGGTGCTTGAAGGACTTAGCTCAGCCCAATACCGTTTTATCGTGTTTTCTTGAATTTTCCCAGTCTAATGCTGATCTGAGCTGAAATGATGGAAATTCACAGCGTTCCTACAGAGGTGGTTTCAGCAGGGAATTGCCCTCATGGTCTAGCGTCAGTGTTTTGCCGTCAGAGAGTATTACAGGGAGGAGGTAGGAGTTCTTGCTGCATTTAACCTCCTCCGACTGCTGCAGAGCACAGGGTGTTAGAGAGCTTGTTACTAATGCAATTTTTGTATCTGGTGGCTTTTCCAGCCTGCATCAGCGTTTTCTTCTTGGGGTTAACTTTTTTTTCCTTAGTTGTTGTTCCTCTTTTATGATACTAATTCTTCTTTTTCAGACTTGGGCAAAGATAAATCTTCTTCCCCTGCCAAGAAACCTTAATCTTCTGTTATGCCATGAAAAGTTGCAGATAGCTTATTCAGGAGGGATTTTATTTTCTCCGTGCAGAACGGCATGTGTTAACACTTTCAGCGCCGTTTGTGGCGATGCCGAAACCGTGTCTGGGGCAGTGATCTGTCCTCCTGCAGCGCCTCATCAGGGGGTGGGGGGAGTCCCGGGGATGCAGGCGCTCAGCATCCCGGGGCTGCTGCCCACTGTTCCTGTGGACGGGCTTGGGTGCCTGCGTCCCTGGGACTCGATTCAGGCGCTGAGAGCTTCCTGCACAAACCATGCTGCAGGCTTGGATTTTACATTTCTAATAACTCAGAGGCTTGCTAGTTTAATATTAATAGTAAATGCCGTTTCTATTTATTGCTTCAGACTCTAGGCTGTAAAGAACTTTACTATCCCTAGAAATTTGCATTGGTAATGATCTTTTTTTTTTCAGATAAATGGCTCACTAGCAGGCCTAGAACTTAATAATGGATGAGAAAATCAGATGCATTTCATGTCCCGATGCCTTATTTTGAATTAAAGCTGCTGCTGTCGATACCATAAATTTAGTTATATAAAGTAAATGTATCTGCTAACTTAGTGAATGTCACAGGCAAAGAGAAATACCAAACACTGGTGACAGATGCTACAATACATATGTAATGCAGGCCCTGCTGTTGCTTTAGTTCCTAGTGCAGGGGAGCTGGAAGAGCAGAGAGCTGCCGTCTGTCCCCGAGACAGAGATGTCTTTCAACTAAATAACTGGAGTATCAGGCTTTTGACAAATGCTTAGCAAGCAACTAATAAAAAAACAGATGTTACCCTTGAATCTCTGTGCACATTTCCATACACTGTTATTACGGTATTGACACCAGTCACAAAACAGGTGTTACATGAAATCGTCTGGGGTGTAAGTTCAACATCTGGCACAGCTTGCTTCATTACTTTTGTAATTGTTTCTTACGCATTTAATTTGCCGCGTAGCCTGGCTGGTCAATGGGAAGTGCTTTTGGTTGGGAGGTGCAGGTTTGCACAAGTAGCATGCGGCCAGCTATTTCATTAACCTTTGGTTTGGTTGCTGGTTTGCCGTGACTGCTGTCAATCTCAGGAGAGTATTCGATTGTATGAAGGATAAATACTACAGGGTAACTTTTAGTAGTTAAAGTTTTAATGCCTCTTTGTAAAAAAAAAAAAGAGATATATACACACACACACGTTTCCTAAGTGGAAGCTGCGGAAGAGAAAAAGGCTACAAAGAATAAGGATTTTGCCTGTTGTAAACTGCAGCGTGTGCTGTTTTGAAGCTGATGCTTTCGGCGAGCCCCTGGGACGTCGGAAGTGAGCGTGGTTCTCTGCTCGCCTCGCACGACGAGTGGCTTAGTCTGAACATCAAGAACTCCTGTTGCTTGAGCTTTGAAAAGAATCCCCAGAGTGACGTTTATCGTGTTGCTCTCTTGTATTTTGAAAGGCCCTCGTTCACGCTTTTGTGAGTGTTTGGATACAGCTGGCCCAGCCTGAGGAAGGTGTATCCAGACCCCCTCACGGAGGGGTGTTTTCCTGGGACAGTTTGGGTTCCCAGCGTGGAGCATGCCCCTGGTGACCGTCCCCCTTGCCTGGCTGGCAGCTCGGGGTGTGGATGGTGCCTCCTTGCTGCTGACACGGGGGTCCACCCTGGCCAGGTCACAGATACGGACACAGGGTGTAGCAGGAGTTGAGAAGAGGGTTGAGCATCGTTATAGAAAATAACCTGCCCTCGGAGAAGAGGGAGTGCCAGGGGTTGGGGCCTCAGGGAGTAAGGTCTGTTAAGGCCTTATTTCGGCTTGAAGAGCAGATCCCTGCCTGTCTGTCTGTCTGTAGGACATCAGCAAGGTCCGGAGCTGCTCAAGCTCTGCCAAGGAGGCTCTGAAGAAGCAGTCCCTGTAAGCAGAGATGTGGAATCCCACCTGCAGTGGTTGTGGCATGTGGAGGCACGGCCGAGCTACTCCTGGCCAGGCTGGCTCAGATACCATTCCCAGCCTGAGGTGCCCTGCCCAGTATTTACGGTGGCTGCTCTGCCATCCCTCGCCTGGGCCTGCTTTGCAGTACGTGGGCACCTCAGTTTCACTGGCTCAGCTGTTGGTTGGGCTGCGCTTGTGAGTTTGTTCATTAAACCGGTTCGGATTTAAGAAAAAAATAAGCTTCCCTTCCTTCTCCCCCTCATTTTAACCTGATCGGTTGGTGGTGTGACGTAGGGTTGTGTTGGCGTAAGTAGGAACAAGTGGGGCGGTGGGAAGACAAAAGGTATAAGAATGTGTAAAGCCTTGTGCTATCAAACCCTTTGTATTTTAGAGCAGCAGGCAGAGGCTGATACAGCCCCTCTGGCATTGCCTCCGAGCTGTGCCTGTGTGGGCTGGGAGGAGGAGGTTTCACAGAAGCGTAGAATCATGGAATGGTTTGGGTGGGAAGGGACCTTTAGAGCCCAACTAGTCCAACCCCCCTGCCGTGAGCAGGGACATCTTCCACTAGATCGAGTTGCTCAGAGCCCCGTCCAACCTGGCCTTGAATGTTTCCAGGGATGGAGCATCTATGACCTCTTCGGGCAGCCTGTGCCAGTGTTTTACCACCCTCATTGTGAAAATGTCTTCCTTTCAGTCTCGGCAGCTCCGTGCCCCGGTGAACCTGCTGGAGGGGTTGTCAGCCATGTGCGGATGCAGTACAGAGCAGATCAGAGTAATTAAAAGCCTTGACACACATTGGCCCCATTACTATTTCTCCGGTTATACAATTGCTAAAAATTTATCTTGCTGACCGTGAGAAGCAGCTGATTCTACTCCAAGTACAGCTCAGACACATTGACTGCAGAGCAGGGGAATCCCGTGGAGGACATGGAGCAGGGAGGAGGATGAGCGGGTTACCTGAAGCAGCTGGTCTGAGCAGCTCTGGAGCTATCTCCAGCAGTAAATGAGGGGAAGGAGCACTTCTGAGCTCTCTCGAGCCGTGCTGGCTTTGGGCTACAGCTGGAGCTCATGACCTGTCTCACCAGCAAGCTGACCTCCCACCCCAGCCAAGGAGAACCTTTACTATTAACTTTAAAGTTGATGGTGTCCATTTCGATCTTCAGCCTCAAAAAAATACTTCTCTCTTTGAATTTTGTCAAGGGATGGAGTTGACCCTGAATAAGATGCCCAAGGCTTGGCTGCTTACCTTGTTCCGCATGGATAACAAATGGTTTACCAGACGGGCTCTGAAGAGTGCCTCTGGTGCTGCCTCCCGCCTGGAGGGGCTGGGGGGTTCCCGGTGGGACGTGGGGCTCTCGGCCACTGAGCTCTGAGGGCCTGGCGTGGAGGGAGCTCAGGTCACGGCGGGGTTGGAGAAGCAGGAGAAGGATCAGGAGGGAGTTAGTTAGACCACCTGTACGTTACGGCCACGTCAGAGTTCCCCATGGCTGAACGCACTGCAAAATCCACCTTTTAACCCAGGAGCTTGAGCGTTCCTTTGGCTGCAGGGACGTTGTTTGGGTCGGCATTTCTGCAGTGCAAAGCCGCGCTAGACTTTGGGTGTACCCGCAAACCTTTCCGGGTCCTGCTGGGCTGAACAGCTTTAAGCCCTGACACAGCTACCTTCCCTTCTGCGTTACACCCTCTTGATGTGTTACAAAAAACTTCTCAAACATCCAGATGTCACGGTCTCCTTTTTTGCTTTGTCTCAATATGTAGACAGGGCACACACTTGCGCTTCTGTTTTTTTTTCCCTTCTCTCCAAAATGAAACACTTCGCTACTGAAACACAAGCATTTAATCTGGCCATTATGCGGTGTAGAATTCTTCTGTATGTATTTTCCATCATATATAATTAGCTTTCGTCTTCAAGAAGCAATTTTAAATATTCATATAGATCTATTACAACGGAGCATCTGTATGATGATATGTTTTCTGCAACTGAAGAATAAAAGGACCACTGGGATGGAACAAAAGGCAACTTCTCAAGTTAATTGTAAGATTTTATTGGTGTTTCACTCCACTGCTCGAGGGTTTCTCCTGCGAATCAATCGCAGAATGCTTAATTTATGTATGAGCCCTGGTTGAAAGGCAGCACAGATTGATTTGCTGACAATGCACAGGGAAAGGTGACCCTAATTTGTGACTTCAGTCTCCAGCACAAGCCTGTTGGGAGAGGGGGGGATGCTGGAAACATGCAAAAATGTAAATGTAATTTTTTGTGTTCGCTTGGAAGATTTTCCATATGTATTCAGTAAAACGTAATTAATCTGGGGTAGGGGTAGCAATTGTTTAGAAGGTATTAATGAGATTTTAAAATCAGCTGAGGTGTTTTTTTTCTGAAATGTTTGTTCCTGAAAGATTTTATAAAGAAGTTCTGGAACTTTTTTGTTGGTCAGTGTTGCATTGTTTGATTAATGCCCTGAAAATACTAGTCTGGTAAGTCCCTCTTCCATGTTTCTGTCTCCTTTGGTGAGCTTGCAGGTAAGAGAGTAAATAATTCAAAATAGAGCCTTGCTGCAGAGGTCTTTATTTATCTCAAATGAGACCAAGAAGGACAGACAATGAATATTTATGCAGCGAGAGACACTTTTGGATATGAAATAGGAATGGAAAACGGCTGTGCCACAGACCTAAAGGTGGACAACATGTCTTTTTCAAATAATCCAATGTTTTTTCTTTCATTTTCAGCATAATAATTTTCTGTGCTTTAGTCTCAACCGAGCCTTCCATGGCTCAATCCTCCGCTTGAGCACTGGGCAGCTCTTAACGCCGGGGCTGGCACGAGCATCCCCCGGGGACCGTGGGCTGGGGCGCGGGTGCGCGGTTACGGCGCCGGTGCTCAGGAGTGGCAGCTGCCCCGGCGAGCTGGGCCACTGCTAGCCCAGAGCTCCCAACCACTTCCCTCCTGCCTGCTGCTCCGGGACGTTGGGAACGGCGGCAGGGACCCGAGCGTGGGCTTCCTGCTGACTCAGCACCGGCATCCTGCCTGCGCTGCCCGTGCCACCGCTGCCCCTCGCACTAACCGTGAGTTCCAGCTCGTCCTCGCGACGGGTTTGCCCAGGGCTTTGCACTTTAAAAGTCGTGACTCAGTATCTGGATGTAATTTCTTCTGTGCTGAGCATCTGTCTCTAAAGTGTCTTTTAGGATTTAGCCTTTGATCTAGAGTTTCTAGCAATTCGGGGGAGAAAAAGGGTTGACAGGGCGAGCTGGGGTTAGCAGTGATAGCCCAGGCAATTCAGAAACCTCCTTCTGCCAAAAATAAGATGAGGCCTTTTCTCCCACACTGTCTTTGTCTAGATTGACTCCTCTTTGTGCACTCCAAAAGCTGGGGTTATTCAAATATTCATCAAAACGCTGATATAATGCTCTCCTGTGCAGGGGCGTGGGGGTCAGGGGAGTGCTGGTTCCTCGGTGTTTATAAGCTTTTCTAGATATATATATATATAAGAAACATATATATATAGTTATATGAAACTATTTCAAAAATTCTGCATTCAGCTATACTTAGAGCAGGTATCGCTTGCCTTCCGTAAGTCGTTTTGCTAATGACTAAGAGCAAGGCATACTTCTTAATTTCGATGCAGGGAGAAACCGCTGCTGCAACTGGGCACGTTAGCAAAAAGGAAATGGTGAAAGTGGTTATAAAAAAAAAGGGAATAAGTCCAAGCTCAGCTGCACGGTAGAAGTATGAAAACAGCAATAAAGTGAAAACAGTTTGGTCTTCCTGTAACAATGTCATACAATGAGATCCACGTTAGAACATTATCTGATGAGCCTGTGGAACTATTGCAGTTTAAATCCTAATTGAGCTCTTCCTTTAGCTCGAGAAATATCCTTTAGCTCGAGAAATGCTTCGAGGGCAGCTTTTGGGCTTTGCATGGAAGCAGTTGGTTGAGAATGGCTCCTGCCCCTGGGGTCACCTGCCGGTGGCTGGCGTGTGGCATGAGCAGGGCCAGCGGGTAAGACGAGGTTATCGGGGTGGTGACGCGGGGGCACGTACGGGTGGGGTGATGGTGGCATTGAGCTCCAAGATTTGCTGTTCTGGTTTCCAGCTTCTGCCTCTTCCGCTCTGGCTGAAGCTGTCATGCAGTGGAATTTGGGCTCAGACCTGGCACTTTAGGTCGAGGTTGTTAGTGCGGCGAGGAGCTCTCTCCCCAGAGCTGCGGTTTGCTCTCGGGGGGGCAGGACTGGGGTATTGCAGTGCAAACATGAGGGAGAGCTTCCCTCCCTGGGTTGGAAAAGAGAAGAATCAACTTCTCGTGAATTTTCTGGTTTCCAAACAGACTTCTGGTTTTGCAGAGTTGATGTCATTCTGCTCCTGTACAGCCGTACCTTCACGAGATGACTGAGTGGCTGGGCTTAAGTGTTTTCATAAAGAAAAATACTGAAACGATTAAATACCAGTAAACTCCTGGAAACTATTGGAAAGGTGTGTAGGGACTGACATGTCCTGTCACATCAGGCTTTTTCCCGTGACAGTGTAACGTGCCTTATGGATTTCAGCAGAACCTGCAGATGCTGTAGTGGGGTTTTGACCCTGTCTCAAAGAGACGATGCTTTCTCAGAAGCATGTTAGGAAAAGGCAGACGTGATGAAGCCGATGCTTTCAGGGCAGCTATTAGCTGGAAAAACTCTACCCTGAAGAGCGCAGGTGTGTGGCCTTCACAGCAGCCTGGCTGTTATTATGTATTGTGTCTATTAATGGCTTGGCTTGCATGGGAAGTATTGTATTAATGGCATTCAAAGCGATCTCGACTAATTAGGGAAACATCGTGGAGCGGGCGGCGTGCAGGTGCTGAGCGGTTGCAAAGGCTGAAGCAGGAGCTGCTGGGAGGAGTTTGCCTCCGTAGGAGAGTTTAGGAAAGGACCTGTCTGCCCCTTCCCATGTCACGACGTGTAAAATACATGAACTGACAAGACCGTGGACTGGTTGTGCCTCTGCATTTTGGGCTGGTGAGGCCTTACCCAGAGCATCGGGACTTCGGGAAGGATCGGAGGCTGAGAGAGTCCAGAAGACAGTAATGTGAATTACCGGGGTTTGGAAGCGGTCTGTTCGGGGAGGCTGAGAGATTTGCTGCTGTTAATGAGTTTACAGAAGAGAAGATTGAAGGGAGATGCCCAGCTTCAAGCATGGGAAGCTCAGATGGGAATAGTTTGTAATCTGTCTCTCCAAGTGGGGGGGAAAGGAACAGAGGGCTGACTCTACATGGGGAAAATAAATCAAAAAAAAAAAAAAAAAAAAAAAAAAAAAGGCGAAGGACTGGAATACAGAGCTGAGGGATGCTGAAGAAGTGGAAATTTGGTTGCACGCTTCAAATTAACAGGTCAGGAACAGGGTGGGTGGAGTTGATCCAGCCTGTGGTGAGGGCATGGCCTTTTGCAAAGGAGGCTCTTTTTGCTCCACAGTATTATTAATACATATGTATGTATAAATGCAACTATTGTTTGTATTTAGTGAATCCTCTTGCAGTTGTGTAAACACCTAAATAAAACATGACTCATTTAATTACACTGAAATCACGGGACTTTACACTTGGCTTTAGATAGGAGTTATTTTAACTCCCTTCTTAATGATTAAAGCTTCAGTTCATGACATAGCAGGTATGAATCTCTTAAAAATATGTTTAATGTAAATTTTCAGGAATATTTAAACACTTCTCTGTACGTCAGGTAAGAAAGCTGTGAAAGAATGTTCTCGGTTCATTTGGCTTTGGAACTACAGCTCCTGGTTATAGCAGTCTGGGCTTGAAAGACAGACATCCATCACGGTACTCACCACATCTGAAACTAATGCTGCATCTACAAACGGTGTTAGTCATTGCATCGTCAGGTGGGGGGCTGTTTTAGAAATTATAATTTGCTTGCTGGCTTCATCCTGATTAATTATATTTAATTTCTTCTGGTTAGTGTGGGCTGGCTTATCCTAGCTTGGTTTAAGTCAATACTGGGCTCCGGGCTAGCTGGTGGAGGTGGACTATGACTGCTGCAGAAATGCACCCGCTGAGACTGTTGTGTCCTGCAAAAGGTGGTCAAACAACTGCAAAAACTGGCAAAAGAATGCTTTAAAAAGGGTTTGAGAGTAAATGTACATCTGTGAGAGAGAGAGAGAATGTATTAATCATCCTGACCTTTTTTATTGCAGCATAGAAATAGAGTTTTGAATTTGAAAATAACTTCAATCTCTCTCTCTCTGAAGTTAGTTTCTTCTCTTTTTTGTGTGCTCTTTTCCTAATTTTGTTGGGGTTTTTTTGTTTGGTTTTTTTTTTTGTTTGTTTGTTTGGGTTTGTTTGTTTGTTTGTTTTTTGTTGTTGTTGTTGGTTTGTTTTTTTGTTTTTTTTTTTTGGTTTTTTTTGTGTGTTATTAAAGCTGTCTATTCCAAGTCTGACCTGTCTAGTTTTAGGTCTGATGTCCCAAAATCTTCACAGCCTTTGTATTGTTTCATTGAGAACCATTCAGCATGGCATGGAAAATAAATAATTTTTTTTTTTTTTTTTTTTTCCAGAACTATGGGGCTGCAGACAAGCCATGTACATAATACATGAGCGGGAAGCGTATACTTTTCCAAAATTAAGGCTGCAGTCAAAGTTCATTAAGTTCCTGGTTTTAAACACACCTGAACCAAGCCTCTTTTTAATACAATTTAGCACATAGTGTATCTTGAGAACTGCTTTGAATCTGATCCAGGTGAGCAGTAGTACCAAGGAACCCAAGCAAGTCGAAGCAGACAGACCGCCGTCACGCTCAACGCCGCTGCCTCCTGGCCCGGGCTGCAGTTGTAGAATCCAACTGAAAAATTCCTCCCCGTTTTTTAATGCGGCAAATGTCACTTTGCAACGGTGGCGCGTCAGCCCCACTGCCGACACTGCCATTTAATCCTTTTCAGAGCAGACTTGCTAACGCAGTGCTTAATCTGCTGGTGACAACCAGTGATTTATATTCACTGGAGATCCCCGCATTGCAAATTGAAATGGATTTGAGCTAGTGTTAGCTGTGGTAGACTGGGGTTTGAGACTTGCTCATGGTACTGAGAAAGACCAGCTGGCAGGGGGTCGGTAGGATTGAAAAAAATGACTAGTGCCAAAGTGGTGATTTTTGTCTGCCTTAAGGTATGTATCTTTAAACAGAAGTTTTTTGAACAGGCAGCCTCTTTTCTCTGGAAATCCTTGGGAAGCTGTACGTAGCCCGTGAGTGCGCGTGCCCTGCGGGCGGCTGGGGGGCACACCCCAGAAACCGCCCCCCCGGCAGGTCAGCAAGCCCCGGCTCGCGGCGCCGCTCCAGCCTGTGTCACACTGCGGACGCTGACCTCTTACCTGAAAGTGAAAGCAAATGTAATAATTAGTCGACGTGAATTAGAGACAAAGTGACTAAGCAAGCAAGGCAGTCTATCAAGCTTGATTATTCTAAATGGGAATTCATTTTATTCAGTTAATTGGTACCTTGCCTCACTCAATCTCTTACGTGTAAGTCATTATTCTAATTTGTATTTTTTGAATCTAATTACTTTCATCTCCTTTAAATGACAACTGTCTCAAGCCCTTTTCTTTTTCTTTCTCTGGATTTTAGGACATCCTAAGTCTCTGAGGCAGAATTACGGGGATTCGAAAAAAAGAAAAGGGAAAGATACCCGATATATTTTTTTTTTTTTTTTTTTTTCTAAAATGAAGCCTGACATCCTGCTGCTCCCCGGGCTTTGATGGGGATGGTGACGGCGAGCCTGGCCTGTCGGTCGGGGTCTGTTGGGACTCGGGGTTACCCGCTGCTGTTTATTCAGTTATCTTAAAGCCATGAGTCTTGAATTTCTCTTCCTGCAAGATCCCACCTTACCCCTGTTCCTTTAGAATGGAAAGGAGCACTTCTTTTTCTAGTTATTCTGTAGGAACATAGTCCAAATGAATCATTAAGTCTCGCAGTCATGCTTTCTTACCTGCCTTACGACGTAACGGTGCAATGAAGTCCTAACCAGATGTGAAATCACGCCAGAGCTATTCCAGATGAATTATAACTTGGCGCTGTGCAGAGGTGGGTTGGCGGGGACACGGTGGGAAGGCCAGAGCTTCAGGGAAGAGAAAGTAGCTGTGGCCAGCCCGAGTGGGGACGAGAGCTGCCCCCCGTGCCAGGGATCCCGGCCGGGTGATGCCAACTCGCCTGCTCCAGGCCGGGCAACCCCCAGCCAGCTGCAGAGCACTGGGGCTTAAGGGTTTTGGGTGGGACCAGCGGTGTTTGGGGCTTGATGGATGAACAGTGGGAAGAGCAAAAGAAGAAGGAGAGAGGGTGCCTTTCCCCCCTGCCCTTTGTTTCTTTTTTTGTTGTTGTTGTTGTTGTTTTGTTTTGTTTTGTTTTTTTAAGCTACCAACCTTTTTGGGTAGGCGCTTGCTCTTGCTGTGCCCGACGTCCCAAGCACCAACGCATTTGTCAACCTACAGCGAGAATGCTTTCATGTCTCTCATTTTTAATTATGATGGTGCTTACCCTTTAGAATATCACTTTTTAGCGCTAAAAATCCGGGGCATGACCTGAGCTGCACGATACTAAAGCCTTGGGGGGGGGGGCGGAAAACCAAAACCCAACAGTCTCTCCACCACCCTCTGTATTAGATGGGATGTTTCGCCGTTTTATTCCTGCTTTAGGAGGATGCAGGGAATGGGTTTCTATTTAACTTGCTCTGAAGTAGCTTGCGCATCAGGCTCCTTGAAGAAGTCACACAGCTGTAGCAATGCCATGCAGCACGACAAAGGTTTTATTTAGCGTATTTTCTTAAAACCCAGGTTTTATTCTTAAACTGTCACGTCAGATGAGGATTCGGTTCTGCAGCGAAAATAGAAATTAAGCATGTGTACTAATCCAGTAATCCCTGAAAATAATGCTGTTTTCTCACGGTTTGGGGAGCTGGCCATCCCCCGTGGCATCTCCTTGGACTGTGTGAAGTGGTGGCAGCGAGCCCGATGTACAGGGGCTTCGCGCACTCCCCTGCTTTCTGAGCTGATGCTTATTGGATTGTATTTAAATTTCAAGAGCTTTGCCTCCCTGGCAGGATTTGAGTTAGCTGTGCAGTTTTACAGTGGTTTTTTTTTGTTTTGTTTGGTTTTTTTGTTTTTTTTTTTTGTCATGGTATCAAGTTCTCTGTTGGACACAGACGTGTTTTTCTATAACAATGCAGACTTTTAAAACTGCGGTTGTAACAGGAGTCTCTGGCACCTTTGTAA
Organism: Tyto alba; assembly: GCF_018691265.1. Classification (NCBI taxonomy): domain Eukaryota; kingdom Metazoa; phylum Chordata; class Aves; order Strigiformes; family Tytonidae; genus Tyto; species Tyto alba. The sequence continues at coordinate 2,910,384 of NW_024881261.1, read as the reverse complement.
GGCTTCAGATAATCAGAAATAGCTAAGAATCCTTCACTACATAAAAATACTAGTCTGTGGAGTTAAAGCTTAAGTGCCTGAGCCATTTACCCACGCATATCCAGGAAATAAAAGCTGAAGGTAGTAGGATATAAGTAGATAAAAATGCATTGTATCCCCATACGGTTATAAAGCAGCTGCTATTCCTTTTTCCAGGCAGGGCAGCAGTTGCCTCACAGCAAAGCTCTGTAATAATGACAGTGTGTGTCTGTACCTGGATCTTATCCTTTCTGATTTTATCAACAAGAGGCTTCCTTTGTAGTACGCGGTTGTCCTTTCTTGTGCAGCACTGCTTTTCTACCTGCCTGTCCTCTCTGGAGTGGAGTTGTTATTATTTTTTATTTTTTTTTTTTTTTTTTTTTTTTTTTAACAGACTGTATCATGACATCGTACCTTCTTCAGGATGGAAAATGCTGCTGTGTCTATGGCGATGGGGTTTTTGGGGTCAAAAAATTATATCATTGCAGTCCTGTATGTGAAGTATATAACTATACAGTAAAGCTTACAGTGTTTGGATGCTATTGCAACTTGCTCACCTCCCCATCTGCCCCAGTCTGAAGAGAAATACTTACTACTTGGTCGTACGTAGCGCATGGCCATGCCAAGCTCAGGCTCTTGCATCAGCCTCCGTGCTGTTGCACCCAAATCTGCTGCAAGTTTTAATCCTTCTTTTTGCAGCAAGCAGAAATGCAAAGAGCTTCGGACAATAATAAGATCCCAGAATTTGCATAATCTTTGTAGACGTGTTTATTTCTGATACAACATGAGGCATTGACTGTATATTCAAGTTCTACTGTAGCACGTTCAAGAGAGCAGACAGAAGATGTCTGGCATGGTTTTGTATCTGTAAAACCCTCCTAAAAGTAATTTTGTGAGAAACGATGTTCCTTACACTTTCCAGTCTCTTGGAAATCTGCCAGCAACTTCAATTATTTTGGGGGTTTTGTTTGGTTTTGTGTTTGGTTTTTTTTTGTTTTGTTTTGGGTTATTTTTTTTTTTTTTTGGTTTGCTTTTTTTTTTTTTTTTCCAAAGAGCTGGATGTGTTTTAACAGTGAGCCAGTGAACTCGACGCTGCTCTGTAAAATCATTCAGCAAAGCAGCTCGCTGTAACTGCCGGAGTCGATGACCCGAAAGGCCAGCGGATTTGAGCAGCCTTTGCTGAGGGTGCAAAGCACTAAAGTCAGTGAAGTGCGGCATTCAGCACCTCATTCCTGGCAACACCAGCCCTTTCCCTATTGATTCCACTGTTATTCTGGCTTTATTCCAGATTTCCAAATCCTCTTCCTTCCTTTCCCCTCCCTTCAGTTTATGTAAACCGCTGCTGCTTGTTTTGAGCTTCCAACACACTATTGCTTTATAATTCTATATTTTAAATTTTGGAAGGTTATATATAATGCTAAATACAGTATAACCTTACTAGGTTTTCATAACATGGGTTGCTTCCAGAATTACACCAAATTCCACTTGGGGGTGTTTATTCTGCTGAACAGAAAAATTCACAGTGACTTGCAGGTTTTTAGAGCAGGTGACTGTCTTTATTTATTTATTTATCTATCTATCTATCTATCTATCTATCTATCTATCTATCTATCTGTCTATTTATTTATTTATTTATTTATTTATTTATTTATTTTTAACTTTAGCTACAGCCTGGCTTTCTTTCCTACAACACTGAAATATTAACTTCTTAATCAACTCTTACAATGGATAGACAAGGCTGAGGAAAATATAGTTAACTCAGCCCAAGTAGCCTAGGTATAAAACTTCATATAGCCGATAGCGATATGGCCCCTTACTATGATGACTGTCATATAAAACTATAAATGGGTTTGATTTTTATCCAGTTACACCTGGTTAAGGCAATTTCTCAAAGTTGGAGTGTTTTGGAGTAAGAGGGTGGATCTCTGGCCGACAAAGCTGGGTCGCAGCCGTCAGACCAGGTCCGCGTGCGGCGGTAACGCCGATACGTTTTGCAATAAGCTGTTACGCGTAATTAGTTGTCTAATCCTAAAAACGGCTGGTTCAGGGTTAGCCTGGCTGTTGACTGAGCCTGTTCGTGTAAGACATCTCGTCTGCTTAAATTCTAAAGAGTAGTAGAAGGAACTGAATGAGTAAATCTGTTGGTAGGAAGCTGGACTGGGAAAAAAAAAAAAAAAAAAAAAAAGACATTTAAGAAAGTAAAGTTTGACGCTGATAATACTTCTTATTGTTATTTCTTCACTCATTATGTTAGAGGGAAGAAATCAGCTAGATCCATTGAGCTTCCAAACTGTAAGAAGGGGAAGAAGAATAAAGAAACGCTATTAAGTTTGTGCTCCCATGTAAAAAAAGCTTTATACGTTATTTTTTTCCTCAGAAAATATATTTTGCTTTTTTATTTTCGTGTTCATTTTCTTCCATACTCCTGTATTTTCAGAACACTTGGCAGAATCTGAAATAGCATCTTAGGGGCGATGGACAGAAAGCATCCTGCCATCCCTTCTGGAAGGGGACCCCTTGGTAAACGGAGCGTGCTTTAAGTGCTTCTGGTGGGCAGAAGGGCTGCTCTGTGCCAAACAGCCTTGAAAAAGAAAACAAATAAGGAACTGTAATATCAGATAAGATTACCTGACACCCGCCCCTTAAAAAGGGTCTGTGTGCTCCCTAAGGCACCTGCGGTTTGAGGTGCCCTCAGCTGAGCCTTCCTGCTGCCGACGTCCCTTTAGAGCACGAGAAAATTCATTTTGGGGGTCTGTTTCTCTTTTTTAAAGAATACCAGGTGTGTGCTGAATCTGAATTTCGTCCTAGGTATAGCGGAGAGGCTGGGAGTAAGGGTCACTTCTGAGTAACACATGTGAGAGTGGCGAAAAGGTGGTCTGAAAGTTGTCGTTACAGAAGTTTTTTATACATTCAAGCTTATCCAGAGATAATTTCTGGTGGATTATCCCATTTCACATTGAAAGAAAGGACTTTCTAATCGTTATTCTAATGACTGCCAAGTTCCTGGATTTTTTTTGTCTGTTGTTAGGCAGCACTATGTAATATCCTGTGCAAATGGTAATATTAAGTATATTCTAGTGAAACCTCGAGGAGCTTTGCTGTGCAGTATTACAATGGTTATAATTTTAGCAATGGATGTAGAGCCACCATCTGGATGTGTTCTGTCATTTGCGAAATACAGAAAGTAACGTTTGTGTGTTATGCCAAAGAAAATATTTTTAAATCAAGCAAGACTAGCTAATGGCTGAGATGGCAGCCTCTTATAATTAATGTGTTCATGAGGGACTGGATAACTGTAGAGCAAATTAACAACAACATTAATTTTTTTCCACATAAACCTCCATTTCGAGGGGCTAGAGTATTTCTACAGCTATTTATTTTCTTGAATTTCCCTATAGTCTTCAAAGCAGCAGCACGTTCTCACCATACCTTTTCTCTAACCTCTGCAGTGGTGATTATTTTCCAGTCTCACAAAACCTGAGGTTCTCTGTGTTTGGAAGTCTTTGGTGAAATTCTTTATAGCTTGTGGACTCATAGCTGTGGCAGACGTGTTCTCCAAGGGAATGTACCTGTGAAGCACCATGTATGGTCTATACATACACATGCCTATAGGAAATCAAAGTGGGATAAGAAAACTATGAAAAGCGCTCATTACGGATACTTTAAACTTTATGGTTGCTACTGGTCTGCTTGGTAGTAAAAGCTTTTCCTTGTTGTTTTGGTCTTCAGGCATCTGCGATGCCAAAATTGTGTGTGGCGGTTCCACACGGTATCGGTCTTGCAAAGTCACTTGGACCCTTGAGACGGGGTCTGGCCACGCCGGGGTTTGGGGCCGCTTTCCCCTCCCTGCAGCCCACGCTGCTCCTACTCGTGCTCTTTGCAGAAGGTATCATAGATGCAATTATGACAGGAACCACCCCAAAAACCCGCGAGTTTTGCATTTATTCTCAAGATTTGCATTCGTTCTCGAGATTCCAGCTGCTGGTCCTCATGAGTTTTCTTCTCAGCTGTGGAAGTGACTTCCAAACTCCCTGCCTCGGTGTCCTCAGCTGCTGTGGTTTACTGATGCAGAGTAGTTTTTCTGGCCTGATTTGAGTCGTTGCCTTTGAATGATGGCTGGGCGTTATCTTCCCGTTCTGGGATTTAAAATGTTCGGAAGGAATTTTTAGTGTGCACAACTGGTATTTTCCTTTTCCTTCTGCATCAAAACTGAAAGTTAAGCGATAAGGCTATGGGAGAGTGTAAAACACGTTTTAAAATTTCCCTCATCTAAAGGGAATACTGCTTTTTCTTTTAGCTTTGTTCTGACGTGAGGAAAAAAACGTAACAGTAATTTGGTGTGAAAATTTATATTTTGCTCTCATTTTCTTTTAGGTCCAGGATGGAACATTCCTGCTCGCTCCTGCTGCTCTGTGTTAGTTTTCTGTTTGCGCAAGCTTTACCACCCAATGGAACTGAATTGCCAAAACCAACAACAACAACAAGTAAGGACATCACTTAATTTGCGGGGATGAGTGCAGGTGTAGAAAGGGACTTCAGGTGAGGTCTCCCTGGTGACGTAGTCCTGGATAATTTTCCAGGACTTTGACCCCACTAAGGTGCTTCTAATCGTGCCAGATGACCTCTGTATTTGATCTGCGTATGACTGGTGCTGTACACTTTACTTTCTCTTTCCCATGTATGGGAAATGCACAGGATAGTTTGGGGAGAGGTGAAGAAGCTCGGGATGTCTCCTCCAGCCTGGGCTGGAAGCTCTCCACAGGAGCTGTCACTGTGGATCCTCCAACGTGATGGGAGCTGGACACAAATAATATGAAATAAAGAAATTAATAATTAGACAACAGGATGAGCATATTCAAACATCATGAGGAACTACAGTCTTTACATATGTTCTGTGTTTTCTGATGATATGAGCTGTCTAAAGCAAGGCTTGAGGACGTGGATAATAGTGCAGGCGTCCTGCATAAGATCAGGTCAGGCGAAAAACAGAAAAGCCATTTTCAGAGACCTGAGAGCAATCTTCTACTCACCGGTCCGCCACAGCATCTTTTACTCATCCTCATTTCTATTTTTGGAATTTCTTCCTCTTGCTTTGAGCCCTCCTACAAGTATGTCCTAAGGCATGACAGTCCTGGAGAGGGGCTTGTTCAAGTCAAATAAGGGTTTGTTGTTGTTGTTTTTTTTTTGTTTTTTTTTTATTATTTAAGATACTGATTCTACTATTATGTTCTGTGATGGGATGATAGATTTTACTTGCACGTTGTCCCTATCCTCCCTAATCCTAGCTAGCTATCTTCAAAATCCCCGTGCTGGCGGGCGGTGGTGGTCAGGCGGTGGTTTGCTGTTCAGGCGGAGGCAGTGCGTGACTCCGTGCTCGTGTCTGAGGGGTAATTCTGAAGGGGTAGCTGCTCCGTGGGCTTGGTTGAAGGGACATAAAGCTGATGATGTTCCATATAAACAATGTGGTGAAATCTTGATAAGTGTTCAGCTGACTGTTGTTGACAGCCACTTTTTATAGGAGGGTGTTGTTGTGGTTTGGTTGGTTGGGTTTTAATCTGCTTGTGAACTTTACGCCCGTATGGAAGGAGAGCCAAACAAGAATCACATTCTAGGCATGGCTGATGGCTCCTTTGATTGTTTTGGTCCTTAGTTGTAGTGATTTAGGTGTTAGGCATTTGCTTCCACCAAAATCTGAGGCTGGAGGACAGTGGAGGTGCAGCCGAGCACTGCTCTGCCTGGGCACTAACAGACCTCTGCCGGGGAGGTGGAGGGTTGGGGGAGCAAGGAGCTCTACCATGAGTAGTGTCAGTCTTGGTGGGGTTTTGCTTGGGGCTTTCAAAAGAAATAAATTGCTAACATAAATAAAAAATTAGCCAAGTGTAAAATTGGTAATAAATGGCTGTGCTGAAGTGCTGTTGATAGTTGTCAGTGCCCTGCTTCTTGTCCGGCGCCTGGAGCAGGAAAACAAGTTACTAATACCAGTCTGAATGTGTAAGAATATGGGAATTGGGAAAGGGAAGTAACTTGTTAGGTGTATCACTTCCCAGAATTTTAATAAAATTAGTAAAAAGGGAGTTTCTCCATAGATGCTGTTTGTCTTCAAAGCTTAATTCCAAATTGTCTTGAATTTAAGTATGATAATACAGATAAGAGTAATCTTATTATCTGTGTTTTAATTAAATCTTAATTTCAGTGATACGATTTAGAAATTATTAGTATGGCTAAACTGTTTTTTTCCTGAATATCAAAGCCTTCATTACTTTGCAGTGAGAAGCAAAGAGTTTTGTCTGATGGACAGGTACGTGCACACTGAAAACATATTGCTGTGTTGAAAGGTCCAAGATAATAGGGTTATCTAATACATTTCATAGCCATCGAACTAACACAATATTTTTAAATACAAAAATAAAGATTTTTGATCAAGGTATCAAGAAAACTCCATTTAAAAGAATATGCAAGGAATGGAAAGATACTAAAAAAAAAAAAAAAAAAAAATCCAGCATTCCTTCTGCATGCTAATTTGATGCATGATCCAAAAAAGATAAGATGCTTTCAATTCTGCAAGGAACAGTTATAATTTATTGCATGTCATTATTTTAGCTGACTTGATTTTTTAAAACATTTGTTGAATTATTATGATCGTTGGGTTTATCCTTATTTTGAACATGGATACCTAGTCTGAATGGCTCAGTTTTTCAGCACTACTGACATTTTGCTTCCTACTAGGGTACCATGAAATTTCCCCGTCTTAAAATCAGAATATTCTGGGTTTATTGCACTGCCATTTAGTAGAGAAACTGCACTTCCAGTATTCAACTGTATCGAATAAATATAAACCAGTATTTATTTATTTGGATTTACATAAATAAATATATATTTCAAGTAGGTAAAACTTTATGCTATCAAATATGCGTGACAGATGATTTGTGCATGACACTGCCCATAGCGTTTCAGTAATTCCCGGTTACTCAAATATTAATTAGTTATTCAGTATTAATCATAGTCAGGATTCTTTTACTTCCTCTTGTATTCTTACTTGATATGCGGTCTAAATATAAAAGGAGCCTGGGAGTTGCAGTAGTAGAGCTTTTAAGTCCTTTCCAAATGTTTAAATTTTAGTGTTTACTCGATGAATATTTCATGGGTTTCAAGCCCATCTTTGCAATTTCTTCCCGCCACCGCTGTATTAACATGCAGAGGTAATGAATCTCTAAGATGAGTGGGAGGTTGAAAAGCAGCAAATGGTGCAGCTTTTGATGCCCTATTTATTGCTCCTCTAAACTTCCAAGAGGTTTAGTGGGTGTCTTTGAAGATAACTGAAGCAATGTATAGGAAGAATGAAGTCTTGCTATACGATAGCCAGGACGGGACCCAGAGATGGACACTCCCACGCTAGGCTTCACCTCGAAGACAAGTCATCATCAGAAAATTGAGTTTTGAAGCAGGAGGCTGGCTCATTTACGTAGCATTTAAAAGCCAAAGGGGTGCTTTGCTGGGAGATACTCAATTTCAAGAATTCGTTTGAAAAGCAGAACTTCAGAAATAGGTGCTTTTGGACTGGGGGTTGGATTAGGGGACTTTTAAGGGTCCTTTTCCAACCCAAACTGGCGGTGGCAAGGCGGGGCTGTGCTCGGTCCGGCTGCGCCGCGCTCGGCTCTGGGGTGGCAAGCGCAGGCACGGTTCCTGCCTTCTTGTGTACTGCAGGCTGTGGACCCTGGTGTGTCTTCCCTACCTCTCTTTTTCCTTTACCCTTTCTTTCTTTATTTCTTTCTTTATTTTCTTTTTTTTAATTTGGATTTCTTTTTCATACGTTCCGAACGCATCTCCTGGTTATCAGCTGCGTATCTGCTTCCTCTTTGCAGTCAAGGCACGGTGAAGCACAGTGATTCTCTGCAGTGTTGGGGTTCTCTCTTCCAAAAATACCGTGAGAGGGCTTAGCTCTGGGCTTTGCGATACCCCCCTTGGCACAGGTGGACTTCTCCTGCCCAGTCATCGCAGCAGAAGTTTGGCCATACCTCAAGGAGACGGGGTGGCTAGATGAAAACTGGGAAAGGGGAGTTCTCCTTTTGTTGAGTTAACTTGTAGGTTTTCAGTGTATAGAAAGAGCACACTGATGTGCAAGAGGCTTGAATATAATAAATCAATCACTGATAAATCTAAACAGAAAGTTCAGCAAACAGAAGTTCAGCACTTGCAGAAGTTTTTACAGCAACAAATCATTTAAATACTCTTCTACTCACTCAATCCAAACATTTCAAAAAAACGCCTATGGCCCCAAAGTGTACTAAGGACTACCCAAAATAATGTCACTGGAGTGTGTCTGCACCTTGGCATCAGTCCAAATGATGGCATGGGGACAACCTGTGCCACATGTGCATCCTCACTGTGAGTAGCACCCTGGTCCCCCCAGCAAGGTGGTGACACAAAAAGGTTTATGTCCCGTGGCTGTGTGTGCTCTGGTGGGCTCTGCTGCTCCCTGCAGTTGTCCTCAGAGAATTTTGAGAGTTACCTGCTCTGTGGGGCAAGTGAGGAGCTTTGGCAGACTACAGTAAAAACTGAAGATGCTTTGTTGCCCTTTGAAACGTGAACATTGATGTTGACAGGCTGGAGAGGGGGGCCCGGGCAAACCTCACAAAGTTCAGCAAGGCCAAGTGCAAGGTCCTGCCCGTGGGTCGGGGCGATCCCCAGCACAAACCCAGGCTGGGCAAGGGGTGGCTGGAGAGCAGCCCCAAGGAGAGGGACTGGGGGGGCTGGTGGGGGGAAACCTGCCTGTGAGGCAGCCCCGTGCGCTGGCAGCCCAGAACCCACCCGTGCCCTGGGCTGCAGCCAGAGCAGGGGGGGCAGCAGGGCCAGGGAGGGGATTCTCCCCCTCTGCTCCGCTCTGGGGAGACCCCCCTGCAGTGCTGGGGCCAGCTCGGGGGCCCCCAACAGCAGAAGGACCCGGAGCTGCTCGAGCGGGGCCAGAGGAGGCCACGGAGATGCTGGGGGGGCTGGAGCAGCTCCCCTGGGAGGCCGGGCTGAGAGAGTTGGGGGGGTTCAGCCTGGAGAAGAGAAGGCTCCGGGGAGCCCTTCGAGCAGCCTCCCAGGGCTTAAAGGGGGGACAGGGAAGGTGGGGAGGGACTCTGGATCAGGGGGTGTTTACAGGATGAGGGGTGACAGGTTTAAACTGGCAGAGGGCAGATTTAGGTGAGCTCTAAGGCAGAAATTGTTCCCTGTGCGGGGGGTGAGGCGCTGGCCCAGGGTGCCCAGAGCAGCTGTGGCTGCCCCCTCCCTGGAAGGGTTCAAGGCCAGGTTGGACGGGGCTGGGAGCCCCCTGGGCTGGGGGAAGGGGGCCCTGCCCGGGGCAGGGGGGGGCACTGGGGGGGCTTTGAGGTCCCTTCCAACCCCAACCATTCTGTGATAGATTATCCTGTCTGAAGCGTCTCCTAAATTAACGTGTGAGGTCTTGCACGGCCACCAGGCAAGCTGGCTGCAGACGCTGGTGCAAGCTGGATGGAGCTCTTCAGCAGAGACATGTCCAGGAGCTCCTGCATCCCACCCATGGGGGGTGCGTTGCTCCGATAGAAGTTGTGTGCAAGTACCAAACTGTGGTAAACTGGGAAGCACTGGGTTTTGTGCCTGCAGGTGAGAAAACGCCTCCATTAAAATTTGACCTGAATTCTATTCATGGTGATATATTTTCTAACGTGGCACTATTGAAGATCGCGTGTGCTGTGTTTGCCGCGTGATGGATAAGGTCTGTGTCAAGATGTGACAGTCACTCTTGATGTAAAATAAATGTCGGAGGAGGTTGGGGTCCTTTGTAGGGCTGGATGTCTGAAATAACAGTTCTGACCCAAAACAGAGGCACGTGTCACTGCCCAAAAGCCTCTGTGGTCAGGTGTGACTGAGCACTGTTTAAAGGACATTTGTGTGTCTGCTGAAGGGGCAGCAGAGATGAACGACGCACCCTGAAGAAAACCCACTTGATACCTATCCCAAATAATGGGTGAAAGCAGTTTAGTTTTCGTTTTGGAGAGGTAGAGGGTTTTCTGTCTTTTGAAAAGAAGTTCCTAGCTGTGAAAAAATAGGGCCTGTTGTTGTGGGATTTCTCTTATGCCCAGATAAACAACATCTTGTCTGTCAATCACCAGAATAATTTCAGGTATCTGACTTGGTATCTAGGGCAAACCACGCACCTTGTCTTATTAGCTTGCTTTTGTGGAGGGAGAAAAAAAAGTGTTTTAATCACGCTTTTATTCACAGGCCATTTTACTGTTAGGGTCCTACCTGCAAAGGAACGATCCGGGGATGAAGCAAATCAGAGCTGGGGAGAGAGCGTGGAGGGAGGATCAGGGGGCAGTTACTGATGTGCACCCACTGCTGTTAGTTCCTTTTTTTTCTTGTGGGTGGTTTTGGTTTTGACACACACGGAAAATGGGAACATCATAACCCTGACGGAAAGGGTGATACATTTCCAGAAAGAGCCGTTCAGAGGACTGGGCCAGCAGCACAGGGAATGAAGCTGGGAAGAACCCATGAGTCAGGCTCGGTGGGTGGCAGGGGAAGCACGAGGGGTTGCCACCATCCTCCAGGCGATAATCCTCCTCTCTTGTCAAGATGAAAGTCATTATTTCATTGCATTTCTAAAAAAAATACCCTCGGGACAATCTTTCTTGTGCGGCTGCGAACAAAAAACCCTGTGGTTTTGGACCACGGGTCTCTTTGTGTTGGAGCAGTGGAAAATCTTCCCTGGCAGTGGCTGCGGTAGAGATCTGCTTTAGAGGACGTTTGCCTCTTCTGTGTGCCTTTCCTCATATGCTTTGGTTGTCAATTTCTGAAGCAGCACTGATTAAAAAAAATATTTCAGGTTGTTCTTTCAGTCTCCCCTTAAAATCCCATTCGATATGTAGATGGCTGTGTTGCCCAAAGATCTTTTAGCCTCTGAGTTTACAATGGCCTGAGCCTGGTTGTAACTTTCTCTTACAATATTCGGGCGACATTTATAAAATTACCGATGCAGGTGTTGAAGAAAACCCAGGTGATAAATGAAACTGTTTAAAACCACACCGTGCCTTACACGCAGGCTCAGCAGAGGTGAAGCCATTGGTGCAAGGCTTTGAAAACAGATGTGCCCGTGTACAAAGAAGAAGGGACTGTTGGTGGTTTTTGACCTAATTTCCTTGTGAAATTGTAGGAGGAGAGGTGAGATCTTGATGCAGAGAATTGCATCGGCCATTGCAGGGGGGCTCTGTCCTTAACTACAGAAACTTAGACAGTAATCTCTCAGGAGATTGAATTTCTCCAGGGCTGGATTGAGGCTTTCTGTGTTTGTCTGGGAATCCGTTTTCCAAAGACACTCCAAAAATATGGCGTGAGGTACATCAGTTCTTCTGAAGGGCAGAGACGGGTGATTTTTGTATTGTGTAATGAACTGAGGGAAATTTTAATTCCCTCGTGACTCAAACTTGCTGTTTTTTCCCCCCTTGTGTCATGGGTCTTGACACAGAGCCAGTGATGAGAACTAACACAAAACCCCTAAATCCTGGAGCGTTCCAGGACACTGAGCCTGAAATTTCTCAACTTCAGAAGTGGGCTAAAGTGGCTCCTTTTTAACTGTGAGAGGCAAAAATTTGTTTTTAGCTTGTTTCTTTGTCAGGCCTTGGTTTCTATACAAAGTGCGGTATTGCTAAATACCACACAGAAATTGTTAAACTTTCTGTTGATCCACTTCATCCAGATCCTCCTTCCAATAGTGATTTTCTGAACCCTGTTAAGTGATTGTTTCTCATTACAATTTTGTCATGTCTGTCACTTTTATCTTTATATACCGCTTAAATGTCAATTTTCATGCATTTTATTGCGTTCCCTCTGGACTATTTTGTTGAATTGAGATACCTTCTTTCCTTGTATGCCACCTTCTTTCCACCTACGCCTCTAAAGGAAGTTTTTCCGTGCCCTAATACCCTGTTTCAGCATCCAGAGAGTTTCCAGCTGCTCGCAAGATACAAACCAACACTCGAATGGTTTTGCAGCGATCAATTCTGGACAGTTGGTTTATCCACATGAGCTCTTTTCTATAATATTGTAGGCTCTGTGTATTCCCGTATATTTACCGCAATCTTGTGCTTTCATGATATTTTATGTCAAGGCTTGTGACAAGATCTCTTCAAAAAGCCTTTGCTGCAAGTGAGCAAAAAGAGAGTTTAGGGAAGTGTGAATGCAAGAGGTGTTAGGAGAATAACTTGGATTTATTTGTCTGGTTGAAAAGAAAAACACTTAGCAGGGTTGTATTTTGCTTGCTGAAGGCTAAGGCTGAGAGTTTTGCTTTCTTAAATAAAACATGATGGGTTTTTAATGATTTTAATGTGTTATATATTGAATTGTTCAGTAGAATTTTAAGAAGTTACAGAAATATAATGAAACTGAAATGTAGATTCACACATATAAAAACACCATTGCCAGAAGGATGAGACTCTCAATTTATACTAGAAATAACAAAGATACATTTTTTTTTAATCTCCATTCTGAGTATTTATTGAAAGTCTCATCATTCCTACTTGTTCTTAGACAATATATATATTACATTATATATAGATATATAAGCTGTAGAAGACGCTGTAGCTTGCACTGTCCCCTCCTGCCTTGCTCAGTGTGTGCTTTACGGCCCAGGGCAGCCAGCAGCAGTGGTTTGGGCTGTTCAGTGAGTTGGGTTTGAAGCACGTGTTGTACAGATTTTGCTGACTCCAGAGACACAAAGGGTGGCATTCGTGGGCGATTTCTGTCTAGCCGAGAAACAGCTCGTGTGCCTAAGGGTACTGCAGCAAACCTTTGGAATGGGCTTCAAATTTAGCTTAATACCTTGTATCCGTTAAACTTACCCTGACTACAAGTACATTCTTTGCTTAACCATTCATTCCAAAAAATATCCCTGCTATTCTTTGCAGCAGGTAGTTTGGTTGTGCTTTTGAAGGGGGGGGGGGGGTGGGGGGGGAAAATAAAAAAACTGAACTTTCAATTCCGTCTTTGCTTATATTTATGTATAATTTGTGATGCTTTTAGTAAGTACAAGCAGATTATTGCATAGAACCACAGATTTTTGTTACACCAAGCACGGTTTCTGTACCAGATTAGGCAGTCCGTGTCTATCATGTTTCACGTTTGCTGTGCTCAATCCACAGACTCAACAGAGGAGAACAATTTGCACAAAGACCTACTGACTTCGATGCTGATTCTGCTCCTGGTCTTCATCATTTTCATTCTGTTGGCCGGCTATTTCTTCAGGTAGGTCTGTGCGGAGCTCTGCATGCAGAACTAGCTCAGTCTTGTTTCGATATGATCTAACAAGGAAATGAAACGCGTACTTATGGTGAGGCAGGAGCCTCCATCACAGCCGAGCGGGGGGTGCCGCGGCGCTGGTGGCTCTCGCTGTCAAGATGAACAGAAAGAGCTTCTCCAGAATGACATGGTTGGTAAAGGCTGGCTTGGGAAAATGCTTGTCGCCTTTCAACACAGCTCCTCAGGTTAGCACGGTGTGTGTATTTCAGGTTCAGAAGACATAGGAAAGCTGTGGTGAACTCCGGGGACAAAAAGATGCCAAATGGGATCTTAGAAGAACAAGGTACGGAGAGATGTGCTTTCCTTCTCAGTGTGAATTTTGTTTGTGTATGCACATGCTTGTTTGCTAACTCGGTTATTCAGTTATGTTTGCTTTCTATTTATAGTAAGTTATGGGATTGTTATCAAAGAGGCAACAGGAAAAAAAATAGAGGTCTGTATTTAAGTCTGTGTACATATAATCTTAACTTTCAGTTGTTGGTTTTAAATCATTTTCATTTTAAGTTCTGATATGGCAAATGTTTCCTTGTAAATGTTTTTCATGCTCTTTGTAGAGGTTTTATTAGGATGCCAGCTAAGATCTGGGTTTCTGGTACTGTATTTAGAGAAAGAATTGCAGTATTTCTTAAAAGAGGGGAAAAAAACGGTTTTTAGCTCTTTGTGAAATTACTGGCTGGTTTCTGAACGTGAAGAGAAACAAGCAAGGGGGTGAGATAGGGCAGTGTTATAAGCCAGCAGCACTAAAATAAAACACTCTCAGGAGTTGAAACTGTTTTCCACTGGCTTTTTCGATGTGCTGGGTTTATGTCTGTTAGCGGGAAGCCCTTCCTGTGGGTTGTTCTGTGGGGCTGCATTCAAACCTAGCAAACGCGGAGGGGGCCGCTCGGTTCTCACCTGCAAATTATTTTAGCCATTACAAAGAGGAAAACTTAACGATGAAAAGAGTTACATCTCGGTGCCGGTTCCCCGTCACCACCTAGGAACCGAAGAGCGGGTTAACAAAGGCGGTGGCAGCCGGAGAGAAAGTCAAACCTCTAAATACACCCGTCAGCTTCCTGTTGGGTCGGTGCTTGGGCACAGGAACCCCACGGGGCGAGCGCGGTTTGGAGATCCCCCGCGGTGGCCCGGCACCAGGCCCTGCCCCGGGGGGTGATGAATCTTGTTACTTTTAGTTTGCAAGTGGCGATCGCCCCGCCGTTACGGCGTGTAGGGAACCAGTCGGCCTTTCTGTTAGCCTTTGGTGGCAAATAAAACTCGTCTGACGGCGGGCTTAATCTTTCCTCTTCTCCCAGCCACCCGTGGGGATGCTTGTTTCAATTTTGAGGTGGCCGGGATTTATCTCGGGGTTTATTTCCCTGTGTGAGCCTTTATTTCCCTCCGCAAGCCGAGGTCTAGGCGGCAAGCAGTGCCCGTAGCAGCCCGTGCTGCCGCAGAGCCATCGCGTGCTGGGGTGGGCTGGGACAGCCGAGAGCCACAGCTCATCTCAGTGCAGAGTTTCTGTTGTCTGCCAAGTTAAAGTTTGGGGGGGTTGTTTGGTTTGTTGGATTAGTTTGCTTTTTTTTTTTTTTTTTTTTTTTTTTTTTTCCCCCCCCCCTTATAAGTGAAATAATCTAGCGGATCCCTTTGGTGACAGATACTCAAAGCTGTGTGGCCTGTGGCAGAGCAGCTCTGGGTTGGTATGCTCTTCATCAGCAGAAGGAACCTTCCCCTTTTCTAACTAAAACTTGGCCACATTTTAATCTGGTGTAAATACAGAAACCATTATTTTCACCAGTAGTGGTTCTACTTGAAGTTGTTATGTTCTCAAAGTAGCTACTTGGCCTGTGGTTTTGGTATTTTTTATTTCATTTAAATCGGCTTTAGCACCGATTGAAGTGTCATATGCGAAGCCTGTTTTGGCATCTTCCTGCATAAAAATTAATCTGTAGTTGGAAATAGCTTGCTCTCTGTCGCTCTGGACATGCCTTTAACATCTACTTCCCTTCTACCAACAGAACAGCAACGGGTCATGCTGCTCAGCAGGTCTCCCTCGGGCCCAAAGAAGTATTTCCCTATTCCAGTGGAAAACCTTGAAGAGGAAATACGGATGCGATCAGCAGATGAAGGGAAACTCTTCCGGGAGGAGTTCAATGTAAGTTCTCACATGTGGAGTGGGGGGCTGCACGGTGAAAAGTGGGGGCAAATCCAAACCTCTGCAGACACTAACAATTCTTTGAAAAGCCTCTGGTGCGTGACGCTGGTATCTCAGAGGCTCAGCGCTTGCGTGCGTGCGCTGGTGCTGTTTGTACGCGCTCTGTCATCCGTGGTAACTCTTTACCTGGACAAAATCTGAAAAGTTAACTGCATTATGATACGGTGATGCCAAATCTGTAATATATCAACTGTTTGACACTTGCTAACATTTAAAGACGGTCTCTAGTGTTTGCCTGAAAGCTGGAGGAGCGGAAAATTGAATATGAATCTATTTAGCATCAATTTTCTTGGTGGTGCTGGAGGGTTTTTTAGGAGTCTGAGTGTCTCACCTCTATAGGAAATGCTTAGAGGAGCAAATAGAGTGCGGCCTTTCATATTGCACTATTGAGGTTTGACTTTTTTGGTAATTTGACCTTTTCTTCTTTGTTATCATCCCATTGCTTCCCTATTTGCAGCACCCTGTGCCCTAGCACATACGTTCCTATGAAGTATCTCAGCTTTCTGGGTTTTTCTTCGAAGCATTGTCTTGGTCAGAAAGGAGATTTTTATTTTCTGCCCATAAGCCGAGCTTTAGGCACGTGTGGTCGTGTAGATGAATCTTAACCGGAGTCTGTGGTGAGCTGCTGCAAAGCTGGTTTCTATGGAGAAGCCTGGCATGATGAGTCTGTTCTCGCACGTCTGCATTTGGAGGCCTTTTCCATACTTTTATTAATTCTCTTCACTTCCCTTAACAGCAGAAGCGAGTTGCACAGAGCAGTAGCTTAAATGTCAAATACGGGGTTGTCAAAGCCGATGCATGCATTGATTAGACAGTCTGTTAAGTTGCTTTCTTAATTGGTGGCATATTTATATCTGCAATTTGTTTGATGATATATTTAAAACACATAATTTCTTTGCCTTTTCAGAGAGGGAGCATTGTGGAGATATTTATCAAAGTCAACAAAATGGATGTGAAAACTAATTTGACAAGATGCGCGCTTGTGAATTTTGACTCTCCTGACTAATTTGCTCTGCAGTTAGGAGTGAAACAAGCCAGCTATTTTTATTTTTAAAATCTGCTTTGCTTGGATCATTTTCTGCACCATGCTGCGTGTGCGTGACTTTTCTGTCTGCACACGAGTGCCGAGTCTGAAAACTGGGGTCCGGTCCCCGTAAGTGAGCAGTCTGAGCAGTGACCGGGAGGGGGATGAGCCATAAAGTCTGCTCGATGTTTTATGTAGAGTATTTTTTTTTTTTTTTTTTTTTTTTTGTCTCGCTCTATCCCCTGTGGCTGCTCGCGTGGACACGTGAGCTGTTTGCTGAAGCCTGAGAGGGGGAGAAAGGGTGAAAGGCAGTTGGAAAACAGAGTGATTGACATTGTAGCGTAAAGCAGGAAAGCTGACAAACAGAAGTCTGTCATTGCAGCACTGGAAGGAAAAGGGCTGAGAAATCAAGACCCTTCTCGTGCGTGATGACCTCTCCTTGAGAGCATCCCCCGGGCACGCAGAAGCCCTGAGCTCAGCTCCATCCTCCCACCAGCTGAGGTTACACCTGTATCTATCGGCTCCCCGAAGCCTGATCTAACATGTCAGGGGGTCAGGCGTCCCCGGGAATGCAGATACAGGGTCTCTGTTGTGAATTTGAAGCAGAGTTAGGCCGAAAATGGCGAGTTCTGGGAGCTGTCAGTGGCCAGGCACGTGCACCAGCCAAAGAAGTTAGGGCCCGAGGGATTTTGCTGGTGGATAGAAAAAGCAAGCACTGATAGACGAAGATATGCAGCAGATAGAAAGTATTTTTGAGGACAGTTCTTATATTTATGTGCCTAATGGTTTTCTTCCATACTTTTGATTTTACCCTTAAAGCCTCAGTTACCCTTAAGAAGTACCTTGCACTTCTTGAACTTGTGCACTAATCGGAACAGCAGAGGCTCCTTCTACTCTCAGTCATTTCCACTTTTATTATTTGATTCCTTTGTGAACATAGGCCATTAGGAAGAGTGGGTTCTTTCTTCACAGGAAAAAAAAAAAAAAAAAAAGAAACAAAACTAAAACCTCCATATTCCTTTCTGTATGGGCCCTTACCTCTAGTTATCATCCATGAGGCAAGATGAGCTGCTGGCTGTTTGACGTTTGCAGTGGCTACCTTATTGCCTAGGTTTTCAGATTAATGTCTGAAACCCTTCCTGTAAGAATTTGCTTTTGAAAATTTAAATTTTGACTCCATTAAGATGTCCCTGTGGCTCATTCAGTGAGAAAAAAAAAAAAAAAAAAGGAGAAAATGTGCCGATGCTGGGATAGATTGAGCCCCTGGGAAGCTTCGGAGAGATTTTAGGATTCCTGTGAAGTGGGAGCAGGTAAGACTGCGCTGGCAGCAGATGACCCAAGACTCATGGGCTCCTCGTGATTCGCGGGGCGCTGGAGAGGATGTGATGAAGTGCATCCTCCATGAATCACATCCTCCCCTCTGAAGATGGGTGGGAGCACCGAAACGGGCTGTGTCCTTGCACCGGGGCTCCCCACCCGCGCCGTGACAGTGGGAGGTTTCTAGGGGAGGTGTCAGGGTCTTGCAGGAGTAAGGAGCAGGGAAAGGAGAGATTATCTTGCCAGAGATAATTCCTTTTCGTGTGTTTTTCACATGAAGATGCAGGACTTAGTTGACTCTTTATTGGGAATCTGTTGCCTGAGTTTTGAAGTTCGAAGAAATCGTGTCTGAAGTGCTAATTATTTCTTTTTGCGCAAAACATAAATTAAGTTTCTGTGTTCTCTAAATTGTAAATGTATTTTAATTAGCAAAACCATGGGCCTCATTCAAATGAGGAATTAAGCAGTTTGCTAAAAGCAGCTTGCTTTTTCAATTCTTTTTTTAACCTCCCTTCCTTTCTTTTTACTTACATTCACAAGTTTAAGTGATATGTATGTATAACAAAAAAAAAAAAAACCAAAAAACAAAAAACAAAAAACAACCCACAAGCAAAGAAACAAACAAAAAAAACCCAACAAACCCACAAATGCATGTTGCTGTTTCCTCTGTGGTGGAGGAGAAGTCCTCCCCACAGCTGCCCTTTTATCCTGTGTCACCCTGACAACACCAATTGCTGCTTTTAAAGGGAAATTCCGAGCCCTGCTCTCTGCCAGCCGAGCGGGGCTAGTTGCTTTAAGCTGCACCGCTGCTTACTGTTTTTTTTTTTTTCCCCTTCCCCTGCGTGATTCAGACGGGGCTGTGAGAAAGTGGGAGGTAGAAGAAGGGTGGGAGAAGGTGGCTGTGCGTTCCCAAACCGCTGGGATTTCACCTTGCGGGGATCCAACACGCTGCCGCCGGGTTTTTTTAGGAGGTCGGTACAAGAAACCTGGTGAAACTCCGTTCTCCTTTACGCCGTTTGCGGCGAGGGGGGCAGCTAAAGGTGCAGGGCAGGAGCCTTGTGCCATGTCCCTTGATGAACGGTGCCTTTTCCAACCCCCCCAGTTCCCCCCTGCAGCCCCAGCTCGGTCCCAGTGGTGGTGCCTCAGCAGCTTCTGCCGTGGCGGCGCAGGGACTCCACCTCGGGCACCTCCTTGTTCTCATCTTCACCCTCTTCCTCCCCATTTCTTCCTTTCATTTGCCTGCTCTGCAAGACTGGGTGTTTTTTGTTTTTTTTTTTAAGCTCAACTAAATTTATCTACAGCCTTAGCTCTTGCTGATTACTTGCGGGATTTAACTTGTGCTCGTACAGCGACTTTCCGCATAAAAGAATTACGATTTATTTTTCCCTCCTCCCTTTCTGCTGGAGTTGGGCCCTCACCTGTGGATCTCGGGAAGTTGTTCGATATTTAATGTTCTCAGCAGCGAGCTATTAGCAATCGAACTCTATTTATGCGATTGAAGCAACTGTTATTGCTAAAAGTAGCTGTCGGAGCGGAGCTCGAGGAGCGGCGCATCCGCGCGCCTGGGTCACGGCGCTGTGAATCACCGCGGCAGATGGCAGCTTCGAGCAGCAGCTCAGAGTTTAAGGATTTTCGAAATAGCTGCGATCTCTGGTGGAAAAATTGCTTATTTTTCCAAAAATGCTGAACTCGTTGTCTGTAGTTTCCTGTTATAGAGTAATGAAAACTATTGTGGAAAAAAAAAAAAAAATAAAAAAAATTTAATTCTGTTGGATGCAAGGCATTATGTATAAATGCAGAATTTTCCCTAAGCCGTGGGCAGACAAGATTTAGCTGTTTTCTAACACATTGACTTCTGTATCTTTCTTTTTTTTTTTTTTTTTTTTTTCAGTCATTAACACCTGGATATGTGCAGGGAACATTTGAAATGGCAAATAAGGAAGAAAACAGGGAGAAAAACAGATATCCTAACATCCTGCCATGTAAGACATTACCTTTTCTTTTAAATCAGACACTTAATTAAATTACCTTTTCTTTTAAATCAGACACTGAGCAAGCAGGTAGTAGTGTTCATTTGATGAAAATGTCCAAGGAATACAATTTCCCTGGTCACAAAGGTTCTTCATTGTATGTTCAAAACCTGTCTGCTTTGTGGCACATCTCTAGGATGGATCTCCTCCTGTTAGGTTTTTCTGTCACGGTTATCAGGTGCTGTGCTATAAAGCCTTAGCACTCACAGGGTTCTACCAAATTAAACTCTGTCAAGTGGATATTTTACGATCTCGAGTTAGTTGGGAGCAAGTGAAGATGGAGAAGTTATGAGCTTCCAGTATTGTAGGAGCTGAAAGTCCCGGTGACCTCCAGGTGTGGGAGCAAAGCAAGGTGTTTGTGGAGGAAGTTTCTTCATGAGAACTAGAGACAATACAGGAGCTTGGCCTCCTGCTTGCAAGGAAATAACCTATTTCGGATGCAAACATGCTTGTCATGTGTTTTCTTCCAGATGATCATTCCAGAGTGATTTTGACCCAAATTGATGGAGTCCTGCCTTCAGACTACATTAATGCATCATATATAGATGTAAGTTGACAGTTGTCCACTGTTGGCCAAACTTCAAGCTTTGACTGGGAATTAAATAAGTATTTTTCTGCTAGCATATGTTGGCATTTGATCATTTAACTGCTGTGATATTTCTTTCCATAGGGTTATAAAGAAAAGAATAAATTTATAGCAGCACAAGGTAAGTTACTGTCATTTCTCTCTTCTGTACATCCTCTGGCTGAACATATTTAATTTCAGACATGTTTCAAAATGTTATTTCTAGCTGCAGACGGTGGCCAAATGTGAGGTGGGATTTAGAGGTTACAACTGAAATGAATTTTAAAGTGAGTGTGAGGTGACCCACCGCCTTCACACCCGCAGATTCTGCTCTGAGCAAAGAGGCTTGCCTTTCCCCCTCCAACCCTGCTTTGCTTCTCTCTCTCTTTTTTTTTTTTTTTTTTTTTTTTTTTTTTTTAATAATCTCCTTACCGGGAGTTTGAAAATTGATGTCTTCTGATAATGCAGTCCATCTAAGCAATCCCAATACAGAATTCAGCATTTTCACACGCATTCTTACGCTGTATTTAGTCGCAGATCTGGGGAACTTGGTCACCGCAATCCCAGATGCGAAGCAATCGCTGCCCCTGCCCTTCCTTCAGAAATAGTCTTGTCCTGCCCGGCAGGAAGAGCAGCTCTCTGACAGTGCTTCGTTGTGTGGTCATGGGTAGTGTCAGCCCGTGGCGTGGGGGAGAGCAGCAAAGCAGAAAACCTAAACGATGCTCCTGCAGTAGCTTGCTTAAAAGAGCATTCATAATACTTCAGGAGAGGAGATAGCTGCTAGAAATGTAGATTTGAATGCATACGATTGTGTAAAATAAAATACGATTTTATTTTTTTTTTAATAAATATATGGTGTATTCCAAACCTTACGATTGTGTAAAATAAAATACGATTTTTTTTTTTTTTTTTTTAATAAATATATGGTGTATTCCAAACCTGAGCGGTCTGTAGTAAACACAGATCTGGGTGGGCACAGAGGGGCGGGGGGTGCTCGTGCTACGCTGGTCTCCATCCCCCCCCCCTTGAGCAGAGCTGTGTTCTGGCTGCAGGACCGAAGCAAGAAACAGTTAATGATTTCTGGAGGATGATATGGGAGCAGAAGTCAGCCGTCATCGTCATGTTAACCAACCTGAAAGAAAGAAAAGAGGTAAAGAGCTTTCAGTTTGCTCTGGGATGGCTCTACGAGAGCGTGTTCCAAAAGTAGTTGTGGCTGCTCAGCGTCTGGCCAGTCGCCTCTCTGACCACTTCCTTCTCCTGTCCCTGCTAGCACTTCTGAGTTTCTGCTCGTAAATGTAGCTTTAATTTCCAAAATACAAATTTATATAAGTTGATCTCAAGGAACAAATTCTGATAGCTAATTTTGTCCCGTGTAGCCCACAGCCAAAGGCAAATTCTCAGCATAAGCCTGCGCTGGTGGGTGGGTTTGCTTAGAAACGAATATAAAAACTCTATTCATTTTTGTGAGTATTAGGTTTCAAAATTCTTTCTGGCACGTGCACAAAACAATTAGAAAACAAAGCTGCTTCTCTGTGAGAGTGATGCTTTTCCTTCCTCTCCCCCCATTCCTCCTCGGATGATCCTCGCTCCTCCTGTTGTGCCAGACTTTCTGCGTGTGCTGGCTGAATGCTGAGACCTAAAGACAAAGCCTGAAACATTTAACTTCATTCCTGCTTTGCAGGCTTGAGAAACTAAGTTAAAATATTAAGGAAATGAACCATCAGAAACATAAAAGATAGTTTTTAATTATTTTCTTTTTCCCCGGGGGGACAGTTTGCCACACTGAGTGTGCTACATCATTACTTGAAATGTCTATAAAGTTCTCAAAAAGTAATGCCTGAGAAAAAAAAGCCTTGTTTCCTTGGAGGCTGAGGGAGCGAGGAGAGGGAGGAGGCAGAAGCCACCCAGTGCTGCAGATTGAGCTTTTCTCGCCCCCCATGGGTGACCTCTCCTGCCCATGGGGAAACACGAGCTAAGCAGCAGTAGTTGGCCTTGGGACGGAGGTGAGGACACGCTCGTGAGACACGATGCGCCCTATCACTGTGTGCAAGTTGGCCTTCTTAACTATTTTGTGCATTTTTTTTTTTTATTTTGCACTAGCAAAAAAGGTAAGTTTGGATACTTTCAGCTTGCCGCAGTTTATGAGGATGGGCGTTCCTCGTCTGCCTCTTCACATTGGGGACTTGGGCTTTATTTTACTGCACCTGTAGTGTTGCTTGACGAAGCTCCACCAGCAAAGGCAGTCCCTAAGAAGAGCCAATTCCCAAAATGAGAAGCCAGAACTGATAAATCTGGATCCTCCTAATGACTCCAAATGAGGACTGCCTCGCATTTCTCACTGACTGCACCTAAAGGTGTAAAAATCAAGAGTCGAGACATCACTGTCCCCACAGTTAGGCATTTCTTAACAAGGAAACCAAATTGAAACTAAAGCTGTTTAGGTCTGGCGGGGTTAAAAAACAACTTCATAGCTGTCCTCACCTTCTCTGCATAAATGTAAGCATCAATAGCACTAGCAAGGTGTTAAAGCTGTATTGTGCCAGATGAGAAACCCTGCATACTCATACTCCTTTATGTACACTACTCTCCCATGACGTCATCATTCTAGGAGTGACCGACAGTGAAAGCAGATTTAGGGTTACAAAACTCCCTCTGTGTTTGCACAGGAAAAATGTTATCAGTATTGGCCTGACCAAGGGTGCTGGACTTACGGAAATATCCGCGTGTCAGTGGAAGATTGCATAGTTCTGGTGGACTACACCATCCGCAAGTTCTGCGTTCAGTCGGTGAGTAACAGTAGAGCTCTTGCGGGGTCTCCGTTTTAATTTTTAAAGCCGACTGTTGCAATGTCAACTATTTGCTTAAAAGAAAGTCGGGAAATTAGTTAAATATATTTGCAAATCAAGAAGGGTGTGGCTCCTCTCCTAAGCAGGGAGGCAAGCTCTGCAGGTCAGCACGTACAGCATCCGGGACTTTTCATGTTTTGCAAGAGCTTCTGCTCAGTTTCTCCTTGACCGGTAGCCAAGGGCCACAGAAAATCATTCCTTGTGACTGTCAGGGAGGGAGCACAGGAGCGGTGTCTGGACCTTTTTCGGGACAAATCGCCTAGATAAATGAGTGAATCTGGATGTGTTTGAGTATTTGGAGTAGTCTGTGGATATCAGCTGGCCGACATCAGCCAGCGTTGCAGCTTGATTTCTGTTGTATCCTTGGCCACCGGCACAAGTTAAAGCTTTGGAGCACAACAGAGACGGTGGGGGGGGTGACTTTGCTCTTGTCCACAGTGCGTAACCTTGTATGGGAGCAAATTGCTAGGGATCCTCACCCCCCAAAGGGAGGGCTGCTCTGCTTGTAATGTGATGACTGTCGAATTCAGATTGAAGACAATATGAGCTGGTGAGAGGTGATAAACTACCTGTAGCGGTGTGGAACTATGTGGAGGGCTCAACACCCCTCAAAGTATGGGTGGGTTCATTCAGCATTAGTTACAGATTGCGACCTGTGGAACGGTCTGTGCTGATGTAGTGTGGAGAGATCACTTTGGTATGACTGGTGATAGCTGATAAGGCATCGCTGATAAAAATGCTCAGAGAAACTGTGCTTAGAGAGCATAATGGGAAAGAAGGAATGGTACCAGAGATGTACATCCTGTGGATAAGATGAAGGGCTGGAAAGTTTATGAGTGGACCCAGCTGCTTTTTGGTTGTTAATCTCTGCTGAGTAGGTAGGGTTTGGTTATCCATTGGTGGAGACAAGGCAACCTTACAAAACCAACTGACCTGCTGACACATTGAGCATAGACCTGCTCGAGCGGGGCCAGAGGAGGCCACGGAGATGCTGGGGGGGCTGGAGCAGCTCCCCTGGGGGGCCGGGCTGAGAGAGTTGGGGGGGTTCAGCCTGGAGAAGAGAAGGCTCCGGGGAGCCCTTCGAGCGGCCTCCCAGGGCTTAAAGGGGGGACAGGAGGGGGGGGGGGGCTCTGGGTCAGGGGGTGGGAACAGGACGAGGGGTGACAGGATTAAACTGGCAGAGGGCAGATTTAGGTGAGCTCTAAGGCAGAAATTGTTCCCTGTTTTGGGGGTGAGGCGCTGGCCCAGGGTGCCCAGAGCAGCTGTGGCTGCCCCCTCCCTGGAAGGGTTCAAGGCCAGGTTGGACGGGGCTGGGAGCCCCCTGGGCTGGGGGAAGGGGGCCCTGCCCAGGGCAGGGGGTGGCACTGGATGATCTTTAAGGTCTCTTCCAACCCAAACTATGATTCTATGAATTGGCTTCCTCCAGTCTGAAAGCCTTGACCCTGGCTAGCAGACCGAAAGCTTGTGAGACACATACGCCTCCTAACCTTAAGGGTGGGTTGTGGTTTGTGAATTCGGATGAAACGATGCTGAGCTCTGCTGTCATTGCTTCTGTAGTATCTTCTCTTTTATCCTTGAGGAGTAGGTCACATCATGAACCTGTCAGTAGCTGGCCATTAGAGGTGCAGCTCTTCTTTCATTTTTATACATGATAGGACAAAAGCTGGCATTTGGCATCTCCTAGCGATGCAGATCCTGAATGTTTAGACTGAATTTTGTGAGTTTTATCTGAGGCTGCTAAAGGAAGTGCTGTGAGGATTTTTATAAGTGAAAAAGGACTTAAGACTTGATCCATTATTAACATAAACTCTGAGCCTTGTTCTTTGAAATCCTATCCTGGGACTATTCCAGTTTTCACTGCAAAGATGCATTTTAGTAAGATATGGTAATTTTACTCCGTGTTTGTATTTTACATACACTGTAAACTGCTAATCCTTGAGTCAGGCTCTAAGTGTTGCAGGAGTTAAAGTCATAAATAACTGCAGAAGTTTGTTTACGAGAAATGTTTTGCATGAAAAATGAAACGTCAAAGTCAGAGTCTCTGTGTTCCCTGCAGCTCCATGACGGTTGTAAAGCTCCGAGGCTCGTTACGCAGCTTCACTTTACCAGCTGGCCTGATTTCGGGGTGCCTTTCACACCTATTGGGATGCTGAAATTCCTGAAAAAAGTGAAAACGTTGAATTCTGCCCATGCTGGACCAATTGTGGTTCACTGTAGGTATGTATGTGCTCTTCAAGCCATTTTCTTAGCTTGGCCTAGAGTTACGTGTATAATATCATGGCTAAATTTTAATCTTCTATTCCTAGGCTATGAAGTCTGTGTGTGTGTGTATGTGTATATATATATATATTTACTTCCATATTTATATATCTAAAGGGCAATAATATGCTGAGTTTCTTGAGAGCCCAGGGTAAGAACAATTTCAAAAGATCTGTCTTTGCTGTCACTTTAACATTCAAACAGAAGCTGTTGTTTTGTTGGGGTTTTTTAAATCCATGAGTGATACCCAGTGTTTGGTATAAATATGTTCTTTGTCAGAAAAACAGACTTGTAATACAAATCTGTGACCTTTGCCACTAAACGCTCCTCTGAGAATTCATCCCCCACTTCTCCCACAATAAAATTGCGGTTTCCTATGTAAATTATCCACTAAATGCCTAGAAAGTTTTGAATAAAGGCTTGCATTTAAGAGACTTAAACGCTGTAATTTGAAAAATGTCCTGCATACCAATAGGGAACATATTCCCACTCACTCGGTCACACACACATGAACGTCGGGCTGTTAAAGGCTCGTGCTAAACTGTTGGAAATCTTATGTTAATGAAACCACAAACAAACTCCGAATCAGTTTTAAAAGAATAATTGCAATCTCTATAGCAACTGTGAGCTCACAACTGAGGAAGAAGTGTCTTTTCAGGAGCAGTTATCATTGCGAGGTTAGAATAAAAAGAAAAGAGCAGCAGCTTTGTCTTCCTGGGTCTTGTTTTTAAGGAAATGGTTGTAGATTCATGCATTTGTTTGTTTTTCTCTTGCTTGTGTCAGAAATCTAGAAATACTCTCCAAGAGTCCTTGAAGTGTGGACTAGTGGAAAATTGCGTGTTTGTCCTGACCAAGACAGCCTTTTTGTTTCTTCGCTTCCATCCAAAATCTTGCCTTGCTAGGATTCATCTTCTCTCCCAGGTGTCATACATAAGAGGCTTAAAGAAAAGCACTAAATGGAAAAAGTTTTTAGTCATCTCACATAGTATTTCCTGAAACACACAATATTTTTATAGTCTTTTGCCATGATGTTCGGCAGAGATTCATAGGGGGCTTGAGCTTTATTTTGCACCAGCAGGAAATTCTGTAGTTAGTCTAATCAGCAGAAGTAGAGACAAAAAGACAGGAAAATATAAAATACCTTCATAAAAATCTGCAAAGATTTAAATATAATGGTCCAGCAGAATGCAGTGACACTGTTAGGTGTCGGTGCTGAGGGCCAGTGCAATACTTTAGCCTGCGTTAGAAATAAAGAACGAGAGAGGTGACACTTAATTTCCGTTACAGTTCAGGATATGACACTGTTGAATTGTTGAAGAAAGGAAAGGGAAACTCATCGATAGTGAGTAACCATCCATTTTTAGTGAGCTTTTATAAGAATATCCCACGGTCATTCTGACAAAAGCTGCTCAGCTGGAATCTTTTGGAAGTTAATTAAACACTAACTTAGCATTTGGAAGTGAAGATAAGATGGGGGGGGGGGGAAGCAGGATTTTTCTGCCAATTCTTTTTTTTTCCACAAGTTTTCAGAAATACATTTTTTCAGTGAGCAGAGAGCTACACTGAGGAGTAGCTGCGTAAGGGGTACCCTAGAGTGAGTTAAGGATGAATAAAATCAGGGAACTTCCGAGGGAAACGGCGAGGTTGGTGGAATTATCAGCTTTAGCAGGAACCTGGAAGGGTTGAATTAAACGCTGATCTGAAGTGAGGTAACCCTGGGGCAGAGGCCCCGGGGAGGGAACAGGGATGTGTAAAAAGAGATCCTATCGGTAAAGGGGAAGAGAAGTGAGGAAGATGAGCGTGGGCTCGGCTGGGTGAAAGCTTAGAGGACCGAGAATGCAGGACAAGCGTGCGCAGGCGATGCCCGGGGGTGGTTTCCAGGACACGTCAGGAGGAGGAAGGTCTCTGTAAACCCAGAGTCAAGGCAGCAGGACTCGAGGTGGGCTTATCGGCGGTGGCAGAGGTCAGGAGTGGGCGAAAGGAAGTGAGAGGGCCGGGAGCCTTGGCCGCCGTGGGGTGGAAGAGCCGCGGTCAGTGGCCCCAGAGGGGGCCGGTGGGTGGGAGTGCTGGGCTGGGCGAGGAGGGAGGGGAACCTGCCCAACCCGCGATTAAACACAAAGGGGTTTGGAGGCAGGGGGCTCCGGCGGGCTCGCTCACCCTGGAGAAGCTGTGTGAAGTTTTGGTGGTGGGTCTGCCCATCTCCGGAGTCCCTCCCACCCTCTGGAACTGGGGGGCTCGGGGGGCTCCGGTTCCGCGGGGCGTCTGCCGTTAAAAGTATCTCAGTGGACCTATGAACTGAGTCCTATTATGCACTCAATCATATATATATATATATATTTTTTTTTTTTTTTTGCGGTTACTTAAAACCTGATGTCTGCTTGCTGAAAGTGGATCTGTGTCTTTGAGCAGGCTGGGATAAGGGCAGAGATTTTGGTCGTGTCTCGGGTGTTTGTGGACGTTACAGCAGTTGCTGTACAAAGCAAGCTAACAGAAGGTTAAAGGAGAGCTATTAACGCCTAGCACAGGATGCCATGCCCTTTTCCTCTGAAGGGAAGAGCTGAAAGTCGCTGGGGTGGTGTGTAATTTATAATGGTTGTGCTCCCTCTCGTGGCTGATGAAGGATATTTAAAAAAAAATATATATTTTTTGGGATGGCAGTGTTAGGAAGTGTAGAATTTGTAACAGATAGCTATTAGCGGAGTAGCATGTGACAGCAACCATGCAGAAAAGAGCTAAGAATTAAGAAAAAGTATTTAAAATTTTGTCTTAGACTGAATTATTATAGCTGGTCAAGCAGATTTTTTTTTTTTCCAAATTTCTTTTCTAAATAACTCTGATGTCATAATTTCTGATACGCTGAAGTGACTTTTCATGTTAAAAACTTACACGCGAGCCTTTTTTTGCTCTTGGTGTTAAAACAAAAAAATGAAGGTTTGTATCACAGTGAGTATTTCAGTCCAGTATAAAGGGCGTAAGTTCTACCCGTGTCATTGCTGTAGCGCTTCCTGCAGAGCTGGTAGCTCCATAGAACCCTTTCTGTTTGTTTGTGTTTCCTTTTCAAGCGCTGGCGTGGGTCGCACCGGCACGTTTATCGTTATCGATGCCATGATCGACATGATGCACGCGGAACAGAAAGTTGACGTTTTTGAGTTTGTTTCAAGAATCCGTAATCAGCGTCCGCAGATGGTTCAGACCGACGTAAGTGGACTTGCATCGGTTAGAAATTACAACTTTTTGCAGTCGAAGAAGACTCTGCCTCTGTATTTCCACGCTGGTGTGCATCCCGGCACGTCCCAGTCTGTTGCACACCTGGATGGGTGGAAAATGAACAAAAGCCCAGTGGAAAGATGATTTGGGGAAGAAGACAGAGGCACGTTAGGGCTGTGAGACCACCGTAAGGCACGTTGCCTTCAGGTATCACGCCCAGGTTTCCCTGCGTGCAAGAGAGTGGAATTTAGAGCATGTCAGTGCTGTAGCAGGGGAACTGGTTTAGCTGAAGGTGTATTTTGAGAAGTAGCAGATGGTAGGCAAAACGAGATAAATGAAAGTGCCAGATTTGATCGTTTCGCTCCCTCGCTTTGCAGTATGTTTATATGGCTGGTTTCTGTTGGTTCCAGATGCAATACTCCTTCATTTATCAAGCCTTACTCGAATACTACCTCTACGGTGACACGGAGCTAGATGTGTCATCCTTAGAAAAACATCTCCAAACTTCACACAACGCGGCGCCAAACCTTGTCAAAATAGGGCTAGAAGAAGAATTTAAAGTAAGTATGAAAGTCCTTTGCCATAGGATTTCTAAGTGTGGAAACATTTAAGCCAAAAAGATACTTCAAAAGCAGGAAAAGCGTAACCTTAAAAGAAAAGGCCCGTCAAAACAGAACTACTTGTTTTATTTTGTGCTTGCTGCACATGGGTCCGGCGGAGGCGGTGAGCGGGGCCCTGCCGAACATCCTCTCCTGCAAATACTCACTCAGAGCTGCAGCGTTTCACAGACCCTTTCCTATATGCTCTCTGTTTGTTTATAAAAGAAAAATGGAATTATTCTTTCAGTCGGGTACTAGATGCCAGATCAGATAATGCTGGAAGGAGGGAGCTGGATTACATGCGCCTAATTTGCATCTCAGCAGGTTCGTTAACTCCGTGATGACTGACAGCAGAGAGAATTGCAGAGGATTTACACATCTTGTGCTGAATATCCAGGCCTGTCAGGGAAAAAAAAAAAAAAAAAAAAGAAAAAAAATACCAAAACATTTCTGTTTAGCGGAGAAACCCAAAATGCCGAAAGCAACCACACTGGCTGTGATCATTTTTTAAAATAGACTGTATTGTCCTGAGGAAATAGTTAGAACTTTTCCATGACTTCTGCTACGCTAGAATATTTATGCTATATACAGGTCTAAAGCATTAAATAACATTATAGGTGTTAACGGGAGCTCTCTCTTTCATTTGAAGGATTAATTTAATCTGAAATTGGGAACTGGAAAAAGAAAATTATTTAAAAAGAAGCCTGACGTAGCAACAAGGTCAAAAATCAGAAGTACTGGTCTGTCTGAGGGAAGGAAGCACATAAAACCAACAAGTTATTCTCCTTTTTCCCTGAATTCCTAAATTTGTTTTTGCTGTCCACTGTGCCAGCAAGGCTGCATTAAAGCGCAAGAGAGCCGCGTTTAATTCTGTTCTGTGTTCTGAGAAGCATTTAGACGGCCCAGGAGCACTGAGCCCACCTGCGCCGACAGAGAGTAGAGCCGTGCTGTGACCGGTGTGAGAGACTCTGACGTAAAGCCCCTCCAACACAGTGTTTCAGAGTGGCCAGAAAGTGATTTCTCAGAGGGCAGGGGCTTCTTTTTAATAGTTTGTTGCCGGGACTAGAGATTTTGCTAGAATTGAGACACGCTCCTGCAACTCAGCACCTGGCAAATACATGCCTGAAAATCCGCTTGCCATTTGAAAATGAAATTATTTTTCATTTCACTTGAATTTCTGTTAAATAGTTGCTGAAATGCAACGGTGTAACTATGATCTTTTCCTGGTAAGTCCCACGCCGGCGGCAGCCGGCTGTTATTGTTGTGTTACCTTGCACAATCCGGCCGTGTGTAATCTATACTATAAAAAAAAAAAAAAAATTGTCAGGGCCAGGGCAGTGTTTGTCTTCTGCGTCCTGGGAATGCTGTCAGCACAAACTGAAGAAATACTAAAGAATATTGGTCCTTTCTCTAGCAAAAGCTTGAAAAGGTATAGAGCCAAGTTGCAGGATTTGGTGCAGAGCTGCCCCGTAAACTCGTGCGACCTTATTATGCCAGAAGATTGTAATAATCGTAATAGGAATGAAACGAATATGAATTCAGTTCGTGTTCTGATCACGGAGGGAGTCTGTAAAAGAGAACTTTTTTTTTTTAAGCATTTGAGAACAATGTGGAAGTGAAAAGGCTGTTAGTGCAGCGCCCGGCTGGCCGGGGCAGATGGTGGTGGATGTGGTGGTCAGCCTGCCTCTGCCTACCAAAAGGTTGGGAAGGAAATAATACAGTTAATCCAATAAAATGGAATTAATGTTTATTAAGCCTTATTTTCAAAAGTGGCTGATTTTATGACACGTAAGTTTCCAAATGTCCAATTTAAGAAGCTTAGACCTTTTCAAAGGGAACGGGTGCTCCTTGCTTCTGAAAGCCACACTCAGGCAGTCCAAAAGTGTCTTAAAAACAAAGAAACAAACCCAAAATGTTAAAATCTGCTGTCATTTTACAGCCCTTCAACTCTATTGATACGCCTTGGGAGTATGTTCCGCTTCTTCAAATATTTATCAGTATGAAAAAAATCACATGCCTGTTATTCCTAATTCATTTTTATAGGCAGGACAATGAAGTGGCTTTTGTGAGGAGTCAGTCTGGCTTTGACTGTGTCGCTGGTTTGTACCTGATAAAGACGCTTGGGAACCTTCTGAGTACAGGATACGGTGAGCGAGAACCGCTTCTGTTCCAGTGGGTCCTCATCCTCATTTGTGTGTTTTATTACAGAAGTTAACAAACGTTCGAATAATGAAAGAAAACATGAGAACTGGCAATCTTCCAGCAAACATGAAGAAAGCTAGAGTCATCCAGATTATCCCATGTAAGAGATCAGCTTTTTATATATAGAAACAAGTGCTACAAATACCTGATTATCCTAAGGCTGTAGTGAGTGCACGCTATAAGCTGACAACAGCCCAGCTCATAGCCGAGCGCAGCTCTGGTGGGATAACTCAAGGGTAGAGGCCCCGTCCCCACGTGGAAACTGGAATTCTGCAAATAGCTACTGCACGTGTCTTAGAGAAAAAGTTTTAACTTCTCTGCCTGTAAAATTCAGACGCTTTCAAAAACATTTTTTTCTGTCCAAAGGGGTAGTTTTGGGGTTTGCTTCATTTTTAGCTAGAACACTCTTTTTGGGGTGATTCCATTAGCCATCCCCTTGGTCTTGTTGTCCTCTCTGCAGACATGTCTGCTCTCAAGTTTCTAGAGAACTTACAGACAGCACTATCCTCTCCTTATAAAGTGTAAAGCCCTTCTAAAGCGCCTGCAAACAACTGAACGAATCGGTTTTTACTTTAGCAATGTAAAATGTATTACGATCGGGTATTTTTCAGGGCTGAATGAAATAATTCAGCAGTTTCACCTTTTAAACCGACGTATTTTCTGTGTGATTCCTTGCGCGGTCCGGAGCAGCACTGGAACGTCTGCACCTGAAAATGAAAGTTTCAGGCCTTGCTGGCCGTGTCCGGTGTGACTGGGAAAACAACAGCCAAAAAACTGACGCCCTCCTCCCCACACTTAGGAAATCCTGGATAAGATCTTTGAGACACTCTTTGGCTTTCAGATGAAAGATTTTGTTGCTTCTGTTCTTTCACAAATGTAATAGCGGCGCAGTCGACGTGCAGTTAGCAAAAGTAAGACTAGACTTCCTTTTTTTTCCAGATGATTTCAATAGAGTGATTCTGTCGATGAAAAGAGGGCAAGAGTATACAGACTACATCAATGCTTCCTTCATAGATGTACGTATAAAAAATGTTCGTGTATTTAAATTGCAAGTCAGGTATTTTGCTGTTGCTGATAAGGCTTTTTTAAAGAGATACAATCAACTGGGCTTGTGAAGAACATTAGCTTTTTTGTTTCGGTTTGGCTTATGAATGTTTCCAAATAAATTTCGTATCTGGTGTTTTCAATTTCAGCTTAAATGGGTGTGTAATTTAAACATTCTTGTTCTTAGATTTGTAAACTAAGGCTTTTATTAAATTCTGACAAACGGGGAGCGAAACAAGTTAGCTATACAGCCAACATCCAGCCGTTCCCTTATCTGCGTTCAGGTTAACGGATGAAAATATGGGCTCTTCTGAGGAAAGGAAAAAGAAAACTCCGTATTCAGAGAGGGGAAAGGCTGTCACAGCATTTGGGAGCCAGGGTTTACCGGGCCACATGTGCATTAATTCCCAACTGTCTTCTCGGCTTCCTGTGAGAAGCTGGGCAACGACCTCCACTGTGTCTGCTTTTTATTGAAATATGAGCATTCATTCTATCCTTAAGGAGTAAAACCCCATTAGTGACTGAGGCTTGTGGAAACCACGGCTGTGAAGATGGCCTCAGTGTGTAGAGAGGACCATATAGCTCAAAAATTGAGTTAAATGTGAATTCCGCAGAAAAGCGAATAGTTGTTACAATCTCATTGGAAAATCCTTTCCGTTACGTATCACTGCAGAATTTCATCCCTTCCGACCTTCATCTCCTCTCCGACCGTCACCTCCCACCTCCCGCCGCTTGCAGCCCCGTGTCACGCCGTAAAGGTGTCCTGGTCTTTCTCCGCAGGGCTATCGCCAGAAGGATTACTTCATTGCCACCCAGGGACCGCTTCCGCACACGGTGGAGGATTTCTGGCGGATGGTGTGGGAGTGGAAGTGCCACACCATCGTTATGCTCACAGAAGTTCAGGAGAGGGAGCAGGTTTGTGTCCCGCAGCCGCCGGCTCCGGAGCAAAGCGGTTGCCGTTCACGCCTATAAAAGAAGAGCTGTACTGTTAGATAAGCTGTTTGCCGCCTGCAAACTCTACCGCTACGAGGTTTTTTTCGCCTTGCCTAAAATGAGCACTTGCTTCGCTGTTTGGGGGGGGCCACTGTTGCTGCTTTTGGTTGAATTGTCAGAAAACCCACCAAAAGCACCGAATGAAAAGTATCGTTTGCAAAAGAGCCCAGTTCGCATTAAAAGCACCAAAGTTACGGGGATGCCTGGCGCGGGACAGTGCTTTGGGATTCGGGAAGAGCTGGACAAAGCTTTTGTGAAAACTTCCCTGTTCTGCCAGTAGAAGCTCCAGTGGCTTATTCTGAACCTCTCCTGGTGCCTCTTCCGCTGGTGAAGTGAGTCCTGTTTACCTCGGGGCGCTGCGGTTTGGAGGTCTGGGGTTCAGCGCTATAGCCAGGATGTTTTAGTGATGCAGAATGGTTTTTTTGGGGGAGGCTTTTTGACAACATTCCATTGCTTTCAGGAGACGCTTATTTGATTCAATTCTGTTTTAAAGCAGAATTTGCTATCTGTGACTCCTAAGCCCTTCTCATCTTAATGGTTTATACTATAGAAAGAATTTATTATGTATTCTTGGATACTAGCCTTTTCATTGCAAAGTGCTTAGAACACATTTATGATGCTTTATGTCACGTCCTATATCAGAGATTCATGACAACGTAGATAACTGGAAAAAATCTCAAGGAACTTTTACAATTTTCTCTGGCTTTTGCAGGAAAAATGCTGCCAGTACTGGCCATCAGAGGGCTCTGTGACTCACGGAGAGATAACCGTAGAAATCAAAAATGACAGCCTGCTAGATGCCATAAGTGTAAGGGACTTCGTAGTTTCATACAATCAGGTAATGTTCTTAAATTACAGGAGGGGGTTTTTTGCATTTGAAGGCCTTTACAAATATGATCATTTAACTTAGACACTGGAATTCGGTCTAAAGATAAATGTGGTTATAATCAACGATGACACTGTCTCAGTCAAGAGGAAACTTATATGAAACGTTTTTGCTTGAAGCTCTGTGAAAACTCTGGTCAGTAAAACATGTCCTTGGTCAAAGTGGGGTGTGGGTTTTGGCAGGGTTATTTATGTTTTGTTGTTGCTGTTATTCTTGTATTTTCTCCCGTTTCCCACATATCAATAACAGAACATTTGATACAAGATTTTTAAATCCTATGAAGCATTGTACAGCACATGTACTTGCCTCTGCCTACCAGCTCTTCTTTTATGTTGCTCTGCTACAGGGCATGCATCTCTTCAAGGTTTCATTTCTTTAGGATCTGATTTGCATTGCTCTGTTTGAAAAACCACCAAAAAAAATTTCTTGCAGTTAAGAATATAACTCATTTAACTACTTACGGCACTGCATATAATTTATGCACTCTAATAGTTGTCACATGCGAAGCAAAAGGACTTCAAAGTACTCTCTGTTTCTTTATGAAGAGGGGTGGTGGATTAGGCATGAATACACACCGTGCTTCACAGAGCAGAGTCCTTGCCAGCATGTTGACTTTACTTCACACTGGAAAGTTATTTAAACTTCAAGTAACAGCCTTTCAGGTGATATCCAAGCAGCAGTGTTTTTCCACCACCGTGTGGCATCGTTAGAAGTGTTTGCTGCTGCAGATCTAAGAAATCAGAGTAAGGGTTGTATTGTGCCCGAGACCAGCTAGACCGCAGCGATGATATTTGAAGCGCTATTACCTTCAAAGATCCCCTGCAGAGCTGGGACGACAGGACTGACCAAGCCCTTTTCCCCGTAATGGTGAAACCTTCCAGGCTTCCAGTACAAAACCGTGTCCAGAGACTTCCCATCAAACTCGTTCCCTGTGTTTGAAAGCACCTGACATCAGCAGAGGCCTCGTGTTTTCAACTCCCTGCGGCTTGCAGGAGCTGGTCGATGTCATAAAAATTGCCAGAATATTAATATTGCATCTGTACGCTATTATAATGCAAGCATGGGAAGCAGCAAGCAAAAAATTTCAGGGTAGTTGAAGCAAAAAGCCTTTGTGTGTCCAAACCTGGCCAGAGCTAACTGCATCAGCATGGTCTTAACACCGATTCGAACTTTTAGCGTGCTTTGGGTCAGCAAGCAGAAAGACGAGGCAAATAATTGTTAAGTTTCCAAGTAGCAGGTGGTGGCGTGCAAAGGTGGGGAGTGCATTTCGTGAATTGGGTTGTTTTCGTGGCACTTTGGAAGCGGCCTGTGTGTGGTGAAAGCTTTCAGCCACTGGGATGAACAGCCTTTAAGTGTACCCGGAGGAAAGAGCTGTGCAAAGCAAAAGGAAAAGTAGAGGGTTAATTATCAGCATAGTTGGGGGGGGAATTTAGAAACAGCACTCAGGTCTGCGTCACCAATATATTACGGACCAGGCTGCAAATAGCCCCCTCTCCTAGAGTGGTGCAAAAGTTATGCTACAGATGTTTAAGGTAAGAAGTGTGTTTGCGTTGTGAAGTAACAGCTGGATCAATCCGGTGTTTTCCTGCACGCAGGGTAACCAGGAGAAGCAAAGCAGGCTCGTTCGGCAGTTCCATTTCCATGGGTGGCCAGAAATCGGGATTCCTGCAGAAGGCAAAGGGATGATCGACCTGATTGCAGCCGTCCAAAAGCAGCAGCAGCAGACGGGCAATCACCCCATCACCGTGCACTGCAGGTAAGAGCCGCAGCTTCTTCCCGCCAGTAGCTAAGGAACCAGCTTGCTTTTTCTCCAGCTTGGTTGTTTTTACAGCAGTTCTCCTCTGCAAAGGCCTGCATCCTTTAAAAAAAAAAAAAAAAAACAACAAAAAAAAAAAAAAAAAAACAAACCAAATAAAAATTAAGAAAGACGAGAAAAAGAAAACCTAGTATTGCATATATTGCATAAAGGATTTTTGACTTTTTTTGCTAAATTAGCCAAGTGAACACCCTGACGGTAACCTTGGTGCCTGGGAGCAAACAAACGCATTATTGACTTGGGGTGTTGTAGCCTTGCACCCGAGTTTTGCTAAACGCTGTGATTAGGGAAGTAAAGCTGTAGGTTTGTTGTAGTGATGGGTAAAAGGCCCCACCAAAACAGAGCACAAATGTTCTATCAGGATCAAAGTGCGGTTGGTTTTTACAAGCTATCAGGAGAATAAAATATATCCCTAATCTCAGCTGAAGGCAAAAAACATGCGCCTGTTCCTGAAAGCAGAGAGAAAATACAGTAATGCTAAGAGGTAGCTTCTGTATTCTTCATCCTATGCCAGGTGTTCACTTTTTGTTTTTTTGGGGGGCTTCTTTTTAATTGTACATTTTTATTGTGTCTTTTTTTTTTTTTTTGTCATTTTTAAAAGGTATATATTGGGCTTCTGTTTTTTTACAAATTATATTTTTCAGTGTGGGGTTTCTTATCAGTCTTTTAAATTTGTCTCTTCTCTTTCCATACTACACCTGCTAATTTAAAAAAAAAAAAAAAAAGTAGTTATAAAACTAGTATTCTGCCTTTTCCTAATTCACAAATCATACTTTGGTTTTAAAATATTTTAAATTTTATAAATCGATAAAGCTTTTTCTTTTTTCTGGTCAATGCAAGGTCAAGCTCACAGTACCCAGGGGCGGGGCGGGCAGGGTTTCAGAGCCCCCACTGGAGAAGTTCTGATGTTTTGGGTTGTTTTTGGTTTTTTTTTTTTTTAAGAAGCAGCTATTAACCTCAAGAAGTCACCCTTTGGCACAAACCTTTTCTGCTGGGGACTGCCTGGGCCTGTTCTGGGAGATGGACAGATGGACCCAGGAGCTTTCGGAGGCCAGGGCCCTCTGTGCTGGGTCCCTGTAGGCCCGGCGGGAGAGTCTCTCTCCCGGTTGAAGCTCGCAGGCTCAGCCACGACATAAAAAACAATTATTGTTTTGTCACTGATGGCCCTGAACAATCGATTCTTTAATTAATTCTAAATACTGGCCTCTCAAGTCTTTTCCTCTTGGCCATGTTGTACAACATCAACTGGTTTTGCTGGACCGTTGGGTGTCTTCTAGCGATACATGGAGGTCAAGTTCCTGGCATCTTTATCTCCTAAAAACTTCTAGTAATTGTGATATTTTCTCTACCTGCCTGTGAACCCGCTACTGAGAAACACTTGGCACCTGCCCTGTGATAGAGGCCTGACCACTGCATGGAAAAGCTTCTCCAACCTTTTGCCAGAGAGATAATCTGATGCTGCTTCTGGATTTGTCCTGCGCTTCAGAGAACATCCAACTGATTTTTGAGGATTTGAGATTCGAATGAGTAACTGATTATCTTTTCTCCTCCAAAAAAAGAAAAAAAAAAAAACAAAAAAAAACACCCTATATTAATTTATGTGATGCTCAAGTTTTTATTGTAGCATCACCTGCAGGGAAGAAAACTCACTGGCCATTTGGAAATATTTTGGTAGAAGCAGCTGCCTGCTTGCTACTAGAGTTAGAAATAGGAACGGGCGTATTACAGCTGGTCTCTGACTTTTATTTTGCTCTGACTTGAGTTCCGAAGGTGCTGGCTCAGGCTCTGAGCGCTGTGGTTTGTGTCGGGCTGTCTGCAATGTCACCGGCATTTTTCACGCACGGTTGAAGCAAAGAGATGGCGGGAGCTTGGGCCGGGCCTCGGGTTTCTCGGTGGTTTGGGACGTGATCTTGTACCAATGCATATTCATTGCTGAAACGTTCTCCTCCTCGCTTCGGCGGGGTTTTGCTCTTTGCTGGTTTCATACATTTTCCCCGGGGGCCTGGGGGTTCCCCCAGCCCTCGGTGGCTGCGCTCCAGGGCCGTGTGGATGTGCTGAGGTTTTGTGTTGGATGCTGCCATTTGACACGTTTTAACAGCCACTTCTTTTGAAATGCTGCTGTTACAGTTCTAAACGATAATTAAAGTGGGGAAAATATCAGGGAGTTCTGGCCAGTAAAATAAGAGATGCACAAGTTAGACACCTAAGAACTATCTGAGGTATATACTGCAGCTACTTTTTCAAGCTTTTAGACCTGCAGCCTCTCTGAAGCCTTAGCTCAATCATTTGGCATGCATTTTTCTTAGCTTTTTAAAAAAAATCTACTGCCATCGTTTCAAAATGCATTAAACAAGAAATTAAGACCCAAACCACACGATGTATTCTAGGATTTTTAATGTTGACAGTTTCCCCCTGTCCCTACTTGGACAGTCTGGACATCACAGCTTTTGACTTACTTGAACTTCTCCATCAAGTCATACTTGAGTCTTAAAATATAAATGAATATAACTTTATGAATAAGTAAACACATTTCAAGTCTAAAACTGATTTTCCAGAACGTTCACATGAACCCATGAAAACTTCTGTTCGTTTTTTCCAACTATTTCCGAACAGTTTAAGGAGCCACAAAAAGATGATGCTTAAGTAGAATCAAGACATAACGCTAAATAGTTTAGAAGGGTTTTGCTAACTGAGTTGCCAAGAGAATTCGAGCCCATGGGTTCTAAATCCTTCCCTTGCAGCGCGTGTCTGCAGCTGCCCTCTGTGTGGTTCATGGCTACCTCTGCTTTCCCTCTCTCCAACCTCTCCTCCTTTCCACGCTAATAAACCACAGAAGTTAGTTAGGGATCCCTTACTTCTGTCTTTTGCCAAGTCTTTGCCCATGCTGTGTGTCCTTTTCCCTTCGAACTTTCCGTCTCAAGAAATGAAGCTTGAGTCAATTTTAAAAGTTATCTTTTCATTTTAAGGGAATTGCAGAAAGAGAAGCGAGTATGCAAAGAGTAGTACTGTGTTCCCATGACACAATATGTATTTTCTCCTGCTTTTCAAATGCAGCTTAGTTTTCCATGCATCCATACTAAAAATTCTTAAATTAATTAAAAAAAACCAAACAAACAAACACATCTTCTGTGGGCTTTAAGGATTTTCTAAAATCCTGTTTTTAGAAGGAGAGGGAGCCTAGCACAAGGAGCTTTACAAACGGAGTATAAACCTCTTCTGGGCATAAATGAGTAAGCAACGTGTGTGATGGTGTGTGTGTGCAGGGTTACTCATGTCTTCGTGTCCTCATCTTTGGACAGTTGTAGGCCTACTTGGAAATGCACCACTCACGGGTTACTCTAGAAGCCACAAATAGCTACTAGAGATTAGCTAATTACGAATCTGAACCCTTTTAGATTTTATATTTGTCTTTTTAATCTGATAAAAGTAATTGTCTAAAGGGAATAACACATCTAATACATTGTACCTGTTCATTTTCCCTCCCACGGGACTTTTAAGGTACCCAGCTGAGGATACCTGCATTTGCACTTAATCTTTTCATCAGGCTTGTGCTTATCAGGTTTTTTGTATTAGAAAGAAATAAATAGAAGCAATGACACGTGAGTACAGTTCACCCACTTATGCTTAAAAGACATGAAAATGTTCAATTTAATAAAGTATTTTGTGTTTATGCTTATTCAGCAATCCAGTGAACCCGCCACTCCGTCTTACCCCCGATTGCCGATTTCCCAATCCCATCCTGCTTTTAGTAACTATTCCCTAGCAAAGCTATCGGTGTTCCAGTGCACAGCCACTGCTTTGTTGGTGTCAAATCGTCCTTAATAAATGTGGGGTTTTGTTTTTTTTTTTTTTTTGGCTCTAGGGTTAGGCATAATAAATCAGATAACAAAGACTGAAATATATTTTGGTTCCACGGCATCACGATCTGAAACAGAGATAAGGACAAAATATACTGAGTCAAACACACCGAAACAAAAGAAATTGCAGTTACTTGGGAGTACATTAGGTGATTTATGGTAGTCCAGACCGAGGCAGAACGGTCAATTTTAGTTTCTTGTATGTAGTGTAGCCTCCTGGGTCGTCTTGTTTAGTTTGTCCTTACATCAATACCTCTGAGAATCATCGAATGGTTTGGGTTGGAAGGGACCTTAAAGGTGTTCTAGTTCCAACTAGAGAAGAGATGGCTTAGATCTGAAAAGCTATTAGAATCGTGGGACATTTTCCATCCAATTGCTCTGGAGTAATAAAATAACAACGCTGCTTTCGTGTCTGTCCACCGTGCCCAAGTGTAAATCACAGCCTAATGGAAAAATGTGGGTTTGATCACAGAGCGCTGCTTTGCATTCTAACCCAGTTTTGCAACTGAAAGCCTAAAGGTTGGGTTCTCCCGCATCAAGAATAAACCCCGAGAGCTGCCTCTGCTGAAGAGGGACGCCGGCTGGAGTTGGCAGCTTTGCCAGCGCGTTATCCGCGTCTCAGGCTTCGCCTGCCAGCTCAGGATCTCCCTCCCGCTTGCGTACAGAAGCTGTCCCTAACGAGCCTTTAGTGGTTCCAGCCTGGCTCCCTCTTCATTTCTGTTGATTCTGGCTTCCCTCCTAGCAGAGCTGAGGTGACAAAATAAGCACAAACCCCGAGAAGTTGGCTAATAATAGTATTTGGCTATTTTACATCACTATTATTTCTCTTTTAACATTTTTATAATACTGTATGTCGAGCAAATGTCTTTCCATTGCAGTGCTGGCGCTGGAAGAACAGGGACCTTCATAGCACTCAGCAATATTCTGGAACGAGTGAAGGCTGAAGGGCTCTTAGATGTATTTCAAGCTGTGAAGAGCTTAAGACTGCAAAGGCCACATATGGTGCAAACACTGGTATGATATTTAACAATCCGGAGCTTTGTCAAAGGATATATGTTTGTAAATATTCTTGTGGGAGAACAAAGGATTTTTTTGCAGGTTGAAATAAATAATGTATGATGGCTGTGTATGTACAAGGTATTATCAGAAATCTGTATTTTCACAGATTTTTTTTTTTTTTTTTTTTTTAAATAGCATTTCTGAAAATACAATGTGGCTGAACGTTCTGTGTCTTTTAGGACAGTTGAACCAAAATCTTTTGCATGTTGTGGGTGACAAAACACATGAAGTAAATGAGTTTCAAGCTCTGTATCAGTCGTTGCCCTTTCTTACCTTAAAATGTCTGGACTTAAATTGGCTTGCAGTTGATCACTGAAAGGGAGAAATGTCTTTGACTTCTTTAAAGTCACCAGTAAGGAATACATGAGGCTTGGTCCAGACGCTTTTCCCTACTGAATAAATATTAAGAAGTTTTGAGAGTTATGTTTTGGGAAAATATCTAAAAATGCTGATTTTTTTTTTTTTTTTTTGATAACAGCTTTCAGTAATTTGAAACTTCTTTAGAAACAGTTATCTCAGAACACCTTATTTCAGGTAGAGGTTTTCTCCGTACTACAGATAGGAAGAAAGGGGTTGAAGAAGTAGAACTGGATTATCCCCAGTCACGCTGAGACAGGGCTGAAATATTTCTTTTGGGGTTCCGGCACTGTGATTTAATAATATTAGTTAAGGGTGTCATTGCCACAGCTATTCCCAGCTGAGCCTGCGGAAAGGCTTCAGCTAAACTCTGCTTTCCAGCACGAGTGAATCCAGAGGCCAGTTCCACTTCTTATCAGTGTTGCTACAGACTTTGCAATCCAGCAAATCATGTCGAAGGCGTCTCGGGCTGCGTCCCACCTCTAGGATGCCAAGGACTAGCCGGCAGGCTGACGGGGTATAAAACAAAATATATCGCTGACAGCCTTTGCAGTTCCACAGAACTGAATGTAGAGGGGTTTTAAATGTCCTGTACGTTTAAAGTTACGCTGTCGCTCAGTTTTGCTGTAAAGCTCAGAAGATGGAGCCCGGAGTCAAGCAGCCAGGCCCCTGGGGCGTGCCCAGGAGGAGTCACCTGCTCCAGGTGAGCCGGGCACAATAAGCTGCTCGATTTAAATGAGAAGGCAGGTCTGAGAATCCATTCTTCTGCTTAAGAACTAGCACCTGGAAAGCTTAAGGAGATCATCTTAGCTGCAGAGCGGCAATGAGCCTGTATCTGACCAAAGAACTAGGTACTGCTGCTTTTATGGAAAGAAAAAAAAAAAAAAAAAATCCATAAAAATCAGAACAGGTCAACCCTCAGCTCCTGGTCGTTAGAACGTGGTGCATTTAGCACTAGGATTTGCATAGGTGTGATTTTCTCCGATCCCCCCCAAGCACACTTTGATACCTTTTTATTGTTTTTCAGGAACAGTATGAATTCTGCTACAGAGTGGTACAAGATTTCATCGACATATTTTCTGATTATGCTAATTTCAAATGAGAATTCCTGCCTTATTTTTTAATTTCTCTGTATAAA
Source organism: Tyto alba (assembly GCF_018691265.1). Lineage (NCBI taxonomy): Eukaryota > Metazoa > Chordata > Aves > Strigiformes > Tytonidae > Tyto > Tyto alba. The sequence continues at coordinate 2,867,659 of NW_024881261.1, read as the reverse complement.
TAGTTGTATATGCTGTTAATTTATTCCGTGTCATTTTGATTGTTGACTTTACTGTAAATATGACCTTGTGTTTGCTCTCAAAGTTGCATTTGCTGTATAAAGTTATTTCTTAAATATAAATATCTTCTAAAGCGAAGTATAATGTTCATATACAGTATATCACTATGAGATGGTATAGAAGTCTTTATTCTAAATAACAGTAAATTAATTCTTGAGGGTCTATTTCTTTGAATTTTTCCACTTATAAATATTTATCAAGAATGCTATCTCCCAATTCTTGAAACTTTACACAGATGATTTAGATTTCATATTAAAAAAAGTGAATTGTGGTACATATGTTCAAACTAAACATCTTTGGGCCGTAAGCCTTTCTTCACTACGAAAATAGATGTTTATTTGGGGACACATTCTGATAACCTGCTTGTGCTTACCTGTAATTTATTTCACAAATAGTCTCGCTGAAGGCAGAGACTGTTCGAGTGAAGTGCAGTTAATGATAAAGGTATCAGACTATGGCCCTTCATGTGTAATAATGTACAGTCCAACTGAAAAATATAACTGCTTTTAAAGGCTGTTTTTAAGAACCTCCAGGTTGACGGCAGTTCTATTTTGAGTCCCACTGTCAGTGAGATATAATCAGTATAAATACAGATGTGAATGGTTGATTTAATAGAGCTTTCAAAGTCCTTTTATTTTGTTCTTTCCTAAATACTACACCAGCTTAAATCAATTTAGAAAGACGATAATGTGAGTTTACCACTATTTTGAGAATATTTTGCATAGCAGAAGAGTATATTTTGCGGCACCTGAACTTGTCTACGTGAAGAGGCTTTATAGCCATTGTCAGAAATGGATGTAAAGCTTCTCTATGTACACATGAATAATTTCCCACTTATTTGAGAAAAGGCAAAAGAAACAAAGATGAACTCTTATTCTTTGATTCGACTCAACAGAATAATTAGCAGTATTTGCTAAAATTTTGAATAAAACGTTTTACTAAGCGTAAAGCTAGCAACATGAAGTGTTGTAGCAAAAAGCTCCTCTACGTTCCTACCCTCCCATAGATATTATCAAAAAAGGAATGATTCCTTTATCAAAAAGGGGTATATGAATTCTGTATATAGATATATTTTTAATGAAAATACTACTGATAATATAATTGGTGAAAAAAAGTTGAAAAGTCTTTATTGTAGCCCTGACCAGGATATGCTTGGGGGTTAGAAAATTCAAAAGTCACAGGGCGTCCGAATGTTGAATAATTCAAAAGCCTATCTTTTCCACTCTTTAAAATGCATATATGAATTAAAGAGCACAAAGTATGCGAATATGTACTTTAATTACATAACGAATATGCAATAGTTGTCTTGTCCAGTTGGTTGGGTTTTTTCAATGCAAACATAAAAGCCTTATTTAAAATGAGCAACTTACACTGATGGTTTTGCTATTGTTCTTGCACTATTTTTATCCCAGGACCATTTTTCATTTCCGGTAACAAGTAGCACGATACTCTGTAACAATGCAAGGAAGCGGGAGGGTGGTGGTGCCTCGCCTTTCATTCCATACCCAGTGGGAAAGGCGCAGTTTCGAAATTTCGAAGCACGCTGTTCTGAACGCTGCCATTTACTGCTTCTTGTCTTCCCGTCGTTGCACTTCTGTATTTATTTGTACAGTAAATTATGCACTTAAAATTGTTTAAAGCGACTCACGACAAATATTTAGTCTCTGAGAAGATACACTCAAGCCACAGAAGGTGTTGAGTAACAGAGCCGGATGCGAAGTAAGTTTACATTACTGCTGCGTGCTAAAGTTTCATCCCATTTTCACGAGCCATCAAATAAATTCGCTATGGAAACCAGTGCCGTGAGGTTTTCAGTATGATCGTTCGTAGCACAGGGAGACTCAGAGAGGTTAAATGATGCTAGAAAACAACACCAAGAAATTCCCACCGCTTTCCGAAGCGGCATGTTTTATGTTCCCGTTAGGTCCCGACGTCGGGATCGTCCTAAACTTTTCCCTTACGTTTGAAAAAAAAAAAAAAAAAAAAAAAAAAAAAAAAAAAAAGTTTGTCTGTTGGCCAGCCTTTTGGCTCCCAAGAATAAAAGCTCGGATTAAAGGTTGCCTCGCGAAGCCGGGGCTCGGGCGGCGAGGAGGAGCAGGGTGGAGCTGGGCTGAAATTCAGATGCGAAGGGGGCGCTCGGCTTCTGGCTAGATTAAGATAGAGGGGAGGAAACAGAAATCCTTACAATTCAGAAGTCGCAAATAGAGCTACGTCATGACTTTTTTTATAACCGGGAAAGCTTGCTTTCCGGCTCTCGTGTTTAGCCAGTAGTAACCGGGGAGCTGTACCTTGATCTAGATATCTACGAATTATCTTTTAAATTTTCCTGTGTTGCATGGAGTTACTTTAAAATACCAAATAGTCGATTAGAAGTTGTACATTCTGATCTGTATGTGGTTTTGGTCACTGTGTGACTTGACTGTCCCTTTTCACATGTTAAGATAGGTTCCAGTTCACCTAAGCATTTAAGCATTCGCTTTACATCTCGATCCCACGAAACATTGAAGTACCATAGGTTCTTTGTTCCTGAAGCAATCCCTTAAGTGCTTTGCTGAATTGGGCCTTAACGAAGAATGCATACTGTAATTACCAGTGTTTTTTAGGGTATTTTTACGTATCGGTTTTTTAAACTTTTAAAATGAGCCTGACCACCTGTGTTCAGTATTTTGAAATGTTTTCATTTCCCGAGTACCATTTTTAATGTAAAGTTGTTGAAACTTTTCTGTATAACCAAATTGTATTTAATTTGTCAAATCTTTATAATATATGTATGTATTATACAGTTTCAGCTATTATTATTTTCTTTTATTACGTTTATAATTTCATCTTGCTGTGTTTTTAATGCCGGTGAATGTTGCTGAATTATTTGTATATGCAAATTGCAAGATCTAATACATTCTGATGCAAGAACAGAGCTTTGTTTTCAGTCTCAAACTGCATTACTTTCTTTAAATCTTTTAATTTCATTCCTGTACCGTGCGTTCATTTGAATTAAGTATTCTAAAAGAGTTGAAATCCATTATCTAGATAAATAATTTTTCAGTACTTATCTGCAGCTATTTGGAAGTAATATTCCAATTCATGTCAGAACTGAAGCTTTGTGCATATAAAGTGCAGAGAAGCTCCGGGTGGCCAGCGCAAGGCTGGGTCTGCCCAAACTGTCTTGATAAGTAAGACCTGTGAGTCTTCTAAGAGCGGGTTTCGGTCTCTGGGGGAGCCGGGATTTCACCAGGTGGGAAGGTTCAGCGGAGGGGAGAGAGCTCACCCACCGCACGTTTTAATAGCAGCATGGTACACTGCAGTGTCACAACAAGATACAAAATAGTAGCTTGACTTTCAACCAGGTCGCCCGTCGTTAATCAAGAGCCTACTGTGGTTAACAGCGCTTTCTTCATCCATTTCAACAGGTTTTATGTTGGACCTCGCGTGCCAAAGGTAATCAAGGTTGGCCCACTGTTGTAACAAGTGTCAGAGGAGGGTTATGTAAACCAGGAGCAACTGTGCTGAAAAGATTACAATTCTAACGCCAAACTAATATCACTGAGATTTGGAGAGCCTGAGCGTTATTTGCCAAGAACGATTTAATGAAGCAGTTTTTACGTGTTTCACCCCTTTAGCCCAGTTTCCTCTTGCTACAGGTGACACCTGACGTTTGGGAGGGACCCTTTCAGCGCAGATAACTTTCTGATTGTTTTTCTCCCGATTTGTCTGGAAGAGCTGCTGGTGTGCCTGGCCTTCCTGTGCACCGCTCTAACATGGAGCTAGAAGCAGGCAAGCTTTCAACATGAATTCAGCCACGCAGGAATAACTGTAGCAACTTTACTTCAGTGTTCCTTTCTAAAGGTAGCAAGCCCGTGCTGCCTGAAGAGGTGTCTTTGCTCCGTCGGAACAATAGATTTACTAATCAAGGATTTGCCTGCAGGCTTTTAAATACAGGGATACACCTCACTGAAATGCAGAGCCTTTAGGAAACTAGCGTGCAGGAAAACATTGCTGTTTCTCACTGTGACACTAGTACCAAGTTAAGAGTAATCTTTTTGGTTACGTGTAAAAGCTATGAATTTTTTTAATAATTCCAGATGAGCTGATATTTTGTGTGTTTGGATGGTATACTTCCAGCAGGTACTGAGATGCACAGCTTGTGCGGCCGCTGAAAGTTAACTGTGTGAGGACAGACGCCTCTGTGTGGTTTCAGAAAACGGACGAATCTCAAGTATTAATCTGTTATTAATTAAACATTGGTCACTTTAAATAACTGATAACCATAATTATTGATTACTACAGATCCGCACAATTTCTGGTATAATAAGGTTCTGTGTAGCAGCGTAGCAGAATCACCACTTTTAGATTATTCAAGCTAAATAACAGGAATTACAAACGGTGAAGAATTACTTTCTTCCTGTGCTCATCTCAGTGCACTTCTGTTGGTCTGTTTCTGTAGTAAAGATCAACAGTGAAAAGCATTTTTGTTAACGTTCGGCCAATCACGGCGTTTTTATTAACGACAAATCTAAAGTTGTAGAAAGGACTCAGGATCACTTGATCCTCAGCCCCATAAAGCAGCTGAGATACAGCTGTTTAGGTACTGTAGTGATGGTAAGGTTTTCATATTTGCCTCTAACATCCCCCAGAAAGAGATTTCAGTGCGGAGGTGACAGTGTAGTTTTAAGATCCCAGGAGTAGGCAGTGTGTTTCTGACAACAGCTGCTCTCTGTTCTCTACTACGTCCCATTTTAATGATAAATCTGTAACAAACAGAAAAATCATACGACTTCACTGAGAGAAATAATACTATACCGAAAGCAGGACGCCCGCGTCTTTTGCAATCTTGTTTAGATATACAGATTCCATATAACTACATGGATAAACTAAATTGTATCATTGCGCGCTTCTCCAGCGATGGCTTTTTCTTGGCTCATCTGATGAGAGCGTGCACCTGGTTCCTTCTGAATTCTAAACATTACAGAGAAACACCATAAAGACCTTGTGCTTCTTCATCGAGGTTTTGCCTTTTACATCTTGTGATGCTGAAGATGGTTATGCTTTAAAAATAAAGAAAAAAAAAGCTTCATTGTAAACTGTTCATGAAATATATTTATTTTAATAGGTTATTTAAACAATAGAAACTAAGCGTGATCAAAAACGTGTTTGTTCTGTGTAGGGCATATATGTCAAGTCTGAGCTATGCTTTCCTTAATACAGAAATTGCTCAGTGCGTCTGAGAATTTTTCAAGCAATTGAACTTCACCGTGAATATTCTTCATCTTAGGTATTAAAGGATTATGTTGTAATTTAAATAGTTTCATAAGAGCTTTCTCTAATGACTTTTATACGTTGTCTGTGCTGCTTTGCACAGAGGAGGAGAATTACTAAATTATTAATCAAGTTGAGGCTTTGCCAAGGAAGTTCTTTTCACAAATAATATTTTTTTTTTCTTTCACCTGTGTTTCCACAGCATTAGAAATTGTTCCAGTGTTTTCCTCAATGTCACGCTCAAACTATTTATAAACGTTGAACAAACAATCTAAGTTGTGACTTCCTGCCAGTTGGGTAGACACGAAGAAAGCAGACCTATACCAGCCGGGCAGAGCTTGAGAAGGAAAGATTTGGCACAGCTGCAATAGTAGCGGGTTACGAAGCTCAGGCTGTGCTCGTGGTGGCAGAGGTCCGATGCCGGCAGACGGGGGGAGCAGAACAGGACCCCGATTTCATCTTCCAGCTCCCCAGGTGGTGAGCGAGCAGGCAGAGGGCTGGCTGTCCTGCTCCGGGCCCCTGGGAGAGAAGAGTGTGTTCCTGTCTTCTTCAAGACACCAGTACTGCCGTAGTCTCTATGAAATATATATATATATTTTACTTTCAGGGTTTTTTGCTTCAAAATTTTATACAAGCATTTCCTAGTTGAGATTTTTATGGTAGCCTGTGGATAAGTACAAAGTGTTTGCAAGGAAGCAGCGCATGGAATTGTTCCTCTCCCTTGTTAGAGTACTGTGAGCTCGACTAGAGGTTGATGTCATTTGCTGAATACAGAGGAATCTTGCCCCAGTCATAATAAACAAGCGTACAAATCCCTCTTACACAAAGAGCAGGTGTGCAAAAGGACTGAGCGGGCAATGCAAACGCTCTCTTACGGTGGGGACCTTTAGGATTAAAAGTGATCTGCTGAAGTTAATGGCACAAGTTCCCAGAGTAAGAATTTTGTTCCCAGAGGGCTGCTTTAGTGTCAGAGCTGTCCGGGGTGGTTTCAGGGTGAGCACTACACTTGGCTGTTACCTAACTGGTTAAGTTTGTAACTGGCAAGTCTGTTGCACAGACACAGAACAAAGACGTGCCCAGTCCCAGACACAGACTAAGTATTAATTTACATTTTAAAAAATGATGTATTTCACCGTGACATTGTGCAGTTGCTTTCCAGTCGCTTTTCATGGCTTTGGAGGCTTTATGTGAAAACTGCCTATTAGAAAGCTAGTTTTCAAGACTTTTCCTTAAAAATATTAGTGCTGTACATCATAGATGGTAATCTGATCTTTCACAATTTCTTTCCTTTAGTAGTTCGTTATGCTGTGTTCTTTTACCGTTTAAAAGGAAGAGAAATGCATTATTTCCAAGTATTTATTAAATGTGAATAGAAACCATTTTGGAAAACATATCCCATTTGTTGACAACCTCATGCCCATTCCTCACACATACGATAATTTGTCAAAATTAGGTTTTGTGTATGAATACAAGCATTCAAAAATCTTAGGTGCAATAACGTGTCAGTGTAATAAACCATCATTTTAAGAGAGGGAGTCTTTGCAAAACGTTACATTTTCAGAGATGCATCATACTAATAACTTGCTAATCTCTGGACTTTGCTTTACACAGTGTGAATAGCCTGGAGTATGTACTTTTCAGTGCCCAATAAAAATTCATAAATTACATCACATTGAGAACTGTTCTGTGATGACAGTGCAACAGAATTAATGCCAATCACATCTACAAGAATGTTTTTTGTTAGACATTCGCAATTTCATCATCACTTGCCAGGTGTGATTCTGTCTGAACTTTTTTATTTTCAGCAATTCCAGAAGCGAGGCCTCTCGCAATTGTTTTCTTTGTGCCTCTGTTATTTCCAAATCTGCTGTGTCTTCTGGATCCACTGGCTGCTTTTTTTCTAATTCTCTTTTATTGTTGTTGTACTTTTGGCTCAAGACTTCAGCCCCATCATGCTTTAGTGATTAGGGGCCTTTTTGTATCTTTAGGCCACCATCTTCCACGGATAAACCTGATGATAAAATCCTGAGAAGGCTCACAGATCCATACTGATGGATCTCAGTGAAGTAGCTTTTTCCTAATTACCTGTTGATTGGGCAAGTAAGTTAAAAATGTCTGAACAACTAGCAGGGAGAATCAAGGCCAGATTTTAAATCAACTACTTTTCAACACATTTTTGAAAGTTGACAGTTTTACTTCAACATGTATGCAGATGTATTTGTCATCTTGTACTCCTGGTAAATCAGATGTTCGCAGATGCAAATTAACCTAATAGAAAATTTAAACCTTGAAGAAAATGTCATTTTTTCCCCCCTTCTATAGATCTACCTTTGCAAATATTTGTATATCTACTATTTAAGAGAGCACTGCTGCTCTTGAAGACAGATTTAAAGGCATGCTTAATACCTTTATTATAATTTATGTTTTCCTGTAAGTATTGCTGTGTTTGCAGAGACATTTATCACAAAGGATGTGGCAGGATTCTGTGCAGTAAGCACACTAATAAACCACTGTATGTCATGCCAGAATATACAATTATTGGCATACTGCAGAATTTTTTTTTTTTTAAATCGCCAAAGTCCTTGTCAACATGACAATGCCCGTATAACAATAGCAGCAAAATTGCTCTTTTGCTGTCCAGCTAGTGAATTCAGTTTTCAAAGAGTTTTACTGATATAAACTGGTTTCGATACATTGTTCAGGTATAACTGCACGTGTAAAGGCCCCAGGAAGGTTCCGATCTTAATATTTATTTATTGGCAGTGCTACCTGGTGTTAGAATGAGGATTTTGTCCAAATGCTTTACACTTACCTACAAGATTGTCCAGTAGCATAAAGCTATTGTGACAAGCTGAAGGTATAATAATAAGGTCATGACTTAATATGCTGAGCTAAATTAAAATCCCACCAAAGCTTATAAAATAGACTTCAGAGGAATTTAATTAAAATGAAACAAAAAAAAAAATATTAAAAAGCTGCTTACATCTAACTGTATCACATCTAAAGTACCCTAAAGTCATCGCAGCACATAAAATAGTATTTGAGGCAAACTAGATAATTAAATAAAATAGTAGTAATATCAAAAGGAGTTCTGCTTTCTGAAAGATCTGAATAGTAGGATTTTATCCCCTGAAGCACAAAAGACTGGATGACCTTGTAAAAGGCCTTCCTCCCTTTGTATCTCCTCCCCCCATGCACGCGTAGAACTTTAACTTGGAATTAAGGTCACCAGATTCCGTATCTCAGCGATGCATATTTATGATAAAAAACAGAAAATCAGGCATCACTCAACAACCTGCCTATTTTCCCTTGGAGTTTCCCCAGCCCTCTTGAGGGGGAAACTGTAAAAGTGTGACGTTGGGTTAGAAAGAAAAGAATTGAGCGAGGCTGTCTTTGCCGTAAATTAGTTAGGGTAAAAATAAGGTGTGCTTTTTGAAGGAGTCTGGTAACTGGAATGTTTTGGTTTTGCATGTCTTTGATAATATGGTACATATCGAAAATGCTGTTCAAGTTGGAACCCACGCTGCTCCTTCAGGATGTTTTTCCTGTGGTCACCTTAAAAGATAAAAAACAAGTCTAAGTGTTAGTTACCAGTTTATGTTTGGTGGCTAGGAAACAGAGGGGAGAAGTGTCAGAAATTCAAACTTACTTATGTATATTATACTGGATATATTTTAAATGTTATCTCTAAATCACGCTCCTTTTTTTCAAATTAGAATCTCTGGAAGTACTTTGGTTTTGTGTTTATGTTAAATTTCTTTTCTATTTACTTCTCTCACTTAATTTGGCTTAGATTTTTGCAGAGCCACAGCCAAAAAAAAAGGAGTTTTCAGAGTCTGAGCAAACTGATGCCAGAATATCCTCGCTCCCGGTCCCCCACAGTATTGGCCTATCAGGGAGGCAAAGACCGTTAAGTCACCTGAATCCTCATGTAGTGCCTCCCAAATCTCTGTTCCCTTGGTTTTTAAGCACTTTCCTATACTGTTTCATGGAGGCAAAACCAGCACCTTCCTATCTCTTTCCTATAAGTCCAAACGCTTTCATGACTCCCTTGGATATCAAAAAGAATGAGAAAGCAAATAGGTAGTTTGCTTTTAAAACTTAATATATTTTGCATCACATAGAGGAGACTCCAGAGAATAAAATTAGGTATTTGGGGCCTATATTCTGTGATTTCAGACCAGTTACCAATGTTCCAGCTACAGGAAGAACTGAATATAATGATGGAAGTTGTACAGATTCAGCATAACCTGCATAAATTTTTAAAAGCATTTTAAAAAGCTATCTTGTATGTTCTCGAAAGAGCTACAGTTAAAAACCTTTCTAATCTGAAAAATGTGTCTGATCCGAGATTATATTCAAAGGTACCATCCTCTCATTGTCTATTTTCAAGTTGTGGCTTCTTCTCATTTTTAATGCCAGTAGTTTATCTCATTGGTTAGAGATTAATTCTTAAATTTATACAAACATATGATTGCAACATCAAAAATATAAGCCTGATCAAAGCTGGGGAAGCAACGATAACACATTTGTCTAGGAATAACTCTTTCTACCTTTGGGTGACTGAACTAAATTCTGGTTACTTCCCAGTGTGTTTTGGTTTTTCCTTCTCTCTTCAAACTACAGAGCAGCACAAACAGCGCTTGTCTTAATTTCTGATTGTTTGTGTTATAGATTCTCAGATTGAGGTTTTAGTAATGGATTCATGGGGAAGCTGAAATGGGAATCAGTTTTTGTAGATAAAAGAAGGTAATTAAATGGCTTATCAAAATAGATTTAAAGTGCCAGTTAGTTTTTTACTGCTGCTTTCTCCCTCCCATCCTTACTGCATTATTTTTTTTCACTCCCCTTAAGAATATTTTAATCTAATTATCAGAAGGCCAGTGTAGATTTAAGATACAGTTGCTTAAATTAGTTTAGAAAGCCTAAACTGAAGCACTGGATACTGATTCCAGACTTTTTTTTTACCGACCTGGGTTCTCCTAAGGCTCAAGCAACATCAGTAGCTAAGGAGGCTCACGTTTGGGGCCCAACCGGGTCCCCTAGCGAGCCCCCATCCCTCACAGAGCTGCTGAGAAGCCCCTCAGGGTGCGGACCCCGCACCCAGTAGCTGGGGGGGGGGGGCGGTTAATCGGTTTATAATCCGCTTTGAGGCGGGGCCGGGGGCGGGCGGAGCCGCCTGAGGCGGGGAACGGCTCCGCGCCGCCATTTGAAACCAAACCGCCTCCGCGCTTCCCATTGGCTGCGCCGCGCGGCCACGTGACCCCCGCCGCCCCGCCTCTCCCAGCCAATCGAAGGCTGCCGCGCGCCTTTTCGAAAAACAACCGCCGCCCCCCCCCCCCCCCCCTTACACTCGTCAGCTCAGCGAAGCGCTTTTTCTCCTTCCGCCTAGCCGCTCGGTGGGTTGCGTTAAAAAAAGTCCGACCGCCGAAAGGCGCCTCCCGCAGCCGGGCGGACCCGGCGCGTCCCGCCAGCCATGGGCGCTGTTAGTCAGAGAGAGCGGCCGCGGTGCCGGTGAGTACCCCCCGCCCCAACCACGGCTCCGGTGCTCTGCTCCGTGCGCGGCGTAGGGATACATCCCGCGGGTACCGGGGTGACGGGGAGCGGGAAGGCTGACGGGGAGCGGGAAGGCTGGCGCGCGCGGGAAGGCTCAGGCGGCGCCGCGTCCTGAGGGGAGGAAGAGGAGGGCGGGGGGGGGTGTGTGTGTGGCGGGAGGGGAGGCAGGCAGTGCCTTCCCGCCATCACCGGCCTGTCGGGGCTGCGGGGCGAGCGCGGCTCCGTGCGAAGGACGAGAGCGTCCCCGGAGGGGCGGGAGGGGGGCACGGGAACACGGGACAGGCGGCGTTGAGGCTCCCGGCGCCGTGTGGAGGAGTGCGGCCTGGCTGCCCCCCCCCCCCCCCCCCCCCCCCCCCCCCCCCCCCCCCCCCTCACGGACCGGAGTTCGTAACGGCGGCGGCGGCTCCGGCTTCAGCGGCTCGTCTGGCGGTTTTCGCTCGTAGGAGTTGGCGGGAGCTGTGAACGGGGCGCTTTGGGTAAGGAGAACGGAAGGCTGCCGGTTCCTGTAACGTGCAGGTAAAGGCTTTACCTGAAGGGCACTGTCAGACTTGGCCTAGGGTGCGTTATGTTTCTTCGACCGTTTTATCACGTGAAACTCGTCAAAAAAAGTTAACAAGGATCGCTCTTAACTACATTAGGTCCCTTGTTTTTAGCTTGACACTTTTAAGTGTATAATATGCGATAGTGCGTTTTATACGTGCTTTTTTTGGGTTGTCCTTCGTGGCACGCGTTTATGAAAGGAATAACGTATCCGGTGGTGCAAACGCGGTGGGTTTGGGGGTTGTGTTTTGGTGTTGGTTTTTTTTTTTTTTTTTTTTTTTTTTGTTGTTGTTGTTTGTTTTTATTTTTGTTTTGTTTTGTTTTGTTTTGCAAACGTAGTTCCTTTTTCTGCTGTCTGTGTGGCCACTTGCCACCTGCGGCTGTGTCAGTAGCCTACCAGGGGATCCTGGCAGCCCCCAAACCGCAGCCTGTGCAGTAATCATCCTGCCTCTGCTCCTTCGTGGGGATGTCACCCTTTCCCCCATACAGCTCCAGTCAGTTGGTCTCCGTTTACTTTAAAATCAAGTCTGAGAATTTCCATGTAAGTAAGAGAATATGTAATACTTAAACTTAGGTGAGGAGGAGTGACTTGTTTACATGAAAATAGATTTTATTTGCCTATGGCAGGAGATACAATATGTGTTGCCCCTGAATCTTTACAAAGGCTCCGATGGGTAGTAAATACCTATTGCATATGTGAAAGTAGTATAACCGGGTTTACATGAGCATGTGATGACTGCTCTTGCCACCTTGTACAAGCATTAGTTTCGCCAAATACGGAGAATTTCCCGTGTATTATTACAGTGTTTGCTCACAGTAATTAGTTCCCAGTTTTCTACACAGGCAAGCACATGTGAATGGCACTTCTGCTGTACGTTGGAAAATGTCTCTTTAACAGAACTAAAAAAAAAATTACATTGAATTGCTTTCATAAATATATAAAGCATTACTTGGATGAGTAATTTTGATGTTCTTTTATAGGTAAGATTCCTTACATTTGAAGATGCCTCTCTTTGGGAATATTGTTGTAATTAAGCGGAATGGGACTGATGGGATTAGTTTTCCACTCACTGCAAGTTCTTGTTTATTTGGAAGGTGAGAGTTGAGTACTTAGATAAGTGGAAATGATATTAGTGATATCTTTGCTGCAGATTATATCTTCTAATACTTGCAAAAACAAATGTTTGTTTATTTGAATGATGTACAGGGGAGGGAAGGTGATCTTGGACTAACGTTAATTGTAAGACTTTAAAGCCAAACTTAATTTTTATTGCTGCTTTTTGTCCTTTCCTTGCTAGAACTACTCATTTGGGTTTAGTGTTTTTTTTGTTTTGTGGGTGGGTTTGTTGTTTTTTTTTTTGTTTTTTTTTTTTTTTTTTTTTTAGTTTCTGGCTAAAGGAAGTTTGGGGAAGGGATTAAAAGTAATACACAGTTGATGAGCAGGTGATGGTATTCTCTTATCCTGAGGCAGTTTCCAGATAATTGACTAGTGGAGAGAAGCGGGTTACATGGCTTATATTTGACCATCTTCATTAAATTAAATTAAAAATTAATAAGAACTTATACCTCCTCCAGTCTTGAAACTCACTTGGACTTCTACAGTTGAGCAATAGTGGGGTTTGAGCTTGATCCAGCTATTTTAATATAAAGATAAAATTAATATGTCTGAACAGTATGTGTAAAGACTTAACTAGATTATCTTACTATAAATAGGGTTTAGATAAAATATTTTTACTTCACTTAAACTAGGTCTGGTCAGCATTTTACTGACTGATGGATAACTTAACTAACTAGTTACTCAGTCTGGAATTAAATTCCATAGTGCAAGTCTATGGGAAGCATTCCACCGTCAGTAATACTGTTCTTTGGCCTCAGTAGAGCTGCCCAGACAGCTGATATTTAATGGTACAAACATTAATTTCTGTCATCTGCATCAGAGGTGTCAGGTACTTCTGTGAACAGTACTTCTGGTGTGATAGCTGCTATGTTTGCTGTCTGAGACCTACAGCTTATCAAAAGCTTTAGAGATTAGCTTAATAAAAAGGAAAGAAAAAGTCTGTACTCTTAAAAACACAGCTTTCACATACTAACGTGTTTTCAGAAGACAGAATTGGCTGTTCAGGTGGGAGCGAAGGTCCATCTACCTAATATTCTGTCTCTGAGAGTGATCAGTAATGAATGCCTTCAGAGTGCATGCTGGTATTTTCTAAAAATATTCTGCAAGTCTTCAGCAACTGACAAGTCAGTGAACAAGGAATGTTAAATCACCAGATGTCTGTTGTAGACATGTCTCTTTTGGCTTGTGAACTGATTTTTTTTCAGAATTTGGGTATTTCACACATTTTGTTTCTGATATGGATCCTCTGATATTGTAGAAGCATGAGCTCCTGTTATTTTTTCGCCACAGTTGACTTAGGTAGTTCATTTTCTTCATGCTACCAAATTTAAGAAAATACGGTGCTGTACAAATATTAGCTGAAAAGTTGGGAACTCACCTAATTCTATAACAGTCAGATTTTTCTGCCTTCTGTGTGTCTTGAAACTCAAATTGTATTTTCACCCACAGGAGAACAGAATGTGATATTCGCATCCAGTTGCCCCAGGTCTCAAAAGAACATTGTAAAATTGAAGTAAATGAAAACAAGGAGGTGAGATATACATATTTTAATGACGTATGAATTGCATTGTTGCATCTCATCAGGCTACTTAAATGTTTGTTTTATTTTTAGGCTGTATTGACTAATTTAAGTACAGTAAATCCTACGCAGCTGAATGGTGGTTGTTTTCAGCAACCTGTTCCTTTGAAGCATGGAGATGTGTTAACTATTATTGATCGTTCTTTCAGGTAAGTACCAGTGACAGACTATTAATGCCTCGATTTTAGAATGTGTTGTGCAGACAAACAATGCAGAGAGCCTTGTGGATGCAGGATCTACAGCTGGATGAAGATACAGAAGATGGCTGTAGATAAATGGGAAAAATTAAAATGTCCTTTTACCATCTTCAGAAATGGAAGTTAATCTTGTTTATTTCCTTACACTGTCTTATAGATCCTTCAGAAAGCAAGATTGCTTCAAGATTTTTTTTTTTATCACTTTTATATTACGTTAAGATAAACCAATAAAGAGAATTGTCTAGAGAGATCATTTTGATTTTGTTTCAAGGATAGTCATTTTTAGGGGAAAATTTAGAACTAGTTTGATGTAGTTAGAGCCTTACAAACCGATATGTGTGTATTGTTGGGAGTGGACAACTATTGCTAGGTCATTTATCTTAATAATAGGGATTTAGACATCAGCTGTTTGACAAAAAAATTGTTGTCTCTTTAAATATTTCTTCCAGATTTGAATATCCTCTCCAGTCAACTCCAAGAAAGAAGCGTTCTAGATCTCCAAAAGATGAAACACTGCAGGTAATTTTGTGGGCATAGGCTTATTTACTACAAGTACTTTGGTATTAGTAATGATACGCTGTTCTGTTTTCTTATTAGGAATAATTTCTCAGCTGTAGACTAACTTTCTGTTTGAAAATACAAATAAGCTCCTTCAGATAAATGCTTTTTAAAAAAATGATAATTTATTAATTTGAGACTTGTCGATTTCGGATAGTAGATACTTAATAATCTATGGTGTTACCAGTACAGGTAAGCTATCAAAAATTAATCCTTAGCTTTTTCAAAGAGAGGATGGGATGGAGGAAATGCAGAGTACGGGCCTTAGATATCCTTGTACCTTAGATGGGGAAGTTTGCCCTAGAGCATCAGCATTCCTTTCTTTTCAAAAATAATCTGGTGTCTTATGTGCTAGTACACTAACGTATTGTTGGAATTTATAAATACCAAACTAAGACTATCTTGTAATAATTTCTTTTCATTAGTTTCTTTTCTTCAGTATAGTTTTATCCCCTCAGGGGGATAGTGTTAGTTTGTGAGTACTGTGGCTATTGAAAGACTTTTTTTCTTTTTCAATGTTATAGTTCTTTTTTAAATAAAAATTTTCCCAGTAGGTCTGGTAAGAAGGTGAGATTCAAATGTGCTTATTTGTATTATGCTACACCTGCTTTTAGAGCTGATAATAATAAGACAAGATCTAAACTCATATTATAGAAGGCCTTAAATGTGTATTGGTTAATGTTCTCAAGTTTTGAAATATTGTAGGATTTCATTTGGATACTTTTAAGCCTGTTTAGTAAACAGTGCATATACCTCTGTAAATAATAGTGTTTTTCAATGTACAGGTGAAAGCTAAACTGTAAAATGTTTGTTGCTCTGCTGTAATATTGTACAAATTTACAGGTTCTTCATGTTCAGCAGGTGGCAGAAGTGAAATTACCACACCAACAAACTTCAGGATCTAAAAGTCTTCATGCTTCAGGTTGGTACCTGGTTGATGAGGGCTTTGTTTTCTTCTTCCCCCTTAACTGCATTTTTTCTTGGCATAAGAGGAAAAACAAGGCTGCAAAGAACAAAGAAAATGTATTTTAAGACTTTTTAATCTGAATACAGTACACCTTGCTAAGTCAGTGTACTATCTCGGGATACTTGTGCTGTGTTTTACCAAAGCTAAGTCTTGCCATAAGAAATCAGTTGAATTGCAGCCTGACAAACGGGCAGTAACCGCTAACCTGGAATTGACAAAGTTCACATTGCTTTAAGTGATTCGTGCAAATTCAGTCTATGAAGATTATAGCTAAGAAGGGAGATCAGTACACCCTGAATTTTTCTATTTGCATTACAATACAAATGCCAGTTGAAACTGATACGTGAAACAATTGCCTATAACATTTTATTTTTTCAGCAGCATCAAATAAGTACAACATGGCAAATTCACCTTTGTGATTAACTTGCAGTTCTCTGCTGATATAGAATACATCTTTCCTCATTAGTACTAATTAGTTTGTTTTGAATCGAATATTGCATTATTTCATGTACACTTTCCTAAGAAGAAACTGAAACAGCTGTAATTTTTGAGATATATAGGCAGGGTTAATTCTGCTGATTGAAATATTTGCTTACAATAACGGTTTCACATAGAGCCAGGAAAACATCTTCAAGAGCTACTAAGTCTGGATAGTTATAGATCATGGACTTGTTAAATGCCAGGACTTCACCTTCCCATCCTTCTTGTCTTAAGTAATGCTAGTTTCCATTGGAAGATAGAAGGTTTTTTAGATGGAAGCTATTTATATATGGACAGATTTGATTTTTCTGACAAATGTTCGTTCCAGTGCAAAAAACCCAGGCTGCTTCAAAGTGTGCCATTTCAGGGGGTTGTTAGCGCATCTGTATTCACAAGATTGAGTAATAAGTTCCCCAACTCTGTCCTACAATACAACAGCCTTTGCTTCATTGTTCTATCAACTTTAAGGGAAAAACTTGTCAACTGAGGAAAAAAAATGCTGATGTACTTGTCTGCAATTAGGTAAAAGCTTTCATAGGAAGATCTCCTTTCCTGTTCTTCCCTGTCTCTCTTCTCCCCGCTCACTCCTTTTCCCAGAAGATAATTGACAGGATTTCCCTTGTTTTTCAGGGTTTCTATCTTCATCTTTACATGGATTATTTCCCATCACAATTAAGAAAACTGAACATGTATCAGCATTTGTTCTGGCAGGTGTTCACACTGACATAAAGTGGTGTTGAGAAACAGACCTTGTAGATGTATAGATGTACACGAGGCCTCAGCTTCTTGTGGCTTAAAAAAGGCACCTCTTACCAGGTCGGACTCTGTTAGCTTTGCATAGCCCCCTTGCTCATGGGAAATGCAAAATGAAGGGTGCTACCTCAGACTTCCTCGGATGCAGTTTACAGATTGCAGTGGAATGGCAGCACACGTGCAGTCACCTGCTGTGTCTCACCTGGGACGCAGCAGCTCTGCTTTCTGGCCTGGCTTTGCCCTAAAGAAGCGTTGCCACAGTTCAGGCAGTATGGCACCCATGTAAATGCAGGACACATCACACTGGATTGTGGTGAGCTGATCCAAGTGGTTGTTTGATTCTGTGCAAACAGATTTGTCTTGTGGCAGCCCTGAAAGATGTATATGAGCCATCGATTCCAAAGAAAAACAGAAGTGTGAAATACCAAGTGCCTTACCTGAATATGGGATAAATTCCAGATTGCAATTTAAAATCAACGTTAAACTTTTATGTACTACTGCTTCTATTGTGAGAAAAAATAGTATTGTTAAACAGAGCTTTATTTACAGTACTCTACCTTGGTTGACTGTCTTGGGAGAGGAGAGGAAGGAATTTTTATCTGAATTTATAGAACTCATGTTTGTAGTTCTGCAGTTTTTAAGTAATTCTGCATCTGCATTACTTTTTGCTTTGCTTACCTTGTAGATAATGCTGATTGCGAAATAAAAAATGCCAATGGAAATAAACAAAGTACAGAGGAAAAAATTTCGGAAGCTTTACCTGTCAAACTACAAACACCCAAATTTTCACACAGAATGCATCAGTCTAGTAAAAGGCAAAGTCAAATGTCTCCCTTTACCAAACTCTATGAAAACCTGAAACATGAGATTAACATGAAAAAATCTCTGCAAGAGGGAAATGTATGTCAACAAGCTACAAAAGATGGTAAGAGAATTTCATCATCAAGTTGTGCTGATGGTCTGAGAAGCCTGAATAAAAAAGAACTAGGCAGAAGTGAAATTACTGAAGAAAGTAAAATAAAGCAAGAAGTAATTGGTTCAGAATTTAACCAGATCTCAGCTCTAGGAAGTGCTACCAAGAAGAGTTTTGCCAGAAGTCCTCGAACTTCTGTTTCAAAGGAGATATCAAGAGATACTGGTAAAAGCAGTCACTTGCAGGATCCCGAGGAACTAAGTACAGAAGGCAAATCTAAAGGTATTGAAGTTACAACTGAATCCAGTATGGAGAATTATGGAAATTCAGCATTGCAGCCATGCTCTATAGAATGCCTGGATTATGGAGATAGAATGAAAAGATACAGCTTTGCAATAGAGGCAAAAAAAACAGCACAAACAACTCACACAACAAACATTTCTGAAGTAGATAAATACGTTCTGTCTACACCAACATCCAGAAGGAAGAGTCCTCGGTCTCATTTCATAACACCTACCAAAAAAAATAGCAGAGTGAATCCTGTAAATATTGGTACTCCAACAGCTCAACGACGTGTGTCTTTGAAACAAAAGTTTTCTACAGAAATTTCAGCTGAAACTCAAAGGGAAGATTCAATATGCAGAATTGATAGCCTCAAAGAACTGCCTTTGGCAGAAAATAAATGCTTAAAACAAAGACGAAATAGTAAACAACTTACACCAGGAAAACTTGTAAACGAAGAAGTGCTGAAAGAAATTTGTGATCAGGCAAACTTTGTTAACTCAAAAGAGGAACATTCTGAAACTCCTCCCTTTCTTTCCAGTTCCAAGAGTCCCAGAAGAAATAACAGGCGAAGTAAAGAATTATTGAACAAAAGTGTCCATTCAGAGACACTGGCTTCAGAAGAGTTAACATCAGAACTGGCATCTCCTGCTAGTCAGAAATCTGGCTCCAGAAGACAAAGGGGTAGGCCAAGGACCTCTGGTCTGCTAACTGAGAAAGCACCGGAGACAAATGCTGTCCAACAACATCCCGATACAGACAGACAAGACAATGGAGCTAAAGAAGAGCTGGCCACGAAGGAACATCAGAAACAAGATTTGGAAGATGCCAGTCTTCAAAGGCCTTGTAGACTGTCATCCAAGAGAAGGTCTTCTGGAAGTGCTACTGTACTGAATGACAGTGAGACTGTCTCAGAAATGAGTGTTTCTGGCCTGTTGGCTGGAGAAGAATCAGGTAAATAAGTTTAATCCCCAGTCTTGTCATTTTTCTATTTGAGAAATTCTCATAGTGTTAGGAGAATTTTTCCAGTTACATAAAACATAGAAGTCCTAAACATAGTAGTTCTAAAATATTTATCATGTAGTGATAGTTGACCATGAAAATGTACAATAATATGTATAGACGTTTACTCAGTTGAATCTATTTATCTCTTCTGATATGTTTCCGACTTTAAAATGCATGAGCAAGCACCGTTTTCTATGCTGGTTAAAATGTTGACTTGGATTCTTAGAAATATTTTCAATTGTTATTTTCAGGCAAGACAAAAAGGGTATCTCAGAAGAGGAAAGGTGGTGATTTGTTACTTCAGCCTTTAGGAAAAAGAAAGAGAGTGTCTTTTGGTGGTCATCTAAGTCCAGAACTTTTTGATAAAAGTTTGCCTCCCAACTCGCCCGTTAAAAGAGGTGCAATTCCTGCCAGACTGAGCTTACCGTCTGGAAACTCGCCACGAGCCGTTCTGAAAAAGGCTCGGGGATTGGAGCACTTTGCAGTCCAGGTAAATGTTGAGACTAATCAAGTTGCTAAGATAATTAATGTGAACAGAATTTATAAATTCTAAGACTTCTAAAAATTAGTAGCAAACCTTGTTCAATGTATGTTAGGAAGTGGAAATTTTAATTGCAAAATAAAATGTTTTTTTTTTAACTTCTCCACTGCGAGAAAGGGCTTAACTCAGCCTTTCTGTCTACCTACCTGTCTTTATACAGGAGGTGTGTTTTTATTCACCTCACACGTTATTGCTCATTCTCATTCCTACGCAGGAGCATATTTCTGTATGTTTGTGCTTAGTAGCAGTGGCTACAAACTCCAGTTCACCATAAATAACAGAGAACAGAACAGTAGTTTGGCAGAGTGCAAGCTACTGCCACGTGGTTTGGCTAGAAGTTTGAAAACATTTGCCGTTGATTGAAACTAGTTAAAATGTGTCTATTGTACTTGATATGAACAAAATTTTCCAATAAAGTAGAATTATAAATGTTAATTCTTTTATTCAATTGAATTTGCATGTGTCTTATGAGACTGTTCTGAAATTTAAAACTGGTTACCAGTTTTGTTTTCAGATGATAACTTTCAAGGCTTTTTCAGATGCTCTGATTATATTTTATACTATTGCATTTACTTGCCAGGGGTGTAGATGAGCATTTGTAGTTCCTCTATGTGCAGTATCATTTTATCTTTATGTATCTTTTTTTCTACCAGGAACTTTCAGAACCTCCGCAGAAAGAAAAAATTTCACCGAAACGTTTGTTGGTCCAGAAGTCTCCAGCTGCCTCACCCCCTGCCTCTGGGACAGCAAGACCTAAACTTACTTCAGGCTCTCCAGCGCCTTACACAAAGGGACGTTTCTCTGTCTCTCACATCACAACACCATCACCAATTGCAGAAGGGAAGGATGCTGCTGCAGAAGACATGAATACGAAGGAGAAAAATGCCAGAGTGAAAACACCTACATCTTCTCACGTTAACCAAGATGGTAAAACCCTTTTAACAGCTATACCTGACAAATTAACAAGTGCACAACCTGCTTTGAAGGTCACACCCATGAAGAGAAGTGGGGCTGTAGCACTTATCAATGCGAAAAGAAGAAGCGGTGCCTCCAGTGCCAATTTACTAGGTTTGTTTCAGTTAATTCTTAATATTAATTTTAATCCTTTAAAATACAGGAACGAAACTGAAGTAGGCCTATTGTTTTGCTGTGCAGACACCACCAAATGGTTGGCATATCTCCTGACAGTTGTTGGGCTTGCTGGAAACAGCTGGGAATTGCAAGCTGTTATAATCTCACATTCATAAAGCAAACTACTAAGGCATATATAAAACCATATTTAGAACACATTTTAATGTTATAAAGTTGAACAATGGTAGAAGTAAGGTTCTCCTTGCAAGGTTAGTTGCAACAGCGATCCTTCAAGTCCTTGAAGTTCAAGTAGTATTGAACTAAATAAAATTGTATCGTTTACATCAGTTTTGATGTGGAAACGTGCCCTTTGTAGCAATCTAGCTTCAGTTTGTTTTCTTTGTGCTGTTCTTTTATAGACAGTTCACAACCTTTGTCCATGGACTGGACTGCGCTTGACTGTTGACAGTGATATATAACAGATAGAATTAAAAAATAACTGGGTGTTAATTTGAATATTTTGAGGCTGAACATTTGAATGTTGAACACTGGCTTGGAATAGTTTTGGCAGCACTGGAAACATTATGATAGGGGACCTCTGGTTCTTGAAATTTTATCTTTGAAGAAACTTTAAAATATCTCTTTGTCATCTCTTTCATAAATTAAATCAATTTGACTCTTTCAAAGTAAAATTTAAATCTTCCCACCAACACCACTATTCATCCAGGAATTTTGATTACTCTTTAGTATCTCCGTTTATTGTAGTGTCATTTTAAAGTTTAAAGTTTTGAACAGTGTACTACATACATGTCCCAGTGATGCTCTCATCATTATTATTACACGATAAGGTAAAATCACAGGCTTTCACGATACTTCTGGTTAGTGCAGCTGAATGTGGTGTTAGTCTTCTAGTGAAATAAATCATGAGGCATTGGTGTTTCATTCAACAGTGGCAGAGTACTTCACAAATATTAATGACACCATTTTTCACCACCTTTCTGTGATGCATAAGTGTTTTTTAATATTGGTGCATCAGTTTCTTCTGTAATATGAGAAGAATGCCACAGTTCTTAAATTCTGGATGTCTACTTTGTATCCAAAATAAAACTTTGTTTCCAATCCTTTTTCAGATAATTTCTTGCACGATTGGCATTTTTCTACATACTGGGAACACCTTAACAATGACAGCTTTTGAAAGTTTTTTATTTACAGACTTTCCCTAACTCGCACAGCAATTCTGACAGGAGAATATCCTTGTCTTCAGTAATCGCATTCCTGTTTTTATCTGTACTTTAAAATAAAATACCATTTCTTTTATAAGATCACTGTCTCCTCATAGTCTATTTCTGAAGTAAACGAGGCAGATGTCCTACCAAATTACAGATTTGTTTATTACACAGCTGTAAGTAATTCCCTAATTCCTATGCTGTGTACTGAATGATGCTGTGATAAAGGCAACTTTGCTTTGGGAGTTATCAGAGTATGTTATAAGGAGAAGGTGATGCAAGAAAAAAATTATGGAATGTCTGTAGCTCTAAATGCTCTAAGTAATATAAATAAGTAATTTTCTGACTATGAAATTCCTTGGGAAGGTGGTGAAAGAAAAGGTGGATATGTTTCACTTAGAAGCCATTTCTCTGATGTTAAGTCCCACCAGGGAAAAGTTCAGGTATAATAATGAACGAGATGGAAAGGCTCATGGCAGGTTCTTACTGGAAAAAATTATTTCCTTACAAAAATAGTAAGGAAGGAACTGGGTTAGCTTTCAGTTCTAGGATTTAACATCTATTTGACACTATATGAAGCTTTTTGTTGTTGTTTTGTTGTGGACATAGCCATACTGGGTAATCGGACACTTGTTAAACTTCAGCTGAAATTGGGTCTTCCAATTGAAAGCGTTTCACAGAGCACTTTATTATAGTTTCCTGTGCCCCACTGCAGCAAATGCATTGGAATCATAAAGAAATGATTGTGACCTTCTACTTAACCACTTTAATTCTCAGCTGTGTGTTTCTCTTTTGCTTTCTAGTTGCAAAATCTTGGGCAGAAGTGGTAAAATTAGGTGTTGTAAGACCACAGTCAAAGACTGTTAAAAAAAGTGTCCGAAAAGGAAACTCTGTGAAGAAGACAACCCGATCACCAAAGGTATTATTTTTCTTTTTGTTGTTGCATAACCACAAAACAGCTTGTAGGCATTTTGCTATAGAAGCTGGAATTTTATGACCTTTTAGTATGATGTTAAATAGCTGTTGATGTCTTTGTTACAGCATATAAAAAAAAGTAGATTTTGTATAAAAGGTGTCTTTGTTTACTGACTTTTTTTTTTTTCCTTCTGTCACCTCTGCAGACTCCAGAAAGAAAAATAAAAGGTCATTTTAGTACAGGTCATGCAGAGTCACCTGCTACAATAGTTGTAGGTAAAGCTTATTCTACCACGGTCAGAACAGCTGGACAGGTCCCTAAAGTGGTAAAAAATCCCATCGTGAACTTAAACAGGAATATGGACGAAAGCTTCACGGGTAAGTTCTTCTAAAGTTTGTTGCTTGCTTTGCCAACTGCGTAGTGCTTCTGTCAAAGCATATATGTTCATTTCTTTGAATGTAATTTATAGGAATGACTGAAATGTTTCAAACTCCAGAAAATAAGAGCGGAAAAACATTACCTTTGACCTCTGTTCAGATGACTGATTTTACACCGCCGTGTACTGCAGTGGAAATTTCTGAATTGCACACTCCTGAGGAGTCCGGTATGTTTGTTGTTTGAAAAGAAAGTAAATGTTTAGGGGGTAACAGTGTAGTGGTGTGTCTGCTGCTTGAGACAGCAAGTAGTCTCAGCCTAGACAGATTTGACATATTGAGATAAAGCATCTGGCAACCTGTAAAAGGAACCGTTGATTTTTATGATGTATTAAAAGACATTTTTGTAGTTCCAGTTAATTTTTGAGTAGGTTTATTTTCTTATTCGTTCTACTCAGTATAAAACTTCAAAATGTTGAAGCATGGCACTGCCTTAATCCTCTTGATTATCCTTTTCTGCTGTGCATAATGACCAGGGTGCAAAAGAATCCAAGAACTCAAAAAGTCAGTGCCTCTGCAGCGACCCTAATGAATAGGTGTGAAAAGTGTCTTTTCAAGTACAGGTCACGTGCAAACACAGTGGTAGCTGGCCAATGATATTGCAAGACCTTTCTGTTATTTTTCAATGGTCTTGGGAGAGGTGACAGTCAACTGGAAGCTAACAAACGCCCCAATTTTCAAGATAGATAAGAAGGAAGACCCTGATAATTACAGGCATCTCAGTCTCACTTCAGTGCCTGGTAAAATTATGGAGAAGGTTACTCAGAGTTACTGAAAAACACTTGTGACACAACAGAATCATTGGTCATAGCTAGCACAAGTTCATGAGGGGAAAGTCCTGCTTAACCAATTTAATTTCCTTTTATGACAAGGTCACCCATGTAATTAAACAAAGGAAGCCAGTAGATGTATTTTAGTAAAGCTTTTGATACTGTCTCTCACAGTATCCTTCTGGATAAAATGTCCAACACATGGCTAGGCAAGCCCATAATATATTGGGTGAGCAATTGGCTGATGGGTTGGGCTCAAAGAATTATAGTAAATGGGGTTACATCAGGCTGGTGGCCAGTCACCAGGGGGGTCCCCCAGGGCTCAATTTTAGGGTCTGTGCTCTTCAGTGTTTCAATGAAAAAACTATTTTATCTGGACCCAGACATTTTGTTGATGACACTGAACTAGGAGGAGCTGTGGACTCCCTCTGGGTTAGAGAGGCTTTACAGAGAAATCTTGATAGATGGGAGGGCTGAGCAATCACCAAATGCATGAAGTTTAATGAGAGCAAGTGCTGGATTCTCCACCTAAGATGAGGTAATCATGATTATACATACAAACTGGGGGACGAGAAGCTGGAGAGCAGCCCTGCAGAAAGAGATCTGGGGGTTTGGATTGTTAGCAAGTTGAATATGAGTCAACAGCATGGCCTGGGAGCCAAAAAGGCCAACTGTGTCCTGGGGTGCATCAAGCACAGCACAGCTAGCCAGTCAAGGGAGGTGATTGTCCCACTGCAGCCCCACCTGGAGTACTGAGTACAGTTTCGGGCACCTCACCATAAGAAAGACAACAAACTATTAGAGTGTGTCCAGAGGACGGTGACCAAGATAGTGAAAAGCCTCGAGGGCACGACTTCCAGGGAGCAGCTGAGGTCACTTGGCTTGTTCAGCTTGGAGAGGAGAAGGCTGAGGGGGAGCTACTCTCATCACAGCCCTTCCTCAGGGGGAGCAGTGGAGGTAGAGGTGCTGATACCTCTGGTGACCAGTGATGGGACATGAGGAAATGGAATGAAGCTGCATCAGGGGAAGCTCAGGTTAGATATTAACGAAAGGTTCTTCACTGAGAGGGTGGTTGGTCACTTGGAACAGGATACCCAGGGAAGTGGTTACGGCACCAAGCCTGTCAGAGTTCACGGAGCATCTGGACAACTCTTAGTCATAAGGTTTAGTTTTAGGTAGTCCTGTGAGGAGCAGGCATTTGGACTCAGTGGTCCTCATGGGTCCCTTCCAACATGAGATATTCTATGACAAAAGTTTTATAAATATCTCTTGTCATTTTTTTCTTCCTTGGTGTTGGAAGTGTCAAATGTGTGATCTTTAATGTGCAAACCTCTGATTTATGCCTGGTATTGCTTCAAAACACAAAGGAAATTTCAATAAAAAACTTGTACCACTAGAAATTTTAGGCACAATAGAAAACATTAAATTTTATATCGTATTAAATAATTTTTTATAGTCTGTTTTTTAAATATGCTGTGCTGTGTAGAAACTAATTACCAAATCAATTGTTGATGCATATTGTTGGATTTGGGCTTGCAGAAGGGTCTGGCTGTTTTAATCCATTTCACTTAGTTATATAGCAATTAGAATGCCTGGATTTTCTGCTTATTTTTTTTCCAAATTACATAAATCTACTACTTCTTTCAGGAGAGATGATGGTGTCACCATTAAATAGTTCAGATGCTTCAGAACAGAAACAAGATAGTCCAGGCATTTGTCACCTTCTGAGAGAGGAGTCTCTAAAGTCTATGTTTGATACAGTATCCACAAAAACTCCTGAGAAAAGAAAAGCTATGCTGGAAGAAAATATTAGTGTGGATAGTTTGTCAATAATTCCAGGAAAACAAGCATCTCGACTGAAATCAGGAAGTAAAAGGAGGACTCCAAAGCAGAAGCAGGAGCCAGTTGAGGTCCTGTCGGGCATCAAGCAGCTCATGAGGACCCCAAAGCAGAAGCCGGAGCCAGTTGAGGTCCTGTCAGGCATCAAGCAGCTCATAAAGACTCCAAAGCAGAAGCCGGAGCCAGTTGAGGTTCTGTCAGGCATTAAGCAGCTCATGAAGACTCCAAAGCAGAAGCCAGAGCCAGTTGAGGTCTTATCTGGCATTAAACAGCTCATGAAGACTCCAAAGCAGAAGCTGGAGCCAGATGAGGTCCTGTCAGACATCAAGCAGCTCATGAAGACCCCAAAGCAGAAGCCAGAGCCAGTTGAGGTTCTGTCAGTCATCAAGCAGCTCATGAAGACTCCAAAGCAGAAGCCAGAGCCAGTTGAGGTCCTGTCAGGCATCAAGCAGCTCATGAAGACCCCAAAGCAGAAGCCAGAGCCAGTTGAGGTCCTGTCAGGCATCAAGCAGCTCATGAAGACCCCAAAGCAGAAGCCAGAGCCAGTTGAGGTCCTGTCAGGAATCAAGCAGCTCATGAAGACTCCAAAGCACAAGCCAGAGCCAGTTGAGGTCCTGTCAGGCATCAAGCAGCTCATGAGGACCCCAAAACAGAAGCCAGAGCCAGTTGAGGTCCTGTCAGGCATCAAGCAGCTCATGAGGACCCCAAAACAGAAGCCAGAGCCAGTTGAGGTCCTGTCAGGTATCAAGCAGCTCATGAGGACCCCAAAACAGAAGCCAGAGCCAGTTGAGGTCCTGTCAGGCATCAAGCAGCTCATGAGGACCCCAAAGCAGAAGCCAGAGCCAGTTGAGGTCCTGTCAGGCATCAAGCAGCTCATGAGGACCCCAAAGCAGAAGCCAGAGCCAGTTGAGGTCCTGTCGGGCATCAAGCAGCTCATGAGGACCCCAAAGCAGAAGCCAGAACCAGTTGAGGTCCTGTCGGGCATCAAGCAGCTCATGAAGACCCCACAGCAAGAGTTGGAACCTGTTACAGATGAAATTGGCTTTAAAAGATTGCTGAAGACACCAGTGCAAGAAGGGGAAGCAGTAAAAGATGTGTCAAGTGTTACATTAATCAAGAAAACTCCAAAGCTGAAGTATCAACCGGTAGAAGACATGATTGGGGTCAGCCGTATTTTCAAGACACCAAAGAAAAAAGTTGAACCCATAGAAGATATGTTTGGTATTAGTAGATTATTGAAGACTCCAAGAGAGAAGTATCAACCGGTTGATGATTTTGTGGGTCTGCAAAGTCTTATGGCAGAACCCAAGAATAGATGTTCTGATTTTGAAGTGGACTGCGTTGAAGTTACAGAAAAGTTTGATATACCGGAGGAAATTAAGGTAAAATACTTTCTTTAGCTTTTATAAGAAATGTATTTAGCCTCTGAAAGCTGTGGTTGAAATTAATTCTTAGGCCTCCTAGTATGACATCTTGTATGTTACAGCACTTCAAATATGTCATGCCCATAACATCTGGAGGAAATAATACCTTCTAGAAAAACACCTCATGTTGTTTTGTAACCTGTAAAGATGGCAATATTTTTTCCTTGATAGCTTTGTCCAGGTGAATGCCCCCCTGCTAGAAGACTTGAAAAATTAGAATCTGAGCACTTGTGGTTTTTTTTTTTTTTGGTCATATGATCCTGTTATGTATAAAGCACGCTTTAAATTGCTTACAAACTATAATCAAATTCTTTCTTAGCCTTCCTTTCATAGGCAAGGCCATATGGTTGGCTGGGTGTTTGTTTGTTTGTTTTTTTTTGTACAGCTGCTTCATACCCTATAGATTAAATTTTAAGCTCTCTGCACATCCAAAAGTGTTGAGCATTTGACAAAACATGGTACCGGGTGATCAGCTGATTGCTCAGTATGCCCATAAGTCTTTAATTCATTGCTACCTGAATGGATGCCTATTTTAGAGATAGTTCTCTCACTGTGCATTTGCCTGTGTTAATAAGTATTTTCATTGAAGGGACCTTAAGTAAGTTACTGAAGTTGCTCTGTGTTACCGTTCTGACCTTATAATTCACAGCTTCATCACTCTTATCATTTGTGATTTTTTTATTGATTTTTATGTTCATTCCCAGACCTGTAGGTAAAATGTTGAGGATGGCTGGGCTTAAGGCTCATCAGTGTAGAACTACAATAAAACACTACAAAACACTCCAATAATTCAGCTTCAATACCCCAGATTTCGAGCACTCATTTAGACACTTTTCAGCCAATTTAATTAATACTTCTTTTAACTCTGTGCAATGTTTGTTATCTTTCACTTCAAAACTGCTACACTAGCTCAGATGGCAAGTATTAAGTTTGATATATTTGTGTTCTAATACCAAATATATGGATGCAGTTACAAAACTGAGTTGATTTTATTTTTAGAGAAAAGTATTTGACAAGACTTTTTTCAACTATTACTATACATTAATTTTGTATTGGTTGGCTCCACTATTTCATGTCCTGTCAGACATGCATTTATTGGTTATTGTTTATTCCCTTAGGTCAGATCAGTGAATGTTTCGGATTCTAAGCAACAAGATACTGCACCTCCTTGTACTAATTCCAGTCAGAAATATGGTAAGTACAATTACTTTAACTAGAGGCATAAAGAATATACAAAGTAATATGTTAGTATGAAGTTTTAAGATGTTTTTAAAATTCCAAATTATACAGTACGAAGCATGCATAGCTCATGGAATTTGTGTAGTCATCCCTAATGAAGACCAGGTACTGGAATTCTACTGGTATAGAAGTAATAGTGTAGTAATTTGTTGGTGTGGTAATGTTGGCACCTCCAAACATCATATCAGTGTAAAAAAATCTGATGTTAAAGTCTCCACTGAAAATTATCTTCCTTTGCAAAGACTTTCAAGAACATAGCTTAAACCTATGAATGCTATCTACCACATGAGCCAAACATATTTGGTCAGAAGCCTGGCCTTTAATCTAGGAATTGGTTAAAACATTTATTTATTTATTTTAAAAATAAGACTATGAAGAGTGATTTGTTTGAACCAGATGATTCTGTCAGAAAAATTGAAATTCACAGATACTTTGATCGGGCATAGTAATGTATAATTTTTGTTTGTGTTCTTTTCTATGTAAAAACTTTTTTGGAAAAAAACCCTTTGTTTTAGAAGATAAAGGAAATATTTCACAAGGTGAAGATTCTCAACAGAAGGAATCGATTAGTGAAGACCAGTCTACCCAGAGAGCAACAAGGGGCAGATCAAGGAACACAGTACATACTTCTTCAGCAAAGCAGTGTGGAAAGGATTTGAATGTAAAAGAATTGCAACGTGTGGAAAAAAAGAGCACCGAAGAGGAGATGGAAGAGATCAGTACTTCAGCTTCAGTAGCTAAAAATAAAGGAAGAGGAAGGAGAGTAAACCGTTGCATGCAAGAGGAAATTGTTTCAAAGCATCCTGGTCAGGAAACAGTTGAAGTTGTTTCATTTGTGGAACCACACGGAGCTACTCAAAGACCAGGAAGAGGTAAAGGGAAAGAACAGAAGGAGTTAAAACATCCAAGTGAGAATCTTGAGTCTTGTGGCAGAGATTCTTTGGTGCTACGAGAAGAACATGCAGATACGAAACAGACTTTGCAAGAGTATGGCATCAATGACGTATTAGAAACTGAAGGTGATCCAGCCATAAAGGCAGTAAGTGTATGTAGTAGCATTCAAAATGAAAATTGTCAACTGCAAACAGGTTTAAAAAAACCTGAAAACAAGCCTGATCAAGGTGGTGTAGATGACAGTGAAGAAATGCTTCTGTCACCTAGAAGGAGGTCCAGAGGAGTAGAAAACACAGAACCAGTGATTCCACCAAAAAGAGCAAGAAGAGCTAGGAATGACCAAGTTAAACAAGCTTCTTCAGAGGTTCTTCATGGGACAACAAGGAAACTTCGTAAAGACCCATCAGCAAAAATGATAGAAAGAGATGAACAAGACAAAGATTCTGAGACTACCACAGCAGAAGAATCTGAAAATGGAACTAAACTTGAAACAAAGGTAATGGAGAAAAGAATTAAGTCTTTAAGAAGTGCTAGAAAGCACTCAGCTGAAGTAAAAGCAGACATTTGTGGGATGGCGCTTGAAAATATACGAAATGCTCAGAGAACAGAGGAAACTTCAACTGAAACTGATACTGAAACACAGTCACACATCAAAAGTGAGATTAAAGTATCTCAGGGAGATGAAACAGAAAATGCTCAGGCAAATACAACAGAGGCATCTCAAAGATTAAAGGCAGAGTCACCTTCTGGAGAGACAAGCAAAATGCCAGCTCCTGCTCTGAACTTGGAATCAAACAGAAGTGCAGTACAGGAAACAAACAGAACCAGAAAAAGGAGAGTCAGAGAAGACTCTTTGGAGAAAAAGACGGATGAATTTGCCAGAAATGTAAACAACCTAGAACTAATTACTGCCAAATTTAAGTCAGAAACAGAAATGCGTGAGTCTTCTCTCAAAGATTCCTTGAGCTCTGTTTGTGTCAAGATTACATGCCAAGTCATGAAGGACCAGAACAGCCCAGCTGCCACACCGATACCTGCTGCAAACAGTGACAGTCTCGCTCATAGCCGTCAAAAGCGGACAAGAAATGAACAGGGGATACTGAAACCCAACCAAACTGAAATCCCACAAGAGAATCAAGCACAAGAAAATGGAACAGCATGTAGAAGAGGTAGAGGTAGAAAAGCTAATTTTGAACTTGAAGTCAGCTCCAAAGCAGTTGGAGGAAAAAGCAGTTTACCTGGGAATGACGAGGGTGTGATTTACAAAGATGGTCGATGTGAGACTTCAAAAAATCCTTTACAAGTAAGGAGGAGCAGAAGAAAGCAAGTTGATTCCGTTCCACAAATAGCTTGTTCTACCTTTATGGAAAACCAAACATTAATTGCAGATCATAGTAAAGATGAAGCTTCTGTAAAAGAGCAAGATTCAGCTTTGGAAGCTACTCCCTCTTCAACAGAAGACAATCCACGGAGACGAGGGAGAAGACGAGAGGTTGCTGCAGCGTCACAAACTTCTAGATCTGTTTCTATCAGAAAAAGACGCGGGTTGACAGAAGGTGATGATAAAAAGATGACTGTGAGAGAAGATCAAAATCCAGCTTTGGGAAATAAAACTTTGCAGGCAAAAGCAAATGCATCAGCAAGGGACAAAAGGAAAAAGATTGATCTAGCAGTAGAGGCAAAAAGTTCATCTTCTCTCCAGAGAAAATGTGACTTGTCAGAAACTGATGATAAAGAGAAGGGTACTAATGAAAAACAAAACATGCCTTTGGAAACAGTGTCCTGTGCAAAAGAGAAGCCATTAGGAAGGGGCAGAAGGAAAGAAACTGCTCTGACATCACACACAACTAATTACGTTTCTCTTCGAGGAAAACGCGGTTTGCCAGCAGATAACAGTAGAGAAGAAGCTCCTAAAGATCTAAAAGTTCCATTAGAAACTTATGATTCATCTGTAAAAAAAGATCAACTGAGAAAAGGCAGAAAGAAGGAAATTGCCCTCTTGTTAGAAGCCACAAGTTCTGTTTCTATTCAGGAAAAACAGGACATAACCAAAGAAAGTGGTAGAAAGAATAATTATAGGGAAGCAAAAAAGCTGATTTTGGAAAAATCTACTTCCCAAGAAAAAATGGGTCTTTCAAAAGGGAACTTGAGGCAAACAATCACTTCGCTTGCTGTTAGTTCCACATTAGTTCAAGGTTTGCCAGAAGATGGTAAGACTGAAACTCCTGAAGAAAAACAGAGTGTGCTTCTGGAAGTGGCTCCGTCTGCAAGAGAAAATCCACCAAGAGTGGGCAGAAAAAACCCAATTTCTTCCAAATCTGAAGAAACTAGTTCCACTTTTCTCAGGGAAAAGCTTGCCTTGCCCATAGATAGAGGTCAAAAGAGGATTCTTAAAGAAAGTAAAGATACATCTCTAGAAAATAAGTCATCCCAGGAAGAAACAAGACAATTGAGGAGCAAAAGGAGAAAGGTAGAATTCACATCAGAGGCAGCTAATTCTACTTCTAGCCGTAAAAACGGCAACTTGCCAGAAAATGGTAACACTTTGGAAACGCAAAATGTGTGTTTGACATCCACTGGTTCTGAAAAAAATAATCAGTCTGGAAAAGAAAAAGAGGTTAACCCTCTACAACAGGCAACCTCCACTTCTCGCAGAAGAAAATGTCAGTTGCCAGCAGATGACGTAGCATCCAAAAAATTGAAATCAGGTGAGGCAAGCATTTGCTTTCTAAATATAGTTAAGTTACATATGTAACAATAATGTGTACAAAATTCTAGTATTACTGTTGGCTGCCATGCTCTAATACAGATACAGAGAAGGGCTTTGTAGAGCAAGAAGACTTAAGTAAATAAGGTCTATGCTACCTTATTTAAACAAGATGTTTTTCCTAAGTAGAAGGGATGGATTTTATGAGATGTGACATGTATTATTCCTCTGTTGGGGTATCCAAATGTCTTCATGCTATAATGCATTCTTTCTCGATTCGTAACAGTGAATTGTCGTTTTAGAGTAAATACAGCAACTAACTTACATGGAGAAGGTGGTGGTAAGGACAGAACGTGATAATCACAAGTTTATAACATCCATTGTTCATCTTGTTTTCTCCTAAATGCCGTCTAAGCTGCTTTTATAGCTCTAGGGTTTGGAGGACCTTTACTAGTTATCAGCTGTGGTTTTGAAGTTGGTGATAAAAGAGCTTGAAGCTGTATTTGAGCTGAAGAGACAGCAAAAGTTCCACGCTGCTCCAATTTCCTCCTTTACTGTTTTGCTTTCCCCAAGCCAATAGAACTCTTGCTGTAGACGTCTAAAATATTCCCTGGGATTTTCAGCTCGATGTGATTAAACTTAATAACGGCCCTGATGCAATTAGAAAATGTTATCAAATGAATGCATGCAAATGGAAATAACAGTGCATCTTTAGAGCAACATGTTGAGGAATTTCCTGCCAAATTGTGTTAAAAACCTTATCGGGATTTGACCATGCCCTTTGTTTCATTTCTCTTTGGCTCTTTTCCTTTTCTATCGCATGTGCTTATCCTCACATAATGTGTGCATCTCCTTTGCCATGTATCTGTCTTGGTTTATTGAGTTTTCTTTTCTTTTCCTTTACATACTTGCTACTTCCTGCTTCCTGATACTGCTGTATGTACTTACCAAGTGATGGATCTTTTCTGATGCTTTACTACCTGCCCGGATAGTTTCTCTTCTGGGGATGTCATCTTTCCCCACATAGATTTTGGTGTCTGTTTCCATGTCTGGTGCTTGGGTTGATGCTGATCTCTTGGAGCAGCTTAACTTTTCTGTCCCATCTAGATACTTAGGTGTCTAGTCTTTTCTTTACACTTAAAAACCCGACTTTCCAGCTTTATCTGGACCACAAAATAGTTACTATAAATTCAGTTTTGCGGGATTTTTCTTCCGTATTGGATATGTTTTAGTTTTACATATCAGTAGAAGGAATTTTAGCTAAAATGGTAGCTAATTGGTTTTGGTGCTCTCATTAATGTTAACCTACTTTCAGAAATAGCAGTAAGTCCTCAGGGATCTATCTTAAAGGATATTGGATGTGCAGAAGTACGGGGTTTGTAACTGGTTTGTTGAATTCATAGATGTAATCTTTGGAATGTAGTCATCAGGGACGTTTCCTTTAAAAACAAAGTAACCGAAGATTGAATTTTGTATAAAATGTTTGACTTATGATACAAATTTATAGTTTGGTGTTTTTTTTTTTTTTTTGTGTACCAATAGAGAAGGATGAAAATAAATCACTACAAAAAGGAAAAAGAAACAAAGCTAAAGAAGAACTTGGCAAAGAGGCTGTAAGGGCTACTCTGACGGCTGGAGGGATGGACAGGAAGACAAGATCAAGCACAAGAACAAGTGCAAGAACAAGAAAATAGTCTTAACGGTCACAGAACCAGTTTTTAAATCAATTCAGTAATGGAAATTACAGCTTTTTAATGTAAATTTATTTGCACTCGGATTTTAAGCTCAGATTTTTTAAAGCAATCAATGAATGATGATATTATCAAAATATATTTCTTAATGTGTTTACAGGTACAGCGTAGATCTCTGTTTTAATAGATTTGTCTGTGTGTAGTGGTTCCTAAACCATGGGGTGCTTGTGCAAAATTGCAAACATAGAAATAAATCTTTTTGTAACAGCTTTTATCCCCTTTTTTTGTTGATCAGTACAGCAGTCAGGAAGCCATATTACTTTACTGCCGGTTTACCCGTAAGCTATTTTCTGCTTAAATTTTCATGTGCTTAAGAAGTCTTATTTTCAATACAGTTGTGTAAATATTCTTTAAAAAAACTATAGATGTATTAGCAGAAATACTATGCTGAAATTTTGATAATTTTTAAAAAAAAAAAAAAAAAACGTTAATTGTACTGAAAAGTGCCATTTTTTAAGTCATTAAATTTGTATACAATTTGGGACTTGTGGTTTTTGTGCTCTTAAGAACAGTTAAGAATGTGCAGTTACTGCTGTCCTCTTACAAGCGTAGGTGGAAGATTCCTCCTTCCCAACCACACGGCACGTGTGTGACAGCGTACCGACGCTTCCCGTGCAAACGGGGCCCGGGTGTAAGAGACGGGAGTAGTGAGTGTATGAGGTTGTGATGCTGCCCCTTTCCACAGCGTTGCAACTCAGCAGAGTAGTCGGTGTGGTTTGAGACATCAGTGTCTGCAGTGTAGGGGTAACAGCCGTGTGCGTTTGTCTTCGAGGCTGGGGGCTTCCTGTATTAAAATGTATAAAATGATAATGGCCCTTTCTTCAGGTGGGTTCTTGCTTGTGAAGTCTGTTGTTCTTTTTCTTCAAACTCAGAAGTAGTCAGATTAAGTAAGGAATGCATTGGATACTGTCCAGACATCTAGAGCTCAGATGTGATAAGATATGAAGAGGGTTTTTTTTTAATTTAGGTGGGGTTTTTAATATGTGGAATGTACAGTGTCCATATCCAGATTTTTAAATGCTTTGGACGTTTTATTCTGTTGTTATGCACATCTTTTTCCTATACTTCAATTCTAGTGTGTAGATTTTAAGTGTAACATGCTGTAGATCTAGTCATATTTTCAAATTAGCTCTACTGCTTCCTGCATGTGTTTGCTCTACTGTAGTTATATGCTTTCCACTGACCAGGATGAGTGGCTGGTCTATTCCTCTTGAAACAATAGCAGCCCCTCAGCCCTTTTTTGTGACTAGTCAACACTTGATGATGGTTATTGCTTTAGGACTGAGGAGTCTTTTCTCCAGCTTTGAATTCAGCCTTCCAGATGTGAGGAACATCTTCAGCCAGAATGTTTAATTGGGTCTGTGGTGCGGGATTTGCGATCTTCTGAACCCTCAGGTTGTGTAGCTTCAAGCATCTTGTCACAGCAACAACTGCAGCAGTAGGTCTGGACTGTTACTCAAGAGTTTTTTCGGACTTGTACCCGTTTTATTGGATCTATATTTATCTTAAGTCCCAGCAGGCTGAGCAACTTTTACAGTTTCCTCTCACCACCCAACAAAAGGGCAGTCTTTTTCTCCTCACTTGATTCATGGCTCTAGGTCTACGTAACTGCAAAACAGACTCCAAAACTCCCTTTTCATGAACCTATTCCTTTATCAGCCCCTTCTGGCTGCTTCCTAGAAACATCCCCTGTTGTTTTCAGGGAAGCCCAGAGACTATAACCATCAACTGATTCACAGAAAGGGAACAGGACAAAGTGACACGGCATTTGTATAGATATATTTATTTGTTAATATATAGGGGATCACTGTCAGAACCCCATTGCTGCTATGGTCCACATGAGAAGGTTA
The DNA here is from genome assembly GCF_018691265.1 of Tyto alba. Classification (NCBI taxonomy): domain Eukaryota; kingdom Metazoa; phylum Chordata; class Aves; order Strigiformes; family Tytonidae; genus Tyto; species Tyto alba. Next base: position 2,831,739 of record NW_024881261.1, on the reverse strand, counting down.
AAAAAACCTGCAACACCTAAGTGTTGCAGACACTGCTATAGATTTAAATCCTTAAGCTATGCTATTGTTTGAATGTTGTGCTAAAATGCAGATTTTTTTTTTTTTATTGTTAGCACTGATGTTCTATCATTTCCTACCCTGTTTTTCTTAGCATCTAACATTCTAATGGAAAAGAGGGTCAATGTTGTCTACTGGCTGTTTTTTTTTTGTAAAAGATGGCTAGATCTGAGCGGAGAACAAAGGGAAGAATTAGCCATGCACAGTAATAAACGACCACGTGCAGAGAAAACGAAATGCTGAACATGATATCAAGGTAAATGGGTTGGAGAGCACTGCTGTGCTCTGCTTCTGGATGTGCCGTTGTATTAATCTAGGTATCTTACGTTGCAGAGGATATTGCTATTTGGGCTCTGCTCATTTGCCTTGGTATTCAAGTCCTCAAGAAATCATTTATGCAGGCGTGGTATCCTGTTCACTGCCTGATCCAGCTGAAGGAAGGTTTCTGCTCAGAATTTGGCGTTTCTGCTCAACTGCTGCTTAGCTTTCACATTTCCATTTCAGAGCCATAAGGAGTTTTTCCCTACTGCGTGTCCTGATTGCATAAATACAGCAAGCTCTCCTTGTTTTGGCTCTGTAGCCTCCGCTATACAATGTGGATATAGAGGAAATACAGTAATGCTTTAACCTCTTGAGGCTTTTGGTGTTAAGTACGCTTCTTCCAGGTAAGCCCCACAGGCTTGCTGTTTTTTTGCTCACATCTGTATATTTTCTCCTCTGTTCTCACAGTTATATAAGAGAAGGAAGTGCTTATAAGTGGCTGTACCTCTCCTTAATATCATTCTGTAGTTAGTCAAGGCAGGAATTTCTGGCCTCATGATAAATCAAAGCCTTAAGGCAGAGGCCAAGACTTTTTCCAGAACAACACTAAAGCAGTGCTGAAGGATCTGTGAGAAAAGGCTCCGTTTGTAATTGCATAACATGCAGCTGTTTCTTACAATTATAATGGGTCACACCATCTCTAATTTAGACAGTAATCATTCAGTGGCGAAGCATCCTCCGTACCACAGAACTAAAGTCTTGTGCAGGTGCGTTGTGGTTTGCTGGTAGAAGAAGAATACTGGGAAGCTTCCGCTACTGCTGTGAGATAGTTGCATTGTTTTTTATTTCAGCCCTGCAGCCACAGTGGTAAACTGTGGCGTGTTGGCAACCTGGGCTGGTGAGCTGCATATAATTCTGAATATCAAGGTATTTATTGCACGTCCAGTGTCAAAACCAGCTGCGGTTAGAGACAGATGCCTGAGCAGCTTTGGTACGATGCGTTAAAGCATAGAGAGCACTTGGGAGTGCTTTGCAGTTTACCTGCCAGTTCTTGAACTCTCAGCTGCAAATAGGATCTCAAAGGGTGTATTGGCTTTTTTGTGCAGAACCGTGTGTAGCGAATAGATTGTCAGTGAGATGAGCAAACTGTCTTCAGGGAGTGGCCTTGTAGCGCAGGCAAAAAAGGCATCGTACCTGTACCTGCAGATGGAGATACACCCAGCACGTGGGAAGATAAAGGCCAGCAACTTTCCAACTCAATAAATACTTCACAGCAATGTCAGAATACGTTCGCTCTGTATTTTCATCTCAGCCTGCATTGGCACTCAACTTTTCAGGCAGAGAGATGCGAAATGGTTACACTGCTCTTGATTAGCTACAACTACTGGATTTGATGTTTCCCATCAGAGGGAACTTGTAATCAACTCCTCGTTATGGCGGGGTGATGGAAGTTGGGGACATTTTAATTAATGGAAAAAAAAATGAGGTAGTTTGGCCGTTGGAGCCCGCGTGGTCCCAGCTGGCTCTTGCAGACCCATTCAGAGGGCTCTATCTCCTTGTGCTTTTTAGGTGGTGCTCGGGGCCGAGCAGGCTCTCAGCATTCATTCCCCAATTTGCAGATTTACCAGTTTCAAGTGTTGTGACGATAGGTATCTGACCGGCTCAGCTGCGGTCAGCACGCGTCTGCTGATGAGTTTAGAGCGAATAAACCGTGCTGGAACCCAGACTCTCACTGTGCGTGTGCCTGACAGCACAGAGATGTGGTGCCTGAGCTTGTCCTGGGGCTTTCATCAGTTTGAGCGCCAATCCACAAGAAATTAACTGCTCTGCCTTTGTTTTCTGTTGAGCAGCTATTGCCCCCCTCTAACTAAGTGGACTTTAAATACCTAAATAATAACTAAAAAATAGTCCATGAATCATAGCTGGCTGTGTCTGCTGAGAAACCAGAGAAGACAACATCTCTCTTAAATAGGTTCTAGTGGCCTGTTTTGTTAGGCAGTCCGAGAAATTCCCTCCAAAAGATGATTGTTTGTTTTGTCCTTGCTCTTACTGTAAAAAACAACCTAGTCCTAACTGAGTGCCATACTCTTGAGGCATATATACTTCAGAACAGATTTAAGGCAATCTATGATTGCCTCGTGTCACAGAGTCAGTGATTCTTTGTGTCACAGTGAAGGCTTTAAAGAGGATTTTAAACTGAAGTGTTTTGTGGGTCTGATTTGTCTTGAAGTTGTTTTCTTCAAAACTGGTAAACTGAGAAATATTTTCGGTTGTGAGTAGGGTTTGAAGATCAGCAGCTTGTGCATTTCATTCTCATAAAGTACAGAAACAGTGCCTTGGATTGTAGTAAACACAGATGGGAGAAAAAAAATAAGGGGGGAAAAAAGAAACCTGACCCGAGTAACATAAATGACATGAGAAGTGGAATATGGGTTTTTGGAGATTATTTTTTAAACTTCGTTTCCCAAACACGGTAGCCACAGGACTTTAGGCCTAGAATCTCAGAGGAGAACAAAGCCCTACTGTCACACCTAAGATGAAAATGGTCTCTGCATAAATACATATGTAAACTATATGGCACGGTTGAGGAATACAGATAAACACCAAGGAATGTTTTTCTGATACTAATGAATCAGGTTTTTGGTTTGTTGTTGTTTTTTTTTTTTTTTTTTTTTTTTTTCTCTCCAGTAACTTTATTGATATGTCACTTTTTTTGTCTGGCTCAAGTCTGAAATCTAACAGAGGGCCAGATTAGATGAATTAAAAACGGCCGTGAATCCTCCTCCATAGCTGACATTTCTACCCTTCCAGCCAAGACTGTCTTTCAGGAACTGCCTGTTATTCTTGTCCCTATTTTCCCAGGCTACCTCACCGTTACACAGATTTGGTCTAAAGACTAGTAGGAATACTAGTCACAGTCTTCGCTAAGGTAGGCTGTAGAGTCCCACCTTAAGGAGTGTACCCCTATACTTTCCAGAAAAACAAGAGATCTCTAAAGTTAGATCCTGGTGTAAGACTAACTTCTCATGTGTTTGTAATGTGAGGAACAGGCATATCTTATGAAGATCTGTGGAAGTCCAGATCTGTTTCATGAAGAGATGAACAAGATAGGATGGGAAGTCCCTAATGTCAAAAATGTTAGTCTGCAGAAGTCTTTTAGTAAGTGATCTTGTCCTACCCATTGTAGAAATGTTCTCAGCAAACCCGGAAAGATGGCGGGAGAATAATATAACTGTCTGATGTATTTTATTCAATAAATATCTTTTTAATTGTGAAAGTACTATACACATACAATCTAGTGCTTTGTTCTCTATTCATAACATTTCCAAAGTAGATTTACTTAGTGGTTTTTTGCAGAACTCCTATTTTAGTTGCATTTATATTGACTCAAATTCTATAAAGATATATTGCGTTGGTAACTACATCTCCCCTTGAAAAATTTGGAATTGCAAGTTAGCTCAAATGTACCTCCAAAGTTTTGTTAAAGAATTTCCCACGAAGAATGGAGACAAAGCTTTTAACTGAGGGGTTGACCAAAGAAGCAAGTCTTCTCTTTCCTCTAGAGAATTTCTTCCCTGGAAAATTTTCAAAGCACCTTATCTCTCTGTGTTTTATAGTGCCATGTTGTTGGTAGTGTGCCAATGCAAATTTAAAAAAAAGGAAAGATAGTAGAAAAAGTTTATTGCTAACTTTTCTTCATCATCAAAGGCCAGTGTTATATATTCTTCAGAAACCTAACCGCTCTTAAAAACTCCTCTTTCTTTCCGATTTTTAATCTGGGCAGATTACTTTCATTTAATGGAATAAAGAAAAGAATGGAACATAAAATAAAAAAAGTCAGGAAATAGAGGTTGTCATGCTCTTATTGAAGAATTCCAAGAAAGTTGCTTTTCTGGCCCTTTTCGGGGATTTCTTTTGTATCTCTGAAGGATGCTGGCAGTGTAAGTTAAAGCTGCTTCGCTGCAGTAAAATGTATTTCTGAAGCTGGGTGATTGAGAAAAAAGGATTTTTAGATTGGCGATTACCTGCCATTCTCCAGCTTCCACTGCCAGAATTTTGAATGATCGTAACAACCACCTTCACCTTCCCACATCCTCAGTATCTGCCTCATACGTGTTCTTTTTAATGGAAACGGTGAACTGTTCTGGCATAATTGATATTTAAGTATGTTTGATTTCATCATTAGGTGCTGTGCACTTCATTGGTGCTACAGATCATTAGACTGGTCTTTTTGAATGGAGGATGTGTGATCGCTGCAGTAGAATTCATTCCTCCATCCCCAACCCACTGTCAGCCTTGAATCCCTCAAATCCTTTCTATTTCTATGCCTATATAAAGTATGATTATCAAAGTTACATATTTAATATAAATATTTTTTCAGTGTAGAAACAAGTTCAGATTCTGCCTTGCTGATATATAGAGAACATTTCCTCAACAGTAAGTTATTTACTTATAGTTAGTTAAATAACAGTTCTCAGGGGGAGGAAGGGTTGCTTTCTGCCCAAATTCTGCCTGGAAGTGTCCAGCGACCAGCAGCATTTCTCAGGTCAGATAGGAGCACTCTACAAACCTGTGGGAGAAGCGCTCGAACCTGCTACCTAGGTCTAGTGTTGAGTTTATGAATCTTAAGAAGTCCTTGGAGAATTGCTTTGAGTTGTTGTGTATGTGACCTTAGGGAGAAAATAGTTAAATAAGAATTTACATTCCCGTGTCAAGAACTCCTTCAATAAAAGCAATGTTCAACATTAAATACAAATTTAGATAGATTTTATCTGTGGATTAGATTCTAAGATACGAACTAATTAAATATTTTATCTGTTTTCTAGCTGGATGAAATGCAGCTGAATGAAATTCACTTTTGAGCTGAGTTACGGTACAAATAATAGTAACTTCTGTTTTCTGTTTCTTCAGTTTACTTGTGTCTAAACACACTAACTGTAACGAATACTTGATATACATTTAATATCTGTGTGGCAGTGAACATGCTTACTATTTTCACCATAACATTTATCGGGGGTTAAGCATCAGTAAAGGAGAGCTGGTATTTGATTCCTAACAGAATGATGATCCCTGGACCAAGACTGCTATACTCACCTCCTGGCTGCTGGCACTCCAAGGACACTGAGAGGTAACACAGCATTGCTCCACAAATTTGCACGGGACCGTTTGGGAGCTGGTGGTAGAAAATATCAGGTTTGGAGAACCTTCTTGCGATGACAAATATTAGCTGTAGAATCATAGGTGTGCAGGTGGACAGAGAGGATATGCCTTCATCTCATGAGCCTCACAGTTAGTAACAAGGGAAAATACAAAATCTAGAATTATTTTCTGTAACAAAGCACACAAAAATTATCTTGTAATTCATTCTCAAGTATAGATATGTGTCTCGTTACTATTTCCTCAGACACTTTACTGGCTTATATATATATATTTATATATGTGTGTGTGTGGTTGTCATCCCACTCTGTGTGTCATTTGTTGTCTCTTGAGTTTACACCTATGCTTAATTCCTTTCAGGAAACTTTAGTTATTTCCAAAACGGATACTCTCTGTATGCTGTAAATGCTACTAACAGCCAGATAGTTTTGCTTATTCAGGAAACTGAGTGCCTCGTTTAAAAAAAAAAAAACCTTGCAGAGCTGCAAAACAGTTGACAAAATAATTCCTAAACTATCATACTTCTATTTCCCTCTTTCTCTTTTATGTTTGCTTCTGGTAGAGTTTTTGCTTTTTCTGAAAGACCCACTTTTGATCATCCTGACAAAGGTGAATCTGGGCAGATACAGAAATCAGGTAAAGCACTGGTGACTTTTTCTTTTCTGTGAAACTCCTTGGGAAACCGAAAATGAACCCCAGATAGGTGATGGAGTCCTTAAAAAATGCAAATCACAATTGTCTTACTATGCCAAAATGCCTTCTAAAAAATGGACCATTATTCTAAGTATTACGATAAGTAAATATTCCAGTGAAAAACAAGGGTCCCTGTGCAGAACTTCTGGACACAAAATAGAAGTATAGTAAATGTTAAAGTAGTAACTATGTTAAAAGAGTTCAAAGATGCTATAATTTATATTGTTATATATATTTATAATATTATAAATATAGCATATGTATTTATAATATGCTCGTACTTTATCTAAATTGTAAAATATTCTATGAGGAGATATTTATAACTCTGTCAACTACCTCAATTTATTTACCTTTGTCATGTGGGTTTACAGTGTAATTTTCTACCCCAAAGTATGAGCTATGAGTGATTGCAGCAAAGATGCAACTAATTTTTCAGTGTACTGTTGGAAGTACACAGTTGTTTTTTCATTTAAAGAAACACTTGCATAATTTTTATGGGGCATAATATGAAAATTAAAGACGCATAAACAGCTGACCTCTAGTGTTGGAAGAGGTTTTGCAGTTCTTAAGCTCAGGAGGGATCCGTGTCAGGCAGATGTTGCCATAATGTGTCTGCCATAAAGCACTGATATCCTACAGACAGCATTGTTTACCCACCTAACTAGGATGTTTTGACTGAATTTTGAAAAAAAAAAAAAAAAAAAATTTCCTATATATGCCTCACTGCTTTTAATGCCTTGGTCTTAGGAAGTTTTTGTTTGATGATGGTGAAAAAAATTCACTGCTCATATTTTTTTTATAATGACTTCGGATTTCAGGGATGCATAAAAATGTGCTTAGAGTTATCCATAGCTATGTTCACATTTATATGTTTCTGTGTATGCATACCGATATATTTTTGTATCTACAGATCTATTTAAAATATGATTGTACATGGGAAAAGACAGTAACACATAAATAAGAAGTAATGATGGTGAAGAGTGGTGGTGAACATCCATAATCGGGTAATATAAAATACCCCAAAACCATAACCACCGGCCTTCTCAGCAGCAGCATGTTTGCTTTAGACCAAAGAGCGGGTGAAAAGAACATGGTAAGAAACTACATGGTGCCAAATAGTGCACAGGATTTTTTTTTCAGTTTGGTACATTTGAATATTACGTTTTGAAAGACTAAACCAAATGTATTTTTTTTCTGTCCAAAAGAAACAATAATATTCCAGAAAGACCAGCAAGTATGATAACATAAAATCAACAAATCTTTCAGGAATGGTATAGCAGCCTTTAAAAGGCTGTTACTTTGTATTAGTTTTAAATAAAATGTTACATGCATATAGTAGGATAGTGAATATACAGACAGCATATTTCTTGTTTGTTTTTGTGTTTAAGAGCATGGTCACACCTTATTAGATGTGGTCATAAAACTATTACCTTCTAAGGCTGGACTTTTAGTCAACTCAGTATTCAGATTTGGTAAGTGATCTTGAACCAGTAGTAAAGAAGAAATAAATATTTTAAACCTTGTTTTCTATAAAGTGAGCTGACTGCTGATGATATTTAAAACCATAGAAACATTTAGGTTGGAAAAGACCTTTAAGATCATCAAGGCCAACCCTAAACCTGACACTGCCAAGTCCACCACTAAACCATGTCCCCAAGTGCCACAACTACATGTCTTTGAAATACCTCCAGGGTATTTATTATTTAAACAGGAGATGTTATTTTTCTGGGAGTGTTAGTATGAACAGCCTTTTGATGGCATTTTCGCTCCTGTGCTGTTGATTGTCACTGATCCACAGTAGTTCACCATGGGAACCTATGTATATACTCTAAATTTAATCTCCACACTTATTAAAAATATATGGACTTTCCACTTCCATTACATAAATAAGGTTGAAAAAGCAACTTGATTGTCATAGAGAGTTTAAAAACCTTCTAAAAAATTCCTGACAACAAAACTGGATTTTAATATTTCAAGCCTGCACTGTAATCAATGCCATGATTCTGTCTGTTCCTGCCTTTCGCTTTCATATCCGATATTCTTTCTGAATACTGCAAATTCTTGGCTTGAAAGAGTTTCTTGATGGCAAGATCAGCTGCTTAATTACATGAGGTGTGGAAAGAAAACTTTGTATTAGTTTGAATTTTCCACCTTTTAATTTGTATCCTTCCATGTCATTCCTCTCCTGACTTGACACTAAGGTGCAATGCTATTTTGAGAGAACAGTATGATTGTAGTTGTTAACCTTGATGCTGAGTTGTAAACACTATCAGGTTTGATAATTTCCCAAAGGCTGAGATCTGATGGAAGTAATTCTCAAAGATTAAAAGATACCAGGTAATTGATGATCTTTGAGGATGTTGTCTCCGTAGATTCCCACTTCAGCTTCCTTTCCTGCTTCTTTAGGATATAATTTATGGCTGGTACTCAGAGGAGGTCGCAAAAAAAAAAAAATGGAGACAGGTGGGACTCGCACCCTTTTTAAAAATTGCACGTGAGGTTACATGCAACTCCAAAAGTCATAATTAGTGAATATTCTCAGGCTTGAGACTGGAGGTACATGCACTTCAAAGGCTTAAATTTGTGGAGGCAATAAACTTGAGCATCTCATGAAGTCACCTTTCCTTTTATAGTACTAAAAAGGTAACAAAAACCCAACTAGAATTTTCACTGTCAGGTGTATTTGGGTCATCTGCTAGCTCTTTACGGTACTCAAGACAGATACTAATAGGTTTTTGTGGTTCACATGTGTATGTACGCCTAGCAGGTATTTTTATATTAACACCAAAAATTAGGAAAACATCACTGTATTGGAAAACTCAAGAAAAAACTGATCTTCAGTCTTATAAATTTAATTTTTTTCTTTCTTTAATGAGTCTAGGCAAGTTCTCCATATTAATGTAGTACAGTTTTTTTCAATAAGGAATTTTAAAATTCCAGTAGAATGCAGGGTAGTGTGTGACTGAAATACACCCTTGTAGCCCAAAATGGATTGTTGTAGCCACAGTTTCTCCAGGATAGATGGCAGAAGTAGTAATGAGTAAAACCCTCTACTCTCTTTCACTGCAAAGTATCACTTTTAGCAAGACATAGATATGAAGTTTCTCAATATCTAACCAGTTTTAATAGAAGAATTTTAAACCTGTTGCAATTGCTACCATATGTTATTACAGAATGAGCTGTGGTTTGTGTCTGTCGGGTGTAAGCACGCAGGTTAGGGCAACCTCATTAGCGTTGGCACACGGTTGGTACCATCACACATTTTATCAGCTGGGGAAAGAACCCACTAAAAACTGTGATGGTCCTTGTGGAAAACAAGGTGCTTGCCCAGTTTGGGCTGGGCTGGTTGTCATCCTCTGGACTGGCTGCTTGGGAAAACGTGGCCGCGTCCTCATTTAGAAACTGTGATCTGTGTGATGTCATACCTAAACAAAGGCAGGCCCGTGTCATTTCAAAAGTCATACACTGCGTATTTTATATAAAATTGGACTATTTAAGAATGTGGAAAATAAATAGAAAATTATATTCCCTGCTAGGTGCCTTAAGAAACTGAGACCTGCAGTCAGAGTTGAGAATTAAGGGTAGGCATACCGCATAATCACAGGGAGGGAAGAAGTACTTCAATATCCAGTCACATCTGCTTTTGAGCATCGTAAGCCAGGATCACCTTGTCCAGGTCACTAGGCTGTATGGAAATATTTTAGCCAAAGACAGAAGAAATCTCAGTACTTTGAGACAAATATTCCTGTGTCTGTGTATATTAAGGAAGAAACACTGACAAGAAATCAGCATTTTTAACACTACCTTTAATGCTGCTATATAGAATCGCATGAATAAAATTACTACATTTTAAAGTTTATGGTATGATACAAAGATTAAGCAATCAAAACAGAAATATTGGCAGAAAATCCCTCATGGCTTGTTTTACCTCCTCAAGATGTGTGGCTATTTAAAACAAAAGCTGTGTGAGAGAAATCTCACTCTTAAGTGTTCATTTCGGAATGAAAAAAAAACCCAAACCTTTCTGACTTATGAACAACAAATCCTTCCACCCGAATGTGGAAGCACTGGGAGAGATCTGGGCTCACTGAAGTGCAGTACCACAGTACTTTGAAGGAGAAGTTTAGTCAAGTTTGAATGCTTGAGCAGACACAATGTTTTGTTGGACTGTTGTTGTTTTAATATATACACAGATGTTTTTCCACTGCAAGAGAAACTTCTCAATAGTAAAGTTGTGATAAACACTCGTTAAACAAAAAACTTGTGATTTCCAGAAATGTACCATTTTTTTGCCGTTGATGGTAGGAGACACAAGGACTGTGCAGATTTGCAGCCATCTCTGAAAAGTATTTCTAAATATAAGTTTCTAATAAAACAATTTAATTTTAATATTTAGCTTTTATACTTCATTTTCTTAGCATTATTTCCTTCAGTGAGAGGATCCTAGTTTTTCTAAGACAAGACATAGTTTTGGAAGTGTTAGCATGGTGGAATGGAAATTGGGATGTTCTGCAATTATTAAGAGCCTTTTCCAGGCTGCTGTGTAAGTATGGAAGTATATAAGGAAATCCAGTCAGCTACTGTATGGCATAGAAATGAGCTCCTGATCTTTTCTTCTGCTTGTTTCAGAGGGAGCTGCATCTACATCTTTATCTAATATACTTAGTTTTGCAACTCTAGAAACATTTTAAAATGCAGTGTTTATGAATACCAGGAAAAGATGCAGCTTTCATTGCCCTTAAGGAGGTCAAACAAATTTTCCCAAAAACCAACTAATTAGAGCTATAAATTATATTTAAAGACTAGGCTCTTCACAACCACCTAAGAGCATTTGCCGTGTAAATCTCTGAAGCAAAGCACACTGTTGTAAATCTTTGCTTTTCTTTGACAGAGAAGATATTCCACAAGCTAACCAAAGCCGTGTTGCGTGAACTTTGTAATTAATATTTTGCATGTGTTCATAAAGCTCTGAATGACCTATTTTTAAATAATGGAAAATGAGAAAACCCTCTAGGAGGGTCAACCAGATCATTTTGTCAGAAATCATACCTAAGACAAGTTAAGGGCCAAGTTCATTTTAATTGAACTCACCGAGAGCATGTTTTCAGTCAAAGCCTGCAACTAAGTTTAAAACTAAAACTGAGACTTCCATCACTCTAATCTGGTAGCTGGACCAGGTGAAAAACTTTTATCTGTTGATTCAGGCCTGTCAATTTACTGAGATAGAATTGTATAGCCACTGTGTATATATATATATATATATACATATATGTATATATGCCTTACAGTGCCTTTTAGAGTGTGTGCATTACTTTGTAGTTCTCATCTTAAAATGTGTGTGATTACAGTCAGCAAAGTCAAGACCACCAATTAGCACCAGCTAATTTTTCTCCTTTTCCAGTGTGTGCTTCCTTTGTTACGCTACGCATTGTTCATTAGCTGGTATACCTAATGCCAATTAGGGACTGAGGCAGGCACAAAGACTAATTTGATCATCCAGAGACTTGCCTCCCAAGATCCCCGTGTAGTCAGCAGAGACACGGCAGTTCCTCCAGGGCACTTAAGCTTGGGCTTCTGCTCTCATTCCCCCTCTAGAGAAGCTTACTTCTTTCCATTAACTAAAGGGAAAGACTAGCATCCCCAGGCAAAAGATGGCCCTTCTCAACCACGCTCCCATTTTTAATAAAGGAACTCCCAGGCCGAGCTTGACTTTTGAGTTTCAGGGCAAAGGCTGCTCGTCCGCAGCGGGGATGAGAGGCCCCTTCACGTCACCCACCGAAACACAGACACCACCCTCCCACTCCACCCTTCCCAGCTTGAGTTTGTCCACGGGCGTACCGTGCCGGCCCGTAGGGTCTACGTTGTCCATAGGCTTGGCAGTTGCCTCTTGGCAAGTGACTGTCTTTCACCACTGACTTACCTCAGCAGCACAACGTCAGTGAGGAACGGGAGAGCGATGAACCTCTCACACGAGTTAAAATCGTTAAGCAATGTTGGATGGGGCGCCCATTTCTTAGAATCATTTAGATTGGATAAGACCTTTAAGATCATCAAGTCCAACTGTAAGACCTATTTATTAGGTCTAAGACTTACTAGACTAGACCTAAGACTTACTCATTGTTATAATGGTAAATGTAAACTTTTGAAGTTTCACTTAAATTGTCTGTAAAGAAAAAAGCCTCTTTGTTGTTCCCCTTTTAACGCCAACTTTTAAAAGGCCAAATCTTCCTGTGCTGTGTGAGGATATCAAAGCAGATCTCGGCTCTCTCTCACAAGGCACGACATGCTGCGTTGTAAAATGAGGTGCGTCCTCCAGAAAGTTTTGGGAGAGCCCGCACGGACGGGTTCCTTCCTCCTTAGCATTTGACCCGTAATACAGCTGTAAAGAGAGACAGCTAGTAAGCAGATTTCATACTTTTTCGTATTTAAAATTGCCTTGTCATTCGAGTAATGAGTTCTCTGTGCTTTATGATGGAAAAGATTACAACTGAGTTTTATTTTAGGGAGGGTAGCTGACTAATTTGCTAAACCACTTTGGCAGCCCAGGTGTGTTGCTAACTGAACCAAAATTATTAACCTTAATACAATTTTTAAACAATTATTAAGCTAATCGGATGCAAATTAAACAAAATGAACCTATAAATATATGTGTTTTTCAAATTAGTAATTGGATTTTTTGATGATCTTTGGCTTGACATTGATAAGCTGCTTCTCATAACAGTCTAATTAGGCAATATGTAAACTTTGGCATTCGGTTCTGTCCTAGTGGCTTTTTCAAATGATGTTTGTAAAATTTGCAATTTCATATTACAGATTAAAAATTAAAAACTGCAGGAGGCTAACATTAAAATGAGAATTCATTTCATGGAAAGCCCTGTAGACAAAATTCACCCTAATAGAATTGTGCATAAGGGGCTGCAAATCATGATCTATAGTTACACAGGGGAAGGCTTGTCAAAACCAGTATTGTTGGCCTGTAGTTCTATTCACAGTATTAAACCCATCAGTGAAGTCACTTTGGGGAAAATGCGAACATTATCAAAGAACAGTAAATTAGCAAGAAATTAAAGCATATACCCTTGCATTTCCAAAACAAAAGATCCCTTCATTAAAAACCTTTCATCAGTGGTTTAATATTCATAGCAGTAATTTGCATAACTAAATCAGTTTTCACTGATGAGAGACGACCAAAGTTTTTTCACTAATTTCTTTTTTGAATGAGCTCTCTAGTTTTTTGATTAAAATTTCACACCAGTAGTTGAGCAGAATTGAATACATGACTTAACCATATTTGTGAGCATCATCTTTTAAAATGCCAGGTTAAATGTTGCTGCTGCGCGAAAAAGAAATGGCTCCGACTGCTTTGTTTACTTTCACAGCATATATATCCCTTCCGTGTTTCCAGTCCTGGAGCCCGTGTTAAATTCCAGACTGAAATGATAGCAATTGGTTGGGTTTTATTAGCTTTTTCTTCTTCTTCTCATACCTGTGCATATACACAGGACAAAAAGACGACTCAGATGATCTAGCAATAAAGAAAACTCATTAGAGTACATATGTTAAGAACTTTCCAATATCTCTCTGAAAGTAATACCCTTTTTCCAGGTTCACTTTTTTGCAATGTTTTGAAAAGACCAGTTCCCTTGTGAAAAGCAGGAAGGAAAGAGGAAACACAATTGCCTTGGGGAATGAAGACAGAAAAGTCTTTTTCAGTGTGCAAAATACATGTATATTATGCTGGCTCAAGACCACATAATAGCCCTTACTAGAAATAATTTTAAACAGTGTGTTTGAGAAATAATGAGAGGTAATTCTGTCTAAGTCACTGAGAGATGGAGCGGGTAACCAGTCATGCGACATTTATGAGTAGGTTCTCTGGGCAGTGATTTGTTAAACTGAAATAATTTGATTCATTTGAATCCTGACGTGGTTTCAGTCACACAACTGCGTTGAGGACAGGACACTTACGGATGCAGTTTTAGCGGTTTTGGTCACATAACCTGATAGCAAGTACATTTGTTTCAAGTGAGTAAATGTTCTTGTTCAGAAAAGATAGATTGATTAGCAGTTACCAGTTTTCAACCAATTTTTATTTAATGGGCTGACACTGAAACTTAAATTAAAACATAAAAAGATGAGAGCTTGAAAATGAAGAGGTCTGCTCATATGCAGGGAAGAAGAAAACAACTGTAATAACAGTTAGAAAAATCTTTGTTACTCTTCTTCCCCAGATTTGTTGTCATCTTATTATTAGAACCAGATAGCACTACTTTAAAATACTTAATGTTTACGAGTGCATCCTGTGTGCTCTTAACTGTTCGAAGGTGTGATCTCCTGAACTGTTTCTGCTTTAACCAGTGACTAGATTTCATGCAATTCTGATACTTTAGTTCTCGCTATTTGTAAATATATTCTTATAGAACACAGCAGGGTCCCAACCTAGAGGCGTTTCTTCACTGCCATGGCCCTCGCTGATCATCACTAGGAAGAAGTTATCGACCTCGGTAAGTTTTTATGCCATTTCTCTGCTACCCCTGCATCGTACGCAGTGGGGGGATGTGCTGGCTGTCAGTCTAGGTGAAAACCTCTTACGTTTGCTCTATTACTTTTTTGTTTGTTTGTTTGCCAACCATCCCTGGCAGAGCCCTTATTATCAAGTAGAGGAGGTGATTTTTGGCAGACCTTGCTGGCCATAAGACACCAGGCAACACACTCACGGTAGAAACATAGAAGCAGCTTTTCATATTGGTTGAGTTGTGTTGACAAAGTCATTGGAGGTCTTCCAGTAGGGGTGAACGCTGGAGAGAAAGCCATTCAGGGTTTTCTATCATTCATGTAGAACCTGGTCAAATAGTTCTGACTAGATGCTTTCCTTATTAAAAAAAAAAAAAAAAAAAATTAAAAGTCACAACCTTATGAGGTCTTATCTCACTGGGATAAGCATGAACGAAACCCATCAGTAAATAGACATTCTGGACTTTATAACCTGGTGCTCTTCTACATTTAACATAATGAAAACTATTTCTATTCAGATAAAAGGGTTGCATGCAGGTCTAAAACCAAAGCGGCAACCTGCCTCAGGAGTTGGACTGTATGGACAAGAGGCCTTCGTTTTTTCAGGGTCTCCTTTGACTCTTTGAATGCCAGCAAGTAATATCGATGCAGATACTGACAGGCTCTTCCAAATTTATGTCCCCTTTTTAAAGAAAGACGTAGTCAGTCCCTTGACAGATGAGTGTTTAGAATTATTTCAAGGGTCATGAGTTTCACTCTGATATTTAAGCTTAGTGGTGTGAGCTGGCCATGGAGCCTTTTGCTTACATGCCCTTATTACTACCTTTGCCTAGTTTTCTCCCTGTGCACCAAGGTGACAACCCATCATGTCATCCACCTGGTATCGTGTTGCTGTGAAAAATTACATTTTTGAAACCAGCCTTTCTGGCTTTTAATAATGTAGCTCTAAGCTTTGTCATTCCTGTTTTCTGAACTGGTTTTCCTCATTTCTTTCTACTCCAATGTGCATATTTTGTATCATTGAAAGGGCTGCAAGCAGTCTGCTAAAGTGATACAAGCAGGATCTGAAAGATGATGAGAATAAGCACTTCTGATTAGTTTTCAGGTCACTCTGATAATTTTGTCAACAATTTGAGAATTTTTTTGCTTCCTGGAAGTAAATTTTAGGGTTCGTAAAAACCACCAGGGTGTCCTTGAAGGGGAAAGGGAGAAGGACCTTGTCTCCATAATAACAAAGGTGGATGTTTCTTCGGTTTTTGTATTCTTCTGTCATTTCTTTGAATGATTCATTCCATTAGAAGAACTGTTTTATCAGTGAGAGATAATAAACAGTGTCCAGCTGTGAAGGAATGAAAGGAGTCAAGATAAACAACAGTTGCTTGTTGTTTACATTAATCGAATCTACTTGTATGAATACCAGAGTATTCCCTTTGTTGTTTCAAAAGGCATGGCAGTAATGAACATAGATGTGTTTAACGTCCCAGTGATTATACATTTTCATTAAAAAGTCCTTTAAAAAGCAGCTGGTGGACCGCGCTAAAATGAAGAGATCCTAATATCTCTGCAAAGATAGAAGGAAAACTTGTTTTCCAGTCTTTGGCTCACCCCACATTGAGAATGTGTAGCATCGGTTTGTGTAATATGTTGTCCCATGAGATAATCTGGGATATATCTGTGATGGCAACATTTTATTATTCTGTTAAAGAGGGAGCTCGAGTCTTGTTCTTGATGCTCCAAGAATTTCAGATGAAGATATTAAGGTTATATTTTTAATGAAAATTTCGTGAGGAAGTTTCTGTGGCTGATGGCTTCCCAGCATGCCCAGCTGCCATCCAGCATGTCTGCACGTAAACCCGATCACCTTCCAGCCGGAGCACCAACAGCAGTTCTTCAGATTTGCCCCTACTAACATAAATTCTTTACAGCCTGTGTATGAGAAAAGTAGAGCAAACTTGAGCTAAACAGCCCACCAAAACCCAGATGATTAATGAAGTCTCCATTTAAATAAACAATGGAATTTCCATCAACATGCTCCATGTTAGGCATTTAAAGGACGAGGCAGAGAACAAAAAAAAAAGGACAGACAAATTTGTTATTTTGCTTAATTATGCAACTATCATAAACTTGGATATTATAACGATGACTGTAGCTTAACGATTTGTAAAATAATGATAAAGGCTGAAATCTTGTTGTTATTGACTTACTATATACTACACTACAGATTTTGATAAAACCACATTTAAGTGTAAGGCCTTCATCAGTTACCATCTTTTCACAGCAATTATTTG
Organism: Tyto alba; assembly: GCF_018691265.1. Taxonomy (NCBI): domain Eukaryota; kingdom Metazoa; phylum Chordata; class Aves; order Strigiformes; family Tytonidae; genus Tyto; species Tyto alba. Next base: position 2,814,769 of record NW_024881261.1, on the reverse strand, counting down.
TAAAAGTGTAGAATACCCATTTTAAAATGGAACCTGAGACATTCGAGGAGGTAACTTTACAACGTGTAAGTGATTGGATAAAATAAACTTCGTTCTAAATATCACTCTTACCTATTTTGCATTGCTGATTGCGCTGTTATTGTAGTATCTAAGTATTTTGCGTGTGACTAGCCAAAATGTTCCATACAAAACTTTTTTGTAGTTTGATTTTTTTTTTTCATATAATATCATCTGGATTTCTAAAGAAATCCTAGTGGTAGCCCCTGACCCAAATGTACATCAAGTGCTGTTCCCCTATGGCCCTGGCCTATTTATTGCTTTCCTAACTACTTGAGTTCAAATAGGAGCTCAGAACAAAATTGAAAATGAGCTTGGGGTCTTTTTCTAGTCCCAATTTGTTCACTTCCAAAACCACTACCCAATTTAGCACAATTGGCAGCGTCTGCTCAGGAGAGGGCAAAGGCTGGAATAACAGGGATGCAGAAGGGCAGGACTGAAGTGTACTGGCAAAACAGCATGGAAGAGCTTTCCCAGCACTACCACGCCTGATGTAATTTCTCAGCTGTACGAGCATGACAATTAACATGCAAAACTGAAGACGGCAAAAAATAAATTTCTTTTCTTTCTAGTGCCTACTCAAAATATGCATATTTGTGTAAAGAATGCTGGCACCAAGGCAACTAGAGTCTTGCTTGTGACTAAATATCAATGCATTGCTGTTTATCAATGGTGATACTGTATTGTAAAGGTGGAAAACAGCTGATAAGCAAGCGGTACCGCATGTTATCAGAATAAATGTTTGTGTATTTTATTTGTCCCTAATGTAGGAAGAAGTACCTGTCATGTACATAATGGATAGGTGTTTTACTGTGCAGAGAAAACATTTGTGGTTGAAACAGCAAGGGGCTGGACACCTTCCTTGCCTGCTGAAGTCGGTGACAGTTGAGCGCCCAGCACCTTGCAAAGTTGGTTTGTAGATTAACTGGTTGCCTAGAATTAAAACATATATTTTATTTTATACAGAGACATGACTTGCTTTGAACGGCTTACACGAATGTCTTCTCAGAATGAAAGAACTCATGTTGATAGGTAAGCAAATATTTGCATGTGAAGAAGGCTGAAGATGCAAATGAGAAGTAAAAAAAAAAAAAAAAAATTGGTCTCATTCTTATCCTAGTGGAAAATCTTGAAAAGAAAATATAGCATTAGATTACTTAAACTGCTGCTATTAGATTAATCCCTTTAGTAACCTTCGTTCGGCGGGACTCATCTTTTTCCTGCTTCAAGTTATTTTCTGGCATCAGCAGTTGCTGTGTATCATCTGCACCTGATTTTGTAAATACCTGATTATTAGCAGTTTAATTGCTTTCTGATATACAGTAGACATACGTGAAAGTTGTCCTGCTATAAACTAGCACAGCATCAACTGATTAAAACCAAAAAATAAAGTAAGGAAAGTAGTAAAATCAAAACTTAAACAAGCTTTTGGCTTGCTTGAGGTACTGATGCAGTGGCAAAAGAAAACATACACAGACATTACTCTCTAACCATTTCTTTAGATTCTATTACTGTTCTCTTGACATTTTTTCCCTTAGCTTTATGTGTATTCGATGTCAAGAGACACCCATCACTCAGTGAAGCAGATGCTCGGTCTAGGCAGAAATAGAATCAAACCTTTAATAATTTTGCTTTTAAAATATTGAGGTGATCTTATTTCATCTGTGCTTTTAAGGTAAACTTATTAAAAATACATGTACTGGAATCTGTGATTTATATAGATAGCATGCGAAACAGACTTCCTTCTACAATTAATTATGCCTATAGCTGCCTCAACTAGAAGCATTTACTCTTGACAGGTTAAAAAAAAAATTTCTTCTGCCCACAAATATATATATGTGTTTTAAAAAAAGAGTGTAATAGGAAGAAATAGTTCTTTTCAAGGATTCAGTATGAACCGTATAGATACGATTTTGCTAGTGTAAGTGAATTAATGAGGGATTTGGCTTTAGAAAAGATGAATCAGTTAAATGGGAAGGGGGTATTTGTTATAGTACTTTTAAATCTTCTTACAAGATTGTAGGATATGATTTTTCTTAGATTCTCTCAACTTTTTCTTTTGGCCAAAAAGCTCTTAGCTCTTACAGGCATTTTCACATTAATAATACCAAAATAGATTAAGAACAGTCAAGCACTGGTAGCTCCTTTCTGTTCTTCTGAAGTCCTTGTCTCGCTGGGATCAGCCTACAAACAATATGTATTTTTCTTTTCCCTGCCCTGTCATTTCTTTCTGGTAAACTCATACTTTGTAACAGATATTTTGTTCTTAGTCCAGTTCTTTTAGCATGGTGGGATGGGGACTGCCAGCTGTCCTGGTCAAGTGTATTAGTGCCAGCACAATCCTAGTAGTTTCCTCACATGTGACTTTGACCTACATTCATCTTGGGTATCCTTTCTCAAACAAAACCAAAATACTGTTCTTCATCTTCAGAAATCCACTTATGAAGTTTCTGCATCTGGAAATAAGATTTCTGACTTTTTTTGCTGACTATTTCACATGGGCACCAATTAATACTTTGAGCCTTCTCAGTTCCATTTATAACCTATTTGGTGAAGATTTTCAGTGCCAAAGTTGCATCGATTTATGCAGTAAACTGGCTTGAATTTTGACAGAAGTGGAAGTGACAGAAACAAGCCAGGTTCTGTGGTGAACATACCTAAAAAAAATACCGATGTGTAAACCCAGAATTAAAACCACAGGGGATCTTTGTAGTTTAACGGATTTCAAAATAGAAATATACTCGATTTTGGAAACCCATGTTACCTGACAACAAACCTTGCTTCCTACAAGAAAAACATTGTCTGCAATAATGATGGCTAAATTTCACTGTTTCGTTCCCAAGCTTTAAAGGGCTTTTGGTCATCATGTTGGAAATGGAAAGAAGGTGCCTTGGCCACCGGGCAGCACAGCGTGGTGGGACAAGCTCACCTTGGGGAGCACCACCAGCTTCGGTGAAACGAATGTGGACTAAGCCTGCAATATGGAGAGTTTCAGTTAAAAATTGATAAGCGTCTTAGCATGCAATGTTCAAGCAAAATATATGCCTATTTTTGTATTGAGATCTAGGTAGACATACTCTTGATCAAAACTCAGGCTTTATTATTTGGATTTTTTTTTTTTCTTTCAGAAAAGTAAGTGAAAATTCTTAACGTTCCTAAATGGTGAGCCAGGAGCAAAACTCAACTCTGAATATTGAGTGTTTGGCTTCTTGTGACTCCTCTTTCCACAGTTCTCAACTGACTTTCAAGAAAAAGCTGCTTTTCCCCCTTTTCCTTAATACTATCATCACCTATTGGATCTTCTTATATACTTTCTGAAGGGTTTGGGATTTTTTGGAATACCCTCTAAGTTATTTCTATCCCTAGAGGTTCAGTGGAGCCCAGACCAGAATTTTCATACAGCTAAGGCCAGGAATTTTGTTTCATGGGTCTGTGAAAGCCAAGAGCCAGAAGGACTTTCAGAGCTATTGAAGAGGACAGTTGTGCTCCAGGGTTCCTACTGCTCCAGGGCAAGGCTGGGCTGGGCTGGCAACTACCAATATCTCGAAAAGTAACCAGGTAAGACACACTGGCAGCCCTTGCTCATCTTCTCCAGGTGGGCACATATTTGGCTTTCCACCCAGCCCTTTCATCACAGCTTTTCTGATGGTTATATGACCGACCACCCATCAACTGTTTGGAAATGTCATAGGTCTCCAGGGCCATCCTGTCTCAGGGTTATCTTCTGTGATTCTGTTCGGCATAAAGCACCTGGATTGGGAAAGAGGTTGACTATGTTTCTTTTCTTTCCTCCTCCTGTGGTGTGGGAATAGTTGACAAGATTTCCCTCTGCTCAGAAGGAAATGAAAGGAAACAGCAGGGATGCCTGAGCCTGGTTATTTCTTCTTCATATACTTGTCTACACATGTTCCTTTCACCTAATTTTTTTTTTTTTTTTTTAATTGTTATTTTTTAATGCTGCATGCACAGGAGTTTAAATTTCTACAACACAAATTCCTGCCTATGCCATCTTTTAGTTTTAAGATTCTTCTACTGTTTAATCAATTTCTTCATTCCTATTGCAGGAAACATCCCCAGCACCGACAAGAGGCTGAAATATTTACCTAAGTCTTCCAAGTTCAGCCTCAACTCTGGGAGCATCCTTATGGTGAGTAGCTTCCAGAGCAGGGGATACCAGTAGTGCTTAGCACCAGGTCCCTGTTAGCAGAGGTTCTGGACTGAATGTCACCGTACCGGAGCCATTCAGAGCACCATTCTGAGCGTGTTCCTAACTTCACAGGGGCTGTATGGCACAGGGTCCTGCCCCTCACCCTCCCATAGCAATATTATAGTTTTCTAACCTCCACAGAGAGCAGAAGACTCTCTTCTTTCTTGCACTTTTCTGCTACTGTGAATGGTAAAGGAATTTTATTCAAATTCCTTTCAAATTTAATTCAAAAGATTACATGAAGTAGGAAATATTTGGACAACATCCCAGATGGAAAGGGAGCTGAATACAGTCTCAAAGAGAGATGTTGAGAGAGTGAAAGGTGGTTTTTTTTTTAATAAGTATCAGCCTTACTAGTGTATTACCAATCAATTTCCAAAGGAGTAGGAGAGACAGGATTTGGCTGGACTTATTTTCAAGACTTCAGATTTACTTAATCTAGTTGTTCTTGAGAATTTTTTGATTTTTGAGGAACAGAGGATATTTGGAAGTGTCATAAGGAAGTAGGAGGACAGTCAGAGCAATGTGGACACTTTTGGAAAGCCAGTTTCCAGCTGTCTTGCCCAAGTATGTCGCTGTCTGCGATAAACTAACTTGCTGAAATCACCTCATAATAATTCTTCTAAAAACCACAGGCATCTAGTCTTGATGCAGTCTGTATGCAGTCAGACAGGCTGACAGTCTGGACTGGTGAAGTTTCCCTGCTCTCACATGGTTCCAGCTGAGAGGGGAGTTTGACATCCAAGAACAGTGTTGACCAATGCACCGCCGGTCCTGGATTAGAGGGTGGTCAAACTACATCATCTACAGCTCCGTCAGGATCAGAAATTTATGCCATTACCTATGGGAAGATCAGCTGAGGTTCTACCAGAGTTCTTGCCCTTCTTAACATAGTGTCGTCAAAATAAAATTGTGTTTTCTGCCAGCTATGACTGTCATAACACTTCTCAATTGGAAGTTGCGAATTGAGATGTGTTTAGGTTTGTAAACTACTGGTGTCCTGCAACAGAAAGTTCAGTAGAAGTACTCCCAGGGGCCGGAAGAATTCCCCTGTCACAATCTCCCTGTTAGGCCTTAGGATTGCAGAGTGTTGGTGCTTTCACTTACATACTACAGCAATGAGTCGAAAAAGAAGGAACAAGGTTGTCACATTGATGCCAGAATGTGATTTGTCTGTGGACTTGATACATTCAATTTTACATCAAATCTCAAATGCTGTTCTTTCTCAATCTCCGAAACACACCGCATAGTAAGTCTGTTCTTTGTAATGGTTTCTCAATCCCTCTGTCCTGGAAATGCTGCACAAGCAGAAACTTTTGTTCATCACTTTCTAGTTCAAGTGCCAACAGATCTTCTCCAGGGAGAAAGCAAGTCCAGGCTTTCTGCCAAATGGTTTTACCTTGTCTTAGGCCCTGGCGTTGTTTTATGTCTTCTTTTCAGTTCTTATAATCTCCAGGACCGTTGGGAGGCTCACACAGGTCTCAGGCCACATCATTTTGATAACCCAGCTTGGGATGAGCAGTACTGATTCTAAAACTGACAAATTTCTTGGACGATCGACTCATCATCCTTTCATTTTTTTTCCAAACTCCCATGACAGCACTACAGACAGATGTTACACCCTGAACCCCACTTCTAGATGCTTATTGTGAATCTTTGCCAGGGACCATCGAGGAGAGAGAAAGAACAGTCAGCCAAGACATAGAATATCCATATGGTAGTGCTCCCTTCCTTAGCTTTGCTTAAGCAGTGAAGAAATTCTTCATGTGGCTCAACTTATCCACTCTCTAAAGGGGTATCAGTAATTCACAGCTGTTTAAAATCTCTATATCCATCTTGACTTTTTCTGAGCATAGTCTAGCTGTATCTAATATCTTTATAATATATATGTATCTATTTATCGTATATGTTTCTGTCTATCTGTAAATCATCTTTGTCACCCAGAGTTTCAACACTCATATACACATTTACACTTCAGATTTTTGCACGTTGCAAACATTCCTACGTAATTTTTGTAATCTTCACTGTATGCATAAAGCGTGCTGACATCTTCCTTTTATACCGTGCGGAGATATATTGCAAAGTGCCCACCTCATGCCCTGTTTCCTCTGAGATGACCAGCAAAAGTAAGAAAACACTGCAAACTGGTAGCTGGTAATGTTGTCTTTTTTCTTCTAGGTCTATCTATGTCCTTGTTGTTACTTCCTTTATGATTATTTTTATCTCCTTCATGAAACTTTGAAAGCATATGGTCTTTCCCTACCTTTGACTCAAGTGGACCAAAGCTTTTCTTATGTTAATTTTGCATGTATCTTTAGCTTTTCTGAATAGTATTGGTGATGTTCAGGTACATGCTCTATTCAAAGGGTACATAATTTGCTCAGATGAATACATCAGGTTCCTTATTCCTATCAGGTTTTTCACTCAGGACTGGTATGGGGAGGAAGCAGAGAGCTTCATTGTGAAGCCAGGCACCCTCGGAGCCCAGCTCCAAGTCTGGTTCACCCAGGTCAAAGCCAAGTATAAATCCTACAGGGGAGATTTGTTGTGCTTCTCTGGGGAGGTACCAGGTGCCCTGTCTACAGTTCAGCCTAGGTTAGATTCCAGAGACTGAGAAAACCCAGAGCTGTGGTTGAATGGGGTTGCTAATACAGTTTCTCCTATCTTTTATCCATGATAAATGGAATTTGTGCTGGTAGGTTTTTATTTTGGTAACAGGGGATTGAAGGATAGCTGCAGTAGCCCCTCCTTAGCCTTGCTTTTAGCAGTCAATAAAGGTTGAAGACTATCAACTGCAGTCACAGTGGGTATGGCTATTCATAAAGACTCTGATCTCTTTGTGTTCCCAGGGTAAAGGATCACTAAGAAGAAAGGTAAATTCTGTGAACAGCATGATGACTCTGGGGAAGGGGGAAGGAAGAGGTGTTTTTTTCAGGGTTGGCGAATAACCACATCCTTCATTTTGCTTGCAGAGGTTGCTTAACTCCATTGCTCTTCCTCGAGGACTAGTGCAGAGAGTGGAATCACAGGAAGAAGCAGTCATACATTCAGGAGCCAAAGAGTAAGTAGAGGTCAGTTGCTGTCTTGGAAAGCCAATGTGAAGATGGGATCATGTCACTGATGTTCTCCTGCTTCTCTCTCAACACAAGTCTATCTTTCTCTCTCAATTGCTCCTTGTTTGTCAATATTTGCAAATGTTTGACCTTTTCAAGTAAAAATGTATAAAGAATTGGTTTAGTTAAATGTAAAAACTACCCCACTTTCCCTGTGGTATTTATTTTTTAGCTAGGTATGCCAGGACTAAATGAAGTAATGATGACATACATGGTATTTTCAGGCTACAGAGTCTTTTCAGAGGACACGTCGTTTAAAATTACTTTATTCTATACAGTGATCTTGAATATTGTCAGTCTGTGATGCAGACTGTGCATCCTTTGCTATTCAAAAAAATTAAATAGTCAAGTCACAGTTTTGAAAAGTGGCTGCTGTGAATAGGGAGTTACTATACTTTATCAAAAATGTAATGAGTTTAATGTACATAGTTACACAACACTCGAGTGGCTCTTCAGATTAAAGCCTGCTCAAAATACACGTTGACACAATAGACTGTAGCTGCTCCAGTCCGGCCCATCACTGCAGTGTACTACAAATTGATTCTGAGCACATATTGAGTACACATCTCCAGAGAGCTGCACTTTGGTACTCGTTCAAAAGCAGCAGCAAAAATGAAGTGTGGTACTTTCTGTGGCCAGAACTTAATTTTCGATCACTTTGGTTTATCTACAATCTACATTTCTGTAAACATTCAAACGTATTTGTTGTCCATGCATAATTTATTAAAACCTGTTTTGTTTTGTGCTCCAAAGAGCACTTCAGGAAAAAAAAAAAAATATTGTTTTCACATTGACCTAAATGAGAGTTAGACCAGATGACTTAAAAGTCTGTGCAGCTATCCAAAATGATTGGTCAATCAGGAGTCAATCAAAGGCTTTACCCACATAACTAGATGCTATTATAGGAACATAGAGATTTTTCTGTTCCTAGGTGATGCATCTCAGCAGAGCGTGTAGTGGTGGCTTATGGAGAAGATCACTAAAAGAGAGATACGGGACTTTGATATCCAAAGGGCACCCCAGAAAGCTATGGGAGACAAAAGCTAGGTCAAGTTTGAGATCATTCACAGGACAGACTCACCACTGGCTGTCCCCTCCTCAGCATAATCAAAACATCTCCCTCTGCAATATTTCTCCCCTCCTTGTATTTTGTCAGCTCACTGTTCTTCCTGCCCTCCTACACTTCGGCATTGTCATTCTATGCTTTGCGTTCGTTTCGTGACTCCTTGCTCCTTGAGTCTTGAATCTTTGAGCTATATCTAGCAAACACTAACCTACAAAATGCTGTTATAGAGCGCTCCAGTGTCTGGAGATGGCAGGAAATAAAGCACAGTCTGGAAGAACAAGGTTCTACAGCATGAGAAAAATGGAGGGAAATATCTAGATCTGTCTAAACAGATCTCTTCAACCTGTTGTATATGCAAATCTGCTAAGATCTTGGGTTGATGTCTTAAAGAACAATTTAGATAGCTTGAAGTACAAAAATATCATTGACATAATTGTCAGTGAATAAGCTCATTTTACATAGAATTATTTTTTCTGCAAATGTGTGTGCATGAAAACTCATTAGCAATATGTCACGTTTGCTAGGATTTTTACAGTAGGTAGAACTAAATTTTTGTGAAGAGCAGAGAGGAAAACATTAATGTCTTAGTGTTGTGCACTAAAATATTGCCACACAGGCGTGTGTTTTAATGGTGTTGAAAACGCATAGAACTAAGTTGGCATCTGGTCTGGGTCAATGTGATTGTGTAGTTCCATTTGCAATAGTGGGTCTACGTTAATTTATATGAGGCAGCCTGAACCTGAGTCTGTGAAATGTTTTGCAGCTGCATTACCCTAATGTATTAACTGCTAGATCTTGTGGCCTGAGTGTTATGCAGTTTATTGATGTTTCAAGAAAATACTATGTAGTTCAATGTATTTCACCAGGCATTTTCCATTAATCCTGAGCAATCCCATTAAACAATATTAGCAGATCTTGATGAACGCTCTTTATTATCATCAGAACAGTTTGTGATCTTGTGCTTGGGACGATGAAGTGATACTTTGGGACTTTGTTCAAAGAAACTGAGTGAAAATAGGTGCCCAGGTTTATATTTAAGCTGAACAATTGTGTCTGGTTTCCTGCAATGCTCAGACACTGTTGTCAACCTCTGTTCTAGCTTCTTCATTACAATGACGCTGTTCAGGCATCATCTAGGGATAACCTAAGGTATGACTGCCTCTTCTCAAGTGAAGCCTCCATGCACCTCAGCCCAAAACCATACCCTGAGGCCAGTAGATTGCTCACAAGAACTCAGCCTCTCAGAGCCAGAAAAGGAAGTCATCCGAGAGCTGGACTTCCGTTTGTTTTTGTGGAGGTTCCTGTCTTCACGTAGCAGTTGCCCTCCACGCGGTACCATGCATTGTCTCTAACACAATGGCAGAAAAGTACCAGAAAATGGAAAAATCAGCACAGAGAGCTGGATTTTTATACATAACTAAGGATTAATTTCTTTGTGGCTAGTGGATAAAATAACATGTATTTCCAAGGGCCAACCCACAGTAATAATTGGTGCTTTAGGTCAAGATGAGTTTAATTCAAAACAATGTGAAGTTAATAGATTGACTTCCAGCAGGCTTTGTACCAGACTCATAAAATCTCAGTGCATTCCACAGCAGAAAGACTGAATAAGGACATTTGTTTCGTGGGGAGCCTGTAATATAGACTAGTGTTTGTCGCAGCCTTCTAAATACACATTTACTTGCAGTCAAGCCCATAACTTCGTGTGTGTGCGTGTATTGTATGTATACAGTTCGGAGTAGAATACTTACAGCATTAGGAACAATGTCTGTTTTGTTGAATTTACACTGTTATACATCATGTGATTTTCAGCCACCCATGGATCTTGTAACTTTCCACTGAAGGAAAACCTTTGCCAGAAGACAAAAATAATTTTTTTCATTTGTTGGTGAGGCTGCTTGTAAAGAGTCCTCCAGAAAGGCAGTTTGGCTCTTGGTCTGACTTGTGAGCTTTGCTGTGTTAATTAAAACCTTGGTTACCAATAGAGATAAAGGCTTTTGTAAACCTCTGTACAAACATGAGTGCTCAGAAAAGTTGGAAAATATTGTTGACTAATTCCATTATGCCAAGTGACAATCAGATTTGATCAAATTCATTGCTGCACACAGATTAGGCGGCTGTGCAAGGACTCATGCCTGCATGGCCCGGTGGTTTGGTCTGAGTTTAGCGTACAAAAGCTAGGTCTTGTTTCAGACTCTTCCAGGTGAAAACAGCCTTGAACAATCTTACAGACTGATAATGCAGGAGTAATACCTGTAGATAAATTCTGCTGTCTCAAAATGCGGCACAGTCTGTGATAAAGCTATGAAGAAAATAACAAAAGCAGAGCAGCTTCAGGATACTGAAGGAATACATGGAATCAAAGTGGTAGCTGGCTTCTAACGCAATAAATATCTGCAGTGAAGCTGTCATTGCTGTTCCTCTGCATGGCAGTGAGATCAGGACAATTACAGCCATTAACTTATGCTCAGGAGTTGTTTCCATATCTAGTGTCTTCATGCCCTTGTGTGAATTGAGATCCTGGTAATATATCCTGATAAATAAGATACAGAACAGCAACGTGTCAGAGCATTGCCTACAGTCAGCATCAAAACTAGGTTTGTCCAGCTTTCAGCTCTATTGTTCTGTACATCTGGTTCCTGTGTCAGGAGGCCACCAGCAGTCGTTCGTTACGGCTAGTTAAAATCCACCGGGTGACCGGGGATAACGGAAACACTGCCGAGGCAAGGGCAGTGCTTGGCATCACTTGTGTGGCATCACTTCCACAGCACGGGAGAGCAAGGCACAACTCTCCAGGGGGGGCAAAACGTGTGCCCCAGGGCCATGCTGGCCTGTGCAAAGAGCCGTTACTGTAGATGTTCAACAGCAAAAGTCTTTGAGAAAAACAGCTGCAAGAAATACAGAAAGCTGTGCTGATGTTGTGTGTGGCTGTTGAGCTGTGACGAGAAAAGACATATTTTTCATCAAAGCACCCACCAAAAGCAAGTATTTAATTCTTTTTTTTTTTTTTTTTTTTTTTTTTTAATCATTCACCACTTCGTTCCAATGTTTCAAAATTTTGATGCTATAAACAGACCCTTCTGAGGTAAATTCTGAACTGTCCACCTACTGTTTGCATTTTTTTAGTCTACCCCAGTGAAAATAAGGAATATTACATAGGTGTGGCTAGGAATTACTATTTATGAAATTGTTATGTGCTCATATTATTTAACAAAGAATTTGTGATATCAAGAAAGGCTTCATCTGGCAGATGCAGTTAAAGAAAAAAAAAAAAAAAAAACAAGGGAAAAGCTGGGATGGCTCTACAATAACCTTACCTCTGGAATTCCTGACCACAGCCTGGTTATTTTTTAGAACTGTAAATACAGTTAAATACTTTGCATAACATTTTGCTTTTGTTTCTAATTAAAGAGAGAACTGAAAATTAACAGTGAAACTTCTGGAGCTGTTTGGTTTTGATATTGATGAAATTTCAGTTCCCTGTGACCAACCTCTCATGAGTACCCAAGAAATCTCTTAATCTTTATCTGGCAATGTGTATTTAAAGGTTGGATAATTTCTGCTTATTTAATACCTGGTTAGCTCCTTGGCGCTAGCTAAACACATTTCCATTAAGTAAAATTTGTGGTTGTGCTGGTCCAATTAACTAACAGTCATTCTCTTTCAGTGTCATTTAAGCTTCATCTATTTCCTAGGGGATGCCTCCTTAGTATAAAATTCAGTTCAGCGGGGTTTACTGCAGTAGAATTTTAGCAAAGTTTAGCACAATAACATTTTCTTTTCTCTTTGCCATTACACACAAACCTGGGCACGACTGGTTTTGGGAGTGGTGAGCAGCACCCATTGATGTGCAGGATGTTGCCAAACTGGCAATAAAGGGGTTTAACAGAAGGAGAAGTCTACAGATCCCTTCTACAAAAGACATCATGGGCTTCCCAACACCTGCAGAGCAGGGAAGGCTTTGGTCTATAAGGTGTTCTCTGAAAAATGTACCCAGTTCACTGCCTGGTCTGTGTAGTTGGACACAAAGATTGATCTCAGCCTGCGAAAAATTCCAGTAAAACAGTGGTAGTATTTCCCACTCACTCCTTCCTTCTGCTGTTATCTGAAAGGCCAAATTATTTGTCTATTTTAGCATAAGCAGCAATTTAAGTGAAATTCTGAATAACCAGTGCTCCTAGCTGTGATCTAAATCAAGATCTGCAATGAAAATTCAATATTGCAAATGAGCTTTCCGACAAAATTTGTGGGAATTGGAGTTCCCGACCTAGAAAGATCATTTCCTTCAAACTTCATTTGTTCCTCAGAGCCATTAATATCCAAGGAAATGGTCAAAAATACTCTGCCACTGAGCTGCATGTGAACATTTCTGCATTGTGAGGCTAAACCAAACTTTTTTGTAAACATTTGCAGAGAGCAAAACAGGTTCTGTTGACTCTTTCAGGAGCTGTTTGCCTCTAGGCGGAGAGCAAACATGGAAAATTTGAGCCCCACGGGAATTTGAGAAAATTAAGAGCATCTGAGTTAGGAAGGGCTATAATCACTGTTGGGTTTCAGCTCGAGCTGCCGCCTCTGCTGTCACCGTTGCTGCAATCTATGCATAATATCAGATATTCCTGCTAAAGCGTAAGGACTCCAGCATGCTCTAGCTTTGGAAACAAAACCGGGCACGAAGCCAACAAGTAAATGGAAATAAAAATGCAATAGCTGCTTTCTGCCTGGCATCAGGTTGGGCCTCGAATCTCACCGCTGCGCAACAAGTGGGGACGGGGACCTCGAGGTTTGTGGGGACGGCGAGGGGCTTTGTTCTCTGTCACAGTTGGCTTGTATGACCAATGTGTCAATAATGTGGAAAACGTGTTATTTATTATTTAAAGCTGTGTGACAGAGGTTCAAGCTTTTCTGAATGAGTCTCTCTAGGCTTGCAAAGTCACTGCCATTTGCCTTTTAGGCTTGGGTGAAATGCAAATTTGAGAGGTGCCAATATTTGTGTGTGTGATTCACTGTGGGACTGGGATGAGAGAGACAGAAGCCGTGTCTGCCTCTGTGAAAACAACAACCAGAAAAGTCATCTGATATTTTTCCCAAGCTCTCACAAAGTTCACGTTAAAACAAGTGATACTTAGCCCATTTCTAGACAGAATTATGAATTATGGTCTTCTGGGAATGTTGGCTTGTACACCTATGAAATTGGAATTTGTGCAGACTCGAAAATAAGCTTGCTTGTAATACTTTCCTTGTTTTCTTTTTCCTAAAGTCTAAAAAGAAAGGTCTTGCCTGCATGTAAAAATTGCAGTGTTATAAATAATTTGTTCTTTCCCTTTCGAGACTGACTGTAAAAATGGAAATGTTTGCTTTCAACCTATTTTGTTTTCTGTTGACTTAATTTGATAGCTGTCCAGATAAAAATATCAGCTAATATATTTTGACATATTTACTTAGAATGTGTGTGACATCAGCTAGATGTTACTATCTGAGGAAATGTCAGAGTGATGTCATGGAGTCACTTTATTTTAAATGAATTAAAGATGAAATATGACTCCTCTGTAGGTTGTTACACAAAATGTAATGTCCATGAAGCTATACAGACAAATTCATTTTGTATGAGATTATAAGTATTTCAAGTTTCGTTGCAACAGCAGAAATACTGATCTGGTATCTAGTAGATGGCAGAAATAAAATGCAACTCAAACCAGGATCTTCTGCAAGATACTTATCATTGCATGCTTTATAATTTTAATTTATATTTGCTGTCTAACCTGTTTTTCTACAGTCTTGGCATTTGTGAATACAGCCATCGACTGTTTTTATGACTGCCTCATGGAAGAGTATAAATTACCAAATTAATGCCTCTGCATATTTTCTGCACTTAAGCTAACAGGAGGGGAATTTGCATAGGTGACCTCAGTGCCTTAAAACCTGACATAAATATAAAATAATGAAAATGATCTCACTCCTTTATAGACATGCCCAATTTGTATTGGGAGTGTGCTTAGCATTCCTCCATTTGTCCAGCTATTCATTACCAGATAATCAAGTTATTCCTTAGTTGAAAATACAGTAATATTGGTTGCTTTGTACAGCGCAGAGGGATATATCTAGATACAAACAAAACAAGTTGAGAATTCATGCCAAACTGATTGTGTTTATGTGTGATCCCCTGTAAACGAGGTCACCGATTTCAAAAGGCTTCAACCCTAAGTCACAAATCAGCTTCAAAGAATTAAAAATGACCCTTTGGTAACTGATAAATTAAGAGGTGTGATTTCTAGTTTTACTATGTGCTTCTTAGTTTTCTTTTGGCCACCTTCCATGGCCCTAGCTCTGAGGCACACTTCAGTGCTGTAGCTGAGACTCTGGGTTGCAAGCCTCACACTTACTTGGATGTAATACTCCTAATTTCATGGACTTCAAAGAAATCAGTGACTGTTTTACTCCAGATTCTTTTTGTTTGATTGTTTTGGTTTCATTTTAGCTGTTATCCCCTTCACCGACGGCAAGTAGTTAGTAAAAAATTTTACGAAGTAAGGACTTTCTCATCTAAAAATCAGATTTTAGGCTGTTATTTACAGTCATCATCCCGTAGGAACATTAATTGAATTAGGAGTCTCGTGTGTAAGAACATCGCTGGTCTTGTGTCTCCGTTCAGGTCAAGCAGAAGGAAAGTCCACCAGTTAAATCCCAGGCTGGAGTTAATGAGTCCCTGGCTGGGACACAGCTCTGCAGGTGGGGGCCCAAGCCCACATGTTCAGCCCAGGGGCTCCCCAAACTCCCTGTCCCTGCCCCTGTGCTCTGCAGAACTGATGATCTCAGGAGGTTTGCCCTTGGCCTTCAGGTGGCCAGGGCTGGTTGCTCGGTTGCCTTCATCAGGGACCATCCTCTTTGCCACTAGCAATTAAACTGCCTCTGTAGGCCTGCTTAGTGCTGGCTGTGTATATGTTTGCCTGCAAATATTAATCACTTCAAGACAGGCCAAGTAAAACCAAATAGAGAAAAACCTCATCAGGCCAAGATCATTTTTCCTCCACGTGCTCTGAGTAAGTGTTCATGACAGATCCACCACAGTCGGTTCATGGATTTTTCTATTGTACCTTAGAAGTCCACTTTAAAAAGTATGTAGTAGTAACAGCAGTATGATATGTATCTCTAAATATTTATGGTGATACACTTTAATTTATAGTGGGTGCAACCACTTATTTAATGGAGACTTTAATTAGACTCCAGGATAGAAGTGGTGACCACATGGATGCACTTCCATCACTAACAAGAAGGCTGGCAAAGATGGCAAGCCCTATTTCTTTTCAGCTTCATCAAGATTTAGTAAAAGAAAATTTTTTTGGTAGACACGGTAGGATACTGACAGGCACGGATGCAAAATGACTTCTAGGTAGGATGGGAGAAGGTTTGTCTTCAATTTATTGTGTTACCCAAGATTAACTGGGGAACAAACTACTTGAGCTTCACTTGAAATAACTGCATAAGACTACGGTGTTCTTTTTGATTTTTAACTCCAAATTAGACCCTGAATTATTTTTTTTTCATTGTGTTTGTTTACAGTTTCCTGTCACTGGGCTGAATCCCCAAGTTTGCACCCTATGCATTGCTCAGAGTGGGTGTTTTAGATGTGACCAAGTGAGAACACCAGAGAAATATCTGCATGCCTTTGCAAAGACCTCCCAGCCTTCCTGCTTTCAGAAGGAAGCCCCCGTAAACAGGCTCTGACGCTGAAGAGAGGTGGAAACGTGGAGTATGAGGAGGGCAGATTACCGAGGTTGCTTGGTTGGCTTTGTTCTGGTTGCAGAAAAGCAGCTGCCTGAGCTCCAGGAGTACAGAGATAACACATGGCCGAGGGACACTGGTGGCTTGGTCCTGGCCCAGGAGGTACCAGAAGAGGGACTGTGATTCCTTCCTTCACTCCTTATTTTTACTCCTTATGCCAGGTCCTTTTCAAAGATGTATTTTGAGAAATTCTTGCTTGGAATTCACGGGCTGTGTAGCTAAAAACTAGGTTTCTCTGCTGGTGTGAAGGCAGGAGGAGCTCTTGGCACGTGTGTGCACGGCAGCCCTGGCCAGGTCCCGGCATGGGTGCCTGCCAGCCGGGGCACGCTGCTCACCCTGCAGCCTGGCCTTTATGTGCAGGTATTGATTAGCAAAACAAGCTCATTACAAAATTGAAGAATTTAATTTTGATTAGTTTTGTCTTCCCCCAAGGAAAATTCACAATCTTCTTTCTCCCCCTGAAAGACAGTATTTTAGTTCTAGCGGTCTTTATTTTACTAGTGACCATCTGGTACTTTGTAGATACTTTACTGGTGCTGGATATTGATTTCTGTAGCAACTCCCGCGCAACCTGGCTCTAATTATTTGAAACATTTTTTCTGTGTTTAAAGTAGATTAGATGCTGTTTTTTGATGTTGGCTCCGGTCGCTTGCTTTTTCCTCCACGATGAAAAGGTAGCATGCCTGAATGTAAGTAACTGGGTGTCGACTTTTTAAAGAAAATTCAAGAAAGCATGTGATGCTCTTGTAGAAACAGTAAGACTTGCCATGGAGACTGTCTGCATCATGCCATGCAACATGCCACGCAACAGTAGGGCATGCCATGGAGACTTTAACAAGAATTGTGGCTTTCTGTTGATATCTCAGGTCGCCTGATGAGTAAGGACATGGTGACCCCAGCTGTGTGGGACTGGATCCCACCAGAGACCCTTTTTTTGGTTCTGTGCTCCCAGGCTGTGCCGCCTGTACTGCCGTCGAGGAGAGGCTGCAGCCCCAGAGCTGGGGACCCCTTGGAGCATCTCTCCAGGCTCACCCACAACCAGCCAGCAGCAGGGGACCACGGACACTGGCGGGGGACATAGGAGCCACCTCAGCTCTGCCCAGGGCTGCAGTCACCTCGTCAGGCGTGGAATAACCCCCCCCATACACTTGCATATCCCACTAGTGGAAAAGGGATCCCAAGAACCCCTTGGAAAACACTTATTTTTGTGGGAACATCCCACTGCATCCTGTTAAAATATTTATAGTGCAGTTCTGGTTTATCATTCCTACATCAATATTGAAGTTTAATGTCAATATTAGTATGAAGTGTCTGTAAGGGTTTGGAAAATAAGAATCAGAAAGATCAAATATTTTATTTTTGCGCAGTAAATTTTTAAAGTCTCCCTTGTGTTTTGATCGAAAATGCATATTACTGAACTGTTTAGTTTCAAAAGTCTTTCTGTGATGTAAGAGTTTTCAGGTGTCTGCGATGGTCTGATTGAAATATATGAAAAGTCAGCGTAGCCCTTACCTGCATCCTGGGCAGGGCTATTTAAAGGTCTCCGCTGTTCTGGGGGTTCCTCTGTTAAAAGAAACAACGATTACAAACACTGTGCAGTGAACATTGCACATATGAAGCAATTCATGGTTTATAAATGGTGTATATATTGTTCCCTGGTCTTTTAAAACCATCGCCCGGCACAACCCTGGGGCTCCTGCCCACCGCTGCTGCCCCGGCAGCCGCTATCGCGGTTCCAGGTTTTCAGCTTTTTGCAGGGGATCTAATTTTCTTCTGCTCTTCTGAACATAGAGCAAACCCCTGCAAATAATAATAAGGGGGCAGAGAGTCGCACGTGAGTTGCAGATGTGGTTGCAGAGGGTCACTGCGAAACGAGCTCCGTGAAAAGGACCCGGCACCGCAGATCTCTGCTACAGAGTTATTTAATAGTAGTGCACTGCAAGAGTACCCATAGATGCATATATTCACACTTCAGTTTCTAGACAGGCCTCAGCTCCCTGCAAAATTATTATAGTTATAATGATACACTTATATGGAATCGACAAGTTTTTTTTCTCTTTTATTTTAAGTTAATAATGGGCAATTAATAGTTCCTAGTTTTTTATTTGGGAGGCATCATTTTCCCTCCTTTTCATTGGAAAGAAAATGTTCTACGTAAAAATAATACTCTAAAAATAAAATAAAACTCCCTTTAGAGGCAAATTTGTTCATTCCTAGTAGTCTTTTTCAATTTACTGGCAAATAAACATGTGTGCCTTTAATTACTAATTAATGTCAACTAACATTCCCTTCACCTCCAGATGAAGGCTTCAACATGAGTTATAGGAGGCTTGTTATCTTTGGTGGTTATCTTTTATATAAATAATCTCTTTATAATATTGTAGTGGTTACTGTTAAATCCTGGTACATTGCAGATTATTATCATTTTTTAAATTTTTTAGTACTTAGAAGTGTGTTGCATCCATTTCTTCTTGAAACTGTAGTTTGTGATAGCATTTTTCTATTGAAGGTAGAAGGAAAGATTCTTCCCATTAGACCCTGTTTACATCCCTGCTTCCATATTTAATTTCATGCATTCAGAAACGCAGGCAAATTCTGGTACAACTTCAGCACCTTTTGCTGATGTCTTCGTTGCGGATCTGACCGTGACCGCTGTCATAGCAGGGCCGTTTCTCCCTGAAAATCTGCTTTGTGTAGAATACCTTAAACTATTATTATGGTTTAATACCTACGTATGCAAATATACATGGATAGATGGGCATGTATTTATATTGGTGTGCCTGTGTATATATAACTCTTCAAATATATATAAGCTTCTTTTCTTCTTCTAGGACACTGCTCAGTCTACTTGAGGGTGGCCAGCTTTGAAGTTTGTCTTAAATCGCCCATATCTGGCTGAGGATCCTGTGCTTAATTTAAAGCGAAAGAGTAAATTTCCTCATTGCAGAGAAGAATTATGACGGGGGTTCCCTCTCCAAAGTGAGAAGGTGAGTACCACGCACCCACGTCCCGGGCCGGAGCTGCCGTGGCCAGCTGTGTGGGGCAGTGTGGCCCCACGAGCCCACCCCTGAGGGTTGAAGAGTTGGGGGTTACCGACGTGATCTTTCTATAAGATCTTGTTGTTAAAATTCAGCCCCTTCCAGAAGTGTCCCTCGCTCTGGGTGACTTCATGGGGGCTGGTGGTTAGTCAGTCTGCCCACACGGGTTGAGGGCTTAAACATCAGCTCGTGTCTTGGTCCAGGGATGCTGTCTGGTTTTTACAGGACCAGGTATATTGTTATCAGTAAATAAATAAGATAATAATAGACTAATTCTGGGCAGACGGACAGGTATTTCTAGTCCTTACTATCCCACATGACAGCAGTGGGCTTTGCAGTCACATATGACCTTCCCCTAACTGCGTTCATACCACTTTTATTTTTCATCCTAAATAGCTATAACTAATGAAGACAACACGGTCAGTACAATTTTTACCACTTCAGTATAAAGGACTTTAAAGTTTGACTCGAACAACGCCTCTTTTTTTTTTTTTTTTAACTTAGCAATGATTTTTTTTTTTGCCATGGAAAGCATCACTACTAGTTTATTCCTTTGCTCAAACAGATAGCTCCAAAGCACACGTGTAGGCTCTAAATGTATCACTTGTGCCCTTCTCTGCCAAGGTTGTTTATTGGCATAAAGAGAAACAGTTTGTGATTAATCAAACTGTTCATTATAGCCGTTTATTTTACTCGGGAGCACCACATAGGTGTTTATTGGAGGTGGTGGTGACACTGTGTGATCAGGATCCCTGTCCGAGGGCTGGAGTATAATTATAGAACTGCTATAATTTGCATATTGCCAGGATGCTGCCAGCAAATATTAATGGATTACTTTTTATTCATTTAGCCTGTGTTTTTGAAAGATGCCTAAAAACAAAAAGATCATATCTGTATGTTGTTTTTTAATTTATTTTCACCTTTTTGTCTCCTTTGGAGACCCCTAGTGTATCAGCACTTTGTTTACCACAAATTAAACCTTAGCTGATTGTTTACCAGACTGAAGACCCTTGTGCATTACTCTAGCACTTTCCCTTTTTTTAATAATCACAACCTGGGATTCATTTGCAAGAGGCCCTAATCTGCATGAGAATTATACAATTAACTTTTGATTAACCGCCTAGTTCTTTTCGAAACCACAGTGTATAGGATACTCTGCATTTAAATAATTTTCCTTAAATTGGGAGCAGGCCTTTCATTAAAACAGTGAGTTTGACTAAACAACAACATTTGGAGATAATCAGGGTCAAAACAATAGGCAAGGCTGCAAGGCTAGAATGTCATCTTTAAATATAACAGCTGAGATAAAGGCACCCAGATTGCGCCTTATCGAAACACAAAAAATCAAAGCTCTCTCTTGTCTGTGGCAAAATACCAGGCCCTAGTGTTTAGGGCGACCATTGTTTGGGCCTATAAGTGTTGCAGGATTTGCATTCAGAGAGCCGGGTCTAACACACATTACATCACGTAGGGTACTTATCTCAGAGTCTGACAATAATTATCAGGAAGAATATACTCAGAATGACTTTTTTGTGATTTTTATGCATCCCCAACACAAGGAAGGGGAGATAACAGCATTATGAAAAAGGGGAGAGTCTCCAAAGGCTCTCCCTGGAGCTGCGTTCTTCGATTAAATTTGCTATGCCACTCTGGTGTGCTGAACAAGTGGAAAGAAAGACTATGAGGCTTTTATAGAGGGTAATAATAGTCCTGAACACAGCCCTTACCAAAAGATAAGATCCATTGTCAAAACAAACAAAAGAAGCGGTATTAAACAGCACTTGAAGAATATATATGAGCAAAGTTTTAAATCCTTGGCTTCTCTTGTACCTTGAACCTGGCTCTGTCATGTCGTCGTGTTCCAACCAGACACCTTTGCAAGCGTGGAGGCGTTCAGCGTGACTTTTCCCTCCGTCCTACACCGGGGGTTTTTGCAGTGGGGTCTATCCACGGTCCCGGGAAAGACAGAGAAGAGACTTAAACCATCGCAGCCCAAGTTTGGTGTCTGATCTGTTTTTTTCTGACGTATTTCCTCACGATCCAGTATTTTATTCCTCTTAATGCCTTTGCTGAAGGGCGCTGTAATAATGTGTTGCTCGTTTTTCACCAGATGACTGTGTTCTTCCATCAAAACTCAGCTGCAGCTCACCAAAAGGCAGCGGAGGGCACTAATGGCTCCATCCAGCAAAGCTTGGGTGGCAACACCGTAGCTCCCAAGGACGCCCTTTGGCACTGGGTCAGTCTCTCCCCTGCTCCGACCGTTCCCAGTCTGCTGCTGGCTTTGATGTGGGTGGAAACATGAGTGTCCTTTTCTCTCTAATAGACATAGATTTGACCCGCAAATTAGGCAATCTGGGTGCACTCTTGCCCCTAAAGTGAGAGCGCGATGATCGCCATAGCTGTGAGAAGGAAGTGTACGTTATGGGAACGGTTATGGGAAAAATCACAGTCACGAGGTACAAATCATAAATGTCTATTTTACCCCTTTAGTTATGATTGGTTAGAAACAGGTATTTGGCAACAAGCATGGCATACGGGGAAATCAACGTATAGATAAATGATATGCTAATTCAAGCAGCGCTTAATTTGACTACAAAATCTGGCTACTGCCAGACATTTAAAAATGACAAAACTGCTTCAAATAACGGGTACGTTCTGCATGTTACTTGTGGTTAAATTTAAAGGCTACTTCTACATTTCGATCTTTGGGTTGCTTCAGTTATTTTAGCCTCCCATCAAAACCTGCTACCTTGTTGTCCACCTCACTTCGCTCACCAGCCTCTGGTGCAGCCAAGAAGAGCCCCTTGCTCCTAGACCTGCTCTCAAACTTCCCTCCGCCGATGTGGGAAGCTGCCAAACCGCACTCAGGCTCTCTGTGACCCAGTCAGTGCTGGCAAACCCACTGGAAAACAGAATCAAAGGATTTCCCCCAAAAAAAGTCTCCCTGGCTAACGCGGGCGGGGAGCCACGGGTGTTTTGCCGCACGCCTGTGGCTGTTAGTGCAGCAGCAAAACTGATGCTGTACCCCTCAAAAAGGAGCTTCTGAAATGTCTTTTTTTTTCCAAGGCACAGCGTACGAAGCACCAAAACTACAATTTAAGAAATGTAAACAACGTGTCAAGGAGAGGGGGAGGAGAAGTTTTCATGGCCCTCCGTGCAAATGACTGCTAAGGATGCTTGCAGAGGCTGTAATCCCAGTGGCTGAATGAAACTGCAAATGAGAGCTCAGAGGTATGGTCTGTTTTAAGTGAGAATTCACTTACAATATTTGTGAATAAAGTCGGTAATTGTTCAAGGTCAGAGGACATGTTAAGATAGGATGTGGTCAATACAGTGTCCAAGGATCAAGAACTTTTGATATTTGTATTCAAGGAAACCAGAAGGTGTTGATGTTGGGTTATCTAAGAATGATCCCAAGCTTGGAAGCTTGGTAAAATATTAGAGACAGCAGAGAGAAACACCCAAAGGTGTTTCTGAAAAGAACAGCCAAGACGTGCTGTTGCTTTTACCTCTTTATCCGCTCGATAATCAACAACAGTATGCTCATCTCGGGAAGTGCCGTGTGCCCTTCAGAAGCGGGACTGGTGGAGGAGTGTTGCCAGCGTCATCCTAAATGCACGCGAGAACTTTTGCTGGTACTGTGCCTTTTGCATAAATTATCCCGCCCGCTTTTAGAACATGTGTGTGTATACATATAAACAGGATGTTTTTAGGAACAGCAGAAGCAGGAAGTGCGAGCTCTCTTAAATATACTGGATGCACTGAAGCAGAGAGGGCTGAACAGATTTTAGCTCAGCTGCTGCACCTGCTTTTCCTTCTGCTGCCTCCTCGCTCCCGGTGCCGCCTTCCAGCCCCCGGCTCCCGCGCAGCTCAGCCTCCCGACCTTGGACCCTCTCCAGAAAGTCCCTCCAAGCGAATTCCTGGGGACCTGCTAGAGGGAGGGGAGCTGGATCGCAGCTCCCTTACCTGGGGACTGATAAGCTCGGTTTGGGCAGCCATCAGGGAAGAAGGGCTGGAGAAGGGGGGCACGGGGAGCATGGGGACGTGGTTGGAGTCCAGGGAAGTGAATAATTTATTTGGTGCCTCAGAAAGTTCAGAAATTCAATCCTGACAAAGCTCTGGTGGCTCAGATAAGTATCTTTATAAAGGTGTGACCCTGTCAGATCTTTGTTTCAACCTTCTTTCTTTTTTTTTTTTTTTTTTTTTTTTCCTTTTCCTCTTTACTCATTTTCCTAAGCTTTTATTGCTTTCAGGGGCCCCTTTTCTTCTCCTAAAATGAACCCAGCTCCTCACTTCTGTTCTCTTTCTGCTTGTTTTACCCTTTTATCCCCCAGCAGGCTGTGTACCTTTCTGTTACTGCATTGCCAAGTCACTTGTGGCATTCAATTCTTTATAATGTGCTATGTGCCAATGATGGAGCCTGTCTCATAACACACAAATAATCCCAAGCATTCAGGAATTGAGGTGAGTCCCCCAGATCATGTCATTTGACTTAAAACTAAGATTGTAAAAAGAAAAATGTCATGGGCATCCCTGTATTTGACTTCTGGGTTTTTTAACCTTAGGGGTACTTAAAGAGAAAAAAAAAAAAAAGAAAAAGGGAAAAGGAAAGGAATCTGAGATGTACAAAAGCACAGCTTTGTGAGTAACGCTGAGTATCATGGGGCTTGTGATTAAATCTGTATATAACATTTGAATGGAGCAAGAGAAGATACTTTATTTCCTAAGTAAATCAAAGTGCTTTGATATGGAGTAAACCGCAAGCGTGTATTTATACGCTGCTCTCAGCTGCTCTTGTAGAGCATCGCACCCACTCCAGGGCATACCAGCAACCAGCAGCAGCCCTAGTGCAATAAGGGTTTCTTTAGCACACAAAATAGATGTCTGATTTTAAGCTTCAGCTATTAAAAGCCTGATATCTCTGCCAGATGCCGACAAAGTAAGACAAAGTAAGACCCTGCCGGGGGAGCTGCGGACCTCTGCCAGGACGGAGGGGATGAACCTTTGGAGGAAAGAGGAGACCACGGAGCGACAGTGACAGCGGCTTGTCCCCCACCCCAGGCAAGGGTGGCATCAACCCCTCCTCCGTGGGTTCCTGTTGGCAGGGAGAGGGGCAGGGGGATGCGAAGGCCCCTCCCAGGGCCCGGGTGTGAAGCCATGGCTTTTAACACCAATTTCACCAAAAATTAGGTGTAAAGTAACTTGGTGCTAAAAGGCTGAAAGGCAGAGCTCTTCCTGACACAGTGCAGTATTGCCTCAAGGTAGAGAGTTCCCTTTGATTTTGGTTTTTGGTTGGTGTTTTGTTTTGTTTTTTTTTTTTTTTTTACAATTGATCTAATATTGGTTACTTAGCTGATTCTTACAAATTTTATGTGTGATGCCCCAGCTTTTCTATATACATTTTTTGATTTATGGAAAGATAACAAACGTTCTGCTATCTTGATGGTGGCTGTTGCTTCAGCCCATCTTCAGCAAACCTAAATGTGGAGGGGCTGAACCCATGTGGGCTGCTTCTTGCCTCTGACAGCCTCTGCTGCAGACTGACCATAGATAGTGCACTGGGTGTGACTTTTTATTTCTACTTTATTATTATTATTATCACTATTATCATTATTATCATCATTATTATTAATAACAATTATTATTAATTATTATTACTGGGTATGACTTTTTATTTCTATTATTATTATTACTACTACTACTACTACCACTACTACCTCTATTATTACTATTGTTACTCTCATTATTATTTCATATGAATTGTCACTTTGACAGAAGCTCTCAGTACTGAGATGTGGTGATGATGAGGTGAGCTTACCAGGACTATGGAAAAGACATATGTGTGCAATGCTAAAAGCAATACCCATTTTGAGAACTCTAACAGACTATTACAGATACTAGCCAGTGAAAGTTACATGTTAATGTTGCTTTACGTTATCATTTAAGCCCTCTTGAACTGGCTTGCCTGCAATTGTGTTGCTGACTTTTTCTTTTTATCCTGGTTAAGGCTCACCTGCAAGAAATGCCCAAACTGCCAATTTTGATAAAGCTTCTATGCTGAGACACATCTCAATTTCAGGATGAAATTCATGTTGAAGGTACGGGAGTGCAAAAATAGCAGTGTGGTCAGATTATTCATCTTGGATGCAGGAAAATTCACCTGTATGCTGCTTCATCTGAAGCTGGCAGATCACAGGGTGGAGAGATTAAAGTCCCTGCCACCAAATGAACGCGTCCCAATCATTTAACAACAGACAATGCTGGGGCATTATCTCTTTTTGTTAAAAAAAAAAAAATGACAATCCTTGTTTTTATTTACACTGGAAATGTTGCTGGAATCCCAAGTCAGTCTTTGATGAGAAATGATTGTTCAACTCTACTCTCAATTTTCCTCTGTGCTATTCAGGAAGTCCTACTTTCTTTTTATCCAATCATCCACAGTTTCAAGATGCATTTACATTGAGTTAAATGAGCCAGCTCAGGTTGTTTAAGACTTCCATTTGTCTGATCTGTGTTACGTATCTTTGCAGGACAGAAACAATCTCTGCAAAGCTGCTGTTAGTGATTTCATGCTTGTCATAAACTTTGAACGTTCATCTCTGAACCTTGACAACTTTAGTTGATGCTCCTCAAAGAGCTGGAAGACCTGGCAGACAGCAGCGTGTGCTTTTTCCATTTCAAGACAATGCCTTAGTTTGTTCCAGAACTTAATTTTTTTTTTTTTTTTTTAAATGGTTAGAAAACAACATCTTGCACAGAAACAAGATGCTCACTTATTTTCTGACAGAGTAGAGAAGCCTTTGGGGGATCTTGAAAGCGTCTACAGCCAGAAGGCATGTGTGAGGTGCAGCAGGACGACAGTCTTGCAGCAGGAGGAGAGGCTTGTAGCTTCTCCACATGACAGAGTCTGGCAGTCTAAGTCAGTAATTATTATGTTTAAAAAACTGTTGTAGCAAGTAGGAAGGGAAGCATAAAACCTTGGAGATTAAATTAGAGTATCTGTGATTTTTAAAAAATATATTTAAATGAGAGGTTTCATGAGGATTTCTGCTCTTTACCCTGCACTAATAACCAGGCACACGGCTGTAGCTGCGTGTGGGAGGGTTCTGGCAGGACTTTAGAAGCTAACATCCTTCCTGCGGGTCCTTCCACCAATTTCCTTCTGCGGAAAGAGCTACAGTTTGGTCTCATATTGTCTGATATTCCCTCTCCTGCACTGCTGATTTATTAGCTTTTCTTCTCCCTCTCTCTGTCTGACAACACCACATGGGCACGGATCAGGATAAAACATGCCGACTGCTGAGATCCTGCGGTGCGTGAACAGATGCTCCGTCGATGGACGCGGCGCTGAGCTGTCCGGCAAGGTCTGCACCTGAGCTGCACTGATCCTGCTCCCTGCAAACCAGTGTAACCGGGCAGGTCCTGGTGAACACTACTGGTGTTAATTTAATACAGTGGAAGCTCATATCTGACCCCATTCAGGTCCCCGTTGCTATAGGGTGTATAAATTTACAGGAGTTTTGTTCTCACCCATAATGCAGTGTGGAATTTATTTCCTCTGTACCACCTTATTGGGGCTGGAAAAGCATCAGATATACATCTGGGTATTGTTAATGCACCGGCCTTCTAAAAGTCAAAGCCTAACATATAAACTTTTATGTTTCATGTTATGAACCATCCATTAGTGTCCTCTCCTAATTAGGGATATTTTTTGAGACTTTCTTGCTAATACTTGACATTTTTTTTTTCCAGAGAATTTACAGAAAATCTGTAAGTTTCTAGGCTTAATTTCCAGATTTTAGATTTAGCACATCCAGGTATATGGCTATGCATCTGTATTAATATAACAATTTTTAGTGGTAAAAATCAAAGTTCATGGCTACATTTGCAAATAGTAGCACAGGTGCTCATTATCTTCATATCTCTGTCATTCAAGTCACCGTTAATTGGCTAAAATATTAAAGGTAGGATGTCATCACCTATGACCATTTAGAGTGCTGAATGACAGGAAAGATGAGAGTATTGACAGAGATGACAGTGAATTTTGGAAGGGGGGTGTCTTAAGAAGAAAGATCAGGAGTCCAATTTTGGTGACTTTAAATTAGAATTTGAATGGAGACATTCAGGAATAAGTGTCAACAGAGAGAGTAAAAAGTAAGACTGAATCAAAAGAGACAAACTGTGAACAGAGAGGTAGATCTGAGAGTCATTCGTATGAAAATGGACATTGAACTGTCTATGTGGACAAGCTGCTCAGCCATTGACCTCATCAAGAGAAGTAGGAGATCTGCTGTAGGTTGTTCTGCAGAAGATGAAGAGGGTAAGGGAGGAAAGTGATAACTGAAGGGAAAGAGTAAGAGAAGAAGTTTCCAGAAAGGCTCATGAGTCCTGGTATTTTAGTCAAAGGTTGAGTAGAGGTTGCTGAAATAAGATTGAAACAAGGATGAAAATTGTTGACAAAACTGACCTTAATTTCTCTGAGGAAGGAGATCTTCTCACTGGTGTATGGCAGGATTGTCCTGTCTTGAGACATTCTGGGCTATATTCCAGATTAACTAACATGCAAATGAATTGTGCAGTTTTATTCTCTGGGAATAAAAGCTTCAAACTGTTGCTCTGTGTGGGTTAGACCATGTTCAGAGATCCCTTCCAATCTCAGCTGTTGTATGATTCTGACAGAAAGCAATAATATTAGTATATGGTAAGGCTATTTTAAATATTCAGCAGTTTCTGAGCCATATTCATACAGATCTTTTTTGTTTTGTTTTGTTTATTTTTTTAAGGAAAACTATCTTTCAGTGCAGAAAAAGGTTATATCTGTATAGGGTTCAGGAAAGTTGCTTTAATGTACTGTAAAAGGAAATCTGTGTTGCTCATCACAACACAAATGTGAGGGATGGGGAATTATTATCCTAACTGTACAGGTAGGACAATGGGATGAAGAAAGTGAGAAGCTCAAGGTCACATCGAAAGTTTGTGACAGAGCTGGAAATGGAATCCAGGCTCTTTATTCCAATCAATAGATTAAGAACATCAACGACCATCTCACCTTTTTCCCTTGCACATTACCTCAGTGAAGACCTCCCTGCTTTGTTAAAAAGCTTGTGAGATTAATCAGTACTGCTGAAAGCATAACAGCAGTCGCCATAACACCATTTTGCAACTGTAGTTTAATGCTCTCCAAAATTTAAGGCGGTGAGTGGTGCTGATGGCATTAAGAAGATGCTTTGTGAGGAGGTAAGGAGCGATTGAGTCGTATTGCGTGCTCTCTCACCTTTAAACTGTCTTTCCTGGCCCTAGGAAAGTCAGCAGAGAGTGGGTGATGTAATTCTGATTGCTGCCTTTTAGTTTTACAAAATATCTCCTCAAGCCAAATTGTTACAGAACCATCACTTACGGTGGGGATGCAATAGCAGACATGCTAATAAATGATTTGAAATGATCTCTTTTATAGTGTTTCCAATCTAGCAGGAGAGAAAACCAAATGAGTCAATGGATTTGCTGCTGAGCGAAAGTTATTGGTAAGTAGTTGAATTCAGTGCTCGCTCCTTTTTGCAATGCATTTTACATCAAGTCTCATTTCTGCCTTCCCAAGTCAGAAGAGCCTCATTCTCTCACTGGTGCTGAGTGAAAACTCTACAGTTACACGCGAGCAATGTTAGAGTAGGGTTTCTCATGCATTATCACATTATTTTTGCTATCAGTTCAAGGAAATGAACACTTGATTCATCTTCTTGCATATATTGATTCAATCCTCCTTTTAATTTAGCACTGGAGAAGGCTATTAGCCTCCATTCACATTTACAATAAGATAATATAACCTGATAGCTGTTCTCCCAATCCATTATGGAGGAAGGATAAAATAGTTTTGTTTCTGTATGTAAGGAACTATTGACTTGTTCTCCTCAGCCTCATTTATAGCAGTTGCTCTCCTCAGTACTGTATGTCTTAATAGTGTTTCACCTAGGTGGAGTATTGATGAAAGCTCCCTCTGAAGAGCAGAGATAAAGGCATGGGTATTGCCTTTCACTATAAAAAGGAATCCAGCTTTTCCCCTTGAACTTCTAGTAACTGTATTAAGAATTGTGCAAAACAAACACCATCTCCACCGTCACCATCAATCATTCTTTTACAATTCTCAAAGTGCAAACCTGAGTAAGTCTTCTCCTGGCAGCATCCCTCACTCCATCAGCATTGCCCGAGTCCCCACTAGACTGGCCTTCAGCCACATCACCCACATCTGAGCTCCAGCACAGCTCACTGCCTGCCCAGCAGATACTTGATCAGACCATCCACACCGACTCCTGGACTTGAGGACCGCTCATTTATTTTATGTATTACTGTAACCCCGTCCTGTCTCACCCCAACGCACAGCTGTTCACTTAGGCAGCTCCATGGTGTCCCCTCAAGCTCCATGCCCCCGCTCCTGGACTTGTTACTCACAGATTAGTCATACCAAAGTCTTTAAAGAAGCAATTCCTAGGTACGTACTCAAGAACCCTTTTCTTTCATTCAGAAACCAGTGGTTTTCTTTCAATTCTTATTTCGGGACTGTCTTTTGAAGAGTAGACACTATGCCCTGTAGCTATAACAACAAGCCCTGATGTGGTACAGAGGTTGTTTCACTGCTATTTAAAAGCAGGAGGGAGGAAGAGAGGGGAAAATCTCAGAGGTTTTGTTAAAAGAGTATGAAACCCATATGTATTCTGCCATGCTACATGCAGAAGCGTTGGTTGGCCCTCCATTTCAGTCTCTGTGGAAACCCTACGGGGTGTTCAGGAGTGAGAGTATTCTGCAAGAGAAAAGCCAGTGCAGGGGGGTGAGTGCATTTCAATTCTGCAGCTTCACCCATTCCTGCGTCTGGTGGGGGGCTGAAACAGGCTTCTAGGTCTTTGTTGGCCCTTTTATCCTCAATTATCAAAAATACATAACAGCCAGTAACAAACATTACGTCCATCTACAGCCTCCTATGCCTACCTATAAACCAATAATTAATTTGCAAAATGGAAGACGAGATAGACACGGTGGAGGTTTTATTTTTTTTTAAATATTGCCCCAGACCTACCTTTACTTGTAATAGCGGCAGTGATCCATTTCCCATTTATTTCTGTTTATTTTTCTCATGCAGAATAAAATATGTCAAAGATTAGTAAGATTTGTTTATGTTGCTAGGAAAAAAAAGTTTTTATTTTGTGTAATAGTACACTTTTTCTTTTTTAAAAAATAATATAATGTGTTAAAAAGTCATGATTCTAATTGTTCTTGCCATGGAAAAGGTACAACTGAATTAAATTAATACATAGGAGACTTGTTTCGTTCTGCAGTAACTACTACTGTTCTTTGAAAGGCCGTTCTTTTTTTGAGTTCCTTATCTGAAAAGGTTTACCATGTCTTCATGCAAGTAGTTGTCATGCTTTAGAAAAATCACAAGCAGCAAAAAGTCAGAATTGTCAGTTCAGAAGACACTGCTTGTTCCACTGGGTAAAACTGAGAAAGCAAGGCTGGCAAACGATCTTTAGGAGAAAAAAAAAAAAAAAAAAAACACAACGATGGAAACAGCAGCGGAATGAAGATAAAAAGGGCTGCAGGCTTTATTCTCATTGAAGGTTGGCAACGGGAAATCTGTTGGAGTAGAAGAAGAATATCTGATAGGTCATCTGTTGTGTAATGAAGAATAGAAGACAGAAGACAAGCTAGGAGAAGCAAGGTGATTCCAAACCTCAGAGGAATGTAAGATCTTATGAGAGAAACATGAAAGCAATACCTTTATAAACTGACCAAATTTAATTTACTATCAACGAGCCTTGTAAGACTGCAAGCTGACAAAATCCATTTATAATGTTATGGGTAAGGCTGAAGTCATACATTTTTCTCCTGTGGAATCATTTTATTATGCATTCGTTTCTTTTTTGTGCAGGTTTTCTGATTAAAAATTACCACTAAGATGTCAAATATTTCCTTGTCCTCTGATATCTGGGCTTAGTTACCCAATAACTTATTCTGCCTATCCATCTTCTTTAGTCACAATAAAACGTGTTTTCAAAGAACGAACAAAACCAGATAAATATGCTGTCATTTAATATGCACAGTTTTTTGCAAAATGTCCATATTGTTCTGTGCTGTATGCTCCTTGACAGACACTGGAGTTGTCAGTATGTTTTGTTGCAACGTTTTAAATGCTTGGCCTCGTGATCAATGAGCATCATAGCAAATGCATTTGTGATTTCAAGTGGAAAGCTGGGAAATGCTCTGCTTGAGGTCGTGGTCGCTTTTCTTTTAATTTGTGGCACTTTGAGAGTTGTGGAAACGGGCCTCTTTATGCTGCGTAGAAGTTTGGATAGGATGTGAAAATGCAAATTGGCATTGCATTACGGGAATGCTTTGGGTACCAACACCCCCAGGCCAGGCTGTGCTCTCCCTTGCTGTATGGAGAAAGAGAAATTGGTTTCTAAACTGATTTTCAAATTCACTGGTAGCCACTAAATGACTTGTCCATGTCAGTATGCTTCTGAGGTAATTTTTACAGACCCGGTAGGAATCTTCCCTCTTCACAAACGGAGCTGTTTGCCCTGGTTGTGAGGCCTAGTTCAGGGAGAGGAAGAAATGACCGAATCCCACCAGCTTCTGAGCGTGGTAGACATGGGATTCATCAGCAGGATTTTCTCTGGTTTTCCACACCATGGGAAAGCGTTCGGGTTGGAGTGCTTCATGATTTCATGGATCTCAGAATTTTTCTGCAGACAAAACAGTTGAAGAAAGCAGAGGAGAGGGGAAAGATTCCCGTTACAGACAAGAACAGGCTTTGGAGAACTGTGTCTTGTTTTAACCTTGACTTAAAGGGGCAGATCTACAGTAGGAGAAGTCCCTCCTCCTCGATCATGGGAAAAAAGGCAAGAAAATGTAGGGTTAATTTTGTGGAAAGGGGTAAGTTGAATGGGAGGTTCACCATGGCACTACTGAAGGGCTGATCTTTAGCACCTCAGGGTGAGCCCACTTCAGAGACCCAACCGCGACTTGGGTGGCACTGTAACAAGATATAACCTTTATATGATGCAGTATGGAAAAATGTCAGTGTGGTGATGTCATGGTGTCATAGTAAACTGAAAAGTAAGAATGAGTTAAAAATAAGCACTGTATTACATTGTAACACTATTACAATTACAGTTCTTACCCAGAATAATTTCTCAATCCATTATGAGAAGAAACTCCATGCATGGACAAGCTAATTTTATTTCATCTTGTTTTAGAAATCTAATAGAAACCCAGCTAAATTAGCCTAAACCACTTGATTCTGCTATGTGCTTTTAAATGCTGTAAAGTAAGAAGATTATGTTACCCCTTTCCCCATAAATCAGGATTAAAATTGTATTTTCAGGTCTTTGTGCCAACAAAATCCCCAATTTGCTGAGCTCAAATTCTCTAATCTCAGGCCAGAGGCCAGAAGTAGTGATGCACTTCAGAAACAGCAATGACCATATTATGTATGTGGAAGAATTAGGACTTGTTTTCTAAACTCTCAGTGTGCTATTCCTCCTGCCATGGGAAGAGCAAGTTTCTCATCTCTGTAACCATTGTGCTTTCTCAGTGTGGTCCATACCGCCTTGTTTCTCCCATACTTGTATTAGAATCAGAAAATTTCACCTGCAGCATAGCATGCATCTATTAAAATCTGTGCCAACGTGCTCACATTATTTTTAAGAGAATGTAAGTTTTCCTTCATAAAATTCCAGTGGGCAATGAATTAAAAATGACAACTCCATATACAAGGAAAACAAGAAAATAAAATATACAAAACATTGCTAATGATCAGTTCTTGAAAAATTTACCAGACATATACTACCCAGGGAGCTAAACTCATTAGCAGAGACTGATACGAAAGCTGAGATACTCCAGGATGAGGCTCAGACACAACACATTCAGATGAAATCTCTTTGGCAAAATTGTTTTGTTTCCTTCACAGAAATATTTGGCAACAGCATGTCTTCCTTGAAAAAAAAAATAGAAAAGATGTATCTGGGAGGTTACAGCATCTCGTTAATCAGCCGTCCCGATGTTTACGTGCTCTGGAACGCTTCCTTCCTCGGGGACTGCAGAGTTCCTATCGACGGGACGGAGCTGCTGGCTGGTTCATCAGGTGGGTCCCGCTGCCGATCTGCTCGGCCGCGGCCCGGCCCCGCGCCCCCCGGGTGATCCTGCACATCGCTGCCTCTCCCGCCGGAGCCAGGGGGAGTTACAGACCTCCAAAGCCACACAGGCCATCTATACGGTGCCAAGCACACTGTCAGCACTCCATAAATTGTAGTAATTAATAGTATCTGGATGACCTCACGCGATGACTGCATGACATTGGGTATATTGGATGACAGTCTACGCCAATCCATTAACTTAACAGAGCTGCGTGTGTACTATGTGTGGCACTGGAACGCTGACACCTTCTAGAAACAGACAATTGTTTCACACCTCATTTGCAAACTAAAGGAGATATGAAATGAATTAAACTTCCTGCAAACACTCAGGAGGTTTACAAAGAGTCCTATCTCTAAGTCTACTGTACTATTTGCATAAAAGAATTTAGTATCAATGTAATTATTAATGATAATTCTAAAGTAGTTGTGCT
This sequence comes from Tyto alba, assembly GCF_018691265.1. Classification (NCBI taxonomy): domain Eukaryota; kingdom Metazoa; phylum Chordata; class Aves; order Strigiformes; family Tytonidae; genus Tyto; species Tyto alba. Next base: position 2,780,892 of record NW_024881261.1, on the reverse strand, counting down.
GCTTCAGGATTTTTCAGATTAAGAATGTAATGAATTAGTAATAAAATCCTAACACAAATTCATTCCTAAATACAATTTCCTTTCTGGTTGTGAATCTCCTTGTATTTATTATAAAAGATGTACTTGTTGAAATAGCTTTTCTCCGGCGGCGCGGTTTAAAGATGCATGTCTTCGACAAAGTCAAATTTCTATTAGCAAACCACTTTAGGAAAACTCTGCCTTTTCTTTAAGCAGAAGGAGGATTTGATTGACGTGTCCTTGCAATGCCAGAAGGATAAAAGTCTTCTAAATACCCGCCTCAACTGCAGCCTTGCCCTACGTGCAGGGCGAGCGGCGGCAGCGTGTGGCTGGCGGCGCGGGAGGAGGGAGAAGGCTTCGAGATCTCAAGCTGCTCTTCTCCCTCATGAAGCCCATCAGCCTGCAGCAGGACCCAGCCCAAAAGCAAGAAGCTCAAGCCCGTTTGCTCTTGATTGCGCCTCTTTGCTGGCTGCCTTGGCAAACCCAATGTCAACCCTTCACCTTCTTGAACCACCTGCACTTACCCCACCCCAATCGTTAACACCTTTTTATTTGTTCCCTTTGCATGCCCTTAAACCCTCCTGACACCGCACATCTGCGCCTTTGCGTGCCTTTTCTGTAGAGTCATTAGGAGAGATGGGTCCCAGATGGTGAAGAAACATGGTAGCACTTCATGGATTACAACTGGGACAAATAAAAGCCAAAATTTTATCGTTTATTAGGCACCGCAAGGTAAACATGTTCATCTAGTTACATGGAAGTGGTGGCAACTTTTAATTGAAAATTCTTTTTTTTTTGAAGCCCATCTCTTGAAAATTTTTTCTCTTGAAATAATTTTCAGCTGGTGGAGGTTGAAGCCTAGCTGCAAAGTGAGAAAACCTTCCATTTTCTCCTCTCATATTTTCTCCCCTTATTGCTCTCTCTCCAAGAGGCACCACCTGCACCCTGGGCACCCGTACAAATGCTGGTACACATTTAGCACTTGCTGAGTTGTCAATTTTGGTGAAAGATGTCTTTTTCCTGGGAAATTACAGGGCTTTGTCATCAGCTCTAGAGCAGGTTGCAATTTTGTGTTGGTAATTTAGATTATTTTTTGTCTGTTTCGATGTTCTGTAAAATTGGAAAAAGCGAAATTTAGTTAATATGGTCGGTGAAGTAAAATCTGGATGTCACTTTCATTCAAAACAGAGGTCTGCTTTCTTAGTTAATATCCTGATGGGAACGTACCTCCCTGGTTTGATGGTGAGGTCTGTCTCCGAGCCCTGGTTTCCCATCTTGCCAATGGATGTGGTATACCATACGCACCAGTCCTCAGCAGGATCCGACCACCAAGCTCAGTCCTTCCAGGGAAGTCGATAGAGCTGAAATTTTCCATAATCTAAAGAAAAATCCCGATGTGTTATATACCCAGTTTTGGTGCCCTGTCCCCGGTGACAAAGTGAAAGCTAAACCCCCTGCTCCCATCTCAGCGATCCACCAGATGACAATAACACACCCTGGAAATGTCTTGAACTCTGCCACAGATGAACATGTTCCCATCTTCCTGCCGCAGCAACGCTTGCCCTTAAATGGGTGAAACATTGCTAAAATATTGATTACTTGGCATGATAAAAATCCCAGAGGAAAATGTACTTTTGTCCTGGAACACTCCCAGAGAAATTTTGCACTGACAGGATTGTTTAATGATATTACCATGAAAAAGAATTGATGTTTGCTGAAAATGAAGATATGCTCTTATTCCATTCTCAACTTTGGCCTCCAGAGAACTAATTTACCAAGACATACTTTTTCTTGTATTTAAGACCACTGGAGCACACACTTTACATTAGACATCCTGATCTGTGTTAATGATGGCTCTGGTAAAATTTTCATCTATGAATGTATTTTTCCTAGTGATCCAATTTTCTGTTCAGATTATATTAGCATATTTAATGTGACTAATAGCGGATTCCTGTTTGTTTCGGGCTACCACAGGAGCTCTGGAAAAGCAGACTTGCTTTTTCTTTCACTTATCTCCAGAAGTGAGAGCTACTGGATTTAATATGTCCTAAGCAGAGGCACAAAAGATTGCTCAGACATAGTGTTGCATTTTAGTCTTATAACTGAAAGGTTAATTGTCTTTAAAATTGTTTGCACATGGGCAATGCTGCAAGTCCCCATGCTTATTTTTATTTTCTTTTCAAGCTGAAGTGTGTGGAGAATCAAAAATGTCCAAATTGTTTATTTCAGGTTTGAGGCTGTAAATGGCTTGTTACTACTGCTTGGAAAGGTTTGAGAGTTCAGACTTAAAGTGTACGAGTGTTTTAGATCTGGAAAAAGAAGTTATATTAATTGCTATAGGAAAAAGTAAGATTTATAAGTTCCCTGAATTTTGCAATGTTGAAAATATTGAGGTAACCCGAATTTGCTATGTGAAGTACTAAAATTGAAAAAAATTTGGGCCAATTACTGTAAAGTTTGGTTAATGATTAATTAAAAGCTGAGTCAAGAAGTAACATTGCAGATACCCAGGATCTGATCTTCGAGCAAGGGATGCACCACCACGTCAGCGTGAAGACCTTGATGAACGGCTGTCACAGCTCTGACCTGCCCGACCAAGGGAGTGAACAGGAAGATAAATAATACCTGATATTTCCTCCTGGGACCTCCTCCAAGAGCCCTGGCGCTCCTCCCCACTGCTCTGCCACCTTGGTGGACATCATGGAGGAGAGTGCTACTGCCCCAAAACAGGGGAGAAATATATTTGCCTGTATTATCACAAGGAGGAGACAGGGAATGTCTTGCCACTCTGAGACTCAGGCTCTGCGACAGCTGCTCCTAACTTTGGGTCATTTGCTAAGTCATTATTTAAGTTGAGCTCTGTGGGAAACTTTGAAGGAGGAAGTTATTCTTTGTAAATTTGTAATTTAGTATTTTGCATTTTCTCAGCTTGTGACTCTTTAATACCCACTGTGAAAAGTGCTGTAAGTTTAGTATTTGAGAAGACACTCTTTATTTTTCTTCTTTTTTTTTTTTTTTTTTTTTTTTTTTTTTTTTTTTTTTTAAATCCTGAACTTTTTGCATCTTGGAAAACAGTTTTCAGCCTACCCTGGCTGCCTGCCTTTTCGAGGCATTTTGGTTCAGCACTGCTCTCATGATTTTTCATGGTAATCTCCAGCCCCTGAATCCAGCAGTGCCAGCGGTGCTCCGGCAGGTTTGAGGGTAGGGCTGATTTAGGAACTGATGCTGGAATGTGCTGAGCACTCCTCATGTTCCTGAACATGCTTCCTCTGGTCTCTTTCATGTGCTTGGTACCTCCTTGGATCAGACACTGTGTGGCTCATCCACACTTGGTCTGTTTTGGAATTGAATCATGACCCTGCAAATATTAAATCACTGTGTTCTGTAAGAATGATGTGAAATGCTGGACCTTGTCTCCATCTTGATGGTTTGCAGATGTTGGAGTTGTCCTGAAGAAACAGTCAGTGTCTTGACTCATCCTAAAAAATGTTCAACATCTGTGCAAACACTTTAAAATGTGATATATACCAGGTAATTAGCACCACATGCCTCAACCCTCCCATTCATATTTATTGATTTATTTATTTTCACTTGCTAAGATAGGGTAAAAATCAAGCTATTTACTACCTGAAATTTTCTGTTTTCCAGCCTGTATAATACATTCTTCTGCCACTTGTGAGACTGCTGTTTATCAGTGTATTGTTTCACCTTTTGTTCCAAGCGGTTGTTCCACTCGCAAAATAGCTCCATTATCTGTGTATTTGCCTGCTTGCTGTAATGAAGACAACTGGATTCATAATAGTCTATTAAATGGTCTATTAAATAATGTATTTGCTGGAGGGACCCTGGTAATACTATATGGAGTGGCAGGGTAATAATTCTGCGATTCAGATGTTGCATGGATTTCCTTTCTATTACAGCTGTTTGAACTGTTTTCTTCAGAGTTTTCATAAATCTTTCTACTTCTGAGCTGGCCTGCAGCCAGGATGGATCCACTTGTTCTACTGGAACCTGAGATATTCGGCAGACGGGGCAAGTTCTTTGCTTTAGGTACTGTCAGCCCATCATCGTGTTAAAGGAATTCTGCGATGCAAAATACAGAAAATACTCCGGCCGGACTGGCCACCTGGCCAAAGCTAAAATCATGGTTTCAATTACAGGAGATATAAATCTAGATTAACTTCAGTGAACAAAGGGGCATATGTACTTTTCTGGATGTGATGGTAGGAACGGGCTAATGATCTGCTAACCTCGATCTGTGAATGTCTATGAGCAGCTATTATTTGTATTACAGTTTCCACCAGAATTGGATCTCCATATGTCAGGTGCCTTAAAAGCCGACTGAGAGACCATCTCAACGCTTCTAAGGTTTTGTCTGCAAACACAGAAGTGATGCACTGTTTTATAAGGTTTTAACTGATGCAGAGACTGCACAAGCGACTTGCCTAGGACACCAAAGAAACCTGTGTTGAAGTAGAGCCTGAAAAGTATGCTTCCTGACTCATACTCTAATACTCGAAGATCAAGACTTAATTTCCCTTCAAGAACTTGGTCCCAAAGGTATGTGAATAGTCCTGTTGAGATTACAGTTTAAACATTTTTCTGAACTGGCGATGAATTCACTACCTCACTATTTGCAGTGGGGATTGTTTAGACATCACTGCAATTATATGTTTTAAAATGTGTAATCTACTAAATTATTTTTGAAAACATTTTTCTTTTTCTTTTTTTTTTCCCCCCAAAGAGAACAGTTTTCCATTTTCATCTGTTCTTCATTTTTTCTCCTCCACCACAGAAATATTGTATTTACATTCTGATTTATACATTATTCCCCTACATCTTCATCATGATATAGCACCATAGGAAGTCTGTGCCATGAAACATTTTTTTGGCACAAGTGCTCATTCTTCATTAGAAGATGGACTTTTACTCTGACATGATCGATAGTGAACGGTATTAAATCCCAACACTCGTTCTCTTTCCTGTTCCGTTGAAATACAAGTAATCATTGTGCATTAGAAACACTTCAAATGAAATGACAGCAACCATGAAGGCAACTTTGTTTACAGTATTTCTTCTGTTGGTAAGAGTTTTTATTGGCATGACTGTGTTTTATATCAATAACACTTAGCCAGTTGTTTTGTTCTTTGCCCTTTGAACTGAGCAGGAGCGAGTGTTTCTGCTTTGGTCATATTTTGATTCATTTAAAGCTCATTTGGATACTGTCTTATGGTATTTCTGGACTCCGAGCTGCTCAGAAGCCCTCTGCACTCTCAGGGTAAGAACTTATTTCCATCCCAATTTTGACTTGCTGGGAGTGACTCCGTCCTCTCTGTGTGGGGAAGGGGAATGACAGGGGTGTTTGTGTTATGCCTTTCCCATGGTTGGATGGTTTGATAACATTGTTCCCTTTTGCCATCAGGTTTTATTCTGTATGCTTATATTCAAGAGATAAGTTGATTCCAGAACAGACATATTTATTTTCTGGGTGCACTGCCTGTCACTGTTTGTATGCATAGGCCTTGTTTCTGTGGTACCCCTTACCCAGAGATTATGGTGGTGTTGGGCTACTGGAAAAGCTGAGACCCTGTGGATGACTATCTTACACCTTCTACAGTTTTTAATAGTCCCAATTCCTTTTTTTTCATCACTATTTTGCTTGTTATCTGAAAATCAGTGTATCTTTTAAAACTACTATGTTTCTTTCTCCCCCTCTCATTTGCCCAAAGAAATTATTGGAAGTTTCCCTCATTTTGTTTCTGTTTACTCTTTGCAGTGCTGTTTCAACACTTAATTTACTTCAGTACTTTTGCTGTGGCACCTCAGTATGTTCTGTTTATTCTGCAGGATCCAGTTTTGTACTACATTCAAAACTTCCTGGTGGACTTAAAATTCAAACTGCTGCTGAATCGAAGGACCAGAGACCTTCAAAAGCATTGCGATTCTGTCCTGCCCTGGGTGTGCATTAAATTGCTCATGGAGATGTATTCTGAGAGCACAGAAGCTCAACAATGAAAATCTTGGAGGGGTGTCTTCAGAACTTGAGGTCAACGCTTTTCCTTGCGAACTGCATGTCAATCCCGCACAAGCCACTTCTCTTTAGCGATGCGGTTCACACTGAGGATTGCTGGGAGCTGTGACATCATCCTTCTGATAGCAACTTTACAATTACGTGCTTCAGGTATTGTAATTGCAAAAATCCGGGGTAGTCAGGGAATGAGGATGTGTGTTAGGAGCCAGGAAATTATTTTATTCTGTGGTTATTATATGATGCGTCTTAATACTGAAAAAATGCTGGCTTTACTTAGATTGGTTACCTGCAATTTGTTCACAGTGTTGTTTCAGTTGGAAATCACATTTCCTTGTGTTATCAACCCCACATAATCATCCTAAGGATTTGAACGGCAGTTGCTCTGTCGTTTTCCTGAGGCTCACTGGATATTTGTGAATGAATTGTTTGGTGTGATCAGGTGCAGCTGGTGCAGCTATCAGAAAGGGTGGCTTTTGAAAGACGGTTCAAGATGGTTTTGATAAATTCAAAGTTTGAGAGTTTTTATTTTATTTCCATTCAAAAATGGTGAAAAAGAAGACCGTTCATGTATTGTGTCAGGAATTTCTTTACTGTGTTGAGAGATGGTAGATGGAAAACCAGGAATCTTACATTTCAGTGGTACCCTGCATGCTGTACATGTTAATGTCTTGCTTCCCGTCTTCAACAAACCTCTAAATTTAGAGATGAGGCAGCACTAAGATTACAACTTGTATCATGAGCCGTGCTGCTGGTTGCTTTCTGTTCTTCTGTATGTGTGCGACTACATTTCCCAGACTCATCTGTGCATTTTCACCAATTTCCTGCCACTTTGGAGACATAGGTGAGGTGTTTGACTTCTAGTGTTGCCCTTTTGTGGCACTTTGTATTTCTGGCCACGGTGGGTGTTCTGAGTCAGCGGTTGTCTGTCGGTGTCAGGGTGCTTCTATCTCCTTCAGTGTGGTGTTTGGGGATGTGGAGGGGATGTTCAGAGAACTTTTCTCTGTTGTTTGCCCCTCCCTGACTGCAGCAGACGCTGCTGTTAGTTGCTGTAAAGGTTTTCTCCACTGACCACTCTCAAGGACAAAGGCAGTGGACAAGCTGAACGTAACAGATATTCTCGTTGCTTTTGCTGACATTCAAAATCTGCCTTTTCTGTTGCATCAGATAATTTTTGTGTCAGCTGAAGAGATGAGATCCTTATTTCCCTGAACATCTCAAATGGATATGAAAGCAATATTTTTCTTTGTCTGATTTATGGGTATGTGTTGCCATTGCCAGCAGATTATCTGGATTTTTGCTTGACGTTGCAGAGACTTGTTACAGATGTGTGTTTCTTTCTCTTATCTTCCTACAGAAGATTTGTACGTTCTGTCAGACACAAGCTTTCTTTTTTGGGTTGGGAAGAGAACAGCAAGGGGTTATGCTACTGTTTGCATGAGCGACCAGAACTGTATCAGCTTTCCTTGGCCTTGCCACTTGTTTAGGATTTGCTTTTCTCCTCCGGTCCCTGGGAAGGAACGTTTATTGCTATTGCAGATCATGACACTGGATCACTCACTCCCTTACCAGTTTGCCAAGCTTGCATTGCCGGCATTTAGGAAAACCCTTTGTACATCTGAAAGCTTTGTCAGCTCATTTTTAGGTCATGTTTGGCATCAAACAGTGGGTAAGAGACACCCTGTAGTTTGTTTTTATTTATTTCTTTGTGCCAGCGGGTTTTTGGCTGCCCCCAAAGCCAGCGCAGGGTTATTCGCCAAGGGAGCAGACCCTTGCCAGGGCACGTCCCCACCCCACAGTTGGGTTCCTGAATCCCTTTCCACTCCTATGAATTTCAAAGGCAGTGAAATACGGGAGATTTACGTCCTAGAGTTTCTTTTCATGTAACACCGTGTAACAGGAACCAGTGATTCGTTTCAGGCACATGCCAGCAGGATCTGACCCTTGGTGGTAAAGCCCCACGTGTAGGATGGCCCTGTGCAAAGCCACGGGCACCCGAGCCCACCCTCGTGTCAGTGGGGGAGTGTAGAGGGGCTCAGGAGACCTGGGAGAATCCCCAGTGATGGGCTTTGCCGAGTGTTTTGGGGTCTGCTCCAAGCAGACCCGGCGGCGAGAGATTGCCATCGGTTCCGGCAAAGATTGAGGCAAGGACCTCATCCCGGGGATGAGCCTGGACAGCGAGATGCGACCCCAGGATGTGGTTGCCACGGGTGGGCAAGTGGGTCAGTGGAGGAAAATCCCTCTTCTTGGCGCAGGGGGAGATGTCCCCCCTGGCAGGGGTAAGGCAGCAGCGCTGGGGAGGTGGGGGGGGGGCCGGGAGGGGAGGTGGTGGTCCTCGGAGCGCGGTGGGAGCGTGCAGCTTTCCCGGACATCCACCCGATGGCAGCACGGCCGGGGATGTCGCGCTGCCACAGGTCTTCCACAAGCCAAAAATAATGACGCTTTATTTTATTTATTTCTTTATTTTTATTTTTACATTTTTTCCCCGTCGCGTTGTCCTACGCTTTTATTTAAGTCCCTTGTTAAGACATATACTTAGTAAATACTTCTCATAGTTAAAGCTTACTGGGAAATGCTGCACCGTGTATAAAACAGACCTAAGAAATTCTCAGCATGTGGTCAAAATATCCATTTTCGGAGTGGATGAAACTGGGTTTTAGAGTTTATACTTGTGCTATTGCAACTAAATTAAGTCATGAAAGAGGATAATACAATGTACCATCATTTTAAAGTAATTTAATCATGAAAACTAAAAATTTGGAAGCAAACAGATATTTTACTTAATAGAAACCATCTGCACTGTACAGTAGGCAAATTGTATAAAAATGAATAAAACTGTCTCTGGAGGAAAATGACTCAGGCACCAGCTTATATAATGAAGATGTATATGTGCCTTTTAGCATTTGCATTGTCTATTAGACTAGGTAAATCGCAGCACTAGTGTAAGTGAAACAGTTACAAATTTTATTACCATCATATGACTGATGACAAAGGCAGTAATAGAAGTAATGCCTATTAGAGAGGGCTCGTTCCAGACCCTAAAGAGCTTCGTGCTTTGGACTGGTCTGCGCAGCTAAAGCTTTACTGGGCAGGGAGGGCATCACTGGGACGTATTGGGCAGGCTGCTGCTTTTCCTAGGGAAGCCTTTTCCCTTGTTGCTTAGGCTTTTCCCTGCTTGATTCAGGCCCGAGGAGGAGGCAGGGAGACTCTTTTAGGATCATCCAGAGAGGATTTCCGTCTGGACTTTTATTTGGCAGAGCCGGGCGGGTGATTTTTAAACCAGTCCTTTACTCCTGCCACCGCGCAGCAGAAAGCGTTTGTTTGACACAGAGATGCTTTTCTTCCTCGCTGCTGGCACGTCTCTTTTCCCCTGTTGTTGAAGGACAGATTTCAGTACTTTTCAAAATATTTATTCGTTCGCATTCAGCAGCTTTCCTAAATGATCGCAAATAATATGAATTATTCAATTTCAGGGCTGTAATAGCCCACGTCTAGTCTGCTTTTAAAATGAAGTTTATAAGAGCCACTTTCAGTTGCTGAGATTTAACACTCGAAATAAATGTGCCCTGCCTTAAAAGCTTTGTACTATTTCTCCCAAATCCACAACAATATCTGGTTAGAAAAGCAGGAATTATCCGACACAACATTTTTTTACAACAAAAGAAAATCCCACCCTCCTAGTGACATTTGTGCTTATGCTTTCCCAGCTGGCATTTTAAAGGATGGGTGTATGAGGGAAATATGTGTAATGCAAAAGCAGATTTATTTTTGTTTCAGGAAGAGTAAGGAGGTGAAAGCAGAATCGGTTTCCACTTGCATATTAAGCATATTTGGCAACGAGAACATTTCGCATTAACAAATATGTAAAGTAAAAATACGTCCCAAAAGATTAAGACTTCTGTGAATTTAAAATAAATTAGATGCAATTTTCTACCCTGATATTCTCACTTTCTGTGTTGCTTCATGTTATTGTAATATACGGGTCCACATGCCTAACCTGCCCTGGTAACGAAGCCGAGCAGCGGGGACCCACGGAGCTGTTATTTCACACTCGGGAGCATAAGTCCCCACCAGCATTTTGGGTAAAATGCTGCGTTTTTTTTTTTTTCTCAACATGGCTTTGTTTTTTTTTGGTAAGAGTATTACCCCCCCCCTCCTCCCCGTGGTATTTGAATTCATAAGTTCTTTAAAAAAGAAACAAATCCTTGGGATCCGGAGGCTGCTCTTTAGCAGAGCATAACGGTTTCAAGGCAGGCAGGTCAAATTTGGGGCCTGAATTGTTTAATAATAGATAAATAAGGACAAGATGTTATCTGGGGTCTTGATGCCACCCTTGTCAAGGCAATGTGAGTCATTCTGTTGACTTCAATGGACCTGGATTAAAAACTCTCTGACAACGGCCCCCCCCCCCCCCCAATATTTTAGCCCAGACTTCCTGCACTGAGAAGGAATTAGGCCATCAGCTTCAGAGAAGGATCAGTCCCATGCCTTTAAATAGCTTGTTAACAGTATTTTGTTAATTAACATCAGTTACTTGAACAAAAAGGAAAATTTTTTTTTGCTTGCACATGACCATTAAAATCTGAAGAAAACCAAAAATGCTTACCTGTTTTGTTTTTTTTTTTTTTGTGAAGATGTAGCCTGCTTTAGGAAATCCCAGTTGTTCCTATTTTTTACTGAAAGATGTATGGAATTTAACACCTTACAGATTTTTAATATTAGAAATATAATCTTTTGCTTATTACTAAACCACAGGCACAAATAGCAGTTTATATTTTTATTTTTTGATTTGGCAATTAAAATCAAGTAAAATGTGAAATGCTGAAAAGCAAATAGCCCTGAAGTCTAAAAGCACAAAGGAAATGGCTTCAGAATGAAGACATTTATTTTCTTCTTGCTTCCCTGTAACATGGTTTATTTAGTTTTATGTGATTTGTGCCAGGACAAAGTGTGTTCTATAAACAAAAAAGGGAAAAGGTTAAACCAGTAACGAAGTGCAATGATAATAAAAAATAACGATGATGATGATGATAAAAAAAAAAAAAAAGGGTGTAAAATATTGCAAGGACAAAGTGGGTGAGTCAGTGGGACCCCAAAATAGATTCATTAGGAAATTAAAGATCACTGTGTTTGGTGGGGGAAGAAGAGGCTTCAGAACGGTTTCTGTGTTTGCTGGGCTGACAGGCTGCACTGGGAGCTGCTGGGATTTGTGCTCACGCATCACTTGGGTGTTTTGGAAGGTTTACCCCGTGCTCTGGCCGATGCTTTGCAGACCTTGGTCAGATTTTTGCCCGTTACCAAATCCCACCATCCCTGAGATGCTCCGTGTCGGAATACTGAGAAAAACCAAGGAGTGGTCTTTTTTTTTTTTTTTTTTTTTTTTTTTTTTCCAATCGAAATATCCCAGTATCGGGGTGTCGGGGTTTGAATCTCTCTCCTGTGGATTTTTAGGGATGGTGCATGCGAGCCCCGGCCGGGGGTTGTACTGGGGCACGGGGTCTGGTCACCCGTGGAGTGGGGCTTTGGGGGGCCAACCCGACCCCGCTGCCATCCCAGGCCCACGGAGCGGGGACACCGAGTCCCTTATCCACACGATGGCACTCTTAAGCTTTCAAACAATTTCATCTAACTCGGCATTTAATGTGAAACCTCTTTTTTTTTTTTTTTTTTCTTTTTTTTTTTTTTTTTTTTTTTTCCCCTGCCGAAAGCAAAGGAGGAGTTGGCGGGGCGGGGGGACGCGCACACACACATGACACGCACAACTTGGAGTCCCCCTTGAAATCCAAATGTCCCAGGTTGTCCCCAGCCCACCCCACGCTGTGACCTTGTGGGCTGCACCCCAAGTGCCACCACCCACCACCGCGGGCTGGATCCGGCCCCGATCAGGGCACCCACCGCACTCCCCGTTTTGCAGGAAGGGAGAGCGCTCAGTCCCTGGAGTGGCTGAAGGGCAGTGGAGAGCCGTTGGAAACACTATTTTAGATGCACCAAAAAACCTGTTAAAAAAAGCCCTTCTGCCTGGCAAGGAGGCTGCAAACACTGCAGCCCAAGAGCAAGCTCGTGTTTGGACATTTATTGGGGAAAAAGGTCATATTTTTTTGTTTTGTAGCTTATTCTGTGCAGCCTAAGCTGTACAAAAGTCAGGAGTGTGGGCTGTTTTCTTGAACAGTTTTAGCTATTAAGTGTGCTTTAAAAACATTAGTTCTTTTCTATCAATGTGGCAACTTCTAGGAGTTGGCAACCTCTAGGAGGGGAGGAAGGTGTGGGGGGGTGGTGGGGCCAGATCCCGTCCACCTCAGGGCGGTTATTCTGACGGCTATATCGCCCTGTCTGGGAGGTATGTGTGCGCCTGTCGGAAAAGTCAGCAAATCACTGCACACCAGCACAGCCGTGGAAGCAATTTCTGCTCCTTCCTCCCCTCTTGCCGGGTGGGTTTGGGTATTGTGGTCAGGGGTCTGGAAGGATTTTCTGGGTCTGCAGCCTCATGGTGGTTGCACAGGCAGCAGCTCGCCCTGGATTTGTGTACAGGTCGCTGACCTGATATGTTTTGCTGGCAGGGAAAAAAACAAGACCTTGCTCCTTTGTTCCTTCCTTCACTTGAAGGTATCATCTACCTATTGGCTACAGAGCTTCAGATTTGTCCATCAGGTCTTGACCACCAGCACTTAATGCCACCGCTCCTGCTAGGGCAGCCTCTGCCAACCCATTTTTCAAGGGAAAAGTTTCCCATCACCACTTCACTGATGCAAAAAAAGAGCCATATCATCACCAGGAAGAGCAGCAGCTGAACCAGGAGTGAAGCTCAGAGGGTTTTCAGCATAGCCCCCGTGTCAGTCGTCCTCATATCAACCAGCCCGTGCTGCCAGAGTTGGAGTTCATCTGCCAAAAAAATGTGCACAACCCCTTGTTAAAAACTAAGTAGCAAAGGGTCACTGCATCGCAAAATCAAGGGCAGTCACAGCACGTGTTGCAAAAAGGACAATTTTCCAACTCTCTGTACGCCAAGCGAGCCCGTTGCAGGGATGCTTCCCAGGTGCCAGCATAACGCACGCCCTAAAAGTGTCAACATAATGCACATCCAAAAGGGACCAGCACACTAGGAGAGGGGCTGGTACTGGGTTGGGATCTCTGCAGGCAGAAGACCTCCTCCCCCCTTGTTGGGATATATTGGTGAATACTGGGGTAGCGGGGACATCCGAGCTGGGGATGGAAGCAAGATGGTTTGGGGCAGGGGCAGGGCAGGAACTTGGAGCAATGGTTTCCAGCCCCTACCTGTCCTTGGCACCTCGTTGACTAATTTTGCTGCTTTCTGGGTGTTTGTGGGCTGCAGGGTCCTGCTCTTGCTATCCCCCAGTACCCACGGGGGTACTTCTGAGAGGGGTTGGGGAGAGAGAGGTTTCAGAGCTGTGCCAGATTACATCTTTCGAAAATTGCCAAGCTGGGGTTAGAGGGCATTCTCAAGGGAGTGTCCAAAATCAACACGATTATCTTGATTATTAATATTTGCATTGGCAGAACTACTGTAGATTTGTGTGGAGAAACGCAGTCCCTCCACTGCTTATTGCCACACGTCTGCGGAGCCCATTGAGCAGCAGCTAATCCATCTACATGGTGGATGATCTTATTTTTTTGCTTTTTCATAAATGTCAAGATAGTTTAATGTGCAATCTGTATTAGTGGCTGGCTGACAGAACCTCTTTTGGGTCAAGTCCTGACAACCGCCCCAAAATGAGATACAGTGAGCCTTCTGCAGATAGCCTGCAAAAACTGGATTGTCAAAGGACAAGGAGGGCCTGTATTTTAGATAGATGAAGGGTATTTGTGTATATTTGATCTGCACTCCTATGTATCACAGGCAGCTTAATTCTCTATCTTTTCCATCTGAATCCAGACAATTTTTGCTGAAACTTAGTCTTGGGTCATTTTTTTTAGAAGCACTCTCCAGCCCTTACAGAATATTACCTGGCATGCAAAAGGTTAAAAATAATTCGCTTGTTGAATTCTTCAGCGCTTAATTAGACAAGAGATTATTTGGACAAACCAGGAAACAATCATTTGGGCAGAGTTCACTCACATGGTGTGCTCTGCCTCATTTTTATTAAAGAAATTCTTTTGTTACGATTTTAGAGCATGAGCAGGTCACCCCTGTCTTTTTTTTTTTTTTTTTTTTTTTTTCAAAAGTGTAGTAGTGCATTTAATAGAAATATTATGGAGAGACCTACACTGAGGTATTGCTACAGATACGTTTTTATACTGATGTGTAAATACTGGGTTAAGTCCATTACTCACGAAACTCCACTTTTTCATTCACTGAATGCAACCTCATTATATTTTCTTGTTAACTGAAGTAAGAAATCAGGCTGCTTTGTAAATATCTAGTAGACATGCCCTAACTTATTGCAGGAAACAGTAGATGAGTGCATAGAAGAAGTTAGTGTTGTATCTATACCAAGTTATTTACAGTGCTTTTCTTTCCATGTTAGCTAGAAAGAGGAATGCGGCAGGGACTCTTCACTGCAATTACAAGATATCTCTTGAGGTCACCTGCGTTTTCGGTTACATGTATTGCAAAGGGAGCATAATTTATTCTAGTTAATTTTGGATTTGAGGAGCAAAAATGCACAGACTATTAATCTGGTGAATGTGAAATGTTTGGTGCATATGTTGGTGTTTGCAATGCTTTCCTCTGCTCCGCCAGCCTCGGTTGAAGAGGGCAGTTCATCAGTTGGTTTGGGGGGCAGAACTGATCTTTCCCTTATAAAATGCAGAATGCTCAATGAATGGCAAAAGTGCTTTTAAAAGGGGCTCGTGGAACACTTTGAAAATATTAATTAGTGTGTTGAAGCATTCTGCATAGCATATCATAGTAAAACTGCTCCAGGGGGTTGCTTGGAATGAATTATTAATATGAATCCCTCTCTCCCTTATGCTTCACACCCTGATTTTATGGGACTTGGCGTGGGTTGGGGTGTCTATTAGATTCACTTATTGCCTGTTTAGTGGGAGGACTTTGTAGACTGCATCGAAAGGTCACTATTTTTTTTTTTACAGAATCCCAAATTTTAATCAGTATAAAGACTAAATTCCCTGAAATGTGAAAGGTGAGCTACTGAAAGAAAGAAAGAAAAAAAAAAAAGATGCAAACTCGCCACAAAGCCACGAATAAAATCCTATCATTGCTATGCAGTAGGGAAGGGGAACATATCCAGACTGCTCGGTCCCTATAGCGCTGGGACCGAGCTCTTTTAGGTGCATCACCACTGGGTTGTACTGGGATGTATGGCACAGCCACATCCAAATCTCACCTACACGCTCGTGCAGACGACTCTGGGAAGAGTATTTTCACTAAAATGGTGTTGTAACATGTTTGCGCTTCTTCTACATGCATTTTGATGCCTTGTACCACAAGAAGAGAATTCATTAAATTCACAGAGTACAGTTCCTTTTCCCCTTTTGGCTTTACAATATCACAGAGTTGAACCTGTTAACCTAACACTGAAAGAGAAAAGCTGTGCTTGAGAAAAAAATTGGTTTTCAGCTCTTGAGGTCTGTTTTGATGAAGTCCCTTGTGTACAAATATAAATAAATCCATAAAGTAATTTGAGTTTTAATTCATACTCGGATTATGGAAATATTTGTATTTTCATGGCTGCTAGACTGAATTACAAAGGGTTTTGAGGGTCCATCAAAAGAAATATGAAAAAGATGATTTACAAAACGGTGGCACCTATAACACAATGATTCTCAAAGGAGTAACTATTGTGCCAAAACCCGATTTGTTATCTCTGGTCCGTGAAGGCAGAGGGAGACTGAACTTTGGGCTTGCTGTGCTCTCATTGCACATTCGGAGTTCCCAGTATCTGCAATATGAACAGCAAACGAGTTGGCTGGGAGTGCTGAGAATGAAGGGAACGTAATATCAGGCAATTTTCCCATAATATTAAAAAAAAAAAAAAAAAAAAAAAAGCCAAAAACACAAAACCGCGAAAAAGAAGTTTATTTCTGCATCTGAAAATAGATGCTTAAAAATAGATCTGTGTGTCATATTTGAAAGCCTAAGAAGATGGTGTGTTTAGGCTTTCTCTGCAAGAAGCAAAAGGCAAGAAGAAAGGGAAAGCTCCTCACAAACAGCATTGACATTCTTGAAGCATAAAGGTTTTAGTTTATTTATGGTGTTAAAAACTTCAGTTAGAGTCATCATTTTAAAAAGCAAATCACAGAGTGGTAAATGCCAAGGAGATTATTAATAATAGCTTTTTTTTTTTTTTTAATAAAAAAAAGGTGAAAGGCAGCATGTTATATTGGAGTCTAATAGATCGCATAAATCTGCACCATCTGCAGAAGTTTGACATGGAAGATTTTACTCTTTTGCTGTACTTCCCAAGAGTTCTGCCAACGCGGGGTCTTAGCTGCAATTTCATGTTGATGACAGCTTGCTGCAATTATGACAGAAAGGAATCATTAGCATCAGCCGTTTCTTACTTTTAAGAAAACGAGCAGCTATTTCATTTGTTTAAAAAAAGTAATCCTGAGAACTAACTCTGTTTTAGGAGTTAAACTTATGATGGATTTTTCTCAGGAACGGATCATCTTACAGTTTCTCAAGTTATGAGTGTTATTGGCTCTATGTAACGTGTCTTTTTTTTCCTTTTTTTTTTTTTTTTTTTTTTTTTTTTTTTTTTTTTGTTCCAGAGGAGAAAGGTTGCCAACTGATTAATATTTTAAACATGTAGACAACCTGCAGACCTTGCTCTCAGACTCGGATTTTCCCTCATCCCTCCCGAAAAATGGTTTCACTGCTAAAAACTCATTGTTAGAATTTCATACTCCCAGATGAAACATGATTACTTATTCACTTTATTTCACCAAAATTAAGGACAAATAATAATAGAAAGAGTTCAACAAACAGTTAAAACAATATCACGTGTAATCTCTGTGGAGTTTGGTTAAGATTTCAGCTTCTTGCTCTAAAATTATGTGGGTCAACCTTATGATGTGGGCAATGAATAGGAAAATATGCTACATTTCAGGAACTGAATTTTATATGTCTTTAAAGAAAATGCTGGTAATGCTTAGTGCAACAAAGTATAAGACGCCAATTTAAGCGTTTGTACGTGCACAAGGTACTGCAAAGCAAATTGTAGTGTGCTGTTATAGGCTCCTCTGGATAATTTATGGGGATTTGTTTTTATTTATTATTCAGATGAGGATTTAAATATTCCACATTCTCATTTGAAAGTGTAAGCTGAGAAGCTGAAAGTTTCTGTGAGATAAGAGAGATAAAGGAGCTGAGAAAGGAACTTTCAATGGCCCCTCCGTCCTGGCCAAGCCCCAAGCCCATGATGGTTTTTTTGTCAACCTCAAACCTGGGTGTGATTTGGACGGTGCGAGGGGCTCGTCGCGGCCGCTCTGCAGGCTGGTGCGATGCTGGAGGCTCACGTTACATCCCAGGGCTGCCTCCTTGGATGTCACGAACCAGATTTAGCACCTGCTTATGTCGGTGCGAATCCAGAGTGCTCCATCAACACCAGACGAGCCGCTCCAAAATTGCACCAGCAAAAGTGGGAATGCTGGTGTTTGAGCTGAAAAAAACCATCTTGATATAGTTTTGCGCTGATAAATTCTGCATTACCACTCTCCGTAGGGCCCACTTCTCCTCCCATCGCATTTAATTTTTCACTGGGCTACTTTTGTTTAATATCTACGTGACCACTGCACAAACCTTTAGGCTACTTTAAATAGGAGCTAAAACTGGCCATTAATTTTGATTGTTCATTATTATTTTTATTCCCTCCCTCTCATCCCAGGTTTCTTCTGAATTGTATGCTAGACTCTGCTCTTGCATCTGTGAAATGTTTATAGGAAATAACATATAGAGTACAACAGACAGGGCAGATACATACACCCATTCATGTCAATAGAATTATTCTGGTTATAAACCAGATTTATAAACCAGGATAAATCCTGGTCTATAAATCAAAAGGAAATAGAGGATTTCTGCATATTCAGAGTCTTGGCAAAGAGACACTTGCACAAAATATGCTGTGCATACTTTACATGAGATACCTACAGAAAAATGTTTCCTTTGCCAGTGAACGCTAAGTAGATCTATGGTTCAGAGAAGGCAGGATGAAGGATGCTCTTAGTGATGAAGAGCAACACTGAAAGAAATTAGAAAGCATTCAGATCTATAAATACACATTTGTGGAAAAACTAGTTTAGCATGTTAAATCTTCTCTGTTTCTTTTGGCTTCTTGTGACTCTCATTCTGCCTTTTCCTCTCGGTCCCTGGTGATATTCAGTACCTAGTTGTCAACCTTCCAGTTCCGCTGAGATCAGGGACCCGTTTAGGTGCATTCAACCTGGGCCTACCTGAAATCTTCATCTGTAAGCAAACTGGATATGTGTTCGTTTTAGTGGTAAAATCTGTGTCTTAAATATTTGCAGAGATGCACGCATCTGCTGTAAAACCACAGATGTGTGTCTCTGCAGATATATATACTTCTGTGTGATATATTATGTTTTATAATTAAAATTTTATTGAATTTTAATATAAAAACAAATTCATACATTAAAAATTAAGTAGAGAACAAACATGTGTTGTATCAGGAGGATACAAGCTGTGGTACAGTAGGACAACAACATCTGACCCATAAAAACCACCCTGCTTTAGTTATAAAATACCTTTGTGGCTAGGAGATTAGTGTGATATATTATTGAGGTTCCAATATTTGGAAAAATAATACCGTTTTGTCACTTTCATTCATGAGTAAAGAAACAGCTTTTGAAGTCCCTTTATTAAACATTAGAAAGCAAATGGATTTAGACAGAGCAAGCATGGTCTCCCAACAAGCAGAGTAAGTATTATTTATGCTATATAGTTAACATTTTTGAGCAGACTAAATGGTTTCTCACAGTGCCCAACACAGCACATTCATTCAGATGCTGGAGTCGCTTGAGCCTGAATCAGGAAATAACGCCGCCTTTGCTTCCAATCCCTACCTGCTCAAGTCCCTCAAGGATATCAAGGTGAGTGCTGATGGTGCATAGAGTAACTTGCTCTTTTTAGGACGTGTGGTAAGTGTATCCTATGATGCCCAATACAAAAGGGGCCCAGAGTACTCTACCAACAAGATTTAATCCCCGTATCACTCTCACCTTTTGGGGCAAAATCGCAGTAAGGAGAAAATTGATGACCCACCTTAAGTCAACCGCAGTGATAATCGGATGACTTCTCACCACCAGGTCCAACTCACGGGCATCACGTTACGCTCCCTTCATGGAAAACATTATCCCCGTGCAGCACCACTGATAAAAAGCAAACCACAGCATAGAATGTATGCAAATACAGGAGAGAAAATAGTACTGAAATATTTGAATACTGTTACATAAAGGGGTGATGTGCCTTTGCCTTGAACGTTGTATTCATTTCCATTTCAAAAAAGACACAGCTGAAGTATAAAAAGTTCATAGATGGTTGATGGAAATGATTAGACAGAGGGCTAGATTTGTGCATGATGAGAGCCTGTCAAGATTGGAAGATGAATTTTGTGACTAACAAGAATGAAAATGGTAAAGGGGTATCAAATAATGAATAGCGCTCAGGAAATTGTTGAGGATACAGTTTTTCCCCCCACTTTCTGCTGATACAAGAATACAGGAACGACCGAAGGACACGGCAGGGACCGCATCTCAGGCTGGTGACAAGAGAGGGATATTTTGCAGATGCGATGTAGAACCCGCTGCCACAAGAATTCAAGAAGTTTGGAGGCTCACGGGTTTAAAAAATTGACATTTAGAGATTTGGACAGCAATATTTGCACTAGATGAGGTAGAGCTAAGGGATGTTTAACCTCATTCTGAATTAGCTGCCGGGACTGAGGAAGGTGTTTCCCAGGGTTGCATCATCCCTTTGTGGTGTCTCTTGAATCTTTTCCAAGGCTTTTGGAAGTTGTTGCCAGAGCTGGACGTGCCCCCTACCACCAGCCCTCTCATCTCCAACACCACCATCCACAAAGGAGAAAACAGGCCCAGCTCTGTTTCAAAGATAAAATTTAACATTTAAATCAGTTTCAGAATCCCCTCCACATCTACATCTTTTCCCTTTTATTTGAGAAAGTTCTGCAAATCGGGTAACAGCAATATTTGGGAGCTTCCTTGATGAACAGAGGCAAGTTGCAGACTCCAAGAATTCTGGGCCAGCGACTTTCTCAAGAACCACATGCGAGTGCATGCGTGCACACGCCTGCACACGTGCCTGCACGTATGCCCTGAACTTGGCGTGACTCTGCGCCTTCAACTTTTAACACGCTTCCCCAATTAAGCTATTCAGAGCTCACACTTAAATAGCTGTCCACAGCTGCTGCAAATTGATTTATCCCCTGATGACAGTCAGAGCTGCTGACCAAACTGCTGGAGAGAAAGAGTTCTTTAATTTAGGTGTTGTTTTCTTTCTTACTTTTTCCTTTTCACACTGACTTTAACTTGCTTTTGCTTCACGATTAATTCAAGATTGCAAGTTTAGTGTGTATTGTGGTGTATATCTCAGCTCCATTTGGCATAAATAATGTTTGTTTTCCTGTTTCTTAAATGGATGAAAACTAGGATTTTATTGAAGTAGATGAGACTGGTTTTTGTAAAAAAGAAAAAAAAAATAGAATTTTTAAAAGAGGACTTCTAAGACACCCCAATATTACAGATAATTTTTTAAAGGCATCTTGTTATTTGTGCTCTGAGAACTTACTGAAATGGTAGTTTTCCGATTGGAGATGACATATTTATTCAGTCTATGAAAAGATGATGGTTTCTATCTGGTGAAAAAGGGGTATTTTCCGCTACTCACACATTTACTTTTTCAATCTGCAAACTCAACAACACATCTCAGCATGCAGCTGAGTTATACACCATTTACAGTTTATATAATATGTTGCAGCCCATCCAACATAAACCTGTGATGAAAGATTGTACTATACACAGATAATCTATAGATCTCTCAAATGATCACTTTATGATTGTGCATACAAAGAACATAGTCCTTGCTTATTTTTGGTTTGGAGAAAAAAGAAAAACCCTTCAGAAATGATTAATAGTAGGTGTCAGTAATTTGTTTTGGAGAGAGACTGTCTTTATGTTATCACATGTCCCATTAACACTGGCAGGAAGATATTGATTATACACAAATTAACTATACTTGCAATTATTTCACTGGAAAGGATCAACAAAAAGAAGGTAAAACCTCAAGTTTCAGATTTAGATATTTATAGATATCTTTCTTGTGAGTGTACAGCAAAATAATATAGAGATAAAACAGAAAAAAATAGAATTTCTGCGCTAATTTTATGAAGCACTATTTTGGTACAGCATATATTTAACATTTTTTTCACTACCAAACTGTGCAAAGGAAAACAAAAATTCTGTGAACTCACAGTAATCCCCCTGAATCGTCACAGCTGGGTGCCAGTATTTGTAGAAGATACTGAGTGTATTTTATTGCGTTTTTTTCAGGTTGTTCCAGTGCTGAAATCAGGATGCTCTCGTGTTGGGCAGGCAGCCTCATCCTTCGGCAGCTGCCGCGGAAAGGTACAGCCTTCGCCTGCGTGTCTTGGAGTAGGGAAAGGGAAAATTATCATCCTTGCTGTGTCAGTGTTCTTCTCCTGACCTGAGATTTCACTTGACTTTCAGGAAAACTCACCTCCCCGGCTCAGTCTCAGCTCCGGCTCTCTTAAATCAGGCCTGAGAAAGAGCCTGCTGAGCTATCCGAGAGCCTTAAAGAAAAACCTTATTGTTAATAGAAAATAACAACCTTTATACAGCGCCTTTTATACCAGACTGTAAAATTTAATCAAGGGTTTTATCTTACGGTAGAAATTTGTTTTTTATAAAAATCCCAGGTAACATTATAATTTCTGTTCAGTTCTTCTTTTAAGGAATGTCTGCAGGAAGTGACTATTTTTATTTAGGTACTTGCAGGAGCTGCACCTGTTGGATGCTACAGGACTCCTCCAAGGGCAAATTTAACTCCTCAAAGAGTTTGGAAAAATCTCAGACTTCCTCATGATGTTGAAGACTTTTCTTTTCTCACATCTAATCTAAGAGTGAGTTGGGGGAAAAAAAAATAAAAATATGTTTTATGGGAACTTATTGAGGAACACAGCCTCTGCCACTCCCTGACCTAAGAGGGATGGGGAGCTGCACCCCAGCCAGGGACTTTTAGGGGGGATGAAGCCTGTAGGGTCGAGCCACCTCCTTCGGCATCACACAGAGGGTAGCAGGAGCCAGCTGGAATAATCCCAGCGGATGGCCTAAATGCTCGTGTGTTTTGCAACGCTTTGAGGCTTTTTTGATGCTTCTAAGAAGGAATGCAATTAGCTTTTCAGTGCTAAATAAATTAAAGATAGTTGATTTTGCCTTTCACACATTTGTTTTCCTTGCTTTCATAAGGGACTGCAGCTTGTTTATGATTTTGTTAGAAGTTTGGAGACTTGCTATTGCTTAGTGACAAATTCTCCCCTCTAGGCAGCACAAGGAGGAAAAAAAGGAGAAAAGCAAAAACAGTGGGAACCTGAAAATGGACAGTGTCTCTGCAGGGAAGGGAAACCCAGGGCTCCCAGAGGTTTGGCTTGGTTTCCAGCTGTCTATTTACGTAATTAGAGCATGTGATTTCACAACAACCCAAAGAGAAATAAAATGCAGCAACAAAGGGAAAAATAAAAAACAACACAGAAAAGCACATCCAAATGTTGGGTACCAAGGACTAGAGGAAGGCTCTGGTGGACTTTCAAAGCTGTGAGCTCAGGATGGCTCTGGCTTGGCCGCTGGCGGTCACCATCTGGTCCCTGGCATGGATGTGACTTGTCACCTCCTGCTCAGGTACCCGAACCCTGTGTGGAGATTTCCTCCACTACCCCATGGAGCTGAGAGAGAAAATCCCAGCAGACCCTTGAGGACCATGCTTTAGAGAGTGTCACCCAGTGGTTTGTAGCATAAGACTTGATAATTGCCTTTAGTTTGAACTTGGTAATTACTTAATACTTTACAGCTTGGTGTTCATATCCGTATAGACAAAGCCTTCCTATTGTTTCAGAGTTTCAAGTAATTCAGAGAGGTTGGTTTAACAAGGAAGGGTAACACTGCCACCAACTTGGAGCTGCTAAAAGGCTAGAATTGTTATATTTGGAGAAAGTCTTTTGCTTCAGGACAGAAATTATCCGAAGAAAAAAATGCTTAAAGTAGCAGGAGTGGGGTTTGGAGTTTGTACAAATCAAAAAAAATACTTATATAAAGCAAAATCCAAGTAAAATGATAAAATGCTCTGCATAGTCAAATTAAAAGTGGGGTAATTAAGGTCAAGGAAAAGTTTTGTTTTGAGAACCATACGGCTGAGGACTGTAAAAAGGAAAAATGAAAATTGTGGCATTTTTTCTAACTCCTCCTGAATGCAACACGCTGCTTCTGCAGAAGGTCAGTCATCAGGAACTGATCCAGGATGATAGAGGTAGGTCCACAACACGGCTGTGCAAATAATTTCAGTAACACTATATATGACCGGTGGGAATGAGGCTGTTCCAACTTTCTGTCTCCGTGCGTATTTCTATCATGCCCATCACTGCTGTATCTGGTGTGTGAGATCTAATCAAGTGCATTGCATTAAAGCAAGGAAATAGGGTGAGCAATAGCCCAGTCAGCGGGGCATACCCAGACAATCAGAGCAGCCCGGCCACCTTGAACTCAGGCTTGATAAACTTCCAGAAGTGGAGAAATGTCATTTTTTTTTTTTTTTTTTCCTTCCTAGGTAAAGCCTTTAGCTGTGTGTGTGCGTGAGTCCGCGCAGCATGGGGCAGGTGGCGAAAGGGAGGACGAGCAGAGCTCTTCTGCCCACCCGGGGCAGGAAGCATCACCGTGGACCATCTGCTCTGGAACGGGGCTCATCACCTCACAGGGTCTGCAGAAGGACCCGAGTCCATGTCTTCTCTGCACCACGCTGCAGTAGACTGGGCAGCAAGGAAGGTAACGATCAAGAAGGACTGCAAGGAGATGTAATTAGAAATGACTTCCAAGCTGTGGTTGTCCTCCTCCGAGAGGAGAAGTGTGGGAGGGCTGTTTGGGCTAGGTTCTGTGGAAACAAATATTCCAAAGGTTATGGAAAAAAATCTTGTAGATGATGGTATGGAAAGCAAGCAAAGAGTAAGGTGGAAAATAAATTGGAGATCTCTAGCACTGAATGGTCAGAAGTAGTTGGCATGCCAGAAACAAGATGACAGGCAACTGCAGAAGTATGGAGATCTGCTGGTTGTGCCTACCGAGAAAAAAAAAAAAAAAAAAAAGGAAAAAAGAAAAAAGATTTAAAGGAAACAAACTACATGATTCTCATTGTCAAAGTGGAACTGGTCCTAATGTGCTTAACTCAGGCTTCAAGTCCCCCCACCCATCCTGAGAGCAGGAGGAGGGAGCCGCTCGCGGAGTTTGGGAAGTTCGTACAGACACAGGACAGGACCATGGGAAGTGCGCAAGTACGGGACCTGCATCAGTTTGTAGTGAGCACCTTGCCTCACGTGAAGCAGAGGAAATAAGTTTGTAATGACCTAAATTCATTTAAAAAAGAGAATTACTGATGTATATATTCAGGTCAATAGCACTTTCCCCAGGTTTCAATAATCGGATCAATTATCTGAATCCAATAAAATCTTATTAAAGAAATTCAGAATTATCTTTAAAATAGCTGGCCTTGTAGTCCCTGAGTAGGTTACAAAAACTGCTATGAAGAATTACTGTGACCTACTTTCTGGGCGGTACAGATATCATTATCATATCAGAGGTGCAGTCTGATAAGACTACATGACTTCCATCTCTTATTGAAGATAGTTTGCCAAAGAACTAGAACAAAACTTTAATCTAGGTCCCCAAATTATTTTTTTTTTTTTTCATAAATATCAGCTGAAATTTAAAAAGTCAAAGCATTGTATGTGAAAAAGCGTTTATTTAATCAATTGCACACGTTCCAGCCAACGATGTGATGAACATTTTAAAGCGCTTGGGGTGGGCATGAGTTATTGTTTTGCACATCACAAATACTCGTTCAGCCCTCGACGGTGTAAGATGTGGCCATGCTGGCCGAGGGACACTTTGCACCTACTTCCCACTAGTGTAAATGACTACTTGAATCCCAAGTCAGAGGAGGAGCAGGACTGTTATATTGCAAGAGCTCATGGAAAATCTTTCAGCCTTGTTTCTGCCAGGTGAGATATTTGGTTATTGTATTGATTCTGAGAAAAGAGCTTTGCTAAAATTTGGCTGGAAATTCTTCCCCGTATTTGTAAAGCTGTTCTCTGCGACACATGCGGGTCTAGGCTGGGAAATGGGGCTGTTCTGGGCAAGACTGTCCCAAAGACACTCGGTAGCTCTGTAAAAAACAGCTCTTTTGGTGTCTTTGATGCCTCTGAAGTAAACTTGGCCTCCACAATGGGTGCCTTTAAAAGCGGCGTTTGCTTAAGAAATGCCTTCAGCTGCATCAGAGTGAAGGTTTGGAGCAGTGAAAGGCAGCGGGCGTTCAGCAGTGGTTGCAGCAGGATGATCTCTGCGCCGGCAGTTCTGACACGCAGCCCTCTCTCAGGAAGAAGGACCACCGAAGCGAGTGGTAGCAGGTACCTGGATGGGTGGTTTTACCTCATTTTGTCCCTATTCTGCGGCGTTTGCCACTGGCTGGTCAAGCCGTAGCTTGTTTTTGAAGATGCTCCTTTGCAACACATCCAAATGTGGAAGAGCTCCCCCGAGCCGCGCAGACACAGAATCCCCCTTTTCCAACGGGCAAAACGTGAGGTTATAGCAAAAAATGTGATACCGGTGCGTGGGGCCGGGGCCGCCTCGTGGCACTGGGGCAGTTGGCAACGGCAGCCCCGTCGGATGCGTTCGCATCCCCCCCTGCACCACCCAGCCCACCCTCACCCTCCGCGAGGCCTCGTCCCTCCCGGGAAAGCCGGGCAACCCTCCACTTATCGCTTTTGGGGGTGAGCACGGTGCCGCCAGGATGAGGAGAAGCGGGGAGCGTTGGCGGGACGGCCGTGGGACCCCTCTGCTGCCGGAGCCGGCCGGGGCAGCGAGGGCGGGGGGGGGGGGTGGTGGAAACGGAACATTTTTATCAGTTAATTAGAAAGCCGAGCCCGTAGGAGCCCGCGCTGTCATCGGGCTGCTCTTTCCTCTTTGAGAGCGCACAGTGATAGCGGGTCCCAGCTGCCGTACGCCAGCCCCGCTCGCGCCGACCAGCCAGCAGAGTCAGGCTCTCCTCCCTTCAAACCGGCCGGCTTTGATCTCCCCCCGTATCAAACCGGTTGCAGCCTCGGTAGGATGGTGGGAGGCAGCAGGCGCCGCGGTAGTTAGTGGTGGCATGTGGCTTAGGGCAGGCACCTTCTCCCCGTGCAGTGCAGTCAGCCGCCGAGCTGCGGCGTGACATCAAGGCAGGTCCGACCGACTGGCGCTTTAATTAGGAGGCTGAAATTATAATATTATGTTAAAGAACAAAGAGTCTCCAAAGAAAAAATATGTGCCGCATATCTGACAAAGATAAATTGGATTATTCAAAATATTCCTGATGAAATGTTACATTTTGCAACTAATTATCAATCTGTTTTATCTCCAGACCAGCTGGGCATTTTTGTGCATGCAAGACCTGCCTTACCAATGATCTTAAGATGTCACTGTAGCGTTTACATCTTTTATTTCAAGATTTAAATAACTGGGAAGTAGCTAATGTAATTCACTGCTGAGAAGAAAGGCTAGTTAGTTGAATGTTTTCCAAAGTGATCTTCTCCTAATGAACTTCTTTGGACTGTGAGTAATGAGGCTTTATTCAAATAATGCTTAAGAAAGATTTTTATAATGTAATTTTTAAAGAAAGATATTTAATACATTTAAAATATCTTTATTAATCCTATACTGCCTCATGTAACATTAAAGCATTGTGAAAATTTGGTATTGTTGAATGCTACTTTCGAGATTAACAGGTTCTAGTTGCAATGGAGCTATAGAAATCAGGCAATTATCTCGTAAATGTTCAGTGATATCTTACAAATTACAGTCTGACATGATTACAGTGCCATTTTGCTGTAAAAGCATGTATTGTTTAAGTATATTTATATGTCATAGTAGTACATAACTCCCCTGATCCCTAGTCAGACAGTCTACCTACCTGCAAGCACTGTGCTTTGCTACCTCTGTTATAGCTTGCCATTTGGGACAACTATACCTGGATTAATCTACTGGAGGTGTCATTAAAATTTTCTTTTATGTGTGATTTTGTGGTAGTTTTCAACTGGAATAAGAGAAAATACCCAATAGGTTCCCTCCAACGGCAGGTTTCTGCAATATTTTGCTTTCTTGGTGACTCTATGAAGTTCTGCTAGAACTGTTCTGGCAAATATTGCTTTTATGGGACTGAATTGACAGGGTGGCCAAAAAGAAAATCTGAAAAAATTAAATTTCTGACATGAGGTTTGCTTATCTGGTTGCTAGAAAGGGACAACAAAGGTATTTGAGCAAACTCTCCCCTCCCCCCCATACTTTTGATTAACCGATGAAGTGTAATCATTAGGCATGGGCTGATCTCATCCTTCCAAAAGGTTGACTCCCACTGCATATGGGAACCTGAGTGATACACTGTATAGTTATATATTTCTGAAGTTAGCTTTATTTACAAAAGAGGATCAACTGAAAAAAGACTACCTAATCCTAGAACTTTTTTCTTTTTTTTTTTTTTTTATCTCCCAATAGTTAAATTTTGAACTCTATATTCAGCTTGTCAGAGTTTTGCCAAAGTAGGAGCTGAATAAGAAAGCAGGGTTTGATCTCTTGGGAAGGCTATTTTTGTCCTCCAGATAATTCTTCCTGGTTATTGCTGCGAGGTAAAATCCTGGTGGTCTTACCCGTGTAAATAGTTCCTGTGCACACGGTGCAGTGAGTGGGGAGCAGATCTCTACCCACTTAAGAAAGGCCAGCAAGATATATCTGTTCATCTGGGCTGCTCAGCTGCAAAGTAGGCTGGTGGCATCAGAGGACACGAGCTTCTGCTTCCAGTTGACTTAGGCTGGAATACAGCTTGTTTCCTGGAGCCAGGTCAAAAAGTGTGGAGAGTTCAGCTGGTGGCACATGGCATAAAACCAAATCCGTTTGCTCAGCTCATTTTTTTCTTCCTGTTTCTACAGACTAAATTGTGTCTCAGCTACTAATCATGTTAACTGTTCATAAAAGCTTCCACTCCATTATATAAACAAATGCTTTCTGCCTTTTTAATCAGGGTCTTCCTGAAGTTGATCACTACATCCTCTACCTTTGCATGTGCTATCAAGGCCTGATCCTGCAAAGAGCCATCAAAGACTCTCCTCGAAGGTGCTTGGCACACTCGCTTTCTCCCAAAATTCCTGTGAGTTAAGAGTGGTCAGCATCTGGCAGGATTTGGCCCTTGCTTTGCACAAAAATCTCTTTCAGTCTGAATGTTTCATAATGTATGTTTAAATAGTCGCAGCTAGCAAAGAACTTTGATGAGGCAAAGGGGTAATTGGATTTTCTTGTTCTATAATTAAAAAGGTATATATTACATCCACATTAATACCAAAAGAGTTCATCATGATCAATGTTATTACAATGAATACCAAAGGATTTAACAGTGATTGGACACTTAGTTTAAAGGGTACCTGAAATCATTAAATTGTTTGCTGGAGGGCTTATAAAGGCCTATTGGATCGCTTGCGACTAAATTTTTTTTTTTTACTACTGGCCTGCAATGTAAGGTTTACTCTTACAAAGTAGGAGCAACAGGGTGATCATTTTCCTTTATTATTCCCTTATTGACTTCCAGTTAATTTTAATCTTTGCATTAACTGACCTCTATTAAGCATGCCATGTATCTGATTACACTGTCAAGGTTGAGACTGGAAAATGACCTATTGCACCATGTCAATTGTCCTTCACAGAAGCCCTTACTGTTAATCAAGAGAGGAAGATTAAAGGAGATCAGAACTACCAGCCTGAAGTGCATTTTTCATTTGACTACACCTTTGTACCAGTGCATGTGTATTTTCCCAGAAAAAAACAACTTGGGGACACTTAAGCTGTTAGGAGCAGCTTCCGCTCAGATCTCCTCAGAGAGAAGTTCTCAAGGTAAGGCTACGTATTTAACCTTAGTTCTACCCTTATACATTTTAATATATCCGTAAAATCCTAAATTAAGCTATCTCATACTGGTTTTGGACAAGAACAACTTATTTTTGTTTTTTTGTTTGTTTGTTTGTTTGTTTTGTGTTTTTGTTTGTTTGTTTGTTTTTCCCTCTGCAATATTAAAATGCTTATGTTTAATTTTGTACAGTTCTACATAGGTGTAATTAGTTTAATTATCTTTCAATGTAACTTGCTCATCTTAGGTCGTTGGGTAGGTGATAGCTGAGTCTTCATCAGCAAAAAAATGTTTGTCCAGACTTTGAGTCAGCTGCTCAGGTGTTGTTGGGCTTTGACCAGGATTTGGGTTTGTAGAATTCTTTGTGTTAAAGACACTAATTTTTATCAGTTTGTACATTTAAGACAAGTTTTAGCAGGCCACCGTGTAAGTGAAACTCAGAGTGCAAAAATGAGTTATGCATTCAGGATGTGTGATTTTTTTAAAGATGTGACCTTGTTGAAATCAAACTCATTTTTTTTCACAGTGTTCAATAACACGTTGTTTGGCTGAATATTGTTTATCCATCATATTTCACCTTGATACTCCCAGCTATTTCAGTTCTAGAGCAATTTCAAATGAATTTGTTTTACTATCATGAAGAAAATGTACAGCACAAACAAACAAAAGCAATATTGCTACCTCAGCTTATTGTGGTCACACTCATATTAAATAACCATAAGTGAAACTTAACGTAACACTGATGTTTGTAAGCTTTTGATTTTTAAGCAACACTGCTTCTAAGCAGAAAATTGACTTCCTCTATTTCTTGCCTTAGCTCACGGTCAGTCTTCTTCCAAAATATCTTTGCAATGTGGAAAAATTTTACGGAATGAATTTGCAGATGCAGCAAGCAAATTAGATCAAAGAATGCATGAGAACGTATTTCTCTCAGTTCTAACATCTTCTCCATGTGAATTGTGATATAGAAAATTGTCAGGTCCTCAGCAGAAAGGTGATCTATCAATAATCAGAATACCTTGAGTTGGTTGTGTGCCCAAGCATTGCTGCCTTGTACTGGAACAGAATAGCTGACTTTGCAGGTATCTTGTCATTGACAAATGTTTTATTGACCTAGCGTTATTGTTTTGAGGGCTTATAAAAAAAGTTCTTAAGCTTATAGAAAAAAATCCATGTTTTTAGCTCTTCTGAAAGTTTTTCATATTCATAATAATGGTATTTATTACTCTTCAGCTCTTTGGAAATGCTTACTAGAACGCAAGGCTCAGGTAGTTTCTTTTGTTGCCTCCATTGCAGGTGAGTGCATGGACATTTTCCTGGATGGAACTGGGAAATGTTAGAACCTGGAGGGATGATAAATAGACATGTCAGTATTTAACACTAACCAAAAACATTTGAGACCAGATTGAACTAATTTTACTAGTAGTTAGTGTAATTAAATGTTTTCACCAGGATGGAAAGTCATCGTTTGATTTTGAAGTAATTTGCTTGACAAATATCAGATGTTAAAATAATTAAAGCTTAGCCATTTATATTTAATCTCAAGTGGATCCATGAAAACAAGACTCTAAATTATATCAGATTCATATATTAATTGACTCATGGATTTTAAGACCAACAGGGACTATTATGGTCATCCAGTCTGGCCTTCTGCATAAGCAGTTATGGAATTCCACCAAGTAATTCATGCATTCAACAGCTATTTTTAGAAGAAATTCATAAAAATTGAAAAGCTTACAGTGACTTCATAGCCTTCGTAATGTTATTACATAGAAAAACTGTAGAAATACAGAAGCTCTGTGTGAGCATGGAAAGGTAACAATTGCACAAGTACAACTGTTACAGAGTTATTTCTCAAACTTTTGCAGTCCTGTTGAAGTGATTTTCAATACTGCTGAAAGGGAAAATGTCCAATTGTCTTTCCTGTTAGAGTCAAAATAAGGCTTTTTGTGCAGTTCTGACAAAGCTGTAGAAATGAGCTTGGGTTCCAGTCTACATCCTGTCTTGCTTGTTCACCCAATGTAGTGGTAGCTCTGTTGTAATATTTTTATGGTATGTCAGTCACAGAAATCTTTGACTTGAAATAGAGGTTTGACTTTGTTCTTTGACAGACACCTGTGTTACAAAGTAGGGTAA
This sequence comes from Tyto alba, assembly GCF_018691265.1. Taxonomy (NCBI): domain Eukaryota; kingdom Metazoa; phylum Chordata; class Aves; order Strigiformes; family Tytonidae; genus Tyto; species Tyto alba. Next base: position 2,749,549 of record NW_024881261.1, on the reverse strand, counting down.
ATAATTTTACTGAATTACTTTTGATAAAACACCCAATTTTTCATGTGGTACATCCCAGTGACTCCAATAGGTTAAACCATAAATTTCTTTGTACAGGTGTAATTTTGGTAAAAACTTATTTTTATTGTATCTGATTCTCTTAATATATTTTGAAACTTTACAAAATAAAACTTCTGAAATTATTGTTGAAAACTACATATATATTGTGTTTATAAAGCATACATATGAATGCATGCAAAAAAAAGTACTGATTTCTCCTTGAATATAATATGCTATTATACATTATGTTGCTACAGTTTAAAAACTTCACCTCTTCTGTTCTAACAATCTCATGTACATGGCTTCACCTTTGATAATCTACAGATGTAAATAACAGAGTCCTTAAAGTTAAACAAGAAGATAAATTGGTGTCAAAGTCAGAGAGTTAGCACGGTCAGCTAATTGCTAGGTCAACTACTGCAGTCTAAAATGTTCTGAACTGGCTCTGAATATACCAAATTAGTAAACATATTGGTAAGGGAAAAAAAAAAAAAAAAAAAAAAAGCAAAGCAAATAAATCTCTTCCAAGCTAAGGAATCCAGCAGGTGCTTTAATAAGTGAGATGATATTTTTGGAAGACCTTCTTCAAAGTCTTAAAATATTCTCTTCCTTTTTTTTCAGTATCACCAGCCTAAACAAAGCTTCACAAGCTTGGGCTGTTTGTTTAGCTTTCCTAGGAGCTTGTTGAGCTTAATTTCAGTGTAGGGGATCCCAAGAGCATTTAGCTTTTATAATCAATTCTTACATGTACTAGCTTATTCTTAATATAAAAATGACTGGTTGGCACATAATAATGTCAGTTTATTGGGATTCAGGTCAATAGTAGTATTTGTTCTCTAGATAGAAGAGTCACCTCCAAAACAGTGTGACATTCATTAATTTGATCTTTGTGCTTTACGCATACAGGCTTAGCAAAATGGGACTAACCCAAGTCAGAAATGTTTTTGCTGCATGATTAAGTTCTGCTCTGAAAAATTGTTTTATCATATAAAGGCTGCTATCTACTTCGACTAGACACAAAAGATGCACAGCTCTTCAGATCATTAAGGGAAATTGAGAATGATTTTAAAAAATATGTGTTTATGCATCTTTATGACTTAAATCACAGTGTATGTACTTGTATCTTCTAAGGCACTGAGCATCTGTTCTTCCTCTTCTAAGATGTGTAAACAGGTATGCCTTGGCTTTCCATAAAATATACCTTATTTTTGCAAGTCTAACAGATGCGCTGTGGTCAATTACAAGGCATCTTTAAGGCAGTCAGCTCTGCTTGTTCTAATCAACTTGCTGTATGAACTGGATCACCAAGGGATTGGCGAGAGTCGGGAACAGCATTTAGCACTTTACTGACCTTGAGTCCACCTTTGCAAAACTCCTTCTGGAACTAAGATTTTTTCCAGCCATTTTCAAGTGATTTCTTCCACTTTCTCCTGAGATTAAACCACTTGATTGACCCATGATGTTAAGCGAAATTCTTTCACTGGAAAAGAAAAATTGTTGGTAGTCCTAGACATGAAAATATTCATGAACTTTTTTTTAGTGGCTAGAATTAAAATTTGCAAAAAGTTTTCAACATATCTAACATCTGTCTAGACTACTTAGAATAAGGTATTTTTGAATTTTTTCATTGTGAAGGAAGATACAGAAGAAAACATGCAAGCATATCTATAAATAGTTAGATATTGAGTTTTAAATGTAGGATTTTAGCTGTATATTAGCCTTGTAGGTACCACATTTATATATGTGATAGCACTTCCTCCCATTTTAGAGTTGCTAATAATTGGGAAATGGTTACCGAGAACTTCAGAAATTGCATCAAGTAGAAAATTAAGGGGTGTGAGAGGATTTTTTAAAGAAATAAAAGCTTTTATAGCTGAGATCATAGTAAATTATTTCTCAGCATTCCTTAGATATAATAATGAAGCTGAAGATTGTACTATGTGTATACTGTTACTCGATAAATCTCTGGCTAATGGTATCTACATGAAAACATGATTCCCCAAAGAGTTTTGATGACTGTATGCTAAATAAGTTACAGCAGGGAAAAGTTGTGTTTTTTTTTTTTTTTTATTTCTAAGAAGTCACAATTATGTCTTACATTCTTTCTTAACCTTGGTAGACTTTGTGTGGCATCAAAGAAGTAATGGTCTCTCTGCTTTAAATTTAGAACTAGTCCATGCTGAATAAACTGAGTGGTAGAAATTACTCTCATGATTGATCTGTTTTCTAGTGGTGAAATTGGAATTACCAGCTTTCATAAAGGAAAACAAAGGAAAAAAAAAAGTTTTTTCAAAGTATTCAAAAGTATTTTTCAAATAATCAAAGTTAAACATTATTTTGAGGCATTTACTTATTAATTATTTTCCAAATGACATCATTAATCAATATAGAAGATATATATCAAATAAGAAATTCTGCAACAGTAATTGTTTTAGTAGTTGTACTATGGTTAATCACATTTCACATTACCTTGATAATTTACTTGCTCAATTCATTAGACAGGATGTTTTTCTGTTGAAATAGATCAAACAAATGTCAAAAAATGCAACTTAATCACAGTGAAGCTCAATTTGTTTTCTGAAATTCTGGATCTTGAAGGGTTAAACTCGCTCTGTAAATTTCCTTTAATTTCTCTTTAAAAATAGTCCCCTGGCACAGAATTAGCTTTTGCTTGTTTTTCTGTGCCAAAAAAATGGTCCAAACACTGAGCTAATCAAAGTTTAAGATGAACACTTGGGAAGAAAACATGTAGGGTTCAATTTCTTTTAAAATTTATATTTGGGACTCTATTTGTTTACTCTGAATAGTTATCATGGCTTGATGAGTTACTGGTTGCTAGGTATTCATCCCCCCAAACATCTAAAATCTGTGGCTTGCCATTGGCCTCTGGGTACTAGTGAACTACGGTGTTAATTTTATTGGTCATAGGGATTTCCTCCTTCTGGTCACTTTTCTGTCGAAATAAACAGTGTAACACCTAGGACCTAGTTCAGACCTCAGCTGCATTGACAAGATCTCTTCTGCGGCACACAAAATGGGGTATAACGTGTACGGTATATGTAACTTAATTTTACAGGCTGAACAGCTATTCTCTAATCCCCTTGCTCTGTTATGTCAGAAAGCAGAACTTGAATGTTTGTGTGTGTTTCTGTGTTACGGAGGTGATAGCGGGTCAGGAAAAGAAACAAATAGATGGAAAAAAGGAAACCATAAAGTTGCATATAGTTATATGCTACAGGCAAATTCGTTGTGATTGAAAGAAAGATGAGTTTCACAGCTTAGGAGAAAATCCTATATGCATCCCAGCCATGGAACAGGCTTTCAGTTTATGAACACGTGGTACAAAAATTTGTGTAGCCCTTGGTATGTTGTTTAATCTGGTTGCTGAGCTATAAAATGAGAATATTGATTTTTATCTTTCGCCATCTCCTGGGAGGTTTTTAAGAGTGTATATAAGGCACCTATAGATCAGTGTACTCTAAAGAGATGCTTTAGAAGTGAAAAGTACTTTTAAATGGTGCAGATGTATGTGATGATGGTTTGTGTTTGAGGGTTAATTCACCTAATAGTACTCCACTTTTTATGGAGAGGATGCTTGGGGGCCTGCAACACTGCCTCGCAGTGGAGCTAGAGGTGTCTGCTTGAAAACAGAGCTGGAAAAGTCAATTCAGCTATTGCTCGGGTTAAAGTGAAGATTGCATTGTTATACTTTTAGTTGTAATTCTGAGGAATACTCCAGTTGAATGTGGACTGTATTAATGTGCACCAGTTATCCATACACCGAGTCAGTCAATGACTACATTGATCCAGCCCTGTGTTTTCTTTCAGAGGATACTACAATGAGGCAATAGAAATCATTAGGACTTGTGATATTGAAATCCTCTTGGTGCTGGCAGACATGGAGCTCACATTTCACATACTGTTGCAGCATCGCAAGAGCAGTCATGCCTAGAATTTCGAGTTAAAGTTTTTGTTCATATTTTTGTTGAGTAAATCTACACTGTTTTGTTCCTTTCTTTTGTACTTAGGTTATTTCATTGAGATATGTCATGTGCACATGACATGTCATCCATTTTCTTGTGTGTTGAATGTGGTACTGGGTATGACAGTATACTAGTTCCTTGCTTTGATCTTCAATTTCTACTTATGGGACCCCATTGACTTGGGTCCTAAAGACCTTCCTTACATCTCTCTACAGGTGGAGAGTGCTGTAATGTATAGCCAATTATCATTTGCAAACTTGATTACAAAGTCTGTGCTGGAGTATACCTGTGAAAAGCTGAAGCTTGCTGGTAAACCCAAAAGCTGCCTCTGAAGGTCTGACACAGCTCGTATCAAAACTTAGGACCCAAAGGTTATACAGTTTCATCTCCTTGAGGTCTCTGACCTTCTTAGAAGTTGTCACAGCCATTTTAGTTAGCCAGGTTTTTTGAACCCTCACTTTTTCCAAGCAGCTTTTGCAAATGGCAGAGTGTCTAGATGTTTAATAGACTTCCAGAGTTGAAATCATGTTCATTAATAGTAGTTATTTAGTCATTACAAAAATGTTTATGAGCCTTTCTACAAAGGGCAATGCAGGGGCATAGAGCAGAAAACAGTTATTTTTTTTTCCAATCTAAGCATAAAAAGTCTATTACAAGTAGAAAATACAAAGTAATTACATGGGACTTATTGGCTACATGATACAGGGTAGTTTCAGCAATCTGCAGCCTCGTTTTTGTCAAGTTCTTTAGTATATTCATAAAGGGAGAAGGTGAATAATGATCTAGAAATGAAGAGTTGGAGGCATGAATTAAACAACATTCAAAACCCTGTAAGTTTAATTTGGAGAATATGGCTAAGGAAGAAAAGGCAGAAGTGAAAACAGGAGAAACTTGAAGCGGAGAATGCTCAGGCAGTCACCCAAGTAACACGCCCCACTAAATACTCCAAGTAACATATGCTAATAAATCTGTGTGCAGGAAGGTGAGTTGTCAACAGGTCGTTCCATTTTTCAAATAAGGTTTGTCCTTGCAGGTTTTCTTCACACCTCTCCTGATGGGTGTGGGATTAAAACTATAAAAAGGCAAGTCATAGAAACAAATTGAAAAACACTAACCCTCCCTCTACCTTCAAGTTTGCTTTTGAAACATTGCTAAAAAAAAAAAAAAAATGTTATCCTAAGAAGAACATTGCTGACTCGAGGGATGGAAGAACTAGAGTATGGGCGCTTTAGGAAATGTGTCAGGCTGTTGGTAGGTTATGGAGCTGATTCAGCTAATCTGGATATATTAGGTGGCAGTCTCTATGGTCTACCTTGCCTGATAATGGCAAATACACTTTTCATTTCCTGCAGTGGACCTGAAGACACGTTACAAGGTGGCCTTTTCTAGATGATCCTGAGATAAACAGAGGCTTCATAAGGAAAGTTGTTCTTCACAGTAACTCCACTGCAAAACCAAGGAATTTTGGACAAAATTTCATTAACACACTGTTAAGGAACAACATGTTATTGAAGGCACTGTTGTTCAGGTGAAACACTAACCCAAAATCTTGACCATTTGTTACTATTAAAGACCCCTTGGCACTTTTCATGAGAGCAGAGGTGTAAGCCCTGGTGTCCTGGCCAAATTCCAGCTTGGGTAATTAAATTCTGCCTTCCTAAAATCCCCCCTGTAGTTTCAGCCGAGTACAGTATTCTTCATTTCCTCTCTGAAACTGCTGTACAGAATTGCTTTGTGCTGGTAAACAGCTGCCACATCTCACCCCAGAGGAATTGCTGGATTTCGGTGCTGAAGCTCTCTCTCTCTTTCTTTCTTTCTTTCTTTCTCTCTCTCTCACACAGATGTATGACAGGGTATGGTCCTGGAGCACCCACAAGCATCCCTCCTCGCTGGTGGTGTTGGAGGCAGCAAGCGTGCAAGGCGCAGCAAGCCAAGCTCTGTCTCTGCAAAGCACCCCTGGACCATGTTCCCCTCTCTTCTTACAATATTAGAAAGCTGTGCTTGGATTTAGGAATTAAAACTAAAAATACTTTGCTACTTTTAAAGAGCTGGGGAGCTGACGTGGTGTTGGTGCTGCTACCCTTGATTTCTAGATATTGGTCATACCTGGAAAATGGTTTCATTTTCTTTGCTGAGGAAGAAATCTCCAGTCCACTTCTACTGGGGCTTGTTAAGCTGTTGCCTTGGGGGCCAGTTGATCAGTTGTTAAGTAGTAAGCAGCTTTGGCAGTCAACAGGCATAGGATCCCCTGCAGCTACTCCAGCCTGCCTGTCCTATCATTCTTTATAGAGGTAACGGAGTATTGTCTTAGAAGTGCAATAATGATAAAATACGAACAGATACTGTTCATTCAATTTTGCATGTGCTGGCATTTTAGAGAAGCATGTGACATCTGTATGGACATACATACATGTATTTACTTGTCAATAGTGGCTATGAGAGTCCTGCTGAGATTTTTTTTTTTTTTTTAACAGATTTTTTTTGATGATAGATCAGGAACTCTAAGTGAAAAGACAGCAGCCTGAGAATTGCATGAACTGTACCTGAATGCTCCTCAGCTGCTTTTCCTGGTTGTTATCAGCCAGCTTCAATTCACCATGAAAAACTATGAGAAAATATGGGAAGCTAAAATCATGGCCAGGGCACAGAGAGCCATGTTTGATGCAGGACAAATCTGACATGCTTTTATCTGACAGCAAAGAAGTTCTTCAGTTGTAATATCTTCTCTGAATTGTCATATCAAATAATGCAGTCTTATTTACTCTCTAAAGTGTTGTGACACACTTGTATGAAAGGTGTGATATGTTCTAAGTACTGAGAAAAAAAAAACAAAACAGCTTTATCATTTATCTGAAAAATGTTTCAGTGGTTGCAGAAATACACATTTTCTAATCCATGTGCACATTAAGAAATTTTGTCCGTCTGATTTTTACTTAGCTAAGTACACCGGGAATGATTCAAAGCAGGCTCGACAGATTTCTACTTTTCACATGCCAGTAGGGTTTTTTAAAATGTATTTTATGCTGGGGTTATTTTGTTTGGTTTTTTGGTTGACTGAATTACCTATATTCCTTGAAATGGTGTTTAGTAATTCTCAGCGACTGCAGAGATGCCTACTGGGAAGTGGTCAACTGATCACAACAAACCCCACTGACTCCAGGCTCTCCTACTGCTTTAACTCAATTGCACTTTCTTATCCAAAGTCACATCTCTTAGGAAAATCCCAGAAATGCTTTTTGCTGTGAAGCATGGTTTTAATATTATCACAGCTATTTGAAAAGACAAAAGATTAGAAAGACTATTTGGTACTGAAGGAAGAAACAGTTTCAAGGGATGGATTTACCGAAATCAAGACTCACATTTGCTGTTAAAGTTTACTTCAGTGTCTATCTTCAGCTAAAACATTTCCCCCCTGATGCTGAATATAACTTCTATGGATATGAAAGGAGATGTCCATTCTTCATTTGTGTCTTGATTTCCTACAGTCTGTAAATAATTACGGGCAAAATGGAAGCTTGGGATTTTTTTTTTTTTTTTAATTTTTTCTTCATTTATGTCCTATATTGATAATATATCGTTGGGATTCAATTCTAGTTAAAAAGTCAGATGGGAAAGTTTTGACATGATAATTAAAAGACAGATGGGTTTTAAAGGAAGCTGGATGCTGATCCATAACAAAAGCACTTGTATCCTCAGGAACGGCTATGAACATAGCTATGATTTTGCAGCAAGAGATACCGTAGAAGTAGTCCATTTAGTCTGAACAGCTGATATTTGCCACATGTGTCATGACAGATAATGACAAATATATTGTTACCCATACTTGCCAAAAAGAAATCAGGCAAGATTTTCAGAACTGGCTAGTAATCACCGCAGTTCAGTTTCTGCACGCCCGACATGAAGTCCACAGCAATGATGGGTTAAGCCCATTTCATTCTACGTGGAAAGGACAGGGTTTTAATGACAAATGCCATCTCCTGCACGGTGGTACATACCCGAAGCTCCTGAGTGCTTGCACACTTCTGCCTGTTTGCTGTTGGTTCCTCCGAAAATTACCTCTCCTTCCCCTCTTCAGCCAGCTTCTCTACAAAAGCACCGATATCAGGTGGATAGGAAGGAGCTGCAGGTAGAAGAGAACAATAATTTTTAATAAGAAGAATCTCAAATTACTGTAGTTAGAGGATCTTTACAGGCAGAGGTCTTAATTTCTAAATTAGGATTGTTCTTTTTAGCTGTCTGCCTTCCTCTGCAGTGACTTTCTTCTGGAGCCAATTCTTTATTAGTGGAAACACCACAGCAGTTTGCTCCTTGCCCCACAGGACACCTCCAGCAGATCTATCAATTCTCTGCAGCCAAATCATTCAGATGCCCTGTCTTAGGACAGCATCTTCTTGCTTTTTTTTTGTTTCTTTCTCTGAGAGAAAGCTGTTTTGGTTTGGTTTGGTTTTGTTTGTTTTTTTAATTTTTAACACAAAAACAAGCAAACAGAATTCTCTGATTCTGTGACTTTAGCCATACTGATGGCAGGAATCACAGTCTAGAAAGCAGCATCCTCTGCATGTTGGATCTTCAATACATCAAACGACAACCTTGGCATTGTTCTGAGAGGGTTAACTAAGATTAATGAGAAAAGAAACATGAAGCCATGGAGGATCAACATTACAAATCAATGACTGAATAAATTTAATGTGTATTCCAGCTGTACTTTACCTGGCATGAGACTGATTTTAAAGAGTGTATCTTTTATGCTTCTAAATAACCCACTAAGACAGGAACACTGCTTCCACTTTAATAATGCTTTATTTAAGGTTTATACAGTAGTCAATGTATTGATTTAGGAGGAATTTGTAGAATAAAAAAAGAATGCTTAATAAGGTACAGATAAACTCCTCCAACTTTCTCCATTTCCCATCCTTAACATTTGCAAACTGTAACTTCGATATTTTAATTCTGGAAAACAAAGTCAGTAGAAAATAAAACCAGACTTGCTGGTAGTCAGTGTTAGTTTGAACTTTAGACTTTGCATGGATGAAGCAACTTCCTTGGAAGGTGAAATCTTTAAATTGTATAGCTTTCTCTAACATCATTCAGTAACTTTTGAAAGCACCCCTTGTAACTGCAGATGAAAGAGAATGCGTATTTTATTTATTTATATCTAATTATTTCTTAGAGCTAGGAAATGCGACCTGTGTCTTTGCAAATTAGATCCTTTGTTGTTAAACTTCACGATGGAGATGGCTTGCTTTGTTCCTTAAATCAGAATGCTATTACCCTTAAATTGCCTCTTAAAATTGCCATTTGTCTAGCAAATCTGACGAAGTCGCTTACCTCCCGATAATTACACGTATAAAGCCAGCGACAAAAAGAGACCTTTTACATGTCTGAACGGTTTCGCAGTCCAGCCTCATAATCAGATTCCAGAAATTGAACTTGCAGAAAGTTTGTGCTAGCCTTGTGGATTTTCATTTCAGATGTTGTCAACTCAAGGGCATTTGGACCAATCAATATCTGTCTGTCTTCTCGCACAGAGAAAGTTGGCTATTAGAAAAGAGAGGCTTACAGCAGGCTCAGCCAATACCATTAGCCCTAGCCTAAGGGCAGTTGTGTCCATGTGCCGGGGTAGGCACCTGCCCCCTCCCCTCCCCCACCATTAAGAAGGCCACTGGGGATGTCATTTGGACATAGCGGGCAAAGAGCACTTCTTTATTCTTTCTCTTTTTTTACACCCAGACTTCACCAAAAATCAATAAATCTGTTCTTTGCTTATTTTCAGAACTTTACTTCAATATAAGCAAGGACTTTCCTTCCAGCTACAAACTCCAGTAGCACCAAGTCAGGGATTTTTTTTTTTTTTTTTTTGTGTGTGTGTGTGTATTTTTTATTTTCCTTTCTCTGTTCCAATTTGAGAAATAATTGGAAATAATATCTACTGTTTCTTCTTTTCCCTGCTAAGGATTTTTTAGAAAAAAGACCTTGATCTGCTGACTCTTTTCATGATTCAGCACTTGATTTTCCTGTCCTTGCTGTTCTTTTACTGCTAATGATTTTATATGATCAGATAATGAAATGCTATATTTCTTTGTTTTCCAATCAGCAAAGTTTTTTCCATATTGAATTAGGTTTTGCTATTTTCTGTGTTGAGGTACTGTTAGTGACACTGTTGTTGATAATTCCTTAAATATGAAGCCGTCACCCTTGAATTTTAGGTGTAGCAAGGTTTCTGTATTGGGGAGCCAGGTATGTATTCTAGGAAGGCATCAAGCCCATGCTTGAATGTTTTGAGACTGTATTTTGAAAGAAACATTTTTTTAATCTACTATTTCTTTGGAATAAGAAAAAAAAAAAGATAGATTAAGGGATGATTGAACTCAGTAACCTAATGACCAAGCCAAGTTGCAGTGAACGTAAGTATGGAGCCTGGATGCTAAGAAGCCTGCAAGAAATGCAGGTAAATTGTCACTGGAGGTCTATTTACTGAGAAAATGATGGCAGAGGACAAAAGCAGAAGTGGAGTTGATGTGGACAGAGATAAAAGTGCTGTAGAGATGGTCCACCAAAAACCAGAAGAAACATTTTGGAAGGAAAAATTTAGGAATAAATCTTGAAGACAGAAAGCTGTTGGTCAAAACTAGTGGAGGGAGCTAGTGGTAGTAATTTCGTTTGACAGATCTGTTAACAAAGTTCATCAAAATGAGCTTTAATGGATACACTAACCCTTGTTCTTTTGGCTATGAGAAGTCAAAAATGGAAAAAGTTCCCCAAACCCAGGAGTATCTCAGCCTCTGCCCAAAAATCTGGTCACATAATGCAGTCCATTGAAGGCTCAAGTCCTGGAAATCTCAGAGCTGAGATGACATTTAATATTTTGATCTCTAAGAAAGTAAATGAATAGTTAGGCAAGTGCATCTTTTCTATTGCGTGATAATATTGTCCTCAAGCAATTTAGGAGCTTTAAATAAGAAGCCTAAGATTTATCTCAAGTAATGTAGCAAAGCTGCGCTAGTTGAGACCCACTGCAGACCTGGCCTAAAACCATCAGGCAGTGAGGAGAACTCAGCCAGAAAAGACCTTGCTGAATTCCTATATATATAATATTTGGCTACTTAGGAGATACTACAGTATGAAGATTCCTTTTCTGTGTTGAGCTGGGCTTGAACTGCAGAGAAAGATACAATAAAGATTAAAAAGAAAGAGGAGTCCTATAAACCCCACGAAGCCAGGTAGTGGAAAGTGTTAGTTGGGTTGTGTTTCACTGAGACACTTTGTCATTTTTCAGCTATTTTATTTTAAAAGCAAGTAAAGAATGTTGTTACTAAATATTCTTCAAATGGCCTGTGAGAACTTTTTAAGGTTCAGAGCCTTCCATCACCCAAAGATCTCACAGATAGCCTTGTGATAGGGGTAATGTGCTGAAAGTTCAGACAAGCTCCTCTTGCAGCAGATGGCAGAACCACTTTGCCAAGAAGCTATGGCCAGTTGTGTTGTTTTGAGTCTGAATGATTTAATTGACACTTTACCGATTTTACATCATTAGCAAGATGCTTCAAGCAAGAAAATTAGGACCAGGAAACTTTCTCACCCCACCACAGATGATGTGGATTATGGATGCATTTCTGTAAGGGAAGTGTATGGAAGGATCCTTGTGGTTGGATTCCCCAGGAGGTGTTGGGAAGATATTAAGATGTAAAGAGCAGAGCCAGTGCTATCTGAGAGGAGGTCGGTAAGTAGGAAAGGGGCTGTTTCCTTAAGAGGGGATTTCCATGTGATTTGTAGATATGAAAGAGACTTTATGGTAACACACACTAATTTCTAAAGTGGCATTAAATTAGAATATTTTTTGCTTTTTCTTCTTTTTTTTTTTTTTTTTTTTTTTTTTTTTTTTTTTTTTTTCCCTCTAAAATGTACAAGGTTCAAGTTTTGGGTTCCTCTCACAACCTGGCAAGACTCATGCATTTTCAAGTGCTCATGCAGCAGTACTTGCTGCTTCATTGAAAATAATAGTACTCTGCTAAACAGCGTCATCTTGGGATCACTTAGAGGATTTAGTGGTGTTTAAGGGGTGAAGGCTAGGATACTGTAAAGTGAAAACCTCCAGTGTAAAGAAAATAAGGTGAATTTCCTACAAACCCCTGAAATAGCTGCATTTCATTTAAGAGGTTGAAATGTATGTGGAAAAAAATATACTGGCAAAATTTTATTTACTGCCTCGGTTATAATGACTTGGTAGGATTTTTTGAGACTGATGGGTAAAGGGGTAGACTTTGTGGCCACTTAATCTCCAGAGCTGAAAATATTTCTTCGTTTGAGTAAGGAAACTTGTTTTGCCACTGAGTGGTTATTCACTGTATGGATTATTGTTTTGAGCTAGAGCAAGATCTTTTACTTTTGATATTTAAATTAGAAAGAAAAAATAAATAGCATGTCCTTTTCAAAGCAAACAATTCAAAATGACTAGTCAATACCCACTACTGAAAAAAAAAAAAAAAAAAGAAAAAAGATAGTTCCCTTAGCTCGACTCCCACATCATTAAACTCTGAGGGAGTTTTGTTGCAGACGTTTCAGAGCAAGATCCTACCCTTATACATCTGTCACAGCAAAAGATCTGAGTAAACCAATCACTTCTAAAACTGCTATCTAAATGTCATTATGATCACTGAGTTATTTGTTTTAGCTTTTTGGTAACATTGAAGTTTGTGCTCGTTTACATTTTTGTATTTGCTTTGGAACAGGCATTTTGGACTAATTACATTTTGGAGTTAACATCCATGATAGGGGTAAATATAGCAGGGTCCCAAGTAAGCCCAGTATAGACCCACTGTCCTGCCAGTGCTGTGTTGTGCATTTCCACTTCATTCTTCTACAGGCTTTGATGAACTCTCTAATGCACGCACGGTACGTACCTCAAACCAAAGAGATACAGCTGTGGGAAGGGAAATATCAGATGATTCAACAACACTTGTTACTTACCTGGACGTTCCTTGCCAGTTCAACTAAAGCAATAAAATCTGATTTCAAATCCCAGACATCATCTGTCCAAAGGTACAGCATGTTGAACAAAAGGTATGAAATAAATTAAATAATGAATTACAAAACTGTAAAATCTTCTTAAGAAGAAAGTAATCACAGAACTGTTCTTGTTCTATTATTCACATTATCCTTTCAGAGAAATATTTCACCAAAATATTTCACCAACATATTTCACTTATGTGCATAGAGATCTATTTTAAAAAAATATATATATTTTGAATATTTTCCTTCTGTGCTATGGATTTTGTCACTATATAGACAGGAGTTTGATTGTGATTTCTGTCATTAGCAGAATAAAGGCATCTGAAAGTTAATTTATGACCTTCTTAAGATCAAATATGTCCAAACCTAAAATTCAATAACAAAGAGTGTAGAATTGGCTTAGAATATCAGAAGAATCCATGAATGAAAACAAGGTCTCACCTCCTGAACTTGAACAGTCCTTTGTGTTTCTGGGTATCCAATTCTACATGGTTAACAGAGCTCTTAAGACTGAAACACGAGCAGGAGAAAAACACATACTTAAACAAATATCTTGACACAAAAGACATTTGAAGAGGATGGACTCTCATTTGAAACACACTATCTAGCTCTGCTTCATCTTGAGCTGGGAATCTTGTTTTTCCTCTGAAGCTTCTAAAGCCAGACTTGGTCTTGTCAAGAAGTCAATATTACAGTAACATTTCTGCAGGCTCAGGGGACATGGTCATCTTTTGCTCATGTTGTACAGCCCATAGCAATAACGCACTTCTAATTGGAAGGAATCTCAATAACTGTATAAATTAGAAAGTCCACTCAAGCTACTTATGAACTCAAGCCTGTAGAAAATAAATGTCATGAATCTTCCACATAGTCTGCTCATAGGTTCATATTGTAAGGCAAGAGCACGGTGTTGCCTAAACCAAGTATGAATTAAAACTAAAGCAGGCAGTGCATAAATACTTTTCAGGAGGTACTTTAAAGATAGCATGGTTTATTTTTTTTGCTGGGATATTTTGAAATTTCATCATTAACAAGGCATGAGGATAGGGACAGGTGAAGCGGCGGGGATGCAAACTCCCTCATTCTGTTTTGCCAGACTGGTTCACTTCTTAACCGTGCATGCAACCACGGGTATGAACACATTTTTCTGTGGGTTCCCCAGTGTCAACAGTTGAGCACATTAGTGTCACTTGTGGCTGCAGCATGCCTGGTGCGGGCGCCTGTCTAATGGACAGTGGTGGGAGCCGGCAGACATAAAACCCCTGAGCTGGAGCCCATCAGGCAGCGAGCGTCGGATGTGTCAGCTCCTGCTTCTTTGCAGAAAATGTTTCTTATCGTCTCCAGCCTCATTGCTCCCAGTGAGTGTGCATGCCAGCTTTAGTGCCTGCTCCACTTATTTCAGGTATTTTTGTGTCAGCATCCCGATAACAGTCTAAAGCCTTATTTTTTGCTGACAGTGGTAGGAAATATTCTTCATCTTTGACCAAATCCTGACTTGCTTCATTCATGTTCAGGCAAAACTCTGGTTGGAAAATCTCTGGCTGGAACAAAGAATGTTAGATTCAGCCTTATTGCATATTAACACCGCAAAAAAATTAGAACTGTGAAGATTTTTTTAATAATCTGACCCATCATTGGTCTCTAAGGAACAAGAGGAATCCATGTCTTAGAATTTTTAAAGACCTAATAAATAATTTGCCATAACCACAGGGTACCATGGCATAATAGAGCTAAGGTAATATTTAATTTGCTTATTTACAACATTAAGTAAAATATTCTGTTTCTTTATATATATATATATATATATATATATATTAGTATTTATTGTGATAAATATTTGAAATCTCACTGCTCGGTTCTCAGCAGACCTTGGTGTGTTTTGGAGTCTCACACAGTTAAAATTATTCCATTATGCTATTAAAGCATAGAATGTGCAACATGCCATACAGCTCAAGGCATTTCTCAGTTCATTTTTATCTTTTCAAATACCTGTAGCTTCCTTTCTGCACTAACATTTTACTGCAAGCATTCTCTCGTATCTGCCAGTTAACTTTCCCTTGAAGCCCAGTGGCCTTCTCTGCTCTGGTGGTCACTCATCTCGCCCCTCTCAGATCTCGGAAGGGGGTGCCAAGCAACATAGTGAATGAAATATCAAGCAAATTCACATCAAATGGCAACATGACACCCCCAGGTAATAAAAAGGCATCAGGTGTAAAGTGTTCTGCCCCGTAACTTGCCATTCTCCTTGGTGTTTGCGCGGGTCCCTTGCACTGGTCGTGCCAAGGTGCCTACTTAGTCCGTGTACATATTCAAGCCTGAATAATTCGAAGCAGCTCTGTGCTATCCCTTACCGGATCACTGATGTTACGATCCTTAATTAGAAAGGCAACACTAGGTAGACAGTGGTTGGGGGAAAGGAGAGGGGAAGAAACGAACGGCAGAGAGTAACCGTTTTGTTGATGCCTGTTGTCTTGGCTAAAATACAGCTCCTGCTGCATTTCTTCCAGCAGCACAAGCTGAATCTTTTCCCTCATTTGATACAGTGACCTCTCAAGTGCATCATTGCCCTGAGGGCTGAGGGCAGTCCAGCAACTGTTAAACCCCTTGGGTTGATAATCTTCTCCCACATTTGCCCTTAACACCAGACATACCACCATTAGCTACAGCTCCACTGGTGCTCATTAGAGCCGATCAATATAGACTAACATAAAGAATGCTGCTGTGCCTTCTGTTATTTTTCAGTTACTGCAAATTTACAGACTTTCACCTACAATACAAGGCTTTGCTGCCGTACTATGTAAAAAAGAGGATTTGAGACCAAAAAACAAAACAAAACAAAACAAAAACCCAGACAGTTTTTATTAGATGCCTAAATGTTATTTATCTTGCTGCTCAAAATACCTTGTTACTAGAAAGTGTACAGCAGATGTTCTGTACAGAATTCTTTTTGGATTAAGTTACCGTAAAATTACAACTTTTACAAATCACAGTGGATGCATTGGCAAACAGAATCAGGCACATTTTAACATGAGAAAGTGTTTGAGCCTGTAAAGCCTATGCAAATGCTTTCATGAACTTGGCCTGATATTTTTAAGCCTGCTGACTGCGTCCGTACTCTTTGCAGTTGGATAGCGATTGTGTGGCAAGTTGAAGGTCTATATGTTGAAGGCATATATGTAGAGTGGCTACAGCACTGCATACTACCACCAGCAGGTGTTGCCAAAGATCATAGCAAGAACAGCAACAATTAACAAATATATCATCGTTTTTCCACATTTTCTCCCAAAGAGTCTTTCAAATGATTCACATACCATTGATAAGAACTAACAAACTAACTATATAAAAAGGTACAAAAATCACCTAACATCCCTTAGGCATTCATTGCAATGATACACAAGTACTCAAATCAGTTAGAAGAATAAATTTTTTTACTTTGCATTTGCATTTGGAGAAAAGGAAGGTCAAAAAACTTCATAAGATTTACCAAAGGGCAATGTGATGTAAATATAAAAGTTAGGTTTTCTCATTCTTTGTTCTTTAGTCTGTTTGGTCATTCAAACTTTATAGTACTGTTTAGGACATAAAACAAGGAAAATATAGCATCCAGCCAACTTCAGGAAAATTTTAATGAGATGGAAACCAAACTTTTTATTCAGCATAAAGGCAGGTATTACTTATCATGGATAAACCTAGCCACCTGAAGTAATAGGATGGTTAAATGGGCATATGGAACGTTAAAAATACTGGCAACGTGTTAAATTTCAATGAATCGAGAGTAAAGAAAGCCTAATCTACACCAAGTCTTTCCATATCACTAGGACTTAAGGCCTCCTGTATCTTATTCAAAATGGTGGCTTAAAAAATTCAGTGTCAATTGCTGAATGAAAAAGAATTTCAAACTATTTGAGATCAAGTAGTATATGGTAAATTTTACCTGTTTTCATCAGGTACATCATTCGACAGCTTAACTTTTTTCGTAGTTCTCCAGTGCTATAAGCGATTAAATATTTCTGTTGAATAGCTTATTTATTCAAGACCTTTCTGAAGAGCTGGAAGGGTATGAGAATTTCATTTGTGAAACTAGGGATTTCTCAAAGTCCATTAAAGCACCTTTACTTATAGAACGACACAACTTCTCCAGATGCGTCCTTTGCTTTAGTGGACCTATTTGCATCTTAGGTATTACTTAGTGTGAGTAATGTGGTAGGACTGAGCCCTTGATGATAGGCTGATTAATGAAATCCGTTCTGCTGGGTGAACATAATGGAAAATGTGATTCTGTTGGCTTCTAAAGTCTGAAATTCATCTCCATGCAAACGACACACATTTTATGTATGTCATAAGCCTTCTACTATCCTTCTGCTTAGATGGGGATTTCATCCGGTGAATGGAAAGGTGGTTGTTACATCCATTAATGTCATTAAAATGTACCCAGTAAACCCATTGCTTATGACATTGCCTCAAGTTTGAATCTTCCCTTCAAGAGCAACTTGGATAAACTTGAGGAAAAACAATCAGTGAATCAGACCTAAAAAGGCATTTTTGAAACAGCACAGTTTTTAGGAAGAAAAGGATTCATTTGGTTTGAAGACTTTTAGTGAAAGAATACTGGCAAAATCACTTACTGAGTTAAAAAATGGCAGCTAATTTCTCATTTGCACCTTTTTCACTCAGCTTGCTGTTGTCAGTCATCCTTATTCATAGCCTGCTAAATTAATGAGCTGTATGATCTGAGCTCCCCTGTTTATTTCCACGCAACTGTAAATCTTACCCTTAAACTTGTGGTCAATTTGCTATGAATTCCTTACTTCTCCCATGATGAAGACAGAAAAGAGCCATATTTTCCAAATCATGCTTCATTTCTGTAGATCTTTTCTGAATTCCCTCCAACTTTTCCGGCATTCACATTTCAAAGCGTAGGATCCAAGAGGGAGCACATATCTCAGCGATGGGTTCACAAATCTTGCTGACAGCAGTAATAATTCCTCACCACGCCCCCTCGATAGTCCATAGTTTTCAATAATATTACAATATGGAGCTAACAGTGACTGTCCAATTGAGAGTAATATATTGTATGTTTTGATCAACAGGGAAAGGTTTTTAGGAACTTTCTCTTGTCAAAGCTGGATATATATTCCAAACCCTAATTATTGACCAAGTTGGTACTTCATGCAACAATGTCTTTGGTTGTAAATTAGCTGGTTTTAATGGTCTGCAGCAATGCTTTCAATATCCTCTTTAGTGCCAAGTTTGAATGATGGAACTTGCTATATATGCTGACACTTTTTATTCTTAAACACCTAACGTGCAATATGTTCCCGTGAGTTTTAAAGGGTAAGATAAAATGTCAAAATTGTTCAAAAGTATCATGTATATTTTTTACTCAGAAAGTTACATACTCAAAACTCTAATCAGTCCACCTGGATTTATGAAATCCCTTGTTATCATAGCTGTGTGAAAACTGGACTACAGATAAAGAAAATGGTATTTTTATAGAATGGTCCTTTGAGATGGGTCTGCTCCTCTGTTGTCAATGTAGGCCAAAGTGCCAGTGGGAAGTGCAGTACATGACCTTAGTCAATTAGCAGGGTCTCCTTAATCTCTTGGGATTACTTTGATCTGCAATATCAAGTCTAACACCTTAATGAAATTTTACAGATAGTCACAGAAGACATCCATGTAGCGAAAAAACAATTTCATTTTATACCTAAACTCTTAACACAAGCTTAATAAATCCCCAAAAGGGAAATAATAACTATAACCATATTCAACATAATTTTTTTTTTTTTTTCACATGGTGTTTATGGCTGAGAAAAACAAGATTATAATAGATGGGACTTCGCTTGTGAAAACTGGGAAGAGATCAAGCTGCAGATTCACATTTTTCTTGTGGAAAACATGTTATTTGTTGCTGTTTTAAATCTCCTGAAATCAGGATGGTGTGCCAAATCTTAATTGCATTTGTTGTGTGAATGTATTTCAGATATATGAAATTTCCATAGCATATGACTATCCTGATTTGTGTATTCAACCCTGCTTATTTAAAAACTTATGCTCATTCAAATCTTTTTTGTCACTTTGGTCTGAACAGTTTTGGTGGAGTTAATTGGACAACCTACTCCATTTCTGATATAATTACTAAGTAACTGCGTGACAAAAAAATTTTGGTCATGTGTTGATTTTGTTTGGTGTTTTCTTTGCTTATTCAGATCATTTCACCTGAAGGTCTTGCAGGACCCATCTCGCAGGCATGCAGAAACACTTCAGCTGGAATTTTTTTTGGGGCGGGGGGGGGGGAAGTCTCCAGGATTCCCTGCCCAGAAGTGAGAATGTTGCACAGATTAGCACTGTCTTGAGAGGAAGGGAGGGAGCAAAAGATGGGGTTTAATTAGGCCACAGCTTTATTAACTCAATCTATCTGGGAATTACACAGCGATATTTCACACCATGGCTGCTTCCTTCCTCACTGGTGGTGTGTGCTGCCACTGACCCCATGTTTCTGGGTGCCCCTTGGGGGTAGGTGGGGAATCTCAAATTTGGACCTTCTTTCTGCTGCTTCTGGCCTCCTCCAGCCTCGCTGGACATGGAGACCCAACAGGGTCTCCCTCTCTTGTCTCCCAGCAGCTTGTCAGAGCACCCTGCAGTCAATCCTGGGGAGAAGGTCCTGCCTCTGCCTTCGTCTCCAGCTTCCTTACGAGATCCCAAAGTTTCCAGCTGGGAATAAAATGATTGTTTTGGATGCCTGGCGGTGAAAAAGAAACGTGGCTTCAACCGCTGCCAGGCACCTTGGCTGTGATTTGGGGAGGTACTCAGCGGTGGTCAGGGGCATCTGCTGCCCTGCATGGTGGTGGTGGTGGCTCCTCTCTGTCCTTTGTAGGGCCAACCTGCATGGGAAAGGGCTCAAGCAGAAGAAAGAGGGTTTCTACACTCTCTGCAGACATGAAGGAGCAGTAACCCCGTTTAAACTAATTGGATGGTTCCTATGAGTAAAACAAAGTGGATGTGGTCACTTCTGCTGTAGCCTCCAAAGCACCACATGAAAAGTACAGCATTTTATTCTCTGCTGCTGTTGCTCGCAGGGCAATCCCTCTGCTTATCTAAGTCGTTTCACCAACATCTCTTTTTCTTGGGGTCTGACCTGCAGTCCTGAGCCAAAATGCAAGCTGGCTTTAAAGTGAAATTTTGCCAGAGTGAGGGCTCCAGCATTCCCCACTGCAGCTCGAGAACATGCAACGTCTCTCCTGATGCTCTGCATACAGAACATATCTAACCATAATTAGACATGATTAGAGGAACCAGAGATATTCAAGAGCCCTCTTTTATAAATTGCTTTTTGCAGTCAAATTAAGGTTTATTGCTGAGTGTCTTGTGGTTTATGCCGACTCTGATTTGCACAGTTTTATACCCTTGTTTTGCTTGTTGTACTCATATGACTATATAGCAAAACTAAATCAGCTCTCCCCGTAGGCCCAACAAGTGAGCTTTCCAGTGTGTAGAATTCAACGGACAATCCTCATAACATTTTCTGGTTTTTAATGCATTCAGTAACTGTAAAAACCTCTTAAAATCGAACCAGGTTATAAAACTTGGCTCTATACAGATTCCCCTAATTAACATATGACAGATACATGCAGTCATTCCACTGTGTTCTCCTGCGGTAACTGCTTAACATAACTATAAAACGGCTTCCACGAGGTAGTGCAGGCATCGGCTTTGTCTTCACACACATCTGTTGCATTTTTTAAAGGAAAAATAAAGTTTTAATTTTTAAAATCTCAATTTTAATAATGCATGGAAAAAAAAAAAGGAAAAACTCTGCTTGATTTTCATCGGGGTCTCGTATTATGCCTCTTGCAGCATTGCCAAATGGTCCCAAAGTACTTTCTGACCCCTTTATCACTCGAACTGTGACGACATGTTCCCGGTGGCCCAGAGGAGCAAGGCCGAATCCTGGCACCGATGGGTCAGCCCTTGCTGTGGTTGCATCGACGTTGCAGCATTGACAGTGCTGTAGATTCGTGGGCTGGTGGGACGTGGATCTGGCTAGGGGATTGTTTCTGAGGGTAAGTACAAGAATACGGCATATCTCTCTTCAAACATTTGAACTGTCAGGCAAAACTCACAAAACCAGTCATTTAATGTCAATGGGAGCTCCTCAAAAGCAAAATTACAAAAATATCAAAGCCACGGGAGTCTCGCGCATATTTGAGTGAATTAGGTGAGTTAGGATTGCAGACATGATTCACAATTTTTTCCTAGGCAAACAATCCTTTCATTAACTATTTATAGAATATTTGGTTTTCGGTTATTGACCTATAGCTGGAATATGGTAATTAAAGTATTTTTCACAAATGTTCATAGGTCTTCCTACATGAATTAATTTTTAACCTTTTCGGTCTTCATTTTTCACAAATATCCTTGCAAGCAAACCTCTAAGAGGAATTCTTGTCAAAATAGGGATTTGAAATGGGTGTTCAAGAATGTGTGAAAAAGTAAATGGTGAATAACTAAGAGTCTTGTTATTTTTAGCTAATTTGGCTATTACAGTTTGGTAATTTGAATTGTTTTAACCAGTCGATTTTTGGTTTGCTTTTTGGGTTTGTTTTTTTTTTTATTTTTTTAGTTTTAGTTTTTTTAATCAGGAGCATCATAGATCTACCTTGCTTGTATTTGCTTTCTATTTCTAGGCTTCAGATAAGTACTTGGCCACATATGAGGTCTCACAAACATAGATGCTGAGAACGTTCTTCCTCTGGATTTTTACATTTCAGTAGGCATTGTAGGGAAAGGGTGGAAAAAGGAGGCAATAACACCATCCCCATTTTACCAACAGAGAACTGAGTGTTTTAAAGATCAAGTAATTTATGCTAAAAAAATTTAACCCAGATTTTTGAATCCCTGTTCATTGTTTTAAGATTACACTTCAGAAGTGATTTGGCTGATAGCATCCTTAAAATATGTTACCAAGAAATACAACGTTTTCTCTAGAATTTGCTGTTTTGTTCCATGAAAAGTAGCACCTGTTCGCCGTGCTGTACGGCAGTAACATCAGGTTCCTGCGTGTTTTAGCCCTCGTGAAAGTGCAGGAAGGAGCTTATTCACAGTGTGCACAGTGATCAACTCCCATAAACCGGCGATGCAAAGGGAAACCTAAATGCCTGAAAAATCATAAAAGAGACAGCGAGTGGATGAGTCCTAGCCGAGCAAACTCCAGCTCAGAAGAGTAGCACAGGGCAGTAAAATAAGAATAGATCTCTCCCCCCCACCCTGAGCACTGCTGCTGTGCCGAGGCATGGAGCGTGATTTCCTCCTGCCCTTTCCAGGGTCCTCTGCGGTACGTGAGGCAGTGATGAGACCCAGATGGGAGATGGCAAAGCTCCCCTTAATGACCGCTGATGTTTTCCTGCGTGTAGCCTAATAGAAGCAGACAGCAAAGATTCTTATCTTATCACCGGAAGCCTGACAGCACAGTATTTCTCTTGATGCCAGGATTATTTTGTTATAGACGCTAAAAACACACTCCAAAAATTACTCCGGTTCGTATGGTGTTTGCTTATGTATTGTGGTTGTACAGGTAAGTCCCGTATGCATTTTTAATTTAAAACCATCTCATATAGCAATAAGAAAGCTTTCAAATCTAAATATGTGAAATCTCTGTATATAGGATTAAAAAATCTATATTCATTGCGGGGGGAAAAAAAAAAAGAAAGGATTACAAAAGACCAAAAGCTCTAGGGTTCAAGCTAATTTTTCATCATTTCCATGGGGAAAAACACTGGTAAATGTTAAGAAACACCCTTCAAGAACCTTTAATTTGTTTTTCACTCTCCAAGATATAGATTTTCTCTTTCCCATTTAAGTAAAAAAAAAAAAAAAATCCTGTGGGTTTGTGGAGTCATTTGAGAAAATATATATATTTGTATAATATTACATGCTTTCTAACATAGCTTTGATTATGCTGTCAGATCAGCCTAGGCAGGATTTGACTTGTAGCCAGGTCCAGTAACTTTCATTATCTTCTCAGGAGGTATTTGTTCCTGTAGATCACACAAATCAACTGCAGGATCAGGTCCTAATTCCAAAATCTTGGTTTCATTCTGGTCAGTGGCAAAATCCCTATTGACCCAGCGTGGGTCAGGACACTGCCATAAATATTCAGCCTTTTGAAGTCACTGGGAACAGGATAAGGTAATTTTATTTTTCTTGTAGCTTGTGATGTTTCAGTTCTACAACTGGTTTTGCTGTTGACCTGCTGTTGAGTTCAAGCAGATACAAGCGGATCCAGCCATGTTTATCAGCAAAATGCAGAAATAAAATTAGAACTGGAGCTTAGCCCTATCTTTTAGTGTAGTCTTAGATTAACAGAGATCTTAATACAGTTTTACAGTCACACACACATACATATAATGTGTATAAACACACGTAAGTGAGTATATGCGTGCATAAGAACCACGTAATGAGGAATTTATTAATAATGCCAGGGATTTAAGTAAAAGTATAATACTTTGCTTTTTCTGAAGTGATCAGTTTACACTCATTAATGAGTTAGCATCCAAAGCATTCTTTGAATAAATGTTCAGAAAGATAAATCTCGTAGTTGCCATTTTACAGATGGGAAAACTGAGGCAAATCAACAAAAGAGGCTGATGACAGTGGGTCACTGCCAGCTTTAGAGACAAGAAATTGCCTGTGGAACTGGCAGTGGTGAAATGGGGATTTTGAATGCTTCTGAGCTCATCAATCACCGCTCAATGCTGGTGTTTCAAAGTACTCTGCTACAACTGGCTGTGTTTTATATTCAGTCAGAGATTGCCATTCTTGTACAATTCAGCTGTAAAGCTTCAGTTGTTGTAGCAAGTGTGAAATTGCATAGAAGTTATGGTAGACTTAAATAATAACAGCATTTGCCTCCTGTCCCTGAGTTGCAGGTATGTGTATGTGGACAGGCCTGTTTATCCTTGCAAATTGCCATCACTTACTCTCTGCTACAAGAGGGTATGGCTATGCATGCAGAATGCTGTGGAGATTAAAATGGTGTGTGTTTCAATATCTAAGATAGAACCTCATTAAATTAACTTCCTACATCATTTATCAAAGCAAGTCAGAAGGAGGTTCAATGCAGACCACGGTAGCCAATGACCTCCAATCTTAATTTCGTAACATTAGTTAATATAGTTTCTGTTATGCAATGTACAATTTCTTTTTATCTCTACATGTCTTAAACACATGTGAAATGAAAATAAAATATTGTTTCCATTAAATGAGGTGCTTTTCTTTCAATTTACATACCATCGTCAGAGTCTTGGCCTCCACATTAATGAGTTCCACTTGGATATTTGGAAGTTGCCTTTGACTTGGCTTTGTTCTCCAGAACTTATCCATGCAAGTATTTGCAGGTGTGTGAGAAAATAAGCTTTACATTTAATGAGTCGTACGCTGCATTTATTATTCTCATCTGTCCATGTCCATGTCTGGAAAGACATTCACCTCATAAATGCTATTGTGAATGGGATGTTGAGCTGGAATTAGACTGGGTGATAGTGGTCATATGCATGGGGCCAGCAAAAGGTCCACTGGCCACTTCAGAGCAAAATAGGGGGGCATACATAGGATTTAAACAGGACAAAAGGCCTGTGTTGGCATCCTGTCCAGTCGCTTGCGTTGGCTGGAGCTAGCTAGGAAGGCAAGGCATACTTCAATTTGCAGTAGTATAATCTTACAGCGTGACTACTAATATCACACATTGTCCCTAGCAGCTAAAACCATTGGAGAATGTAAATTACAGCCATAGTTCACTAGGTGATTTGAAAAAACATGCTATAAAGTTTGAGCATGAGATGACAAAGTCAGGGCTGGATATATGTTTGCATTCATTATCTTTGTTATATTTCTTTGGATAGTTAGCTGGTTTTTGAGTTGGGAATGCCATTTGTATGAATACTCATTACAGTTTTTTATAGAGATTTTTTGGAAGGGTTTTAAAAGCACAGCTAAAACAAGAAAATAAACTTCAAGCAAGAACTTAGTTTTCATGCCTGAAATTATGCCATCAGTGAAGTCAGTGGCAAAACTATGGACTTCAAGATCTGTACAATTTGACCTCTGGGCTTTGGAGCTGTGTTGGCAAGAAAAAAAAAATAAATCCTGAAAAATGATATATGAGCTTCATAATCTGTGCCTCACTTAGACAGGCTATACAATAAAATATCCTAAAAATCTAGTACTGGCTTTCTCTATCGAGCTAATTTGTAGTCAGGCCAGCTTAGTACATGTTCTTAAACATGCTGAATAAGCTGAGAAACAGAAAACTACCAGGAGTGTGTATTTTAAGGGCTTGGACAAATGTCAATTGACTTTTCAATGTCAAAGTGCATTGGATCAAACCTTAATAAGCTAATCAATTAGAAACCAGATTTCTTCAAAATTTGGACTTGCTTTACTCTTTGCATGAGGTTTGCTGTAATGTCAAATTTTTACCTTCCAGAACACAGGTCTTTCAGAACTGATAAGTTGTTTTTATTATCAAAAATAACTTGGAAAAATTATTTTCTTGCTCTCCGTGCCTGCAGAAATATTAACAGGGTTTGTTCTGTTTAAAACTGAAGGCAAAATATGGAAAAACTTAGGCTAAATTGGCTTGACTGAAAAACTTAATTGACTGACAAGGAGGTGATAATACCCCAAACCACTGCAAACCATTCCTGCAACCTCCTTTATAAACAGTCTTGCTAAAATCAATTCTTTCTATCCAAGGCAGCTTGTGGCAACCACTTTCCCAAACAGCCTTTTCATCTGCTTGTTTATCCAGAGCCTCCCTGTACGTAAGTGCTTTCCGGAAGGTTGGTCCCTGAGGCTCTCCCTACATTTAATTCCCTGCTGACAGGTATCAGAAGCTCTCCCATCATCAGTTTTCTCACAAATTTTGTGTATGCTGGTCAGAGGAGCCGTGAGACGAGAGCCCAGCTTCCTCCCTTTGGTCTCCTGGTGTTGTTTGCTAACGGGGCAGCAAGGGACCAAACCCAGCCAAGTTGTGTGAGCTTATTTTGCTATCACTAGATTATACCAGAATCCCCAAGAAAGTTGCTGTGAAGGAAGCTGAGCTCTTGGGATGGCGCATGGCTCTTCTGCTCCAGCCACCTTGCTCTTACTTCATGGACCCGATAAGAAAACAGGGGGGAAACGTTGGATCAGGCTTGGAAACAGTAATCGGCTGTGGCAAAAGAGAGCAAATGCTGACTTTAGTTTTAACACCCAAATCATTACTGCAGGTTGAAAATTGCTGAAAGCTGCATCACCTGGATGGTGGAGATAGATGTGCTGGAGGGTTCTTGACCCAACATGGGCAAGCTTCCTGGGTGGGGAATGACTTCTCTGCCTCCAAAACATGTCATTTGCGTCGTGTGCCATGAGAAGAACTCAGGAAGCTCTGTCCAGAGCTCAATCCAGTTGCTTACATGGAAGCATCTTTGAGTCCTGCCCTGTCAAAACCAAACCCGGCCCCAGAAGGAAGGCTTAGGCCATTTCCCCTCACAAGCTATAAATGTTTCATGTGTCGTGCTAAAACTACATATGTTTCTAGGACATATTCACTTCTCGGAGACGGGTGGATGGCATATGTGCTTGTGGGTTGTTCTTGTTTTACAACTACATATTTATGTTTGAAATCTGAGGATATGTTACTTTCTCCTTCATCCATATTCAATTTATAACTCAGCCAGCCGGTGTAAGGAGGACAAAGAAGTAAATATAGTAATATGACATATTTATTTTTATTTGTTTTATGTGCTTGTGATACTGCAGTGTTTTATGTACTTTTCTATATCTATTTTCTATTTTTCCCAGTGTTTCACAGTAAGTTTGATAAGTTTGGAAAAACATATATCTTTCTGGAGTTTTTGAGCTGTATTCTGCATGCTGTAACACTTCTAGATTCTGTGTTAGGGATGCCTTTTCCTACCTTTCCATGATATTATTTTTAAACTATTAGATATATGTTCCCTTATTTTTTTCCTTAATGCACTTTACCCTACCTGTCTTTAGATTTTACCTGTATTCCATGTTTATCCCATAGCTTCTTCTTGTTCTTTTGCATATTGTTTCTGTTATTTTTATACTTTTGCTGCTGCTGTTGTAGGAACTGGACAGGCCACCTATCAACTTCCAGTGGCACTGCAGGAGAGCAGCTTCTCCAGAGGCAATACATAGAAGAGCAGCTGCCAAGCCTGGGAGCCCAGGGGCTTTTTCTGCACCTCCGAGTGCTGGAAACCTTTGAGGCAGAAGAAGAGCTGGATCTGCACCAGTGACCAGGGTGCAGGAGGGGGAATTGCTGCCTGCAAGGTAATGGGATCAACCTTTAAATGTAGCACAGTCTTTAGCACTACAAGCCATGAGCAGGTTGATATGGGACTTTTCATCCTGGGGAGGTTTTGCTCTTAACTAGTTTTCTGAGAGATGCTGTAATTCAGACAGTCACTGATTCAGCAAAACCCTTGACCTTTGGTGCTCACAGGGTCAGAGCTGATGTTCACTGCAGATCTTCCTGGTGCTAAAACCTATGAAATGGCTTTTCCTGCTGGAAAATCCTGGTTTGGGAAGCATGCAACACTTTTTCTTCACACAAGGAAGGTTCCTCCTTCACCTCAGACCATGCAGCAGATCCCATTCCCAAGCAGTGCAAATCAGTACAAAACTCTGCAAGTGCACCTTGTTGAAACTCCGAGCCAGAATTGAAATGTGAGAATGAAAATGAAGTTTTTTGGCAGTCGACCTACTCATATTGAACAACTTGGGATGGCGCTTGAGGCACATGGTGTAATGGGAGGTGACGAGGTGCAAGGCCAGTAAGTACGCCAGGACCAACATTGCCCCATCAGTTGCCCAGTTTAAATGCTCCAGACCAATGAGCTGACCAAACACTTGCACTGGAGCAGTGTCACAGTCCTGGTGTGTGACAACCAGAGAAGATTTCCTGGTGTTCGTCGTTTTTGTTTGGTTGGCCACTTTCCTTTTTCCCCCAGAAGCAAAACTGGCCCCCAGACAAATCCATTGCAGGGTACATTACAAAGCCAGGAACATTAAAAGGAGCAAAAGGAAAGCCAAATTGCTTGCAGAAATGAAGATTGCTTGTTTTTTTGCCATGGGAAGACAGAGCTCTCTGTGCTGCAAATGATTCTTGGTTTAAGGACAAACAGTGCAAAGATTGCCAGAAATAAGGCTGTGGACAGAAATTTTTCTTTTATTATTATTTTTTTTTTTTAAATAGTGCTAATTGTAAAAGCTGCATCCCTGGAAGGTGGAGAAAGGCTTCCAAAGTTCACTGACTTACCAACCCTGACAGCGATTCTCCTGATAATGGCACAGCAGGTCCACAGTGGCAAAGCCTAATTGACAAAGATCAAAATCTAATTTGGATAACACCAGGAGCCGAGGGGGTCATGCTCCAAATAGTGCTTGAGCCACAACCAGATGTGTTTGTCATTTCATGGGGAAAATGCAAAAAGGATCATTTCAGGTCCCTAAATGAGGAAGATGCCAATAATATTGAAAAGCATACACAGGAAGAAAGGTTGTTCCTGAGGGTGCAATTACTGTGGCTGTGATTTGAAATGATAAAAAATATTAAGTAGATTTTAATGTTGTAACCAAGGGTGGCCCTGCACCGGGCATGAATAGGAAAGGAAGATCTTTTGGGCACCTAGATAGAAAATAATACAACTGTAGCTATTAACAGTATCTATCCCATGCGTCATTGGGATGAGTATTTCCTTACTTGGAATATAGGTCACATTTCCTTGTAAGAAGCAGGCATCTCATTGCTATTATTATCTATTAATTCCTTGAAAGGAACTAACCTCACCTGATCCGTGTCTTGAAATTGAAAAAAAGCATATGCTGAGGGTTTTGGGACCATCATTTTACCCTGTTTTCTGGGGTACCAGGCCATGGGCAGTGTGTTTCATTAACTGTGCCATGTGCCCTGGATCCGCTCCGACTCCAACAAGCCAAGTTAGGATGACTGAGGAAATGAAAGGCTGGTAGTCCCAGAGAATTCCTGAAGTCTTCTTATGTATATTTCAAGGACTTCCCCCCTCCCCCCCAAAAAAGTCTTAATAAGATAACAGAAAATTCTATAGAAATCCTTTATATAATCAGTGTTATATGTGGGTAATAAAAGGAAATTTTAAGGATATCTTGCAGCCTTCTTTACATTTTCTAAGGGGATAACGCTGTATTGGACTTGTCCGTCTACTCTCTTGCAAATTCTGTGGGATTTTACTCACTGCTCACCTCTGCCTGTGAGTTGGATTTCACTTTCTCATTTATAATTTGTAAATCACAATAGAAGATAAATAATTTCAAAACCTTCTTCTGTGTTGGGACTGAATTCACATGTGCGGTGCAACTCAACAGAGGTACCAGGTACCTTCTGGACTTCGGGGCTGTGATATGCATAGAGGTTGTAAAATGTATGATAAGAATCTTTTACAGGTGAGATTTCATGGAAAAAAAAGGGAAATTATCTCATAATGGACAACGAGAAGGAGGACACTTGGAGGAAAGTTGGGACTGAACTGTGAGGTAACTTGGGCTTGAGAGTGGTGATCCATTTGTTTTTCTTTTTGAGCTTATGAAAGGATTTAGTGAGATTTCCAAAGCTCTTAAGTGACTTAGGAGCATGAGGTCCATTGACTCAGCTTTTCAAGGACAGAAATGAGTTCAAAGGACAAACGTCGGCACGTTTGTGCTCCTAAGCAACTTAGGTGCTTTAGAAAACACAATCCCATTCTAACTCTTTTTTAGAAAAAATAAATACTAATAATATGAATTAAAGCAAAGAGGTTCATGTGCCTACTTTGGCAGCATGAAACTATTTAGGGGATGAATAAAAGGATAGTAATGAAATGATTCCTGCCGCTGGCCGGCACTCTCAGTTTTGGTAATACTTCAGTTTTGCAGCGATTTGGCAAACCTCTTGTAAATGGTCCAACAACGCTTCAGCGAAGCCTTTAGAGAACAGCAATCTGTACAGCACATTAATTTGGCACATTTTGCAGCCCAGGTCTAGCTCAACGCAGAGGTAGCATAAAGACTTCTTATACTTACTGTTCCCAGTCAGAGGTTAAAGTCATTGACAGGCAGTGTTGAAAAGATGGCAATACAGCTGCCTGCGCACCATCTGATCCAAGGGACGGCGTTTCCCCATGCACACCGATACCAACATTAAAAAAAGGAAAGAAAAGCAGAGGTTTAACTCTATATTTTCACAATCTCTGCACTTTTTTCATGCTAGTTTCTCATGAACTGGAGGGCGATGGTCTGGGCAGCACAAGGTAGTGAGGGGCAGGAGGTAGATTCTCAGTGTGACCCACCATTCGTCGTGCTTGTCAAGGTACTGGTGAGACTTAAAGATTCTTTGCATGACAAAAAAATGAATGATTTCTTATATTCTCAGAGGTGAAATCAAACCAATCCCATTAATTTCAATTAAAATGTTACCTGTCTCAAGCTATCTCTTTTTTCACCCTCAAAGACTGTTTAGGGATGGGAAAAATGAAATATTAATGCATTCTATAAATAATATGTGTGAGGTCCATGGGGACACAGAACCCCCACATCATTAGTTAAATTGATCTTCCTCTTAGATTTTGCAGGAAGTCAGGGGGTTGTGTGGCTTAGTTTTCAGGAAAAGCGGTCAAACCTGGCTCTGAACTGCTGTGTGCCAGATACGGGGATGAGGTTTCTTGTGCTGTTCCTTATTAATGGTCATTTTATATATTGTCTCATGTCCAAAGTTTCAGGAGAGGTTCTGGTAATCTGTACGGTAACCCTTACTCATGAGATGAATTCTGCTATGGTGTTTTCTTGTGTAAGGGCTTGCAGGACTGGGACCTTTAATAGGAAATAAATATCAAAGCACAATTTGTTTCCATTGCGGCTAATTGATGGCATATCATGATTATGTGTTTTCTGTAGTTCTCTGTGCTCCAAAGACTATTTTTTGTCTGACACTTATCAACATTTTAAACACATGTGGCCTTTAACAAAGCAGGACCTTCACCTGGTTTCTGCAGGAGCGATGGTGGTGTACCTCAGCCTGCTTCAGCTCCCTCTTGACAATAAATCACTCTGTGGTTCCTTTCTCCTTCCCCTGAAAGCAGCAGAGGAGCTGCTAAATCTAGCAATCTTTTTCCTTTTTTTTTTTTTTTTTTTTTTATAATAACATAAAGTCACTGCATGAACAACCAGCAATGTTTATTAATAGAGATCTCCAATTTTGGAGTCTTTGGTAAATTGAGAACATACTGAGAAAGAATCTTATCGCTTGAATCGTAGGAAATCCATTTCCAAGTTGTCTGTTTTTCATCAAATTAAAATTAGTTTCATGGGAATATGAGAAGGTTTTTATAATTAGATAATGGAAATTTGCCTAGGTTATCTTCCACTTATTTGGATGTAACATAAATAACAAGAATGTCACATCATGCCAGTATTTACTCATCTAACTCAGCACAAATCCTGGGTCAAGTAACAAAGATTTGAAAACATTTTAGTGCTTGTTGCTTAGAGACCATTTTTAACCACTGGAAGGATCTCACTCAAATCCACGGTTGCGCAGTGAAAAATCTGAAAACTGAATAGGAGCAAGCCTCTCTCAAAGACTTTGCTCAAGTAAAACATTCCCAAGAGCTACCCACCAAGTGACTGAGAGTAAGATTCCTCTTCCCCAGCCAGTACAGAAATGGGATGGGGGCTTATCTGGACATATTTCTCCTTTTCAGTGAAATCTAGTCAGAAATAAGTAGCTTGCTTTTGAAATTTTTTATTTTAAGCATTTTGATCATCTCTGCTCTCTCCCCTCTCCAGGCCTGTACTGAATATGGAACCTGGTTGGTTTAGGTGAAAATCCGTGAGGTTGGGAGCCTGTCCCATGGCCGGGAGGTTCCAGCGATGTCTCGGCGCGGTGGTGGCAATGGCTGGTGTTTCTGGAGGTGGCTGTCAGCCGTCCCTTTGCAACGGTCTCCTCAAAGGATTTATGACAACTCATGCTGCAACAAACTATTTCCCCTGCAAACTGCAAAGTGAGGGAGCTGGAGGACAGATCAATGACAAAGTATATTAAAGGGAGTGCAGGTGATGCCAACAGAGCACCAAAACAGTGCTTTCAGGTACGGTTCTATTTTTTTACCTAATTAATAACAAAGAGACGCAGGGCTAAGTTCTGGTGTTGGGGAGGCACAAGGTCAAAGCTCTCAGTGAGCTGCAGGTCAGCACTCAGTGAAAATCAATGCACAGGCTCTATAGTGTCTGCAGTGGGCCCAGGGTCTTCTGCTCCCCACCACCAAACCACTATAGCCAACAGCAGCAACTGCTGCTTATGCCATGGTTGACATTCATCCTGCACAAAGAGAAGAGTCATTTTATCGACTTATTTTTAATCAGTGGCAAAATCAGGGCAGAGAGGAGGAAAGTGGAGTTTTTTTCTCCCCTTTTTTTCCTTTTTTTTTCCCAGGTCACAGAGCCAGGCCACATGGAGGCTGGTGTGCATGGTGGGTCTCCTGGCTTGGCATCCTGTGCACTCCCAGCTAACACGTCTATCGATGGATCTGAAATGCCTCTTTCTACTTCCCTTCAGAACAAGGTGTTTAATAATCTCTTCACTTGAATTTAAACAGAGTCATGTCCTTGCTGGGGATAATATCATCTGAAACACTATGGCAGGAGACCCTAGTCTCCACAGATAGCTCTGGAGATTGCTGGTGGGGGAATTGCCCTAGATATCTTTTATCAGAAGTTCAAATGTCTATTTAAAAAGGGAAAAGATCATGTAACCTCAGGTGAACCTTCAGTCAAATCATATTTATTGTCACAAGGTGGGTTGCAAAAGAGGTTTGTGATCATTTGGACAGTGTGAATAAAGGAAAAGGTACTGTCCTGTGTTATTCTTTTTGAGTAAAATATGTAATTTAGTCAATAGCACCATCAGTGAATATCTCACAGTATGCTATAGTGTAATGAAGAGGAAGTGTGACATCATATCCCTTCAAGACAACTATAATGTCATATCCCAACAAGTACAACCATTTCCCTCCTCAAGTTTTAAAAGGTACATTTTTTAGGAATCTATTTCTCTCATGCCTGAAGTCTAAAATCACTTAAAAACAAATATCCAGTTTGGTAAAATGCCATCAGTGCATTTGCACATGTTCCTATCAGGCATTAACTTTCAGACGACATTTGTATGGCTGTTTCTTTCCAGGTACACTAGATTTGTTGCCCAAAAACTAGGAAATATCCCATATAACTGCCACAGGATGGCTTTTCTCCTGCAAAAGGACTGAAAGTTGGAAACTCTTCTAGGGAAATCTTGCAAATCTCAATCGACCCATTAAACTCTTTGAATACAAGGGGAAAATTCTGCACCAGTGATAGAAGAGACACTAAAATTAAATAAACCCAGGGAAAGAACATGTCTTGCATCATTATTTTAAGAGGAGCTTGGAATAAAAGTGTGTAACTGGATTTTAGGTAGTATTCAACACCCATCTGTTCATGCTGGTAAGACTGAAGAGCTTTCTCACAGGTTTTGCATACTGGGAGCTGTCATTTCTTTTTTATCCCTATATAGACTGTCAGGCTTTTATATATTAGCCACTGATTGTTTTTGTCTTCCTTTAAGAAATGCAGTCCCTGCAAACACATCATCTTTCGGTGCGTACTCTGCACATGGAAATAGGGTCCTCAGCAAACTAGCACATGGAGAATGCAAAACCATATTGGTAAGCATTGCTGTACTGTTAAAAGCAGCTAGGGTATAGTCTTCTCCTCTTCCCCTTTGTGAATCTCAAAAATTAATATATTCTATATGCTTCTTTATCTCCCCGACGTTCTATTTTTTTTTTTTTTTTTTTTTTTTTTTTTTTTTTTTTTTCCCCTTGCCCTAAATTCTGCATGCCTACCCCCTGGACACAGGGATTGGTGAGAGCAGTTTAAAATTAGTGCCTACAGGCAAAGAATTTCCCAACCTGTGCCTGTGTGATGCTCCTAACGATCCCCAGTCAGGAGCCCAGCACTGCGTGGCTCGGGCCGGAGCGGTAAGGGGAGCTGGTGGCAGTTGCTGAATTGTGCCTGACATCTAATTATGTCCTAGTCCTTGGCAACAGCTTGAAGATAACTTACCTCTTGCCAATCATCCTGGAAAACTGCTGCTTTTCTCCTTGAAGCCTTTAGAGGCTTCCCCAGTGTTGCACTCCCTTTGCACGTTGTTGCTGCCAGGTACACAGTGGACTTGCAATTGTCTTGGAGAAAAAACCCTTTTGGGCCCTGGGAATGTGCAGATGTTCCACTTGGATGCCTGTTTTGTGGCGTCCCATGTCTTCTCTGGGAGAGCAGGAGGAGAAGGGCAGAACGGTTTGCAGCAATTGCAGAAAGTTGCATTTCTGGCTTTATAATACAACTGCCACCTCTCAAGCAAATACAATTACCTGTTTCCTAATGAGGACAAGTTTGGCTAAGATTATAGGAGTCACTGGGAAGTTTTATTCTATAATTTACCCCAGAATAGCTCTATAGTTTCATAAATGTTTTCCCTACAGAGTAAACCTTGATTTTATGATGAAGGTCGTATAGCTCTTGGAGAAGGCATGAGGGAGGTGGGGTGCAGGGTGGAGGATGCTGCTTTGCCGTTGTTTGATTCCTGGGGTGGCTTTCCAGGGGTTGATCACCAAAACACCCAGCAAATAACCATGCGAAAGAGGAATATGTGTAGAACAAAGAGTTACGGAAAGTTTAAGATGGCTCATGTGCTCAGTCTGATGAATAAATGAAAGACTGGAGTGATTTTTCCTTACGTGGTTGGCAAAGAGGGAAACTAAGTCACAAATTATACAATAACTAAAGGAGAACCATGTTTTATTTAGTAGCTGTATAAGATTATTACTGTACCACTCTCTGCAGAGCAAATTCTATCATTCCAGAGATATAGAGAGACAGCTTTAAGAAAAGAAACTCATAAAGAAAAGGAAATAGCGTGTAGCTTGTATAAAAAAAATTGACACGTCACATCTGAGCTATTCCTATTTCTGTTTCTGACGTGTCATTCACTATTGAAGAAAACAGCAAAAGGTACTGAAAAGTAAGCACTATTTGAATAGATCTAATTGTCAATAAATAATTGTGTTTTAATTAAAATGTGTCATGCCATTCTGAGGTTCTTATATTACATGAGCATGAAAATGTATGAATGCATTATGCAGTAATAATTAAAATGACAGTTTCCCAACTCTTAAATTTAAATGCTTGGCAATTAACTGCCTGATAAATCTCACTTTTCTGTGTGTCTTTCTTTCTGGGAGTATTAAATAGTCCTAATTGCTGATTGCACATTCCTTGGCTGTTGACAGCTTTCTGTCAACATAACTTGTTCCAAATATTGCTTTATCTTTGCATGCAAATCAAAGATGTGGTATTCTATTTGTACTAACTGGAGAGGTCATGAAGTCCGAAAGAGACGTCCATAAGATCAGGGTGGACAGGGACCCTGGTCCCTTGGCTGGAGGAGGGTTGCAGAGGTTGGCTCTGGGAGCAGCAGTGATGTGTAATCCGGGCTGTTCTTGAGTTGTTGGCTGCAACACTTGCCCCTTTCAGGCAAACTTTAATGATGGATGTTCTCTGATTTTTATTTTTTTAGTGAATTCAGAAAATAAATCTATCTCATTTTCATAGCTTAGCATAGCTGGTCCCCTTGCTTTAGAAGATGAATGAGTAGTTTGGCTGGGCTAAAAGAGCAGATGCTAGGGATCAAATGAAATCTCCCCATTTCCAACCCCTCTGCAGACTGCTGGCCAGGGGTGCAAACAGCATCGGTTCTTGCAGTGGTCTTTACCACCTGGACTCTTGTATTAACAGAACTTGAACTACTAGCTCGACACACAAACCTATCAGCAGGTAAATGCCTTTTGCTTACTTCTAACGTAGA
Source organism: Tyto alba (assembly GCF_018691265.1). Taxonomy (NCBI): domain Eukaryota; kingdom Metazoa; phylum Chordata; class Aves; order Strigiformes; family Tytonidae; genus Tyto; species Tyto alba. The sequence goes on along the minus strand of NW_024881261.1, from coordinate 2,713,543 downwards.
CCATGTTTAAACTTCTGACCTGCGAGAAAACGCTCAATGCTCAGGGCCAAGCACAGCTGCGCTCCCAAACCTGCGCCCATTACCAGCAGTATACAAGGATATCCATTAGGGTTATTTTCATGTTTTAAGTGGAGATACTCACTATAAAGGGATAAGTTGGAGAGAAGCTTTTTTTAGATCAGTGCTGCTGCTTATAAGCCACTCTCTGGCTGAAAAATTAACAGAAGTCGTAGGATAACACAGCGCTGGCTGGTGGCACAGAGCTCTCGACGTGAGTCTGTGCAACAGTTCTGTGCAACGTGGCTTCTGGGGGATGCACAGGTCCATCCAGTGTGGTCTCCTGGGTTCAGATCGTGCTTTTTAAGTTTTCTCACGAATGTCTTGCTCTTTGCCTAACAATGAGGAGACCAACACAAATGCATCCGAAAGAGGTAAAAGCTGCAAAAGGCGTTTCCAGAAATATTTTTTCCATTTGCATTTTGAATGCGGGTCATCAGACTGGCTCGGCGTAAATTGAATTGAAAATAAAGGCGCTTGCTAAAAATGTTTTCTGTGCTCACTGCGGAGGAGCAGGGAACGGGGGCTGGAGATGATTCAAGGTAAATCACAAGGCAACGTCTCCCCGACGCGACATGTAAACATGGGACGATCACACAGGACCCCACAAATGCGTTGAGACAACTGCAGTTTTGGAGACAACAAACTCGGTGACAGAAATCTAAGCAAGATCTCAATTTTATGGAGAAGAGTGGGATCATGAGAGCAGTCATTCCCTTAAACATTTATTAAACCCCTTCCCTGCAGATGTAACATTTCCCATGTTTTTCCCTGCACTTCACAACGCATCTCAGTGCTCATGGCGTGAACTTTACCAGGACTGATTTTTTAGTGGATGACTGGAGGTGAGCCAGAAGGCAATGACTTCCAGGTATCTCCCCCGACATCCCCCCAGCCCACCCCATTGCTGGCGAGCGCCCGTGCCAGAGACGGGCTGGCAGAGCTCTCTCTGAGCACTCCTGTCACCAGAGTCTTGCAAATTCATATCATCTTTGGACTTTTTGAGTTGATAAAGACATTGATTAGGTGGGAAAAAAAAAAAAAAAAAAAAAGAGACGACATTTTAATACTGTTGTTGGAGTTGTCAGGCCAGCTATGTGTAATGTTGTGTACTACTGAAATTGCCTGAAGAATTAATTTATACGATTTTTCTGCCTATTGATTATTTCAGATTAGCTGTGTTTCTCAATTCCTACTCACTGGTCTCTGTCTGGGCTGTGCCTTTGCTTACTTAAGGTGCGCAGCGACTTCTTACCCACAGATTGGATAATTTAATCCTCATAATTTGTGCCAGGTAATGTTGAGGCACGGTCCCTCCAGCTGGGATTCGGAAAGTTAGCAATTAGAGATGTGATTTCAGTTTCTCGTTGATGCTGCTTCTGCAGTCAGTGGGGAAAAGGAAAGAAGCAGCTTTAGGTGGAGGTTTCTCCTTCCGATGGTGCTGTGAATCTCCCTCTGGAGAGAGCTCTTTCCCCACCGACAATGAAAGCCCCAAGATAAGTAGTGGAGTACAAGCCTTGTATACAGAAGAAGAAACTAGGGGATATAAATCCCCTGTTTCTGGTTCTTGGGGACAATCTTCTTTACTGAGCAACTGCTATCTTTGGCCTGATTTTTATTATCTTTTAAAATGTGACTGCTTGCAGACTGCAAACAAAGCCAAAAATGCTTACAGAAAATTAAGGGGAAAAAACTGCCAACAATAATTTATAGAAAAAATAATTCAGATTAATAACAAAAAATGAGGTTGTCTTTTTTTCTTTTTTTTTTTTTTTTTTTCCCAAGGTTTGCCTTTTATTTCTGTGTCTGTTTGTTGTAGTTGGAACATATTTTTAAGAATTTTTGCAGCTATGGGGACCAGTGATTTTCTTGCTTATCTGAAGGAAGGCGCTGATTCTTATTTAATCGCTAGTTTCTGCTAATCGCTGCTTGTGAAAGCTGAGGCTTTAAGAAAATCTCCAGCCCCAGTCAGACTTGTTATAACATTATGAAAATTGGCAACTATTAAAATATTTGCAAATATTTTTCTTGCCAGTTTTTTCTCAGTTCTGCTTGCAGCCATCAGCAGGGGACCTTTTGAGGTATAACTACTCCCTGCATAAAATCTTCCTGAGCCCAGTTCAGAGCTGGTGCATGCAGATGCAACTGTAGTGACTTCAGAAATTAAAAGAACCCCAAACCCAACCAAAAAAACAAATGTCGTTATAAACCCTTACATGTATATGGATTTTGGTTTTGTGTTATTTAAGCTTTTCATTTGGTTGTTTTTCTCCCTATTTAGGCATTTTTAAGTGGAAAAAAATGCCATTTTGAAACTGAAGATTAGGAGGCCATATTAAAAAAAAAAATTAGAATGAAATTTTAAAAAATTTCTCATCTGGAACACTTCATTTTGGGCCCTTTATAATGCAATATGTTTATACTGGGAAGCCTTGCTTCATATTTTTGAAAACACCTCCCAACTTCAGCCCTTCCTTGCCTCCTCATACAGCAACTGGTGCAAACGTGACTTTGGGGCTTAAGCCCCAGGTAAGGGAGCTTTGGGGACAGGCAGGGTGAGGAAGGAGCCCTGTGATATAAATTGGTCCTTGATTCTTGCTGGTGGCTTTGGTGGAAGGAGAGAAATTCCCATGCAGGATTATTTGTAGCCCTGTGTTAAGGATTTAAAATCCTTTTGGATGCTTCCTACAGTGGTTTGTTAATGGCCTTGCTTTACCTTGTGAGCCATTGCCCACCTGTGAGGAATTTTGATCAGCTGAGCTATAGGTACAATTCCCCCAAATACATGGGGAAAAAATCAGTTGAAATGGTCATGAGAGATATCAAACAAGAATTTGTCTCAGGGAAGTGTCAGCATCCAGGTTGATGTGTGTAACGCCAGCTAATCCATCCAAAGCTAAAGGAATCCTAAGAAGAATCAGGGTAGAGCAGTCAGAAGGACGAGTTATGGGACAAGGATGAGAATCTCCTCTTCCCCCAAATGCTTTGTCAGAGCCAGCAAGTCCTTGGTCTGCATTGCAAGGCAAAAATGGTCTCTCTCTCCCTCTCCTCTTTTTTTAACTCCGGCATCAAAAGCATAACAAGGAGCAGTTTGAACTTAGAGTAATAATTTTGCCCTCTTAACTAAACAGATTTATCTAGTAGCTGTTGTTACCTCTAAATTAGGTGTGCTGAGCTATGGGTGACCTGAAAATCTCATGCTTAAAGGAGAAAGCAAAGGGAAGGAAAGCTGACCAAAACAGATAGCGGTGGCAGGTTGAATTCAAATGGTTTGACTGGCCTACAAGACAACGTAAGATACATATTGCTTACACTGTGCTTACAGGAGGTTTGTATTTGGCAGGAGGTTGAAGTGAAAATAATTCTGTATTCAGAGAAAATGAACATTTTTCCTTTCTCCTTTCCCTTTTTTTTCCCCCCACCCCCCCCCACCCCCTTCCTTATTTTCTGCCTTTTCTTTGTCTCAGCTATCCTTTAGCAACGTACAGTACTGGTGTAGTTAACAATTTGGTACCAGCTGAAGCACTGATTTGATTACTGTTAATTTGATGTCATTTGTCAGTGAACAGTGAAACAGTGACTGTTCCTATGCACAGGGACTCTATCTAGCACTCGGAAAATACTTATTATCAAATTGCTTAAAAATCACAGCTTGTTTTTGCATCACAAAATGTTTTTCTGTTGAATGAATGGCTCTGCGTGGATGAGATGGAGTTGCCAGTGGGATGTTGGCAGGAATGAGATGGATGCAACAAAATGAAAGGAGAACTGGGGGTTTATTAAACATACACATTCTTTTTGGGCAGTGTTTCCAGACATGTGCTTAAGTAAAAGGAAGGATAATAGCTAATGTGGTATTGTAGCCGTTGTTTGTAAACATTTTTTCGGTGTGTTTGTCTCTCTCATGCTAACCCCTCATATCCATTACATCGATGCGTGGCTTCTAGGATAAAGGATGCCCCAGCATTACTGGGTAATTACTGATTTCCAGGAGGTGCCATCCCCTCCAAATGCACTGCTGTCAATTTGGAAAAAAACACTGTTTTTTCCACTGGGATCTAGGTTGGGATGTGAGCGAGGGCAGTGACAAGCTCCTCCGACTGTCCCTGTGCCATAGGGATTCAACCTCCGGGTGAAAAAGGTAATGCCTGGTAAGGATGAGGCTTAAACACATCTTTTATGGCTTAATTGAAGAACTGTTGGTGTAAAAATGAAGGAAGATTTTCCCTGCTGAGTGTGAGTGGTAGGTTGGGGTGAGGGTGCTTGTGTTTGTAAACAAATAAATTAAATAAAGTAAAGCACAGTTTGGGTCAAATGAGTGATGCTGTAAAAATGAGGCATTTTGGTTCCTTATTTATTTCTCTCTGTGAAGAGAAACTTGTAGCAAGTCAGAAGATGGCTCTCTGAGGGGCCAATACCACCACAAGGATACTGAAAACACATGAAGAATTGAAGTATATCTTCTCTTTCCAACTTCTTCACCAACCACAGAGATTTTATATTAAAACCAACAACAACAACAAAGTACCTAGAATTAGACAGACTAGAAAATGCAAATTCATGGCACAAAGAATGAAAAGCAGAGCTTTAAAGAGAAAAGCATGCTGATTGCTTACAAGTGGAGGGATGGCTCAAGGGCTTTAATTTTTTGATATAGAAGTGCTGTTGCATTTTATTTCTGTTCCCTGCAACGGGAGCACTGATTTGGCATTGGGGGTTGTCTGACGTCCAGGCCAATGTGGGATCTTGGAAGAGTTTATCGTGGGAGTGTGACCCCCGTCTGCCTGTCCTGCCCAGTCGTTTCCTTCAAGCCCAGGTGGGCAGCACTTGGTGGCAATGGGGTAGACACAGGCCTGGAAATGTGGCCTGGAAATACCTTTTTCTGTTGGTTTTGGGCCATTCCACCTCCCCTTTGTCCCTGGAGATTTACCGTATTAAATTTTCTGTTTTGTCTAAAGTCTCTGAACAAAGGGAGATTTGTAGAAGATTTGTATGAGGCAAGGGCTCATATTTGGTCTATATTTCAGGGAGGTAAAATAGAATGCTGAACCTAGTACAGATAAACCACTGTGGGAGTTTGCCTGGGCACTAGTGGCATATTTCTTTTGTGATCTTTCTGGAGGTTAAGGGTGAAGCTGGAGGTATATGAAGAACAATTTGTTTGCTCTTAACAGAGGCAAAGACAGATGAAGCCGGTGAGCCCCGATTCTGAATCTTTCAGTCATTTGTTTTTAAACTCATCACGTGCCTGTCCTGATGCAGCCCCTACTCAAGTCCACTTCACTGTTTGCATGATGTTCTTGTATTTCCTATACATGCCTCTGCCTGCAGATCAGTAAAACTTCCTAAAAACAGTAATTGCACTGGTGTTGTGAGACGATGTACGTATTCTGAACATAAACCTTTCATGATTGCATACTCTTTACTTGCAAGTACATACAAAGTGTGGAATAAATTAATTTATCTGGACAAACTGGCCTTGAAAAGGTTTGTTAGAGAAATCAATTAATTTGTGTCATCATTCTGCCTTATAAATCTTTTTTTTTTTTTTTTTTTTTTATCCACACATCCCATGAAAGGTTGAACAACAGCTTTAGTTTATATAATGATTTTATTTTTTTTTTCCAAATGTTCAACACAACGAACAGGAATTTCACCCATGGAGGTAGATGCTGTCTTCCCAGCTTGACATTGCAGATCACACAGGAAGGCTTCCTTGGCCAAAAAAAAAGGTAACCTGTTTTTAGTCACTGTCTCTGTACTGTCTTTGCTACCCTGAAGATCCTCTTACCACTTTGTTCAGAGGTCAGTGTGGACTGGTCACCTCTTGAACAGATGCAGAAGATAATGCTTGGTGGAAGCTTCTGGGGAAAATGGACCACTTTGCTCAGCTGGGGCTTTCCTGATGATCTGGGGCTTTCCTGATGATGAGGAGATTGTGAAGTTTTTCATTTCTTATTCTATTTTCCAAGCAGCAATTGCATCATACACTCACAACCTTTTTTTTTTTTTTTTTGTTTCCCTGAGTGGGTTCAGAGGAAAAAAACCTGTGATTTTGCATGGCTTGAAAATGGGCAGTAAGAGTCATGTTAGCGATCGGCATGTGCCAGAACACCTCTCTGCAAATGCACGTCACCCTACATCTTCCCTCTGCACATCTCTGGACGGCAATTTGCAATCTGAGGCAGAAGTGGTGCTTCTGCAGTTCGTGAGATGGAGTTAGCAAAGCCATCACAACCATATCCTTCCTTGCCCTGCCTGAGAATGGGTCAGCTGGGCAGGGCTGGAGGGGGCCGGTTGCACCATCAGGGTGAAGAGTCTGTCCCCAGGGGTTTTCACACCCAAGGGACCACCAGCTTCTCCTGAAAACTCCACCACACAAAAATCTTAAAATATTGGGGAAGAAGGTAAAAAAAAAAAAAAAATCATAAAAATTAATTAGCGTTCACTAATTAACTGTAATAATATCATTTAGAATCACTGCCTGGAAATATAGTAGCTCTGGCCCTGTGCCATGGTATAATATGTATGGCTGCTGTCTTTCATGTGGCCACACATCCATTTTGAGACCTGACAGTGATGATCAGTTTTTAAACATTTAATTGCTGCCATTGTTTTACTGAAGGAATTTTATAGCCTTCCTTAGCCAGCTAATATCTCACAGCAGCTGCTATTGATCACAATGATTTAGATATTTAAAAAAAAAAAAAAAAAAAAAAATTCTGTAACTGCATTTCTTGATTATTATATGTAACTTCTTACTATTGAAAGGGCTTAGAAGTTGAACCATCAGCACCATAGAAGCATCCATACCAGTAATCAAATACACTCCATATTTTGCCAAGTATCCTGGGCTGTCACATCTGCCATCACCACCTGTGATAATTTTCCTCCTTTCTTTGCACTAAATAATCAATTACAATTTTTCTTTTTTTTTTTTTTTTTTCCTCTCCACACACACTCATTTATTTCAACTGGCTCTACTGGCTCTAGTCAGTCATTTTGAAAAATGCCGGTGAGGAGGTGTGGGTAATTTTGTACCATGCAGACTTTTAGAGCACAGCAATGGTCATCGTGCAGCCCCATACACCCAACTGAGGAGCTGCTCTCCATCAGGTGTGTCATTAACAACGGCTGACCCTGCATATGTAGGTGAGAATTTACTGAATAAACAGATGTGTAAAACTTTGAGATTTTTGGTTGCAGTCAGAATGGTCTCTCTTGGAGCACTAGATGTTGGTAATACACAGTGAGCATGTTTGCAAGATCCTCATTCCCAGTGCTGACGGATGAGCCAGCAAGGGCCCACACTGACTTGTATATCCCAGCCTGAGTTTTGTGGCTGGCAGTTGGGAAAAGCCAAGAGGGAAACATTGCATTAGTGGAAGCTGAGAAAATCTGGTCAAGAAATGTTGAAAGACAATGAACAGAAAAGACCACAATGCTACATTACCTAGCTTCATGTGAGAAAATGACTGCACTTTAAATAGCAAGGAATATAATTTTATTTTATTTTATTTTATTTTTTTTAAGAAAGAGGGTTCTGAGTATGTCAGCTATCATGTCTACATGATGTGCCAATGCTGCCTGAATGATTTGGGCTGGTAGCTATCATTGCATACTGAGTACCTCTTCAATGTGCCCATACTGATTTTAAAGACCTGAGTTTAGGAAGGATTAAGAAGGGCTTTAACCTGAACTTGCAGTACCCTTGCATGCCCTAGTTTGCCTCGTGTTTGTGCCAGCATCCACACAAGGAGCTGTTAAACCACTCTTGTTTCCAGAGAGAAAAGTGAAAATGTCAGCATCAGTGGCTTTTAAAGTCAGGAGCAGAGCAGAAAGGGCAGGGACGGGAGTGGAGCAGACATTTACACTCATGGGGTTTAGTACAGCCTGATCATAGACCCCTCTTACATGAATATTTAAAAAATAGTCATCTCTTTTATATGCAATTAGTTAAGAGGAACTACTGGAAGTATGCTTTGAGATAAAAGGGTGGCCCTAGTCCAGCCTATTTGTGGGACGAGGCTTTCCTTGTCAGTTTGTGGGGAATTTAGCCCAGTGATCTCTGGAAATTCAGTTTCCAAATTCTCTATCCTAGTTGCTCCCTTGCCCTTGCCGAGCTGTGCTGCTGTTCTTCAGTACCTGCAGGAGCACAAATGTGATATTTGTTGTGCACGGTAAGAGCTGCTGTATCCCAGCTCAGCAGAAGTTGTACCTTTGTCCCAGATGAGTTACCTTTATTTATAAAACATATGAAGTAGTTGCAGATAAGTTGGACTTAAAACCAGGATTTTTTTTTTTTGTTGTTGTTGTTGTTGTTGCTGTTGGGATTTTTGTTTATTTTAGTGGTTGTTTTTTGGGGGTTTGTGATTTGTTTGGTTTTTTTTGTTTGTTTGTTTGTGTTTTTTTTTGTTTTGTTTTGTTTTTTGTTTTTTTTTTTTTGTTTTGTTTTTTGTTTTTTTTTTTTTTTTTCAGCTGGTGACTGCTTAAGATGGGGACAGAGCGTAGGAACTTGCTGAAAAAATTGGCACTTCCTCAGCTCCTTTTTGTATCGATCAGGTCTAAGTTTCAATGATCCTGCATGACTCTCTGCTTTAAAAGGGAATTTTAGTATTGTTCTTGGTTCCAGTTAGATTCATAAGGTTGTCTATGTATTTGCTTTTTGAAGATGTTAGCTGAAGTTTTATAAAAACTGAGCATTCTGATAGATATTTCTACATAGAAAACTATTCAGGAAATTATGTTTTTAAAAGGAAAAACCTTAAAAATAAAAAGCTCAAAATGTGCCATGGTTGAGCTTTTTAAAATATGACACATCCTCTAAATATGTCACATTTATTTTTATAATATTATAAATAAAAAGTTGAGTGAGAAAATAATCTCTTTGCTGTATTTGGGAGCATAGCCTCTGCCAGCAAAGGTTTCTGTAAATACCAGAGGTCAAAACTGCTTGGGACCTCTCCACCACCCATCTGAAATGAAGAAATACATTTTTATGTGTACATTACATAAAACATATATAGGTATTCCTCCATGTATCATAAATCCTATTGACTATGGTATGCCAAGCAGATGCCAAAAAAATCAGGGAAAAAAAATCTGTTAAACCCCTCTACTATTGTTTCTTAATGCTGACATATAGCTATATGTGCTTTAAGTTTAAATATTTTGGTCTGTGAATTTTCTGATGAATGCTCTCGGATCAAAACCCTATGGTTTATTGAAGTGGGTTTTTCCTGAGAGGAGAGCGGTTTTGATAAATCTTCTCACTTAAACAGAGAGTTAAAGTTGTCCAAAGGTCCTTTTTATAGGTTTCAATAGAATTTTGTATTCAAAACAGCTTTCTATCTATTTGTTTTATACCGTTAATTTGTAGAAAAATAAAAAGAAATGGCCCTGGACAAAAAGAAATCAGATTTTTTTTTCCCCTTGTAGACTCTTCCTCTGTTATTTTCTTAATTTCACAATGACACTGGAAACAGTGCTATAGGAGTAGAGAATAATTGGTCTCTGCTTCTCCAGCCTTTATTCTTATTTGAAGGACTTAGGATTTTTTGAGTTTACTCACTTTTTACCCTGAACAATTATCCCTAGCTAGCTTTAAATGAATTTCCATTTGTTGCAAGTTCCACACAGTTTTGGTTTGAACTCATATGTTATTTTGTTTTGCTTTTCTGTTATTTTCATTTGGCTAAATAGCCTGCCAATTAGCCATCACATCGCTCTGTTTTCCTGCTTCTCTTTAATTCAGCTGAACTTTCTGAGCGCCCCCCCAGAGACGCGGCATCAAGATAAATTGTGGCCCAGTGAGGTGCCGCTCCTCTCTATGCCTAAAACCCTCTCTCTCCAACGATTTCAGGACTCAGAAGTGAACAGAGTATGGTCACAACTGGGGCGAATATATCTGAATTGGAAAAAAGGCTCGTGGAAAATAATGTTGTGATAACTTCCTACCTCCAGTGCCCTCATGCATCCGTGCTTTTCATTTTAGATGCCCAGTGCGCCGCTACCATCCGAAGGGAAAGAGGAGCTGCTCCTCTACATTCTGTCTTTAAAATGTTGCTGTTAACGATGAGAGTATTTTGTGTCTCCAAGTTATGTTTGATACCAGCCTGCAAGCAGTTGTGGATGGAGAAGCAGCACATCCCACCGAAATGCAGGAGGTTTCCTGGGGCACTCGAGAGCCGCCGAGATGGAGCTTCTGGACACTCGTCCACACCATTCACACTGACTTAACTTCTCCCCGATTGCGGTTGGTATAATCAAGTTAACTTAAAATGTGTTTAAACTGCTAATGCACCGGGTCATTGATTTTAACAATGTTCTCACTTCTCCGCTTAATTATTGTACAAGCTGTTATTTAAGAGCACAGCTAGGATGGTGGGATGTAATAACGCCTTCTTAGATCGTAATAAATGAAACAACCCGGTAACGGCCTGTGCAAGACTTAAGCAAAGAGGTTTTTACAGCGGGGAGAGAGGCCAGCTGCATGCACGCGTGGTGGCCGGGTGTGATGGCAAGGGATGGGTACGTGACACTGTGGCCTCCTGGACACCGATGGTCTGCACCAGCAGTGACGAGAGGAAACCGAAACGCAGTGAAATGAAGCTATGCTGAAAAAAAAAATTAAAAAAAAAAAAACAAAAAAACAAACCCCAAAGCAAAACAGCGCTACCAAAATATTATTGAGGGACTTCACAGATGCTTTGACATTGCCTCTGTACACAGCAGGATGGGGCTGGCCCTGAAGGAGAGGGATGCTTCATCTTGGGAAGAAAGGCTCATGGAGGTAACAGGAGGAGGACCAGCAGGAGCCGTGTCTGCTTTCCCCTTCTCCTGGCCAGTGCCAGGAGAAACATCCCTCTTCTTTCTTGCTTCATATCACCCTGGTTTTTGAGGAAATCCTGCTCATCTGCCTAGTTTCTTGGACACCTCAGAAAGCAAAGTGTTTTAACATGGTGACACTGCTGGAAGAGGCTAAAAAGGGGTATGGTGGAAAGAGTCAGATCAGAATTCTCTTGAAAATTAATCTATTTCCAATAACCAAGGAGTTGGTGTTTGAGTACCAGAGAGCTTGAAAGATTCAGTTGTTGTATTTTGGTTTGTCTGTGTTGACTCTGTTGTTGTTTTGTTTTGTTTTTTTTTGTTTTTTTTTTTTTTTTTCCATGGAGGCTTTACATCCAATAAGCTTGGTGGCAGTTGCTGCTCAGAAAAGTTTGTTTTGAAATTTGTTTTACTTTGTGTAAAGGAATTTGTAAGGGATTTTTATTTTCTTACATGACAGTGATTTAATTGAGGTCTGGTTTGGATGCTGAGGCTGCAGTAGGAGGAACAGAAATTAAATTTTTTGGGAAGGGGAGGGGTGGAAGACAGTGCATCCTTTCCTGCTTCTCCTTTGTACTTTCGTTTTTTTGCCCTATCTTGAGAAATATTAATTCTAATTTATGCACCTTTAGGGTCAGCTGGTGATTGGCTTGGCTTTGCTCTGGGACTGTCAGCAAGCAAGGGGTTATCCCAGCCTTGGTGCAGCCGGGGCACCCTACAGTGCTCGGGGTGCTGGGGGATGTCCTGGGTGCTCCCCAAGCAGCTGAGCTCCGTGTTGAGCAGCCACCTCTGCTCTACCCGTGAAGAGCAAGATGCTGCTTATCCCACAGAGTTCTTGTGGTTTTGTTTTAATTTTCCTATTCCACCGGGAAGCGCGGTACAATATATGTATGACATGAGCCTCTGTATTTCCAGATTAGAGCGATATCATAGGAACAAGAGGGGATCGATGCTTTCATGAACAGGCTCGGCATCTTGCAGATGTACAAAGGTGAGGCCTAGCAGTTTTAGTATAAACAGCTCTATGCTCTCCTGAGATACTAGGCATGCCTGAAAAATAAGATATTTCTAACACATTGTGCAAAGAGATGCAGTTTAAAAAAATTGCTCCACTTGGAAAATGCTTGGTGAGGGTGTAAGGGTGGGGGCGAAGGGCACATGATGAGCAGGCACACCAAACCCCATTTTCACCCCCGTTATTGTCATTCCTACCTGTAACTTTCTTCCTCGGGGAATTTATTTTTTGGCTATTTCATCTTCCTCGCCTTTGATTTAATCACACCAAACCCAGACTTGACCTAGTGTGTTTAGATTTTCATTAGAATAAATCAGTTCCTTTTTAGTGACTTTTACCCAGGCTAACCCTTCAGCTTTGTCCAAGTCCTCCTTCAACTCATTTGGAAATTTATTATCAATAAAGGCTGGTTATGTGGAACCAACTTCTGGCTACATAAGTATGCTTGCTGAGATATGTGAGACCCTGTGTACTAACTTGTGTGTTTAGTCATAAATAAAAAGAGAAGAGGGAGAGGACGAGTGAGCTTGCACTGTATTTGATTAACGAACAGAGGTGCTGAAGCACACTGGAATCTTCTCTGAAAGGTGTTTCGCTGGTCTTCTGTATTTTTAATCTTAAAATATCCCACCAAAAGAGTATCATCTGTCCCGGCTTGTGCTTGCAGGGGCTGGTGGCTCTGGGAGAACGTCCTGTGCGTGGGGAGAGCGCCGGGGTACGCGCGGTCCTCACTGCTAGTTATCTTGAATTACACAAATGATTTAAAAACATATGTCAATAGGCTTTTAAGTAAGAAGATTCTGTTGTGATTAATTAATCATACATTCTCTCAACTTCAAATGAACTTCTTAATGAAATGTATTCATATTTTTTTTCGGCTGTTTGTTTTTATACATCTGCATACTGCTTAGTTTGAACATATTAATTATAATAAATAAAAAATAAGGAAAGCAGCAGGTGTTCTCTTATGTATTCTACAAAGAAACGTATTCTTTAAATTTTACCAGATTATTTTATTCCTGCTGTTTCACACTGTGGGTTTCACAACATAAATATTTTCTTTTATTCACATGAGACTTTTTTTTGTTGGCAATTTGAAGGCTGTCATGGTTTGTGGAGAAGAAAACATACTTGTAATGTCTCCTTGCTCGTCCATGGCTGATTTTACATGGACTCAGGAGTGAGTCTTAAATAAGTGGATTACCCTGTAATGTTATGGGTAAGTTACAAAGGGAAGAGTATTTTTTCCTCCCAATTTTACTTGCAGGGACTGTGTTTGGGAGTGTTTATTTGTATTAGGCTGGGGTTTTTTTGGAGGAGAAAGGGTGAGTTATGTGTTTATGTGTTTCATACTTTTTGGTTTTAAGTTTGAAGGCCTCACTCTGAGAACTGGAAAATAGGACTGCATAGATGAAGTGTGTATATTATTATTATTATTATTATTATTATTATTATTATTATTATTATTATTATTATTATTATTATTATTATTATTATTATTATTATTATTGTTGTTGTTGTTGTTGTTGTTGTTGTTGTTGTTGTTGTTGTTGTTGTTGTTGTTGTTGTTATTATTACCATCATTATTATTATTATTTTACGTTTAAAGAAGCTTTCTCATGGTCTCTATGACTCCAGGAGCTCGTGGCTGATGGGCGCAGTGAGGCTGGGTGTGGGCAGTGCAAGTCAGGTCCCTGTTTCTTGTCCATCACCTCCTGAGGAAAAGGAGTCCCTGGGTGGTACCTGAGAGAGGGCAGAAAAAGTCCATCTGAAGACATTAAACAATTTTTTCCAGCCCACCAGTTGTTCCTCACATCCCAGGGAAGAGGAGGATCCATATTTAGGTACTTGGTGGGGGCTCAACCTGTGGCCAGGCTGTGGGCTGCCTGAACAAAGTCTTCCCCCACATTTTTATTTCCTTGGTTTTCTGTGTTTTGTTGTTGTTGTTGTTGTTTGGTTGTTTGTTTGTTTTAATAAATTAAAAATCCATAAACAAAAAACTCCAGCCAACAGAATTAAAAAGGAAGAGTAGGCATCAACTTTAACTACACCCTGACTGAAAACTCTCCTTTTTTATTTTTTTTTAATTTTTTTTTTTTTTTTTATTATTAAAAAGAAGCTTGGATGCAAGTGACTGGCATGGAAAGCTAAAAAGCAACTTGAAAGTTTTGGAGAATTATTTTTGTATGTTTCAAACATGAAGCGAGGATTATAAACAGTTTAAAAGCTTTACCATTTCAACGTTATCCATCAGAGGCCCCTCTGAATGCCCAGATGAATACGGGAGTGGACAAGGTTCTGGTTCCTTTCAGAGAGCTGCCTCGACCTTCTGGGTTTTTCCTCAGGCATTGATGTTTGGTGCATATGAAAGGATTTCTCCAGGGGTTTTTCCAAGGGTTTTGTGGGAAGTAAAGCAGATTGGGTGAAGTAAGAATACAGACATAAGTTCTTTCTGTATTTTTGGTGGTAGAGAACTGACTTCTGCATTATCTCACAAACACATAGGAAACATAAAAAGGGGAAATTATGCAGAAAAACATAAATTATGTAGATGCTGGAAAGCCTATGCAAAACATGATATGTGCACATAATAGCATATTTCCCTAGGGTCTAATTGCATCCTTTGGGTACCTTTTGAAGCATCTGAATATTCAGAAGAAAGCAAATTTATTGTAATTTACAAAATATCACAAAAAATAAGGTTGATAAAATGATGTATGTTGTAATGGAAACTCACTCTTCAGTCGTTTTCTCACAGTTGACCAAAGACTAAAATATAATAAATTGGAGTGGCCCTTAGGTGGGGGATAGGGCTGCTCCCCCCAGCCCATCAGCCCCTCTCCCTGGTACTTTTCCAGATGCTTTTTTGGCAGGTCCTCTGTGCCAACTCCTGTGAGGAGAACCACGGGGCTGCTGCGGTGGGTAATAAACAGCTCATGTGCCATTTATTTTCTTCCCAGTAGCTGAGGTTTAGTCAGGGTAGAGAAGCCCTGTGACAGCCCCTCGGCGTGGCTCTAAGTGGACATGATGGGGGAGGCCCGGTGTCAGAAGGGCTTATCATGATATCTGGTCTCCCACCGAAACTCCTCCTGAGCCCCACTGAGCAAATTGACAGATATTTCTTTGCATCAAGAAACAGGTAATCTGCAGATAATCAAAATTCCCCTGGACCAATTACAGCTGCCCTCAGTGATCCCTTCCCCATTGGGATGAATATGTAAGCTTTTGGGAGGCTTGTGATCAGTCACCAAAATCTAAATATATTAATCTGTCTTTGAAACAGCTTCGCCTCTTTGAACTCAAGAGTCAGGAGGTAAAGTAAAACAATCAGAAATTCTTGCTGAGCCACATTTTAACATTTTTCTAGAGTCAGGAGGTTATCGTAGCTCTTCTTCCCTAACTGTTCCCTCATCAAAGGCAGAGTCAAATGCCCTAACCACCTCTCACTGGGGTCCCCTTCCAAGTCGCAAGGATTATGAGCAACCTCCTGACACTGTCGCTGGGGAATACAGACTATTCCTTTTGCAGTGCCTCGATTAGATGGAGACTTGAGTAATTACTTTCAATGACTGGTATCTATATATAGATGTTCATACTTCAGGTCAGATATATGTAAGCAATTGCTCTGGAGAACAAACTCTTTTGAAGAGTGAGCTATTGGTAGGTTTAAGAGTTTTCCCTGTAAAAGCTTGAAGGAACATTTGCATTTACCATCAGTGTCCGTGATCAGTGTGTTGACCCATTGCTGTGATGGGTCCTGAGCAGGGCGCAAGAAAGAGCACCAGATTCTGCAGAGGTTTTAGTACTCAGCCCATAGTCCATCTTTCTCTGTTAAGAGTAACTAAATTGATCATTTGACAGCAAAAAATGGGTCCCAAACACAGACAGCAGCAGAATGATTGAGATTCAGCACATTGCCTTTCGCAAAGCCAGTTCAATGGGAATTTGGCTGTTGACCTTAGTGTGGACAAATTTTGGACCTCAATGGCAAATAGAAACCTATTCTTAATCAGGCGCCAGGACTTCAACCTTCATCCTTGTTCAAAATTACACACACTGTAAAAAAAAACAAGCAGGGAACTTTAGGTCTCAGGTGATGACACGGAAAAAAGAATCCCTGTGAGCAAATTATAGAGCAGGAAGATACTACATGAAATCAGCTAAAATCACAATGCAGGAGCCAAGTTCCTTTTCATCATCTTTAAGAAGTTTTCCTCCTCTCATGGTTTCTAGGACCATGGGAAGGGCTCTGTGTTTTATTCCTCTGATGTCTCATGCAATTATGTCGGTCCTGGGAGATCTTGGATGGGGTCACTGGGATTTGCCATCTCTATTATTTTTCTTGCCTTCTTGCAGAAATCAGTGTTGAGTGGGCTGCCTTTGGGGAAAACCCCTGTAAGGGTGCAAGCTGTGACATCCTCTGGAACGTGTGGCACAGTTCCGTGGGTCCCTTTCCTGGTGGCACAGCCTTGTGCAGCCGTGTGAGATCCAGGCAAAGCACCCAGATGCCTTTGTGGTGTCCACGCTACGTTATTACTTGCTTGGCCTTGCTTCACTCTGGCAACCTCATATTCATAAGCATGTGTCCAAGCTTCCCCACGCTTGGAATTTAAATACATAAATGTCCTGCAAAGATCTGTTGTTGGTTAGTAATGTATTGTCAGCTGTCCTGCCAGCCCTTTTATCTTCTGATTAGCTTTGAAATCATTGAAGCCGGTGAAGATTCGTTTGTTATCTCAGTTCTCGAAGGACTAGAAATCCAGTGATCGCACAAATGTGCTGTGAGGCAAGTACCCATTTGTAAGATAGATGATGATTGCTTGTCGATACCAAGAAAAAGAGCTTTGTCAAATCTGAAGTTGTCTTCTTTTTTAATAAAAAATACTATTTTGATTTTCATGCTCTGAGAAAATTGTAAAACTGCTAGCAGTAGGCAAAGAAAAAAAAAAAAACCACAACCACCCCAAAACCCAAGGTGACTCGGATGTTTGTTTATTTGTCTGCTTTTGAGGTATGCAAGACATTAATTTTTTTCAGAACAAAAGCTGTCAAGGGAAAGAAAATACTTCTTTTATGATAAGCTCATGCAGGTTTACAGGAATTTTCTTTCTTTAATGAGCAAAGATGTAATCTACTTCATTGCCTGCTTTCTCTAATCATCTCCCTGAGATGGAGCTCTCCATCGCAAGCGCAGGAGCCTGTACAAGACCTAGTGGGACTTGACTTGCTGTTGGGCAGACTTTGGGAGCTGGGAACCTTGCTTTGGAACAAATATTTGGCCACAAGTTACAGGTATGCATGCACACCCAGAGCCATCTACTATTGCTATGTATTTACATAGAGGTATTTTCTCCAAAGCATCCTAGGACTGGGCTAATGCATAGTCCAGGTCAGAAATGAGGTGGCTGGAGATGTTTGCACAGCCAATGTTGTCTTGGCATGGTACTGTGTAAAGGATTTGTTAACACTTTATATTTTCTGCTCTTCTTCCATACATACACTGTAATTTTAATAGGTGAAGCCATGGAGAGATGCTCTGTAAATAGACTATGGATGTCAAACCATACCTTAAGGAGAGGATATCTGTGAGGAAGAGACAGCATAAAAACTGTTGTGCAAAAAATGCGTATGTAACTATATACCTGTCAAGTAATTTCTAACAAAAAAAAAAAAAAAAAAAAGATTTAAAATCCTTAGAGTGAAATTGCCTACTAAACCCAACATTTGTCAAGATGCATTTAGCAAGTGAGTCTTTACTCAGGGCAGGGGCTTGTTCTGGATCACCCCTTCGCCCCTGCACCCCTGAGGGTATAATGGCAATTCCTACAGTTCTTTCCTGCCGCGAATGGAGCTGTGTTTCCTTGGGTGCTCAGAGGAGCAAAGCTCAGTCCAAACACGTCCTCTGAGCTGGATCCAGGATGCGGCCAGCCTGTGCTTGGGACACACTGCAGTGTGAGATGGATTCAGTCCTCTTGGAGCAGATGATGCTCTGTTCTTTGTTAACTCACTGCCTTTATGTATCTGAAGGTGACAGTCTCCAGATTAAGCTGTGCTAGTGCCTCCATTACATCCAGCATAGAAACTGTGAGCTAGGTGTGAAAACACACGCTGCACCACCGGTCTCCCCAAAACCAGTGTTTTCCTGGAGGCCCCTGAGAAGTGAGAAACAAAAGAGCATGACTTCCTAAGTGAGCACATACCCTTACACTGAATCACAGTATGACTTTCTTTGTCTCCATCACCTCCAATTTCTTCTAATCCTCTCCTCCCTGTGTTTTTCCATGCCATAAAAATAGGAGCCAGGCTCTTTATGACCCAGCCCTCAGCTTGTTTGCTCTGCAAAGACTTAGCATACTTTTGGCCACTGTGAAATAACTCAGACCAATGAGGAAGGTGGCTGGAGCTTTCTCTGTGTAGCTATTACTCTGCATTTCCCTTTGCAAAGCTTTCATCAGAGAATCTTTCTTCTGTAAGTGTTGTAATAGGACAAGGAACAAAGAATTGTGATTTCTTTCTCCGAGAACTTAAAAATACGTAAACTCAATAAGGGTTGTGCAGTGAGCAAATGTGACCTTGGAGTGAAAAATGAAGAGTCGTTTGAGTAATGTGTTTCTTGTTTATTTAAGAGGAAAAATAGTCCTAACTCATTCTACTACCAGCTTTGACGTTTCTTCCCTGGGAGGAAATAGATAAGCAAATGGGAAAACTGGGGGTGTAGGAAGGAGGGATGAGAAAGGGAAGGTATTGACTTTAAGCAGAACTCTGTCATATGTGTGTCCATCTGTCCATCCATCTGTGATTATATTGTAATTATTAATAATATAAGTGATGTCATGGGTTCTTGGTGAGAGTATAGTCCCCTGGGACAGCTCTGGAACAAGTCAAAGGAAATAATAATGGCTGTGTGCATAGCTAGGGATCCATTTGGCTCACTGGGCACCAGGTTTTCTGTGCCAAACCACTCTCTGTGGAAGGGCAAGAGCACACTGGGTCTGCACAGAGGCTTCCAGGGAGGTCAGCCTGGCTCTCTCCTCGGAGGAGCACCGCTAGCAGGGGAACACTGAGAGCACGGTCAGAAAACATATAACTTAAAAAGCACATGGCCCCTCTGAACTCTTTCCAAACCTGCCACCAGCCAAGGAACTTCAGTTTTATAGTTTCACACGTCTTCATTTTTGTGGATTTAACTGGACCAGCAGCGTTGTTGTGGATTAACTGGGAGTTCAGAAAGCATTTATGCGGTCCCTCTTCTGCTAAGAGGATATGGCATGAAATACTCCTTGTGTCTCTGTGGGCCAGGCTAACAGCTTTCCCTTGCAGTCCTGAGAGAGATGACAGCACCAGATTCCAGATAAGTTGTATATCAGCTCTTCCCCTTGCTTTGGACATCCAACAGTGCTTGGAAGTGAGTATTTGAGAAATAGCAGGGCATGTACAGAAGCTCTCCCAGAAAACGGGGCTCTGGGCTGACCTCCTCCATGCTGGGAGGATGGGTTAGTGCTGGGCTGTTATGGAGGAGCCACCTCGTGTCCAGGGATCTGCTCCCCCTGCACAAGTTGTGAAGCAGCCATGTGTGCCCAAAGCAGGTCCTGGGTCTGCTCTGAAGCCTGGTCCATCATCATCCTGGTATCCTGCTGAGCCAGGGCGGTTAGTGCCAGCTGGTAGGCCCACATACTATAATTGCACCTCCTGTAATCCTAAAGAATTTCTGGGGAAACAGCTGAAGAAATAGCTGCTTCTTCCAGCCATTATATTGACCATTTATTGGTTTTCATACTCTGATCTCAGTCCAAATGAATCTCACCAAGCTGATGGGAACCTTCCACTCTTATTAAGAGGATTGGAATTGAGGTTTTGTGCTATCTGCATCTCTTCACATCTCCTCTTTGTAGCATGGAGAATAAACAGTTCGCATGTCCCTATATTATGAATTCCAGAAAGCTTTGGAAAAAAAAAAAAAAATCTACATTGCCCTAAAAGCAAGACAAATGCATTCCTTAATCTTGTAAGGTACAATGTTTTTTCCAAGTTTGTTTTTACTAATTTTCAAGCCCTTGGACATTTGTTCTTATTCATAACATGCATTTGGGCTCCATGTAAAATTAATTTACCACTGCTAAAACCAAATACCTCATTTTAAAGTGGTCTGTTTTAGACAAATTTTTAAAGCAAAATATTTTGCCAGCTGTGGCCTCATTTTGGCAATGAAGACTTCACCTGTGTTCCCATGAGCTGAATGTGGTGTGAGTGTGATGAGAGGCTCGGGTGGGCTCAGAGACCCCTTGATAGGTATATGTGTGCCTTCGGGGACCCTTGGCTGATTCGGGCTTTTAGGATTTTGGGATGGGACAAAACTTTGTTAAGAAGCCTCTGAAGCTGGTAAAATCAGATGATGAAATCTGGAGCCTTCTTTTGATGTGAGGGACCTGAATAGTGCTGCAGTGTCTGCTGGCAGGTCAGAGCTGTGAGTGCAATTTTGGACTTTGAGCAAATGGAGCTAACTGTGTCCTCCCAGGGACCTGGTGCCCATTTTTGTGTTTCATTTCTAACCTAAGCTCTTCTTGCTCTGTTCTCAGCGGAAATGGAGAAAGTGGAGTGGTTCATTCCAGTTTGATGAGCTTGCTTAGACTTGAAGCCAGGAAGCTTCTTACGGATTTCATGGGTTTTATATATTAAAGAAGAAGGAATGAACGACAAATGTAAATAGTCTGAGTGAGCAAGTATAAAAAATTGGATAGGAGAAGCTGAGCCTGCCTCTTGGACAGGTTCAGCTACAAGCTCTTCAGAAAACAGCCAGGAAAGTGTTTAAGCCCAAGACATTGTGTAAGCATTGCAGAATGTCTCCTGTGCAGTGTGACAGCAAAATAAGCAGCTCCAAGGAGGTGTAAAGCATATGTAGGTGCATAAGGTCATGGAGTTGGGACGTACTTATTCACAGTGCTTTAGTAAGCAGGAAAATGCTAATAAATAAAGAAGAATTTTGTGAGAGAGTGGCTGGACTTCTGAGAAGAGAGATGAGAGTACTGAATTTGGGGAGGAGAATAGAGACATGAAAATACTTGGGCAATCCTTGAGAGGTGCAGTTGCAAAGAACATAGTCATTAATCTAGAAGAGTGGCCATTCTTGAAAGCAATATGAGGAGATCAAGAACAGGAGGAGCTTAGATAGACTGTCAAGAATGACTTGTTGACAGCATGGCCTTGCAACACTTGTAGTTTCTTAAGAGAGTCTATCATTTGCTCTATTTAAAACCAATCCTCCACTTTTTGCCCCATTTATAAAACAGGAGTGGATGAAGCAAGATTAAAATCTGCTGTAAGGATGAGAACTTTGATGTTTAAAGGGTTTTGATGAACAAATAAGCATTTTCTTATTTATAAGTTATGAATCGATAGAGAGAAAGGATGCAAAATGCAATCTTGTGATGTTTTCTACACATATACAGATAACCAGCTGGATTGGAGAAGCCTGACAATGTTTCTCCCTATGAAAAGTCACTGTCACCTTTGGTCAGTCTTGTGGAGGAGAAGGAACAGGGCTGAGAAAAAGGGGAAAGGGAAAATCATAGAAGGGTAGCAGGAAAATTAGACATGCAGGTATGAATCCTGTCCTGGATGCATTTGCACTTGAAACTCATAAGGTAACAGCGAGGCACAGGGATTCAGACTGAATGAATTTGTATCTGTATTCCAAAGCAGCATAACGGGGACGCTTCTCATCAGTGATACATATTACAGGGACTGAAAAATCCCTGCTGCCTCAGTACCTATATGTGCAAGATTAATGCAAAGTAAAAGATCGCTCTCTAGCCCCACCACCCACACATCTGCTGACCACCCTCATCTGCGCCGGCTTCAGCAGGCTGTGTGGCTCCATGCGTGGTGAGAGGATGGCTATGATTAATCAGGTACCATAGGAGATGCTGAACATTTGTGGTCCCGTGGAGCCTGGGGTTGCTGGTGTCTGCAGTGAGGACTGAGGGTAGAAGGCTATCTGTTGCCAGATATAAATAGAAAAAAAAAGAACCCCACCAAAATGAAAAAAAAAAAAAAAAAAAAAAAAAAAAAAGGGTGTTTCTGTGAAACTCATAGGAAGCAAAAAAATCAGTAGCTTTGCAGAGCTCTGCTCCCAGTATTATTCTTTGTGATTAGGCTAATGAGCCCTGACTCTTACAGGTATAGTATGCTGTGATACCCACAGGGGTTGGGATCTTCATCAGACAATTAGGTCTCTCCCTCTGTGCAGGCATTTTATAATAAATAATCAGTAGCCTTAATATGGTTTTGAAGCTGGTCAGCATAGTCATTAGCCTGCACAGCTCAGAAGTTCAGCTAAATTCACCCACTCAGAGTTGTTTGCAATATCTGGCCTGGTAATGAATGTAAATTTTTTATTAAAGTAAATGTTTAGATTTCTTGAATACATTTAGATTTTTTATTCACTTAAAAAAACCCAACCCAAAGCAAACCAAAACAACGTTGATGCATGAAGATTATGTTTATTGGTTATGTTTATAGTGCCGTGCTCTACCATGTGGTATTGGCTCACATCTGGCTGGGTTTGGTACGTGCCATGGTGAGGAAGACTTGGTGACCAGTGGTCTGTCAGTTAGCAAGGCTATTGCTCCTTCACAGATGTGTGCAGAAAATAGACAGAAAGAGGAATATGACCACATCTTGCATGGAAAAGACAAAATGCAAATCCTCCAGATTTATTTCTGACTCTTTTTCAAGATTTCCATCTGGTTTAGCAGCATTTTTATTGTGGTCTCCTCTTGTGCTGGGACCAGCTGGCCTGCCCTGCTGCATCCTGGTGATATACAGTGAAGGGTGGTGTTCTCAGCATAACCCACCCTGCCAAGTGCAGGATGCATTTGGCCAGGTCTCAGTCCTGCAATATTTCTGATAATTTCTTGCTCCCTGCTAAATTCGTAGAAAGCATTTCAAAACTCATCTGTCAAAAACATCAACACTGCTCGGATAACTGTTTAAATTTTATTTGATCGCTTCTAGCAGTGCATCTCCTTGGGTGATTGATCGTGGCCTCTTTGTCACAGAGTGCTTGGGAGAAGGCACAAAAATCAAACTAAATGATTGTGTTGGCCAAACACTTGGACTGTAATGAAACCAGTTCCTGACCCACAAAACTGATTTGCCAAAGATAAATCCCCTTTTAGTTAAAAAGCCAGACCGAACAGATGTCTTGCATGGTGCCCTGTAAATAAGCATCCCGCAGCTCCGGTAGCTCGCAATAAGCTGCAAACTCCAAAAGCTGTTTCTAAATATGACAAATGCAGGGTGTTCCCTCCTTGAGTTATAGTCAGCATCACACAATTATATTTGGGATATGGTAAACTTGGGCCTACTATAGATAAGAGGGGTCATTGTTCCCTTGTTAGGCATAATATGCAGTGTTCAAACCCTATAACTTTAGGCATTTAGAACTGGTCTCTGAGTTAAGCACTTTGGCTCCTGGTTTGTCAGAAGAGAGGATTAATTTAGGAACTTATCATGCACCGTAGATTAAAAACAGAGGCTGGAGGCCCATCTAGGACACCTGTGGGCATTTCCATTATAGCTGCTTTAATGCAGAGGATCATCTTTGTCTCTCTGGGGAGGCTGATTGGGAGGGAAAAAAGGAAAAAAATAAAAGGAAAGAAAAGGAGAAGTAGTGTTTTGTGCCATCAAAGATGGAAATCAATGGTTTGACACATTGCCTTGCAGTGTGGATGAGTTTGTGCAGGAAGGGAGGAAGGTGAAACCGCCCTGATGCTCAGCTGCTGGTGGGAAGCCCGCAGGAGCTAGTGCTGATTTTCCTCAGTCGGCCTTGGTCACAGAGCATAAAAGATGGGACCACAGACCCAGACCCCAGCGGAGCTCCTCTCCTGCTCTAACAGGTTTCTCTTGTCTCCAACTTCATCCCTCTTGGCATGTGTGTGCTGTACAGGAAAGAACATGGTGCGTGGTTTGCAGCTGGGTGATGCCGAGCCGCCCGTTTTGCTGCCGTGTTTCTAAGACATGCCAAATACCTTGCCGGGCTTGGGTGAAAGGTGATTGCCTGGATCTTAAACTGGTTAAAGCAGAGGGGTTTTATGGTGATTTGAGAAGAAGCAGAGCGTGGTGGCTGAGGGGATGGTTGCTTTTCCGACTGGACACAGCATCCTTGTCCCTGCGCCTTGGGTTTGGGCCAGACACACGGACCCTGGACGAGCAAGTGAGGCAGCACATGGTGGTGGGAGAGATTTCTTTCCTTTCTGGCCGTATCTTACACTTAAAAGTACTTGATAATTGTGCTAGCCTAACTTGACAGACTGATTTGCTTATCTATTTGGGTAACGATGCATATCTAGATTTCTTAGATACTTCTTTCCCGTTCCCTGTATGTTACAAATTGCTCTAATGTCACATAGGGGATTGGAAAGGAAACTTCAGCTCCATTCATATCAGTATTGTTGCTAGGAAACCTCTCCCTTTGACAATGTATGTTGAGCATGCCTGTATTTGCCTTTGGCTCTCCGAAGGACAAAAATCACCATGTGGCAGTGGGGGGGAGGTGGGGGTGGGTGAATTTTAAAATTACTTTAAAATTTTAAACTGTGCCAAATGATGTTCTGGATTGCAGATGCCAGTGCTTCTGGTTTTATACGGTTTGCTACAGGAGCAGATGAGGCACAGTTCAACCCTTCCATGCTTCATGTGCTTTAAAGTCAGGCTGTATTCTTCGTGTCCCCTTCTGCTACCTGCGCTGGCTGGGGGATGCAGTGCCATATGGGAGAGGGACCCAGAGTGCTTGCACGTAGTTACCATTCAGGGGAAGCCAGCTCTTGGTATCCATGCGTGAGTGTATTGCACGTATTCTCTGGCTTTCAGAAGAAAACTGCTTGATTTACAGAGTTTTGTTTGGTGGGAAAGAGGAGGCTTCATGATTTTCTCTCTTTCTTTTCTCTCTTTCTCTCTTTCTCTTTTTCTCTCTCTCTTTCTCTCTTTCTCTCTTTCTCTCTTTCTCTCTTTCTCTCTTTCTCTCTTTCTCTCTTTCTCTCTTTCTCTCTTCTCTCTTTCTCTCTTTCTCTCTTTCTCTCTTTCTCTCTTTCTCTCTTTCTCTCTTTCTCTCTTTCTCTTTCTCTTTCTCTTTCTCTTTCTCTTTCTCTTTCTCTTTCTCTTTCTCTTTCTCTTTCTCTTTCTCTTTCTCTTTCTCTTTCTCTTTCTCTTTCTCTTTCTCTTTCTCTTTCTCTTTCTCTTTCTCTTTCTCTTTCTCCTTCTCCTTCTCCTTCTCCTTCTCCTTCTCCTTCTCCTTCTCCTTCTCCTTCTCCTTCTCCTTCTCCTTCTCCTTCTCCTTCTCCTTCTCCTTCTCCTTCTCCTTCTCCTTCTCCTTCTCTTTCTCTTTCTCTTTCTCTTTCTCTTTCTCTTTCTCTTTCTCTTTCTCTTTCTCTTTCTCTTTCTCTTTCTCTTTCTCTTTCTCTTTCTCTTTCTCTTTCTCTTTCTCTTTCTCTTTCTCTTTCCCTTTCTGTTTCCCTTTCCCTTTCTCTTCTCTTTCTCTCTTTATTTCCTTCTCTTTCTTTTCTCTCTCTCTTTCTCTCTTTTTTTCCTTCCTTCTTTCCTTCTTTCATTCCCTTCATTCCATTCGTTCCCTCTTTCTTTGCCTGCCTCCCTTCCTCCCTTCCTCCTTCCCTCCCTCTTTTTCCTTGAATCTCATGATATTAATCTGAAAAATATTCTAAATATCAGTTGTGTGTGAATATACACATTAGATTTACATTGTTGCTTTTAATAAGGTTAGAGAAATAAGAAAGGATTTGGAAACTAGTTTGCTTTTTTTACAAAGAACTGAGAGGAATGAAGAATTAATTCTCTAAAACCAGAGTTCATATTTTTCACACAGAGTGGAATGCTTTTTTTTTTTTTTTTTTTTTCCTCTCCTGGCTGAAAATCTTGCAGAGTGGAATTTTTTCTGCCTGCAGTAGTTGTTGCCAAACACTTTGGATGGAGTGTTGCACATTGGTGTTGACCCCCGGTCAACACAGAAGTGGAAAGTCTAGTCTTGTGGCCAGGAGATGAAAATTATGGTGTTTAATGTTGCAATTTTTGCTTCAGAATAGACAATTCTGTGCCTCAGGATGGTATACTAGGTGCAGGAAACATGGACTATGTCTATACAGTCTTCAATGCAAGCATATACCATGAGAGCAAAGATCTGATAAATTGATCATTATCTTACAGAAATAATTTGTTAGAGAAGAAAACTAGTAAAAATCCTAACTCTTGATTTGCAGTTGGCAGTAATAAAAGCTCATGTTGAATGAAGTGTTCTGTGGGTTTCTTTGAGGGGTTGTGATTTTGATTTCTCACTGTGTCATATACAGTGAGAAATAAAAGTCAAGTGGCAGGCTCCACTGCTAGCGTGGGTCTGATGGCTCTCTGCTTTGTCCTCAGGTGACTCTATTGTCTGAAGTGTATGTGGGAGTGAGTGGGGGAGCAGCTCAACGCCGCTGGTCCTGCTGCTATTTGTGCCGCTAATGGTATGTGCATCCAGTGCCGAGAGTTTTTCCCAGGACAAAGAAATGTTAATGAAACATCCCAGTGAGTCCTAACCCCTGAAAAGCAGCTCAAAATTAACGCAGCACCTCCCCCTTGCCCCCAACCCTTGGCCGTAGCCGTGCTGCACCCTCCCAGGCACCGAGCCCTGCTCCAAGCAGAATCCCTTTGTCCCCAGCCCCTGCTCCTATTCCCTCCTCTGTAGGCACCTCATTACCCATCACACCACTTCTTATCTTCCTATTAACTCTCCTCTTGGCTTTTCACACCCCTTATATCATGGCTATTTATTCCATGTCAAATTATTTTTATTAAGGCAACATCTGGGTCCCCTTGTACTAGACCTTGCATATCTATATGAACCTTCAGAGCTAAATGACACAGAAGTAGGAGAAAGCAAGGATTCTTATCTCTGGTTTGAGGAGGAGAAACTAAGGCTCAGGCACATGAATTGGGTTGCCCAGCATCACTCTTGAAGTCTAGGAGGGCTCAGATTTGTAGTGTTTCAGGCCAGTAGCACCAGTAGCTCGCTGGTGGACCCACACACTGCTCCTAGGGTGCTGCACAGACTGCAATGTGTCTACTTTAGAGCAGCCCAGGACCTGCTTATTTCTTCTAGAGTAGAAGTAGCAGTAGTAATAATAATAAAAATAATAACAAATAATAAATAGCAATAACTACAACTACAGCAATAATAATAATAATTATGATTGTTATTATTATTAATCATAATAATGTATGTTTCCTTTTCCTGCCATCTGCTTCTAAAAGTCCACTAAAGAGGAATTGGTTTTCTATAGGACGTTTGTCTCTTCTGTGAAGAGTGAAGGTGTTCCCAGAGCTCCAGACCTGTCTCTGCCCATGGTGCTCACAGAGGTGTGATTTTGAGGGACCTCTGAACATGGTGAATTTTCTAAATTTATCACAATTACTGCCACACCTGTGCTAAATATCTTTTTTTTTGCTGTATTACATGAATTCACAGGCTGTTCCCGTGACCTTTCAATGTCTACCTTTTGCTTTGTGAGCAAGCTGCAGGTGTGCACCACGAGAGCAGATGAAAGTGAGATATTTGAGGAGTGTGATGGCAGTTCAATGCCCATAACACATTTGTCTTGGGGTAAACTGATGAATCTGCTAACTCTTCAGGCAGTTATTAGAGTTTCTACAGGTATTTTGTCAGAACAGCCTTTATATCTTCTGCAAAGATCAGGAAAGACTCGTGACAGTATTAGGGAAGGGATAAAGTTTGGTTGCTCACATCAAGATGTTATATACATAAAAGATGTATGATACCCCATTGTCTCTTAAACTAATACTCCATACCTTAAAAAGGGAGTGTTACAGGTGATGCATTTTGAGAAGTAGGCTCCTGATCTGCATTTCCACACTGGAACTTGCCCGTGGGTATTTCCACTTTAGCCTACATTTACGTTCAATATATTTAGTTTCTTGGCATCTGCTTTCAAGGTTTACATAGACTCGAGTTCTATTTAATTAACAGTTCAAGCCTGTGCCTCTGCCTTGACGAGAAAACGATCCTTTCCAAATGCTGCAAATGTGTTACTTTTATTTGAAATTGTGTCCAAATGTGCTCAGTGCACATTAATCTTTTCTGCTTCTGAAGGTTTTGGTTGCTCTCTACTTTCAGCAACTTTGTCCTAGAGACTCTATACATCAAATTTAATTCACCAGACTCATCTGCCCGTGGTAGCATCTCTGTTGCCCTGACTACCTTTTCAGAGTATTTGCTACTGAAACCAGTGAAATATTTACTTATATTTTAGCAACTCTTTGAAAATGGCCATTATTAGAATATATCATTATGGGTGAAGTGTCCTGATTTTAATCTGCCTGTTGATATTTACTTCATATAACGACAGTAGGTGCCCTGTAAACAATATACTGTATCTCAGGAAATGAAAGATGTTTTGAATAAATAAATAATGGCTTGCTGACTACTAAGTCTCCTGGCTTTGGTAATGTACTGTGTAAGAGAAGGTAAATAGAAATCTCCTTCTGGGCATTTCCAAATATCAAAATTCCCTCTACATTTTGTTGTGATTAAATATACAACCCCATCAGAAGCCTTGAGACCACAGTTTAGATGGCCTTGCAAATTAATGTCACAGATATTGCAGAAATCATAGTTACTGCAAGGAAACATTAATTGTTGTTGCAGGCAGGAGATTTTTAAATGAAAAATTCTAGCAATGCAAGGGGTGTGTTTAAAACCTAGTGATGACTAGTTGCTCAATAATAATTTATGTTATTGGGAGTATCAGAGGGATGTGCATATTTGGAGGTCTGTGGGTGACTTTTGGCAAACATTGTCTTCTGCTTGAATTTTACATGTTGTGATGTGCAATGACCAACCACCTCATGTTGTGTTGAGCCATGTGACAGGAGGAACCTGGCCTGGGCTCTAATACAAACCAATCTGTGTGCCATGCTGCATGACGACCCCAAAAAATGGATCTGTCTTCATGAGAGGGCAGGTGTGGGCAGATGTCAAGAGATGGTAGATTGAGATCATTTGCCATCCTTGCAAAATCATTTCCGATTCCATAATTAAGCTGAGCTTCAGCTGGAAAGTTGCATTTGTGGAGGGAAAAGACTGGAAACCGTGAATCAGGGTGGTTTTGAGTTGGTATATAGTTTAGCTTGATGTGGCCAGCTTGGGTGGAGATCAGCATTATACATGAAGAAATATGATGCCTCCCACTGAGACCGAACACAGAGACACGACCGGTTTGCAAATCCTGTCGCTGAATCATTTTCACAAACTATGGCTTAGGTAAAAGACAGAAATCTATCAAATGTTGTACAGATTAACTTATCACCTAGTTAAATGGGCTGTCAGTCTGGGCTGCTTGTGCTTGGCAGGGTGAATTCAAATGCATGCAAATTTCCCTGGTGGCTGACGAGCGACGATGGTGGAGCTGTCAACTGATGACATGTGAAAATACATTAACATTGTTTAAAATATATTTGAAAGGGATAGCTCATATTTTGATAACATTTTCACAGGCAAATGATTTGTATGAGATCTGAAATACTGACCACATAATTTATGCCAGGAGGATTTTTTTAAAATAGTAACTCTTCAGATATGTTTTGCTCTTAAAGGAAGCCCCCAAACAATTAATGATTACCACAGAAACCAGTTCGAGTCCCATGTGTCACCATTGTATGGAGTCACTGTTCCGATAGCCTCACTTGTCACTTCCACTTGATCTTACCAAAAGTGATTAGAAACTTCAAAAGAACCAATTACACAGGCCATTGTGCTATAGACCTGGTGCTTTCTTTTAAGCCTCGTGCTCCGCCCTGCATTTGGACTCTCCATGTTTAATTTCTCATATTTGCAAGAGAGATTTCTTGACTTAATGAGAACATCAGAAAAAAGAAACACTGAAAGCTCTGTACTACTTAGCTTTCCCTAACTCCATCTTTTAGGGCTTAGTGACTTCTTAACTGCCCTCTCCATTAATACACTGGGGAGGCATGTGGTTTTTGATGGCCACTTCATGTGTTTCCAGTTACACCAGCTACTATTTTAATAAGTGGCCTTGAAAGGTAGAAGAAAGATGCAGCTCACTGTAGGAAAAGGTCGTAGGATGTGAACAAGTGTTGACTGAGCTGTGTGATAAGAAAAACATTTGAAGCATGTGATTCAAGATTCATCCTTTAGTCTCGAATCTTCAGGGGTGAAAGGGGAGAACTTAGCACAGTCTAAAAACAGCAGATCTCACAGTTCAGCAGTCAACCATGGCGTCTGATACATGAAAAAAATTACTTATGCTGTCAGCTTCCATTATTTACATGATCTTTCTATGGTTGAGTCGTGGCTGTGGATGTGCAATTCAGCTAGAAAAATTGCATATTTACACAGATGGGTGCTGGCGTGTGACCAGGGCTTAAGCAAAATGTATGGTTAGAGGTAGAAATCAAATACAGAGAGTGGTGAATCCGTTTTTGAGGGGTTTGGTTACGAGGTACAATTGTTTACAGATGCTTGTAGTTTAAAGGGTTCTCTTGGAAATGGTGATTCTTAGGAAAAGGAAGGTACTGCAAACTGCTTTGGGTGTTTGCTTACCTTGAGTTCCTGGGGTGTCTGTGTACTGGGGCATCTCTACCTCTTGTTTTATTTGGAAACTAGTAGCAAGGACAAACATGATGCAAGTGTAGTCAGAAAAGTCTGACAATAAGATTTAAAAAATCTTATCATAGTATAGTGAAAGTTGAATGTTAGGGTGCAAATTTAGTGCCTGGGATGTGGGAGAAGAGACCTAGTGGTGCTTCTTCACAGCAACATCTTATGATGAGGAAGAGACAGAAATGTCAGGACAGCGGTCCCTTCCTTTCTCATTGCCTACTTCCTCTTTGCTGCTGTGAGTGGTGCATTGAAATGATCTGTTCTCACAATAACCTGTATTACAGTATAATTAAGTCAGTGGAAATTTATCACTGAACTTATTTTCTTTTGTGTGTGTGGACTACGAGCATAACCGCTTGCCTTACAAATCCCTCAGAGTGGAAACCTGGAGATAAGAGATTAAATCCCTAGCCTTTCTATTGACCATACAACACTCTCATAAATCCCCCCCTCCATCACCGGCCATTTCTGGGATTTACCTTTTGAACGCCACCATCTCTATGTGCACGAGGGCTGTAAAACATTTCAGTAATGTGCTGACTCGGTTCCTGCTGAGAAGTTTGCAGACTCTAGCACTGATGACCTGAACCTAGAGCAAAGGCAGATGATGGGAAAGCTTAACAGGTTTCAAACTGCAAAGGAGCTTCTGTTAAACAATGTATGTTAATCTTGATGTTTTACTATGATTATTTTGATACCGAATAGTAAGATGTGTTTTTTGTCATTATGTCAGTGATGTGAGATGACATCTTCTCTACTCAGCTTTCAATGTAAGTAGAAATATTTGACCTATTTTTATAAAGTAGACATCTTTGACTTGTCTTTATAAAGTTCAAACACCAGTAACATGTCAGCAGCATGGACTTCGGTGTTGCAGGGCACAGGTAACGGAGAAAAGGAGAGGTGAGGGGAGGGAAAGAAGGAATGAGGGGATGGGGCCATGCCATCAGAGAGACCGCCAAGAAGGACAACAGATTCTCTGTTGATATTAGTAGCCTGTGGTTAACTTAGAACAACATGTATTTCACATTAAAACACTATAAAATATTTGTAGATGTGTTTGTGCCTTTCTTTAGGGTGTGACTCTTCCTCCCTTAAGGAGGAGAAGTGTCCTCGTGGGTTACCAGGTATTTAACACGTGGAATAGGTACATAAAATCCATTTAACTTGTTAGTGAATCAATTGCATTTCCCTTGGCAGTTGTGTGATGTGCAAACCCTTTCCCTCCAAAAGTATGTTTTCTCTACAGTTATGCACATTTTCCCTCTGCCTGGTTAAACTCCATTCAGTTTTATAAATGGGAGAAAAAAGAGCATAGAAACTATTGTTCATGTGGAGGCATTTCTTTACGAAAAAGAAGAATAAAAGACACATAGTTTTTTGTACTGTTAAGGAAGGCAAGTAGATCTAGGTTTCCCAGAGAGAATTCATTCAGTAGATGGTCTTCTGTTGAGGGGGAAAAAAAAACCACTAACCACTTTGTGGTCACTTTTAACAATTCGGATGCTTCTGATCATAGATGCACTAACCTGAAACAGTTAACAGCAAAGTAAGACATGCAAAAGAAAGCGAATAAAGAAAACTCGATACCTCAACTTTAAGCACCCCAGCTCACAAGCCACTGTCAGCACCCCCTTTTTCATCAGGTCAGCCTTGCCAGAAGCAGTATATAAGCAAGGAAGGCGAGTGACAGTAAGGCTGTAATATAAAGCGGGCCTCCGCCTCCCTCTGCATACTTCTGCTAATTGCTTTTCCCGTTACAAGGCCAGTTCCACCCCTTGGTGTATAAATTATGCTTGTTTTGTGCAGCTGCAAATGTTGGGTCATTGTACTACTTTGCTTTATCCCTTCTGTCCCCTTACAGCAGTTTCTGATGCTCCCTTTGCCGCCCTCTCTCCTCTTCGGCACGGGTTTTGCTGCTCCCAGGTGCCTGGGAATAGCTGCTGCAAGGGGGAATGTCTGCTTTTCCTCTGTGGAAAATTGGCTTCTTGAACTAAACCCCTTTCCAAAGCACTTTGCACGTCCCTGTGCTTTTTTCCACACCCGTCCCTATCCAGGGCAGCCAGAGGGGCTGTATGCGATAGGTACATCATAGAGATCATCCTTTTTGCACCCATTTTGAACCAAAGGCAGCTCTTGGGAAGGACAAGATATTTCAGTTCATGTTCACCACGACTCTCAGCCCTGCTGTGAAAATTACACCACTTGATCTCTTCTTTTGTTGAAATACATTCCCCGACTCAAGCTTTTCCAGGACCGGCACCCGCTAATCCCATCGTGGGAAGGTCTCTACTGAAGTCTTACAACTTTGAGCACTAGTTGTGTTTTTTGCTAAACAGACCGCCCAGGTGTTTTCAGTGCTTGGTACAACAAAGCCCAGATGATGTCTGGAACATCTCAAATGATCCACTTATTTTAACTAGATTCTTTGCCCAGGTATGCAAATTTTATTGCATTTCATATTTTTCTTGTTTTTTTCTCTTTTTTATCTTCAAGTTGATTATAGATAATAAAATAGGATGCAAAAGTCTTCATTAAAAATGCATTCTGTAAAATTGAAACTTAAGTGTCAGGTTTTTCTATAAGTCTGTCAAATATTTGACAATTAAAATGGCTGTTTTTAAAAATTTAATGAGACACAATAAGGACTAAATGCAGAAGAAGCTTGCTCGTTCTTAGGATAAAGCAGAAATATAACAAGTCCATTATATTTCCTTACAAAAATGCCCCATTTGTAAAATATGTTATAATCTATTTTTAATTAAATTAGTATATGCAATTTATTACCTGAGCTATATTTATTAATATTTAATATTTAATTTCAAATTAATTATCTAAGTGAAAGAGTACTCAGCTGTGCTGAAGAGACTCACAAAACAGCAAGTGCCCTGCACCAGCCGAAGGAAACACACTGCTTCAGCAGGTAAACCTGACGTGTGCAGCTGGCCTGTGCTTTAGGGGAACCATGGCAAAAAAAAAAGCAAAACCAAAACGGTAGAAATTTGGGGTGAAGTCACATTTCTGTATGGAAATATGGCCTGCCTGAGGAGATGAATGCCTGACATTGATATATTCAAGTTGGGAAGTATTTTCTCATGTTTCTTCTCCAACATTAGCCCATGTGACTGCAAGAGCATCCTGTTCAATCAAGACCCGACCTCCCAGGGTTGCATCTTCCATCCCTTTGCTGGGTAGTTTGCTCCATATGTATGCTGTGGGAAATTTGGCTTTAGTTTTCCATAATACAGGCATTCTTCCCTCT